>NC_142487.1:2868571-4175357 GCF_049115385.1 Moschus berezovskii | reverse complement strand
GAGTTTTAATTCAGTAGCACTTGTTACTTAAGAGACCTCCTGCAATAACCACTAGCTCACAGGACCACATTGATTCAAACCACTGTTCTAATTTAATGCAGGGAGCAGGTCAGTGCCATTAAAACATAGTGTCCAACTGCTTATTTTTGCACTTTTGTGTGTAAACATTTCTGAAATGCTATCTGGCAATGATACTTTTAAAAGGTGCTAGTAAGCAGTGTATTTCTACTCCGTGTTTTCCCAGACTCGCAGTCTCTTGGCTTTCCAGGTATCTAAGATGTCTTGTCCTTAACCAGGATAAGCAAACACATGTGTAGGTTCTGACTGCTTTAAACATTGAAAGAATCATGTTTTCTGCAGGAAAATGGAAACAAAGTGAGGCCTTTTTCCTTTCATTGATTGGTAATCGAGGCTTCTTTTCCTCTGGAAGACAAATTTGCAACCCAGTTACACTTTTGACTTTTCAATAGTTTGAAGATGCTTGACATTCCTAATCTGAGGTTTAATTATTGCTAAGTATATATCTTCCCAGTGGTCTCCTATGCAATTTTCCCAGATTGTTCCCATCCCCTGACCCCCACCCCCACCCCAACCATGTGGCTCATTCAGCAATAATGGTGTGGATGAGAAAAGCTGGCAGATGATAACTTCTAAGCTATAGCATAATTCTAATTTTCTGAATTCATGCTTATTTTTATTGAAGCATTATTTCCAAACTGTTGATGCAGCTGCTGCCTAAAGTAAGTTAAATGGCCTTCAAAGTGTTTGTTTTCAAATGAGAAAATAGACATTTAAAGTTTAGTGATAGACAAATATTATGCCTCGAGCGAACCTAGCATGTGAGTGATCTCTCAGGAGGAAGTCTGATTCATGTCTTCCCACTAAGAGAAAAAGTGGTTAGGTGCTAGAAGGACTTTCCAGATGGCACTAGTGGTAAAGAACCTGTCTGCCAATGTAGAAGACATAAAAGATGCAGGTTCAATCCCTGGGTTGGGAAGATCCCATGGAGAAGGGCATGGCAATCCAGTCCAGTTTTCTTGCCTGAAGAATCCCATGGACAGAGGAGCCTGGAGGGCTATAGTCCACAGGGTCACAAACAGACACAACTGAAGTAACTTAGCACGCACGCACAAGGAGCCCAGAATGGTGGCAGAGTGTAGCCTTTCTCCTTTTGAGGGGCAAATCAGAGTGAAAAGAATTGGGCAGTTGGGGGTCAGGGGACAGTGTTCTCGGTCACTTAGGTGACCATCTGTGAAAATGTCTACCCTCACCGTGAGTCAGCTCTAACCAGTCTGGTCCTGCCTTTCCGTCTTTTGCTCGTATGCCATTTTGAAGGCACAGGCCTCAGATTCTAGAATTCCTGTCTATACCCTGGAGGCAGGGAAAAGGGTTGTGAGTGGGAAGATAAATGCCAGGGACTTATTAAAACATTTGTTAAGTCCCTACAGTGTGCCACAGTCCATAGATGCTGAGTGAGCAGAGTAGAAGAGGTCCCCTCCTGTCTGGCCTTAGACCTTAATAATGGGACATCAAAGGTCTGAAGAAATTGCTGTGCTCTTCAGCCAGTCACTGGAGGAACTTCTCTAGGCTGGAGCTCCTGCAGAGATAAGGCACATTCCAGGGCTGCTGCCCTTTGTAGAATTTATCTGCTGGGAGGTTTTCTTGTGACTGATTGAATGAGTGTGAATGGCTTGCTGAAGTCATTGACTCTGCAAACAGCCCCTGTGCTGTCTTGCTGACAGGTTTGCCTTCAGACAGTGTAGCATTGTCAGAATTGCTTTTCAGGAACAGACTTAACCACCAATGATCAGCAATAGTAGTGATGATGATGATAATAATAACAATAAATAAACACCATAACAAAGGATAGGAAGGTATTGACATTCCTCATAGAACCTTCACTGTTTACTACTGATAGCATGGTTTCCAATCACACCAGTCACCCAAAGCTTGGGGAAGGCAACTATTCAATCAAGCAGTAATTTGATTTCTATTTAAGTGAATGATGTTTGAAGGGCCCAAACCAAAATAGTACCTTGAACAGGTCCTGCTGATTGCTTAAGGGACCTTCGAAATTATATAGCAGTGAAAGCAGAAATGAGTAATCCCAAATTAAAATTCCAAAGAGAGTCCAGAAGCTTTCTTAACCCTTGAATTTATCACAGTCCATCGATACTCTTAAAAATTATTAAGGAAAGATGTTTTTCAACATGGGGATTAAAAAACAATTTATTTATTGGAATTGGACATATTAAATATGACTTGGGGCTTCCCTGGTGGCTCAGAGGGTAAAGCATCTGCCTGCAATGACTTATGCTTCCTGAGTCATTTGGGATGAAAATTCTTTGTTTTGTGAAGTCATGTGCACTTGCCTAAGAGGTTGGACATTTGACATTCTGCGTGCAAAAACCAACTTGTCATTGGTTTGTGAAAATATCTGCACTTTTGAGGCCTAAGTCACTTAGTTATGACATAGAACTGTTTGGAAAGTAGCTGATATAAGTATATATGACATTATTCAAAGGCAAAATATCCAAATTTATATTCTAAATTTATAATCCAAAGTATTAATATATATTGATACTTTAAAATATGCCTATCTCAAAAAACGTAATTATGCATTGTGTTCCCAGGAGTGGAACCTGACAATTTAAGTGTGGTGAGGAGTGTGGGCTCTGAAACCAGAGGGCCTGGTGACCACATGCATACTCGTTAACTTCCTGGGCCACTCAGTTTCCTCATCTGTCAAATGGGGGGATAATAATGACATATATTGGATGCCATTTTTTTCTATTTTTTGAGGATTATATAGGTTAGTTTAGCTCAGTTGTTTATAGTGGTGTCTTACACTTAAGGAGAACTCAACATATTTTAGATATTGGAACACTGTATAATTATGACTTGCTGCTTCTTCCAGAAAGGAACGTAATTGCCAATTATGAACCATTTTTGTTAAGTTAATCAAGTGATATGGGCTTCCTTGGTGGCTTAGTGGTAAAGAATCTGCCTGCCAATATCCAAGGGGATACGGCAAATATTTAGCAACCCAGGTGACTCTCTGTTGAGGCCATGGTTCTCACAAATGCCTGCGTGAAAGCCACTCCCCTAAAGCAGTGGCCAGTGGAGGGTGGCTGTGGACTCCAGGGGCAAGTGGGCCCTGGGTATGTGGCCCCAGGGGTGCCCTCCTCTCCTCCTCCCCCACTGGGCCAGTCATAGTAGGTGGGTGGTGGGACACACAAGAACAACTTGCAGGAATGGTGCTTGCCGACTGGTTTGGAAGCAGATAAAGATCTTGAGAACCTGGGGGACCACGCTGTTCTGTTCTAGAGGTGATGATGCTACTAAAGAAGTCGGGGTTCCTGTCTCAGGGTGGAGACATGACAGGGTGAATGGCAGCACTGAGCCCAGCTCGGAGGATAAGTTTGCATTCAGCCTTGCCTCTGTCCACGGTCCTTCAGCCTGGCTCCTGAAAGTGCCTGAACTTGTTCTGATCAACATGGCATTTGCCAGAAGCTACCCAGTGCAGCCATGAAGGCTGCTAGCCCAGATCTGTGCGGTCACTCCAGGGTGAACTCTGTGTGCCGGCTCTTTGGACCTGGGGACCTTTTCTGGTTGTCAGCATCTGTTGGGTTTTTTTTTTAGTCTACCTGACTTTTATCTTCCCTACACATTTCCTTGTTTTGTTTGCTTGATTTTTGTTCTTTCTTTTTTTGTTTGTTTATCAAAGTTAGAGATGCATGTAATTTAGAGAGTCAAAGAACATTCTATTTATTATGAAAAACAGCAATTTCCTGCCCAGCCCACTTCATTTCATCATTTTCCAGTCCCCAGAGGCAACCTCCTGAGAACATTTTTTGCATTTGACTTTGGCATCGACTTTTCTTTCAGTTCTCTACCGATGCCTAGAAGACAGAATTCCCAAGTTCTGTCGCTTCAAATAACAGCTGTTTATTCGCTCATGTCTCTGCAATTCAGGCTGGTCTCTGCCTCCTGAGGTGTTGATTGGGCTAGAGCATCCTGGGGAGGCTGGAAGGGCCAAGGGCTGGCCGGGCTCTCCCCTCCCCATCACAGTCTCTCATTCCCCAGGGATCCCCTCTCACCAGGTCACCTCTGGTCCAGCAGGGTGCCCGGATATTTCCCAAGGCAGCCAACTGCCTAGGGGGTGAGAACAGAAGCTGAAGAGCAGAGGTCTTGGAGAAAACCTAGGCCCCGAGGTCACCCACTGCTACTTCTGGCAAATTCCATCGGCCACAGCGAGTCACACGGTCCTCCCAAATTCAAGAGAGTGGACATGAACTTTCACGTGGAGGGATGGAAAGAGTTGTTGGCAGTTCTTAACGTTGTCAAGCTCCTATAGCCACATGTCCTTAAGTGACGTGTTTATGGCAGTCTTCATTTTCATTGGGCTTCCCAGGCAGTAAAGAATCCTCCTGTGATGCAGGAGACGCGGGTTTGATCCCTGGGTTGGGAAGATCCCCTGGAGAAGGAAATGGCAACCCACTCCAGTATTCTTGCCTGGGAAATCCCATGGACAGAGGAGCCTAACAGGCTACAGCCCATGGGGTCTCAAAGAGTCATTTTTATTATTTTAATTGTTATTGTGATTATTTTGGTTTTGGCCATTATATATTGACTTCCCTTTATAGCAGATGAGGATTTAGTTCTCCTGCCCTTCACCTTCACCTGACTACTATCACGGATACCTCCTGATGCCCCTCATCATCCCAGTATAGTTGTATCAATCTGGACTGGATCGATATTTGGGGTTTATATTAATAAGATGTGCGTCTGTGTGTGCTGAGTCGCTTACAGTCATGTCCGACTCTTTGCAACCCTATGGACTACAGCCCGCCAGGCTCCTCTGTCCATGGGATTCTCCAGGCAAAAATACTGGAGTGGGTTGCCATGCCCTCCTCCAGGGGATCTTCCCAACCCAAGGATCAAACACGTGTCTCTTACGTCTCCTACATTGGCAAGCGAATTCTTTGCCACTAGCGCCACCTGAGTTTCTGTAATATGCCACAGATGTGCTAGCTGCTGAGGGGACAACGTGATAAATGTCCCGTTTTTAGAGGGCTTTCCATCTGCGGGAAGTCAAAACCAGAACAGGAATGTCAGACAGATGGAGATAATCGCCGTCACACTGATCCAGAGGGGTGCAGGGCAAGGAGAGGTAAATTCTAACCACAGGGATATTGCACAACTTGGTCCACAGATTGATTGGAACATATTCATATGTATGACTCTCAGTTCTCCAAGCCAACTAAACTAAACTTCCCTTGAACTCGTGGTACTCTGAAATCAGTGATGCTCAAAGAATGTCAGCAAGAATTCTGTTCAGTGTTCTCCGTCACGAAACCTCTGGCCAGCGTGGCTCTGGGCCAATTACCAAGGAAAGTAAATAAAGTAAATAAAAATCATATTTTGAAATAGACAAGCAAAAGACATGTGACCTGTAAGTATTGCAATAAAAATGCTGTAGTACACCCGTGTCAGCTGAGAAAGTACGTGCTTGTAGATATAAATCTTCAATTAAACACATTTTGTTATTTAGGATGTTAAAGTTTCTTCTTCCCTGCAGACTAACTGCTGTCAGAAGCAGGGACTGAGTTCTGGCCATTGCAGAACGGAGAGGCCTTATGTCTTAACAAACTCCTTGCTCATGTTGGAGTGTAGCAATTGCATGGCATAGTTTATGTCAGAGACAGATTTTGAGAAGTGGCAGGTTGCAAAGGTGACTAGATCCTCGAGAGGCAATGTCCTTATTTGAACCCATCACCTCTGCAGGCCCCTGAGACTGTAAAGAAAATCTGGGGGGCTTCCCTGGCCGTCCAGAGGTTAAGACTCCAAGATTCCAATGAAGGCAGTGAGGGTTCGATCCCTGGTCAGGGAACTAAGATCTCACATGCCACAATTATTGTTGTTGTTCAGACCCTTAGTTGTGTCCGACTCTTCATGACCTCACGGACTGCAGCCCGCCAGGCTTCCCTGTCCTCCACTATCTTCCTGAGTTTGCTCAGATTCATGTGCTGTGAGTCAGTGGTGCCATCCAACCATCTCATCCTCTGCTGCCCCTTCTCCTTTTGCCTTCAGTCTTTCCCAGCGTCAGGGTCTTTCCCAATGTGTCGGCTCTTCGCATCAGGTGGCCCAAGTATCAGAGCTTCAGCTTCAATATCAGTCTTTCCAGTGAGTATTCAGGGTTGATTTCCTTTAGGATTGACTAGTTTGATCTCTTTGTAGTCCAAGGGACTCTCAAGAGTCCTCTCTGGCACCACAATTAGAAAGCCATCAATTCACATGTGGCGAGGCATGGCCTAAGTGAATAAATAAATAAGATGACTTTTATAAAAGAAAAGAAAATCTGGGATGCACTTAGCCTGGGTCCACCAAGTGTGAGGAAAGGGTTTTGAGAACAAAATATAACCTTGCACATGAGATCAGGCTGTTTGTCTTCCTCAAACCCATCTGCTAGCCATGTGGGCCCTGTGGTAGCCTTTTGCCCTCTCAGATGCTCAGGCACTGGGGACAGCTGACCTTGCCTCCTCTCTCCTATGGCTTTTATAGTTCAATGTGGGCCATCCACACAGCCACTAACCCTGGCAGCTCCTGCTTCTTCCTCTTTTTCAATTCCTAAAATGAATCACTCCATCACCAGCCTGAATCATCTGTTTGGTAGTGACACAGCTGGGGACTCTGACAGGGGCTCTGCACCACCCCCACCTTAATGGAATGTCTACGAAGCATCACCTGCCCAATGCGACCCAACTTTTAAGGATGTGAAAAGTCAACTCTTGAAAATACATCGAGTGAAACAAAGTTGAACCACTTCTCTCTCTTTTAGCACGTCCCAGAGTCTAATAGTTCCAAAACCACAGTGAATTTTTAAGAAGGGATATGATATACCGTGTTTCCCCCAAACTCTCTTTTTTCTTCCAAAGAACGAATGTTAAGAAAGATTAAGATGCTTCTCCAAGATACCTTCCCTGATAATCCCAATAATTTGTTCTCTGGGTACTTTGTACCCTGAGTATCTCAGATGATCTAGTACCTGTTTGTAGAGTTGAATGAGATAGAGATTTATATTCTTTTAGTAGCTGCTATGGGGCTTCCCAGGTGGTGCTAGTGGTAAAGAACCCTCCTGCCAATGCAGGAGACATGAGACATGTGGGTTCGATCTCTGGGGTGGGAAGATCCCCTGGAGCAGGAAATGGCAACCCACTCCAGTGTTCTTGCCTGGAGAATCCCATGGACAGAGGAGCTTGGTGGGCTATAGTTCATGGGGTCGCAAAGAGTCAGACACGACTGAGTGACTGAGCACATAAAAATTTCTCATCCTTTACATTGCCATATGTAAAACAGATAACCAGTGGGAATTTGCTGAGTGATGCAGGGAGCTCAAACCTGGTGCTCTGTGACAACTTAGAAGGGTGGGATGGGGTGGGAGGTGGGAAGGTTCAGGAGGGAGGGGACATGTGTATACCTATGGCTGATTCATGTTGATGCGTGGCAGAAACTAACATGACATTGTAAAGCAATTATCTGCCAATTAAAAATTAAAAGAATTAAAAAAAAATTTTTTTAAAGTTTCTCATCCTTTTGGGATGCAAGTTAAGTCGAGCAACAGGACATCCTCTTTGAGTCCTATTAGGGGTCTCCCGTAAAGCCTTTGTTTCCTTGAACCATTAATGGGTTGTAGTAGGTTAATTTGGAGGCAGCACTGAATTGCTTTAATAATAGAAGTTTGAAACGTTTGAAGTTCCCAGGGAAATTTCAGGAAGGAAAGAGAAGTCAGGCAGACTAAAAATGCTGCATGGGAAAAAGACCAGAGAGGAAAAAGAAAACAAACAAACAAACTAATGGTAGGTCTGCTGAAAAGACGCTTTGGGGAGAACACTAATTTTTAAGCTGTTTGCTACTGAGAGCGCAGCACAAGCTGCTTTTTTGTCTCCACGGTGAGGTTGTCACTGGTGGATCCTTGGCCCACAACCTGTGCGTGTGAGTGGATTCTTGTGTGGTCACGGCTCCACAGCAGAGGGGCTGGAGCTGGCAGGGGAAACTGACGCCTGGGTGGCATTGTTACCTATACTAATGTCCCATCAACTCCACTGGTCTGTAAGCACCTATTTAGTGGCTGGGTGAATAAGTGCGTGGATTTCTAAGCCAAAGCAGCAGATAATGGTTTCTCTCTCCCTCTTTTTTTGGCTGTGCCACACGGCATGTGCGATCTTAGTTCCCTGATGAGGGATGGCACCTGCCCCCCCTGCATTGGAAGTGTGGAGTCTTAACCTTTGGACCTCCAGGAAAGTCTCCCAAGGGTTTCCCTTTAAGTGACACTAGATTAGACCTCACAGATATCAGTGAGATAACTACTTAGGAAAGTGGGCACAGGCTAGGGGCTTAATATGTCTTTGGTGAACTAAACAATCACCAAGTCAGTGAGAAAAAGGCGCTCTTCTTTTGGTTGTAAGCACATTCTTCCATGTAGAAAGAACAAAATCTTTAATCCTTGATAGAAGAAGATGACTTGAATTATGAAACCCAGGGTGTCTAGATTCCAAGCAAGTCTCTTCCTTGTTCACTAAATAAGGAAACATGGTAAAACACAGAGATTTCTAACTTCTCCATGGTCTTAGGAGTAGTTCTTCTCTTACACTTTTCATAACAGTGTTTTCATAACACTTCATGACAGATTAGTGTGCTGATGTTCAGCATGTTGTGTGGGATATCTCACACACCTTGGTTTTTCCACTGCATTTCAAGGTTCAGTTATAACTAGGTCCTGCGTCCCATTGTGGGCTGAAAAAGATAATCACAGAGGCTTTATTTCCCCGCTGTGTTTCTTTTTTGTTTGAAAGCCTGTCAGCTTCTTGAGGGAAGGGACCATGTCTCACTCATTTCTGCAGCCCCACTGCCTGGCAGTCTCTGGTCCATAGTGAGCGCTGAGTCAGCACTTTTGAACTGAACTGTATGTGGGTGGAGGGAAGCTGATTGCTGGAGCAATGGTGGTGACCAATTCAAGAATAATTGGTTACACAATAGCCAAGACATGGAAACAACCTAAATGTCCATCGACAGAGGAATGGATAAAGAAGATGTGGTGTATATATATATATATATATATACCACATTCATATATATATATATGAATATCATGCAGCCATTAAAAAGAATGAAATAATGCCATCTGCAGCAACATGGATGGACCTAGAGAGTGTCATACTGAGTGAAGTAAGTCAGACAGAAAAGGAAAAATGTCATATGTCATCTCTTATGTGTGGAATTTAAAAAGAAATTATATAAATGAACTTAACTTGCAAAACAGAAATGAATTCACAGACTTAGGGAACAAACATGTTTACTGTGGGGAAGGATGGGGGGATGGGATAGTTAGGGAATTTGGGGATTGACATGTACACTCTGCTAAAACGGATAACCAATAAGGACCTACTTTATAGCACAAGGAGCTCTGCTCAATGTTATATGGCAACCTAGAAGGGAGGGGAGTTTGGGAGAGAATGGATACATGTATATATATGGCTGAGTCCCTTTGCTTTTCACTTGAAACTATCACAATATTGTTTGTTAATTGGCTATACCCCAACATAAAATTTAAAAAAATCTTTTAAAAGGCAGTGAAGAGAAAGAAGTATCCGTTAGAGACTTTCCTCGTGGTCCCATGATTAAGACTTCACCTTCCAATGCAGGGGATGTGGGTTTGATCTTTGATCGGGGAGCTAAGATCCCACATGTCTTGGGACCAAAATACCAAAACATAAAATAGAAGCAGTATTGTGGCAAGTTCAATAAAGACTTTAAAAAATTGGAGTATTTTTATTCTATTGTTCATTGCAGCACTATTGACAATAGCTAGAACATGGAAGCAACTTAGATGTCCGTTGACAGATGAATGGATAAAGAAGCTGTGGTACATATATACAATGGAATATTACTCAGCCATAAAAAGGAATGCATTTGAGTCAGTTCTGATGAGGTGGATGAACCTAGAACCTATTATACAGAGTGAAGTGAGTCAGAAAGAGAAATATAAATATCGTATTCTAATGCACGTATACAGAATCTAGAAAAATGGTACTGAAGAATTTATTTACAGGGCAGCAGTGGAGAAACAGAAATAGAGGATAGACTTATGGACGTGGGGAGAGGGCAGGAGAGGGTAAGATGTATGCAGAGAGTAACAGGGAAACTTACATTACCATGTGTAAAATAGAGAGCCAATGGGAATTTGCTGTATGGCTCAGGAAACTCAAACAGGGGCTCTGTATCAACCTAGAGGGGTGGGATGAGGAGGGAGATGGGAGGGAGGGGATATATGCATACCTATGGCTGATTCATGTTGCAGTTTGGCAGAAAACAACAAAATTCTGTAAAGCAATTATCCTTCAATAAAAAAATAAATTTTAAAAAATTGGAGTTTTTTAAAAAAGTATCTTATAATCAGGTACACCCATATATGACAGAAGTGTGAAATAAGAAATTCATTATCAGTGTGATAAGGAATCGCATCATGACCATGTGAGGAGGAGTATTTAGGCTTTTGGTAGAAAGCGTGGCTGACACAATATCACCCTTGTTTCCACAGTGGCCCCACCTTTAGGAATCCCCACAGCAAGGAAATCCACTTACTGGGAAACCATCCATCAGTCCCAGTTATCCATTGGAAGGAGAGTGGGGAAAGATTTGGCTATCCTTGCAGGAATCATGCTAGGCTCCTGAGATGCCACAGTTGGTACAAGAGGTGACCTCACAGCCTGGCCTCTGCAGAGGAAGGCCCTGGCTCAGTTATATGACGATACTTTGACCCTTTTGTCAGTTGGCTATTCAGTCATTTATTCACCAAAATCTATTAAGCCCATGCTGTGACTGGGTTTTTCCGGGTAGTTCAAATGGTAAAGAATCTGCCTGCAATGTGGGAGACCTGAGTTCGATCCTTGGGTCGGGAAGATCCCCTGGAGAAAGGAGTGGCAGCCCACTCCAGTATTCTCATCTGGAGAATTCCATGGACAGAGGAGCCTGGTGGGCTACCGTCCTTGGGGTTGCAAAGAGTTGGACATGACTGAGTGACTAACACTTCTGTGACAGGCGCCATTCTAGACACATGGAATTCATTCATGAAGTCAGTAAAAAACTTTCTGCTCATGGGATGTGTGATAACACACACGTACACGTAAATGAGAATGCCATCAGAAAGTAATATTAAAGTAGGACGATTTGACACAGAGTGGCTGAGTGGTGGTCTAGAAAGGCATCTCAGAGGTACCATACCTCTGCTGAGACCTAAATTAGGAGGAATTGCCTAAGGAGCCAGAGGAAGAGCATTCCAGGCTGAGGGAACAGCCAGTGCAGTGAACCTTTGGTCTTTCTCCTGGTGTGCTCCAGGAGTGAGGAGCAGGGTGGGCGAGGGCAGGGTGGAGCAGGTGGAAACGGAAGGAGTTGAGTCCAGCACTTCTGGTCTTACCAGGGTTAATGCTCTGTCTTCTCTTCCCTGTCTCCCCCCACAGACGATTTTGCAGAGGAGGAGGAGGTACATTCCTTCGGTTACAAGCGGTTTGGTAAGTTCCAGCAAAGCTTCGTTCCTTCTCTGTGCTCGATCTGGGAAATGGTAATGTGACTGTGGCCCGACCTTTGATGCAGAAGAACATGCGTGGCTCTAAGGCCCAGTTCTGGTTGCATGTTGAGTTTCTGTATTAACAAGTAGGTGGTTTGTCATGAAATCGGAGGGTTGTGGGACAGGAGTTGCACCCAGGCATGGCTAGGGAAGGGATGGGATGCTTAGGAGGCTCGCCGAATACAAACCAGGTGCCTAACAGGCACAACATGGTGGGGAAGGTCAATCTGTGACAAGACAGGTATTTCTCTATTTTGAGATTTAGGGGACACCTTTTCCCTTTTTCCTCAAGGCCCATGCTCTTAACGTAGTCATTGGTAAGGGAGAAGTGAGCGTAAGACGTTTTCCAGGAACCCATCTAGACACCTGTGCTCTATGGTAGGCTGAACAAAGATACCCTCGTTCTAATCCCCAGAACGTGAATGTAACCTTCCCTGGCAGAAAGCATTTTGCAGATGTGACTAAGTCAAGAGACTGAGAAGGGGATGTTATTCTGTATCATCTGGGTGGGCTCTAAATGTAGTCATAGGTATCCTTGTAAAAGGGAGGGAGAGGAAGATTAGACTGTGGAGAGAAGATGGGATGATGGGAACAGAGAGTGGTGGGATGAGCACTGCAGATGAAGGAAGCGGCCACAAGCCAAGGGAAGCAGGTGGCCACTAGCTGCTCAAAAAGGCGAGGAAATAGATTTTCTGTTTGGAGAACTTTGGTGGGTGTGCAGCCACGCCAACATCTTGACTTTGGCTGACTGAAGCTCATCTCAGACTTCTGGCCCCTCAAACTAGAAGAGAAGACATCGGTATTGTTTTCAGTCACCAGGTTTGCAGTGATCTGTCATGGCAGCCACAGGAAACACATGCTAGCTCCTGTGTTCCTCGGCTGCTGTTCACGGATGGTCTTCTGTCTTTGCCCACACTTCCCGGGTTCTGCAGTTTGGCGTCGAACTGCCAATGAAAACATGACAAAAGTTCCAAAAACAGTTCAAAGAAACTGAGACTTTTCTGTCCAGCATGTTTCTATGCCTTGGTTGGAGGAAATGAAGGGTAGAGTAAAAAGGAATGGGAGAGAGTGTGTGTCTGTGAGAGAGAGAGAGACAATATGAAAGAGAATAAATCTACTTCCTGTTGCTTAAAAAAAAAAAAAAAATCCTGGCCAGACTTTGATTCAAGTTAACATTCCCCAGCTGCTCTGGCTCTCTCATCGCTTTAGCATTTTTCCTTCTGCGTATGCACTTATGTATTTCTTTCTGGGAATAAAATAGGGTTTAATGTGGGAATGCAGTGGCATGGAGCCCATGGCCCCTCCATTCATGTGCTGGCAGAGAGGCTCTGCCCACCATGCCCTCCCCTTCCCCCCACTACTGTTCTTTATCTGCACAATTACATGTTTCAGGATTAGTACCATGTGTCGGGCTGCTTTCCCATCGTGGGTTCACTGAAGGTCATCATAGGCGTGAAGAGGAAACAAGACATGATAAAGGAGAGGAAAAGCAAAACAAAAGTTAAAAGGTAGAAATAAGGAGGAAAATCAAACTTATAAAAATAAGGCAGAATAAATATTGACATGCCCATATATTTTAGAATAAATATTGACATGCCCGTATATTTCAGTAGATTGCGGGTCTCTACGTAGAAATCAGTAGAAACATGAAGAGCCAAGGGAAAGGAGTGATCTGAAGAGAAATTTTATTTAAAATTTAGTGACTCTGTAACTAGCTAGATGGGCAGGGGTTTGATGGATGACACAAAAGCATAGTAAGTTGCTGAAGGGACTTAGTTTATGGTGGTTAAGTGAAGTGTGGAAACTGCAAACTGATGATTCGGAGGGGAGACGTGATAACAATGTGCAGTGACTGGAGAATGCCATGGAGAGACCCATGCCAAATGGCACTAGTGAAGAACAGAGGGATGGCATGACAATGGGAAACTTTGCAACGGACTGGGAGAGATACAGAGTTTCACATTCTTGGGTTCATTTGTTAGGCACAGTGCTGGATATCCAGCCTTGGGGTCACATAGAATTTGGAAGAGATTTTGCAGTGATTTGTATGGGCCTTTAATTTTATAGATAAGGGAGGTGAGGCCCAGGTAGATTAAGTCCTTGCTCAGGCAGGTTAACTGGAGCTGGGTTGGATGCTGGGGCTTTGAACTCTCAGGCTAGCGTAGTTTTGAGGAAGGTCCACCAATAAGGTTGAGGGTGACCTCTCAACT
Organism: Moschus berezovskii; assembly: GCF_049115385.1. NCBI lineage: Eukaryota > Metazoa > Chordata > Mammalia > Artiodactyla > Moschidae > Moschus > Moschus berezovskii. The sequence goes on along the minus strand of NC_142487.1, from coordinate 4,161,521 downwards.
CCTGTGTCCTGGAAGCATCCCTGCTGTTCTGGAACTCTTCAGTGAGCTAAATACCCATTCTGGCCCCACCAGGGAGACCTTATCAGTTTCACAGTGCCTGAAACTCTGGACCTGGTTTTATAGACGGTAAATGGATTTTGGGGCTTCCCAGGTGGCTCAGTGGTAAAGAGCTGGCCTGCTAATGCAGGAGAGGTGGGTTCCATCCCGGTGTCAGGAAGATCCCCTGGAGGAGGCAATGGCAACCTACTTTAGTATGCTTGCCTAAAAAAATCCAGAGGATAGAGGAGTATGGCAGGCTACAGTCCATGGGGTAGTTATTGGACAAAGAGTTGGACACAATTGAGCAGCTAAGCATGCATGGAAATGGGTTTTTAGTTCTAAGTGTCTGTGGCTGATCATTGAAAGTGGCAGAACCCAAGAACCCATTCCTTCAGATATGATTCAGTTTTAACCATGAAAGGAAGACAAAGTTGGTGAAAGATGGTGAGTGGGAGGTGTCCAGAGACCAGACGGTCCTGTCGGCCCTGCCCCCACTTACTGTTGTGACTTAGGACCAGACACTTCCACTCTGTGGGTTTCAGATGCCGCATCTGCCTGCTGGGCGGAGTGACACCGGCCATGGTGGTAAGTCCACCTCACAAACTTTTGGCGAGACTAAGAAGGATACTAGATGGACAAGTGCTTTGAACGTGCAGTGCCATGTAAACAAAGACGGTGGTACCACGTGCCTGGGATTTGGAGCTGTCATCACTTTCTGGACATTTTAATCCAGCCGCTGCAGAATATGGGCTTCCCTGGTGGCTCAGACAGTAAAGAATTTGCCTGCAATGTGGGAGACCTGAGTTCGATCCCTGGGTTGAGAAGATCCCCTGGAAAAGGAAATGCCAACCCACTCCAGTATTCTTGCCTGGAGAATCCCAAGGCCAGAGGAACCTGGTGGGCTGCAGTCCACAGGGTCAGAAAGAGTCGGACACCACTGAGCGACCAAGCACACATTGCATAATATGGAAATGTGACAGGTCTGAAATCTCATTCCTGTAAAGAGATGTGAAGATGAGCACGGTAGTATCGTTGGCTTTTATTTTTGCGAAAGAGACTGATAACCTAAGTGTGCGTGTGTGCTCAGTCATTTCAGTTGTGTTTGCCTCTGTGCATAGGGGTTGCTGCTGCTGCTGCTGCTAAGTCGCTTCAGTCGTGTCCGACTCTGTGCGACCCCACAGACGGCAGCCCACCAGGCTCCCCTGTCCCCGGGATTCTCCAGGCAAGAACACTGGAGTGGGTTGCCATTTGTTAGTTACTGTCTAATTTTGGAGAAGGAAATTGCAACCCACTCCAGTATTCTTGCCTGGAGAGTTCCATGGAAAGAGGAGCCTGGAGAGCTATAGTCCATGGGGTCACAAAGAGTCAGACATGACTAAACCACTAACAAACATTGTCTAATTTTAGGTAAGTCTTGTTTGTGCAAATACAGTGGTTAAAACCTGAATTTAGACGGTAGATGAACCAGGGATTAATTATTTGCAGGACATAGGGGCTACTATTTTAGCAAATTGTTATCTGGTAGCTTGCTTCCAAAATTATTTATGTATACTTATTCAGAAACATTTGCTACATAAAGTCAAGGCTTGCTTACATAATAATATCGTACTTTTTCAAATTCAGTACAGAATTATAATAGCAAACTGGGTGATCATCTCAAATAATCTCATATACGATGGTTTATTTTGGAATGGCCATCCCTTGTCTATTCAAGGATTCATTGTCACATCTTGGTTTCAGCCAAGGCTTCTGTTTTTCTTCATGTCCTGCTCTGTTGGCCCCTTCCCCAAAGTTCTGGGCAGGTGTCTAGAGAAGAGATTGGTTTAAGTCTAAGGGGTTTGCCACTCATCTACTTCTCTGATGAAAGCTCCGATGAGGGGAAACTTTGAAATGTTAATGAAGTGAGCATTTTCAAATTTTCATCAGGTTCTGTGGGGCAGTGTTTCTTGGCCTCAGTGTGCAAAGCTAATTAATTTGGGATGTAACTATAGTTACAGCTTGGCAGGGTTCATTCTCTGGAACATGAGGTACCAGTATATCAGGTTTTATTTTCTATGGCTAGAATATGATATATATTACAATGATATCTTTCTACTTATTTCCCAGTTACTGTTTTCTTCAAAAATATCACATGTGGCTCTAGGATCTTTAATTAGCATAGTTCGCAGAAAGGGAAAGAGAATTTGCTCCTACTCTACAGGACAAATATGAATTCATAAAATTTGGAATTTTCAGCAAGTTGCTCCAAAAATAGTTTCTGAAACCTTCTGATTAGTCATGTGATTAATGCGAGTGCATTCAAGTTAAAAAGTTTTTTTTCCCATTAAAATGATAGAGTAGGAGGGAAGAAGAATGTCATTTCAGCTCCAAGGAATAAGTGAATCCCGGTTCTATAGAGAGACATGTGGGACGAGGGGTGAGTTCCTGATCCTGCTTTAACCCACGTTAGAAATGATCGTAACAAATCCAGCTCACATTTGTGTATCTCTTTCATTTTTTCAAAGAGCGTACTGATGTAGTTTTCCTTCACCAGGACTCCCTGAGGCTAACAGGCCAGGCATCATCTTTCTTATTTGATGGCTGTTTGTCCTCATCTCTGGAGGCAGCAGGGTGCAATGGTTGGGTGTGTGGATGCTGGAACCAGGTGGGTGGTTCTGGATCTGAGTTTCAACACTCACCAACTGTGTGACCTTGGGCAGATGCTTGTCCGAAGCTGTAAAGTCTGGTTCACCACCTGTAAAGTTTGGGTTATCACAGGCCAACTCCATCGGGCTGTTGTGGAGTTAAATATGCATCTGGATACAATGGAATAGTACTTAGCCATAAAAAGGAATAAAATTGTGCCATTTGCAGAGATGTGGATAGACTAGAGACTGTCATTAGACCTAAAGAGTGTCATATGGACTGTCATACAAAGTGAAAAAACTTCTCTTTTGAAGTTTTCAACAGAGAAAAACATATTGTATGATATTGCTTGTATGTGGAATCTAGAAAAATCGTACAGATGAGCTTATTTGGAAAGCAGAAATGGAGACACAGATGTAGAGAACACTCATGGATACCAAGGGGGAAGTGGGGATGTGGGATGGATTGGAAGATTGGGTCTGACATACATACAATACTATGTTTAAAATGGGCTTCTTAGGTGGCGCTAGTGGTAAAGAAACTGCCTGCCAATGCAAGAGACACAAGTGATGCGGGTTTGATCCCAGAGTTGGGAAGGTCCCCTGGAGGAGGAAATGGCAACCCACTCTAGTATTCTTGCCTGGAGAATCCCATGGACAGAGGAATCTGGTGGGCTACAGTCCATGGGGTCACCAAGAGTCGGACACGACTGAGCGACTAACACTTTCACTTTGGCCCTTTTCTATGCTGGGCATAAGTGGGGCGCCAAGGCTGACTTTGTTCCCTTGGTTGCATTGTGTTTTCTCGTGTCATCTCTGGAATAGGACCTGGTGTAATAATAGGGTTTCAGAAGTTATACTGATAGAGAAGTCAGAGCTGCATGGTTCCTTCCGCTTGAATGTCGTGGGTAGATTTAAGGGTTGATTGTGAGCATCTGGGGACAGCTGGAAATATTTGCTGTTTGTGTTTGACAAACAAAGCTTTGACCAAGATGCTTCCTTGGGGCTCAGTTATAGGGAGCATTAATAGCTGTGAGAGAAAAAGATTGCAAAAATGGCAAACTGGGAAATAGCAAGAAGTACAAGGAAGCATATGCTGTGGAGAGGAACTCGAGTCTTTTGTAAAAACTAAGTGGAAAACTTCTCAGAGAACTACTGAAAAATTACAGAGGGGTAACAGTCCAAAATGGGTTTGCTGGTGGCCCCAATGCAGGGGCCCCAGGTTCGATCCCTGCTCAGGGAACTAGATCCCATATGTTGTAACTCAGAGTTCACATGGAGCACAGCCGAATAAATAAATTAAAGACAAAAAAACCACCCCCCAAACAAAAAGGGGTACCAGTTGCCTTTCCCTAAGTATATTTACCAGACTCTGTTCTTGAATTTTTTCAAGAAAAAGTGACTTTTGTTTACCTGCAACTTCACAGGCCTCCCTGTACCTGTAGTTTCCACACAGGCTGGTCTTCCTGTTTTCCTTTCATTCCTAGGACGATAATTTCCGATGAGCAAGAATATTTTTTAACAGTTTAATCTGCACAGGGCAGGGCATGTGAGAGCAGCCTGAGAGATCTGTGTAGAATAGAAGAACCCAGGTCCAAGGAAATGGCAACCCACTCCAATACTCTGGCCTGGAGAATCCCATGGACAGAGGAGCCCAGCGGGCCGTAGTCCACGGGGTTGCAAAGAGATGGACACAACTGAAGGAACTTAGCACGCATGCACTGCCCCAGAACACTTCCCCTACTCTGCTCCTTTTTTTCATCCTCACCCCACCCCAATCCATCCTTCAACAAGATAACACATGAAACTTCCAATCAGGGACTCTTGTTAAATCAAGGAACTGGGTCTTCGCAAGTGGGCTTGAGGCATTGAATGTCTAACAGGACAGAGGACCACTTTGGTCTTCTGAAAAATAGCAGCACAGATATACTTGGCCAACTAGCCAGAAAGAAAGGTGCTTTCTGAAGCACATGGCGAGTTTCTGCTTTTGGTGGAGAGAAGAAGGTTGAAAGAGTTTACCAAGAAGATGCTGAATTATCTCAGGGAAGCTGCTCAAGATAAACATTTGGCTGCCTCCACTTCTGGTTGTTTGGGCTTGGGGAAAAGGCTGCCTGTCTCTGCTCTCCCAGGACTCTTCCCCGAAGCCTGGCTGCATCTTTAGATCTGAAGAAGGCGCTGCTTTGAAATCGTCCACCTCCAGTAAAAAGAAGGGATCGAGCATTCCTCTCAGCACAGACCATCGGAGTTCACCCCTTTCCCTGATAAGAATGCCAGGAATTTCCATCATTTCCTGTAGGGAATGGCTAAAGGAGCCCAGCATGAGGCTGTCCTTTCAACGGCACCTTTTCCAAACATCTCTAAATGGAAAGGGTACAACTGCAGGCAAAGTGCTGACCCTGGGCAGAGATAAGTGATGATCGATGTGAGATGAACATGGTGTCCCTGCGGGGTTTCTCTTCAAAGACCTTTGCCTCCCTGAGTGGCAGAGTCTTCTTTATGTGGCTTTGCAAGTCCTGATGGAGTTGATATTTCTGATTTTATAAGAATTTGGAGTCAAATGGCATGTGCAGAAATGGACACAGCAAAGAGATTCAGAATAGTTCACCTGGCCCCTCTTCCCCTACCCCCCACTTCCAGGAAAGCATCAGGGTTCCTGGGACCTGAGAAAGGGTTTTCTGGCTGTCATTTCTTTTCAATAATCTGAGGTTTCCTAATTTAAAAACATTTTTTATTTACTTTTTAATTGAAGGATAATTGCTTTACAGAATTTTGTTTTCTGTCACACCTCAACATGAATCAGCCATAGGTATGCATATATCCCCTCCCTTTTGAACCTCCCTCCCATCTCCCTCCCCACCCCACCCCTCTAGGTTGATACAGAGCCCCTGATTGAGTTTCCTGAGCCATACAGCAAATTCCCTTTGGCTATCTATTTTACATACGGTAATGTAAGTTTCCATGTCACTCTCTCCACACATTTCACCCTCTCCTCCCCTCTCCCCTATTTTTAGGGTTAGAGATGATACTCACAATCTCCCCTGCCAACAATATTCGCTCAAGTTTCACTTCTTTCCATCCCATCAAGAACTTCTCAGTGGGTGACTCAGATCTTCCCTGCCTCATCTTTCGTTTTCTGTTTTTAAGTTTATTTCATTTGTCTATTTGGCCGGGTTGTGTCTTAGTTGTGTCATGTGGGATCTTTCATTGCGGCGTGAGGACTCTCTAGTTCCAATGTGCAGGCTCAGTAGTTGCAGCGCGCAGGCTTCATTGCCCCAAAGCATGGGGGAATCTTAATAGTTCCCTGACCAGGATTTGAACCTGTGTCCCTGTGTTGCCAGGCAGATTTTTAACCACTCAACCATTAAAGACGTCCCCCTGCTTCATCTGTCTTGCTCATCAGTAAAAATTCATTCAACACCACGTTCCTGCATGCTTATGACTTTTTTTCCCCTATTTTCATGTGAAAGAAAGCATTAAGCATCTTTTCTTGCATATGCTTTCTTGAATACATGTCAGTGGGTCTCCACTCATTAGTTCTTTTAATTCTCCCAGAAATCCTTTGAGAATTACCTGCCAATAAGGAAACTGAGGCTGAGGGGCGTTGCCCACGTCCGAGTTCAACTTGACTTCAATCCCACTGTTCTTGCTCACAGGTATGTCCCTTCTCAGAGCACCCCAAGATTTTGGTGGGAAAATACCTGATTGAATCTGCCTACCAATGCAAGAGATGTGGGTTCGATCCCTGGGTAGGGAAGATTCCTCAGAGGACGAAATCGCAATACATTCCAGTATTCTTGCCTGGAGAATTCCATGGACAGAGGAGCCTGGTGGCCTCCAGTCCACGGAATCACAGAGTCAGACGAGACTGAGCGACTGATCACACACATTTCACAATTTTATAAGATGCAGAACTTGAATATTTGAGTGCTGAAATTGTCAACCATTTTAAGTGTAATTCTTTTCTCCCTTTTCTGGTTTTCATTCACTTGTGAATCCTGGTAAGAGGGTGGGGAAAGAGAGGAGAGGGAATCATTTGTTTTCCCTACCACTGGGTTGAAGCTGAAAATAGTTTGCTTTTATTTTTTGGAAAAGTTAAAGAAAAGAAAAAAATCTGCTCAACCATTTTTCTGTTAAGACAGCATGAAGACATTAGGTTGATTCCAGTGTTTAGTGGCCGGGGGTTGGGTGGGAAAGAGTTACTCCTTTTGGTAGCTGACTCCAAGCAACTTAAAACAGATGAACATTGCAACTTTCTTTAAAGTTTCGAGTTGTTAATTTGGGAGGTGCCCTGGGAAAGGGAAAGATGCCCTAGAGATTTTGATGGAACACTGTGATCCTCCACAAAGTTGTGGACTAGAGTGACTTTTTTCTCTCTCACCTTCCTTCCTGGTGTCCTTGGTGTTCAGGACAGTGGCCTGTTAGGAAGCAAGGCTCTGTCCCTTCCCAACAAGTGGAAACCTCACTTTGCTCATCTATGAAATGGGAATGGCAAGAATACCTTCTGGATTGCAAAACCTATAAATCAAATACATGTGGGGCCAGGTGAGTGGTAGGTCTGTCATTAGACTGCTGACTACCCTTAGGTCTCTTGCTCTCTTCTTCTCCCTCTCCAGCTTCCATGGTCTTGTGTAGCCTCAGCTGTCCCTTGTGTCCTGTCTGCCTAGTCGCTCAGTCATGTCCGACTCTTTGTGACCCCATGGACTGTAACCCTCGCGGCTCCTCTCTCCATGGGGATTCTCCAGGCAGGAATACTGGAGTCCGTTGCCATGCCCTCCTCCAGGGGATCTTCCCAACCCAGGGATTGAATCCAGGTCTCTCACATTGCAGGCAGATTCTTTACCATCTGAGCTACCAGGGAAGCCCAAGAATACTGAAACAGGTAGCCTATCCCTTCTCCAGGGTAGCCAATCCCTTCTCCAGGTGTTCTTCCCGACCCAGGAATCAAACCGGGGTCTCCTGTACTGCAGGCGATTCTTTACCAGCTGAGCTACCAGGGAAGGTCTCCATTTTCTGATCATCCCCTCTACCCTCCCTCTATTGAAATTTAATAGTTACCAAGGGGAAAAGACTGGGGGAGGAATAAATTAGAAGATTGGGATTGACATATACACACTACTATATATAAAATAGATAACAACCTGCTGTGTAGCCCAGGGAACACTACTCAATATAATGACCTGTATGGGAATAGAATCTTTAAAAAGTGGATATATGTGTATATATACAACTGGTTCACTTTGCTGTAGGGTAAAAACTCACATAACATTGTAAACAAACTCTATGCCAATACAAACTAATTTAAAAAATTAAAATACAGAGCCTGTCCGAGGGGAAACAAAAAGAAATCTTGCTACCCTTGCTTCTGCATTCTCTGTCCGGCCCTGCGGCCATCTTTTGTTGGGAATATCAGAAGAGTCTGTTTTCTTGCAGGGCTTTTTTTTTTTTTTCTTTCTTTCTTTTTTTTAATTGAAAGGCTTGGTGGCCACCAGCAAGGAATATATTTGAAGGAAGGTGGGGCACAGAGCCGGGTGGGGTAGGGTGGGGTGGTTAATAGCAACTTCCATGGAAGTAGTGTAGCAGCTTCCTGGCTGAGGGACTGTACCCCAAAGCCGGAGGCATGGCTCAGCTTCCGGCTTTGCCACTTACCACCCATGAGACAGCCTCGGGCCAGTTAACCTCCCAAGGCTTCTGTGTGCTTGTCTAAAAGATGGGGGTAATTATAGTATCTGCCTGTCAGGCTGTCCTGAGAACTCATGGAGTTAGAGCAGCGCCTTGCTTATGGAAAGATACAAATGGTGTGTCATGAATGGTTATAATGAATGGGGCATAAATGGTTACAAGGTGGCTGTGGCCATTCCAGATGGGTGACAGCCTTGGGTTCTTGCGTCTTTTTGGAAGCAGGGAAGCTTTTCCAGAAGCCCTTCATAGACCTTCCCTCGCGTGTCACTGGCCAACACTGAGTCAGTCTTTTCATAAATCAGTTACAGACAAAGGGACCGACTGGCTCTGGGTGGCTTGGGCTCATCAGTTGGGTGCAATGTATCATGAGGAATTAAGGAATTAACACTCTGGCCACTGTTATTATGTAAAAATTAATATCCATAATATAGACCATTATAAATACATAATATGTATATTATATTGTAACATGTAGTGTTGTTATATTTGGGCTTCCCTGGTGGCTCAGCGGTTAAGAACCCTCCTGCCAATGTAGGAGTCACAAGAGACGTGGGTTAGATCCCTTGGTTGGGAAGATCCCCTGGAGAAGGAAATGGCAACCCAGTCCAGTATTTTTGCCTGGAGAATCCCATGGACAGAGGAGCCTGACGGGCTATAGTTCATGGCGTCACAAAAGAGTCAGATCAGGACTTTGTGACTAAATAATAACAAAGCTGTTATATTTGCAATTTAATATTAAATTATTCAATGAATGCTTAATTATTAAATAATATAAGTATAATCTGATCCATTCTTATTTATAATTTGTTCCACTTATAAAATTACTCTGTTTTATGTAACACATTGAAAATTCAGTTTATTCACAACACAGCTGTAAGTTTCCTTTTATGATTTGGAATTTTGTTATAAATGGAGTTGCCAGGTACTGAACTCTCAAGCACCAAGAGTTCTTAGTTTTTGACAGTTTATAAAAAAGAGAAAGTTTCAAAAGATAGGAGATCAGCATGATCGAGAAGGAAATGAATAAGTGAGTGAACAAGTTACTTTGCTTTCTGGGAACTTAGCCTTCTCAGGAGTGCTCAGCAGATTTAGAAGAAACTTTTTTTTTTTTCCCAAGAGGAACTTCAAAAAAGAAAAAAAAAAAAAGGAGAAAGTCCCAAATCTCAGTGAATACAACTCTTACCACAGGAAGCATTGTGAAATTGGTCTTCTGTTCTGAGTCATAACTATAAACATTTTCTGCTTCTTCTGATATTTCATTTTTATCCTTTTTATAAGTTTTAGAAAACTGACAGTTGGCCCTGATTGAAACAGACTCCTCTTTTATAACTGGGCTGCTTTTTCTTCATTGGTGTAAATATTTCCATACACAGATCAATTTATTTCACCTACTGCAAAAGATAAAGGATTTTGGACTTGTCAGGAAAACAGGAGAATGGAACTAGAACTTTGCAAAAGTTCTGGCAAATATCCGGACTACATTCTTATTCCAAATGCCTAAAGATGCCCTCTCTTCGCTAATATTTGAAATAATCTTTCTAACATGTCCTTTTTGTTCTATGAAGCAGGGAAATGCTTCAGTAAAATCATTGCTGGCATTTTCAATTTTGAATCTTCAATATAAGCTCAAGCGTTCAAAGCCGTATAAACGAGAGAGCACCATATTCTTTCCCTTTAGGTTTTATTTGTGCATGTAAAAGGACGTCCTTGTGGTATCTCACATTTAATACTTGATGGGAGCCATTTGACAAGGAACTTCAAGGGGTATTGACTGCTCTGCCTCACGTTTTACATAAAGTCTGCTGAAAACATAAAGCCTGCTGTTGACTCACTTTTGGAAACAATTGAGAAGAAACTGAAATGCTTCACAGAGTGAAATGCACTCGCTGGCCTGTGTGCCACAAACTGGGGCGCAAAGATAAGTAAACAAGTCCTCTGCTCTTGAACCTTTCATTCTTTATCACCGACGTTTATAATTCATTTTAAAAAATCTCCAGAAAACAATAGATATAAAAGTCATTATGAAAACAAATTTTTCTCCTAAAAATGTTTACACTAGGAATGGCCCAGTTGCTAAGCCTCTTCAAAGGCTCCTCCGAAAAGCATCATCAAGAAGATAGAGAACAGAGGGCTGCTACTTTATGATGGAAGTGATGTAAAATGGGGTGTCACCGATTTACATGTAAATTCTTCAGCAGGGCATGGAAAAAGAGAGTAAAACAGGTGGGGAACAGGACTGGGAGGGGGAAATCCACTGGCCCAGGGAAAAGGTGAGTGAAGCATGGCTGGAATCTAGGGAAGAGATTCAAGCAGGGAATGCTGGCCTTAAGCAGTGCCCCCTTTCTGGGAAATGTCTGCAGTTTGTGAGATTTGCTGAGAAACTTAAGTGAGCAAGACTCCTTGGAAAACATAATTCTCAGTCAGTGGGAAGTGAAAGTGATGCGACGTTTATTAACCACCCATACTGTGCTGGGCATCACGCACAGTAAAGAAGGAAGACCTGACCTTTTGCCTTTGGAAATTTTCAAGTGTAATGAAAAGCAGACAGTTTTCCAACAAGGGTGTTTGTATAAAAGAAAAGTATCAGCCATCCCTAGGCATTGCTTCCTCTCCTACCCGTGGAATTTCTAACAATAGAGGATACCATGTGCCAGATGGAGTGCCAGCCGCCTTGGCTTTCTGCTGATCTAAGTTCAGTAATTGGCAAGACTTCAGTGGTTTCTGGATGAGCTTGGGGATACTCCTTCGCACCCACCTCTCCCATCTGTACACAGGAAGAAGGCGTACATGGAGTCCCTGTCCTCTGCCCCCCAGAAAAGGTTCACGACGAGGTGTGAGAACCTGTTTGGTATAAGCCCATGAAAGTAGGTTGGAAGGTAATTTCCGTCTCCAGATGGTGTTCATACCATGGACCCAGTTGTTACCAGACTGTGGCCATGTGAACCCGCTCTGCTTATTAACTGCAGCTCTGTGTGTTTAAAACACAATTCAGAAAGTGTGGAGTAAAATAATTTGGTTTAGCTTCTTTCATTATTTGTTCCACTTTTTTGGGGGGAGGCTGCACTGTGTGGCATGTGGGGATCTTGGTTCCCCAACCAGGAGTGGAACTGCCCCCCCTACAGTGGAAGCACTGAGTCTTCACCACTGGACTGCCAGACAAGTCCCATATGTGTTCCCCTTTTGATGGACCAAAATGTACCTCTTATAAACAGTGACTAAGGACCAGAGGGCCTGAGTGACCTTCAACATGTAAATTTCTGCCACTAAGTTTTCGTTTGCTTGTTACGGAAAGAAGGATAACAAGACTACGCAAGTGAGAGGGCACCTTGAAGATTAATTAATGGAAGTGAAATGCTTAGCACAATGCCTGACCCTTAGAATCTGTTCCATAAATGCATATCAGTGAAAGAGAACCAGATTTTTTTGAAAACTGAGTTCAGTACTTCTCTTGAACTCCTTTTGCACTCTGTTTACACACACACATGCACACACATCTGTATATGCTCTGTGTGTGTGCTCGTGTGTGTCCATCACTGGGTATTTGTAGAGTTCTGAACTGGAAGCATGGACATCAGTACTGCAGTCTTTCCTGCAGTTAACTAACTGTGAATTTTGCAAAATGATGTAAACTTTCTGGGTCTCAAATAAGCTCTTTTAAAAGGAAGAAGTAGGTGATTTCAAAGACTTCTTTAGGCCTTATTATGTTATGGGTTTGCATCTGTAATGGGATCCAAGACTCTTTTCTGCTACTACATGCGATTTTATATATATATATATATATATGTATAATTTTTCACCCTTCCTTTTACGTACTTCAACAGTTCAGAATAAGTATTTTGATGTCCTCATTTCAGGGGCTTCCCTGGTGGCTCAGCAGTAAAGAATCTGCCTGCCAGTGCAAGAGACTTAAGAGACAGGTGTTCGATCCCTAGGTCGGGAAGATCCCCTGGAGGAAGGCACAGCAACCCACTCCAGTATTCTTGCCTGGAGAATCCCATGGACAGAGGAGCCTGGTGGGCTACAGTCCATGGGGTCGCAAAGAGACGGACACGACTTAGTGACTAAACAACGAAAACAACAACTCTCATTTCAGATATATTTTTCCCAGATATCTGATACAAAATTTAGCAAAATTGGCAGATGGAAAACTGCCTTCTCTTCTCATTAGTTTTGTTCCTTATGTCACTGATCTCATGATTTTTGGGGTTGCCATTTGGTTGTATGTTCCTTTCATGTAACTTTAGATGTATTGAAGCATTTTCTAGGCTTGAGTGTTTTGAACTCACTTTATTCTCGATTTCTACACTCAAAAAGGGAAGATTCTATTTCCCTCCAAGCTTCATAAAATCAGTGGTAATTATTCAAATACACGTGTCTGCAAATTTAATAAGGAGCATAATGTTTCCATTAATAATCTCCAAGAAAAATTGGCAGTTTCTCTCAATTCAGTGATCTGTTTATACTTATCATAGTATGAAATTTTTCATTGTGCTTCTTATATTAATTAAAGACATATTGAATGAGAACATAAATCCACTAGTTATCAACAAATGAAAAGCATCTCTTTAGCCATGTGCCTTATTGGGAAGAAGGCCTACTAGGAGCTGTGACTTTCTCACTTTTTTGGGTTACTGATGAAGTATTAGAATATACCACCCCCAAAAAAAGAAAAAACAGTGCAAGAGAGAGAGTACCAGGTGGTCTTCTGTGTCTTGGGGCTTTTTTCCTCCTTCTAAGATTATGTTTATATAAAGTGGGAGCATGTATATTTAAAAAGCCTGTGAGCTAGACTTTTTCCCCTGCTGGGAAATTATTAGGTCGGTTCCTTCCATCTCTGCCTGTAAAATAGTTAACCTCTCTTTGAAAATTGAAATGAAGTTAAAAGCCACTTGCTTCTTGGAAGGAAAGCTATGACAAACCCAGACAGCATATTAAAAAGCAAAGACATCACTTTGCTGACAAAGGTCGGTATAGTCAAAGCTATGGTTTTTCCAGTAGTCATATTTGGATGTGAGAGTTGGACCACAAAGAAGGCTGAGTGCCAAAGAATTGATACCTTTGAATTGTGGTGCTTGAGAAGACTCTTGAGAGTCCCTTGGACAACAAGGAAATCAAACCAGTCAGTCTTAAAGGAAATCAATCCTGAATATTCGTTGGAAGGACTGATGCTGAAGCTGAAGCTCCAGTACTTTGGCCACCTGATGTGAAAAGCCAGCTCACTGGAAAAGATCCTGATGCTGGGAAAGATTGAAGGCAGGAGGAGAAGAAGGTGGCAGAGGATGAGATTGTTAGATCACATCACTGACTCAGTGGATATGAATTGGAACAAACTCTGGGAGATAGTGAAGGACAGGGAAGCCTGGCATGCTACAGTTCATGGAGTTGCAAGAAATTGGACACTACTTAGTGACTGAGCAAAAACAACAGCATTTGAATGAAGGGAAGAAGAAAGGAAGGAAGGAAAGAAGGAAGAATATTGCATTATTTTTCCTGTTTATGATTGCAAACACCTAGAAATGGTAGATTTTGATAAATTGAGTCTTTTTTTTATCACCTGCTGGGCACTTGTGTGGATTTAGGTATGTAGCTGGTGACCTGAAAGATTTGGGGTTCCTTGGGCTTAAAGAAGGAAAAGCCACGGGGGAAAGAGAGAGAAAACTGGCTGGGGATGGGGGTTTAGGCAATTGGTTTTAGTTCTCAAAAACTAAATCACAAAAGAAGGGAGTGAGCAAACCCTTGCATCCCTATTGTTTCTTACCTTTCAAAGATGTCTTTTTTCTTTATCATGGTGTAAGTTCAGCAGAGACAGAGATAGTGTCTGTTTTGTTCATCACTGACTTAGGATGGGCCTCGGCTCCACAAGTATTTGAGAAAGGAAGAGTAATATGCTATGGTGCTTATACCATGTGTTTTACTAAGGGGATTTTCTTAAATCTTACAGAAGCTCATGACCTGGTGGGTTATGTCCCTGATGGCGCCTGTGTGTGGACCAAGAACATTTTCCAGAGTTGAATTCTGGAGAGACAAAGATGTAGACCCCAAATCCAGCAGCCAGTCATGGCAGAGACTCAAAGCCAGGACAGGTGCATGGAGGGGCTTAGGGCTGAGAGGAGGGAAACCAGCTAGAGCTGACACTGGGGGTGGGGGTGGGGTCTTGTAGGAGGAGACACTGACCTGAGTCTACCTGAGGGGCCCACGTCCTTGTTTGCTTCTTCAGAAAGACCCTGGGAAAGTTCTTTGGCTTCATCTGAATTTCTTCTGTGCTTACACTGAGGTAAGATCACAGAGCTCTTGTGAAGTGCAGAGACACACTTGGCAGTTGTAGAGAGGAAGATGGTAGACTCGCAGTACGATGGGTCACAAGATGTTTTTTGGTTTTGCAGAACATATAAAAGTAATGTCTACCCTACAATGTAGTCTGTTCAGTGTGCGATAGCATTAAGAATCAATATAGTGAAAATGAGTATACGACTGGAAGCAATCTATAGATTCAATGCATTCTCTATCAAGCTACCAATGGTATTTTTCACAGAGCTAGAACAAGTAATTTCACAATTTGTATGGAAAAACAAAAACTCTCAAATAGCCAAAGCAATCTTGAGAAAGAAGAATGGAACTGGAGGAATCAACCTGCCTGACTTCAGGCTCTACTACAAAGCCACAGTCATCAAGACAGTATGGTACTGGCACAAAGACAGAAATATAGATCAATGGAACAAAATAGAAAGCCCGTAGATAAATCCACGCAGCTATGTACACCTTATCTTTGACAAAGGAGGCAAGAATATACAATGGAGAAAAGACAATCTCTAACAAGTGGTGCTGGGAAAACTGGTCAACCAGTTGTAAAAGAATGAAACTAGAACACTTTCTAACACCATACACAAAAATAAACTCAAAATGGATTAAAGATCTAAACGTTAAGACCAGAAACTATAAAACTCCTAGAGGAGAACATAGGTAAAACACTCTCTGGCATAAATCACAGCAGGATCCTCTATGACCCACCTCCCAGAATATTGGAAATAAAAGCAAAAATAAATGGGACCTAATTAAAATTAAAAGCTTCTGCACAGCAAAGGAAACTATAAGCAGGGTGAAAAGACAGCCTTCAGAATGGGAGAAAATAATAGCAAATGAAGCATCTGACAAAGAATTAATCTCAAAAATATACAAGCAACTCCTGCAGCTCAATTCCAGAAAAATAAATGACCCAATCAAAAAATGGGACAAAGAACTAAACAGACATTTCTCCAAAGAAGACATACAGATGGCTAACAAACACATGAAAAGATGCTCAACATCACTCATAATCAGAGAAATGCAAATCAAAACCACAATGAAGTACCATTTCACACCAGCCAGAATGGCTGCTATCCAAAAGTCTACAAGCAATAAATGCTGGAGAGGGTGTGGAGAAAAGGGAACCCTCTTACACTGTTGGTGGGAATGCAAACTAGTACAGCCACTATGGAGAACAGTGTGGAGATTCCTTAAAAAATGGAACTAGAACTGCCATATGATCCAGCAATCCCACTGTGGGGCATATACACTGAGGAAACCAGAATTGAAAGAGACACGTGTACCCCAATGTTTATCACAGCACTGTTTATGATAGCCAGGACATGGAAGCAACCTAGATGTCCATCTGCAGACGAATGGATAAGAAAGCTGTGGTACATATACACAATGGAGTATTCAGTTCAGTTCAGTTCAGTCGCTCAGTCGTGTCTGACTCTTTGCGACCCCATGAATCACAGCACACCAGGCCTCCCTGTCCATCACCAACTCCCGGAGTTCACTCAAACTCACCTCCATCAAGTCAGTGATGCCATCCAGCCATCTCATTCTCTGTCGTCCCCTTCTCCTCCTGCCCCCAATCCCTCCCAGCATCAGAGTCTTTTCCAATGAGTCAACTCTTTGCATGAGGTGTCCAAAGTATTGGAGTTTCAGCTTTAGCATCAGTCCTTCCAATGATACTCAGCCATTAAAAAGAATACATTTGAATCAGTTCTAATGAGGTGGATGAAACTGGAGCCTATTATACAGAGTGAAGTAAGCCAGAGAGAAAAACACCAATACAGTATACTAATGCATATATATGGAATTTAGAAAGATGGTAATGATAACCCTGTGTGCGAGACAGCAAAAGAGACACAGATGTATAGAACAGTCTTTGGGACTCTGTGGGAGAGGGCGAGGGTGGGATGATTTGGGAGAATGGCATTGAAATGTGTATATTATCATAAGTGAAACGAATCACCAGTCCAGGTTCGATGCATGATACAGGATGCTCGGGTCTGGTGCACTGGTATGACCCAGAGGGATGTATGGGGAGGGAGGTGGGAGGGGGGTTCAGGATGGGGAACACGTGTACACCCGTGGCAGATTCATGTCAATGTATGACAAAACCAATACAATGTTGTAAAGTAATTAGCCTCCAATTAAAATAAATACATTTGTATTAAATAAAATAAAATATAAAGAAAAACCATGATACATACCTTAACTTAGAAATATTGCTAAAAAACGCTAACCATCGTCTGACAATGCACACGCACACACACACATGCACACACACAAAAGCAAGGTATGCCTGGCAGGAGATGCAGGTTTGATCCCTGGGTTGGCAAGATCCCCTGGAGAAGGAAATGGCAACCCAATCTAGAATTCTTGCTTGGAAAATTCCATGGATAGAGGGGCCTGGCAGGCTACAGTCCATGGGGTTGCAAAGAGTCAGACATGACTGAGCGACTAAGCATGCCTGAAGGATTCAGAATAGTAAGTCATGGTCTCTGCTCTCAGGATGACATGGTCAAGTGAAGAGGACAAGAAGTTGCACTCACATGAAACAATAATGAACAGTCCCAGCTGGTATATCCTAGAGGTTTGTGCCAAAGATGAGTCCAGACCAGGGGAAATCAGGAAAGGAAAATTAAAATCATTGCTGTGGTCTGGGGTTCTGGGTGAAGAGAGGCAGAAATTAGCTCAGGGATATGCCTGTGGGGATGGGCAGAAAAAGTCTCCAGGAAGGGAAAGAGTAAACCTTCCTGCCCAGAGCTGGGGTGGCTTGTTGGAGGGTGGGGTGGAAGATGGGCCAGGCTGAAAACTAGGGAGAAGAATTTAAATTTGATCCGATTAAGAGTAATTGGTCTCAGACATTTCTGGTTGCTGGGTGGTAAAGACTCCTCCTGCCAATGCAGAAGACACGGGTTCAACTCCTGGTCCATGAAGATCCCACATGCCACGGAGCTACTAAGCCCATGCTCCACAACTACTGGGCCTGTGCCCTAGAGACTGGGAGCCACAACTACTGAAGTCCAGGCACCATAGAGCCAGCTCTCTGCAACAAGAGAAGCCACCACAGTGAGAAGCCCGCGCACCACAACTTGACAATTAGCCCTTGTTTGTCACAATTAGAGAAAAGCCTGGGGAGCAACAAATAAAAAAATAGTAAAAAAAAAAGTGATCCGCTCAAAGTGTTTTAACAGAACCATCTGAGTAACAGAAGAAGTGTGGAGTGTGACCGATGTGCTGTTATTACCTAGTTTTACACAAAAAGAAGAAAAAGAGGAATTTACGGGGGAGCGGGAGAGAGTTGATAGTGTGCTCCTGACATGGGAGTGAAGTGAGAGAGTCGCTGTGATCTGTGACTCTGGGATGTCACTGACTCTTACATGGTCACTGATAGCCTCTGCCACTGAGTTCAAAGGTCAGCAAGGGAGGAGGCAGCCACAGCTCAGGCGAGTTCCGGCCCTGCTGGGCACTCACCGGGTTTACGACACGGGCCACCGCCACCTTTCATTGCCTTGAGACTATTAGGCAACTAATTATTTTTCTTGGTGCGTGTGTGGTTTGTTCCTTTCCTGATTTTATTAGGTCTTTGGGTTTGGCTGGCCAGTGCCAGACATCTTGAATGCAACCGTGTATCAGCAGGCATAGTTCATAGGCACTTTTTACAAAGCAGCTGCTGCCAGTGTGTTGTTAGGGATCGTTGATTTTGGGGGAAATTTAACAACAACAAACCAAATCTGAAAGCAGACGTTGTGAAAGAAGTATGAGATGAAAAGTCAGTGAGGATTGTCCTCTGCCAAGGATAAGCAAATCCCTTTTTGGAAGAGATGATGCTGAAAGCTGGCTCTGAGGTTGGAAGCTCATTTGGGGAAGCAAGTCAAGGAAAGGGAAGTGGTGAGTGAGGGGAGCTGACCCCAGGCCCTGGGAAGACCGTGGGGTTTCAGGGCTAAGGGTGGGGGGCTCTCAGTTGGAGCCAGTGCTTCAGCATCTGCCAACCTTGCTCCAAATCCCACCTCTCCACCTCATCCTCCCCAAAGTGCAGAGATGGGAAGAACTGGCTTTTTCATTGTTGCTGGGAGGGCTTAAATCTGAGATATTACTCTTAACTCCTTTTAACACAGTGAAAGTAGCTCAGTCATGTCTGACGCTTTGTGACCCCGTGAACTATACAGTCCATGGAATTTTCCAGGCCAGAATACTGGCGTGAATAGCCATTTCCTTCTGCAGGGGAATCTTTCCAACCCAGGGATCAAACCCGGGTCTCTTGCATTGCAGGCGGATTCTTTACCATCTGAGCCACCAGGGAATCCCTTCCTTCCCAGGTGGCCCTACTGGTAAAGAACTGGCCTGCTAATGCAGGAGACATAAGAGATGAGGGCTCAACCCCTGAATCGGGAAGATCCCCTGGAGGAGGGCATGGCAGCCCACTCCAGTGTTCTTGCCTGGAGAATCCCATGGACAGAGGAGCCTGGTGGGCTACCATCCATGGGGTCGCAGAGTCTGATGTGACTGAAGTGATTTAGCATGCCTCTTAATAAAGTCTGGCTGAGGAGAAATTAACCTGAGGCTGTTAATAAAAGAAACAGACTGGCTTCCACATCCCAACCATTGCTTCTGTTGGTAGAATGCTTCTCTATCATAGTCCTGTGGTCACGTGCTCTGTCTCATACGGGAACCTGATGATAAGTTGCATGTGGTTTGGAGGGGCCACAGCCATCAGGCAGCAATGCTCCTTCAATGCTTTCTTTTAACAAGATTTATTGAGACAGAGTGCACATATTGTATATCCACTGGTTTGAAGTCTGCAGTTCTGTCATTTTTAGCATATTCACAGCTATACAGTCATTGTCACAATTTTGGAACGTTTTCATCCCTCCACAGCGAAACCTTGTACCCATTAGCTGTCAGTCTCCATTTCTTCCAAATCCTCCTCCCCCAAATCCCTCAGCAACCACTAAGCTTCTTTCTGACTCTGTGGATTTTCCTGCTCTGGACAGTTCATATCAATGGAATCAAACAATATAGGGTCTTCTGCAGCTGGCCTGCTTCACTCAGCACAGTGTCTTCAGGGTTCATCCATGTCATAGCATGACTCAGTTCTCCATTCCTTCTTATATTCTACCCATGTAATATTCTACCCACATTCATTTATCCATTCATCAATGAATGATTGGGCGTTGTTGGGTTGTTTCTACTTTCTGGGTATTATGATTTTCTTTTGCTAGTAGTTTTATTGAGACAGAGTGTACCTATCATAGAATTCACTGGTACAGTCTGGTTACTATGAATCATAGTGAACTTTCATGTACCAGTTTTTGTGTGGACATACGTGTTCACTTCTCACGGGTGCTACCTAGGAGCAGGATTGCCAAGTCACGTGTCACCCAATGTTTACCTTTTAGGGTGCTGTCAGGCTACTTTCCAAAGTGGCTGCATCACTCCATTACTGAATATTTCCATTTTTTGTCCCCAAAGAGAAAAAATTAGCTTGAGTTATTTTGCTATCCTAGAGGGATGATGTGTAGTAAAATGGAATAGAATGGAAATGACTTGGGAGTGGTTTTAGATGTGGTATCATTTACATCTCTATATCTGTACATTTTAATACACTTTAGTTTTCTACTATGTGGAAAAGATGGTCTGGTTAACATTTCTCTTCTCCTCCTTTTTCTTTTCTTTTTTAAAGAAATGTATTTGTTTTAAACAAATTTACTTGGTCGCAATGGGTCTTAGCGGCGGCACGTGGGATCTTTGTTGCGTTCATGTGAGGCCTTTCCTTGCAGTGCTTGGACTCTCTAGTTGTGGTTCGGGGCTTAGTTGCTCCACAGGATGTGGCCTCTTCGTTCCCTGACCAGGACTGAACCCGCATCCCCTGCGTTGGAAGGCGAATACTGAACCATTGGACCACCAGAAGTGCACTCCCCCTTTTCCTAAGTCCCTGTGAGGGGCAAGCATCGCTGCGCATAGGTGGCCAGCATGGCAGCCCAGAGCTGTATGTGGTTACTGAACTCTTGAAAATGTGGCTGATTCAAACTGAGATACACTGAACTCCTCCCAATTTTGGAAGATGTAATATGAAAGAAAGAATGTAAAATATCTCACAAAAATTTTTGTTATATTATATATAGGTATCAAGATGATAGTATTTGGGGTCTATTGGGTTAAATAAAATAACATTGTTTTTTAAAAAAAACAACCTCATCTGTTTCTTTTTACTTTTTTTTTAATTGGAGGATAATTGCTTTACAATGTTGCATTGGTTTCTGCTGTACAACAATGCGAATCAGCCACAAGCATACACATCAGTTCAGTTCAGTTCAGTTCAGCCGCTCAGTCGTGTCCGACTCTTTGCGACCCCATGAATCACAGCACACCAGGCCTCCCTGTCCATCACCAACTCCTGGAGTTCACTCAAACTCACGTCCATCGAGTCAGTGATGCCATCCAACCATCTCATTCTCTGTCGTCCCCTTTTCCCGCCCCCAATCCCTCCCAGCATCAGAGTCTTTTCCAGTGAGTCAACTCTTCGCATGAGGTGGCCAAAGTATTGGAGTTTCAGCTTTAGCATCAGTCATCCCAATGAACACCCAGGACTGATCTCCTTTAGAATGGACTGGTTGGATCTCCTTGCAGTCCAAGGGACTCTCAAGAGTCTTCTCCAACACCACAGTTCAAAAGCAGAGCCTCCATCCCACCCCCACATCCCACCCTCCAGGTCGTCACAGCACTGAGCTGAGCTTTCTGTGTCATACAGCAGCTTCCCACTAGCTATCTGTTTTACACACGGTAGAATATATATGAGTACTACTCTGTCAGTTCATCCCATCCTCTTCTTTCCCTGATGTGTCCACAAATTCTTCCTCTACGTCTGAGTCTCTATTCCTGCAAATAGGTTCATCAGTACCATTTTTCTAGATTCCATATATACGTGTTAATATGCATTTGTTTTTCCTTTTACTTTTTTTAATGTGTCTATTAGAAATTTTTTAATGACTCACATGACTTGCATTTCTGTTGGACAGTGCTGTTATATACTATTTTCAAGGCTTGTTTTTGTACGACTGGAAAAGAAAAACAGGCCATCTAAATATCCTTTGAATAAACTCAGATGATTATTAGCAAATCTTCCTATCACTTTTTTATCACCAAGAATTTGTCCTTTGAGTTAGAACAGCAAATCAAATGAGTACCAGTAAGCTTTTAGCGATAGGGCTTTAACTGACCAACCAGCCAGCCTTCCTTAAAAGTGAATCCATCCCTACCCAACAAAATAAGACAAAACCTTGATGAACGTCATGGCCATGATAATTGAATACAGCTCCTTGCCTGACCCTCCCATTCCTGGTCTGGCTTGAGATGCTGCCCCGCTCTGTTATGTAACCTGGTGGATTTTGCAGACTGAAAAAGAAAAGGAGATATGGGATACATGGTGACAGACGATGGAGAAGATGCTGGGTTGGTTGATCCCTGAGTCGTTCTTCAGCTAACGTGTGAATATCACTTAACCCTAAATAGAGAGGGTCAGATGGGGGCTTCTCACCTGCCTCTTTTGTTGGATGATCAATATTCAGATTACCAGGAAAGTTATGTGAAACGTATAACCTCCTTGGCAACCCTCTTTTGTAAAACACACATATGTACTGGTGTTTCTAATCTCAAGTATCTGGACATAAGGTTACCACTAGTGGTTTCATGATTCGAAACAGAACAGACCTGTGTTTTGGCAACTTCCCCAGGTAACATAATTTAGCTTGACTTCAGACCTCAAGACAGATAAATTCCTGAATTCCACTCCAATAGGATGAAAACTCCTTCCCCTTTGGCTGAAACTTTCGCTGATGCATAAAATGAAACTTGGGGTGGGAGCGGATTCAGAAGGTGAGACAAAGTCCATAAAACCTTAGGGCATAGAGTGAATGAAGAAATCTGATCTCTCTTGTGGCCCATCCCAAGTGATGGTGGAAGAAGAAGAAGAAAAAGAGGTTGGACTGGCCAGGACTTTATTTCTGGATGACAGCAGAGGGACTCCACATGTGTTTAAATGATGTCTTGTGTCAAAAACATTCTTTATTGATGTTGCTTACTTGAGCTCACGGCCAGATCAGAATAACTGAGTTCATTTTCTTCTTTCTATTGATGAGTTCTTAAGAGAAGGGATCAGCAGGCTAATCAGTTATCACTCAACACTTGCTCCTTTTAAAAGGAAGAACCTCAGGGCAGTCTCCCTGGGAAGTACTGAGAGGTCATTATGGTTTATTGGAAAACAGGATCATTAAGAGAGAGATAACAATTGTGTAAATGAATTCCTGTGTCGGACACATGTGTTCTGTAGGGTTTCCAGGTTGATTTCCGGGCCAACCTTATGAGCAATGATCCTCTTTTGAGAAGGCTCTGAGCGTCCTGTTTTTCTCCTGTGCGCTCCTACCTTATAGTTGAGAGGCATGGGCGAATCGGGAAATTTTATCCTGCCTGACTTCATGTCCACCATAAAGCTTCTGGAAGGTGAAGAAAGGAGTAAAGAAAAGCATTCTGGCATATGCACAATACTTGCTGCCCTGGGTGTGCAGAGAAAGCTGGTCTGGGGTCTCCTTGCATGGACCTGGCTTTAGCAGAGTTTTATTGTTGTTCTTCAGTCACTAAGTCATGTCCAACTGTCTGCAACCCCATGGGCTGCAGCACACCAGGCTTCCTTGTCCTTCACTATCTCCCTGAGTTTGTCCAAACTCATGTCCATTGAGTCAGTGATGCCATTCAACCATCTCATCCTCTGTTGCCCCCTTCTCCTGCCCTCAATCTTTTCCAGCATCAGGGTCTTTACCAGTGAGTCAGCTCTTAGAATCAGGAGCATCAGTCCTTCCAAAGAATATTCAGGGTTGATTTCCTTTAGGATTAACTGGTTTGATCTCCTTGCAGTCCGAGGGACTCTCAAGAGTCTTCTTCAGCACCACTGCTTGCAGTTTTAGGTAGATAGAACTATCTAAATGCCCCTCATGTCTCCTCCACTCAGGTTTTACGTACATATCTCTTCACTCCTGCGAGCTCTCCTGGTGAGAAAAGCTGTCTGATTTAGGATTTCACTCATAATCTTGCTTAGCACATATGTACCAGGCACTGTGCATGCTCAGTCTTTGAAGTGATCATTCATTCAAAAGTAGACCTTTGGGACTTCCCTGGTGGTCCACACTCCCAATGCAGGGGGCCTGAGCTGGATCCCTGGTTGGGCAACACCACATGCTGCAACGAAAAAGCCCATTTGCTGCAACAAGATCCGGCAAGCCTCAAATCCAGAGCAGCCAAAAACAAAAAAAAAGTAGAGCAGCCAAAAAAAAAAAAAAAAGGAGACCTCTGTCATAGAGCCCTGCCTAACCCAAAGGAAGGACACATAGAACATGACTTATGAGACCTAGGACAGCTCGGTGAGACAGAGGCCATTCATTGGCATCCTTCCTATCCTAGAGGGGATTCTTGAAGAGCCATCCTGTCTCAAACCAGTCCAAGCTCCTCATGGAGCCTGGGTGATCCAACTCTGTCCACCAGCTAATTAGATGGCAGGTAAGAAGGTGTCGAGGACCCAGTATGTGAAGTGGGAATTCCATCCGGTGCAGTGATGGGGCAGAGAGGACATTGGGAGCAAAGGCTTCACCCAGGAAACAGAAGAAATCTCAGGAACCTGTCTGTGGTCATAAATTCTGCTGGTCAAGAACTTACACGGAAAAAGTCTAAAAATAAGCAGAGGCTTTTTAACAGGTGGGACTGGCCAGCAATGGTCCAGGCCACCTCGTCGGTCATCCTCAGCTCCTCGGTCCTGGACTGCCACCTGTTCACTGAAGCTGAGACTGGCCTTTGGAAAGAGGGGCTGTGTGGTCAGGAGCCTGATGCCCAGGGCGAGGGCAGAGGGCTGACCTGGGTCATTCAGGAAACCTCTCCTCCTCTCCCCTTCCCTGCCCATCCTTATGTCTTCCCAGTTGTTTGTATAAACCTGGAAACTCAGATGGAGAAATGAGAAATTGCCCTAACTTACCAGAGATCTCTCTGTCTGCTCAAACATTGGGCTGAATTCAGTAGAGTTGAAATGATCATTGCTTTCTTAACATGAGAAACAAAAATACATCCTCAGAGGGATGTTTCAAGGATAGCTAGGAAATTAGTGATGGAGTTTTTTGTCCTGACGTAGTCCTCCCTGAAAGCATTCTTAAAAATGACTTGTTTAACAGATAAGAAAACTTTATTGTTGCTTAGTTGCTCAGTCGTGGCCGACTCTCTGAGACCCCATCGACTGTAGCCTGCCAGGCTCCTCTGTCCATGGGATTTCCCAGGCAAGAATACTACAGTGGTTTGCCATTTCCTTCTCCAGGCGATCTTCCCAACTCAGGGATCAAACCTGCATCTCCTGCATGGCAGGCAGATTCTTTACCACTGAGCCACCAGGGAAGTCCTAAGAAAACTTAGAACAGTAAAACAGCTGCAAATGGACACCCCTCCCCAGAAGATCACCAATAAGCTGAACGTTGTTCCCTTTTCCCAACTCTTGGGCTTGAGATTTATCTCAGCCACAGTCTCCCCTGGTCTGAACTCTTTTCTGGCAGGTCCAGCCTGGTTCCTTTTGCCCCAGAGAAGATGCGGTGCCTCTGGCTGACCACATCTTTATGCAGTCTTCGATGTATTTATGTAGCTCGGAAGAATTTTAAAAGATAAATTTACTGTAACTTTTGAAAAGCAACCCATATCCTGCCAGTAAGACATGCCATCCCTTTAATCATATGCTCGAAACGGTCAAGGATCCCGTTTCTGTTGGCAGTGATGTTTCCAGATGCAGAGTGAAGAAAGCTTTTCTTCTCCTCTCCTTGGTGTGGAGTGCTGAGAGGAGCAAAACGAGGAAGCAGCTGAGAAGGCCGGTGATTGGAGGGACTAAGAGTTCTTGAGAGTCCCTCGGATAGCAAGCAGATCAAATCAGTCACTCCTAAAGAAAATCAGTCCTGAATATTCATTAGAAGGACTGGTGCTGAAGCTGAAGCTCCAATACTCTGGCTACCTGATTCAAAGAACTGACTCATTGGAAAAGACCCTGATGCTGGGAAAGATTGAAGGCAGGAGGAGAAGGGGGCGACAGAGGATGAGATGGTTGGATGGCATCACTGACTCAATGGGCATGAGTTTGAGCAAACTCTGGGAGATAGTAAAGTACAGGGAAGCCTGGTGTGCTGAAGTCCTTGGGGTCGCAAAGAGTTGGACAAGACTTAGCGACTAAACAACAACACCTTACATTAAGTAAATAAATCATGCACTTGGCAGGCATCCATTTCTTGGCAGCTCAGCAAACTCCATTGAAAGATTTGCAGATTGGAACAGCTGCCCCACCTTTATTTCAGAGGTGAGGAACTCGGATGGACAGAATTCGGTCCACTTGCTGACCATATATGCTTTGCTTAAATACTGTGCTTGCCTCTATTGGCCAGAGCATGTGACATAGCCGTTCTTCAAGGCAGGGTTTAAAAACATCTGCAGCCTAGAAATCAGCAGAGTTCCCCAGGGAGGGTGTTAAATCCAGAGTGTGCTGATCTGTTTCCTGTCTTTGTTATGATTTCTTCACTGTAACTGAATATCCCCGGGCGCTCCAGTGACGGGTACCCGGGTGCAGCTGTGTCAGCAGGCCAAGTTGGCTCTTGGGGCTCCGAGCGCGTATACCCCAGCCAGCTTCCCTAATCCCAGGCAGACCTATTAACTTACAAGGTAAGCCGCTCCTGGTCTGCAGATCAGCGGGTCTCGCTGTGCAGTCTCTGCTGTTAAATATAATCTAATTAAGGCTCATTAGGAGGAAGAGCCATCACCTAGCTGGACTGATCCTTGCCAAGAGAAAACTCGCAGACACCAGCAAACCACCATCCTCACAAAATGCCGGTGGGTATGCAACCAGAAGGGGCTTCCCTGGTGGCTCAGCTGTAAAGAATCTGCCTGTCAATGCAGGAGGCGTGGGTTCGATCCCTGGCTTGGAGAAGGAAATGGCAACCAACTCCAGTATCCTTGCCTGGAAAATCCCATGGACAGAGGAGCCTGGCAGGCTACGGTCCATGCAATTGCAGAGAGGCGGACACGACTGAGCGATTGAACAACAGCAACATACTACCAGGCAGCAGTGAAATATCTCAGAACCTGAGGGCCTTTCCAAGCTTATCCCTGGAGAAGCAGTAGGCGGGACCTCTCAGGGTTGTGCCTTATGTGAGCACGGTGTTTGCTAACCACCTGTACTTTATTTTTACTTTCTGCCTAGGAAATTGATCTTGCCCCCTCCCAACAGCCTTTGATCCTCAGGTGCAATCCCTCCAGGCTCAAAAGGCTGAGTTACTGAGGGGTGACCACTGCCCACAGCCCATAGCCCGGTCAGAAGCTGCTCTCTGTTAGAAGAGAAAATGTGCCTTTTTGGAAATCTTGAAGATTACACAGTTTATTCTCAAAACACGGCTTTGGCTGCCAGCGGGTTTCCAGTAAGCCATGAGAGCGTTTACCCCAGAGTGGGTTTGTGGCCGTCTTGAGCGGAGGTGTGTGGAGGCTCCCATTCCCTAGTAACTCAGAAGTCACGCTGCTGTTTCCGGCGCTGAAGGGTGAGCCCGGCCAACTCTGAGTAGCTCTCCAGAGGAGGTTTCTGGGCAGCGCGTCTCCATGTGCAGAAGGTTTCCGCTGTGTGGGCCTGGCTCAGAGAGCAAGTTGCTCACAGAACATGATTGGTCCAAACCCCTGGTGCTTCCTGACCAGTGAGGGGTGAGTGTTTTGTCGGAAGGTTGGAGAACTCAGCTGTGTGCAGGATGGAAACCCATGCAGCACAACGCCAGCCACGTAGTTTTGCACTGGGAATTCAGACTGCGCACAGCTATGGAGAGTGTTTGATGGATGTGAGCACAGTCGTGCCCACCTCTATGAGATGGGGTAAATGGCTTCCCAGGTGGCTCAGTGGTAAATAATCCGTCTGCCAATGCAGGAGACACAGGCTTGATACCTAGGTTGGGACAATGCCCTGGAAAAGGAAATGGCAACCCACTCCAGTATTCTTGCCTGGAAAATTCCAGGGACAGAGGAGCCTGGCAGGCTACAGTCCATGGCGTTGAAAAGAGTTGGACATGACTGAGTGACTGAGCATACACACACACGAATATCAGATGGTTTTTCTCAGTTCTGCGGCTACATTCAACTCAGAGAAACAGTAAAATGCTCTGAAGAATGCATTGCAAGGCCCTCTGAAACCAGCCAGGTTTCAGCCACGTGCTCTGTAATCCCACCTGAGGGCTCACACACGGTCTGATTTCACACCCTGCTTGGATGTGCCTGATACACTTAAGTCTTGGGTCATTTAAAAAACGTCGTGCTATTTTTATAACATTATCCCATCACCATGCCTTTCATTTCTGTTTATCTTCCAGCAGGGCTTTCCACTTTAACTGTCACGCCATCGTGGGATGGGAAACAGTGATTTTTCACACCGTTTCTATCTGGCTCACAGGCGTGATCTGAACAGTGATATGTGTGATCTGCGATCATAAAAGGGTCCCCTGCTGGTGCTGGGGAGAAGGGTGCTTGGACATCAGTGTGACCAGGAACATCAGCCACTTGGTGGCTCCGTGGTAAAGAATCTGCCTGTCAATGCAGGAGACCCAGGATAGATCCCCAGTCTGGGAAGATCCCACTTGTTGCAGAGCAACAAAGCCCCTGCACCACAGCTACTGAGTCTGTGCTCTAGAGCCTGGGAGCCACAAATACTGAGCCCACATGCTGCAGTTACTAAAACCCACATGCCCTAGAGCCTGCGCTCTGCAACAAGAGAAACCACTGCAATAAGAAGCCCTCACAGTGCAACTAGAGAAAAGTCACTCACAGCCATGAAGACCCAGCATGGCCAAAAATAAATAAATAAAAGTATATTTAAAAAAAAGAATATCAGGGATCATCAAGGATGATTCCAACCAATGTGTATCCTTCATTCTCTTTGAAAATCAAACTCAAAATTCTGATCCTGGGAAGTCCTTTCTGGCCAGTCTCAATGACTCAACATTTATTTATTCAGGCATTGAATGAATTTAGGTGTTTACTGAATGTCTGTCATACGCCGGACTCTGCTGTAGACTCTGGGACTCCAGTGGAGAGCAAGATAGGGAGTGCCTGTCCTCAGGCAGGCAGGGGAGCTAGGTAATCAGCTAATAAAAATAATTTAACTAGCAATAGGTGTGGTGGAGAAACACCAGGATGGAGGACTAGTATGTGGTGGCGATGTATGGTATTCTGGATGGGGTAGTTAAGGAAGGCTTCTCGGAGGAGGTGACACTGGAACAATTGAGTGATGGATGTTGCGATTTATGGAAAGCCTTATAGCCGGAAGTGGAAACACCTGGAATGTACAAGGGACAGTTCCTTAGCACAGGGAGCAGAACTAAACCAGATGTTTAGGGGAGATGGAGGAGGTGAGCTTAAGAAATGGGGTCATGGCTAGAATATATTAAGACCTGGGGGTCCATGGGGAGGGCTTTGGGGTCTATGGAAAGCCTCTGTGGGTACAAGAAGAGAAGACGCTCTGACTTACATCTCATTGTGTAAGCGACTCGGACTCCTACATGGGAAGGTGAGCGTGGGGCACCGAGGATGGAGAGGCAGGTGTGAAGGCAGGAGGCTTGGAGGGGGTCATGTCAGTAGACTGGATTGGGGTGGGGTGTCTTGGCCTGGAATGGAGAGATATGGTGGATGTGGCAGGAAGTGATGGGATTGGAGGTGTGTTTTAGAGACTTGCTGATGTGGGTGTAAGGGGAAGGGCGAGGTTGAGGATGTTTAGGTGTTTGGTTCAGCATCTTGGTGAACAGTGGTGTGTTTATTGGCATTGGAGCCTAAGGAAAGGAGCAGGTTTGGAATTTTGTTCTAAACTTGTCAATTTTGAGATGCTTATCGTCCTTTTAGGGAGATATATAGTTGCATGAGTCTGGAGCTCGGTAGAGAAGTTGTGGCTGCGGATAGAAATTGAGATCTTCAGCATTAAGTCAGGGGATGAGGGGCAATTGTGTGAGAAGAGTGTAGACAGGAAAGATGGGCACTAAAGATTGGTCCTTGGTATTAAAGGTTGAGAAGACGAGGAAGAACTAAGTGTTCTGTTTTTCGAAGTTCCGTGAAAGAAAGTGAAAGTGTTAGTCACTCAGTCGGGTCCGTCTCTCTGCAATCCCATGGACGGAGCCCGCCAGGCTCCTCTGTCCATGAAATTCTCCAGGCAAGAATACTGAAGTGGGTTGCCATTTCCTTTTCCAGGGAATCTTCCCAACCCAGGAATCGAACTGAGTCTCCCACATTGCAGGCAGATTCTTTACCGTCCGAACCATACCCGAAGTGCTGACACCTAAACCGCCAACACCAATTTCTCACTCCCAGCCTCTCACTCCATGCTCTTCCTGTGTGTTGGGGGCTGCTGCTAAGTCACTTCAGTCTGTCTGACTCTGTGCGACCCCACAGACGGCAGCCCACCAGGTTCCCCAATCCCTGGGATTCTCCAGGCAAGAACACTGGAGTGGGTGCCATTGCCTTCTCCGTGTGTTGGGGGCAGGTCCTATTAACTTCCTCTTCCTCCTCCTTCCTCATTTGCCTTTATTATTTTTATAACCATGCCACAGCAGGTGGGATCTTAGTTCCCTGACCAGGGATCGAACCCATACCCCTGCAGTAGTAGCATGGAGTCCTAACCACTGGACTGTCAGGGAAGTCCCCTCATCTTTCTACTTTTCCTCTTTCTCCTCACTCTTTCTACCCCCTCCTTCTCTCTCTTCCTTCCCCTCTTGATTGATTCCCAAATGCTAGCTAGCATTCCTCAACCTGGCCAGGAGCAGACCTTGCTCTGGCCTCTCCTGCACTTTCCAATCCTTGCTGATCCCCAGAACAAGCCCAGTGATGCTGATCATGTGTCAGTAATTCAGAATTCTTGCTGGCTAAATCCACTGCCTCCCCTAAGTGGGGGGGAATTGGACTTGTGGTGGAGGAACAAGAAAAACAAACCAGCCATCCCCAGAGACCTTCTTTGTTGTCCAGAAGTTCTTCTGTGTATCAGGGGATGGATTTGGCAGTGTGCAACAAAGAATATGGCAACCCACTCCAGTATTCTTGCCTGGAGAATCCCAAGGACGAAGGAGCCTGGTGGGCTGCCGTCTATGGGGTCGCACAGAGTCGGACACGGCTGATGCGACTTGGCAGCAGCAGCAGCAGCAACAAAGAATAACTCCAGTTTCCTGCTGGCTTTTAGGATGATGTCTTTTGGTTACATTTTTTCCACCTGTAGAATGATAGCTTCAAATTCTCATGGGTTAGGACTTCTGACGACTGGTCCCAAGTGACACTGTTTCCTGGAGCAAAGACAGCGTTCTTCCCTCCCTCCCCCAAAGCCTGGCACTCCCGCTGGAAGCCCTGAGGTGTTTGTGGGGCAAGAGAAACAGATGTGAAGTTCCACGAAGACACAGGAGGCAGAACAAGGTATCGGCAGGACACAGAGATTTAAAGAAACAAACCTGCAAGTCAGTCCTGGAGATCCAATCTTTGGTTCTTGCTGTGGGTTGGGGCAAGTTTTGGTTTTCTTAGGGGTGATATCAGCTGATCTTCACTCCCACAGAACCCTGCCAGAGCCAACACCTGAAAACGTAAGATTTATTCCAAGATTCACAAGAAATGTTTTTTTATGATGGTAACGGGATTTCTGTAGAGGCAGTTCCTGGAAGTAGCAACCAGAGCCTTAAGCCAATAAACAGTGATTCTTGAGAGTCTCTTGGACTGCTAGGAGATCAAACCCGTCAATCTTAAAGGAAATCAACCCTGAATATTCATTGAAAGGATTGATGCTGAAACTGAAGCTCCAGTGCTTTGGCCACCTGATGCAGAGCGCCGACTCACTGTGAAAGAGCCTGATGCAGGGAAAGATTGAAGGCAAAAGGAGAAGGGGACAACAGAGGATGAGATGGTTGGATGGCATCACTGACTCAAGGGACATGAGTTTGAGCAAACTCAGGGAGATAGTGATGGACAGGGAAGCCTGGGGTGCTGCAGTCCATGGGGTCCCAAAGAGTCTGACATGGCTTAGCAACTGAACAACAACAATCTCCATCTTCTCTTTGAACTCCACAGAATTTTGGACAATAATTGTGAAGTTGCTGGCAGGGGGGTGGGGATTGGGCTGCCCATATATTATGAAAAATATAGAGGGAAGAGAAAATTTACATTTCAAGTTAATTTGATTTTGCATAGCAGAGTCTGGGCCTAAGCATTCATTCACCACATACCCATTGAGGGAAGTCGGTCTGTTTACACTGTGTCTTAAATCAAGGGTCCTATTTTTACACAAAGTTGGCCAAACCGTGTTTCACTACAGCAGTGTTCTGCCAACACAAAGATGATTGGATCAAGCTCTTTGTGAGCATTTGTTTGCCGAATGGAATCAGTCATGTTTTATCTAGACAACCCCAGTCTCCCCGATTCATCTTGAAAGCTCTATTGTGTTTATCCCGTGATGATGACAAAAGTGGTTAAAAAAGATTACTCCACAAAGTAATATGTTCAAGAGAAACCAAAGGTATGGATACAGACAGGCTTCAGAGAAAGTCAAACTTTGTGACCACCATTTGGATATTTGAAAGCAGCATAAATATTGTTTTCTAGTCACAGTAGTGCTGTGTTCTACCCTGACCCTTTTTTTTTAATTGTAAGTGTATTTTTTAAATTGAAGGATAATTGCTTTACAGAATTGTGTTGGTTTCTGCCAAACATCAACATGAATCAGCCATAGGTATACATTTGTGCCCTCCCTTTGAACATACCTCCCGCCTTCCTCCCCATCCCACCCCTCTAGGTTGTCACAGAGCCCCAGTTTGAGTTCCCTGAGTCTTACAACAAATTTCCATTAACTATCTATTTTACATATGATAATGTAAGTTTCCATGCTACTCTTTCCATACATCCCACCCTTTTCTTCCTCCCCCGCCCCATGTCCATAAGTCTGTTGTCTATGTCTGAATAGATGAATGGATAAAGAAGCTGTGTGTTACATATATACAATGGAATATTCAGTTCAGTTCAGTTCAGTTCAGTCGCTCAGTCGTGTCCAACTCTCCCCGACCCCATGAATCACAGCATGCCAGGCCTCCCTGTCCATCACCAACTCCCGGAGTTCACTCAAATTCATGTCCACAGAGTCGGTGATGCCATCCAGCCATCTCATTCTCTGTCGTCCCCTTCTCCTCCCGCCCCCAACCTTTCCCAGCATCAGAGTCTTTTCCAGTGAGTCAACTCGTCGCATGAGGTGGCCAAAGTATTGGAGTTTCAGCTTTAGCATCAGTCCTTCCAATGAACACCCAGGATTGATCTCCTTTAGAATGGACTGGTTGGATCTCCATGCAGTCCAAGGGACTCTCAAGAGTCTTCTCCAACACCACAGTTCAAAAGCATCAATTCTTCGGCGATCAGCTTTCTTCACAGTCCAACTCTCACATCCATACATGACTACGGGAAAAACCATAGCCTTGACTAGACGGACCTTGGTTGGCAAACTAATGTCTCTGCTTTTTAACATACTATCAAGGTTGGTCATAACTTTCCTTCCAAGGAGTAAGCGTCTTTTAATTTCATGGCTGCAATCAGCATCTGCAGTGATTTTGGAGCCCAAAAAATAAAGTCTGACACTGTTTCCACTGTTTTTCCATCTATTTCCCATGAAGTGATGGGACCAGATGCCATAATGGAATATTACTCAGCTATAAAAAGGAATGCATTTGAGTCAGTTCTAATGAGGTGGATGAATCTAGAGCCTGTTACACTGAGTGAAGTAAGTCAGAAAGAGAAAAACAAATACATATGTGTTTACTAACACATATGTATGGAATCTAGAGAGATGGTACTGATGGAGTTATTTGCAAGATAGCAATGGAGACACCCTGACCTTTTAAGATACGTATTTTCATGCACAGTATCCCCCAAAGTCAGATTCCCCACCCCCACCCCATCACAGTGTACCTTGACTGCTGGCTATTTTCAAAAAGAGTTCTAGAAATATTTGATAATTATCAGAAATGAAGGTTGGAGTTTTTTCTCTCTATGTGATTACACTATTGATGTATTTTGCTAGAGGGAAAAAAATTGCAATCTGTAGCTTTATACTTAGTGAAATCAGAGAGAAGGGGACCTGGGTTTGGTGTTACTTGTCTGTTTCCTACATATGAGTAAGAAATTGCTTCTAGTTTGTCCAGCATATATGTTGGGGTGAATTTTGCAACAGGAGAAACTGGAGTTATCCCCTCCCACTTTTGTCTTTTCCTCAGAAGGTTAAGCATGGATTTTCATATGACCCATCTATTCCACTTCTAGTTATGAAATGGAAACACATGTCCATATGAAACTTGTCCACAAATGTCCGAAGCAGCATTATTCACAATAGCCAAAAAACTAGAAACAACTCAAATGTTATCAACTGAGGAATGGATCAGTAACATATAGTATAATCATAAAAATGGGATATTATTCAGCTATAAAAAGGATGTTCTGGTGCCTGCTTCAACATGGATGAATGAACCTTGAGTGTATTTTGCTAAATCAAAGACACAAAAGAGTTATTCTTATAGGAAACATCAGAATAGGCAGATCTATACAGAGGGAAAGTAGATTAATGGTTACTAGGCAGTTAACAGGGGCAAGAGAACTGCTATCGGGTGTTGATTCTTTTTGGGATAATGAAAACATTCCCAAATTTATTCTGGTGATAGTCACACAATTCTGTGAATATACTGAAAATCATTAAATTGAACACTTTAAATGGATGAATCATGTGGTATGTGAATATATCTCAATAAAGCTGTTGTGTTTTTTTAAAAAAAGATACATATCAGTCCATCACTATCAGAATTTCCATAAATAAGAATACTTGGCAGGACTTCCCTGGTGGTCCAGTTGTTAAGGTTTTGCCTTCCAATGCTGGGGTTGCGGGTTCGATCTCCAATCAGAGGGCTAAGTTCCCGCATGCCTCTCAGTCAAAAAAAAAACCCCAAAAAACAAAAGCATAAAATAGAAGCAGTATTGTAACAAATTCAATAAAGACTTCAACAACAGAAAAGAATAATTGGCGCTCAGGTGAATAAGATCTCACAATATAATGAGAACAACATCTGCAAGTTAAGAGGAGCAAGGTTGAGGAACGGTAGCTCTATTGTGAGAGAGACTGATAATGGTTTTTCCAGGGTGCTCTGAAATGTGCGCTGAATGGAATTTGCTGACATGGACTTGGTCACAATGAAAAAGTATTGCCCCGGTCAGGTTTGATTACTTTATTATATGTTCACCCCAGAGTGCAAACATCCCGTGAGAAGACCATTTTCAAGTGGAAGAAACAAACTGTAAATGTCATACAAGGAGGGCAGTGTCTCAGATTTGACCTCTGCTGTAAAATAATACTTAAGGAAAAGTATCTTAATAAATAAAAATAGCTTAAACTGATCAAGTAGAAACAAAACATGACAAATCAAGAGGGAGTATTTTCCTGGATCTGAAAGAGCCTTGTCAGATCTCGCAGACTGCTTAGAAAACTGTGGTCACCATGGGTTTGGGGCCCAGTGAGATGATTTCAGGGTATGGTTTCTTTCTTTCTTCCTCTTTTTTAAAATTAATAACATTTTGGCTGTGCCACAGAGCATGTGGGATGTTAGTTCCCCAACCAGGGATCGAACTCTCACCCCCTATGGTGGAAGCGCAGAGTCTTAACCACTGGACCACCAGGGAAGTCCCAGGATATGGTTTCTGAAAACTCTAAATTTCTTGCTTTAAGACAGTATGGAAATGTCATGTGTCTATCTCGTCTACATATAAATACATATTTTTCAAATAAAGGTTGTTTTCACATTGAGCAAGAGTTTTCTTGTTTTTCATAGCTATACTTATATTTTAACCTTTTCTTTGCCCTCTCTATTCCATCTCCTGCCCTCTGCCCCAAAGAAACAAAGGAATATCCTTCTAAAAATTGTTGAGTGTCGGAACTAGAAGCTCCTTCTGGAAATATCATGTCTCAAAAATAAATGAATTTCATATCAAAACTGCTTATTATGTTTTACACTGAAATGTAAATATGAGCTTATTATAGTTTCTATCCACATGACTGTATTAACTGTACAGATGGTATGTTATTTTTAGGTGTGGCTTCAATGATGTCAGCATTTCTTTCCATGGAACTAGCCCTTAGCTAGGGATTCTTCTAGATTCTACCTCATTGATCTCCAAAGTGATAAATGTGGGAATAGTCTTCAGAGGTGATCCTTGGAAAATTGCCCCTTGATCATGTCAACGTGGGAAAAATCTCCTATTGTAGCATTCTGTGAGAATGTGCCAGGTACCTAGCACTTAAGAGTGAAGCCCCACTGTAGGGACCCTGATTGCTGCTGCTGCTGCTGCTGCTGCTAAGTCGCTTCAGTCATGTCCGACTCTGTGCGACCCCATAGATGGCAGCCCACTAGGCTCCTCTGTCCCTGGGATTCTCCAGGCAAGAGTACTGGAGTGGGTTGCCATTGCCTTCTCCTGGGACCCTGATTAACTTGATCTAATTCAGCATTTCCCAGAATCGCCTGTAATTGGGAATCATGTACCTGATATGTACAATGGAAATGGTAAAATCTATGGTATGTAGCTCAAAAAACTTATGAAAGAATCCAGTGCATTAACACACGTGAAAGTGCGTGCTAAGTCACTTTAGTCGTGTCCAACTCTTTGTGATCCTAATGACCGTAGCTCACCAGGCTTCTCTGTCCATGGGATTCTCCAGGCAAGAATCCTGGAGTGGATTGCCACACCCTCCTCCAGGGGATCTTCCTGACCCAGGGATCAAACCCACGTCTCTTATGTCTTCTGCATTGGCAGGCAGATTCTTTACCACTAGTGCCACCTGGGAAGCCCCTATGTGAAAGTATGTTTATGTAAAACTATTTACATGTAATGTATTCATCCTGTTTTCAATTATTACTGCACATACTGTTCTCCAGATAGATGGTTTGTGAATTATATCTTAATAAAGATTGTTAGGTGGGCTTCCCAGGTGGCTCAGTGGTAAAGAATCCACCTGCAATGTAGGAGACATGGGTTGGATCCCTGGGTCAGGAAGATCCCCTAGAGAAGGAAGTGGGAACCCACTCTAGGATTCTTGCCTGGAAAATCCCATGGATGGAGGAGCTTGGTGGGCTATAATCCATGGGATTGCAAAAGAATCAGACATGACTTGGCAGTTGAACAACAGCAGCAGCAGCAGCAACAAAGGTTGTTAGGTAGGTAGATGATAGACACGTAGATAAAATTAGAAAGATGGGGAAAAGAATGAATGCTTCTGGAGACGGTGAGCTGCAGAAAATCTGAATGGCTGTGGCTATTAGTGTGGTTCTCTTTTCTGGGTTTTCTCTCCCTTGCTCGCCTAGGTATCCCTTTCATTCATTTGTTCATTCCTTCATTTATTTGACAAATACATGTTAAGCAAAGAATTACCATTTTGACCGATCTAGGCATATGGAGAGGGACTATAAAGAAAACACAAAATCTCTTAAGTTGTTCATGGTTTTAAGGAAAAGACAGACATGGAAACAAATAATTATTAAAGAAGTGTGTACAAAGTATGTACAAAGAAGTACGTACAAATACTGGGGTGCAGATGATTTCTCAGAGCAAGGACACTGGCAGAGGAAGGAAGCGAGGCTGGAGTAGGGTCTTGACAAGGTTTCCTGGAGAGGTAAGCAATATTCAAGGCAGCCGGTTCCTATGCACTATTGTTATTCCTGCTTCCTTTCTTTATTGTTCCTTCCTGCCAGTTGCACCTGACTTCCCATAATCATGGCCTCGTCCCCGAACTGCAGGTCTCTTCTTCCTTCTTCCATGGCTCATCAGAGAGATGCAGTGAAAATTTGTAACTGTGGGGCGATTGGGCCCTTGTGGAATGAGAACTTTTGATCTTCCCTTGTATGCCTTCTTTTTTAATAAAGTGCAGCCAGACTTGATATATCAACCTTCAAAGTATTGGAAGTAAAATGACAAATGTTCACTGAAGATTTTAATATGGTTAAAATTAATAAATAGTTGACAGAAATATAGAGTATATTAAAATTTGAATGAATTTTAGCTCCATGATAGCGTACCACTTTATATTGGAGGTTAAGCTATTAGCTTAGGAGAAAAGAGTAAAAGTGAATGATTAATGCATCTCTCTACCTGGGTTGTAACAGCAGGCGGTC
Source organism: Moschus berezovskii (assembly GCF_049115385.1). Lineage (NCBI taxonomy): Eukaryota > Metazoa > Chordata > Mammalia > Artiodactyla > Moschidae > Moschus > Moschus berezovskii. Next base: position 4,123,636 of record NC_142487.1, on the reverse strand, counting down.
TGAGCTGGCACTCTGACTTTACATCTGAAATCACTCATGTCTACCTTTTTATATCCAATAGTATCTGTATGGCCAAATTAATTCCTTTGTTGTATTTATTTAAGCACATGGCTTTTACCTTACAATCTAGCACATACATCACCTTGCCCCTTTCATAATTTTTTAAAAAGTTAAACTCAGGATATATCCAAGAGTTCAAAGCTGAATTATCATTGACTGTATACATGTAAGATATGTATATAAACTGTACATTTGTTAAAAAAATGTATTTCTTTAGAAATATGTGTAGGATGTAGGATGACAGGTCAAAGCTTTACATTTTACTTTTCTTAGTCTATTTTATCAGTTGACAGAGAAACTTTAGGGATTTTTTTGGTACCCAATCTGTAAGTCAAACAGTCCATTAAATAAATTAATAGATGCAAAAGAGCTTAGAAGAGTGTCTGACACCTGGGGAGGGCTCAGCTGACGCAAATGCATGTCATTGTTCTTATTTCTCCAAAGACATGTGACTTAAATGCAGTCGTCACAAGAAATATCACCATCTGGGTTGACTCAAGCCACTTATTCAAATCAGAATAAAACTTTTAGCCCCAGAGTCATTTCCTGTCCTTTCTAATTGTGCTGGGGAATATAGGAACGAGAGAGAACCCTACCCGCTATCAGCTCAGCAGACAACGGCCAGTTCCTCATTCCCTGCACACACACACACCAGGGATGTAGCCCAAAACAGCTTGAGCATAGAGGAGAGAAGAGGCTCCGGAAATAGATTTGAAAAAAAAAAAAAAAAATCCAGTTTAAATGGAGAGTCCTGGGACAGGTCAACATGGGCAGGGGAAAGAATTTGAGAGAAAGGAAAATGGTGCAGGTGGCCACCCCGAAGCTAATTTAACTCGGGTCATCTCTGATCTCTTCCAGCTGTGAACATGTGCCTCATGGCCCAGTGGCCCAGATGTTCTCCTTCGCTTTTTATGTTGCATGGCCCATAAAATTAAAACAGGATTGGAATTTAATTCCAGGTCTCTCACAGTCATATCGTTGATATTAAATGGAGCTGTTCTCTGAAAATATTCAGTCCTAGTAAGAGAGGTCCTGCTATGGATCCAGTCAGCCCACTTCTTGTTCAGTCACTAAGTCGTGTCCAACTGTTTGTGACCCCATGGACTGCAGCACACCAGATTTCCCTGTCCTTCACTATTTCACGCTCAAATTCGTGTCCATTGAGTCGGTGATGCCATCCAACCATCTCATCCTCTGTTGCCCCCTTCACCTCCTGCCCTCAATCTTCCCCAGCATCAGGGTCTTTTCCAAAGAGTTGGCTCTTTGCCTCGAGTGGTCAAAGTTTTGGAGCTTCAGCTTCATCATCAGTCCTTCCAATGAATATTCAGGGTTGATTTCCTTTAGGATTTTCTGGTTTGATCTCCTTGTAATCCATGGGATTCTCAAGAGTCTTTCCAGCATCACAATTTGACAGTGTAGTAAAAAACAGCCACGTGACTTCGCAGACAAAGGTTTGTATAGTCAAAGCTATGGTTTTTCCAGCAGATGAGAAAGACCTTATTTCTCTGGCTATTCCCTGGGCACTACAGGGCCTTTTTGAGCAGAATTTTAATCACTAAGTTGGGTTTTTCACGCAGTCAAGGAACTTGACCAAGAAGCAATGTTATGACAGAGAGTTGATGGCTAACTGGAGAAACAGTCTGGCTGACATACTCTGCATGTTAGTCACGGATTCTGACTTAAATTCTCTCCAGAGACAACACAGACACACGGAAGACCAAAGGGGAAAGGTGAACAATTATTAAGAATATCTGACGGCCAGAAACACAATCACAGTCTTTTGTGAACTTTTGCTGCAAGTAGAGTCTAGATTTCAGTCCAAATTTCTGTTGTGTGTTATCAAAAACAAGTGAAAGGTTCCAGGAAATTTTTCAGCTGACCCATCAAGATAATAGTCCTTCTATTTCAACACTTTTTGCATTTTGAAGAAAAATGAGTTTCTTCAACTTATGTGTAGGTTACTCAATATAATGTGATATCCAGATTTCGGATGTCCAAAGGAATTTTTTTTTAAGTAGATAAACTTTTGAATGCTTTTACTCTGGATATTCAGAAAAAGCCAATGTATAAAAGGAAACTTTAAGAATATGTCAGCCATGTATATAGCAAAGAATCTAACTTCTCATCTTTTTCCTAATTAGAAGTCCAGCTCAATTACATTTTAGTGAACATTAATAGAGCTTCTTCATTATGTTGGAGAGCATGTACTGGCTGCTAAAATCTTTAGGAAAATCAGACTCTAGCTAGGGAAATATAAGTGAAGAGAATTACAATATCAGAAATAAGTCAATCACTAAAAAGCTTCTAGTGGAGATCAGGAAAGTCAATGAGAAGATAGGCCAGGATGAGAGATTGACACTCCAAATTAAGCAAATGATGTGAGCTTTGGCTTGGAGGAGGGACTGGGTGGGGTACTTCTGGGAATGGCAAATGGTTTGGCTCAGTTGCGGGGGATGTGTTGATGACTCTGATGAGACATGAAGCAGAAAAAAAATGGTTTAGGCCAAATCAGTGGAGTGTGGTGGGGATGATGTTTGCATTAAAAGCCATTGTAAGGAGTCTATGAGGAAAACAAACCATCATGTGATTACGGGGAAGAGTGAGCTTTAGATGGGAGCTTTGGGGAGATAATTTTGATGTCAGTCTGAGGAGGGAAGTGACTGGAGAGAAGAGTGATCTGAGATAAGGATTTGAATTGAAGAGTTTGTTGTGTCGCGCCTGGTAGGAGGTGGTGGCAGCCTAAAGCTGATCAGGACAGTGACAAAAACCTGGCCTGAGGAAGAGTGGCCAGTGGAGAAGAATGGGCCTGAGGTGGCTGCTCAGACAATATGGAAATGTGGGTGATAGAACCACAGATACTACCCACGCCTAGTGCATAACTGAAGGTGGAAGCAAAACCTTAGCCCGGTTATGGAGATTTGTCATGAAATTATCATGTACTGCATTATCTTTCTGGATCATTATCAGCCACTATTGGTTTATGTATTTTTTAATGTCTGCAATTTAAAATATATCTTCTTTTATTACTTGCATTTTCACATATGCATTTACCTGCTTAACAGTTGCTGACACGTTCTTTTAAACGGTATTTTGTTAGCATAGAACGCATATATTCTAATAATTCCTATCCCTTTTTCTCAACCAATGAGAAGGGCTTAATGATTGATAAATAATATTTTAGTAGTGCTATATTATTAGTAATAACAAGGATGGCCTCACATGTGTGTAATGACTCACTCATGGGGTGTGAGTGTGATGTTTGTGGTAGGCTTTGCGAGTTTTAACCCTCCTTTCCTTCTCTCTTCCCTCAACCTGTGGTTTTCACCGCCCCTTTTACAGTAGGAGTGTTCACATACTCTGTTGCTTCTATTGCTGTGTTTTATAAATTCCTACTGTTATTTTTGGGCTTCCCTCATGGCTTAGCTGGTAAAGAATCCACCCGCAATGAGGGAGACCTGGGTTTGATCCCTGGAGAAGGGAACAGCTATCCATTCCAGTATTCTGGCTGGAGAATTCCATGGACTGTATAGTTTGTGAGTCGCAAAGAGTCAAACACAATTGAGTGACTGTCACTCACTGTCCTTTTTATTGCTGAGGATAACATGATTTTAGTACTTAATTCTTTCCATGTAGATTTCAGAACTAACTCTTCAGTGTAAATATCGGCACTTAACATAATTATCTGGTACTGTGTATGTGTTAGTAAGTGAATGACTAAATGAATGAAATTAATTAATAGGCAAAGTCAAATTTCAGTTCCCTATGGATCCAGTTACATTCTATTGAGAGTGTGCTTGCATGCTTAGTCACTCAGTCGTGTCTGACCCTTTGGACTGTAGCCCTCCAGGCTCCTCTGTCCATGGGATTTTTCAGGCAAGAATACTGAATGGTTTGCCATTTCCTTCCACAGGGGATCTTCCCAACCCAGGGATCGAACCAGAGTCTCTTGCATTGCAGGAAGATTCCTTACCCTCTGAGACATCAGGGATTCCCCTATTAGGAGGATGAAAGTAATCAATAAACAGAACACCTGCAATGCCAGGCAGTGATGAAAGCTGTGAATTAAAACAAGGGCAATAAGGAGTAGCGAGTAAAGGGCTCTAGATTAGATAGGTGGGGAATCTCCCAGAGGTTTTTACTGCTTCTGCCTCCTAGGTTCTGCTCTGAGATTTCATTCATTCACACAAGCCTGGAGTTAGACATTCAGATCCACATCTCCCATCACAAGTCCTACTTCCCTTTCCCTCTTGCATGCTCTCTGCTAGCTTGTGTGGGTAAAGAATTGCATGAGAAAAGAGCTTGCCTTGTTTACTATCAAATCCGCCAAGTATAGGGATTATCTGTGTGTGGTACACATTGTTCCAACAATAGTTTAAATATTTTGCAATCTGCATCATTACCGCGGGGGAGACAAAGTGCTTTCATTAAGAAAACACTCACGCGCACACACACACACAGAGCAGATGGTTAACTGACAGAGTCTTGACATGAGCAAATTTTTAGTCTCAAATTCTGTGACTTCACAATCTCAGGGGGATTTTCCTTCTTATTGTTTGGGGAAAATCACTCCCCACTGCATTTTAATGAACTAAAAGTCTCACTTTATATTAATAATATTCACTTTGACTTGTTTAAAAAATTAGGACTATTCCCCCCAAAGGGGGCTTTTCTGACCTTTTACATTTTTTAAGTAATGTATTCCATCTGGTCAAAAGGTATCTTTAAAAAAAATTTTTTTTAACTGTGTGTCCCCTAGTAAATGTTATATTTGTTCCTTAGAAAATTTGCTCTGAGGCAAGTTCATTTTGGTCAGATGTAATATAATCCAAAGGGAGAAAAATATTAATGAAATCTTAATGGAAAGCCATTATATTTATATGTAGTTTAGTGTCTTAATTATTATCCTTACAAATTAAATTGGCTTATAATTTTTAATTTAAGTCAAAAAAGTTTTTAGTTACCTAATTAAATGCAATGCTGCTTCATTTGGGGAATAATACTTTATTTAAAGTAATTATTTTTTAATGAGCTCCCGTGGACATGCATGTATATGTGTCAAATGGATATAATTTCTAATCAATTACTTTTTTAGCCATAATAACAGATTGTTGAGCAATCTATGGTGTGTTTGATCCATTTGATTCAGTAATTCAATGAGTAGCGAAATACCCAATTACTTAGCAATAGTTCTAACAACAAGATCCCATTTCTCTATTGTCTGAAAATGGGAGGTACTAGAGAATTATGTGGAAAGCAACCTTCTTTGGCATCACTTAATATGTCCTTTAGAAATATGAAAGGTATGGATTTTTATTGCTTGCAAGATTTTTTGGTTTTGGAATTCAAGACCACCCCATCTCACCCTAAAATGTAAATAAACTCAATAGGAGGAGAGAGCTTTTCTGTTTTCATCCAGTGTATAGGACAAGGTATCAATTCAGTTCAGTTCAGTTCAGTTGCTCAGTCATGTCCGACTCTTTGCGACCCCATGAATCACAGCACGCCAGGCCTCCCTGTCCATCACCAACTCCCTAACCCATGGTAAACATTCAATTGATATTTGTTGGAAAATCTAAGTAGCACCTCTATGGGAGCAAATAAGACTGGGTATAGAATTGTGGGTTTTGAAAAGATGATATGTGTACATGATCAGTTGCTTCAGTCGTGTCTGACTCTGTGCGATCCTATGGACTGCAGCCCGCCAGGCTCCTCTGTCCATGGAATTCTCCAGGCAAGAATACTGGAGTGGGTTGCCATGCCCTCCTCCAGGGTTCTGAACCCACATCTCCTGCATTGGCAAGTGGATTCTTTGCCTACTGAGGCACCTACCTGCTCAGTGTGTCAGCTGTTGTTAAAACATATTTATTTTAAAAGATAAAAGTCATAAATATCAAATGAACATGTGTCAAGGATTTATTTAAGTCAATAATTGACCAATCAATAAGATGTTACAACCAGTTCGAAGGAGAATCAAAGGATCAGTACATAGGCAACCAGGGATGCTAAAGTGGTGTGGCTTAGGAGATGTGAAACTGGCTCCTTCCACAGGGAGAAGGAAAGCAATTGCACTTTCAGGGAGCAAAACACAATTGTGAGTGTGTGGGCAAGAATCATTCACTCTCAGTTACTTATGATTTATGAGTTATAAAAGGAAGCTTGGTGGCTCAGATGGTAAAGTGTTTGCCTACAACGCAGGAGACCCGGGTTCGATCCCTGGGTTGAGTCATAAAACAACTCAAAGACCACAAAACATGCAAAGTCTTTATAGAATTGGATAACCCGAAAGAGAGAACTGGGCAGTGTTCATTCATCCTTCTGATGCATTTCAAAATCTTTCACAATTATTTCCTACCCAGTTGTTATTATTACTTATTTGTATCCTAGGAATGTTTTGAGGACTGATAAAATCATGTACATGAAAAGTTGTAACTATGATGTATTTTGCAAATACCAGTAGCTATGGTGTAAAAGAAAAGTGAGGTAGACCTGTCTTTTTTTTTTTTAAATTTTTGGCTGTGCTGGGTCTTTGTTGCTTTTGCTTGGTCTTTCTCTAGTTGTGGAAAGCAGAGGCTGCTCTCTAGTTGCAGTGTTCAGGCCTCTCATTGGGGCGGTTTCTCTTGTTGCAGAGCACGGGCTCTAGGGCTTGTGGGCTCCATAGTTGCAGCTTCTGGGCTCTAGAGCACAGGCTCAGTGGTTGTAGTTCATGGGTTCAGTTGCTCCCTGGCATGTGGAATCTTCCTGGACCAGGGATTGAACCTGCATCCCCCACATTGGCAGGTGGATTCTTCTCCACTGAGCCACCAGGGAAGTCCGTAGACTTGCCTTTGAGACCTACCTCTGACACTTGCTTTAAGTGTTTTTTAAATTGAGTTATAATTAATGTATAATATTATATTAGTTCTGCTGTTTAAATATGACCATTAGCAAGTCACTTTGTAGCTTTGTGCGTTTGTTTTCCTTAGCTGTAAGTCAGTACATAAGATTCACTGCAGAAGGTTACTGTGAAGATTGGATGAGGTGGTACGTGGCAAAATAAAAAATGCTGTATCAAGATGAGACGTGATTGTATTATTGCTCTCAGTTTAGATTTTGGCTCATTTTTCTTTAAGGAGAGGCTATAGGATAAGAGATGGAGTGATGAGTTCTCAGACTCTCCTGGTCATTATTACTGCAAGTTGTAAATCACATGGAGAAGGCTTTAACTCAGCCACAGTGATTTACGGCACTGCGGTGAACCCAAAGGCACTTCTCCAATAGTCACCCACAGGTCCTGAGGGCCCTAGAGAGAAGCTAGTAGGGCCAGGAATGGTTGATGACTGAGGGGCCCTGTGTCCCTCATGAAGCCCATAAGGGCTGTATTTCACTCTCCCCAACCCCTCCCCCAGCGCTGTCATCCCAGAGTCTCCCCTAGTCGTCGTGTAAAAGAAGACTCTGTTCAACCAGCGTGTGGAGGCTCTCAGGAATTTGCAGGAATTGGGAAGGAAAATCTTTGGCCCAGCGCTGTCCTCTCCTGGCCCAGTTCTGGGTTTTGTAACTGAGAAGGGATGAGGAGGGTTTGGAGTGAGGCCAGGACCTGACACTGAATGCGCGGAAGGAGATGAACGAGTCCTGAGGGGGAGGCTCTGGGACCGTTGGCCTGGAGAGGAGCGGGCGGGGGTGTGACCCTGAGTGTGGACAGAGGTTTCTAGAAGCCAGCTCTCCTCCCCCAGGGCTGGGACGGGGCGAGGGAACTGCAGCAGCAGCTCAAGGGTTATGATTGTGGAGACCGGAGACCCTTCTGCCCCGTGGTGGTGACTGCTGCCAACACATGTATGAAGGCTGTACTCAATTGCTCTTTAGAGATTTCTTAGAACAAGAACGGGTCTCTCTTAATTGAGAGCATTGCAGATCATGTTCCCCTAGAGGCAGAAGCCTGGTTCCGATTTAAAGGAGGAAAAAACTAGACACCTTGCTTGTCTGCCCTTGTTGAGTAGGAGTTAGGGGGCGAGGGGAACCCGAGCCTCTGAGCTGGCCTCCCAGTTCACCACTCCCCATGCCCTGTGCCCCGGGAGGTGACCCAGCACACCCTGCTCGTCTGTCACAGCTCATCTGTCACAACTCAAAGATGTTGGTTGACTGACTTCCTCTCCTCAAAGGCAGAGCCTTAGTTTTCACCTCAGTGTCCCCAGGCCCTGGTTGTAGTGTGTATGTGTACTGTGTGTGCTTAGCCGTTCAGCCGTGTCTGACTCTTTAAGACCTCATGGACTGTAGCCCACCAGGCTCCTCTGTCCATAGGAATTCCCAGGCAAGAATACTGGAGTGGGTTGCCATTTCCTTCTCCATGGGATCTTCCTGACCCAGGGATCGAACGCGGGCCTCCTGCATTGCAGGTGAATTCTTTACCATCTGAGCCACGAGGGCAGCCCCTGGCAGGTAGGAGGGCTTGACAAATACTTGTTGAATGAGAGCATTGATAAGTGACTCCTTGACGGGCTGAGATCAGGTCAACAGAGACCTCAAGGCCAGAGGCACTGACTGGAACCCCGTTTGAAAGTTGGTTGAGCTTTGGATTTCAGCTCTGACGAACTGTTCACTGTTAAATAGTAGGGAAGCCTGGGTCCAGATTTCAGCATTCGTAGTGAGGCTATTTTCAGCTTTCTCAGAGACAGCATCTGTAAATAATCAGGCAGAGTCTTTTATAAAACAACATCGAAAAACCTCAAAGACTATTCTAAGGCTGCAGCATTTAAACAGGATTTTTTAACCCATCAGGAGGCCAAGATCAACATGGAGCTTCCTGCACATAAAAGCCTGGAATTTCATAGCAGCGTGGGGGCAAAAGCTGAGATTGCCTGTCCTCCTATCTAAATTACACACTGCTTAGCATTCGTGTGAGCAGAGGGCCGGGGTGGAGACAGGCCTGTAGTTATGTAAGTCCCACATGGCCTTCCCTCCTCCGGAGATACGGCGTCCATGGTGATGGTGGCAGGGAGTCACCAGCCTGGCTGGACTGAGGGAAGGCAGAAGGTCACTTGTAGGTCATCCCATGATTGAAGCATTCATTGTCATTTATGACTGGGCTTTCACTCTCCTTAGGGAAATAATCAGGGATGTTTGTTGTATGATGTTTTCTCTCACTAGAAAATGCTGTTCTTAAAACGGAGTTTAGGGGCAGCCATAAAAGCCCAGCTATAGCACATTCCAAACTCACTTTCTTTTCCTTCCCAGTCAGAGGAAAGGAGCGAGAGGCTGTCTTCAGGTACAGCAAGAGGGAAAAGATGGCGTTAAAGCTTGACATGGAATGAAGTCCTCAGTCTCTCAACCCACATCACCATCTTCAGGGCCCTTCTTCCACTTCCCCTGAAGCAGGGCGCATGTCAACCTGATCTGACTAAACCGACCTCAGTTATAAACAAAGGAAATACACAGCGCCCCCAAACCACCCTTACCTTCAGGCCAGCCAGTGAACATGTTTGCGATGTGACATCTGCCCAGTATCTCAAGTTTCCTGAGAAAGTCACTCAAAGCTCTTCTGGGAAGACACCCACTGGTCCTGAATCACCTTGTCTTGTTACCTGCGGAGGCCAACATTTGAACAACTATCATTATAACACTGGTCGTTGTTGTTCAATTGCTAAGTCATGTCCAACTCTTCGGAACCCCATGGACTGCAGCGTGCCAGGCCTCCCTGTCCTCCACTGTCTCCCTGAGTTTGCTCAAACTCATGTCCATTGAGTCAGTGATGCCATCCAACCATCTCATCCTCTGTCACCCCTTCTCAGCTATCATTATAAAACTTGGTTGTTACGCAATTTAAAAAATATACAATCAAAAGGGTTACTGAGGTGATTTTCTTAAAAGTGAGAATTTTACTTGGAAAAATAGTTGATATATTCATTTTAATATCGTGTAGTCTGGACTGGTGGGGTTCCCTGGTGGCTCAGTAGTAAAGAATCTGCCTGCAGTGCATGACACCCGGGTTTAATTCTTGGGTTGGGAAGATCCCCTGGAGAAGGGCATGGCAACCCACTCCAGTATTCTTGCCTGGAGAATTCCATGGACAGAGGAGCCTGGCGGGCTGCAGTCCATAGGATCACACAGAGTCAGACACGACTGAAGCGACTAAACAGCAGCAGTAGTCTGGACTGGAGGGTAAGGGCACATTTTCAGTTTGTACTCCTAGGTAGCACAGTATCTGGAAGATGGTCTAAACCCAAGAAATATTTTTTGAATGAATGGAGTGAAAAGAATATTTACAGAACAAAAGTCTCTGGGCTGGCTGGCTGTGAGTCCAGTGGTGTCTTCCTTCTGCAAACTCTGGAAAATGTGTATAAACAAAAAGATCAGAGTGGGAATTTTAAAAGAATGTTTAGTATAATTTTCAATAATTTCTACTTTTAACTTAATGAGTACCTTATCAAAATCGTGTATGGATACAAATACACCCCAACACTCCCATGTGTACATGCTCGGAATATAACATATAGAATGTGTGTGTGCACAAATGCATGGTGCTGCTGCTGCTAAGTCGCTTCAGTCGTGTCCGACTCTGTGCGACCCCAGAGACGGCAGCCCTCCAGGCTCCCCCGTCCCTGGGATTCTCCAGGCAAGAACACTGGAGTGGGTTGCCATTTCCTTCTCCAATGCATGGAAGTGAAAAGTGAAAGTGAAGTCGCTCAGTCATGTCCGACTCTTCGTGACCCCATGGACTGCAACCCACAAGGCTCCTCTGTCCACGGGATTTTCCTGGCAAGAGCACTGGAGTGGAGTGCCATTGTCTGCATCAGACCTTATCTGCATCACGCGGGATCTTTTGTTGTGGCATATGGAATCTCTAGTTGCGGCAGGTAGGCTTAGCTTCTCTGTGGCATGTGGGATCTTAGTTCCCCAACCAGTGAGCAAACCTGTGTCCTGGCATTGCAAGGTGGATTCTTAACCACTGGACCACCAGGGAAGTCCCTATGCATTTTCAAAGCTATAGAAAATAAAGATAAACCCATCTGCAACACATTCCAGGAGTACAATGGGAGGGAGTAAATTTGGAAAAGATGGGGGGAGTGTTCATATTTTTACCTTAAATATTTATCATTGGTTGAAACCTTATCATTTGTTTATCTCCAATTTATAAGGTATGGTGTTGCCTGTAGCAAACATTCAGTCAAGGGACTTCCTTTGTAGTCCAGTGGTTAAGAATCTGCCTTGTAATGCAGGGCACTTGGGTTCAATCTCTGGTTGGAGAACTAAACCTGTGTGCTGAAATTACTGAAGCCCAAATGACTCTACTAAGACCTGATGCAGCCAGATAAACAAATATTAAAAAATAGTCAATGTTAAATACATACATAGATCAATCAGTCAATAGGATGGACATGAGTTTGAGCAAACTCCAGGAGATAGTGAAGGGCAGGGAAGCCTGGCATGCTGCAGTCCATGGGATCGTAAAGAGTCAGACACAACTAAGCAACTAAGCAACAACCCAACTTTGTGTGAGTTAGGGGCAGGATGAGGATAAAGACATTGAGCTGAAGATCCGGGGAAAGAGAACATCATCGAGCTCTGTTGCTGGAAGTAGCCAGCAGAAATAAGGGAATAGGGATTTCCCTGGTGGTCCAGTGGTTAAGAATCCGCCTTCCAATGCAGGGGACATGGGTTCGATCCCTGGTTAGGGAACACAGATCCCACATACCATAGGACAACTAAGCCCCTGAGCCACAGCTATTGACCCCGTGTGCTAAAGAGCCTGTGCTCTGTAACAAGAGAAGCCCGTGCACCACAACAAAGACCCAGGGTAGCCAAAAAAATAAAAAAGGGAATGGGGTTGCCATTGCTAAATTGCATGTCTTCCATTTTTAAAAAACAAAACTGCCCCAAATTAGCTACCTAACCGTTACTGGAAAATAGCAGAGCTTTATGTATAGTAACATAGTATTACACAAAATCATTGGTATTCCCATGGGTTTGTCTACTGACTGCACAAAGGCCAGTGGCCTGGCAAGAAAGGCCACCAAGCCTGGCGACCTGCTCACCTGACCAGGTTGGATGAGGATGGCCTTAGTAAGTACAGCTGTGTTCAGGCTGCTGCTGGTTTCCAGGTCATCTGGAGGACTATTGAGACCATCCTGGGAGGGAGGCCACAGTCCAGCAGCTCAACCACCAGTAATTCGTCTGAAGTGACCAGAAAGGCCTGTCTTACAACTTGATGTCCAAGATTTGACATGATGAATGAGAGCTTTTAACCCCATCTAGCTGACATGACCCAAATGCATGAAACCCTTTCCTGACCCCTCATCTAGGAACATGAGTTGGTGCTTTGTAAAAATGCTTGAATGCAGCTTGGAGTTTATTTGAAGAAGCTGATAGAAAAATCCTAATGGCAGGAATGTCTGGATAAAACTACCATCAGCCGGCAATAGCGGGAATCACTTCAGGGTTTTAAGTGAAGAAAGTGCCGCTCAGCGTCTGTCTGGGTGGCAGAGTCCTTCTAAATGTGGTGACAGCTGGGCCTTACTCCTGCTGTGGAGTAGGTGATTTAAGCCACTGACTTCCTAAATTAAAGGCGCAAAAAGGCAGACATATAATTCTTTTAATTACACCTCCAGATTCCTCCTACATTCCTTCGTATGCTTCATGTTTGCCTCCTGCTTCATCGACCTGCCAGTAGGAGATGAGCAATGGTGAAGGCAGAGGATCTGGAAAAGGATAAAAGACCTGAATTCTTTCACTTTCCTTGTAGCCTTTCTCAGAAAAATTAAGGTGCCTTGTTTGGAAGTTTAGAAAATATGAAATCTGCTTTTCTGCTGATACCAGAGATTAGCAAACCCCTTCAAGGTAGAAGTGAGTCATACCTTTCTGCATTTTTTGCCATCTGCCCTCTGTTAACATGGGGGCTATTAATAAAACATATTTAGTTTATATCACCAGGCGAGCAGGTTCGATTGCATCTTATGTTTCTGTTAAAGTGTATGTTTCTTACCTTATAATGTTCACCGAAGAATTGATGCTGTTGAACTGTGGTGCTGGAGAAGACTCTTGAGAGTCCCTTGGACTGCAAGGAGATCCAACCAGTCCATTTTAAAGGAGATCAGTCCTGGGTGTTCATTGGAAGGACTGATGCTAAAGCTGAAACTCCAATACTTTGGCCACCTCATGCGAAGAGTTGACTCACTGGAAAAGACTGATGCTGGGAGGGATTGGGAGCAGGAGGAGAAGGGGATGACAGAGAATGAGATGGCTGGATGGCATCACCGACTCGATGGACATGAGTTTGAGTGAACTCCAGGATTTGGTGTTGGACAGGGAGGCCTGGCGTGCTGTGATTCATGGGGTCGCAAAGAGTTGGACACGACTGAGCGACTGAACTGAACTGAACTGAACTGAACGTGGCTTTTATAACTCAGCATTAAAGACATGCTTCATTTTTTCAGAACATACATAGCCCTGTGCAATTTAAAGCTCTGAGTGCAGCAATTTAAATATTTTACTTAAAAGAGTGAATTGAAGTCAGTGCTTATAAAGCTCCATAACATTTTTTCCTGCTGGATTACAAGAGAAACTGAATTTTGTTTGTTTTTGGCTGCTCCACACAGCATATGGGATCTTAGTTCTCCAACCAGGGATTTAACTTGCATCTCTTGCACTGGAAGGGAAGAGTCTTAACCACTGGATCACCAGAGAAGTCCCAAGGGGAACTGAATTTTGAAATAAAGCAACTGAGTTTCGGGCTTCCTAGATGGTAAAGAATTCACCTGTTCAGTGGTAAAGAATATGCCTGCCAATGAAGGAGACACAGGAGACGCGAGTTCAATCCCTCGGTCGAGTCCTTGGAAAAGACCCTGATGCTGGGAAAGATGGAAGGCTGCAGGAGAAAGGGGTGACAGAGGATGAGATGGTTGGATGGCATCATCAGCTCGATGGACATGAGTCTGAGCAAACTCAAAGAAATAGTGAAGGACAGGGGAGCCTGGCATGCTACAGTCCATGGGGTCGCAGAATCAGACACAACTTAGTGACTAAACAACAATTGAGTTTCCTCTCTTCTACTCTCTCTCACCTCCTCTCCCCTTTGGATGGAGCTATTAACATGACTTATTCTCCCTTCATGGTGCAGGGTTTCTGGGTTGGTTTCCTGACCACTATGAGACATGCTGACCATCTGCCCTCTGAGACCAGGCGTTATGACACTGATGCATCAGCAAGGTGTTGTGAGGTCTGGGAGCAGAGAAGACCCTCTCCATAATCCCATGGCCCTCACCCACCCCAGATCCCATGAGCTACACTTGACTTCAGCTATGTCTTTGATCCCGTAACCCTTTGAATGATGCTTTAAGAATGTCTGTGCTGTGGTAAAATAAGGCCACCGCCTTTCCTGGGGTTTCCCAGGGAGAGGCAAGGCAGGACAGGGTAAAGGGTTTAGGATTAGCTAGTTTTTGTTGTCGTTGTTGTTTGAAAAGTAAAAGTGAAAGTGAAGGTCTCTCAGTTGTGTTGACTCTTTGGGGTCCTATGGACTATACAGTCCATGGAATTCTCCAGGCCAGAATACTGGAGTAGGTAGCCTTTCCCGTCTCCAGGGGATCTTCCTAACCCAGGGATTGAACCCAAGTCTTCCACATTGCAGGCAGATTCTTTACCAGCTGAGCCATTGTTTAACACTTGTTTATTTATTTTGGCTGAGGTGGGTCTGTATTGCAGCTCACAGGATCATTGTGGCAAGCGGACTTCTTAGTTTCAGCATGCGTGTGGGATCTAGTTCCCTGATCGGTGATCAAATCCTGGCCCCCTGCATTGGGAGCATGGAATCTTAGCCACTGGACCACCAGCCAAGTTCCTAGCATTAGCTAGTTAAATAATTTCTGAAGGGCTTTGGACTATAGCATGTTCTCAGTTGTGTAGAACCTGGCCTGGGATGACTACAGAAGAGGAATATTGCCTCCTGGGGTGGACAGACCAGACTGAGGAGCTGTGGCTCTGGATTCATTTGCTTGTCAAAGACCTGCTTCAGGCTAGGTCCTCTGCCATCCCTATGGATTGTCTGGCTCCTAGATGGGGCAGTCCTTCTCCAGCTGGAAAGATTTAAGATGTCAAAGCATCAGAAGACACAGAAAATTAAAAATACATTCAATACAAATGAGTTTAACATATTTCAATCTTTCTTAGTCATCTCTTGGGGAGTTGCACCAAATATGTTCTAGAAGTAATTTGTCTTTGGTGGTACATGATTTTGAAGGCATGGGACAGTACTTACACACTTCTCAAGTTATCATCAAATGAGAAGTTTAAACTCTACTGGGAGACAGCGATGAGAGCGAGGATTCAGAACACTCTTCCCTTCACCCCAAAACTTTCTGAGGACTCTTTACAGATTTTTAGACTTCTTTTTCTCTTTCTGTTGTATTTCTGCAAAAGAGATTAAGCCTATGTAGATTTTGTTGCTTGACAAAACTTAATGAGGCTTTCCCCCTTGTCGGTGTTCTTGGAAATACTGAGGAATCACTCCAGTTTGCCATGATTTCTCAGACACCCACTGGCGGCTAGCCATCGGAAACTGTTTTCCCGTCTAAGAGTGAAGCAACTCTGGGGCTGAAATTTCACTTTGGTGACACACACTTTCATAAATGGTCATCACATATTATTTCATGTTTAGATGATTTTCTAGCTATCTATCACTGTGAAACAAACCATTCTAAAACTTTATGGCTTAGTTATCCTTCATATATTTCTGATCCTGTGAGTCAGGAATTTAGACCAGACAGCAGGTATAGCTCCCCTCCATGCCACCATCCTGGGATCTCAGCTGGGCTGATGGGAATGACCAAGAATCGCACTCTCTCATGACCTCCCTTGGGGAGCAGCTTGAACTTCCTCACCGAATGGCGGCCTCGGAGGAATCAGACTTCTAATACACTAGCTCAGGGCTCCAAAACCAAGTCTTTTAAGTGTCAGAGAGTGGAAGCTGATACTCTCTTAGGGTTTAGCCTGGATATTGGCATGGCAGACAGCTTCCTTGCTGCCATATTCTGATGGTTAAGTTTTCACAGAGACACCCTCACTCCCACCCTGTGGACCCGAGGAGAGAGGCATAAATCTGAGTGAAGTAAGACAGAAGGAGAAATATCATGTGACATCCGTTATATGCAGAATCTAGAAAGAAATGATACAGATGAACTTATTTATGAAACACAGACTCAGAGAATGAACTTAAGGTTACCAGTAGGGGAAGACATGGGGGAAGAGTTAGTTAGGGCTGAACTGATGTACACATTGCTGTATTTAAAATGGATGACCAATAGGACCTACTGTAGAGGACAAAGAACTCTACTCAATGTTATATAGCAGACTGGATAGGAGGGGAGTTTGGGGAGAATGGATCCATGTATACGTAAGACTGAGTCCCTTTGCTGTCCACGTGAAACTATCACAACATTGTTTAGCCGGCTATACTTTGATATAAAGTAAAAAGGTTTTTTTAAAAAAATAAGCACTGTGATTTCCCCCTCTCTGATCCTGACACCCCCACCCCAGTTTCCTTGGGTTTGGATGGCTCAGAGCAGCACACACATGACCTGGTTGTCTAGGGCAGCAACATCATTCTCAGGGAGGAAAATGGGAGGTCTCAGAAGACTGAGTAACCCAGAGTGGTTAGAGAAAGGCAAAAAGACAAGGGCAGCACCAGCATCTTCAGAGAACACTAATGGTAGACAATTTCAGCTTGTCTCCAGGAAGAACTAATGCTGTTATGATTTCTGCTGATGCATGTGAAATCAGTTGCTATAGCAATGAACCAGTGTTTCTTGGAACTTGCTGACAGCAACAGGCCTTAGGAATGAAATCTCTCCCCTGTTAATCGTGCTTCTGAGGCTCATAGTAATGAATTTGGCTCCACCATTTCAGCACTGCTACCACATCCACATGGAAGGAAAGTTATGACCAACCTTGATAGTATATTAAAAAGCAGAGACATTACTTTGCCAACCAAGGTCCGTCTAGTCAAGGCAATGGTTTTTCCCGTGGTCATGTATGGATGTGAGAGTTGGACTGTGAAGAAGGCTGACCGCCGAAGAATCGATGCTTTTGAACTGTGGTGTTGGAGAAGACTCTTGAGAGTCCCTTATACTGCAAGGAGATCCAACCAGTCCATTCTGGAGGAGATCAATCCTGGATGTTCATTGGAGGGACTGATGCTAAAGCTGAAACTCCAATACTTTGGCCACCTCATGCGACGAGTTGACTCACTGGAAAAGACTCTGATGCTGGGAAAGGTTGGGGGCGGGAGGAGAAGGGGACGACGGAGAATGAGATGGCTGGATGGCATCACTGACTCTGTGGACATGAGTTTGAGTGAACTCCGGGAGTTGGTGATGGACAGGGAGGCCTGGCGTGCTGTGATTCATGGGGTCGCGGAGAGTCGGACACGACTGAGCGACTGAACTGAACTGAACCACATCCACATCCTACCATCATCTCCCCCTGGCTGGAAGGTAGGGCAAGACTTTACTCACATCACTTGATAGACATGTTGACAATGGCCCTGGGAACATGGCTCATCTGTGGTCATGCACCAGGGAAGGGGAGCCAGGCTGATGGAGAGAAGTACAAGGGCAGGGGTTTGGAATCCGAGTTTGAACCTATATCAGTGAATATTTGGGTAGATCCAATATCCCATATGGGCTTCCCAAGTGGCACAAGTGATAAAGAACCTGACTGCCAATGCAGGTGACTTAAGAGATGTGGGTCCAGTTCCTGGATGGAGAAGATCCCCTGGAGAAGGAAATGGCAACCCATTCCAGTATTCTTCCCTGGGAAATCCCATGGACAGAGGAGCCTAGTGGGCTCCAGTTCATGGGGTCTCAAACAGTCGGACACGACTGAAGTGACTTAGCACACAGGAATATCTCATATACATCTATAAATGGCACAGAGAGACTAGGAAGTGAATTGAGTTTGGTTCAACTTG
This sequence comes from Moschus berezovskii, assembly GCF_049115385.1. NCBI lineage: Eukaryota > Metazoa > Chordata > Mammalia > Artiodactyla > Moschidae > Moschus > Moschus berezovskii. The sequence continues at coordinate 4,105,647 of NC_142487.1, read as the reverse complement.
AAGCAACATTAAGAAATACTTCCCAGGCTTCCCTGGTGGTCCAGTGGCTTAGAATCTGTGCTTCCAGTGCAGAGGCCCTGGTTCAATCCCTAGTTAGGAAACTAGATCTCATATGTTGCAACTGAGTTTGCATGTTGCAGCTAAGATCCTTTGTGCTCCTACCAAGACCCGGTGCCCCTGAATAAATAATTAAAAAAAAAGAAAGAATTTAGTGGGGCTTCTCTGGTGGGTCAGAAGTAGAGAGTTCGCCTGCCAATCAGGGGACATAGGTTCAGTCCCTGATTCGGGAAGATCCTACATGCCTCGGAGCAACTAACTCCATGTGCTACAACTACTGAAGCCCGCGAGCCCTAGAGCCCCTGCTCTACAACAAGAGAAGCCACCACAATGAGAAGCCTGTGCACGGCAACTAGAATATAGCCCGAGCAACAGCAAAGACCCAGCACAGCCAAAAATAAATAAATTTTTTTTTTTTAAATAAAAGTAATTTAGGGTGAGACAGGTCTTTTAACTTTAATCTTATTATTAGTTTTAAAAACTTTAAGTACAGAGACCTATCAGAGTTTGACCTTCCCCAGAGCTGATGCTTCCCCATGACCCACCCCCCACCCCTCACCAATAAAAAAAGAGAAGCCGTGAACAGTGTCCCTGCAGTGTAAGGAGGCACAGCCAGGAGGGGAGGAGTCCCAAAGCCTTGCTACCTCCCTGCTCTTCAGGAGCACATCCCTACCACAAAGGAGGCACAGGAGACACGGCAGGGAGTGGTGGGATTTCTCTAGGACACAGTAACAAGACAGTTAATCCAAGTGTTGAGGGAGCAGTTAGACCCATAACCTACAAATATCATGGCAGTCACTCTTCCTTTACTCTCAACCTCTGAGCTAGTTTATCTTTCTTTTCTTTCTTTCCTCCACATCAGATAATCCCCTAAACACCACCCCTGTTTCATGTTTCAGCCACCTACCATAACCAGTGAGTGATAAGTACTTCACTCCATTTTCCTGGCTGGCCTTTGCTATTTTCCATCAGCTTTTGGTTTTTTGATGAAACAATTCCCAAACTGAATTTTTTGTGGGTCCACACCTGTAATGTGTCAGGTTCGAATTTTGATCTGTTAGATCTTTATGTTTTCCTTTAAGAAAAGGAAAATCTAGGAACCAGAGAATCCAGAAAAAGGTTTAAATGTCCTCTCTCCACCCTATAAATACTTCACCCACGTGTAGCTTGTTGATAACTCATTTGAGGGCAGTGAAATTCAGTAGCCTGACCAGGATCCAGTGCCATTGACTATCGTTTCTCATTTACTTTTTTTCATTCCAGCTTACTATAAGCCTAACATATTCAACATCAGAGTAGCTGAAGAAAGACAGACGTGAATTACAATGTAATTAGATTCATATGTCACTGTGACAGGCAACTGAATAAATCTCCATGTTACTGCACGTGTAGCCAGAAAAGCTCTATTTATTCCATGTTTCTTATAGTTCCTGAAGAGCCAGTTCCTTTTCTCTGGTCACACATAACCTGCTTGCCAATGCCTTGTGGAATCTTCTAGAAGTTTAAATCTAAATGCCTTCAAATTTCAAAGAGGTCATGAGATAAAATAGCCCAGTGTACAGACAAGACAAGAAAGGCGACTTTTACAAATGAGTCACTTGAGTGGGTCTCTCTTGTAGGGGTTACAAGGATTAGTATAAAAGAGTTGAACAGATCATTGGAATTCCATTAGCCACAAAAATAAGAGCATGTTGTTGTGTAGCAGGAATGGATGCTGCAGAGGTCTGGAGCCAGAGTGGTCAGGCATTCAGCCTAACTTTGGGTCTGGCAGTGGCATTCCATCCAGGATGGAGTTAGCTTTGTGAGGATTAAGGTGCATCTCGTCCCCAGATCCGGGAGAAGAGACTATCACAACAGTATGGGGAAAAGGCGGCAGTGACTGAAGATAGAAAATCTAGGGACTAACTTGGATTTCTGGTGGTTAAGAATCTGCCTTCCAATGCAGGGATGCAGGTGCAATCCCTGGTTGGGGAACTAAGATCCCACATGCCATGAGGCAACTAAGCTCACCCACTGCAACTACTAAGCCCCTGCGCTCCAGAGCCTGTGTGCCACAACTCGACAGTCCATGCACCGCGAGGAAAGACCCACATGACGCAACTAAGGCCTGATGCAATCAAATAAATATTTTAAAAAAAGAGAAAAGACACTTATAGTTACCAGAGGGGAAAAGGCTAGGGCAGAGGGAGGGATAAATGGGGAGTTTGGGATTAGCAAATACACACTGCTGCTGCTACTGCTGCTAAGTCACTTCAGTCGTGTCTGACTCTGTGCGACCCCATAGACGGCAGCCCACCAGGCTCCCCCATCCCTGGGATTCTCCAGGCAAGAACACTGGAGTGGGTTGCCATTGCCTTCTCCAAAATACACACTACTATATATAAAATAGATAACCAACGAGGACCTACTCTATAGCATAGGAAACTATATTCACTATCTTATAATAACCTGTAATGGAAAAGAATCTGAAAAAGAAAACGTGTGTGTGTGTGTAGTTAAATCACTTTGTTGTTTACCTGAAACATTGTAAACTAACTGTACTTCAATTCAGAAAAAAAAAAATTGTTGCATGTATCAATACTTCATTCCTTTTTCTTGGTGAGTAGTGTTTCAGCCCCCCACTCAGCCTCCACTGACCCTTGAGGGGTGGTATCTTGTTCATTATTCTCACAGTAATAGTGTTAGTCATTCAGTTGTGTCTGACCATTTATGACCCCATGGACTGTATGGAGCCCACCAGACTCCTCTATCTGTGGAATTCTCCAGGCAAGAATACTGAAGTGGGTTGCCATTTCCTTCTCCAGGGGGTATTCCCAGCCCAGGGATTGAACCTGGGTCTTCCACATTGCAGGCAGATTCTTTACCATCTGAGCCACCAGGGAAGTCATAGCTGATTACTAAGCATCAGTCCTGGGCCAGGGTGGATATTCCTGCTTTTCATGTGGGTGGTTTCCTCTGACACCACAAGGGAGGTGGCCTTGTTATCACTTGATAGGGGTGACAGTCCTGACTCTCCAGTGGTCATTTTGTGACACCACCCCACTGAGGTGTTGGGGGACCTCACCGGGTAGAAGTCTAGGCTCCCCACCAGGGCTTTGCTGGCGTGGGTAGATATGGGGGCCTCCAGTGTTTTTGAGCGTGGTGTTTGGCGGGGCACAGCTTTTATTATTTAAATGTCTGCTGTCTTACTAGGCTACCCCTTTCCTTGAAGGACCAGGCTCTTGGGGGGACCTTTTTCATCCGTGCCCTTTGGTGTCGCCAGGTTGCTTGCTTCAACACTAAGCATGAGGCAGCTGAAACGAAATAAGAACGACTCTCCCCCATGTTGTTCTGTGGGTCCTGAGATTCCCAGCTAGTCTGTCTTCTGTTCTCCACCTTTCAGAGTCTTAAGTTTGTTTTAAATCTAATGTCCAGGGTTTTAGTTATACTTAACAGGAGAGATGGGGAGGAGTGTGTCCACTTCATCTTCCTGCAAGCAGAAGTCCTAAGGTTTAATTTTTATCTGCCTGGTTTTTCCAGGCTCAGTATTTTATGAACATGCGGCATTACTTAACAAACCAGAAGGGCACAAAACCACCTGCAGGAAACATTTGTTTCTAGGATTTATGTAAGAAGAAAAGTGCCTACCACGTGCTTGGCACTTCACGCATCATTTCACTTAATCCTCAGAATAACGCCACAGGGAGGATATTATTAACCCCGACTTACCGAGGTGAGATCTGAGGTTCAGAGAAATTAAGTAACTTGTTCCAGATCACACAGCTAGTAGTTAGCAGAGCCAGAATTTGGGACCAGTTTTGCCTACATTTTTCTCCCACCACAGTCAGCTTTCGAGCTCACTGACATGGAGATGATCTTTCTTGCTTCTTTTGTACACTTGTGCTTAGTAAATCCCATGTTAGGTGCAAGTGAAAAAAAGTGAAAGTCACTCAGTCGTGTCCAACTCTTCGTGACCACATGAACTACACAGTCCATGGAATTCTCCAGGCCAGAATACTGGGGTGGGTAGCCATTCCCTTCTGCAGGGATGTTAGGTGAGACCTGTTCAGATATGTTATGTGTATAAATTGCATAAATATGAAGAAGTCCTATACTTTGTTGTTCAGTTGCTCAGTTGTGTCCAACTCTTTATGACCCCATGGACTGCGGCACTCCAGGCTCCCCTGTCCTTCACCATCTCTCCGAGTTGCTCAAATTCATGTCCATTGAGTTTGTGATGCTATCTAACCATCTCATCCTGTGCCACCTCTTTCTCCTCCTGCTCTCAATCTTTCCCAGCATCAGGGTCTTTTCCAGTTAGTTGACTCTTTGCATCAGATGGCCAAAGTATTGGAGCTTCAGCTTCAGCATCAGTCCTTCCAATGAATACTCAGGGCTGATGTCCTTTAGGATTGACTGATTTGATCTCCTTGCAGTCCAAGGGACTTGCAAGAGTCTTCTCTACCACCACAATTCAAAAGCATCTATTCTTCGGCTTTCAACCTTCTTTATGGTCCAACGCTCACATCTCTACTGACTACTGGGAAAACCATAGTGAAGTGAAAGTGAAAGTCACTCAGTCGTGTCCGACTCTTGTGACCCCATGGACTGTAGCCCGCAAGGTTCCTCTGTCCATGGGATTCTCCAGGCAAGAATACTGGAGTGGGTTGCCAAACCATAGCTTTGACTATATGGACCTTTGTCGGCGAAGTGCTGTCGCTGCTTTTTAATACACTGTCTAAAAGCTTGTCATCGTTTTCCTATGCTTATCAGTTCAGCTCACTCGCTCAGTCGTGTCCGACTCTCCGCGACCCCATGAATCACAGCACGCCAGGCCTCCTTGTCCATCACCAACTCCCGGAGTTCACTCAAACTCATCAAACTCACATCGAGTGAACCGAATCATCGAGTCGGTGATGCCATCCAGCCATCTCATTCTCTGTCGTCCCCTTCTCCTCCCGCCCCCAATCCTTCCCAGCATCAGAGTCTTTTCCAGTGAGTCAACTCGTCGCATGAGGTGGCCAAAGTATTGCAGTTTCAGCTTTAGCATCAGTCCTTCCAATGAACACCCAGGACTGATCTCCTTTAGAATGGACTGATTGGATCTCCTTGCAGTCCAAGGGACTCTCAAGAGTCTTCTCCAACACCACAGTTCAAAAGCATCAATTCTTCGGCGATCAGCTTTCTTCACAGTCCAACTCTCACATCCATACATGACCACGGGAAAAACCATAGCCTTGACTAGACGGACCTTTGTTGGTAAAGTAATGTCTCTGCTTTTTAATATACTATCTAGGTTGGTCTTAACTTTCCTTCCAAGGAGTAAGCGTCTTTTAATTTCATGGCTGCAATCAGCATCTGCAGTGATTTTGCAGCCCAAAAAAATAAAGTCTGACACTGTTTACACTGTTTCCCCATCTATTTCCCATGAAGGGATGGGACCAGATGCCATGATCTTTGTTTTCTGAATGTTGAGCTTCAAGCCAACCTTTTCACTCTCCTCTTTCACTTTCCTCAAGAGGCTTTTGAGTTCCTCTTCACTTTCTGCCATAAGGGTGGTGTCATCTGCATATCTGAGGTTATTGATATTTCTCCCAGCAATCTTGATTCCAGCTTGTGCTTCTTCCAGCCCAGCATTCCTCATGATGTACTCTGCATATAAGTTAAATAAGCAGGGTGACAATATACAACCTTGACGTACTCCTTTTCCTATTTGGAACCAGTCTGTTGTTCCATGTCCAGTTCTGACTGTTGCTTCCTGACCTGAATACAGGTTCCTCAAGAGGCAGGTCAGGTGGTCTGGGATTCCCATCTCTTTCAGAATATTCCACAGTTTATTGTGATCCACACAGTCAAAGGCTTTGGCATAGTCAATGAAGCAGAAATAGATGTTTTTCTGGAACTCTCTTGCTTTCTCCATGATCCAGCGGATGTTGGCAATTTGATCTCTGGTTCCTCTGCCTTTTCTAAAACCTTCTTGAATATCTGGAAGTTCACGGTTCACATATTGCTGAAGCCTGGCTTGGAGAATTTTGAGCATGACTTTACTAGCGTGTGAGATGAGTGCAATTGTGCGGTAGTTTGAGCATTCTTTGGCATTGCCTTTCTTTGGGATTGGAATGAAGACTGACCTTTTCCAGTCCTGTGGCCACTGCTGAGTTTTCCAAATATGCTGGCATATTGAGTGCAGCACTTTCACAGCATCATCTTTCAAGATTTGAAATAGCTCAACTGGAATTCCATCACCTCCACTAGCTTTGTTCGTAGTGATGCTTTCTAAGGCCCACTTGACTTCACATTCCAAGATGTCTAGCTCTAGCTCAGTGATCACATTATCGTGATTATCTTGGTCGTGAAGATCTTTTTTGTACAGTTCTTCTGTGTATTCTTGCCACCTCTTCTTAATATCTTCTGCTTCTGTTGCTGCTGCTGCTGCTGCTAAGTCACTTCAGTCGTGTCCAACTCTGTGTGATCCCATAGACGGAAGCCCACCAGGCTCCCCCTTCCCTGGGATTCTCCAGGCAAGAACACTGGAGTGGGTTGCCATTTCCTTCTCCAATGTGTGAAAGTGAAAAGTGAAAGTGAAGTCGCTCAGTCGTGTCCGACCCTTAGCGACCCCACGGACTGCAGCCTACCAGGCTCCTCCATCCATGGGATTTTCTAGGCAAGAGTACTGGAGTGGCTTGCCATTGCCTTCTCCGCTGCTTCTGTTAGGTCCATACCATTTCTGTCCTTTATCAAGCCCATCTTTGCATGAAATGTTCCCTTGGAATCTCTAATTTTCTTGAAGAGATCTCTTGTTTTTCCTGTTCTGTTGTTTTCCTCTATTTCTTTGTATTGATCGCTGAGGAAGGCTTTCTTATCTCTCCTAGCTATTCTTTGGAACTCTGCATTCAGATGCTTATATCTTTCCTTTTTGCCTTTGCTTTTCACTTCTCTTCTTTTCACAGCTATTTGTAAGGCCTCCTCAGACAGCCATTTCGCTTTTTTGCATTTCTTTTCCATGGGGATGGTCTTGGTCCTTGTCTCCTGTACAATGTCACGAACCTCCGTCCTGAGTTCATCAGGCACTCTATCTATCAGATCTAGTCCCTTAAATCTATTTCTCACTTCCACTGTATAATCATAAGGGATTTGATTGAGGTCATATCTGAATGGTCGAGTGGTTTTCCCTACTTTCTTCAATTTAAGTCTGAATTTGGCAATAAGGCGTTCATGATCTGAGCCACAGTCAGCTCCTGGTCTTGTTTTTGCTCACTGTATACAGCTTCTCCATCTTTGGCTGCAAAGAATATAATCAATCTGATTTCGGTGTTGACCATCTGGTGATGTCCATGTGTAGTCTTCTCTTGTGTTGTTGGAAGAGGGTGTTTGCTATGACCAGTACGTTCTCTTGGCAAAACTCAATTAGCCTTTGCCCTGCTCATTCTGTGCTCCAAGGCCAAATTTGCCTGTTACTCCAGGTGTTTCTTGACTTCCTACTTTTGCATTCCAGTCCCCTATAATGAAAAGGACATCTTTTTTGGGTGTTAGTTCTAAAAGGTCTTGTAGGTCTTCATAGAACCGTTCAACTTCGGCTTCTTCAGCATTACTGGTTGGGGCATAGGCCTGGATTACTGTAATATTGAATGGTTTGCCTTGGAAACGAACAGAAATCATTCTGTCGTTTTTAAGATTGCATCCAAGTACTGCATTTCGGACTCTTTTGTTGACCATGATGGCTACTCCATTTCTTCTAAGGGATTCCTGCCCACAGTAGTAGATATAATGGTCATCTGAGTTAAATTCACCCATTCCAGTCCATTTTAGTTCACTGATTCCTAGAATGTCTATGTTCACTCTTGCCATCTCCTGTTTGACCACTTCCAATTTGCCTTGATTCATGGACCTAACATTCCAGGTTCCTATGCAATATTGCTCTTTACAGCACCGGACCTTGCTTCTATCACCAGTCACATCCACAACTGGGTATTTGTTACGCTTTGGCTCCATCCCTTCATTCCTTCTGGAGTTATTTCTCCACTGATCTCCAGTAGCCTACTGGGCACCTACCAACCTGGGGAATTCCACATTGAGTATCCTATCATTTTGCCTTTTGTTCATGGGGTTTTCAAGGCAAGTATACTGAAGTGGTTTGCTATTCCCTTCCTCAGTGGACCACATTCGGCTGTGGTCCATGTGATCAGATCGACTAGTTTCCTGTGATTATGATTTCAGTGTGTCTGCCCTCTGATGCCCCCTCGCAATACCTACCGTCTTATATGGGTTTCTCTTACCTTGGTCGTGGGATATCTCTTCACAGCTGCTCCAGCAAAGTGCAGGCGCTGCACCTTACCTTGAACAAGGGGTATCTCCTCAAGGCTGTCCCTCCTGACCTTGAACGTGGAGTAGCTCCTCTCACGTCCCTGCACCTGCGCAGCCATCCTGACCTTGAACGTGGAGTAGCTCCTCTCACGTCCCTGCACCTGCGCAGCCATCGCCTCTTGGACGTGGGGTAGCTCCTTTCGGCCGCCGCCCCTGGCCTCGGGCGTGGGGTAGCTCCTCTCCGCTGCGCTTCTGCGCGTGGTCGGTTGCGCCCGTCTGCGTCGCCTATGCTTATAGAAGGTAATTAATAAATATCAATAGGATCAAATTAGTGAGATTCTGCAATGCTGACATAATCCAGTATTGCTATATCAAGCATGCCCATGGTGTAATAGATTCCAGAAGCAAATAAATATCTACAGACTCACAAGTCTAGCAACTCATGGGCACTCTTTACAAGAATGTTTGCATTTTGGGGATGAATGAGACTTTTTTAGAACCTGAAATATTTGTCTGCATGTAGAATATCCAGATAATATTTTTCCAGTTGTGAAAAATTGATTTTGTTTAAGCTTTGTAATAAACTGGTCATAATTATGGAACACAGTACTTTCTGAGTCAGGCATTTCAACTCCTACTTTAGTGTGAAAGAAGTTGTGGTAAAATTCTTTCCTAAGGAGTTCTATACACATTATGAGTTTAGACTTATTTTCTGTCTGCTGAAATTTAACTAACATAACCTCAAAATCTCTTTCCTTCTTTTTTCCTTTCCCCATTTTTTCTTTTTCTCAATATTTGGCAATACTTGAATTCCTTGGAGAGTTTCAACTCTGAGACAGCTATGGATAATTCAAATTTAATCCTGTTCAAAATCCACATTCAAAATCTTTTATTTCTCTTTCTGTTTGTGAATTATGGAAGTTTCTAGTACAAGATAGTGATTGAAAAGAAAGACTGCTAATGGAAGTACAGTATGTGATGTATTATTTATTTATTGAAAATATAGATGGTATTACACATGTGATACAAATGTCTCTGTTTCTCAGATTTTAATAAGACTTGATTCTTACAGAGTTACTGGAAGAGGCTAACATTTGCTGGGATCCTATAAGGGGCCAGGCACTGTGTGGACTTTTTAATAGCATCTCAGTGGTCACTATTCCTACTTTACCAATTAGGAAACTGAAGTCTAAGAGGTTTACATCATGGTGTAATAGAATTGGGATTGACACAAGTCTTTCAGAACCTAAGGCCCGTGCTCTTTCTAAGACACCTCCCTCATGCCATGCTGGAAAACCCTCCTAAGCTAAAAAAGCAAGGAATTAACCTCTTGCATTCTGAAGAAGATTTATTTAAAAATTCATTTCCTAGGTTAGCACCAGCCACTCAACTCCTCCTGTTGGTCATTTGTCTAGTTGTCTAATTTATTCCTTCTTTCTAGTCCAGAGCTTCAGAGTTCTGACCACACATCAGACTCATCTGGAAAACTTTTTAAAAAATAAATGTCAGGCTCCACACCACCGAGATTCTGATAATCAGCCCAAGGTGGGGACCAGACAGCTGTATGTGTATATGGATGGCAGGTGGACTCTTTACTTTCTGAGTCACCAGGGACCAGCATTTAAAGCCCTAAGATGATCCTGATACATGCAGTCTCTTCCTTCCCTCAAATTGCTGACGTCATTCCCTGCGATGGTTAGCTTTACGTGTCAACTTGACTGCGCCCAGATATTGGTCAAGCACTATTCTGCATATGTCTGTGAGGGGTTTCTGGGTGGGATTAACTTTTAAATCTAACTAAAGAAGATGGCCCTCTACTGTGGGTGGATCCACTCAGCCCTTTGAAGACTGACGAGAGCAGAAAGGCTGACCTTCTTGAGCTGGGACATTGGTCTCCTCCTCCCTTCAGACTTGAACTGAAACACTGCTTTTCTTGGGTCTCAAGTCCATTGACTTTCAGACCGAAAACTTACACCATTGGTTCTCCTGGTTTTTAGGCCTTAAGATTCAGACTAACCCATCCGCATGAGCTTCCCTGATAGCTCAGAGGGTAAAGAATCTGCCCATAATGCCAAGACCCGGCTTTGATCCCTGAATTGGGAAGATCCTGTGGGGAAGGAAACGACAACCCACTCCAGTATTCTTGCCTGGAGAATCCCACGGATAGAGGAGCCTGGAGGGTTACCGTCCATGAAGTTGCACAGAGTTGGACACGACTGAGCAACTAACAACCCATTCGCTATCCTGGGTCTCCAGCTCGCCAACCAGAGATCTTGGGGCTTCTCTGCCTCCAGCACCACATAAAGCAATTCCTATGCATCCTGTTGATTCTGTTTCTCTGGAGATCCCTGCCTAACACATTCCTTTATTTTCTTTTTTAAACATTTTATTTATTTATTGGCTGCGCTGGGTCTTTGTTGCTGCACTCGGGCTATTCTCTAGTTGTGGTGCCTGGGCTTCTCATTGCGATGGCTCCTCTTGTTGCGGAGCACATGCTGTAGGGTGTGCAGGGTTCACTAATTGTGGTTCATGGGCTTTGTTGCTCCTCAGCATGTGGGATCTTCCCGGACCAGGGATCGAACCCGTGTCCCCTGCATTGCAAGGGGGATTCTTTACCAGTGGACCACCAGGAAGGTCCTAACACACGCCTTTCTAAGATTTCTAGACACCTTTCTGTGTCTGAGCTTTTTCATACTTGAGGTCCCTGGAGACATCACAAGGAAAGCACTTTTGAAATCAGGTTTGGATGGACACCCCTCTCAGATGACTGTGGTCCCATCACAGGAAGGGCAGCCTGGGGAGTACAGGCAGCTTAGTATTAGGTGCCCACTGTCAACTCATATCATCTAGTCACCCCTTGGGGGATGTGGAGTCAGTCTGCTCAAGGTTCTGAACAGATGGATAAAGCTGAACTTGGGGTCTGGAGCCGAGCTTTGAGTGAGGAGGTGATTACCTGAAGAGACTAGAGAAAATTGAAGAAGAGAGAGCTGCAAGCAGGTTCTAGAGAGCCCTGAGGGCCAGGCCAGTGTCCCAAGATGCCAGTCTCAGGGAGCCAGAAAGGAGGGAAAAGTCAAAGGCTCAGAAGCCCAGCAGAAGTAGCCAGGATGGGATGGGGTGAAAGGGAGCTGTGAAGGTAGACCAGAAGTCCCCGCTGTTGCATTCTGTACCTCATTTCTGTGGCTACCCGCCATGTGGCCATGAATGGGTCAGCCTGGTTGAAAGGTCTTCGTAGTGGCGGCAGATTTCCCCTTCAGTTTATACAGCCCTATCCTTAGTCCCACTTTAAATCAATATGTGGCTCCTTCCTGTCTTTTGAAAATTTTGTTTTATTCAGGAACACAAGTTCATGGCTTGGTCAAAAGAAGCCTTGGTTTACAACACCATAATCCAGTTCCCCATAAATTTCTATCACACTGATAATATCTTTAAACATATGAAGTGGTATTTGAGATTCTATATTGTTAGAGTAAATTTTAATTCATTTTAATGTCTTATAAATAGCAGGCAGAGGAATGATATTCTTGCTTTATCATTTGTTTGTCTTTTTTTTTTTTTTTGCTATGTTTTTCCAGGCTTTGAAAACAATCACTAATAAACAAACAAAGCCACAGGAATTATTCCAGTTCAAGGGAATAAACAGATTTCAAGGGATCAAAAGAAGTCACTGAAGTTCAGCTAACAGTGCTTTTGTTACTATTGGGTTGGCCAGAAATTTCATCTGGGTTTTTTAACTTTTTGGCCAACCAAATATATTACACTAGCACCTCAGTGCTTCCTTGTTTAAAGATGAAGACATGAGAGTTTCCATTTCATCCATAATCTTTCACAAGGTTTTGCTATTCTTATATTTTAAAAATAAACCAATTAGAAATAATTTGGGAAAAAAGGAAAATGAACTGGGATGGATCTTAAAGTTCTTCTAATTCCAGAGCAACAGAAGACAACCTCTTCCACCACCCCCGACTTGGTAAAATATCATAGGTATGTGAGAACAACAGGTGAGCCAACCTGGTGCCATGTTTACCTAGCTTCAGGTAATTCAGAAGGTTGCCCAAGAACCTGGTAAAATTGGCTGTGGAGACAGTATGGGTATTTTGGATTTGAAAGGATAACTCGTCTCTTACTTTTGCCCCAAATAGATAATTCCCTTAGCTCTCCACTCTGGTTAGCTAATGGAAATGTGACTATAATCATCAACTCCATTTATCTTTTGGATAGAGATTTCCAAAAGAAATTAGATGGATGTATTTTCAGTTAAAGCTGTCTTTTCAGAAGGCTGGACAGTAAAGCATCCCTGAAAATAAAACGAATACTGACAACAAAACACTCTTTGCTTCATATGCTGTTCTTTAGTGCCTCTAGGCCAGTGTGTATAGTATTAGCACCTCCAGTGTTCTGCGTACTCAAGGGTGGGGCAGATAGGTGCTGCTAATCTGGATTTTCCCACTCTGGTCATCAGAATCTAGTTGCCTGTGTCCACATCTATTTATAACAGCCCCTGAAAGGGTTCCCCCCACCCGCCCTCCATGGTCTGTACGAGGACAACAAAGGGATTCCTTGGGAGTAATTGAAATCACACTCTGTGATAAGAAAAGGCCTTATACAATTTGCCATTCATGTGTAGACAGAACAAACCACACAGAAGATAAAGTGGGGTTTGCGATTAGCTACCACTTGGTCACACTTAGCGAGTGGCTCTGGTCCACACCGAGTCCTTTCTATCATGATCGCATCGTCTTTGGCCTAGTTTGTACTTCTTAACTTTCCAAAGGTCTCTCCTAAACTCGTCACACACAGCTCTCAGTCTTTGTTTCTTAAAGCCTAGGAATCAAGTCTGTTCAAGTTCCTCTCAGTAGGATTAGCATTCTTCTGAGTGCTAAGACTATAGATGCCAAGTGGAAAAAAAACACCGAAAAACCCTTTTGAAGAACAAAGTAATTTAACCCTTGAAGGAGAAGTGAATGCAGGTGGCTCACTGTCAGGAACAGGGGCACCATAAGACACTGCCTGTGAAGCCCTTGAACGCTTCCCCAAAGTGGTCACTAAGGCCGTGGCTGCTTAGTCACTTTGTGCCCAATTTACATGTGTCTTTTGTGCATGTGCCTGAGCCTCCAGGAGGCTCTCAAACACAGACCTAAAAGTGATCAACAAGCTTTCATGACTGCCCGGGATGGAGGGGTTGGGTTATTACATCAGCTGTGAAGACAGCCCTAATTCAACGACCGAGACCCTTATTATGTGAAGGCTAAACGTTTCACAAGGCAGGACTTCCGTGGATCCTTTAGATCCCTGCCAGATTTCTCTTAGATCTTTTATTTTTTAAAAAATTTATTTGGCTGTGTTGGGTTATAGTTATGGCATGTAGGACCTTTTAGCTGTGGCATGTGAACTCTTTCCTATGGCATGTGGAGTCTAGTTCTCTGACTGGGGATGGAACTCCTGCACTAGGAGTGTGGAATCTTAGCCACTGGATCACCAGGGAAGTCCCTAGCATATTCTCTTGAGATATTTCTTAGAGAATCTCTGAGAAGACAATAGCTCAACTTTATAAGCCAGAACATGGGATGCCAAGAGGATGCATTGTGAGTCTAAGGTCAGCCCTGGCCCTTCCCTTGACATCTGAAGACTTTTAGTTGCCAACATCACAGAACGCTGAGGACAAGTCTTTGCTGACAATTTAAAAGTACCTTTTCTGTTGGTAGTAATTGTGCTTTCATGAGCAACTAAGGAGTCAAGAACTATTTCACTTTTTGAAAACCTGATCTGTTTCCCCTGGAATAAGGCTTGAATCCCTGTAAGGAAAGTGTTAGAGTTAGTCGCTAAGTCATGACTGGCCCTTTGTGACCCCATGGACTGTAGTCTGACAGTCCGTGGGATTCTCCAGGCAAGAATACTGGAGTGGGTTGCCATGCCCTCCTCCAGGGGATCTTCCCAACCCAGGGATTGAACCTGCATCTCCTGCTTTGCAGGTAGACTTTTTACCATCTGAGCAACCAGGGAAGTCCATTCCTGCAAGGAAACCAAAAGCAATTGGATTGCTTTGACTGACAGAATCGTTGGAGATTTTACAGAGGAATTATTGAAAAGACCAGACAATATGAGCAGATGAAATATGAAATATGAGCAGACAATATGAAAGATCAGAAACGAATAAAAATATTTGATTTCACTCATTTGTAACTATTTTTAAAAATCATTTATTTAGTTAGTTTTAAAATTTTTTTGGTTGCTGCACTGTGGCATGCCAGAGTTTAGTTCCCCAACCAGGGATCAAACTTGCACCTCCTGCAGTGGAGGCCTGGAGTCTTAACCACTGGACCCCTAGAGAAGTCCCTAAACAGCTATTCGAAAATACCTAAATCCTGGGACTTGCCTGGCAGTCCAGTGGCTAAGAATCCACCTTGCAATGCAGGGGAATTCAGGTTCGATCCCTGTTCCAGGAACTAAGATTCCACATGCCTCAGGGCAACTAAGCCCAGGCACCGCAACTAGAGAAGCGCACATGGTAGACTGAAGAGCCCATGCGAGCCAAAAAAAAAAAAAAACAACACACCCAAACAAACCTAAATACTAGGGAGGCTGAAAGCAACCTGGATGCAGATAGTCTCACCAAGAGCTTATGCAGTTTCTAGGTGAGAATTGCTGGGTGGGGATCACAAGACATCCACATGCAAGAATGTCTGTGTTCCATTAGAGGCTCTAATGAGATCCGTGTCCCCATGTAGATAAGTCCCAAGGAAATAAAATTCCACGAACTAATCTCATGTTGGTTTCACTAGGGATAAAGAATGCATCTTAACAAAATAAGGAAGGACAGTTTATTTTTCAGGAAGCTGTAACCATATGTTCCCAGATGCTGCCTTGCTCCAAACCTCAGGGAAAGGAGGGTTTAAGCTACTTATTTTGAAAAAAAAAAAATCCATACTCAAATGATTATTTCTTAGAACAGGACAACAAGCCCTCCAAAAGAGTAAATGTTACCAGAACAATAATAAATAATGACACACGCACCCATCTTAAGAAACACAGTCAGGCACATCTCACGTTGCACAAGCAACAGCCACGTGCTCAGGCATTTCTGCAGTGATTGAAGACACATCTGGAGAGTTGTAAACATCCATCACAGATCTGAGGGTGCATCTCAGGATTTCAGGACCACAGCAGGCTGATTGTTGACCATTAGTGACGATCCAAGTATTCCTGAAATCTCGGCAGGACTTCTCCAGGTTTGCACAACACAGCTGAAATACTACTCAGTGTAAAAAAGGACCTGGGGGTGAAATAACCCTTCAGGAAGCCTAATAAAGAAGAAAGGAAATGTGCCGTTTAAAGCCAAAATTGCTTTCCTGAAGCATGGTCAAATCATACATGAAATACAATGGCCTCTCCCTGCCAGGGGAGTAATCGCTCATTTCCCTTCACGCCCTGGACCCTTGTTTCCTCTCAGTTTTATGGCATGTTTAAGCCGACATTATTGGTCCTTCCAAGTGCATGCACTTATGACAGACCAAAAGGATCCATTTAGCCTTAAACTGCTGAACGCACAACGGGCATGATTTAGACTAAGATGTTCTGCTTTGAGGGCACACGAACCTATCATTATCCAGCATGCAGAAATGATCCAGATTAGAACTTATCTGGGTCTTTTCCAACTTCTGTAGCAGTGGTCCCCAACCTTTCTGGCACCAGAGATCAGTTTTGTGGAAGACAGTTTCCCATGGACTGGGGAGGTGGGGGATGGTTTCCGGGTGATTCAAGTGCATTACATTTACTGTACTTTATTTCTGTTATTATTGCATCAGCTATACCTCAGATCACCAGGGTTTAGATCCCAGAGGTTGGGAACCTCTGTTCTAGATGCCCACTCTCTCCAGCTTTTTTTTTTTGGGCAATCTCATTCCTCCCAGTACTACCAGCAGACCTGAAGTAGGGACACAGATGGAGATGAAGAGGGTTCTCTGTTTATACTAAAAGAGACCAGCAGGTCCTTGCTGAAACCATGTCAGGAGTGTCTGTAGACTCCGAGTACATAGAACTTCCCTGGTGGCTCATTGGTAAAGAATTCACCTGCAATGCAGGAGACCCAGGTTCAATCCCTGGGTCGGGAAGATCCCCTGGAGGAGGAGATGGCAACCTACTCCGTTTTCTTGTCTGGAGAATTCCATGGACACAGGAGCCTGGTGGGCTACAGTCCGTGGCCCACAAACTACAGTCCACGGCTTAGTCAGACACGACACCATCACTGCAGCTGCCACTCTGAGACACCCTTTAACTAGGGCTGTCTGAGAACTGAGCCAGACAGGGGTCTGTCCTAGGTTGGGTTCAGTTCAGTTCAATTCAGTCGCTCAGTCATGTCCGACTCTTTGTGATCCCATGGACTACAGCACACCAGGCCTCCCTGTCTATCACCAACTCTCAGAGTTTACCCAAACTCATGTCCATTGAGTTGGTGATGCCATCCAACTATCTCATCCTCTGTCGTCCCCTTCTCCTGCCCCCAATCCCTCCCCGCATCAGGGTCTTTTTCAATGAGTCATCTCTTCATATCAGGTGGCCAAAGTATTGGAGTTTCAGCTTCAACATCAGTCCTTCCAATGAACACTCAGGACTGATCTCCTTCAGTATGGGCCAGTTGGATCTCCTTGCAGTCCAAGGGACTCTCAAGAGTCTTCTCCAACACCACAGTTCAAAACCATCAATTCTTCAGCACTCAGCTTTCTTCATAGTCCAACTCTCACATCCATAGATGACTACTGGAAAAACCATAGCCTTGACTAGATGGACCTTTGTTGGCAAAGCTATGTCTCTGCTTTTTAATATGCTATCTAGGTTGGTCATAACTTTCCTTCCAAGGAGTAAGTGTCACTTTTAATTTCATGGCTGCAGTCACCATCTGCAGTGATTATGGAGCCCCCAAAAATAAAGTTTGCCACTGTTCCCCCATCTATTTGCCATGAAGTAATGGGACCGGATGCCATGATCATAGTTTTCTGACTGTTGAGCTTTAGCCAACTTTTTCACTCTCCTCTTTCACTTTCGTTGAGAGGCTCTTTTTTTCTTCCTCACTTTCTGCCATAAGGATGGTGTCATCTGCATATCTAGGTTGGGTTAGTCCCAAGTAAACTGTGAAGCAGATGACAATTAATTTCCCACCACTCTCCTCCTCACATATCCGTCCCAGGCTGGGGCAGGGGACCTTGCTCCTTCTCAATACCTGGCATCTGCCTGGATTGAAAAACTCCACTTAATGAACAACTGGTAACAGCACAAAGCCCAGTTTCACCCCACAGCATCTGTCTTTTAACCAGGGTTAAAACTCAAGCCCACAAGCTGCCAGAGAAACTTAGAGAAAGCTTCAGATGAAGGTGGATACCATGTGTGTTCCGTTCATGTGTGTCTCCCCCAGGGTCTGACCCTTCAAAGGAGTTCAGTGAATATTTGCTAAGTGGATGAATGAATGAGTGAATGACATGACCGGGGGTGGCAGAGCACCATCTGCTGTTGGAGCTGGTTTAGCAAGAAAGGACTCCAGCTTCCAGCTGCAGCAGCCGGGGGATGGAGGAGAAGGATCCTCCTGGCCCTCACTTCACCGCCACTCACACCCACCCAGTCTCTAGTGCTGTGGATCCCATCTTCCCACCACCCCCCAAGCCATGTGAAGTTCACTCTGTCAATAGCATCTTACGCTCCGCCTGAGACCAGCAGGGTAGAAAACGTCCCCGACCTGAGAACCCTGTGGTGCATCTTCCAGCATGGCATTTTTGGGTTCGGGCTCTTGTGTGTTGTTTGAGGGTGGTTGTGTTTGGTTGGTTTTGCTTTCCATAAACAGTGCCTGGAGCTGCTGATGTGAAGTAGCCCGGTTTCTATGGGTGGCCCTGAGATGCCTGGAGTTATTTGGACCGACTGTTGTCTTAAATTGGTAACAAGATCAGAGGGATCTGGATATGTTAAGTTAGGTTTCAGGTCTGGATTTTGCATCTAGGCTGGCATTTGATTCTTTCCTTCTTGTCTTATTTAAGTCCACGAGTATATAAACACGTCCAAGTAGAGAGAAAAGAGGCAGCATTCAGATGAGGGCAAAGCTATCGGCTTACACATCTCCCCCACCCCAGAATATGTGGAGGTTTCCCCATCTCTGTTCCTGTCTTTGATTGGCGTCAATGTCACTATCGCTCTTTATATAATTTTTGACTTCTGTGCATTTCTTTGTGGACACCATCAAGCTAAATAGTCTTGTGTATAAGCTAACTTAGGGTCAGCTTCTGATTAACTGGGGCTTCCCTGGTGGCTCAGATGGTAAAGACTTTACCTGCAGTGAAGAAGACCCAGGTTTGATCCCAGGGTCAGGCAGATCCCCTGGAGAAGCGGATGACAATCCACTCCGGTATTCTTCCCTGGAGAATCCCATGAACAGAGGAGCCTGGTGGCACAGTCTGTGGGGTAGCAAAGAGTTGGACATTACTGACCAACTAACACCTTCACTTCACTTTCAACTAGTTCCTCACACTCTTCCCCATTTGAACCCTCCTTTCCCATCCGTGAGGTCTTCCCATGGCTGACCTTGCTGCTGGCAGCCCCCCGCCCTCAGGTCCCTTCCTGCATCAGGACCACTTGAATGAGCAGAGCTGCCCCCATTCTCCGAGGGAGTCTGGGTGGGGCGTGCTGGTTACTGTCAAGCATTGCAGAAAAGTCTTCACAGGCAACAGAGGAGAAATCTGCTGATCTTGGGGTTTTAGCATAGAAGTGGGTGGAACGGGAATTTGCTGCTTGTTCCTTTGATATTCACGGTGGTTGCTTGTCTTGGATAAAGTAGCTACATTCCTCTAAAACTAGAAATTGTGACCCTTGAGATTGAATGTGTCTATGTTTTCAAACCCAGAAGAGTCTGACAAAATCAGTTTGCCAGAGGTGTGAAGACTATAGATGTGACTGTTACTGGAAGAGAGGCGGTGTGGGCCAATGTGGAGGAACAGCAGGCACCATCCAGTACCTCGTGATTTCCATGCTTCCCTGATATTCTGTGGAGGAAAGACGTGTAGGGGGAGGAAACCCATTTTGGGGTTTTTTAACCTAAAAAGTTAGGTCTTATACCTTGATGCTTTCATATTGTGGTGCTGGAGAAGACTCTTGAGAGTCCCTTGGACTGCAAGGAGATCAAATCAGTCAATCCTAAAGGACATCAACCCTGACTATTTATTGGAAGGACTGATGCTAAAGCTGAAGCTCCAATACTTTGGTCAGCTGATTCGAAGACTGACTCATTGGAAAAGACCTTGATGCTGGGAAAGATTGAGGGCAGGAGGAGAAGGGGGCAGTAGAGGATGAGATGATTATATGGCATCACTGACTCAATGGATGTGAATTTGAACAAACTCCAGGAGACGGTGGAGCCTGGCATACTGCAATTCATGGAGTTGCAAAGAGCTGGACAACAGCAATAGCATACCTTACCTGCTTCCCTTTGGAGGCATTTGAGACATTTGGACATGTTCAGTAGCTTCCCTTCCCTTGCTGGAAAGGGTGCTAAACCAGAAATGATGTAGATGTGGAATCAACTGTGAAAGGAGCATTTTTCTGGCAGCCCCCAAACCCTCTGTGTTTTTTTCCTGACATGGTATTAAAGTGAATGATCAGGCTAGTCTTTAATCTTTTTGGAAATATATATATATATATATATATATATATATTTTTTTTTTTTTTTGTAATTGACATATAGTTGATTTACAATGTTGTGTTTATTTACTTTTAAATTTGTGGCCATGCCCTGCAGCATGCAGGATTCTAGTTCCTCCGTCAGGGATCAAACCCACATCCGCTTCGTCGGAAGGTGGAGTCTTAACCACTGGACCACCAGAGAAGTCCCCATTCTTTAGTCTTTTTTCTCCACGTTTTCCAGTTCAAAAGCAGAGTGTTCTATGCCTGGTTAAATGGATTTACCAGTTGTATTATCTAGTTTTTAACCTTCACAAATTGGACATTTGGCTTGAAAAGACTCCTATAAAGCAATCTGAGATTAGAGATAACACTCTAACGATACAGTTCCCAAGAAAACCAAACAAAAATGGTGGAAATAGCCCTCCTGCTGAACCCACTGGAGAATGTTTGCCAACCACACTTCAAGGTCACAGTGTTACAGATAGAAACAGTGGCAGTCTAATTTGATTTGCCAAGCAGTTAACCAGAAAACCACCCAAACTGTGAAAATGTCACTGGGAATCTGGATGAAAATTTACATGTATAATTATTTTGTGTTTCAGTTGCTCTATTATGTCTAACTCTCTTTTGATAAATCTCAAAGTCTATTTTGTGCCTTGAACTGTTAAATCACCAACTCTGCGATTGGTGATGGACAGGGAGGCCTGGCGTGCTGCAGTCTATGGAATCACAAAGAGTCAGACATGACTGAGCGACTGAACTGAACTAAACTGTTAAATAATGACATTTAACTAGATAAATGTAGATAACGTACATGTTAACAAACAAAGAACAGAAAAAAACAGGACTTCCTCGGTGGTCCAGTGGTTAAGACTCTGCACTCTCAATGCCAGGGGCCTGAGTTCGATCCCTGGTCAGGGAACTAGATCCTATGTGTCGCAACTAGAAGATCCTGCATGCCATAACGAAGATTGAAAATAAGATTGTAACTAAGACCTGGCACACCCAAACAGATAAAATTTTTAAGTATTTTAAAAAGTAAGGAATGGGGGATATATGTTCAAAATGAGTAGAACCCATTGCTCTAGGAAATGGCATCTCCTGAGATGGCTGGTCAAAGCTGGTGGCATGTCCAAAGGTAGAATTGGCCTCAGAGGACAGGCCTGCAAACGAAGTGTGAGGGATGATGGAGGCCACTGGTGAAAAGTGTAGAGCGGGGAGGACATTCTGCAGAGACCAGGAGGATGGGAAATTGTCCACGTTTCCAGAGATACGAAGAACTAAGGAAGGACCCGAGGAAAACGAATGCCAAAGAACACCAAAAGAACAGCTCTGTCTAGGAGGTGGGTCTAAAGCAAAATGAATACTTCCAGGTCCCCTGGCCACACAGAGACCCACTGAGTCTCAAATAATTCAAGGCAGCCTCTCTGTGCAGAGGTCCAGCCTTCAGGGAACCCAGACTAGGGTACATGTTGATTCGAACCTTTGGCCTCTTGCCTTTAATCAGACTGGTCTGTGTGGCCTGTTCTAGTTAAGGCAAGCATACTTTAGGGTTTCCCTGGAGGCTCAGATGGTAAAGGTAAGCAAACTTTAGAATGTCCATCACTTTTCAAGATTTCTGGAAAGAAAAGGCTGATGATCTCCTGCCATTGTTGCCACATTCCTTTGTGCAGAAAGGCTCCCAGAAGGGCTGAGCTGCCTGAAGGGGGAACATTTTTATAACTCACACCAAGTCACCTATGTGGACCCGCCATGGCCTTGCTGTGACTTTTTTTGCCTAATAGAGCTAAATTGGAAGAAAAAAAAAAGATCCAGCAGACAAAACACTAAGTCTGATGAATTTCCCCTTTCCATCAGGAGTGTGGCTTGGGGTGTGTGTGTGCTCAGTTATGTCTCTTTTCTAACCCCATGGACTCGACTGCAACCTGCCAGACTCCTCTGTCCATGGGATTTCCCAGGCAAGAATTCTGGAGTGGGTTGCCTTCTCCAGGGCATCTTCCCGACTCAGGGATTGAACCTACATCTCCTGTGTGGCAGGCAGATTCTTTACCACAGGGGAAGCCCGAGGCTTGGGGTAGACTCCGGTAAAGTAGGTTCACAGGGCACTCACCTTCAGTGTTGTTACAGAGGTCCCTTGAAATAGGATTAATGCAGGTGAAATATATGCTGCAGTCACCAAGCTCCATCCGAGAGTCTGCAGCAATTCAGAAAAAGAAAGCGCATCGATTCTGTTTTGTGAGCAAGACTTTTGTTTTTAAACTTTTTACTTTATATTGGAGTATAGCTGATTAACAATGTTGTGATGGTTTCAGGTAACAGTGAAGGGACTCAGTCACACATATACAAGTATCCATTCTCCTCTAAACTCCCCTTCCATCCAGCCTGCCGCCTAACATTGAGCACTGAGCAGAGTTCCCTGTGCTATACAGTAGGTCCTTGTTGGTTATCCATTTTATGACCAAGACTTTTGGAGGGGCTGCACAAACGCCGTTGATTTCCAGAAACTAACAACCCACATTTTCCCATTCACTGCGTGCGGCCTGTCTTTCCCAAACGCATTTTCTTTGGGGTCCTCACCAAAGAAGGACAAGAGTTCATTGCCACTCCAGCTGGAAAGTGACAGAAGAGTTCAGTGGAGTGGATGTCACCTCCGTTTGTAAAGCTGATGGTAAAGTCTTCAAACCAAGCAGCTTGACAGCCTGGGACCAGCACCTTGGCCGTGGGCTTGGGGTTGCAGAGGGCCTGTAAATTGCACCGTAATGGCTGGTGCCTCATCAGGAATAAACATGTGCTTTGAGTTTTCCAAATGAGTCAGACGCACGCCGCGAGATAAATGCTGATCTCAAGCAGATGTGACGTGTGTGTTTCAAGAGGGACGAGCAGAGGGGATTGTGTCTTGGCATGTTCCACACTCGAGATGATGGACTGACACTTCATGGAGTCTGGTCCCCTAACAAGAAACATGGGGTGGTGAGTGATCCCCCCGCAAGCCCTTCTTTCTTTCCATAAGAGGAATCTACGTTTTAAGGCTTCAGTGTAAACGTGTTCTGTCTCCAATTTGTCCGCTGACTCTAATCGCCTCGGAACTTATATAAACTCTAGGTGAGTAATTTCCCCAAGTACGGTACCCCCTTGGAATGTGTGTGCTGTGAACTCAGATTAAACTTTTAACCTCACATTTTTCTGGGAAGGATTATTATCCCTGTTTTTATTGTTTAAAAAAAAAAGGGAATCAGAGACTCTAAAATGTCCAGTGCTCCTTCTGAGGTTGAGTTGATACACCTCACCCGAGCCTGTCCCTTGCACTGTTTATGCCCACAGACTGGGGACGCTTAGCTCCCTAAGCTCAAGATGAGAGGATCTAGCGTGCCTGAGTTAAGAATCTACCCCTGCCTTCCTGTGATACTCCCAACTGAATTGTGAACTGTTTGTAGGACCCTCTGCCATCCCCACTCAACTACAGAAAACCCAGGTGTCTTTCTGCTCATGTATACCACGTCCTGTTGCCAGGTGATGTACAGAACACGTTCGTCAGCAGAGCGGGTGGTCTGGGTCTTAGGTTTCTGCTGCATTCCTCCATGTTTGGCTTTCCTGCACCTCATCTCCTTCTTCCAGCAATTGGGTCAATGTTAGGCTCTCCAGGAGTGTTTGCTGAACCATCCCAAATGCCAAGCTTGAAGGTACCACCTGTCTTTGCAACCTTAGTCCCTATACTCTTTATTGCTCACTGGGTCTGTCAGCTGAATCTGTTAGCCCTTTAATACAAGGGGTTTTTTGGACTGCATTGGCATCAAAGTGGAAACAAGTAGACTGGCTTATTCTCCCAGGAGCTTCTGGTTATTTGTACTTTGGTTTTTGTTGGGTGACTGCCACAAGGCAGCTAGTATGGTGTCTCGGGAGGAACGGTGGGCAGGGAGCCCAGTATTGGTTCTGCTGCCTTGGTCTGTGTGGCCTTGGTCAAGTCAGTGTGTCCGATGGGGCCTCAGCTTGTCCATTTGTCAGTTGGAGGTCTTGGATTCAATTGTCTTCCTGTTGAGACAGTAATAATCCTCTTAGTTTTACTGTCAGGTTTCAAAAGAAAGCAAACCCCAAAGCAAGAAGCAAAATGGGAAACCTTCAAGGTGGAAAGTAAGTGCTTATTGTATTGAACACTACTGTGCGAAGCTCTGTGCAAGGCCCTTTTACTATGGCGTGAGACAGCATTCTGCTGAGGCCACTGTGATGTGCTTTTCATGTTGTATTTTATCATCCTGTGGATATTCTGGATTCTTGAGCAAACAAGAAACACACTTTGCTGGCCCTGGAAGAGCCAGGGAGCCTGGAGAAGCATCGTTTCCATTCCAGTGTTTGGAAAACGGATTGACTCATTGGTTTCTGGTGTTAACTTTCCTCCAGACTCAAATGCATACACAGTTTCCCCCTCCCCAGGCTCCCTGGTTCCCCAGGCTGCCTCCCACCCCCGACTTCCCTGGTCCCTCTCTTCTGGCCTGTGGAATCACAAAGCAGAATCAGCTGCACTTTTTTCTGTTTCTGGCTTCCTGTGATTTCTTTCCTTGTGTTGGCCTCATCCATGGTAAATAGTTGGAACTGACCAAGTATCAAATGCCACAGGCAGAAGCTGAGTTGGGGGTGGGGGAGCACCCAAGTACTGTGGTCTCTGGAAGAGAGTCTGGGGACTGGGGTCTGCTCTGAGGACACATATCCTGTGCTTTGAAAGACAGCGTCAGCCCCATCTGTGCCTCCAGCCATCACGCCACAAAGGTTGAGATACATTTTGTTATCAAACTTCGTAACAAGCATCACAAGGTCCCACGTGCTGGTATTGGAACAGGAGCACCCATTTATTCCTTAATTTTACAAACATTTGTGGAGCACCTGGTGTGTATCTGGTGCCTGTGGTCAGGCACTGGAGATACAAAGACAAGTACAAATAGCCTTGCCTTCCAGGGCTTTATGCTCTCTCAAAGGACGGAGAGTGACCCTGGTGGCTCAGCGGTAAAGAATCTGCCTGCAATGCTGGAGACCCGAGTTCCGTCCCTGGGTCAGGAAGATCCACTGGAGGAGGGCATGGCAACCCACTCTAGGATTCTTGCCTGGGGCAGAGGAGTCTGGCAGGCTACAGTCCATGGGATTGCAAAGAGTTGGACATGGCTGAGCGACTAACACTTTCATAGGACAGAGACATGTACCTGGTCTACTGTATAATGTGTGTGCTATGCTGCTGGTGTGGATGAAAAGCTGTGCAGGAGCAGAGATGGGAACTCTGCATTCTGCCAGGATTTTGCTTGACTAATGATGGAGAGCCACCCAGATGGTCCAGTGGGTTAAGAATCTGCCTGCAATGCAGGAGACATAGGAGACACAGCTTCAATCACTGGGTCAGGAAGATCCCCTGAAGAAGGAAGTGGCAACCCACTCCAGCATTTCTTGCCTGAAAAATCCCATAGACAGAGGAGCCTGGTGGGCTACATTCCATGAGGTCACAAAGAGTCGGATACAGCTGAATGACTAAGCGCAAGAGACAGACAGAGGGTATTCCAGGCAGGGGACCTGCATAGGCCGGTGTAGAACAACATGACACAGCACAGCACAGTGAAGGCGTGATGTGGATCAGAGCGACTGAAGCACAGATTCAGGGAAGAAAGTGACCAAAGACAAGGCTGAAAAGGCAGATTGGGGTCTGGAAGAGTCTTATGCAGGGCCAATGGGTTCAATACACATTTGCTCTCAAAAAGATTCAGGGGAGCTCATCCAAATACACCTTCCACAGAGAAGAAATTAAAGTGAGGAAAAGGTAAGGGATGAAAAATAAGATCATGAACAGTTAGTTCATATAAACGTACATATGGTTAGTTGTTAGGAGTGGGACAAAAACTTGATTCTGAGCTTCCTTGATGCCAAAGCAAAAAGGGACATGTGAACTTTGCTGCATCCATGTGAACAAAGCCAGTTGCTCAAAAGAAACAGGCTTTTGCTAGAACTCAGAGCCAAGGGAAATTTCTCCATTGATTCTCATCAAAGGCTCAGTGTGTGGATACGGTGGAAATATCTTCCCTACACTAGCAACTTTTATAGGACTGTTTCTTGTAATGTCCCTTGATGCAAGCCAATGGCATGCTGCCAAAGTGTAATTCAGTAAAATCCTCTGAGCACAGGGCCAGAGCTCTTCAGCCTAAGCCTGCAGCTTTTGGTTGGTTTGGCTTGGTGTGTGGATACAATTGAGGGTATTGGGAGAAACTGAAGTTCTTCATATCTTTTAGGCAATCATCCGTGAATATTCTTTCTTACAACAGGGCTCTAGAAAGTGTTGGATAGCAGTGAAGTTGAGCTTCTATTCACTGGCAAAGACCTGAAGAACAAAAGAATTTGAACTTCAGGTTATGGAACAAAGAAAAACAATATTTTTCCAAAGATGTTTAATCATGGAAAGAAAGTAATTGGTTATCCGGAACTAATAGTGCAATCCCATGGCTCAGCTCCAGCTGACCTGGAATCAGGGCTGGGTTGCTAAATTGAGTTCCTTGACCTAATGGCTTGTGTCTTGCCGTGAATCTGAGTTGAAGATGGTGCCATAGAGAGTCTTCACATTACAGAAGTAAAGCTGTAGGTTGACCATCTTTTGTGATTTGGTTCTTTTCCTTAGTAGCTGAAGTAATTGCGTGAAGCACAAACCTAGGTCTGAGACTTCCCAGGTGGCTGAGTGATAAAAGAATCTGCCTGCTGATGTGGGAGATGCAGGAGACACAGTTTTGATCCCTGGGTCAAGAAGGTCCCCTGGAGAAGGAAATGGCTAGTATTCTTGCCTGAAGAATTCTATGGACAGAGGAGTCTGGCAGGCTACAGTCCATGGGGTCGCAAAAAGTCGGACATGACTGAGCACACATGCTTGCAAAGCTAGGTCCACGAGGCCGGTGTGTGTGTGTTGTTTTGGTCTCAGGCCTATGGCATTCACCAAATAGGATCAAAGCTAAAAGTGTAAATTTCACCAAACATAAATCAATCCCACATATTTACATAGCATTGTACAACTTGTAAATTGTATTCCTATCATTCCCATCCCATATATAATTTGAATTGCTTGAAAACGTTGAGCAGAACTGCTATGATTATCCCATCAGACAGATGGGAAAACTGAGGTTTGATCAAATTGGCATGGATGTGGCGGGTGGGGAGAACCAAGATGGTCACCCAGGCCTTAGTTATTTTTCTACCTTCCCAGGCCCAACAGACTTACCCAAGGGATCAGTGAATTGTAGGTCATGATAACCATGCTCAGCAGCCACCAGGCTGGAATAGCGACTGTTGAGAAAAATTCCAAAGACTGTAGGTATAGAAGGCTTCCTGCAATTAACTCAGAAAATCAGCTCCTGAGGCTGGGATGCTAAAGGAATGCATGTGTTCATGGGAGGACGAGTATTCTCTAGTTCCTGGACCCCATGCTGCTGCTGCTGCTGCTAAGTCGCTTCGGTCGTGTCCGACTCTGTGCGACCCCATAGACGGCAGCCCCCCAGGCTCCCCCGTCCCTGGGACTCTCCAGGCAAGAACACTGGAGTGGGTTGCCATTTCCTTCTCCAATGCATGAAAGTGAAAAGTGAAAGTGAAGTCGCTTAGTCGTGTCCGACTCTTTGCGACCCCATGGACTGCAGCCTACCAGGCTCCTCCGTCCATGGGATTTTCCAGGCACCTGGACCCCATACATGGCCCCAAATTGAAGGCAAAAGGAGAAGGGAGTGGCAGAATATAAGATGGTTAGGTAGCATCATGGACTCAACAGACATAAATTTGAGCAAACTCTGGGAAATAGTGAAGGAGAGAGGAGCCTGGTATCCTACAGTCCATGGGATCGCAGAGTCAGAAATAGCAACTGAACAACAACAAATACACTGGCCAGACACAATCCAAGGATTTGTTCTTTCACCCTTCTGTTATCAAACATACATACATGTTGCTGTATGAGTCTGTGGATGTATATACTCTCAGTAAATGGAAGAGCAGTTTCACAAATATTGTAGAAACTTTAGTCTTACTTGTTGGTATTCAGTGACTAAAGCTCCTCAAAGCTAACTTACTCATTGTAAATATAAGGATGAATTTGAACTTTGTATGTTGTAATGATTACTTTTTGGAATACTGTACTCAGGTATTGCCACCTCCTGACTGTTTTTTTCATTGAACGTTTTAAGAGCTAACTGGCATCTAGTCACTTTGGTGTGCAGTCAAGAATTTGTGGATATAGACTGTTTTCACTTATTTTTCCCTGAAAATACAAAGAAAGAAAGATAGCGCTAAGTCGTGCCCAACTCTTGCGATCCCACGAACTGCAGCCCGCCAGGCTTCTCTGTCCATGGGATTCTCCAGGCAAGAATACTGGAGTGGGTTGCCATTTCCTTCTCCAGGGGATCTTCCTGACCCAGGAATTGAAACCAGGTCTCCCGCATTGCAGGCAGATGCTTTACCGACTGAGCTACACGCAGGAGGGAGTAAATTTCAGATATTGATGCCTGTGCTGATAAAACACATTAAATTGTAAGCTAATATCCCAAAGGACAGCACTCTCCTCCTGATCAACAAAGATACTTAACACTAGAGAGTCACAAGAGCTCAAACATCTCAATGTAGCACCAAATATTCCCTATTTATAACCAGGGAGGAGATTGCAAATCTCAGATTGGTACATGCAGACTGGGTAACTCAAGATGTTATATATTCACTGAAAAACTGAGACACCTCTCATAGTTACTTGCCAGAGGTTCCCCAAAGCACCCTATCCCCAAATTGATCAGGGTGAGGTGTTCCAGAATGCTCTTTCCTGTTCTCTGTTAGGGCATACACATTACCACTCACCTCTTTGCATTTGTTACCGACACACATTCCCCTAATGAGAGAATACATCATCTCCTGAGTCTCTTTCAGTTCAAAACTTGAGAGTTCACTGATTCTATAAGATAAAAGCAGCTGCTCACCAAAGAGCCTGCTTCTCTCCAAACTCTCGAATTTGTTAAAGAGTTTATGTTAATTTGGTGGGAACAAAACCCTTTGACAGCTAACCTTGAGGTTGCCTGGTTTGGGAAACCCACTGTTTGGAAATAGCTTTGCAGGACAACTGGAAATTCGGGTTAAAAAAAGAAAGAAAACAGAGTGAAAGAAGAAAGAGTGAACCAAGTACCCTGTGGAGACACAGCTGCCCCAGCCCACGGCATAGCTACTTCCTGGCAAACACCAGTTTGCTGCCCTGGGGCCCGTGTCTGTCCCACCAGTGCAAGGCAACGTGTGTCTCGGTGCCTTCTGAGACGTGTTACTAAATAGTAACAAAAGCATTAGGAAAGCAGAGCCTTCTTCCCTCCTGGAGATTACAATGTGTGCATCCCAGGAATCCTTGCCTCTGTTGTCTTTCTAATCTTTAAGCACAGAAGAGAGTCATTTTTGCTGAATCATCCTTAGTGCCAGGAGATAGTTAATGGAATATCTCCAAAAACATCTGAGTCCCAGAGAGTGGTTTTTACTTTGAAACATTCCAATTCAAGTTTCTCATCTTGCTGCTTTTTAAAAAATAGCTCATGGTGGGGGCGAGGCGGGGGGGAGGTACAGGCCATCTCTACTTCCAAAACAAGCCAGCGTGTGGGTAGCAGGACTCACTTCCCTTCCCAGATTTCAGGAGCACCTGAGGCCTGCTCTTGGAAAATGCAGGCATGACTGGGAGCACGCTTGGGAGCAGGGTCGAACCCCTGCTTGGCAAAGCACTTCTGGATCCTGGAAACTGCCCTAGGTTGAGGTGACGTCTAAGAAATAAGCGTCTGGCAGTGTGTTCACTCAGTGTTTTGTTTTTATTTGTGCTTTTAGTGTTAACAGAAAAATATTCTATTGGGAGCTTATCTTGGCCCATTCACTGAGAAGCCACTCATCAGAAAGCTGTAGAGGAGGTTTGTGGATATCATGGCAGAAAATGAACTTGCATTTGCGGCCTGATCTGTGAGTGTAATTCTGACCACGAATGAGATTTCCACATCCATTGGCTGGACTTGGGGATTAGCAATTTTTCAGAAGTACAAAACCATGCCAAGTTTCCAGCTCCATTCTTCAGGCTTGAGTCTGTGGGTGGCACTGAGCAAGTGTGATTCTCTGCAGGAGCAAGGAGCGGGAGGGGAGGATTATTCCGAATTAGTGGAGGAAGACCAGGGATGACTTTATTTGTGACTTGTGTTTGGGTTCAAGCAACTCAAAGTGGGCTTACTGTTACAGTATTTTGGAGAATTTTCATTTTAGTATCTGTGTTGTTATTGTTTAGTCACTTATGGACTGTAGCCCGCCAGGCTCCTCTGTCCATGGGATTTCCAGGCAAGAATACTGGTGCGGGTTGCTATTTCCTTCTCTGGGGATCTTCCTGACCCAGGGATCAAACTCACGTCCCCAGCATTGGCAGGCAAATTCTTTACCACTGAGTATCTATAGCACTATCTCATTTTTAAAAAATTGGCTGTATAGTATTCTGTAGCATGGTTCTGTGTGCGTATGGGTGTGTGCAAAGTGGATCTTGTTTTTCAAACATACTTTCCTAGTTCTCCCTAAAATAAGTTCCTTTCCAAAGTTATACTGGTTGAAAGCCTAGCAGTGTAAATGCAAGGATAACAGGAAGCTCATCTTTTCAATTGGCGATAACCTTAGGGGAGTTGTGGTGAGTTGGTTCATGTTCACACTACATTGTGAATAATGCCATCAGGTTACTTTCCTTCTAACTCCTGGCTTACACACTGTCCTGGGGAGGGAGTGTTTGCTGTCTGAGAAAGAGGTTCTTGGAACCAAGGAGGCTTGGGAAGGAGAGTTCCGTGTGAGGAATTTTTAGTTGCTGGCAAACAAGCACATGGAAATGGGGGAACGGAGGCTCATGAGAAAGAAGGGCAATGCAGAGAGAGGGGCAGGGCTCCAAAGATAAACTTGTACTCCTATTGAAAAGGTAGACAAAGCTGACCCTGGTTTGGGGAGGGAAGGTATATGCTGCCCCAAGGGTTCTTTGGCCAAAATAAAAGGGGGGGCAGGGGCAAAGGTAAGCAAGAATTTTATAGGCACAGTCAGTTATGGCAGTTGCTGATGTGTCGACTCCTCTTCAAGTGTCCCTAAAGTCAGATTTTGTGGCAAAGACAGTTAATTACTTGGCAGGAATAACCCATGTCTATGACTGACAGACTTGAGTGGCCACACGTAGTTAATGAAATGACTTAAGCGTATGTAGACTGGGGTTTACGAACTTCGCTGGATGTGTGGTTGGCATTTGGGGAGACCCACAGACATACAAAAACTGAATGACTCTCTATAAAGAGGCCGGTGGGTGATGCGTGTGCCCACTTGGAAGCCGTGTGCGCATGCGCAGTAACGGTGGCGCCATGCTAATTAAGACTAATGGCCAAAAGAGCCATTGCCGATGATCCAATTAGGCAGATGGAGCTGGAGATTACACAGATAACTCTGATTAAGACATCAATCTAGCTCAATTTTACAAGGCCTCTATTTAAAACGAGGTGGTATTTGACTATAATAAAATAGTATAATAAGTAGTTTACCGGGTCTTGCCATTGTGGAAGCTGAGAGTTACAACAGTCTTAAAACTAACCATTTAAGCTTGATTCTTTTTGTTTCAAGGACTAATTATGTGGATGACTTATTACTAAGTTCTTTTTGTTCCTTATGCCTCCTGTTGTCCAGCTGAAACCTTTTTACAGTTCATTAGTCCCTTGACTAGAAGGTAGAGTGGAAGAGGGCAAAACTCACATCCATCTGCCTAGCCCAGATCTGATAAACTATCATGTTTGGTGGAAAAGATAACTGAAGCTCTTGGCTAAAGCAGACCTTTGTGTTCCCCATGGGTTAAATTTTCCTTTGATTTCCCTGGATCCCTGAAGTTGGAGAGTGCTAATAATTAGCTGACCTGATTATTTCTTGGGAGGATAAAATGTCAGCAGACTTCTGCTTTATAGGACATTAATTTTGTCACATGTAAGGAAAAACACCGGTAAACCCCACAAGATAGTGAAGCTTTTAAAAATTACACGTGGTTTGTACTGTGGTTACACTCATCAAACTGAACTTTGCTTAACTCTGTAAATACTTTTCAGCAAAGAGTCTGAAATTTCCTAGAGCACATTGTTTATTTTTAAGATCTGTGAAAATACATATATGATTGTATTGGAATTAATGGTGCCATGAGAGATTGATCAGTTCTTCATTGTGACATAGGAAAACATCACCAAGACACTGCTCTGTGGCATTTGTTGCTGTTAAGTCACTAAGTCGTGTCTGATTCTTCTGTGACCCTATAGACTATAACGCGCCAGGCTGCTCTGTCCATGGGATTTCCCAGGTAAGAATACTGGAGTGGGTTGCCATTTCCTCCTCTGGGGAATCTTCCTGACCTAGGGATGGAACCTGCTTCTCCTGCATTGGCAGGAGGATTCTTTACCTCTGAGGCACCTGGGAAGCCCACTTTGTGGTGTAGAAGCCTTCAAACATTTAAAGAAGAGAAATCACAGTGCTTTACTGATGGGAATTTCCTCATGAGACTTAGACTAGAAGCAGAAGTTTCTCTGCCTCTTGCCATTAAGCGTGGATTTGGGGGCATGGTGAGAAAGAGAGGGTGAGGGGATAAGAAAAGGCAGGAAGGGTGTAGGGTAAGGGAGTTAGAGAAGGTGAAGTTCAGAAAAAGAAAGAGACTGGCTCTTTACAGGAACAGATCGCCTTTAATGAGGCAAGAAGGGGCAGCAGTCAGATTAGTGAGCTGCTGCACTAACCAAGGAAAGAGTAAGTATATATAGGCATATATGTGGACATCTACTGTCTTAAGGGGGCCTGTTCTTCTCCAAGGTTGTTCAGAGTAGTTATCTCTTAAACAGCTGGGACAAGGAATTCTGGAGATTGGTCAGAGGTTGGACTGGCTGGGAGCTGGGCGTTATCAACCTTAACATCCATTTTTTTGCTTCGGGTGAAAAAGTTCTTCGTTTTGCATAGAATGGTGGGGAGGACCTGGAGGGGATTTTTAACTCCAGGGTGTTTTGAGCCATGTAACTTTCCTTCTTGGTTGGCAAAGTAATGTCACTGCTTTTTAATATACTATCTAGGTTGGTCATAACTTTCCTTCCAAGGAATAAACATCTTTTAATTTCATGGCTGCAATCAGCATCTGCAGTGATTTTGGAGCCCAGAAAAATAAAATCTGACACTGTTTCCACTGTTTTTCCATTTCCCATGAAGTGATGGGACCAGATGCCATGATCTTTGTCTTCTGAATGTTGAGCTTCAAGCCAACCTTTTCACTCTCCTCTTTCACTTTCATCAAGAGGCTTTTGAGTTCCTCTTCATTTTCTGCCATAAGGGTGGTGTAATCTGCATATCTGAAGTTATTGATATTTCTCCCCAACCAAGGTCCGTCTAGTCAAGGCTATGGTTTTCCAGTGGTCCATGTATGGATGTGAGAGTTGGACTGTGAAGAAAGCTGATCGCCAAAGAATTGATGCTTTTGAACTGTGGTGCTGGAGAAGACTCTTGAGAGTCCCTTGGACTGCAAGGAAATCCAACCAGTCCCTTCTAAAGGAGATCAGTCCTGGGTGTTCATTGGAAGGACTGATGCTAAAGCTGAGACTCCAATACTTAGGCCACCTCATGCGACGAGTGACTCAGTGGAAAAGACTCTGATGCTGGGAAAGATTGGGGGTGGGAGGAGAAGGGGACGACAGAGAATGAGTTGGCTGAATGGCATCACCGACTCGATGGACATGAGTTAGAGTGAACTCTAGGAGTTGGTGATGGACAGGAAGGCCTGGCGTGATGTGATTCATGGGGTCGCAAGGAGTCGGACGCGACTGAGCGACTGAACTGAACTGAACTTTCCTTCATTGGGTACTGGCGCCTCATTCCTTTTTTATACTTTTACAAAGGCACCCCTTCTAATCACCGCTACATGATCAATTCCTCACTGTGCCCTTCAGTTTTGTGTCCTGATACAAGACAATACCAGCTTAAAGAAGGACACACTCTATCCGTCTTGGAAAAAGAAATAACAAATCATCTGGAATAGAGTCTGATGCTGGGAGGGATTGGGGGTGGGAGGAGACGGGGATGACAGAGAATGAGATGGCTGAATGGCATCACCGACTTGATGGACATGAGTTTGAGTGAGCTCCGGGAGTAGGTGATGGACAGGGAGGCCTGGCATGCTGTGATTCATGGGGTCGCAAAGAGTCGGACACGACTGAGCGACTGAATTGAAGGCCACAGCTCACAGGGACCCAAGTTTATTAGCAGTAAAGGGCAGCTGTGCGGACAAGTCTACCAATTAATCTGCCAAAAAACGAGCATGTCACTGTTAGAAACCAGGGCTGGGGCACCCGGGGATCTATATAAAGCATAGACACCAGTCTTGAACAACAGGGGCAGCTCCTTGCCACCCACCCTGCAGCAGACGAAGTTCTACATTCTTTGTCCAGGAAATCTCCTTTCTATGTGGAGAAGCCCCAGCCTGGGTCAGGTACACACCTGGTCTCTTCCCGATGCACTGGGTCCCTCAAAGGTGCTAGTAGGAACAGAAAAAAAATTTGAAAGTTAAATTTGTTGAGAACCTGGGGCAAGTTCAGGTATGTTATTTCACTGAATCCTCACCATTACACTGCCAGGGAAATATAGTTGCTCAGTCGTGTCCAACTTTTGACAACCCCATGGACTGTAGCCTACCAGCTTCCTCTGTCCATAGAATTTTCCAGGCAAGAATACTGGAGTGGGTTGCTATTTCCATCTCTAGGGGATCTTCCCAACCCAAGAATTGAACCTGGGTCTCCTGACTTGTAGGCAGCTCCGAGGGATAGGGAAGGATAGGGAAGCCTGGCACACTGCAGTCCATGGGGTCAAAAAGAATTGGATATGACTTAGCCACTGAACAACAACAGGGGAAATATAAAGCATCTCAGTGCCCACAGGTGAGGAAACTGAGGCACAGAGCTTCCTAATCCAGGTCTCCCTCATTCCCATATCCATTCTTCTCCCACCACAGTTGTATTTCCAGATGAAGCATCAGGAAATGCTGGTTCTAGAGACTTCCCTGGTGCTCTGGTGGCTAAGACGTCATGCTCTCAGTGAAGGAGGCTGAGGTTTGATCTCTGGTCAGGGAATTACAGCCTGAATGCTGCAACGAAGACTGACGATCCTGTGTGCCATACCTAAGATGCAGCACAGGCAAATAAATAAATCAAAATAAAGATTTAAAAAGGAAATACATGTTCTAGACCCGGCTGCCATAAATTCATGATGTGACTTTGGGTAAGTTCCATAACTTTCCTGAACCTCAGCTTTGCATCTGAAAAATAAGAGGTTATTCTTATTAAACTAAACATACTCTTACCATACGATTCAACAATCACACTCTTTGGTATTTACCCAAAGGAGTTAAAAACCATGTTCACTCAAAAACCTACACATGGGTATTTATATCATTTTTATTCATAGTTTCCAAAAGTTAGAAGCAACCAAGATGTCCTTCAGTAGGTGAATGAATAAATAAACTGTGGTACCAGCAGATGATGGAATATTCTTCAGCACTATAAAGAAATAAATTGTTAAGTCCTTAAAAGACATGGAAAAAAGCTTAAATGCACATGACTAAGTGAAAGACGCTATCGAGAAAGGGCTACATACTGTATGATTCCAACTCTATGACTTTCTGGAAAAAGCAAAACTATGGAGACAGTACTGACAATCCATGGTGGCCAGGGGTTGAGGGGAGAGAAAAATGAATAGAGCAGGGGATTTTTAGAGCAGTGAAACTGGTCTGTGTGATACCATAAAATGATGCAGGTGATTGTGTGTGTGTGTGCATGCAAACTCACATTCGGTCATATCTGACTCTTTGCAACCCCATGGACCGTAGCCTGACAGACTCCTCTCTCTATGGAATTTCCAGGCAAAAAAGCTGGAGTGGGTTGCCAGTTCCTTCTCCAGGAGATCTTCCTGACCCAGGGATTGAACCCATGTCTCCTGCACTGCAGGCAGATTCTTTACCACTGAGCCATCAGGGAAGCCCCACAGGTCATTATACATTTGTCCAAACCCACATAATGTCCAGTCCCAGGAATGAGCTCAAATGTGAACTACAGACTTTGGGTGATGGCCCGTCAATGCAGGTTCATCAGTTGGAACCAATGTACAACTGGCGGGGGTTGTTGAGAGTGGGGAGATTGTGCATGTAGAGGGGTGGGCAGGAAGTACATGGAAAATCTCTGTACCTTCCCTTCAATTTCACTGTGAACTTAAAATTTATCTAAAACATAGTATTCTTTAAAAATAATTTAAATGAAAGGAGAGAAACCCAAAATCCAAATTTCATGAGCACAGGACTCACCTAAGTATCTTGTTCTGTGCAAATTCTGACTCAGTAGGTCTGGGGAGAAGCCCACAGTTCTGCTTTTAACAAGCTGTGGGTGATGCTGATCCTGCGGGTTGAGTACAGAGGTTGTAGAGCATATTTCTCTGGGATTCCCAGACAGCAGCTATGTCTTCCAGTCACTGCTGCAGGCCCATGTTTGGCAGATGCCTTGTGTAGTTGGTTCTCAATCATGTTACAGACACTGGATCTTGTTAGTACAAGTGACTCAAAGGAACACGGGCTAAGGGAAATTTGTAACTTTGATCAGTGATTGTGTAGTTCCCTGAAGCCCCACCCTTCAAAGGCCAAATCAGAGCCTGGTGTTCTCCTCTTCTCCTACCCCCACCCGCACAGCAGATTCCCTGATACTCCTTTCTCCTCTGTGAGCTTCTCTCCCCGCCCCGCCAACTCTATCAATCCACAGGTGACACTGATGGACGTGTTCCAAAATGAGATCAAACTAATGAACACCTGGTAAATGCCGCTCAGCACCACCTCACTCTTCCAAAGATTTTAATTTATTTTGCAGAGAAAAATCACATCCTCCCATGCTTCTCAGGTGATTCAACAGTAAAGAATCCACTTGCCAATGCAGGAGACGTGGGAAATGTGGGTCTGATCCCTGGGTCAGGAACATCCCCTGGAGGAAGGCATGGCAACCTACTCCAATATCCTTACCTGGAAAATCCCATGGACAGAGGAGCCTGGCGGGCTTCAGCCCATGGGGTCGCAAAGAGTCAGACATGATTGAGTATGCATATTGTGTATATTATATATCACATGTATATTGTGACATTGGAGAAGGAAACGGCAACCCATTCTAGTATTCTTGCCTAGAGAATCCCAGGGATAGAGGAGCCTGGTGAGCTGCTGGCTGTGGGGTTGCACAGAGTCCAACACGACTGATGCAACTTAGCAGCAGCAGCAATGTTGTGATATATAAAGTTTCTTCCTTTCCTTTGACTCCCCTTTTCGTTCTGGTAACCAAACAGCACTTGATTAGCCATCTGCAATAGCTCTGTGCATTTTTTTCTCTTGTGCAGAGATAGTTACTATTCTTGGGAATGGTTGCAGAGGCCAGAGGCCAGAATTTCATTATCTCTATGGGGAAACATATGTATAAACTCAAGACAAAAATATGGCAGGCGTTCAGAATTTCTTTTGTCTTTTTTTAAATCCCTTTTTAAACCACTTGTTTAGAGTTGGATCTAATTAGAGTACTTCAGAAATAACGGCTTACTGTGTTGAATCTATAAAGAAGCGGCTACTATTTTTTTAACCTGATCTTTCCTTATAATGCCCGAAAGGACAACACTATGTATTTTTGTACGACCGTCAAGGGACAAAGACAGCTCTAAATATTTGACCTAGATAAACAGATTACCATTCATTTCATCTGAAAATATAGGGATAATTAACTTGGACAACCATATAAACAGCAGGGGTCTCCTCTTGAGTGTCCATCTTCTTAAATCAGCAGATAGCCCCCCCAGAGGGCTGCCACAGCATGGCCATTCAGCTGCCTCTTACTGCTCTATTTCCCACTGTTGGAATGAACTGTGTGGTATTGTGGAAGGGCCTCCAGGGCATTTCAGTCTTCTGGAGTTTATTCCTAAGTCCAAGTCCACTCATGTTTATCCATTTGGTAAGTTTTATAATGAGCTCCACGGGTAGCGCTAGTGGAAAAGAATCCACCTGCCAATGCAGGAGACATAAGAGATGAGGGTTCAATTCCTGGGTCCATATGATCCCCTGGAGGAGGGCATGGCATCCCACTCCTGTATTCTTGCCTGGAACCCCGATGGACAGAGGAGCCTGGCGGGCTACAGTCTAAAGAGTCGGACATGACTGAAGCAACTTAGCATGCATGCTTGCAAGGTTTAAAATGGATTCACTCACCTGTGTTAATATTTTCCCCTTCACTTTGCAAAAGTTGGTGATTTGGTCTGATATTAGCCATTGAGCCCTTGGAGTCAAATACACCTGGGATCACAGTGTTATGGCAGACCTGAAGGGTCACCTGTCCTAACCCCTGTCCAATGATTTCTCTGTAGAATCTCTGCCCAGTGGGCTTCACCATAGTCTGAGCTCTCACTTGTGTAGGGACAGGTTGCTTAGATAGTCTTTGCAGTGTTCTTCTTACACAAAAGTTCTATGGAGTTTAAGCTGAAATCCATTTCTCTCTATCTAGTTCATACCCTCTGATAGCAATGCAGAGAAAACAGAACAGAATCATTTCCTCTTACACCTGACAGGACCTTGGGTATTTTAAGCACCTGACTTGGTGTCCTTTGCAGGTTGTCCTTCTGTCAGAGGTCAGACTCTTCACCATTCTGGTCTCTCCTATCTTCAGGCTCCTAACTCAGCAACCTTCCTCAGGTTTGTGGCCCAGAGGTGGTGAAAGTGTTAGTTGTTCAGACAGCTCCGACTCTTTATGATCCCATGGATGGTAGCCCACCAGGCTCCTCTGTCCATGGAATTCTCCAGGCAAGAGAATGGAGTAGATAGCCATTCCCTTCTCCAGGGGATCTTCCTGACCCAGGGATCGCACTCGGGTCTTGCACTGCAGGCAGTCTTTACCGTCTGAGCCACTGGAGAAGTACAGGTTTGCACCCCCAAACTGGTACCAGGTTGGAATGGGACTGGCCTTCTGGAGCAGCTGTTGTCAACCTTGGCTGCATGTAGCAATCACCTGGATGACGCCTATCTCCCTGCCCCGAATTTGGAGATGCTGACATCATTGACCTAGGGTTTGCCCTGAGCCCCAAGATTAGCATAAACTTCTGGGAAAATCCCAAATGTAGCCGAGGTTGAGAACCCCTGCTCTGGAGTCTGTGCCAACCAGAGGCATTGCTGGTTGCCCAGGCTGAGTGCAGAGAAGGGATGAGAAGGCGGGAAGGTGGTGAGGGTCAAGGAGAGGCTTTTTCCTGTGGTTGAATCGGTGGGTCTCTCCAATAAGCTGAAACTCATACTTGTTCCTTGAGTTTTAGATTTTTTCATCCTGAAGTTTTGTACACTGATACAAAACCGGTATGATCATGACTTAATTTTCACAGTGAGCTTGCTGAGCTCATGTTTTTGTGTTTTATTTGTCATGTTTCTAGCAGATAATTTAATTTCGCTCTCTGGGATGTGATCATGAGACCTCTGGGGACATGGGATGCAAGAGGATGTACCTCTCCATCCTGAGCGATCACTCCCCTCCCCCACCTCCATCACACCACATATGACACTTGAGCAGCATCATTTGGTGCATGGTGAATTTGCTACACACTTAAATCCCAAGCTCTTTTTATTTCTAAGCCATTACCCCCATCTTATATTTTGGCAATTGCTTTTTTTTTTTCAATTAAAAATTCACCTTTATTACTGATAAAGGCTAGGTGGGAGGATGTAGCTTATGTGTGATACAGCATCAAGTTACCCCATCCTGGACTCCAGAATTAGCCAGACTTTCTTGTGAGTCTAGAGGCAGTACTGGAAGAACCACAGACTTCCCATGTGGGGACTGTCTTATAAAATGTGCAGCATGGAGCCACAGACCAAAAAGCGTGCTCTCTGCAGACACCTCCAAAAATGAATTGCATTTTAAAAGGAGAGAAAAAGAGGAAACTGCAGTGTTGTTGTTCAGTTGCCAAGTCGTGTCCAATTCTTTGCAACCCCATGGACTGCAGCATGCCAGGCTTTCCTGCCCTCCACTATCTCCCGGAGTTTGCACAAACCCATGTCCATCAAGTCGGTGATGCCATCCAACCATCTCATCCTCTGTCACCCCCTTCTCCTCCTGCCCTCAATCTTTCCCAGCATCAGGGGTTTTTCCAATGAGTCAGCTCTTCACATCGGGTGGCCAAAGGATTGGAGCTTCAGCATCAGTCCTTCCAATGAATATTCAGGGTTGATTTCCTTTAGGATGGACTGGTTGTACCTCATTGCTGTCCAAGAGTCTTCTCCAACACCACAGTTCAAAAGCGTCAATTCTTCAGCACTCTGCCCTCTTTATTGTCCAACTCTCACATCTGTACATGACTACTGCAAAGACCAGAACCTTGACTATAATGGACTGTATATATTTGACTATATGGAAACTGCAATACGTTGACCTAATATGTGCCACATTCATGGCATTCACTGGCAATGTATAGTCTTATTTAACCTATACAATAATTCTGTGATGTGCCCATTTTACAGATGAGTAAAATGAGGTACCTGATCAGTGGGGTGTCAGGATAAAAATGAGAGTCATGCCCTTTCTACCACACCATAATGCTGAAGTAAGGAAGGCCCTCCCTCCTATTGCATTTCATTGTGTTGCCTCGCTCAGGAGTTCCAGCCTTTCAGTCATTCTGAATCCTCTTTCTTTAATTTCAACTCCTTTTTAAATATTTAATCCTCTAACCTAGCCGTACACTTGCTAGGTTAGGAAAACCTACTCTGCTGTGATGAGATGCAGAACACTTAGAAGACACTCATCCTGTCTTTGAGCAATTTGCTCCATAAGGTAGAAAGTCAGTCCATGTGCTTGTGAAACTAATTGATCCTATATTCTTGACCCTTTGCAAGAAAAGTAGAAAGAAAAAGGGATTTTTTTTTTCTCCTGAATGTGTCTGAATGATTTATATAAGTAGTCCCCAACTTGAAACAGGCAACATGCCCAATAATGAGTTCTTGACGTTCATAAATCCAGCAAGTGTTTTCCTGATGAGAGGTGAACTGTTTTAATGGAACACAGAACCAGACTTCAGAACTGCAGCACATTCAAGATGCAGGTACTCCTTTCTCAACCTGTCAGTTTCATGCCAAACTTACTGGCATTTAAGGATCATTATGGAGCATTTGCTGCTGGAGATCAGTGGAGAAATAACTCCAGAAGGAATGAAGGGGTGGAGCCAAAGTGTAACAAATACCCAGTTGTGGATGTGACTGGTGATAGAAGCAAGGTCCGATGCTGTAAAGAGCAATATTGCATAGGAACCTGGAATGTTAGGTCTATGAATCAAGGCAAATTGGAAGTGGTCAAACAGGAGATGGCAAGAGTGAATATAGACATTCTAGGAATCAGTGAACTAAAATGGACTGGAATGGGTGAATTTAACTCAGATGACCATTATATCTACTACTGTGGGCAGGAATCCCTTAGAAGAAATGGAGTAGCCATCATGGTCAACAAAAGAGTCCGAAATGCAGTACTTGGATGCAATCTTAAAAACGACAGAATGATTTCTGTTCGTTTCCAAGGCAAACCATTCAATATTACAGTAATCCAGGCCTATGCCCCAACCAGTAATGCTGAAGAAGCTGAAGTTGAACGGTTCTATGAAGACCTACAAGACCTTTTAGAACTAACACCCAAAAAAGATGTCCTTTTCATTATAGGGGACTGGAATGCAAAAGTAGGAAGTCAAGAAACACCTGGAGTGACAGGCAAATTTGGCCTTGGAGCACGGAATGAGCAGGGCAAAGGCTAATTGAGTTTTGCCAAGAGAACGCACTGGTCATAGCAAACACCCTCTTCCAACAACACAAGAGAAGACTACACATGGACATCACCAGATGGTCAACACCGAAATCAGATTGATTATATTCTTTGCAGCCAAAGATGGAGAAGCTGTATACAGTGAGCAAAAACAAGACCAGGAGCTGACTGTGGCTCAGATCATGAACGCCTTATTGCCAAATTCAGACTTAAATTGAAGAAAGTAGGGAAAACCACTAGACCATTCAGATATGACCTAAATCAAATCCCTTATGATTATACAGTGGAAGTGAGAAATAGATTTAAGGGACTAGATCTGATAGAGTGCCTGATGAACTCAGGACGGAGGTTCGTGACATTGTACAGGAGACAAGGACCAAGACCATCCCCATGGAAAAGAAATGCAAAAAAGCAAAATGGCTGTGTGAGGAGGCCTTACAAATAGCTGTGAAAAGAAGAGAAGTGAAAAGCAAAGGCAAAAAGGAAAGATATAAGCATCTGAATGCAGAGTTCCAAAGAATAGCTAGGAGAGATAAGAAAGCCTTCCTCAGCGATCAATACAAAGAAATAGAGGAAAACAACAGAACAGGAAAAACAAGAGATCTCTTCAAGAAAATTAGAGATTCCAAGGGAACATTTCATGCAAAGATGGGCTTGATAAAGGACAGAAATGGTATGGACCTAACAGAAGCAGAAGATATTAAGAAGAGGTGGCAAGAATACACAGAAGAACTGTATAAAAAAGATCTTCACGACCAAGATAATCACGATAATGTGATCACTGAGCTAGAGCTAGACATCTTGGAATGTGAAGTCAAGTGGGCCTTAGAAAGCATCACTACGAACAAAGCTAGTGGAGGTGATGGAATTCCAGTTGAGCTATTTCAAATCTTGAAAGATGATGCTGTGAAAGTGCTGCACTCAATATGCCAGCATATTTGGAAAACTCAGCAGTGGCCACAGGACTGGAAAAGGTCAGTCTTCATTCCAATCCCAAAGAAAGGCAATGCCAAAGAATGCTCAAACTACCGCACAATTGCACTCATCTCACACGCTAGTAAAGTCATGCTCAAAATTCTCCAAGCCAGGCTTCAGCAATATGTGAACCGTGAACTTCCAGATATTCAAGAAGGTTTTAGAAAAGGCAGAGGAACCAGAGATCAAATTGCCAACATCTGCTGGATCATGGAGAAAGCAAGAGAGTT
The DNA here is from genome assembly GCF_049115385.1 of Moschus berezovskii. Taxonomy (NCBI): domain Eukaryota; kingdom Metazoa; phylum Chordata; class Mammalia; order Artiodactyla; family Moschidae; genus Moschus; species Moschus berezovskii. The sequence goes on along the minus strand of NC_142487.1, from coordinate 4,062,575 downwards.
CCAGAAAAACATCTATTTCTGCTTCATTGACTATGCCAAAGCCTTTGACTGTGTGGATCACAATAAACTGTGGAATATTCTGAAAGAGATGGGAATACCAGACCACCTGACCTGCCTCTTGAGGAACCTGTATTCAGGTCAGGAAGCAACAGTCAGAACTGGACATGGAACAACAGACTGGTTCCAAATAGGAAAAGGAGTACGTCAAGGTTGTATATTGTCACCCTGCTTATTTAACTTATATGCAGAGTACATCATGAGGAACGCTGGGCTGGAAGAAGCACAAGCTGGAATCAAGATTGCTGGGAGAAATATCAATAACCTCAGATATGCAGATGACACTACCCTTATGGCAGAAAGTGAAGAAGAACTCAAAAGCCTCTTGATGAAAGTGAAAGAGGAGAGTGAAAAGGTTGGCTTGAAGCTCAACATTCAGAAAACAAAGATCATGGCATCTGGTCCCATCCCTTCATGGGAAATAGATGGGGAAACAGTGGAAACAGTGTCAGACTTTATTTTTTTGGGCTCCAAAATCACTGCAGATGCTGATTGCAGCCATGAAATTAAAAGACGCTTACTCCTTGGAAGGAAAGTTATGACCAACCTAGATAGCATATTAAAAAGCAGAGACATTACTTTGCCAACAAAGGTCCGTCTAATCAAGGCTATGGTTTTTCCTGTGGTCATGTATGGATGTGAAAGTTGGACTGTGAAGAAAGCTGATCGCCGAAGAATTGATGTTTTTGAGCTGTGGTGCTGGAGAAGACTCTTGAGAGACCCTTGGACTGCAAGGAGATCCAACCAGCCAATTCTAAAGGAGATCAATCCTGGGTGTTCATTCGTGCGATGAGTTGACTCACTGGAAAAGACTCTGATGGTAGGAGGGATTGGGGGTGGGAGGAGACAGGGACGACAGAGAATGAGATGGCTGGATGGCATCACCGACTCGATAGACATGAGTTTGAGTGAACTCCGGGAGTTGTTGATGGACAGGGAGGCCTAGCGTGCTGTGATTCATGGGGTCGCAAAGAGTCGTACACGACTGAGCAACTGAACTCAACTGAATGGAGCATTTTGGGCTTCCCTGGTAGCTCAGCTGGTAAAGAATCTACCTGCAATGTAGGAGACCCCAGTTTGGTCCTGGGTGGGGAAGATCCCCCTTGGGGAGAAGGGATAGGCTACCCACTCCAATATTCTTAGACTTCCCTAGTGGCTCAGTTGGGAAAGAATCTGCCTGCAATGCTGGAGACCTGGGTTCGATCCCTCAGTTGGGAAGATCCCCTGGAGGAGGGCATGACTACGTATTCCAGCATTCTTGCCTGGAGAATTCCATGGACAGAGGAGTCTCCGGGCTTCAGTCCATGGGGTCATAAAGAGTCAGACACTACTGAGTGACTAAGCACAGCACAGCACGTGGAGCATTTTGGGGCTTCCAGGGTGGCGCTAGTGGGAAAGAAGCTGCCTGCCAATGTAGGAGACATAAGAGATGGAGGTTTGAAACCTGGTTCAGGGAGAACCCCTGGAGGAGGGCATGGCAACCCTCTCCAGTATTCTTGCTTGGAGAATTCCATGGTGGGAGGAGCCTAGTGGGCAACAGACCAAAGGGTCCCAAGGAGTCTGACACAACTGAAGTGACTTAAAGCATGCACACACGCATGGAGCATTTTGGAGCAGAGTTGTGTCTCAATACAATGGACTGTTTTAAAAAATCCCTTTGCATGTAAATACCCACTTCTGCACTTTTCTGCACATGCTTTGGAATACAAAGGGTCCCTTCCTGCACTTACCTGCCTTTCTCCGAGGCTGGTTCCACTGGCTTTGACATTTTTAAAAGTCGACTGCTTACCCAGCAATTTTGACAGTGGGTGGCTCTTTGGGAAAGGGCTAATTAAAAATGGAATTAAAATGGATGGTATTAGTAAATGGCTCTTTAAGTAGAATGACCTGACCGGGGCTGTTTTCCCAGGAGCCTGAAAGGGGTCCAGTTGTGAGGATCTGCACAAGACCTTGAGCCTCTGTCCCTCTGCTCTCATTTGCTCTGATCTGCTCTCCTCTCTCAGCAAAGCATGTAGACTCTGCATGAGTTGAAAGGTGCTGCCTGTGTATATGAGGTTTCCAAGCACATGAAGCCATGCATTTCCAAGTTTCAGACTTGATTTCTGAAATCAAGGGAATGGCAGCCCACTCCGGTATCCTTGCTTGGGAAGTCCCATGGACAGAGGAGCCTATGGGGTTGCAAAGAGTCGGACAGGACTGAGCAGACACGCCCCCACAGAGGGAGAGTTAAATGTGGGTAGGCAAGCGAGCTGGGAAAGGCATTCCAGGCAAAGGGAAGCATGTGTATCACAGGAGCATGGACAGTAAATGAGATCTGGAAGATTCAAGCACTCTGATGTCTGAGCCGAGAATGCAGGAAGAAGACTAGACAAAGAGGTGGGTGGGGGTCCCACCTGGAAAGCCTTGGGTGCCATGCTGTCCTGTTTGTCTTATACTCTAGGCAGTGGGAAGCTTCTGAAAAGTTTCAGGCTGGGGAAAAGACACAGCGTGGCTTGTGGGGCATCAAAGCTGAGGCATGTACACCAAAACTAATCCCAAATCAGAGGGAAATAGGATTTTTTTCTTCATCACTGGAAAAGTAAAAATAAAATAAAGCTCTTACCTCAGCGTTGGGGAGACATCTCTGCTTTTCCTCCGGAAATTCAACTTCATCTTCTCCTTTGTGGTTTCTGTGCTTTCTGAATCTGCTCTCGCAAGGGAAGCTGCCAGATGGCTCCCGGCCCACCCGCTGTCCCGGGCACGCTCGCACTTCGGGGTTGATGGATGACCTAGCCCTCGTCTGTCTGACCTCTGCTTCGCCACCTTCCCTTCTGTGCGGACCATCACGCGTGGAGATTCATGAGCCCCCTTGAGAGCAGGCCACTCCTCCTCAATCACTTGTCAGAGGCACTGAGAGGCCGCTACTTAGGGGAACATTAGAAACAGTTTTAGTAGTTTGAACTTTGACCTCAGTGAGTTGTGATCGCTCTGAAGTTGGGTCTTTCTCTTCTACTCTTTGTTCCTTTTCTTTCTTTCCTTTTTGCTTCCCCCGCCCCGCTTTTTTTTTCTTCACTGTTTCCTTACCTTTTGTGAAGTTTGTAGGTTGCATGAACCTGGTCAGGAAGAAGTGAGCCCTTCTGCTTGTTGCAGCTTTTTCTCCTAAGGAAAATCTAGTATTGTGATGAGGGGGTTGAACAAGTCATCCAGCCCTTGTCTCCCCAACCAAGGGAGCTGTTGGAACCATCCTACAAGGTTCCTGCTCAATACTTACCCAAGAGTGTGCAGGGCGCTTACTGACAGTTTGGGTGTAAGGTTCTCTTGGGCACTGGTGGGAAGAAAGAACAGGAAGGAAGAAGCCCAGTAGCTCAGAATGAAAAGGACCTCAGAGGAGAGTGGGTGAGGGGAGGAGTGCAGGGGGGAGAGAAAGATGAGAATGGAGACGATGACAGTCTGGGAGTGGAAAAGAAAAGGGAGAATCAACCGAGAAGAAACACATGGTGTCCGGAGGGTGTAGAAAAGACAAGACAGGACTTCCCTGAGTGGTCCAGTAGTTAAGAATCTGCCTGCCAATGCAGGGGACACAGTTTTGATCCCTGGTCCAGGAAGGAAGATCCCACGTGCCTTGGAGCAACTAAGCCCATGGGCCACAACTATTGAACCTGTGCTCTGCAACAAGAGAAGTCACCGCCATGAGAAGTCCGCATACTACAACTGGATTCGCCCTTACTCACTACAGCTAGAGAAGGCCTGAGTGCCACATCAAAGCCCCAGGGCAGCGAAAAGGAAATAAACTTTTTTCAAAAAGGACAAGACAAAACAAAAATATGAAAAGATGCTCAACATCACTCATTATCAGAGATATGCAAATCAAAACCACAATGAGGTACCGTCTCACGCCAGTCAGAATGGCTGCTATCAGAAAGTCTACAAGCAATAAATGATGGAGAGGGCGTGGAGAAAAAGGAACCCTCTTACACTGTTGGTAGGAATGCAAACTAGTACAGCCACTACGGAGAACAATGTGGAGATTCCTTAAAAAAGTGGAAATAGAACTGCCATATGACCCAGCAATCCCACTGCTGGTCATACACACGGAGGAAACCAGAATTGAAAGAGACACGTGTACCTCAATGTTCATCGCAGCATTGTTTACAATATCCAGGACATGGAAGCAACCTAGATGTCCATTGGCAGACAATGGATAAGAAAGCTGTGGTACATATACACAGTGGAGTATTACTCATCTATTAAAAAGAATGCATTTGAATCAGTTCTAATGAGGTAGATGAAACTGGAGCCTATTATACAGAGTGAAGTAAGTCAGAAAGAAAAACAGCAATACGGTATAATAATGCATACATATGGAACTTAGAAAGATGGTAACGAAAACCCTGTATGCGAGACAGTGAAAGAGACACAGATGTATAGAGCAGACTTTTGGACTCTGTGGGAGAAGGTGAGGCTGGGATGATTTGAGAGGGTAAAGTTGAACCGTGTATATTATCATATGTGAAGTGGGTTCAATGCGTGAGATAGGGTGCTCATGTGCACGGGACACATGTGTGCCCATGGCTGATTCATGTCGATGTTTGGCAAAAACCACTACAATATTGTAATTAACCTCCAATTAAAATAAATTTTTTTAAAAAAGGACAAGACAAATCGGGTTCTCTTGACACATCCGCTGGCACTCATAGAGTGCTCTGTGGAGAGCGGTGCAGACTGCAGTGTTGTGGGAGCCGGTCACATCTGACTCTGATGCTAGTTGCCGGGACCTCAGTGTCAGCTCCTGGAAGTAGGGAACTTAATGCCCTCCTTCTCTCTCCCCCATCAGTCATACCCTGCAGGACCTGGTGCTGCTCAGCCAGCCCAAGGGCCTGCAGCAGTCACTTCAAGCCTTTTGGTTCACAAAATGATGCACTTGGGGTTTTACCCAGTTTCACAGGGATGGGAGAATATTCTCTGAGACCTGGGACCTGTCCTTACAATTATTTTCTTTAAACAGAGTTCATTTCAGTCACTCAGTCATGTCCAACTCTTTGCGACCCCGTGGACCACAACACGCCAGGCCTCCCTGTCCATCACCAACTCCCGGAGCTTACCCGAACTCATGTCCGTTGAGTCGGTGATGCCATCCAACCATCTCATCCTCTGTCACCCCCTTTTCCTCCCGCCTTCAATCATTCCCAGCATCAGGGTCTTTTCAAATGAGTCAGCTCTTCACGTCAGGTAGCTAGAGTATTGGAGTTTCAGCTTCACCATCAGTCCTTCCAATGAACACTCAGGACTGATCTCCTTTAGGGTGGACAGGTTGGACCTCCTTGCAGTCCAAGGGACTCTCAAGAGGAGCAGCTTAAGACAACCCTCCGCCCATCCGCTTTCATAACAGTTTTGTTTTGTTTTATTTTTTTAATTTTATTTTAATTGGAGAATAATTACAATATTGTGATGGTTTTTGCCATACATCAGTGTGAACTGGCCGTAGGTGTACATGTGTCCCCTCCATCTTGAACTCCCCTTCCCACTTCACCCTATCCCTCCAGGTTATGACAGATCTTCATACATCAAACTCCCACTGGCTATCTGTTTTACATATGGTAATGTATGTTTCAATGCTATTCTCTCAAATCATCCCTTCCTCTTCTTCCTATTTTAATTCACGACTGGGGCGTACAGCCCATCTCCTGAGTGACCAGGCTACCATGGAGCCGGTCACCCTCCAGGAAAAGCACCAGGCAGGGAGAACTGCGAGTCAACAGTGGAAAGTGTGTTGGCTGTGCTGAGATGCTCCACCCACGAGTAATTGCTGTGCTGTTTTTTAAATGTCTCTTCAGGATGGACAGACACTCAGCCAGGAGAGCCATGGGGGTATCCCTGCCTGTTGATGAGTGCTCGTACCAGGACATTTATTAAATATTTGAAATATCACCCCTGGATGTAGGGTTCAGGCTGCAGACATGCATGATCACAGCTTCTCCTTTGATTGAGCTTGTACTTGGGCTGTGGGTTTTTTTTTTTTTTTTTTGGTTTATTTTTAGTTAAAGGATAATTGCTTTACAATATTGTGTTGGTTTCTGCCATACATTGACATGAATCAGCCGTGTGCTGTACTTAGTAGTTAAGTCGTGTCTGACTCTTTGCAACCCCATGAACTGCCAGCCCGCCAGGCTCCTCTGTCCATGGGAATTTTCTAGGCAAGAGTACTGGAGTGGGTTGCCATGACCTCCTCCAGGGGCTCTTCCCAACCCAGGGGTCGAACCCAGGTCTCCCTCATTGCAGGTGGATTCTTTACTGTCTGAGTTACCAGGGAAGCCAGGTTCCCCCTATAAGAGTCATATGTCATCTCCCTCTTGAACCTCCTTCCCACCTCTCACCCCATCCCACCCCTCTTGGTTGTTATAAAAAGTTGCATGGAAGCATATGTAAAATACATAGCCAATGCGAATTTGCTGTGTGACTCAAGGAACGCAAACTGGGGCCCTGCAGGATGTTTCAGCATCTGAATTTAACCATGGCCCTCTCAGAGGGAAGGGAGTACAGGTCCCACCCACTCACCCACCTTCCCCACCCCCACTCTGCAGGTGGTGCCCCTTGGAATCCACGCCCCTTGTGCTGTTTACAGGCTTCCCTCTCTCTCTTTTTTTGGAAGCAAGTGCTCCAAATTCAGGCTGTGAATAGACAGAGGATTAAAGGCTTTTGCAATCAAAACTAGGTCTTCAAAGCTGCCAGCGATGGCCAAGGATTTCTTGCCTGGAGCATGGGTCCCAAGCCCAGCCCAGCCCGCAGCTCCCAGTTGCTGCAGGAGGCCCATTTCCTTCATGCTGTCAGAGGGTCTCAGACTCAAACGCTGCCAAGCAAGCATGGCCAGAGGGAGGTAGCTTCCGTGCCCTTGGAGACCCTGCAGGATACGGGGCATGTGTCCCTTACCTGGGATTCTCCAGCAGGTGCTGTTTGTCCAGCCTCCGAGCGTGCTGCATGCAGGTCTGATTCAGAGTCACATGGGCTCTTTCTGAGTTTGGGTCACTGGCCGGAATGATGAGCATCGGACCCGTGGACTCACACGTGCCAAGCGTGCCCTGTGCTATTTGCTCCCCGGCCATCTGGAAGCCATTAGTGTTGGGATGGTTGCAGTCATGTACTGTGCTCTCGTGTTGCGAGAGGTGCAGCCCAGCACGGCCCTGGTCCTCGGAGCCAGGGGCCCTTGGCTTTCTGTCAGAGTTCCAGCATCAACCCCAGTGCAGCCCTGCCCTGCAGGCTGCCATGCGGTCCCCTTCTCTCCCTTACGTTTCCTCCCATCTTGGACCCTAAAAGCAGTGACTCTTATAGGGGGAACCTGGCCTCTCTCTTCATTCCACTTCTTGTCCGCTTTGCAATTTTGAAGGGAAAGGGGTGCAGATAAGTCACTTTTTAAAGAGCCCCTAGTAGGGAACTTCCCTCGTGGCCCAGTGGCTAAGACTCCACGCTCCCAGTGCAGGGGGTCAGGGTTCGACCCCTGGTGAGGGAGCTAGATCCTGTGTGCTGCAACTAACGATCCCACAGCTAAGACCTGGCGAAACCTATATTTATAGTGTTTTTAAAAAGCTCCCAGTAAAGGAGTTGTATTTCACATTGTGTTCAGTTCACTTCAGTCGCTCAGTCGTGTCCGACTCTCCGCGACCCCATGAATCACAGCACGCCAGGCCTCCCTGTCCATCACCAACTCCTGGAGTTCACTCAAACTCATGTCCACAGAGTCGGTGATGCCATCCAGCCATCTCATCCTCTGTCGTCCCCTTCTCCTCCCGCCCCCAACCTTTCCCAGCATCAGAGTCTTAAGGAATACTTCAGGAGGGTCCTCAGAAGAAATCAGGACTCAAGACTGTAGACACTTAAAGTCATGCTAATTTTATTCCTAGTTTTTTAAGGAATCTCCATATTGTCTTCCATAGTTGCTGTATCAATTTACATTCCCACCAACAGTCCCACTACTAGCATATACCCTGAGGAAACCAAAACTGAAAAAGACACATGTACCCCAACATTCGTTGCAGCACTATTTATAATAGATAGGACATGGCAGCAACCTAGATGTCCACCAACAGATAAATGGATAAAGATGCTGTGGTACACATATACAATGGAATATTACTCAGCCATGAAAAAGAATGCACTTGAGTCAGTTCTAATGAAGTGGATGAACCTAGAGCCCCTTATACAGAGTGAAGTAAGTCAGAAAGAGAAAAGCAAATGCCATATATTAACACATATATATGGAATCTAGAGAGATGGTACTGATGGGCCTATTCGCAGGGCAGCAGTGGAGACAGAAACATAGAGAACAGATTATGGACACGGGCAGTGTTGGCAGGGAGGAAGGAGACAGTGGGGCAAGTGGAGAGAGTAGCATGGAAACATATACACTACCGAATATAAAATAGATAGCCAAGGGGAATTTGTTGTATGACTCAGAGAACTCAAACCAATGCTCTGTAACAATCCAGAGGGGTGGGAAAGAGTGGGATGTGGGAGGGAGGTTCAAGCGGAAGGGGATATATGTATACCTCTGACTGATTCTTGTTGCTTTATGGCAGAAGCCAACACAACATTTTAAATCTATTATCCTCCAATTTTAATTGCTTTTTTTTACTATTAAATTTATTTTAAAAAATCATAAAGTCACGCTAATAACTGCACCGTAATAATAGCTGCCTGTGTACTTGGCAGTGTGCTCAGAGCTGCATTTGCCTCACGCTAATCCTAGGAATAGCCCTGTGGACAGGGACACCGAGTTTCAGAGTTAAGCAGCTGGAGGTGTTTGCCGTTTCAAAGCCCACACCCTCTCTGCATTGGAAGTTCATGCCCCGTTTAGGCCCAGGTGGGGTGGAAGCCCCGGGCGGACAGAGGAGCAGAGAAGGAACACACATCTGCAGTTCATGCTAGTTAGTCCAGTTGTGAGTTTTTCTAAGGAAGCAAAATGATCTTTTGAAAGGAAACTCACGCAGTCTGTCTGCTTCTTGCCAACTCCACTCCAGTACAACCTGCCAAAAACAGCCGAACCTTGTTTTGGGTATGAAAGCAGCTGTTATAATAAACTCCTCTACTCTGCCTCTTTTTCCTGTTATGGTGGAATGACTGTTTAAAGTAAATGTCTCCAATACTCGGATTTTCTGGGGTCATGAAAACATTTTTTAATTGGCAGGCTCTGCTACATTTTTTGGTCAAGTTAGGAAGTAAACAGAATGCCACACGCCATTTCAGATCCATGCAGTAGAAATGTTTCTGAATTCTGCAGACCTGGTCCCCTAATCCCCACCCACTTGGGCTGGAGTTTTCTTGGGCTTGGAGCTTATTCCAGAATGAATGGATTTCTGCCCTCTCTTCTGTCCCAGGACTTCCAAAGCAGAACAAGGGAAGTGAGTGCAGAAAACATAGAGTCAGATGGGTTTGAATCCTGGTTCTGCCAGCCACTAGTGTATGACCTCAAGGTTTCACAGAGCCTCAACTTTTTATTTCTGTAAAATGGATATTATAGGGACTTCCCTGGTGGTCCAGTGGTTAAGACTTCGCCTTCCAATCCAGGAGGTGCAGGTTCAATCCCTGCTCAGGGAGCTAAGATCCCACATGCCTCAAAGCCAAAAAACTAGAACATAAACAGCAGAAGCAATATTGTAACAAATTCAATAAAGACTTTAAAAAATTTTTGAATAAAAAATTTTAAAATGCATATTATAATACCAGCTACTCATTAGTTTTGTATGGAGTTTAAAACAAAAATAATAGCAAATATTTACATAATTCTTATTATATGTTCTGTGCTTTTCAGGTGTTTTATGTGTCTTTCATTTAATCTCCTCAACAACCCTGTTTGGTATCCACTGTGCTGGTCATATTCTAGTCATGCAGTGGAGAGTGCAGCTCACAAAATCTCTGTCTACATGAAACTTACATTCGTGTTGTGAGGGGCAAAAGATAAGTAAATCAGATTGCTGTTATTGTTGTTCAGTGGCTCAGTGATATCCGACTCTTTGTGACCCCATCAACTGCAGCACTCCAGGCTTCCCTATCCTTCACTGTCTCCCGGAGCTGCTCAAACTCATGTCCATTGAGTCCATGATGCTATCCAACCATCTCATCCTCTGTCGACCCCTTCTCCTCCTGCCCTCAATCTTTCCCAGCATCAGGGTCTTTTCCAGTGAGTCAGCTCTTCGCATCAGGTGGCCAAAGTATTGGAGTTTCAGCTTCAGCATCCGTCCTTCCAGTGAATCTTCAGGGTTGGTTTCCTTTAGGACGGACTGGTTTGATCTCCTTGCTGTCCAAGGAACTCTTAAGAGTCTTCTCCAGCACCACAGTTTGAAGGCATCAATTCTTCAGTGCTCAGCCTTCTTTATGGTCTCACTATCACATCAGTAAATCAGATGGTGTGTTAAATGGTGAGAAGTGCTCTAGAGAAAAATAAGGAAGGGGGATGGGGAGTTGCAATTTTCAAAAAGCTAATCAGGAAAAACCTCTCTAACAAGGTGATGGTTGAGTCAAGACCTGTAAAAAGTTAAGAGAGGAAGAGAGAGAGAGAGAGCTGCAAGTTATCTAAGGGACAGAGTCCTAGGCAGAAGAAACAGTAAATGCAAAGGCCCTGGGGCCATGTGTCTGCTATGTTCAAGGTGCAGTGTGGCCGGAGTGGGAGTGAGCCACAGAGCAGCTGAGGTCAGAGAGGGACGGTTTGGAGAGAAGATGGGCCTTGTGGGCTCTTCATCTCAGTGAGGTGAGAAACGACTATAAGAACTTGAGCAGAGGGGAGACATGATCGTGATGAAGTCAGATGTGTAGAAAGGACACTTCTGATTCATTCATTACAGCTGCTATTCCTGCCGTTGGTTCCCACGAGGACAGCTGCCAACTTTTTGAGACTGTTTAAGTAGGACATTTCTTAACAGGACATCTGGCCCTCCACTGTCAATGATGTACTCGCTGATTTTCAACAACAGATGAACTTTCCCCAACTTCTCTTGTATCCACGTCCAGCCTCCTCCTCTCTTCTGGATGATTCTGTCCTTTGCTGTCTCTCTACATTGGGTTGTCTTGATGATGCTACTTGAGTGACTGCACAGACAACTGTGGTCTACACTTGTGACTTGTATGTTGTTGTGTTGAGTTAGTTATTGGGATCAGGGACTTGCAAGTAAATATTGCTTGGGCTGCACAACCAAGACAATCAACAGGGAGGAAGGGTGAGAGAGGATTTTTGCCAATGGAATTACCCCTCCATCCTATTCCATGGGGGATAGAAGTGTGTCTGTATGACCGACAACTTACCAACACCAATCCATTCTTGTGGGAAAGGACTGTAACATCCTTATACATCCCCTGAGAGGTCAGGTGTCACTAATCCTGAGCCCCAGGTCTGTGAGTAGCACCTGGAGCCCATGGATCTCTTGAAATCATGTCCAAATGGATGTCTATGTGCGTTTTTGTGGGGCTAGTTCATAGTGTTCATGTTGCTTGTTCATTGAATGACTTTGTCACAATTGTAGGCCATATTTGCAACATGATATAACCTGTGTGCAAGCATGTGAAAATGTACACATTTGATAAAGGGGTTTAAAGAGAACTTTTTGTTCCCTAAATATTAAGAATCTGTAAAGTCTGTATTTGACAAATATTGCTTATACTGTTCCCTAGATGGAAGGATAAATTATGGTCCCTGAGAAGATGTCTTTTCAAGGACCTCAAGGTGTACCATCACTCAAGGTCTGTTTTGCCTCCTTGCTCAGTGACTAAGTCTCCAGGAATTCACTCGCTGTATTAGATCATTTGTTCTCATATGCTCTTCATTGCCTTTGAAACACCTCCAATTCTAGCAATGCTTTACATGAGCCAAGTGGTTTGCAACAGCAACCTGGGCCTGAGGTATTTGGAAGACCACCCTCCCAATCCCCTTGGGTCCTTGGTAGAGCAGGGCCCACACACTAGATAAGGTCCAGGCTCAGAAGGGGAGCAAAGAGGAGGATTTAACAGGGAGGCCTAGCGACTTTGCTTAGTATGGTGGTAGAAATATGCATTCCTAGTCACTGGCCTCTTCTGCAGTTGGAGGCAAGGCATGAACCTGGTGTGTCTGTTGTCTGATGCTCCCCTGTGCATGTGCCATGAAGCATACTGGGCGGAGATAATAGGGGTGGGGTGGAGCGGGGAATAGTGGGGCATTCCTGAGCACTAGAGTTCTACCATGGTAATCAGTTCCTCCCAGTCCTCAAGGGCTTCTTAGCTGGGACTTAAGGAAGTCAACAAAAGGATTGTTGAGAATGACTGATCCCATGCCTTGGAATGCAAAGCCTGCACAGTTGGTGGTACTTAATTATATACGATAAACTAGAAAGGACATACAGTGGGTTTTGATATCAGGTTCCAGTTGCTCCTCACTAAGGACCTGGTAGAAACCCTTCATCAGTGTGGCTAAGGAAATAGTCCCAATCTTGTGTGACTCCGGCTGTATGTCTACACCGCCTCCCCGCACCTTTCCTCTCGCTAGGGGTCTGCTCCTCCTGTCTCAGCTGGAAGCATCCGCAGACTCCCTTACTGATCACTGTGGAGGGGGAAAGGTGACTCAGAAACATGCAGAGAAATTTCACATTTTTCATCAAGCTGGGAAGTTAAGAGGAGGAAACCGATGAAAAGTGTCCCGGCTCTTTGTGCCCATCCACCACCACCGCCAACGGGTTTGGTCCTCGTCACAGGGGAGACATGGGCTGGGCTCCTCTCTGACTTGAATGAACTGTTCAGAGGTAAACAGGGGCATGTGAAGAGTGTTGAGAGTTTATTTGAACAAAAACCCATTCTACTCTGGGCGCACCAAACCAGAAGTGGCTGAGAGCTTTCTGTCTGACAGGAGCTGTGGCAGAACTTACAAGGAGAAGGTGCAGATGCAAAAACAGAAAGTTATTGATCTGCCCTAGCTTAAAGCCTGAAAAGTGAACGTGTTTAGTCACGAAGTCGTGCCTGACTCTTTGTGACCCTATGGACGGCAGCCCACCAGGCTCCTCTGTCCATGGGATTCTCCAGGCAAGAATACTGGAGTGGGTTGCCATTCCCTTCTCCAGGGGATCTTCCCAACCCAGGGATCAAACCCAGGTTTCCCACACTACAGGCAGATTCTTTACCACTGAGTCACCTGGGAAAGTGTGCAGGTATAAAACCTTAATATTGGAAGTAGGTTGGCCATTTGGTAAATAAAAATCCCCGCATTTTGACAGTGGATCTTAGATTGGCACTCATGTCTCTGCCTGCCATGCTGGTTTGATTTTGCCCTAGATGTCATATAATAATTTACATGACTATAGTTGGTGATGGACAGGGAGGCTTGGCGTGCTGTGATTCATGGGGTCGCAAAGAGTTGGACACGACTGAGCGACTGAACTGAACTGAACTGAATTGTGCAGATACTCATTTCATGTTCTAGTTTGCTTGTCCTTCACTCTCTAGAAACCACTTTTTATCATCAACAGAAATAATCTGTATCACCTCTGTGCCCCAGTGAGCAAATCATAGACACTCCACCTCAGGGTTTCTCAGCTTGTTGGGACAAGAATGACTTGATGGTAGGAACCTTCCTTACAGTCTATTTTGTGAAAGTCTGTTGTTGCTTACTTTCATTTTCCTGTGGCCACAGCTCTCCCTGTTCTATTCTTTTTGTTGGTGTTCAGTCACTAAGTCATGTCCGACTCTTTGCGACCCCATGGGCTGTAGCACACCAGGCTCCCCTGTCCTTCACTATCTCCTGGAGCTTGCTCAAACTCATGTCTATTGAGTGGGTGATGCCATCCAACCATCTCATCCTCTGTAACCCCCTTTTCCTCCTACCCTCAATCTTTCCCAGCATCAGGATCTTTTCCAATAAGTCAGTTCTTCACATCAGGTGGCCAAAGTATTTGAGCTTCAACTTCAGCATCAGTCCTTCCAGTGAATTTTCAGGGTTGATTTCCTTTAGGATTGACTGCTTTTATCTCCTTGCTGTCCAAGGGACTCTCAAGAGTCTTCTCCAGCACCACAGTTTGAAAGCATCAGTTCTTCGGTGCTAAGCCTTCTCTATGGTCTGACTCTCACATCTGTACATGATTACTGGAAAGACCATAGCTTTGACCATACTGCCTCAGACAACCTATTCTGTCTAGATAATCACAAGTCTTTGCTCTTTTCTTAAAAAAAAGGTCTTGTCTCCATCCCCTACTCTGTGATCCTTCCCATCCTCCCCTGGGCCTATACAGCAGAAGCCATTAAAAGAAGGGGTCTTCCCAGAGCCTCAGGGTCCACCTGGAGCCCCTGACTTTTCCAACTCCATTTGAATAGACATTTCTCTTCAATGCTGTGTGCCCTGTTGGGATGTGTGTCTGGGAAGTAAGCAGGAGTGGAAACACAGATCTTCCCACCAAGCTCAAAGTTGGGAAGATTAACTCCCATGTAACAGTCCTATGGATAAAAATTAGTAAAAATGCAATCATACAGTCATTTGGGTGCACTGTCTCCCCTAATAAATTAGTACGTCTAATTTTATAAGCACTGTCATAACCATGGCTGTAAGTGGGATTTTTCCTTTTACTGTAGTATATGTTCCTCTTCCTTACTAGGTGTTGTTTATTAGGTGTTGTTTTCCCTGAGTGCTGTATAAAGGGACAGATTGTTTCAGGGCAGCCAGTAGGTTGTATTTACAGGTGGCTGGTTGTCTTTACTAGTTCTGCAGTTGTAACACAACTGCTTTCCAGCAGGAAGGAGCGTCGCAAAGGAGCTGGAGCTCTGCAGTCCAGACTTCATCTGATTCCACATTTAGCAGGGGATGTTTTGAGAATCACTGAATCCTTCTTTTTCAGTTCCTCTCCAAGGCCACGCATAACATGAAGTCAATGAAATAGTGTTCTCTTTGTGCTCATGAGATGACACTCCTGGCCTGTCATCAGTAGGACCTGAGAGGTTCAAGTGGCTTTTCCAACAGTGAGGTTGGGAAGCTTTGCTCCCCCAAGAAGGAAGAGCAATGCTCAGGCCTCATTCTAGAAGGTGGCTGGGTGCGTCCTTGGTCTGCCAGTCAAGCCCGTCCCTGCATCACATGGTGAAGTAGTGAAAGTAAAAGTCTATCAGTCATGTCCATCTCGTTATGACCCCATGGACTGCAGCCCACCAGGTTCCTCTGTCCATGGAATTCTCCAGACAAGAAGACTGCCTTGGTAGCCATTCCCTTCTACAGGGGATCTTCCTGACCCAGGGATAAAACCTGGGTCTGTTACATTACAGGAAGATTCTTTACCAACTGAGCCACCAGGGAAGCCCGTATCACATTGTATAGTGGCTGCGAAAGACAACAACATCTTCCTAACCAACAGGGACTATTTTACAGTAAGAGATTTAAAGAATAATAAGCAATGAACCCACACTATATTCTAAACTATATACAGGTTTCTGGGAGTTTATGTAAACCGATAGGTGCTGTATATTAGAAATAAAATATGTGAATGACTCCCTGGTGGGTGATCCTGCTATTAATTCTGAATTCCGCCTTCACTGGAGTACTGGGGAAAATCCTGAGCCGGGTGCAGATTGGACATTGTTGTGGGAAACTTGTCCAAAGCCTTTTCTTTTTTCAGTCTGTTTAACCAATTTACAACCCTAATTAGGAGTGTTGGACCATTTGGGCAATAAAATTCATTTCTTTGAGTATGAAATACAATTAAATGATTTTATCCTAAGCACTGCATACTGTATGAAATTGTATATATAACTGAATAAATGGACCAGAGCTGATGTGGTCTTGACCAAACTTTGCAGTTCTCTGCTGTAGGAGGTCAAGTTCAAAAGACATCCTGCCTCCATGCTGAGGGGTTCAGCTGGTGTATTTCTAATGTTTTCCTCTTTCTGGATCCATTTATTGCTGTTGAATACATTTTTTGCATCTCAAGAACGTACAGAGGTTTCATGCTCCTTTGGACTCTTTGATTTTTTCCTTCCTAGCAGGTGGGGTTTTAATTCCTGCATGATGTTAGGAGGCCAAGAGAATATCTTCCAGACTGAGGATTGTCATTCAGAATCCCTTCCTCCATGTGAGAAAGAAATTCGCTTTCGGGGGGCTGGTCAGAGTTAAGTCAAACCTGTGCCTGTAGTATGAAATTAACAGATGTGTGAGAGTTGAACCCTAAAATAAACAGTGTCAGTTTCACTGAGAATCTAGGACTCTCATCCTGCTGATACTATTAATTGGTAATTTATGAACGTTCCACACAAGTTTTAAATTCAAAACTTCTAATGTGCACAAACTCCTAATAGGAGCGTGTGTACCGTCTCTGGAGAAGGCAATGGCACCCCACTCCAGTACTCTTGCCTGGGAAATCCCATGGACAGAGAAGCCTAGTAGGCTACAGTCCATGGGGTCACTACGAGTCGGACACGACTGAGCGACTTCACTTTCACTTTTCACTTTCGTGCATTGGAGAAGGAAATGGCAACCCACTCCAGTGTTCTTGCCTGGAGACTCCCAGGGACAGAGGAGCCTGGTGGGCTGCCATCTATGGTGTCGCACAGAGTCGGACAAAACTGATGTGACTTAGCAGCAGCAGTACCATTGCTACTACCTTGAGGAAGAGAATCAACAATGGGCCAGGACAGGCTCCACCATGTCCAGCTTGATGGGGTCAGTGATCCTGAGCTTCTCATGGGATTCTAAAGATAGAACAGTTGTTTGACTTGTTTAAATGCTATGGATCAGTTGCACCAGGTTGAAGGGCCTGCTGGACAACTTTAGCAGACAGTTCTCCAGGAGGCAGAAGTTCTGATTTGTAGCATTTGCTGACTTTCTGTGGTGTGAATACTCCCAGTGTGACGAGCTTCAAGCTGCCAGCTGAAGTCTTTGAACATAACATTAAGTCGCTCAGTTGTGTCCGACTCTTTGCGACCCCATGGACTACAGCCCACCAGGCTCTTCTGTCCATGGAATTCTCCAGGCAAGAATACTGAAGTGGGTTGCCTTTTTCTCCTCCAGGGGATCTTCCTGACCCAGGGATTGAACCCATGTCTCCAGCAGTGGCAGGCAGTTTCTTTACTACTGAGCCATCTGTAAAATGTGAGGAGATGTAAGCAGCTGGAGTAAACTGGCTCCAGCACAGCCCTGAGAAATGATGGGAAATCATGAATTTGATTTTCACTTTGGAAATACTTTTTAAAAAGCATCTCTACTGTCTGAAGAAAGTTGCTGTGTGTGTGTGCCTACTCAGTCACTCTGTCGTGTCCCACTCTTTGCAACCCCATGGACTATAGCCCCCCAGGCTCCTCTGTCCATGAGTGTATATGTGTGTATACATATACATACATGTACTTATCCATCTTTTCATCTAGTTGTTTCAGCTTTAAACAGATTTCTAAATTCAACACTCATTTATGAACTGTTTACAAAGGCATGGCAATGTTAATAAGCATGTACTTTCCCACTTACTTTATATTTACTTGTAATTGGTTGCATGCCTTCTAACTTTCTAGTGTAGTGATTTTCCACTTTTATTTTCTAGTTTCATTCCTTTGACTTCTACACCCTGAGCTGAATGCCCCATACAAAGATTTCTTCCTCTTTATGTCCTTTGTCCAGTTTTAATCACAAATGTGAATACCAAGCTGTTGAACAGCTGCTCTTCACCAAATCTGGGGACCACACCCCCCTCACGACTCATCCCGTGGTCTGTACAATAGATCCTTCCCATTTTCCTCATTACTTATTTTTCACCAGCTTTCCCCCGCCCCCCTGCATCTGAGTCATTTCAAATTGATCAACTTCTCTTCAAGGTTCTGAACAGAGATTGCCTTCCTCACAAAACAGATGATTCCTTTAAAACTCTGATAGTAAAAATCTGTCTCTCTGTCTTGGCTCACTTTTCCCTTAATTCAAGTGCCCTCGGCTCTCATCTTCACTTGAAGAAAGTGGAAAACACATATTCACACAGAAATGAAGAGTGTGTGTTGGACTGATTGGTATTTTCACTGACACTGAGGTCCTTTTTTTTTTTTCTTAATCAAAGCAGTCATTTTGTTGGTTTGAAAAAATTCAAGTAGGTCTGTGAGAGAAGCATGGATGGCCTTTTTTATTTTTTTCCAGCACCTGCTCTGAAGCATAATTTCCACATGCCCCAACACTGCTTCAGTGATAAACAGCAAACACACTATCATTAACTGAGACGTGCCCGCTCAGCTCAGCTGCCCCCAAATGACACTGTAAAAGCAAGCACGCTCAAGGCGAATGTTGGGCTGTGTGTTTGCTTTCTCACCTCTGTTCTGTCGGGTTTAGTTCTGTGAGAGCTGAAGAATGCCAGACACAGCCTTGCAACCCAGAAGGGTCTATAGATCTGCATTTCTTAGGTTAGTAAATCCCACTGCACTGCCCTCCCCTCCAGTGGTGAAAAGAAAATGCTTGCTCTGGAGCCCGGGGTTCCTGCTTGTTTGGTTGGAAGGTGTCCTGTGTGTCTATATTTTGACCCTTAACTGAATGCCTCTCCCAGGACATCTACACCCTGGCCTCCGGGACACCGAGCTCGGCCTGTCCCTTGTCACGCAGGAAGCTGGCCACAAAGTGGGGGAGAAGGTTGTGAAAGCCTCGTACATGGCGCTATTGCCAGTCAAGTGACTGGGGCCGGCTGAGGGGTGACAGCACGTGTGTCCATGGTGGGCTCTACACTCCAGGCTCATGTTTGTGAACCTGCAGGGCGTATACAGGGTACAGGAGGCATTTGGTTTCTTTAGAGAAAGGCAAAAGCGGCCCTCCAGAACAATTGCATTCCCCTGTCAGGGTGGTGGGCTTCCCTGGTGGTTCAGACCACCAGAATTTGCCTGCAGGGCAGGAGACCCAGGCTCTATCCCTGGGTTGGGAAGATCCCCTGGAGGAGGACATGGCAATCCAATCCACTCCAGTATTCTTGCCTGGAAAATGCCATGGACAGAGGAGCCTGGTGGGCTACAGTCTATGGGGTCGCAAAGAGCCGGATACGACTCAGCAACTAACACACATACACACTGGGGTGGTAGCCAAGGTGATGTCATTTGAATTATTTGAAAACCACACAAATGAACCTAATAGATTTACATCATGTGACTTTCAGAAGAACCGAAGGGTTTCAGGGCTTGGGGGAGGCTCATTAAGAGAGGATTCATCCAGGATGAAACTTGTAAGGAAGGTTTATTTCTAAAAGAAGGCATTTGGTAAGAGAAGAGTGTTGCGGGGAGAAGGAGGGCCAATCTTAGGATGTGGAAAGGAAACAGGCAGACACTGAGGGCGTGCTGTGAGCACCCAGCCCAGACGCCCCTTGCTCCTTCCAGCTTGTGTTCAGATCTTCCTCCCTGAAGCCTTCTCTGACCACCTGTTTCCACTGCCATCTATCTGCTCTCCACACGCCCTCTGTCCATTTCTTGCTTTCCCTGGAGAAGGAAATGGCACCCCACTCCAGTATTCTTGCCTGGGAAATCCCATGGACAGAGGAGCCTGGTGGACTACGGTCCACGGGGTCGTAAAAGAGTCAGACACGACTTAGCAACTAAACAACAACAGCAGTGTTGTTAAAATATCTTCCCACTCTCGTGTAAGTTCTATAAGGACAGAGATTGTCATCTGTTTTGTTCACCATGATACCCAGCGCGTGGTACAGACTAAATGCTGCATCCTTGTTTCTTGAATAAATAGGATATAGTAGGAAAGAAGTATGGTGGACTGTGTTTTGGGAGTTAAAGAACTTAGGTGGAGAATTCAGAGACCTGAGTCTTGAAGCCAAGGCCAGCCTGAGAGGGCGGTCAACTTCACTGGGCTGCAATTCCTTCACTGGTAAGATGAACACTGGCTGAGTCGACCGCTGACCTCCTCTGGACTGTGAGGTTCTGAGGACCCGCATGGTCAGAGGATGCTAGCAGTGAGCAGCTTGAAATCTACTCCAAACCACCTGGAGCTGTTAGTGTGGCAGTGGATTTCTGAGCCACAGGGTCAAGCTGGTATTTGCAAAAAGAATTGGATTTTTCTGAAGTTCTCCAAGTAGGTTTTTACAAAAAGGGGGGTTTAGAGGCTAGATATTAATTTTTCAATCATTGTATTTATTTATTTTATTTTTGGATGTGCAGGGTCTTCATGCTGTGCAGGCTTTTCTCTAGTTGCGACGAGTGGTGGCTCGTCTTCACTGTGGTGCGTGGGCTTCTCTTGTGGCGCACAGGCTGGAGGGTGCGCGGGCTCCAGTAGTTGTAGCTCCCAGGCTCCAGAGCACATGCTCAGTGGTTGTGGCACATGAGCCTAGTTGCTCCACAGCATGTGGCACCTTCCTAGACCAGGGATTGAACCTGTGTCTCCTGCACTGGCAGGCAGATTCTTTACCGCGGAACCACCAGGGAAACCCGCTTGATACATTAATTTTTTATTACCACTTAATAAAGCCTTATTTCACTTCCTTCCTTTCCACTAACTTATCTCACCCAACTCCTGCAGCCTTGAACCACCAGCAACTATTTGGGTCCATAGATGGGTTAGCCATTGACTCTTGAGGCTTCTATTTCAGTGAATTAGAACTTGAAAACTCAACAGGGGCAACCAACTTGTTTTGGTTTTAAGCTCAAGGCTCTGCATGCCTCATCAGTCAGTTCAGTTCAGTTCAGTCGCTCAGTCGTGTCCGACTCTCCGCGACCCCATGAATCACAGCACGCCAGGCCTCCCTGTCCATCACCAACCCCCGGAGTACACTCAAATTCATGTCCACAGAGTCGGTGATGCCATCCAGCCATCTCATTCTCCGTCGTCCCCTTCTCCTCCCGCCCCCAACCTTTCCCAGCATCACAGTCTTTTCCAGTGAGTCAACTCGTCGCATGAGGTGGCCAAAGTATTGCAGTTTCAGCTTTAGCATCAGTCCCTCCATAGTTTACCTTGAAATTACTGAGTATAAATCTACCTTCTCAGGGACTTCCCTGGTGATCCAATGGCTAAGACTCTATGCTCCCAATGTAGGGGGCCCGGGTGCGATCCCTGGTCGGGGAACTAGATTCCACATGCCACAGCTAAGAGTTGACTAAACATTCTGCATGCTGTTAACTAAAGATCCTATGTGCCGCAACTAAGGCCCAGCACATGCAAATAAATAAATAAATATATTAAAAAAAAATAAAAGTATCTTCTCTTCCCAGGCCACTCCATTCCAGAAATTTCACCACCACTGGGGGACGATTCCTCTGAGGGGCCAACAGACCTTACCAGCCAAACCTCCAAGCCAGTCCTGACCCCTCCAAGAGATAATGAGGATTTATTTAGAGTGGAATAAACTTGCTGCTCAAGTATGTCACCATAGAATAGGAAGAGAAGTTATAGCCTGTAGAAACCTCAGGCCTGTAATGGTTAACTTGCTGGAGACGAAGTTTTCCTGCTCATTTCTGTTGTGGTTCAGTGGCTCAGTCATGTCCAACTCTTTGTGACCCCATGGACTGCAGCACTCCAGGCTTCTCTGTCCTTCACTATCTCCCAGAATTTGCTCAGACTCATGTCCATTGAGTTAGTGATGCCATCCAACCATCTCATTCCCTGTTTCTTCATTTCTGAGAAAGGCTCATCTCTCAGCATTTGAAAGGATGTTTCTACAGCCCTGGGTTTCAACAGAACACTCCACAAGTGTAACATGTTTGCCTCCTCTGATTTATCTCTTTAGGCATACTTCACTTGGCTTTATTTTGCTTTCACCTCTGGAGGTCAGCAACCTTGGAGGAGCAACCTGTGATCATTTGGGTTTAGCTCCCAGCCCAGCCACTCACTGGCTTAGGTACTCAACCTCGCTGACCCCCACTTTCCTAAATATCTATAAATTGGGATCAGAAGTCCTGCTTGGCAAGGTTATTAAAGGGAGTGGCTTCCCTGTTGGCTCAGTGGTAAAAGAATCTGCCTCCCAATGCAGGAGCTGAGGGTTCGATCCAAGGATCAAGAAGATCCCCTGGAGGAGGAAATGGCAACCTACTCCAGTATTCTTGCCTGTAGAATCCCATGGACAGAGGAGCCTGGTGGGCTCCAGTCCATGGGGATCACAGAGTCAGACACGATTCAACAACAAAGTAGCTGGGCAGGGGTACGTGGCACACATCGTGTCCTCTAGACTGGCCACCATCCTTAGCAATTCCTTTTCACGTTTGCTGTAAGAGCAAACTCTCATCCACTAAGCAAATATCTCATGGCTTTCCTCCAAATACCTGTGCAGCCCAAGTGTCCAGCTCAATTATACGACAGAGTCTAATGGCCCAAGCTGGAGCCAAATTTTCATGCGTCCTTTTAATTAGAAGATTGAATGCCTGATCACAGAAGGACATTGTTTGGTGATGCTGATAATGAAGTAGTCAGGGCTGCTGAAGTGTATCATTAGGAGGGTTGACAATAAACTCCATGCCCATAGAATGAAATGAATAGGAAGAGGGCCAGGAGGAAGCAGCCAGCACAAGGGGCAGATGTAAGAGACGTGATGGATGAACTGCCCCCTGGGGTGAGGATTCCTCTCCTCAGAACTGAAGGCATTTGTTTACAGTTCATGTAATAAAGGATTTCTTATTGTAAAACTACAAGGAGAAAGTAATGGCATTCTTTTGAGACACTATATACATCCTGGAAGACATTGTATGTTCTGAGTGGCATCATTATCTGGCTTTTGGCTTTAACAATTCTTTTTTCAGCAGACAAGGTATACATTATAAATTTTAAACAAATAATGCATGTATACTTTTTAGGTTAAAACCAAAACATAACTGGCTTCCCTTTTTATACATAGACGCGTGCTTAGTCGCTTCAGTCACATCTGACTCTTTGCAACCCCATGAACCATAGCCCACCAGGCTCCTCTGTCCATGGGATTTTCCAACCAAGAATACTGGAGTGGTTAGCCACTTCCTCCTCCAGGGATCTTCCCGACCCAGGGTTTGAACCAGCGTCTGTTGTGCCTTCTGCATTGCAGGGAGATTCTTTACTGCTGAATCAATGGGAAGCCCCATGAATATACCTGAAAAAATATTAATGAAAGAAACTATACATTTAGTAAATGTGCAGAATATTAATATAAGCTCAGGAGGAATGCTGAAGATTTCAAATTCATAAAACTCATCTAAATTATTTTTCTGATTTGAATACATCTTTATGAATATAGAGATGTGGTGAGGATTTATTTATTTTGCACAGAAAGTGATTTTGTTTTTAATTCTTGTCCTCCTGTTATCACGATTCCCTGCATTGTTTAAGAAATTTGGCATAGTAAGGTGTCCATGTGTGTGCTCAGTCATTTCTACTCTTTGCAACCCCATGGACTGTAGCCCGCCAGACTCCTCTGTCCATGGATTTTTCCAGGCAAGAATACTGGAGGGGGTTGCCATTCCCTTCTCTAGGAGATCTTCCCCACCCAGTATGGAATCCAGGTCTGCATTGCAGGAGGATTCTTTACCATCTGAGCCACCAGGGAAGCCCCTAGTAAGGTTTCCAGGGATTTGTATTTTGGAAACTAAATATTCATTAATAATTTTTTTAAAAAATGCTAGCTAAACCCATATTCCATCATTTAGTAAATAGTCTTTATAATAAGGAAAAGCTAATTGTTCATGGGATAAAATGTCTAATGTATTTAACTTCTGTTCTAGTGATATTGCCCAACATCCAAGTAACTAACTAGGATGTTCACTCTTACTGTTTTGTTGCTTTTCAGGGCATTTTAATCATAGGGATGAATTTGAATCATCAGTTTTACTGTTAGGGCCAAAGCATTCTCATGGGCTTATGGGAATATATGCCACCAGGAAGTAGATTAATAACTATAAAAAAACCACATGAAAAGGTTACTACAAAACTCAGATCAAAAAAAAAAAACAACTCAGATCAAAACCTGTGGTTTTCTGAATTTGCCATCTACCAGCTTTCTGAAGCTTCTCTGTGGTAATATGATCTTTATGGCAACACCACTGAGCTCTGGACACTTATGGTAATTAAGACAGCTGGGACGTGCCCTGCACTCGCCCACGGCACCAGCCTTCACATAGCAAGGAAGGCCGCTTGCTGATCAGTACGCATCCATGTTAACAGAGAGCCCTCCTTTGGTAATGGTCGAAAAATATGATAATGAAAGAGACTCTTGTTTTCCAAAAAGATTAGAAAAACAGACTGGATTGGGGCTGGGACCACAGAACTTGGGAGGGCTCTTTATGGAGAACCACAGCAGAAAGGAATTCTCTTTGCTGGTCAATTTTTCTGGCCTTCTGCACCATCATTCCCGCAGCGTTTCAATGTATTCTCTCCAACCGGCTAAGCACCCTCTGATCGGCGGCCCCATCAACCCCCATCTTCTCACTTTAAACAAATGTGTTGTTGGAAACAAGGGTGAATCGGGGAACTTGGAGTTTGTGGACTGGGGACCAAGTTGTCGGTCTATTCTGAAGTTCCGCGGAATACTCAAGGAGTTAGTGAGCCAGAGGCATTCTGCCTTCCTTTGGCTTCCCCAGTGTTTTTTGTATATAATACAGCCTTGGACACTGGAAGATGCATTCAGAACAGGAGCCTAGAATCCAGTTCAGTGGGGCTAGAGCAAGGCGGGTAGCCTGAGGCAGGGCACAGATCCTGCAGACACGTTCTGTCTGTGGGCTGCTGAATTGCAGATGTGCTGTTTGGGCCAGGCTCTGTAATAAGCTGGCTCTCTCAGTGGTGAGGGGCATGCAGGTTTCACTTCCTGAGCTAGAATCTCTTCTCCGCAGTCTCACCTCGATCCATTCCCTGCCCTTCCTACCCCTCGCAGTGGGAATCAAGTCCCCCATCTCTGGAAAGTAATGCTAAGAAAACAAACACTACAAAGGCTGGTAACAGGGGGATATCTCTCTTGAATGTTTTCTGTGACCATCTAGGTCCAAGGAGGAGGGGGTCCCCCAGCTCTGTGAGCCAGCAGGGTCTCTTTGTAGTAGGCATCCGTATGTTTGGCCAGATGTCCTCCCAGCGGAGGGCAGAGAGGGAAAGATAAAACAGAATTCTTATGAAAAATAAGTCTTGGGAGGGAGAAAAAACAAGGCAGAGAAAGTGTGTCAAGTGGGATGGGAGGTGCCATCTGATGTTGATTAAATGCTGATAGAGTCAGCAAGGAGAAATGTGTGTCACAAGGAAGTGACCCTGCTCTTCGGCATGTGGGCCAGTGACATCTGTCTGGGAGCAGAGCTGTCAGACCAAAATGTCCAGGGATAAACCCAGTGCTGGCCGGCATGGCAATCAGGGGAGGGAAGGACCCCTGCACCAGGAATCAGGATGCATTCTTTCTGATTCTGCTGTACCTGGCCTCACTCTCCCCATCAGGAACAGGACGATGCTTGACCAAGTGACCTCAAGGCAACCCCCTAGCCCCAGATTCTGTTATCTGCCATCATCTCCCCTCTGACCAAATCTTCTGAGGCTCTTCTAATGGAATGTAAGAAATAGCCCTGGAGAGATGTGAAGAGTTCACCGCCCACGCCCCCTTCCCAGGGTCCTAAAACCCAAAAGGAATGAAACCTCACATCAGCCATAAAAGTGTCATCTAGTCTTTCCACAGCAGCCTGGGGTCTACTCTCCTTCTGTGTTTTACAGTTGCCACCAAAGCGTGTTAACTGTTTTCTGAACATGAGATGCGGCAGGTCTGGGGGTCTACCTGTGCTTTTGTTGTTGTTCAGTCACCAAGTCATTTCTTGATTCTTCAGAACCCCATGGACTGCAGCATGACAGGCTTCCCTGTCTCTCACCATCTCCCGGAGTTTGCGAAAGTTCACGTCCATTGGATCAGTGTTGCCATCCAACCCTCTCATCCTTTTTCACCCTCTTCTCCTTCTGCCTTCAATCTTTCCTAGCATCAGGGTCTTTTCCAATAAATCAGCTGTCTGCATCAGGTAGCCAAAGTATTAGAGCATCAGCTTCAGCATCAGTCCTTCCAATGAATATTCAGGGTTGATTTCCTTCTACCTGTTCTTCTCCCCTCCCAATCCCAAAAATATTTTCACTCTGCATGTGCACTGTCACTTCAGTCGTGTCCAATTCTTTGGGGCCCTATGGACTGTAGCCTGCCAAGCTCCTTTGTCCAAGGAATTCTTCAGGCAAGAATAATGGAGTGGGTTGCCATGCCCTTCTCTAGGGGATCTTCCTGGCCTAGGGATCGAACCCACATCTCTTACATCTCCTGCATTGATAGGCGTGTTCTTTACCACAAGTCCCACCTGGGAAGCCTGGGTGTAAGAGGACTTTGTTTCATTTTAAACTCTCAAGATTACAGAGAATATAAGAGCAGATGAATGTGTTGTGTGTATGTGTTCATCCTTTAGTTAAGAGTGAACCATTGAAAGTTTTGTTTTTTTTTTTCTTTCTGGCACCTTCATGAGGTCAGCAGTGTTTTGTTACAGGGTGAGGCTGGATTCCAGTGGGAATGGAAGAGGAATCTTCCGCTGAGATGAGATCTCACACTAAGACTGGGGCCGTGGAAATGGATAGGAAAGCTTGACCAGAGAGGCAGTGGCACTGTGATGTAGGGGAGATACCATGGCATTTGGAGTCTGACAGACCCCGGTTTAAATCCTAGCTGTGATGTCTGTGGGATGTCATTTCAGCTCTTGCTCCCTGCTTAAAGGGTGATTATGTGAAGTCCCTAGATCAGTGTGAAAGTGAAAGTGTTAGTTGCTCAGTTGTGTCTAACTCTCTGCAACCCCATGGACTGTAGCCCACCAGGCTCCTCTGTCCATGGGATACTCCAGGCAAGAATACTGGAACAGGTTGCCAGTAAGTGAACATCAATAAACTGTAGATGAGATGATCATGACAAAAGCAACGATAGGAAGATTAAAAATATCTGGTGGTTGATTGAATTAGAGAATAATTATAAGAGAAGACTTCAAGATGTCTGAGTTTGAGTACCTGAAGGATTGGGATGGTGGTAGTATTTCGGGATGGAAATAAGTTGGGTGGAAGTTGGAGATCTGGTTTGGCAGTTCTGGACACAGGAGGTGGCACTGAAACATCCAGGTGGGAATGGATGAGAGAGGATGGAAAGGAAGGGAGAAAAAGAAGCGAGAAAAACACGATACTGAGAAGCTGGTTAACTCTAGGGCTGTTTGATCAATGAGTCTGATTTTAAAGATTCACCTTCAAGGGACTGGTTAACCAAAGGTTGATCCAACACGACCATCTCCTAAAACAAACCTTAGCACCTCAAAATGTGTTCCTCCAGTGAAGCATCTCCTAGATCTAGTTAGAAATGCAGAGTCTTAGCTCCTACGTCAGACCTACTGAATCAGATCTGCATTTCAGCATGATGTGTGAGCACTTTTTGAGAAGCACTGTTCTAATGCACAGCAGCCAGACCTGCAGCATTGCAGCCCCTGGAAACTTGTTGGAAATTCAG
Source organism: Moschus berezovskii (assembly GCF_049115385.1). Classification (NCBI taxonomy): domain Eukaryota; kingdom Metazoa; phylum Chordata; class Mammalia; order Artiodactyla; family Moschidae; genus Moschus; species Moschus berezovskii. Next base: position 4,035,165 of record NC_142487.1, on the reverse strand, counting down.
ATTCTCAGGCGCCTTCTCAGACTTCCTGAATTAGAAAGGCTGTGTTTTAACAAGCCCTTCAAGTGAATCCAGTAGGATGGGATGGTGGTAGTATTGAGGGATGGAAGTAAGAAAGTTGAAGAATCACTGCTGTAAGCCATGAATCACTGCTCTAAGCCATGGAACAGAGAGCTTGAACCCCCACCCCTTGGGTGTATAACCCAGAACCCTGGAGGGATTGGTTAAACCCTGGAAGTTAAATTTGAGGCATTGTTCTATGCTGTTTCTCTCATCATTTTGCATTAAACACAGATGAAGGACTCTTTTCACTGAAGAAGGGCACTAGGCGTAAAATTACAAACCAAAGGGGAGGAACTTTGGCTGTGGCTTAATCTTCACAATTTATCCATCGAAAGTTATTGAGCACAATTCTAGGAGATCAGTCCTTTATGTGCTATTGCTCCTGGGGGACGCTATTAGTGAGATGCACATAGGAAAACCAGTCAGGGCAAGGAGGACTCTCCCGACTTGCCTTACAATGTGATTTTCACATTAAAGTGTCCAGAGCCTTTGTCTTCTGTGTTTCTAATAAAACTATGGCAAGTTCCCTTTTTATGGGTTAGTTTCTGGAGTCCCTTGCAGAAGTGATGGTGGTTTACCACTTAGACTAGAGTGTTTTTCAAACAGTTCAACTGTGAGCAATAAAAATGTACCTCTTCTCATCAGAAATGTCTGTTTTTTCTGGGTTGTTCCCTAGCTGTTATTCATATCACTGTGATAACTTAAATAAGGGTCGGTGTCTGTTTTCTGCATATATGTAATGTACAAAAGTGGTTATATATTGAGCATTTTAATCCTAAAATTACCTATATTTTCTGTTATAGGAAGTTATAGTACATTATTAAGTTATATAGTACATTATAGCCAGTGGCATGCTGGTAAACCAATTTGGGATGTGTGAGGGCATCATGTATAGTGTTTGCAAATTTCCATAGTGTAAATAGTCCCTTCAGGGTTGATTTCAAGCTGCCAACAATTTAACAACCAGCTCCCCAAATTCCTACAAATTTGACAAGTCACTCTTGAAAACAGTAGGAATTAACTCAAGCACACCACTGAAACAAACGTCAAGGGAAAAGCCGCTTTTTTTTTTTTTTTTTTTTGATTAGTTGTGTTTGAATTACTGTTGGTCCAACAATGGCTGAAACAGGTAGATTTGAGTGTTTTGTCTTTTGTCATATAGAGATCTTATCATAATGGAATATGATTTGAAAACTGTTCTATGAAACAAAGTTCTGTGCTATTTTCAAGTCATTAAATATGTTTATAATAACATAATGGCAATATTTAAGTTGTGTTAAATGTGTTGCTCAAGCAATGAGTATGTTTAATTTTAAAATACCACTCAACCTATAGAAAGGCATATGTGAAATCTATATTCTTATAGTATTTAAACCAAAATGCAAAAATTGACTTCTGAAATGGTGTTTTTGGTTACTGTTGCTAAGATTTGCCTTTTCTTACAGGTATTCAAGAAGGAACACAATGTACCAAATGTAAAAATAACTGGGCACTGAAGCTTTCTATCATATTATTATACATTTTATGTGCCTTGCTTACCATCACAGTAGCCATTTTGGGATACAAAGGTAAGTACTGTTTCCTTTTTCCTTCTAAAAAGCAAGTCTCCTTTCGTTCATTTACACCTGAAAACACAAGCGCATCTGCAGGCATGAAGTAGTTCATTAATACAATTCAGATGCAAAACTTAAACCTCTGAAGCTCCATCTTTATGTCTTGAGCTTCTTATAGCTGTGGAATCTGAAAGGAGAGAAGGAGCAATTCCTCTTGAGTCATTTCAACCATAATCATGGTCCTTTTATGAGTTGTAATTTTTTTTCCCTCTTTGTTGCTTTTTCCTACTTACTTCCAGATACTCCCTCTTCCTCTGTCTTTTTTCATCTTATCTTTAAGAGGCCCCACAAAATCCCTGGAGTCAGCACACAGGAAGACTCTATTGACAGAGGGTAAGACCTCCAGAGACATGACTGACGTCACCCGAGGACTGGCCTTAAAATTCCCGTTTTTTCTCTTCAGCACATTTACTGTGGTCACTGTTGTTTATCTAACTCCAGGAAAACACTGCCCTGTAGAAATGAAACACAGAGATGGCACCACCATCTCAGCTGTGCTTTATGACTTATCAGACATTCTTTGAACATGTCTGGTTTAAGACTGGTGCAGGATTTTTGCCTGAATCCCCCAGACTTGCAGATAAAGTGGGTTGGTTCTCCCCACCCCCACGGGCATTCGAGACACCACAGGTGAAGGTGTCCTGATTCAGAATCACGAACTGTGTAAACCCTTTTATAGAAAACAGCCACGGAAGCCTCACAGAGACACGTGAAACAGACGTGTCGTCTGGTTTCAGCGAGAGAGGCAGACATGGGGTCTGCTCATCTTCACCCTGACAGGTTAACAGTGGAGAATTCCACACGTTCCCATCTCTGTTCCCTGCCCCTTCGATTTGACCTGGGGACAGAAAGATGCAAAGTGAATTCCCTCCAACATGTAACTCCTCCCACTGTCCTCCAGGATTTAGTGGTTTCCTGAGACAACAGTGTACTGGAATGAGAATGGCCTCTGTCCAGTTCTTGAGTCCACCATTTGAGGAGCAATTGCTAGTGTTTATTAAGTGCTCGTTGACGTGCCAGGAATTACGCTAAGTCCTTGCGTGGCTGTGTAACCTGTGTGTGAATTGTAACCTCTCAGTGTTACTGACTGTTTACCTGTAAAAGGACAGTAATGGTGCCATTCTTCAAGGTGCTTGGGATGAGCAAAGATGATCTAACTGAGCCACCTGTTCTGAGATTGGGCCCAGTAAAGTGGCTAAATCTCTCTCTTCCTTATTCTTGTTGTTTAGTTGCTAAGCTATGTTGAACTCTTTGCAACCCCATGGACCACGGCACGCCAGGCTCCCCTGTCCTTCACTGTCTCCCAGAGTTTGCTCAAACTTATGTCTGTTGAGTTGATGATGCCATCTAACCATCTCATCCTCTGCCACCCCCTTCTCCTTTTGCCTTCAGTCTTTCCCAGCATCAGGGTCTTTTCCAATGAGTTGGCTCTTCGCATCAGGTGGCCAAAGTATTGGAGCTTCAGCTTCAGCATTAGTCCTTCCGATGAATATTCAGGGTTGATTTCCTTTAGGACTGACTGATTTGATCTCCTTGCAGTCCAAAGGACTCTCTCTTCCTTGCTTCTTCATAACTGTGTTTTTACAGTTCTAGCCATGAGAAAGGCAAAGCATATTAAAAAATAATATAGTCAAGGCTTATGGAGTCCACTTCTAAACCTATTTCCATGGAAAATTGTGTGTGTTCCCATGGTGTGTTGACTGATGAACTTGGGCAGTGGAAATATGGAAAATTACCAGGCCATTTTATCCAGTTGCAATGAGTTAATCTCGCCCAGGATTAACAGAGCAAGTGTTAAGAAAGGCTATTAAATTATGGCGAAAGCTGGACAGGGGGAGGACGGGGGAGGAAACCTAATGGGGAAAAGGAGGGTGTTTTATGTCCTAGGTAATTCAGCCTGGCTATCTTCCTTTACTAGGTTATTGAGGTCATTACTTACTTCTCCACAACTTTTCCTAGTGAACTCAAAGAGGCTTAAAATCAAACCGTCATTTAACCAGTATCTTTAAGGCTGGGCACTATGTGATGTCACAAAAGTAAACAGAGATAAGAAAGGTTTGAAGAAATACCTCTATGTGGTATTTTGTAATTTTTACCTCTGGGGGAAAAAAAAGTCTAGAATCTTTAATTATACAGATAGATCTGAAGGAGGGGGGTTGGTTTGTTTGTTTTTAAAGTACAGGTATATCCTCTGTTTTTATGAGAGTGGAAAGGCCTCGGCTCTGGCCTGCTTGTATGGGTCCATTTGCCTGGAACACATTTTCCCTCTTCTCCACCTTTTTCTCATGACTTTTGCTTCCTTCTTTCCCTTCATGTCTCCCTCAGACACGTGTCCTGCAAGCAGCCCCTGAGAGCTGAGTTGGGTGCCCACCTGCTGGTCCCCATGGTGCCATTTTGCACAAAGTCCCTGTTGCACTATATCACTGTGGCCAATGGGTCTGTCCCCCCACCCAAACTGTAAGCTCCAAGAAGACAAGAGGCTAGCTTTTGTTTATTAAAGCTCCTACTAGCACGTGGCTCATAGTACATAATTGGGACCCAATAAGGTTTACTGAGTGAATTAATGAGAAGATGGATGGATGGTTGAATTGTAATTGTAAATTATGACTGGCTTCTATAAAGGCAATCAGTCGATACCCAGTGACCTCTGAGGCAATTGCTGTGACTCAGGGCCCTGAAAGCTTAAAATCCCAAAGATCGCTTGGCCTCCTCTGGGTGTATCTCACTAGGATAAAGGGGGATGAGATTGAGGGGGTGAGACAAGTTGGGGGTGAGACAAGTCAGAGGCAAGACCGTGTTCTTATTCCTCTTTCTCTACTCCAAGGCCCATATCTCTCAGGCGTCTACTGACAAAAAAGATAATGCAACATGCAGTTCTTGTCTTTAAACACAGCCTTGATGAACTCAAATACTGATATTTTCCAGATGTGTTTTCTCTTTACTTTGAACAGTGATTCCTCTTTCTTGTTGATAAGATTCTGGTGACCCAACATGGTAAGAGGCAGAAAGATAAGTTCCTACTTCACACACATCTCTGTGAAGTCTGGAGAAACTCATTCCACTTTAAGAAAAAAAAAAAAGGAAGAAACAAAAAAGAATATTCAGTGAAGGAAGAGGTTTCTCTGAAGGAGAAGTTGGAAGGAAATAAAATAGAAACTCCATTATTTATCAGAGTTTGCAAAGTCATCTCCATAGCGTTTTCTTCAAAACTGTTCTTTGTGTGTGTGTGTGTGTTAGTCGCTCAGGCATGTCTGACTCTTTGCGACACTATGGACTGTGGCCCAGAAGGCAGCTCTGTGTATGGAATTCTCTAGGCAAGAATACTGGAGTGGGTTGCCATTCCCTTCTCCAGGGGATCTTCCCGACCCTGGGATTGAACCCAGATCTCCTACATTGCAGGTGGACTCTTTACTGTCTGAGCCACCAAGGAAGCCCCAAATGTTCTTTAGTTCTCTTTTTATGTCACTTATGCAGATAGAAGTTAGGATATAACTTAAGTTCCTTCCAGAGAACTTGCTGAACAAGTCAGAGGATTGCTGAGTCACCCAGACAGGTCAGCACACTAGCGGTGACCGTGCGGCATGTCAGCCACCTTACAAAAAGCCCACTCTTGGACGGTTACAGCTTGGTGCACCCTCTGTCCTGGACTACTTATCATCCAGGCAGAAGCCACCCTCTACGTTCTGGGCTGTTTTTTCACTGGAACATTCCCTGAACAGGAAAATCTTATTTTGTGGTCCTGCCCCGCAGGATGCTACCTTAAGGGATTTCAGATAAAGAAGAAAGACAGCCATCTGAATCTTTGTCAGTAAGAACCTCCTCTAATACAACATTCCTAGTCACAGATGTCTGCCTTGCTGCTCAGCTCTGCAAGGTAGCATTACAGCTGGGTAAGCAGGCTTTCAAACCACATCAAACCACATTGAGCATCAGACCACACTGTGTAGGTGTTGTTAGAATCAAGGATAACACCCTCCCACCAGACAGTATTTTTGTAATGAAACCTGAAATAGTGTTCAAGGTAGAAATGTCTTTATTACATCCCAGAGGAGTGTACCTGGTATTACTGGGAAGTCCCAGATACCAATGAAGGGTTGTGTTTCCTATAGTCAAACTGGTAGACATCCTCCTGAGCACCAGGCAGGACCTCAGCACTCTATTCTTCTTTCCTGTCCCGGAGGCCCAGTCATGAGCTGTATCTCTGGACCCTCCACATCCATGTTTGCCCCAAACATAAGTACTTGGTAGACCTCTAAGAATAATGAGTATAAACGATAAAGAAGACATAGTCCTGGGACTTCCCTAGTCATCCAGTGGTTAAGAATCTGCCTTCCAACATAAGGGACTCGGGTTCAATCCCTGGTCAGGGAGCTAAGATCACATGTGCTGTGGAGCAAATGAGCCCATGCAGCTCAACTAGGGAGAAGCCCGTGTGCTGCAACAAGGAGCCCACGTGCCGCAACTGAGACCCAACCCAGTCATAAAAAATAAAAAGACTAGCAGACCATGAGTTGGTCCTCTTAACAGGAAAAAAGACACAGTTCTTCTCCTCAAGGGATTTTTCTTGGAAGAAACCATATTTAGGAAAAAGAAATACTCATTGAGAGGCAAAGTGGAATTACAGAGTAAACATGGATGTTGGAGTTAGATCTCCTGGCCTGGAATCCCACTTAGTCCCTTATAAGCTGTGTGACTCTAAGGAAGTTACTGGACATCTCTGGGCCTCGATTTTTTTCATGTGTGAAATAGTAGTCGTAAGGATTAACTGCAATGGTGATGTGATACACCTTGGAAAGAGTGAGGCAATCTGTAGAGGCTGATTTTATTGCCATTCAGATACAGGGTCCGTTGGTGTGGAATCGGATCATCAGGGAAGGCTTAGCACGATGGGCCAGTGAGATTCAGAGTAGACCTTAAAGAATGGGTGGAATCAAGACAAGGGAGGAAAAGGTTAGTGGCCCAGATCAAGGGCTTTTATAGGACTTCCCTAGTGGTCCAGTGGTTAAGAATCTGCCTGCCAATGCAGGGGACACGGGTTCAATCCCTGGTCCGGGAAGATCCCACATGCGGTGGAGCAACTATGCCTGTGTACCACACCCACTGAGCCTATGATCTCGAGCCCATGCTCCACACAAGAAAAGCCACCACAGCAAGAAGCCCACCTGCCGCAACTGGAGAAAGCCCACAAGCAGCAACCAAGACCCAGTGCAGCCACAAGTAAATAAATTTTAAAAAAGTAAAAAAGCCCTGGAGGGGACATATGTATATCTATGGCTGATTCATGTTGAGGTATGGCAGAAACCAACACAATATTATAAAGCAATTATCCTTCAGTTTAAAATAATTAAAAAAAACAAGCACTTTTATAGAAAAGGTGTTATTGTTGGATTATCCTAGAGAATTGAGCTTTTGGGGTACCTGAAGAGGGGCAATGTGTCATATATATGACACCTAAAGTAGTACTTTGAAGATAAAAGTCTGTCCGGAAACACTTTCTAATAAAGGGGACCATGTTAAAAAACAGACTGCTTGTGTTCCTTCTGTGTTCCCTGTTTGTTTTCCTCATGTGAGAACAATCTACACACTGAGGTCTCCCTCCGAAGACGGGGAGTTTCTAGGGTCAGAGAGGATGTCTTCCACTATTTTGCTGACTGAGAATTTGTGCTAATGAGTTAAGAATAAAAACTGGTGAAAATGCTTTGTGTTATTACAGCAAATGTTACTTCTGGTCTCCATCAGTCTAGCATTTTTAAGCAGTTGCAAGCCGCCAGCTTTGCAACCCTGAAGTTTGCAGCTTTATATCCAAATCCTATTTTTAAACACAGATACACCGCCCTGGTGCCTACAACCAGTTCATTAGCCCTTGTGGGCGGGGCAAAGAGTTTTCTAGCACCCAAGAGAAACCTAACAGATTTTTTAAGTGAATGCATTTATTTCTTTTACTCTGTACAAACCTGAATGATCTGCCTATGACAGTTCTGGTTTTTAAAAAGTAAAATGAAAGACAAATTGGAGAGGGTTGAAAATGACTGCCTGTCAGCGTATTCAGAGGTTTCTCTGGCTTCCAGGAAAAAGGGGCAGGACTTAAGGTCCCTGTGTGTGGTTTAAGGACAGACTGAGGCTTGTGTTTTGATTTGAGAATCAAAACTGAACCTAAACTTGTAAACATTCCATGTTTTATTTTTTTTAAGGGTAGCTTTGCTAAAATGCAGATGAAACATTTTGTTCTTTGGAGTTTCTAGGAATAAGCATGCCTGTCAGACAACCCTCAGATTATTTTAACTGTATCTCTGGGTCTATATAGTAATTTCTTGAAAAAAAAAAAAAAAGATAATTATTCAACTAAATGCCATGCTCATTGCCAATGCCAAGGCCTCCCTGGGTTGGTTTGTACGTTTGTTTGCATAACCTCTAGCTCAGTTGATTCTTTTTCCACAGGCCTCGGCAGCCAACAGGCAGATCCTTGTTTATTTAAATAAACAATGTAATGAATAAATCTGTGATGAATACCTACTATGCACCACACACTGAGCTAAGAGCTGGGGATAAAGCCAGCACCAATTTTCCTGCCCTAAGGGGTACTGGGGACTTCCCAGGTGGCGCTAGTGGTAAAGAACCCGCCTGCCAATGCAGGAGACGTAAGAGACTCGGGTTCAATCCCTGGGTTGAGAAGATCCCCAGGAGGCGGGCATGGCAACCCGCTCCAGTATTCTTGCCTGGAGAATCCCATGGACAGAGGAGCCTGGCGGACTACAGTCCATAAGTCGCAGAGAGTCAGACACAACTGAAGTGACATAGCACAAACGCGCACAAGGGGTCTTGGAGTAGCGAAATCATGACAACACTATGATGGGAGTCCTGTGATCAGGAGAGAGACCCCAGCAAGATAAACTTCAGCATAGGTTTCCCACAGGATGTGACCAGCTGAGTCTTAAAGAGCAAGGAGGGCTTCGCTTGGGGAAGAAGCCTGGAACAACATTCTAGGTGGGGAGAAGCATGCGTGGAAAGGCTTGGGGGAGAAAGTGTTTGATGCAAGCCACACATATCATTATGGCTGGGCTGGAGAAGCCTGGGGAAGAGCACAACCAGCTTCTCCAGGGAAGGTGCTGGGAGCCGTGGGGCTGGTTCACTTTAGGTCACACAGATGCGTGCAAACATACATCTGCTCCTTGACGAGAGCTCCAAGAATCTTCTCACGTGGTCCTGCATGGCTGGAAGTCTTCCTGAATAAAATAGACTGGATCCATTGGCCCACAAGTAATATATAAACCATAGCCATGCTTTAAAAAATGAGTCATCATTTTTTCAAAAGCTGTCGATATCAAGAGGGACAGTCAGCCTTGATCTCAAGCTGCTGGAGGTTAGATTTCATGGTAGTCACTTCTGGAGAGAGACTCTTATTTGACATGCTCTTCTTTTTTTATTTTTTCACTTTGTGTACTTTATATTTTTATTGGAGATATTTGACTGACAATATTAGTTTTGGTGTCGAACATAGTTGATTCAATATTTCTACAGAATATATTCCATTTAAAGTTATTATAAAATAATGGTTATATTTCCCTGTGCTATACAGTATATCCTTGTTTTTTATTTTATTCATAATTTGTATCCCTTAATCTCCTACCCGCCTTGTCTCTCCCCTCTTCCAACTAGTAACCACTAGTTTGTTCTTTGTATCTGTGAGTCTGTTTCTGTTTTGTTATGTATACTATATTAGCATGTTTTATTTTTTTAGATTCCACATATAAGTGACATTATACAGTATTCATCTTTCTTTGTCTGACTTATTTCACTAAACACAATACCCCCCAGGTCCTTCTGTGTTGTTGCAAATGGCAGAATTTCATCCTTTTTTTATGACTGGGTAATATTTCATTGTATATATATGCACCACATCTTCTTGATCCAATTCTTCCATTGATGGTCACTTCGTTGATTCCTTATCTTGGCCATTGCAAATATTGCTGCTATGAACATTGAAGGGCATATATCTTTTCAAATTAGTATTTTCATTTTCTTCAGGTCCATACCCAGATGTGGAATTGCTGGATCATGTGGCAGTTCTGTTTTTAGTTTTTTAAGGAACCTCCTTACTGTTCTCCATGGTGGCTGTGCTAATTTACACTTTCACCAATCGTGTACTAGGGTTCCCTTTTCTCCACATCCTCACTAATATTTGTTATCTGTAGACTTTCTGACCAGTGTGAGACATTGTGGTTCTGACACTGTGGTTTTGACTTGTGTTTCTCTGTGATGAGTGATGTGGAACATTTTTTCACCTACCTGTTGGCCATCTATGTATCTTCTTTGGGAAAATGTCTATTCAGGTCTTCTGCCCATTTTTAAAATTGGTTTGTTTTTTGATATTGAGTTGTATACGCTGTTTATATATTTTGGATATGAACCCCTATGAATCATATCATTTTCAAATATCTTCTCATTCAGTAGGTTATCTTTTCATTTTGTCAGTGGTTTCCTTTGCTATGCTAAAGTTTTTGAGTTTAAATAGGTTCCATTTGTTTATTTTTGCTTTTACTTCCTTTGCCTTAGGAGACAGTTCCTAGACATTTTAGAATGATAAATTTATAACCATAGAGAATTAATTCTTCTGAGAATGAATAAGAACAGTGGCTTTCATTTAACACTGCATCACTAACTTTTCCAATCATATACAGTCAGGAAAATGCTGGGGGAAAAGTCTTCTTGGGAAATTATTATTATTTGGAAACCCATTTAGGCATCTTCTTGTGAAATGTTAAAGATTCACATGTCACTAAGGAGAAGCAGATTGTCAGGCCTTAGTGGTGAACTCAGGACAGAGAGTGGCCTTAACTTTGCATCTTTTTACTAGGACTTTATGTATAAACTTGAGCTAGATGTTCCTTGCTGTGGAATCTCCTTGCAGATAAGTGAGTCACACCTGCCAAGAATGGCAGGGAGTCTGAGTGACACAATTTGTAAATAAATTACAGTGTTATTCTTCCACCTATGGAAGTTAATATAAATGATAATACAGATTGAGGACTTTTATAATACAAAAAAATTTAGTGACTTCTAAACTATTTCTGGAGAAGGAAATGGCACACCACTCCAGTGCTCTTGCCTGGAGAATCCCAGGGAAGGGGGAGCCTGGTGGGCTTCCGTGTATGGGGTCACACAGAGTTGGACACGACTGAAGTGACTTAGCAGCAGCAAACTATTTCTAGAGTCCCCAAGGCACTACATAATCATGAGAACAGCTAAGAACCTAGAGTTCTCAACCAACTAAACTGCCGTTGGGGTTTGCAACAAGTACGTTATTTATTTTCCTAAAAGAGTGGCTTTTCCCCTAGATTTGATTTCATTTATACTTTTTGTTTTATTCTGTTTCCTTTATTCTGTCATGAAATGATCTCTTGTTGAAACTGAAAGATAAAATGTGAGCAGGTATGTGCATTAATCCATTGATTTCCAAATCTTAGTTGTAGAGAAAATGGACAATGTTACAGGTGGCATGGAGACATCTCGCCAAACCTATGATGACAAGCTCACAGCAGTGGAAAGCGACCTGAAAAAATTAGGTAATCTGCAATGAGAGTGAACTATGAAGTCGAATCCCTATAACTCAGCGGTCCCTAACCTTCTTGGTACCAGACACTGACTTCATGGAAAACAATTTTTCCACTGACTGGGGGTTGGAGGATGGTTTGGGGATGATTCAAGTGCATTACATTTACTGTGCACTTTATTTCTATTCTTATTACATCAGCTCCACCTCAGGTCATCAGACATTAGATCCCAGAGGTTGGGAACAGCTTCCCTAACTCAACTCTATGTAAATGACCACAGTTTTTGTTTTTGTTTCAAGAATGACATGGCTCTAAACTCACATTCACCTGGAAAGACCTTAAACTTTCATGTTGTGTGTTAATCTTTCCTCATGATTTAATTCAAAAGCTTTAAAATTTTAAAATTAAGGACCAATTTTGAAGTTGAATCCCCTCCCCCAAAAAATACTATTGTGTACCAAATAAAATCTGAAGATCAATCCTGATGGGGAAATACCACAAATACCCTTTATCAAAAGCTCTTTTATAAAATGCTTGGTAAATTCATATTTGAAATATCTTAAATTGCACAAAATAATTGTAGAAATTAATTTTAAGAAATAGAAGATTCCAGCCTATTTTATCCTGTGCTTTTTTTCCTCCAAACTTTTTAAAGAAGAATTTTGGTGATTTTGAGGAATAGAAGATTCTAGCCTATTTTATTATGTGATTTTTTTCCCCCAATTTTTAAAAGAATAATTTTGGTGAACTTAACAAATAGAAGGTTATTGCCTTCTTGTCATCCTTCCTAGTGCTCTAGAAACAAGTAAATTCCCCTCCTTCCATGAGAAAAGTGTTCACCCAAGTTAATCTGTGCTGGTATTCTGCACCCTTTCCAATTTCTGAGGACCCAAGTCTAACAGAGATGTGGATTTTACTAATGCATGCAGTGAGCACATCACACAAGTTTTCTGTCCGAAATAGAGCACATTCCAGTTAGGAATAAAACTATTTTATTCTTGGGAATCTGTGACCTCACCCAAACACGTCTCCATCTCACCAACCTGAGTAACACACGTGTCTGATTCCAGGGGACCAAACGGGAAAGAAAGCGCTCAGCACCAACTCAGAACTCTCCACCTTCAGGTCGGACATCCTGGATCTCCGTCAGCAACTTCGTGAGATCACGGAAAAGACCAGCAAGAACAAAGATACGCTGGAGAAGTTACAGGCAAGCGGGGACGCGCTGGTGGACCGGCAGAGTCAACTGAAGGAAACTTTGGAGAATAACTCCTTCCTCATCACCACCGTCAATAAAACCCTGCAGGCGTATAACGGCTACGTCACGAATCTTCAGCAGGACACGAGCGTGCTGCAGGGCAACCTGCAGAGCCAAATGTACTCTCACAACGTGGTCATCATGAACCTCAACAACCTGAACTTGACTCAGGTGCAGCAGAGGAACCTCATCACAAACCTGCAGCGCTCTGTGGATGACACGAGCCAGGCGATCCAGCGCATCAAGAACGACTTCCAGAACCTACAGCAGGTCTTTCTTCAAGCCAAGAAGGACACGGATTGGCTGAAGGAGAAGGTGCAGAGCCTGCAGACGCTGGCTGCCAATAACTCCGCTTTGGCCAAAGCCAACAACGACACCCTGGAGGACATGAACAACCAGCTCGGCTCCTTCACAGGGCAGATGGACAATATCACCACCGCCTCCCAAGCCAACGAGCAGAACCTGAAGGACCTGCAGGATGTACACAGGGACGCAGAGAACAGAACAGCAGCCAAGTTCAGCCAGCTCGAGGAGCGCTTCCAGCTCTTTGAGTCAGACATTGTGAACATCATCAGCAATATCAGCTACACAGCCCACTACCTGCGGACACTGACCAGCAACCTGAATGAAGTCAGGACCACGTGCACGGACACGCTGACCAAACACACGGACGATCTGACCTCCCTGAACAACACGCTGGCCAATATCCGTTTGGATTCTGTTTCTCTCAGGATGCAGCAAGATTTGATGAGGTCAAGGTTGGACACAGAAGTGGCCAACTTGTCAGTGATTATGGAAGAAATGAAGCTGGTGGACTCCAAGCATGGTCAGCTCATCAAGAATTTTACCATCTTGCAAGGTAAGTGGAAATTCTGAACTTATGTTATTATCTATGATTGTAGAACAAATGACCCTAAAACTCGACAATTTAAAACAATAAGCCTGTATTACTGTATAGTTCCTGTGGGTCAGGGATTCGGGAGTAGCTTAATGTAAGTCGGTGGTTTGGGCTCAGTATCTCTCATGAGTTTGTAGTTAAGATGATAGCTGGAACTATAGTCTTCTTATTTATCTATTTTTGGTTGTGCTGGGGCAGGGAGGTCTCTGTTGCTGCTCACAGGCTTTCTCTAGCTGCGGCAAGTAGGGCTCCTCTCTAGTTGTGGTACACGGGCTTCTTATTGCAGTGGCTTCTCTTGTTGCAAAGGGTGGGCTCCAGGTGCTTGGGGGCTTCAGTAGTTGTGGCACCTGAGCCTAGTTGCCCCGAGGTATGTTGAATCTTCCTGGAAGAGGGATAGAACTCATGTCCCTAGATTTAACTACTGGACCACCAGGGAAGCCCTGGGGCTGTAGTCTTCTGAAGCTTTAATTGGGGCTGAGGAGCTGCTTCCAAGATGGTTCATTCATATGGCTCTTGGGCTTGTTGGTTATTGGCAGGTGGCCTTGGTTCCTCATCATGTGAAATTGCTTGAGTGTCCTCACAGCAGGGCAGCTGGCTGCCTCCAGAGCAAATGATCCAAGAGAAACAGAAAGAAGGAAGCCAAGATGTCTTTTAGCCTCAGAAGTCACATACCATCATTCTACCATATCCTCTCCTTTAGAAACAAGTCACTAAGTCCATCTCACACTCGAAGGGGAGGATAATTAAGTTCTATTTCTCAAAAGGAAGGGAAGCATAACTAAGAATTTGTGGACAGTGCTTAAAGGTATGGAGAAGGCGATGGCACCCTACTCCAGTACTCTTGCCTGGAAAATCCCATGGACAGAGGAGCCTGGTAGGCTGCAGTCCATGGGGTTGTGAAGAGTCGAACACGACTGAGCGACTTCACTTTCACTTTTCACTTTCATGCACTGGAGGAAATGGCAACCCACTCCAGTATTCTTGCCTGGAGAATCCCAGGGACGGGGGAACCTGGTGGGCTGCCGTCTATGGGGTCGCACAGAGTCGGACACAACTGAAGCGACTTAGCAGCAGCAACATCTTAAAGATATTCCATTAAATGTTTGTGAATGAAAGACTGGTTAATTTGGAATTTTTCAGTGCCTAGCTAATTTCAATGCCATTATAAATTGGGCTCCTTTGGAAGAAAGATTCAATCTTTTAGATCATGGAGTGACCATTAAGAGATTCCTACTTCCAAGTGCCATGAATTCCACAGAGGAGGGAAATGCTATGACTTACATATAAAATCTGAGTTTTACTCCAAACCAGGTCATCCCTATAAACTGAAAGTCCTTGGATCAGACTAGATCATTTTTGAGCTTTCAGGAAAGCAATAATCATCAGAATGACTTCACTAAGAAGAAGGCCAATGAACTTCATTTTATTTCCTGACAGTAACAGAGATAGTATATTGTTTAAACTAGGAGAATGAAAAATAGCATATCTGGACTTCAGCGAGGCTCCTGGCAGTGACACCCTTCAGAACAAGGTGGAGCAATCAGTGATGGATGAATGACCAATTAGATGGGTTTATTGGTCGGATTCGTTTTCTGTGCTGCATGCTGCTGCAGCTGCTAAGTCGCTTCAGTCGTGTCCGACTCTGTGCGACCCCACAGACGGCAGCCCACCAGGCTCCTCCGTCCCTGGGATTCTCCAGGCAAGAACACTGGATTGGGTTGCCATTTCCTTCTCCAATGCATGAAAGTGAAAAGTGAAAGTGAAGTCACTCATAGCAAATTACTAAAAACTCAGCACTTACAGCACCCATTTCTCATCTCACAGTTTCTGTGGTCAGGAATCTGGGTACAGCATAGGTGTATCCTTTGCTTAGGGTCTTGCCCAGGTACAGGCTCAGTGAGGGGCTGTGGTTTCATGAGTCTTGACTAGGGAAAGCCTCATTTCCACACTCCTTCAGGTTCTTGGCAGAATTCATCTGTTGGCAGTCTGGATGGTAAGATGGGCTGTCAGGTCCTAAAGGTCACCCCAGCCCCTTGCCATGTGGCCATCTCAAACCATTGCAGCTTCTTTACACCCAGCAAGGGAGTCTCTCTCACTCCAGCCTGCAAAGATAGAGTCTTATATAATGTAACCTAGTCAAGGGAGTGACAAACCATCACCTTTGCCATTTACAGTTGGTCAGAAGCAAGTTACAGTTTCCATGCTTAAGGGGAAAGGATTATACAAGGGCATGAGTCACTGGGAGTCACCCTTGGGTGTAACTGCCATGGTAGTCGAATGAGTATAAACAGTGATAGTTAAATGAGCCCCTCTGAGCCTGGAAGCAGAGCTGAGTGGCAGATGGCAGGGACCTGCTCAATAGCTTTGCAGGGACTAGCATGAGGACACAGATGACGGCCAGTACTTGTGTGATGTGAAACTGTGTATACTAACTAACAGGTCAGAGAATCCTGATCCAAAATGATCTCCAGAGGCTGGGACAGTAAAGAGATGCCAACAAAATGAAATAGATGGGGGAGACATGAAAATCCCCACTTGTAGATAGAGAAGACCAAACATGAATGTTGATGGCGGGGGGGCATGACTTAGAGGAAGTGTGCATGAAAAGCGTGGGGCATTTTAGTAGATTGTAAAGCAACTCAATGTGTCTGCCAGGGAAGCTCATGTGATCTTTTGCTGTATTAATAAAAATATGATCTCCAAAATGAGGGAGGTGACACTCCCTCCTTTTAGCATGGCAAAACCACTCCCAGAGGATAGTGTGTATGTTAAGGAGCCCGATCAACAGGGGGTGCTCACAGACCAGCATGCTCAGAAAAATAGGACCAGGGTTAGTGATGGGGTCTAGAAACCATGCACTGTGAAGAAGGATGGAAGAACCTGGAACTTTAACCTATAGGAGAGATTGCTTAGTGGGGAATAAGGCAGCTGTTTATAACTATTCAAAAGGCTGTCATGTGGAAGAGATTTTAAATGACATCTGAGGCGCTCCAGAGGGTGAAACAAAGACTAGTGGGTACTCATTAAAGGAAAATAAGTTTTAGTTTTTATATAGTGTTCCTTATAAAAATTGCTGTTGCTTGAAAATATAATGGGTTCTGTGAACCGTATGTGTGCCCCGGCTATAGAGGGGCTGGACAATGCCTGTCAGGGTTACTGTAGGTGAGAGTCATACTCTGAATAAAGAGTGGGCTTTCACACAGCTAGACAGTTCTTCAGTGCTTGATTTATTTATTACGTATATTTATTTCTTTTCCCCTATTCCTTCTCGACCGAAATTCAGAATGAGGGGAAATCTCAGCAGACTTGCAGTCTCACAAAATAAGTGCTTTCTAATTGTCTCTTAAAGTTGTAATACCCTCAACAATCCTAACATGGTATTCTGGATATTTTCTAGCTATAAATGTCTTTGGAGATGTCATTTCCTTAGAGAAGGGGGGCTACAGTCCATGGGGTCATAAAGAGTTGGCCACGACTTAGTGACCAAACAACAATAAATGACATAGGTTTATCATTCCATGATTTAATTGTTAATTTAATAAACAGTTGACATATGAATTGTTTATTTTAATTGTTTATTTAATTGTTAATGAATTAACAGTTTAATTGTTCATTTCTCTTCTGCAAGGAAACGTCTGACATATTTAGTTTATAGAGTGTGTCTTGACAGCTAGTATATGAAATACTCTAGTTGAAGATTCAGAGCCTGGCCTTAAATGAGTTAATGTTTCCATTGTTTCTGATTATTTTTATCAACTGAAGTTAAGTATGAGTGTAATGACTGCTTTTCATGAATTACCCCTGTGACACCCATTCTGTAAAGCAGGTGTTCAAAAACTCATTGCCAGTTATTCATGAGGAAACTAAGGCTTCGAGGGATTTAAGGAACTTGGTTAAATTTACATAAATGATAAGTAGCTAAACGGGATCTGAGCCCAGACTGTCTGGTGCAAAGCCTGTGATGCAAACCCCACAGATAATCACAGAAAATGCATGCCCTTCGTCCTGGCCGCACCAGGGGAGCGAATGAGGCCAACGTGACGGGATTTCACTCTAAGTGTGGGGGAGAGTTTTAAGGAAGGTGGTGACATGACCTGATTTATATTTTTGAAAGGTCATCCTGGATGCTGGGGGAAGAACAGATAACCAGAAAACCAGGAAGATAATCCTGGAGGCAGCAGTCCAGTGAGGGGTAGTGGACCCATTGTGGGTGACTTGGGATGGATGGTAGCAGCATGCATGACCAAAGTGGGTCTTCTCAGTCAGGAGGAATCCTGGAGAGAGAATCAAGGGCAGCCCTGCTCTTCCCCAGACAATAGCCCTGACTGGCCTTCTGTGGCTGTGCCTGCAGGGTGAGGAACGCTTGGGCTGGAGGAGCTGTGAATGTTCAGAGCCCACCCAGATCCCTTCTTGACCACATTTGGTGTGCAAAACCCTGGATTTCCCTCCCCAGAGCGTCCCAAGCCCAGAGGCACCGGTACACTGATGGAGTGGAGTGCTGTGGGCAGAAACTGGACACAGGATCAGGTTAGCTGTAAGGAGCTGAACAAGGCTCATGGATGGATCAGACATGAGCAGGGGGGAGGAAGGGGCATCTCCTAAGTGTTTAGCTTGAGCAACAAGGTGGATGCTGGGAAAGATTGAGGGCAGGAGGAGAAGGGGGCGACAGAGGATGAGATGGCTGGATGGCATCACCGACTCAATGGACATGAGTTTGAGTGAACTCTGGGAGTTGGTGATGGACAGGAAGGCCTGGCGTGCTGCAGTCCATGGGTTGGCAAAGTGTTGGACACGACTGAGGGAGTAAACAACAACAGCGAGGTGGATGGTGGTGCTGACCAGGAGACGCAGAAAGAAAGGCCTCTTTAGATGTATTGAGTGGGAGATGTCTCTTAGGATGGGGTTTCTGACTGTCTCTGAAAGACCTCAGGGCTCGGTTTCTGAATGGTATCTTCTTTTTCCCATTCACTTTTTTTTATAATTAAATTCATTTTCATTGAAGGATAATGGCTCTACAATATTGTATTGGTTTCTGCCAAACATCAGCATGAATCAGCCATAGGTATACCTACGTCCCCTCCCTCTTGAACCTCCCTCCCCATCCTGCCCGTCGAGGTTGTTACAGAGCCCCCAGTTTGAGTTCCTGAATCACATAGCAAATTCCCATTGGCTATCTGTTTTACATATGCTAATGTGTTTGTTTCCATGTTACTCTCTCCTTACATCCCACTAACATTTATGCTTGGTCTGTTCATTAGCTGCCCTTTCTGTGACTTGACCTGAGAAACTTCTCAAGCCAAGACACCCCCTTTCTATTCAATCTGTTCAACTTCCTCCAGGACGGGAATGCCCACCGGCGATTTCAAGAGAACCAGAGGCAGGAGAGGAATCAGCTTCCGAATTCCAGTGGTCCCTCCCACACTTCATCTCTGGCATCTTTCCTCTTTCTCTGTACCAGATCCCACCCCTGGGCATGAGGGAGACTTAGGATGGAGCAGGGTGGGATTAACATCGGCCTAGGTTAGGTTTGCCTCTGCAAGATGCCGAATAACCTGATGCTTTCCAGGAAATTCTTGGTGACTCACACTGCAAGAACCCTAATGCTTCTGGCACAGTTCAGCCACAGCAGACGTGTGCCTCATGAGGAACTGAAACGTGAAGCTGATGGATTAGATGGCTGAGCAAGATGATCATCTGGAACTAGATATGAAGTCATGTACTGAATCCTGGAGAAGACTCTTGAGAGTCCCATGGACAGCAAGGAGATCAAACCAGTCAATCCTAAAGGAAATCAACCCTGAATATTCATTGGAAGGACTGATGCTGAAGCTGAAGCTTCAATACTTTGGCCACCTGATGCAAAGAGCTGACTCATTGAAAAAGATCCTGATGCAGGGAAAGACTGAGGGCAGGAAGAGAAGGGGGTGACAAAGGATGAGATGGTTGGATGTCATCACTGACTCAATGGACATGAGTTTGAGCAAACTCAAGGAGATGGTGGAGGATAAGGAAGCCTGGCGTGCTGAAGTCCATGGGGTTGCAAAGAGTCAGAGACGACTGAGCAATTAAACAACAACAAAATTGAATCCTGACAACAATGATCTCTACCTCCATAAACCCCAGAACCTTATGAAAGGCTTATTTTTTTTGTTGAAGATAATGTAACATTTTTTATCCTAATTTGGTACATGGAAGACTTCATACTTCATAAAACACACTCTTAGGCGGCAAGTTTACCTCACACCCTAAGCTACTCCTACAATACATGCAGGTGTAAATCGCATCCTCCTAGTACAACCAGACAGTTCCCTGCACCTGCTTTTCTGGGAGGACCATGAGGTTTAGTGATGAGAACAAGAGCTCTAGAGCCGGAGAGCCCTGGAGATGAGTACCAAGTATCTGTCTACCTATTACAGTTATAAGGACTTAATGAGATAATGTTAATAAAACAGTGCAGTGCCTGGCAGAGGCTTAGCTCATATTCATACCCAAGTATTAGTATGTTCAGTTCCTGTCCAGGTTTTTCCCTCTGCTATAGCCCCAGCCAGTACATCACCGTGGAGGACAACATTCATGTCCACAAAGAATACAGTTGTATGGACGCAGGCTTTAAGGTTAATGGGAGTTCAGAAGTTCTTACTGCTGGCTTCCTGGTGCCCAGCCCTGGAGAGGAATCAGACTGGGTGCTGCCAGTCTCTGGCTTTCACTCATTTTTGATCCATGTTATACATTTATTTTTGGCTCTGCTGAGGGCTCCTCTCTAGTTATGGTGCATGGGATTCTCATTGCAGTGACTTCTCGTTGCAGCACTCAGACTCTAGGGCGAGTGAGCTCAGTAGTTGTAGCACATGGGCTTAATTGCTCTAGGGCATATGGGATCTCCCCGGATCAGCTATCGAACCCATGTCTCCTGCAGTTGGCAGGTGGGTTTTTAACCACTGGACCACCAAGGAAATCCTGATCCACGTTTTTTGAGTGCAGGCATTCAAAGGCATTGAAGCACACTGTGGCCAGTTGATGAGAAACAGTGGCTTATATATATCCTCCTCTGTGGACAAAGAGCTACCATGGCTTTCCAGATGTCTGACTATCTTGAACATGAGGTCAAGAACCAAATTATTCTTTAAAACAATTGCCAAATATCCTGTCTTAAATTTCCTTTTAATTTGTATATTCCTTTTCACCTAAGAGCAGCAGAACAACTTTTTCATATGTGGGTGTTAAATAAATGTGATTCATTTCACTGCGTGAGAAGAAAAATATGTCAGATGATATTACTATTTTTCTGTATCTTCCAACCTGACTACTTGTGGTTCTAAAATAAAAGTCTCCACGATGTTGAGTGGCAGTAAGAATTAAAGTGGTTTCTCTATTTCCCGTTAGGCACGAGCAGTTTTTTGGAAAACAAGTTGTAAAGTTATTTCAGGGTTAGGATACAGGACTTGGCCCTTCTCAAAGCCTGCAGCTTGGTGGCCAAAGCAGAACAGCACAGTATTTAAAGTCTCCTATCCTCTTTAAGATGTTTGTTTAAAGGACTCTGGTGTTTAAGGCCCCTGGCTCTGGAGCCTAGAAGCCTGGGGAGAGGTTTTGCTGACAGTGCAAACACAGCTGTCCTGAGTTCTGATCTTGGTCATATATGGGCATTTCTGGAGGCTTCATTCAAAAGCTATACCAGCAACACGGTATCCTGGCGTTTCAGAATCCCAAGCCAGGGGAGCTCCCTGGTTGTCCAGTGGTTAGGACTCCACACTTCCATTGCACAGGACACGGGTTCAATCCCTGGACAGGGAACTAAGCCACATGGCAAAAAAAAAAAAAAAATCCCAAGCTAGGCAGCCAACCACGTGGCCTCCAGTTTGCTGTTCTGTACAGGACATCATGTCTGCCCCACATGTAGCGTCATCATTTTCTCGAATCTGAATTCAAGTTATTGCAAGGGCTCATGAATACTATCTTGTCATTTATTTCAGAGTTTTCACTTTTAAGGCACTATCAGTGGCTTATATTTTATTTCATTTTACTTTGACTTTAACAGCTTCACCCCCCCTCTAAAAAATAAAGATTCAAGTAATACCTAAAATCCTAGGATCATGCAGATGCCAAAAGCAATACTGGCATCCCAGGTCCTTGAGGAAGATATACCCCTAGCATTAGTGATCAGCTTTGTAGGGGGATCCAGTCCTGACTTTTGAAATGGTTTTAGCTTTTTTTCATAGTGATTGTTAAAAAGAAATAAATAGCAAACATCTAGGTTTTAAGGAGCGAGCAAAGTATTGTCTTAATGAGCCAAGTATACGAATGAATGAATCCCTGAGTACAGGGCACACAGGTACGTTTCCCCATAGCCCAGTGTTTGAAGGCAGAGTTCCAGCCTCCGGCTCTAGCTCTGTGAGATTTTTCCAAGGCTGGGGCAGCTGTGGATGAAGACGTGGGTCCTAGCAGTGTGCCTGCTAGGAGTTTATCCACAGCCATGAGTATAAAACATTATATTTAACTTTTCAGTATAACAGAGAACATAGTTGTTTTTTTAATTGGAGGATAATTGCTTTACAAAGTTGTATTGGTTGCCCCTCTTGAGCCTCCCTCCTGCCCCCACCCCACCTCTCTAGGTTGTCACAGAGTGCCAGGTGGGGCTCCCTGTGTTATAAAGCAGCTTCCCACTAGCTATGTATTTCACACGTGGTAATCTGTATATTTCAGTACTACTCTTTCAATTCATTCCACCCTCTCCGTTCCCAATTCCATCTGTTCTCCATATCTGTATCTCTCTTCCTGCTCTGCAAATAGGTTCATCTGGACCCTTGTCCTAGACTACATATATAAGGGTAGAGACATATTTGTTTTTCTCTGACTTACTTCACTCTGTGTAACAGGCCCTAGGGTCATCTACCTCAGTTCAACTGACTCAAATTCATTCCTTTTTATGGTTGAGTAATATTCCATCGTATATATGTACCACAACTTCTTTATGCATTCACCAATTGATAGACATTTAGGTTGCCTCCAGGTCCTGGCTGTCATAAACAGTGCTGCAGTGAACACTGGGACACATGTGTCTCTTTGAATATGCAGATAATCTATTTGTGATGGATGTAGTGCTTCATATGAAAAATTCAGTTTTTATCCTAATCCAGCTAGGAAATCCGTCACAAGTAGGATTTTAGACTTTATCCAAGGCAAAAACTTGTATCTCCTTCCAATATTTTATTCCCTTTCTTCTCAACATCTGGAAATTAGTATCAGTTGGTATTTTGTGTTGACTGTGCGGTCTGCGTTTTTATGGCATTATTAAAATAAGCCATGATTCTTTGTGGAGGGGGTGAGGATATTCAAGTGTAACTTAGGTTCAGAGAGAAATAGCCAAACACCATATACTACCCAACCCCGAAAGGAAGAAGATTCATGAAAAGCTGTCACCCCAGGTAAAGGAGGTCTTGGATTCATGTCAGGAAGGGAAGAGAGAATCGTATGTCTTTGGAATTCTGTTGGCAACCAGAGGAGGGTGTTATGGAAGAAATACAACTCTCTGCCACATGGGTCTGTCGGAACATTCAGAACAGGGAGACAGGCCCTGGAATGGGCACTATTTCCTGGCCATGGGTGAACTCATTTCCCATAACTTGGGAGTGCAGCACCAACCCCAGTCACGCATGATAGAGCAACGCTGGTTATTGGCAAATCCATAAAGAGAATAAAGAATTTCTAAAGCACTTGAATTTCCCAACAGATCTTCTTCATTATTTGGATTTCTTAAGGTCAAACATAGAACATGAACAAAACCGAAGTAGTTGTGTGTGGAAGGAGTTACTTTTATTTTTGCCCTTATTCCAAATAAATCAGATTTGTTTGCTTTGGCCTATTGTCAGTATCGTTCCACTAGAATCTTCCATCATGCTGCATGCTTTACGGAGGACCACACAGGCCACCTTCCCCACTAATAATCTCTTAAGACATTTTTTCTCAACTACACGAAGGAGCTAAGTTACCTTTTTAAAGGAGATCCATCTGGCAGTAAAAACTCACCCTCTGTCTTTCCTAAATGGCTAGGCTGTTTACTGAGCCTCCTCAGGTTAAACAGGAGAAAAAAAAATCAAATTATGGATATAAGATCACAGGATCAGTTCAGAAGTATGAATAGAGTTGGGAAGACATGTCCCCATGGCCACTCTGTACTGGCAGCCAGGGTCAACCTGATACATAGATTGAGTGGAGGTGACTTCTTAGAATGAGGTAAAGGCACCAGGCAGGACACTGTTACCCTAGAATCCCTCCCTTCTAATCTCTGCTGGACCCAACATGTTAGCACTAATGCAATGGGCTTTCTTTTATATATATACCCAGCACAGCCAAAAATACATACATACATATATATATATATATATACAAATAGTTATTTATTTATTTTTGGCTGTGCTGGGTCTTTGTTGCTGCGAGGACTTTCTCTAGTTGCTGCAAGCAAGGGCTACCCTTCCTTGCTGTGTGCAGGCTTCGCATTGCAGTGGCTTCTCGTGTTGCAGAGCACAGGCTCTAGGGCACGTGGGCTCAGTAGTTGCAGTTTCCAGGCTCTAGAGAAGTTGCTCCTCAGCATGTGGGATCTTCCTGGACCAGGGATTGAATCTGTATCTGCCACATTAACAGGTGGATTCTTTACTACCAGGGAAGCCTGCAATGGGGTTTTTGACCCATGAGGCACATTGATTTGACAAACACTTGCTAGATAATGACTGTGGCCTGTAATCTAGCTACTGGATGGGGAAGGGTCCTCGAAGAAGGATCAAGGACTAAACATCATAGAAGGAGGGAAAACTTCCACCTGGAGTGACCTGGGAGGATTACATGGTGGGTGAGCAGGAATTTTCCAGATGGATATGGGCAGAGGGAATTCTAGAAGAAATTTGCACAAGTGCAGAGGAGGATGAATCAACACACGTGAGATCAGGTCATAGAAGCCTTGACACCAGAGGGCCAAGAAGGTATTCTGGAGCAAGTGGGATCCAGAGCTGAGTGTGAGGAAGACAAATGTGCGAAAGATGTAGAGTGAGATGCATGGAGAGGGATCAGGTAGGCAGAGCAGTTGAGAGGTAACCATAAAAATCTACAAGAAAGACAGAGGGACGGGGGGAGAGAGGCCGAGAGAACACCGGCGCTAGGATGGTGATGAGACGGCTGTGATGATGCAGCGGGATAAGAGATGACGGGAGGAGGGCACGAACAGCAGAGGTGACGAGGTCACAGTAGAGATGCCAGGTTGGAGGTGCTGGCTGGACATCCCAGAGAAAATGGACCATCCATTAATGGGATGGAGATGAGGACTCAGAGGCCTGGAGAGCTGATGGTAGGGAGGAGTCAACAGGAGCAGATGGACAAAAGTCAGTAAGATGGATTCAGGAAGAAGGTGTTTCACCCCGAAGTCTCTGACTTATGGGGCAGATAACCCTAAAAGGAACGCACTGAAGCCAGCGCTAGCACCAGCGTGTGCTAGTTCAGCATAAACTCACTTTCAGCTCCGTAGAGAGTCCGGCCTGAAAGTGCAGGGGCAATGTCATGGGTAGGCTCAAGGAAGCAAAGCTGAGCCCAGGACCTAGGCTTCTGCAGAGGGAGGGCCGAGATGGAGGGCTGGCCGTGGCCGTGGATGGTATGTGGATGCAGTGATGTCCACTAGGGTCTGGGGTGGGAGGGAACAGAGATCCCCCTACTGAGGTGGGAAAGGCTGCTTCACCGTTCTGTCCTGACCAGCCAGTGGAGGGGTGGGGGGGTGTGCTGGTGAAGGGGGACAGGAAAAACTGAGCGTGGGAGTCCCACCAATCCTGCCTCTCCCCCGCACTTCCGTCCTTCCAGCCTCCAAGGCTCTGTGCTTCCATCCAGAGAATGGGTGTGGAGCTCTTTCACTTATTCCTGTAAAATAGCGAGATCTCAGATGCTCTAAGATTCCAGGCAGCGGAATATTTGAGCACAATGTCCTCCACGATGTGTTCATTTCAACACGAGAAGCCCTGAATTCCTGCCCCAGCTCCTCCCCCTGATGGTAACTGGACGTGTCTTACTCCCATGGGTGTGCTGTGTCAGTCGCTCAGTTGTATCCGACTCTTTGTGACCCCATGGACTGTAGCCTGCCAGGCTCCTCTGTCCATGAGATTCCCCAGGCAAGAATACTGGAGTGGGTTGCCATTCCCTTCTCCAGGGGATCTTCCTGACCCAGGAATTGAACCCAGGTCTCCTGCATTGCAGGTGGATTCTTTACCACTAGCGCCACCTGGGATGCCCCATTCCCCTGGGTAGATCTGTCTTGAGTTGCTTAGTAACTCTGAACAAAGCTTTGTGTCTCTGGCCCTGCGTGTCCTCAGATGTGCTGTGGGAATCCTATGGCATAGACGAAGGTCACGTGACATACTGTATGTGAAGATACCTCACCCTGTCATTTTCATACAAATCCTGCTTGTGATGTATTGTGTGATGTCGATGTTACTCTTGAGAACTCAGAGAAAACAGGACAACCCCATGTTAAGTGAACCGCCTTTTGGAGCAAGGAGAGATGAGCAAGTATTTGCTTCCCTTCCCCCAACCTTCTCCCTGCCTTTTTAAAGGGGAGCTGCTTTTTTCTCCTTTGGAGGAAAACGATTTTTTTTTTCCTCCCTTGCCAGTGAGATGCTGCGTCTATTTCTTTCTCTAGTCTACCCTCCCTGTGTGCTGTGCTGAGTCACTGAGTTGTGTCTGACTCTTTGCAACTCCATGGACTATAGCCCACCAGGTTCCTCTGTCTATGGGGATTCTCCAGGCAAGAATACTGGAGTGGGTTGCCATGCCCTCCTCCAGGGGATCTTCCCAACCCAGAGATCAAAGCCAGGTCTCCTGCATTGCAGGTGGATTTTTACAGTCTGAGCCACCAGGGAAGCCCAAACCCTATTTGCATTATTAGACGCATTTGATGCACTGTTTGCATCACTGGGAAAAATGAAACTGGTCCTCCTTAGCTGGCCCTGAGAGCACCCCCAACAGAGACCTCCTGTGCCAGTGAGCTGGTCCATAGTGAGGCCCGGCCCTGAGGACCTCGGTGTTCCCGCAGCACCATTGGAGGGACAGGAGCCCCACAGGGGAGGAGCAGAGAGGAGAAGCCGGGCTGGTACGATGGGGGAATTACAGGACAGAGTCCCTCAACACTCCATGGCATCTTTTTAGTCCAATTCAACCCCTAACCCCACACTTTACATGGTGCTTGTCATACAATAGGTAGTTAATAAATATTCATCAGATAAATGGAATGAGGAGGAAATAAGAGAGAGGTCATCTCAAGGAAATGCAACCCACTCCAGTATTCTTGCCTGGAGAATCCCATGGACAGAGGAGCCTGGTGGGCTACAGTCCTTGGGGTTGCAAAGACTCAAACATGACTGAGCGCACACACACGCACACACAGACACACACACAGTGATCCTAACCCACACAGCCTTCCTGTTGGTGGAAAAATGGTCCTCGATAACCAGAGGTGTCCTGGATTTCACACTTATGCCTTTTGTCTTCTTTTTATGTTTCAGGTCCTCCTGGCCCCAGGGGTCCGAAAGGTGACCGAGGACAGCAGGGACCCCCAGGCCCCACTGGCAACAAGGGGCAGAAAGGAGAGAAGGGGGAGCCGGGCCCACCTGGCCCAGCCGGTGAGAGGGGCCCAATCGGGCCAGTTGGCCCCCCTGGAGAGCGCGGCAGCAAAGGCTCCAAAGGCCTGCAAGGCTCCAAAGGTTCCCGAGGGTCCCCTGGGAAGCCCGGCCCCCAGGGCCCCAGCGGGGACCCAGGCCCCCCCGGCCCGCCGGGCAAGGATGGACTCCCAGGCCCCCAGGGCCCCCCCGGCTTCCAGGGACTGCAGGGCACCGTGGGGGAGCCTGGGGTGCCTGGGCCACGGGGGCTGCCAGGCCTCCCTGGGGTGCCAGGCATGCCAGGTATCAAGGGTCCCCCTGGCCCCCCGGGCCCCTCGGGGGCGGCAGTGCCCCTGGCCCTTAAGACCGAGCCGACCACAGCACCTGAGGCCAACGGTGAGTCTGAGCTCCTCACACCTGGGATTGGGGTGCTCCCTGTGTTCACCCCACACACCCAATCTTATTAGCAATAAAGGCATCACACAGGGTGGGCCCCCTGCTGCTCGCCTGGCCCCTCTCCAGGCAGCATCCTTCAGGCACGTGTGTTTATCCCTAAACAGCATCAGCTCCTCTAGCGCTTGTTTTTCATTAGCTAAGTCGGGTCCTCAGGGACAAACTGGTCCCAGACCTTGAATTCGGGAAAATCTGAGGCTGGCCACCCCAGCGCCATCCCTGTCTTCATTCTCTGCCTTTCACCTGGGGATGGTCGACCCTTGGTTAACGTGCAGATGGAACTTTCTGTTCCTGAAGCCAGATCGCATTTCTCTTTGAGAAGGTATTATGGCACCTTCTCATCCTTGGATAATGAAAGCTTTGGGTCTGCAACCAAGCCTGTCTTTCTCCCCTTGGACCCACAGCCGATTCCGCTTGGTTTCCTGCAGTCCCCCTAAGTTGCATTATTCTGTGAGCCTAGCTCTCCTGCCTCTTGTTTATAGGTTCTATGTGATCCCGGGCTGAGGGGACCACCTGAGCCTGTTCTGCTTGTTATTGCTGTGTCTGTGACTTCTGTCGTTGTAAAGACTAATCCAGACACAAAGGCCCGCTTAAGTGGTTTTAACCACCATGTGTCCTGCAGGCCACCTACTTCCTCGGACTGGTCTTGGCCCCTAGAATGTTCAGGAACATCAGTCACAGACTCAGCACACGGGCTCTGGGGAAGCCGGGCTGTGGCTATGCCTCCTAAAGGCATAGTGTTTTCAGTGTGTGTATGTTTTCATCGGCATTTTTAAACTTTGCATTCCTAGGCTGCCTGCCTCACTGGAAGAACTTCACAGACAAATGCTACTATTTTTCGACTGAGAGAGACTTTTTTGAGGATGCAAAACTTTTCTGCGAAAGCATGTCTTCACATCTCGTTTTCATAAACACGGGAGAGGAGCAGGTACGTGTGTGGCGTTCTTAGGGTTGGAGAAAACTGTAATTTAAGGATCGCTGACATCTGGAAAGTGCATGCTTACTGAGGATTCAAAGATACCATAAATTCATAGTCACAGAAACACCGCGGGCCACATGATTGAGATTTGGGCTTTATCCAGGGACAGAAAGCATTCATGGCATGGGGATTGAGTCCTTGTGCTCACACCTGGAAGCTCTTGCTTTATCAAGCCTGGAGCTGTGTGGCTTTTCCCAGTGACTGTTGAAAGAGCGGGAAGCCTGCAGGTCGGTTCAAGTCTCCTATGGAGAGGCAGAGAGCCCTGAGCACTGGAGGGGTGGGGCCGAATGCCAGGGTCCAGACATGTGGCCTCAACAGGGTCAGGAAGGGCATATATGGTCCCGGGACAGAGCCCACACATGATAACCACTCATCTGGTCCCTAATGTGTGCCAGGCATTTTCTCCTATAAACCTTACCACACCCCAGGAGCCTGTGGGTAATATTATCCCCATCTTACAGACAGGAAAACTGAGGCCCCACAAAATTTGAATGATTAATACATGAGACAAGTAAATGCAGAGCTGAGACTGAAACTGAGGTCCATCTAGCAATAATGCCAGTGCTTTCTCTTTACTGCCGCACTGTCACAGGGGCCTCCTTTCTTTCCCCTGCATGTCTCCGGCAGACAGGAGCCTGAAAACGGATGCTTCTGCAGTAATTGACTGGAAACCAGCATCCATAAGACAGTGGTCAGGCACCTGGGCCTGATCCCAGCTCAACCACTTGTCACCTTTATTAGGTTGGTGGTTGTAATGGCTCGAAGACATGTTATGCATGACACACTGCACATGGGACCTGGCCAGGAGGAAGAGCTTAATAGTGCTGTGGCTGTTACTGTTATTAGAACATTGGAGGGAGGGGCTGTGGGAGGGGGTGGAGCCTGGTGGGGTTCATGAGTGATCTGGATAGTTTAGGAGTATTGCTTATAAACTTATAAGAAGAAAACATGTCAAAGCCCTCCCCACCCCCCCACCATCAAAAAAGAAACCCCAGGGCAAAACAAATGCAATAAACAGAGGACAGCAAAAGCAGTGCACAAGTTATGACAAGCATCCTCTTTGAAAGTGTCCCTCGTTTCTAAATGTTGAAAGTCCCTCAAACATCTGTTCAAGAAATAGTAACGCACCATCTATGATTTTATTTTCCAGCAATGGATCAAAAAGCAGATGGTGGCGAAAGAGAACTACTGGATTGGCCTCACGGACTTGGAGCGGGAGAATGAATGGAGGTGGCTGGACGGGACATTTCCGGAGTACCAGTGAGTCTCAGAAACGTCCAGGGTGCTGGTCAGGCTCTCGCTGGTCTGTGTTTCTTCCTGAACAACCGTGTATCCAACACAGTCCTCACACTCAGCCTCTGGGTACCAGCTACATGTTTATTTCCATGGAGGGAAATCAATATGGGGTAAAAGTCGGGTTTCTTTCCTCTTCTCATGGAGTAAATTTTTCTTCATTTCTACCAAGGAAAAAAACCAAACAAACAAAAACACTGACTCATAAAACCACCCAGGGTGGTAGGGAGAGAGATGGCAAAGCGTGCTCTTTAAGTGCTGCCGCAAATGCCAAGGAAGTCCAGCTCCCCCAGCTCAGTCGAGCTCCCCAGATGTGTTTCCAACATGGGCAGGGCACTCTCTTCAGGATGACACTGTTGGTGTCCCAGCCCTCACTGGGCTTCTGGCCAGAGTGTGGGGATGAACTACAAGTTGATGACTCTCCTACACATAGAAAGTTCAAGTGTACCACGAACGAAGGCCCTTGTGGGATGACCATCTCCCGCAGCTTTGAAGAGTCCCCATAAGTCCAGTGTGGCCTAGTTCTATAAAGGCAGCAACAGAGAATGGAAGCAGTTCATAGAACCTTCTCAAAGCTCCCAGGGCTACAGAAATTTCCATGAGCCTCACCGGACCCCAGTGTCCACTCCTGCCCTAATCCCACCCCTGGGTCTGAAGAGGATGAAATTGCGCCCGTTTCAATTTCACCTCTTCATCCTCTTCTTGCTTTGCCTCCAGAGGATGCGGAAATGTGAAACTATGCAACACACACTGTACCAAATAGGGCAGAATTTATAAAAACCCACCTGTGAATACCTTTCCTTTGCTGGAGACAGAGAAGGCATGTCCTACAGAGGCTCAAGCAGGCGTGTGGGCATCTTGGCTTCAGGACTGTGTCCTAAGCTGGAGTAGCGCAGCATCCTTGGAACCCAGAGAGGAGAGACTAAGGTCCAGGACAATGTCATGGGCATCAGGGCTGGAGCAGTCATGGTCAAGGACAGGAAGATGAGCTCGAGGGATGGAGGGGCCAGTTAGAATTTCTGTGTATGTGTGTGTGCGTGTACATGTGCCTGTGTGTGTGGGTAGACAGGCTTCTTCATGCTCTTTTAAATCCTCTGTGTGAAAAGCGTGATTAGAGGATATAGATGGAAACCAGAGTAAGGCCATTTCTTTTAAAGGATTTTTTTAAAGTATTTATTTATCTGGCTGCATCGGGTCTTAGTTGTATCATGTGGGCTCAGTAGCTAGTGGGCTTAGTTGTTCCATGCCTTGTGGAATCTTAGTTCTCCAACTAGGGATCAAACCCACAGTCCCTGCATTGCAAGGTGGATTCTTAACCACTGGACCACTAGGGAATCAACCACCCAGGCCATTTCCTTTCGAATAGCAACCACACATTGAGGTGGAACATTTGAAGATTTGGGGTCAGCTTCAAAGGTGAGCCTCAGACTGTCCCCAGGACAAATGGATATCTCTCTTCTGGCTCAACAGACAGCCAGTCTGCTCCCTGCACACCCATCCTCGATGGGAGGCAGCCATACCACATCCTGGCCCTTGGAAACGTGACTGACACCCAAGGAGGGCATCCATTGCGGCAAGGATACGCTTCAGGAGACTCAAAGCAGCTGTGAGAGTTGTCATCTACAATCAGAGCAGTGGAGGGACTTCCCTGGTGGTCCAGTGGCTACCACACTGTACTCCAAATGCAGAGGACCCGGGTTCAATCCCTGGCCAGGGAACTAGATCCCACATGCTACAACTAAGAGTTCACATGTGCTGCAACTAAAATATAAAAAAGATCTGGTACAAATAAAGAAACAAAAGATTCCCATACCTCAGTTAAAACCCGATTCACTTGAATAAACAGATAAATAATTTTTTAAAATAAAATTGGAGCAGTGAAAGTGGGGAGAGGAGGCCTCAGTTAAAACCTGATGCAAAGAAATAGATAAATTTTTAAAAATAAATAAAATCAGAGCTGTGGAAGTTGGGACAGGAGGCAGAAAATACTAGGGGAAAGATAAATGTGTTACTTTGACAGTCAAGAGTATGGATCATTTTTTTAAAGGATTCAGCAGGGAGCTAAAAAAAAATAACTTCAGTCTCCTCCACTTTTCTCGCAGTCATAAACGCAAAAACAAAAGAAAGGTCTGGGTTAGACTCACTAAGAAAGTCAATCTGAAGCCCTCCTCTAAGCACAAACTGGGTTGGCCCACGTGGAATGGATTGAGCAGGAACAGTAGCACCCCTGCCAGCCCTTCCAGGATGGAATTTTCTCCTGTTTCCCAGGCTCCAGCAAGAAGTACTGATTGGGATGACAGCCCAGCTTTGGTACCTGGGACAGGAAAGAATCACATCACCAGACACCTTCGGGAAGCTTTGTTCCCAGCCACAACTGCACAGCACCCCAGCCAGAGCCTAGACTCTGCTTCCTGTTTTCCACCCAAAGGGAACACATAAACATGTAAAAATCCCTGGGATCAGATTTTAAAAGCAAGAATAAATTAGGCAGACATATTATGAAGCCTCAATAGCTGAAGGCTAATTGAACTTGCCATATAATAATAAACATGCCACAAACAAGAAAACAAGCCAGTGCAGCAAGGGAAGGGAGTATCTGCCCTGGAGTTCACCAGGTCTGGGTTCCAGGCCTTCAACCAGCACTCAGCAGCTACGTGACCCTGTATAAGTTACCCAACCATGTGAATCTCCATGCCCTTATCTGGAAGTGCAGGTTACAGAAGCACCAACATCAGTATTGTAACCATTATTTGAGATGATACATATCAAGCACCAATGACAGTGAGCCCATGGGAAGTGCTCACGAAATGCTATCTGCTAGTATTTGTACTATTACTCCTATTACTTGTCTAAGGCAGAACGCCAAAGAATTGCTGCCTTGGAACTGTGGTGCTGGAGAAGACTCCTGAAAGTCCTTTGGACAGCAAGGCGATCGAACCAGTCAATCCTAAAGGAAATAAGCCCTGAATTCTCGTTGGAAGGACTGATGCTGAAGCTGAAGCTCCAGTATTTCGGTCATCTGACGCAAACAGTTGACTCACTGGAAAAGTCCCTGATACTGGGAAAGATTGAGGGTGGAAAGAGAAGAGGGCGTCAGAGGATGAGATGGCTGGGTGGCATCACCAAGGCAATGGACATGAATTTGGGCAAACTTCGGGAGATGGTGAAGGACAGGGAGGCCTGGCGTGCTGCAGTCCATGGGGTCATAAAGAGTCGGACACAACTGGGATTGAACAACAACAACTCCTATTGTCATCGCCATCATCATTTTCATGTTGTTCAGTTGCTCAGTTGTGTCCAACTCTTTTGTGACCCTATAGGCTGTAGCCCACCAGGCTTCTCTGTCCATGGGATTTCCCAGGTATCTCCCAACACAGGTACCTCTGCGTCTACTCAGACTCACCTGCACCCTCCTCCTCTTTGCTTCTGTGGCCTCCATGCACGGTCCACCACTTCCCTTTCCCCTGCCGCACGCAGTGGTTTCTGGACCTGGCCCCTCCCCATGCCTCACCCAGGTTACAGAAGAAATCAGTCTCCCTACTCTGCTCTTACCCTTTCTCCCCTTTTGAAATTGTTTCAGGCACTGGGGGTACTATTAAGGAGGAAATAGAAAAGGGATGAAAGGCTCTCTCCTCTGTCTCATGCCCCTACTTGAATTTTTATCCTGAGAGCTGGTTGAGGAAGATGGTGCTGGAGTTATCAGACAAAAAGCAACAGTGGCATGAATTGGATGCTGAAAGTTTAAGGTACACGTGGACTTGAACAAAGGTTTATTTCCAGCAAAACATACAACCTGACTCGCTGACTATGAATACTGGGGCAAGAGAAGCAATCGGTCATGTCTCAGGAGGGTGCCTAGGAACAGGTTTCCAAGTGCTTTGGGTCCACCCACCAATGCACTGCCAAGAGAAAGACTGGAGAGCTGACCTGTGTTGCCAAGATTTTATTTGCCAACTAAGGACATGGGTTTTACAAATCACCTATTGGGACTTCCCCAGCGGTTCAGTGGTCAAGACTTCCAGTACAGGGGCCATGGATTTAATTGGGGAGCTAAGCTCCCACATACCACATAGTACAGTCAAAAAGACAAAAATCGCCTATCAACAAATCTCAGCACAAAATCAACAAAAACAAAATCAAAAAAGACAGTTGGCCATCACCCATACATACACGCAGAGTTGTCCTCATTTTTTCTCTTTTCACAACAGGCCTGTGAGAACTTCATTCTTGACCAGCTGGTACCAGTCCCCTGGCTGGACATTGAGATCTGCTGGCCCACGGTCTCATGATAACATTCAGTGAATTATCCTGGAGTGTCCACCGTGACCCATCCCCTGTGCCAGCCTGGAGAATCTTTTCTAGAGTTTTGGGCACAGTATGAATGAGAGATACTTTTCCACTCACGTAAATATAGTCTGATTTGCAGGACCCTGTCTCAATCAAGAAGACAGACACCTTGACCCTAAATGTGCATACGGTGAAGAGCAGGGCTTCAAATGAGGTTTCAATGCTCTCTTCTCAGTAATTAATAGAACCAAGTAGACAGAAAAACCAAGAGGAATGTAGCAGACACTATCAACTAACTTCCCTGGTGGCTCAGTTGGTACAGAATCACCTACAATACTGGAGACCAGCTGTCATGAGGGGTCCCGGGTTTGATCCTTGGGTTCGATCCCTGGGTCGGGAAGATCCCCTGGCGAAGGAAATCCCAACCCACACCATTTCTTGCCTGAGAAATCCTGTGGACCAAAGGAGGCTGTCAGGCTACAGTCTATGGGGTCGCAAGAGTCGGACACGACTTAGGGACTAAACCAACCAACCAATCAAATAACGTTGACTTCATTGATATTTATGGAACCTTTCACCCAACAACCACAAATACACATTCTTTTCAGGTGCATATGGTACATTCACCAAGATCGTCAAACAAGTGCTGGGTCATCAAACAAGTCCCCACAAATTAAAAAGCACTGGAAGGGAAACTTTGGCGTCATCTTATGCCATAATCACTCACTCTTCATGCTTCTATCAGAGTGACTCTGGCTTTGGCCACTAGAGAGAAACCTCTATAGTGGGAGAAAATTCAATAGCAAAGAAATGCTTCTCGCTGCTAAGATTTTCCTGTTTTGAGGCCAGGTTCTTACCAGAAGAATTTTCTCAGCCATGAAGCCTCCGTCAATCTTGCGGTTGATGAGAAAGTACTAAGTTGTGTGGTTGGGAGGGGCTGATTGCCAAGGTTGAAAGTTTGTGCTCGACCTCCATGAGGACAAACCCAGAACGGGGAGGGTGGGGTGGGGAGGGGGTGCGTCACACCCACTAGCTGAGATGCTTCATGATTCCAGCTCCTGGAAGAGTGAGTCTAGGTGCTTCCATGGTCCCCGGTGTACTCAGAATACACTGTCCAAGTACATAATGCATGTTGCTATCAAACCACTTCTGCAACTTGTGTGTTATAATATGGGATTTAAGAATGCAGCACCCAGGCTTCAGCCGTTTCTCTTTCCAGAATCTACCTGTGAGTGAGGTTTAGGCACTATTTAAGCTGAAATTCTTCTCCAGAACATATACATTCTGTTTCTCTGACATGCTCTGCGCTGTTATAAGCATGCAGACTGGAGGGATTGACCACAAATCACTCTGTGTGATTTTAGCTTTTCCAAAGAGATGCTGGGAGACCATGTACAAGACAAACTACCCCTGCAGCCTGGCTTCAAGCTACTCCATCTCCCACCCCTGCTGATCTCACCTGGGTCACTCCACTCACAGCCACGTCCTACCTTTAGTCTTGAAGGATTACTTCAAACACCACACTGAAGAATTTCCATGACCTGGAAAAAACAAATGGAGAACGGTGATAAAAATTATCTCCTTCCATCATCAATCTGTTCTCTTTCATCTCATCTGTCCATCCCTTTTTTTTTGGCCATGCCATGCCAGTTGTGGAATCTTAGTTCCCCAACCAGGGGTCAAACCCATGCCCATAGCAATGAAAACAGAGTCTTAATCACTGAATTGCCAGAGAACTCCCTGTAAACCCCTTTTACCTACTGAAAAGGGCAAGGAAATGCAAGGGGAAAACACTAAACAGATCATCTGTCAAAATTCCTATTTATGCAATTTTTCAATTAACTGTGAGATGAAAAATATCAAATGTCCCATCATTAATGCATCCAGAACCACAGTCTCAAATTTGGTAAGCAAAATTGGAATGGAACCCCCTCATACAACTGCAGAAATGAAGCAAGTGTACATCAGCACCACCAAACTGCCTGGGCACCATTGCCATTTCTAGGAAGGTTTGTCAAGGTAAGACAGAAACACACCAAAAAAGCTTACATAAAAGTTTCCTTCCAACTTCACCTTTTCTTGGCATCGCTGTGACAGTCTGAGATTTGTAACTGCTTTGTTTCTTGCCTAGGATGTAAGTTCCACGAGGACTGGCAGTCTGTTCTCTACAGCACTCGTGGTGCCATCAGCTAGCTTTAGCCCTTGTATGCAGTAGACACTCTGGAATGAATGAGCAAATGAATGACTATTTTTGACTCGTCCACCTAAGTATCATCCCATTTATACTCTCATTGCTTGATGGTTTCCTCTAAAATATCTCTTCATCTCTAGATTTATCTAAGTGAGGTCATTTAAAAAAAATATTTATTTAGTCATTCATCTGGGTGTGTCAGGTCTTAGTTGTGTCACGCGGGATCTTCTGGTGTGGTACACACACAGACTCTCTGGTGGTGCACAGAGTCTCTAGCTGTGGCGTGCGGGCTCAGTAGTTGTGGCATGCAGACTTAGCTGCTGTGCAGCATGTGGAACTTCTGTTCTCTGACTAGGGATCGAACCCACATCCTCTGCATTGCAAGGCAGATGCTTAACCACTGGATCACCAAAGAAGTCCCTCACTTTTCATTTTCTTAAAAAAAAAAAAAAAATCCCTAAATATACAGTTGGTGCAGGGGAGTCAATTCTACCTCGTTTTCCCATCCTTTGACTGTAAATTTCGACTCCCCTTTTCCCACTGCCCTGATTTTTGCTGGTTTTGTCATCAAAAGATGGAGGGCAGTTTGGTCTTTATCCCTGGGTGACCCTGGTCTGGCTTCAGAACAGGAAAATCTTAGTAGTGAGACATGTTTCTTTACTGTAGAACTTTCTTTGGCCGTCAGAGTCTGTACAGTGGATGGTTTCTCTCTAGTGGCCAAAGCCACGGCCACTCTGATAGAAACATGAAGCATGGACCAGAGTGAGTGATTACGGAGTCAGATGCTGCTGCTTGGGAAATGAGTCATCGTTTACGGGAAGCACCTCCTGCTGCAGATGTTCTTTCGGACCCTCCGCACGAGGCAAACTTGTCCTCTCAGGAGGTGACCACAGGCTTCTGTTCAAGGACATGGCTCTTAAAGAAAATGTAGCCTTTCAAGTTTTGACTCTTGGAAGCACATCTAGCTGATCGCTTAGAAAGAGAGACAGGAACAGTGAACCCTGACGAGGGGTGCTGGGAGCAGCAGCAGACAAGTTAACAAGCCCCACGTTGAGCTCGCCTTAAAGACAACTTGTTTTGAAGAATCTCTCTCCCAAAAAAGGCTGTGAAATGTATGAGTCATTTTCAGTAAGATTAAATTACTATTTCTTTCTGAAGCAATTAGCTATCTAGAGCTTAGCCAGAAAACCATAACGAAGTGTTTATAGGGTCTTGTAAGTGTATATCACTCCATTTTAAATATAGTAGTGTGTACATGACCTTCCCAAAGTCCCTAACTTCCCCTTCCCTCCAGCAACCATCAAGTTTATTTGCTAAGTCTGTGGATACAAGAATATGTATGGCTGAGTCCCTTCGCTGTTCACCTGAAACCACAACAACATTGTTAATCGGCTATACCCCAATACAAAATAAAAGGTTTAAAGTTTAAAAAAAGGTGGGGTGTCTCTCTCTCTCTGCCTGACTCTGACTTGTTAGAGACAAGATATCAGAATGTACAAAGATTCCCTCTGGGTTCTCAGAAGTGTGTGCGTGTTTGTGTGTGGGTGTACCATCCTCAGAATGTATATATTCACACTCAAGCCCAGAAGTCAGCATTCCAGTACACATTAGAAAGCTGTCATTCATTGAGCTGTGTTGAAGACTGATTTACTTCCTCAGCAATGTGATGAAGCAGCTCCATGAGCTGACTCTACTGTGGCCAAGATAACAAGCCTGCAGGGAGAGGCTGCGTCACACGCTCCTCTTCGAAACAGCTGCTGCTTATTCAGAATCAGAGTGTGTGCAGCTTTTTAAACAGCACATTTTCATTCTGGGACGCGTGACAGGCCTTGGTTTTGTTTTTACATTTCTCTGCTGCTCTTGGGTCAAGCAAACGTCTGCGTGACTTTGCAAATAACACTCGATTTCTGTTTTCTTAAAAGAAATTGGAAAGCTGGACAGCCAGATAACTGGGGTCATGGCCATGGGCCTGGAGAAGATTGCGCTGGACTGATTAATTTTGGGCAGTGGAACGATTTCCAGTGTGAAGACATGAATCACTTCATCTGCGAGAAAGACAGGGGGAGAGGTAAGCAGTGGAAGGGATTTAGGAGAGCACCACAGAGCTTATATCTTATTAAAGGGCAAGAGATGAGGGGCATAAGGGCTCCGAAAGTAGGTTCCGCAACTGGATTCCAGTCCTGATTCTGCCACGGAGTATCTCAGCAATCTTTTAACCTCAGGGAAATAATAATAGTAATCCTCTTAATGGGGTTTTTGTGAGGACTCAAGGAAGTTAATAGAGTCTGCCTGTTCGATCCCTGGGTTGGGAGGATCCCCTGGAGAAGGAAATGGCAACCCACTCTAGTATTCCTGCCTGGAGAATCCCATGGACAGAGAAGCCTGGTGGGCTACAGTCCATGGGGTCGCAAAGAGTCTGACACGACTGAGTGACTTCACTTAATGTAGAGGAAGTACTCAGTAAATTTTAGACTAATGGGCCTAGGTCATTACCTTATAACATTGTCAGTCAGTGTTCTTTATCATATGGCACCTATGTTGAAGCCTTTTCATATAACAAACTATCAGAGAAATTGGGAAAACAATACCACTTGCAATTGCATCAAAAAGATAAAATACCTAGGAATAAATTTAACCAAAGAACTGAAAGACCTATACACTGGAAACTATAAGACATTGATGAAAGGTATTGAAGAAGGCCCAAATAAATGGAAACATATTCTGTGTTCACAGATTGGAAAAGTATTGTTAAAATGTCCATTCTACCCAAAGAAATCTGCAGATTCAATGGAAAATCTATAAGAACTCCAGTGTCATTTTCCACAGAAATAGAGAAAACAATCCTAAAATTTGTAGGGAACTACAAAAGACCCCAAATAGCCAAAGTAATCTTGAGAAAGAAGAACAAAGCTGGACACACTCCCTGATTTCAAAATGTATTACAGAGCTACAGTAATCAGAACAGTGTGGTAGTGGCATAAAAATAACACATATCTCTATCAGTGAAAGAGAATACAGAGCCTAGAAATAAATCCATGCACATATGGTCAATTAATTTATGACAAAGGAGCCAAGAATATACAATAGGGAAAGGACAGTCTCTTCAATAAATGCTGCTGTGAAAACTAGACAGCCACATGCAAAAGAGTGAAACCAGACCACTCTCTTAACCCTACACAAAATAAGCTCAAAATGGATGAATGACTCAAATGTAAGATTTGAAACCATTAAATTTCCAGAAGAAGGTATAGGCAGTAATCTCCTTGACAGTGATCTTGGTAAAGATTTTTTGAATCTGAAAACAAAGGAAAAAAGAAACAAGTGTAACTACATCAAGGGGCTTCCCCAATGTCTCAGTGGGTAAAGAATCTGCCTGCAATGAAGGAGATATAGGAGACACTGGTTTGATCCCTGGGTCAGGGAGATCCCCTGGAGTAGGAAATGGCAACCTACTTCAGTATTCTTGCCTGGAGAATCCCATGGACAGAGGAGCCTGGTGAGCTACAGTCCATAGGGTCGCAAAGAGTCAGACACGACTGAGCACAATAGCACTACTACATTTGGGATTTGATTTGAACACACTCCTTTTTCTGAATTGTCCATTAACATTGTTCTTTAAGAGAAACTAACACCCATTCTTTTTCCTCTCTTTTAGAATTAGCAATTACATTATAATGGACCATGATATCATAATAGGAGCAAACTGTCGACAGTTCTCAAAGGCAAAAGATACTTCTTTCTGATTGCATCACCTTCTCATTAGACTGAGGGGGAAAGCACTGAAGACCAATTACTGAAAACATTGAAAGCTCGTGTTCTCTACCATCTGCCTTGCCAAGGACAAAGTTTGGAACAAAAGTGTTCCCCTAGTGTGATATATGGATTGCCAGTAAGCAAATGGACTGAATCACATAGATTCTTCTCAGCCAATAACCATACAGTTATGCAAATCATATCTTCCAGAGTATGGAATGCTCCAATCAGAAAAAAGATTATCATTGGTTGTTGAGCTTTAGGAAGAACTGAAAACATACACCGTGTAAACAGTACCTTACATTTCTATTGATAAAATCCCAAATGTAAGAAAAATATGCAGACATACAGATATATAGGCCAACTCTTAGTAACAATATGAAATATACTTAAAGAGCTTTTAAAACTTTGTATTTTTGTATAAAGTATTTGCCTTTTTACAATTTTTTTCTTTTTATTTTTGACATTTTACCAATATAGTACATGAAGCCAAAGAAAACAATAATGGTACTAATAAAAACTCATAGGGTTTCTTGTCAGATTTAATTCTACGCAGTGGCAAAGAAATTTTTTCAGTTGTGGTTTAAAAAAATAATTAAATATATGTGTGTATGTATATTTTAATGTATCATTTCCTCAGAGGAGTCAATCACTTGAAATGTCTAGAAATGGCCTGAAGATTTTGCCAGTGGGGGTCAAGCCTGAACATGTACGTGGCTCAG
Organism: Moschus berezovskii; assembly: GCF_049115385.1. NCBI lineage: Eukaryota > Metazoa > Chordata > Mammalia > Artiodactyla > Moschidae > Moschus > Moschus berezovskii. Next base: position 3,994,482 of record NC_142487.1, on the reverse strand, counting down.
TCAAGTGGGCTATGCCTCCAGCCCATCACCAGCCAACACCCTTGCTGTGTGTCTGCCAGGCTCAGAGGAATGGTCAACTCAGGATGTGCTTTAATGCCATTTTGGCAGAGTCGGGGGTGGCGGGGAGGCATCTGTTGGGAAGGATGGACAGAGCACCTGTATCTGGCTATTAATAGAAGGTCCTGTTTTGTGGCCGAGACATAAATACACTTGGTTTCAGGCCCATACCAGGGCAGATATTAAATGTCAGGAAAGCATAACATCACATCGGCCAGAGGCAGAGATGCTAAGGTGGGGACAGCTCTATGCTACCTGGAAATCTTATGTCAGATTCCAAAAACACAGAATTCCAAGGCATATGCATGATGAAATGCAAGAATACAACTTTGGCCACTGTGTTGAACTCTTGCAAAGAACCTTTTGTCGGAGCCCATCTGCCTCCTACTCTTTAACTTGCCATGGAGAAGTCTAACATGCAATGTGCTGAAATCAAGCTTAAATGTAACTGATGATCAAAGGTAAGATTTCGACCCACCAGATTCCCTTCCCAGACCTCCCCAGCCATGCTGCTACCTACCCCACGTACAATGGTAAAAGAATAAAGACAGAGTTTGACTTTCACACCTGTAGCCGTGTGGACTGTGTTGTCTCGCCCTGGTCACCATTTATACTGTCTCTGCAGCCCAGGAGTGGCCGTCTCCTCAGCACCTGGATGCCCTGCTATCCTGTCCATGGGATCTGGTCAGACTGGCAGGACCTGCCGTCATCTGGGCCCTGCGATCCCAGACAGGCCCTGGACCCTGGTACCTCTTCAGGCTCAAGACCTTCTATAGACTAAACTCTATCATCTTTTTCATCCTCTTCTGGTTTCTTAGGTGTCAGTTAAGATCATGTTCAGATGCAACTTGAACTTAAACGTCTGATGCCATCATCAGAACAGAATGTTGCTGATTCCCACAGCTGAAGGTGTTCCTCTCCTGGCCCTTATACCTTACCCAGGGTTTATCATCTCTCAGGCTTCAATCAGATGCTCTCATGTCATCCTCCCACCAGCCCTAAGAAGTGGAGCTTCCTACTGACTCTCCCCATTTTAAAGAGGGAGGCACTCAGGGAGGTGACATCGTTTCCTGGGTCATATATCACCAAGGAGTGAGGCAGGATTCAGACGTGAGCTTTGAAAATGCTCTAGGGGATTTCCTTAGCAGTCCAGTGGTTAAGACTCTGCATTTTCAGTGCAGCGGGGGAAGGGTTCAATCCCTGGTCAGGGAGCTAAGCTCCCACATGCCACATGTGGTGTTAAATAGATAAGTAAAATTTTTTTAAATGTTCAAAAAATTTTTTAAATGTTCCTTCTTTCAGAAGCAAGGTCCTTCTTAATAACAGAGTAAAATTAGATGAAAATCACACATTACCAGATGCCTCGTGTTCTGCTCTATATATTTAGCTATTTATATACCAGGTTTCCATTCACCTACTCAGCACTGATGCTATTCTGGGAGGAGAGTTTTGGTAAAATGTCATGAGGTTTTCAGGCTATGAGAAGTTATGAGTTGCTATGGGAAGATGGAAACTTTTTGTCACCATCCCTCAGCATGTGGGATCTTAGTTCCCCAACTAGGGATCGAACCCCCGCCCCCTGCAATGGCAGCTCAGTCTTAACCACTGGAACTCCAGAGAAGCCCCTGTTTTTCTTTTTAAATGGCTCTTCAAGAATGATTGCACAACCAGAAAGAACAAAACCCTTTCTTTTCCTCTTCTGCAATCAGTGTTCACCTTTGATCAACTCTTCCCATATCCGTCCGAGTTTAGCACTTCAGAGTTTAAAGCAGACAACAAATAGTACAATCTGCTCTCATTTTAAAAAAAAAGACAAAAAACAGATGTTGAAGGAAGTAGAAAGCTACCTCAGTCATATATCCCGCCAAAAATCAGGTAACAATACTAAAGCAAGTGTATTTTGCCTCAAAACCGATTGATCTCTTCTTGAAAAAGTATAAGTCAATAAAAGTATGTTAACTCATTCATGGCTCAATAATAATAATTAAATATATTTATCACTTTCACATACATTATCTGTTCTAATCTTGGTGTAAAACCTTTCTACTTTAGGGATGAGGACGCGGCAAATTTGAAGACTTGCTCATTGCCCACATCCCAGTCATGCAAATCTGATCAGGCTCATCGTTCTTATGTTCCCTAAATCTAAGTCCCCCAGCTTAAAATCTTCTGAGTTGCCTGCAGGACATACATGCAGGGGCCCTGGGGATCAGGTCCCCAGCTGTACCTCCAGCCTCCCCTCTGCTGTACCCTCGTGCTCCCTTGCCTTGAGCTGGAACAGCCTTACAAGCCACCTGCGAAGTTCCTCCGTGCTCCTTCTTACTTCTTACTGTGCTCCTCCTTAGAAATCCAGACTCTACCTGGATTTCATTCTCGACTTCTTCAAGATTTAGCTCAAGCATCGCTTCTAGCCTGAGTCCTTTCCCAGCCAATGCATCCTGAAACTGAGACTTCCCTTCACGTCAAGTGCTACCCACAAGTGCTCCAGGTACTATGAACGAAAAACCCTTCCATGGCGTTAGACCATCTACAGATCGGCTGAGAGGCCCAAACATCACTGAGTTAAGAAGAGAAGGGTGAATGGAGCCAGTCAGCCACAAAATCTTAAGAGAACTGAAGAATGGGAGAAGCCAGTCAGGAGAAATGAAGGCATTCGTGTTGATGACAGTCGGTTATTATACATCTACTATACTGGACATATGTGTAATATATCTATTAGGAGTGAAAGACTGAGTGAACAGAATCAACTGGCAAAAGAGATTCATTCTACGTAGCAACATATGGCCCCAAGTCAGGGGAAAGCTTTCAAAACCTTTTCTGAATGACAGTGTAAGGAAGTATCTCTTTTCTGTTATGCTCAACAGTTTTAGAAGTATAGGTGAACTTTGGCCATCTCTTTAAGAGGCAGTTTTTCTATATAATAACTTCATTTTCCTGGAAAGCATCCTTTAGTGGCACAGCATCACACTTATTTTATAAATCACAAAACAGATGTTGCAGAGATTTTGCTCCACCCGTTCATCCTTCTTCTTCTCTTCCTAGATACCCTTGTCAAATAAATATTAATACATAGCATGCCCAGGTTACACAGGTAGCCAAGAGTCCAAAGAAAAGCAGGCTTAAGATTTAAGCCTTAACCAACTTAAATTCTCCAGATGCAGAGCTCCTGGTTTTCACATTTTTCAATGAATGAGTTTATGAATGAACTATCTCAGTTCAGCCCTGCCTGCTACAGCCAGGGTGATGGCCCAGCCTCCAGCCTTCCGCCGAGGACTTATGAGCCCTGAGTTTGTAAAACAGGAATCACCCATGCAACTTGGGCAGGAGTCAGCTGCCAGCAAGGAAGCTCCCGCCAACAGCTCATCCAGAAGGTCATTAAATAGGCTTAACCAAAGGGGCTTGCTTTAGTCCTCTTGGCCAGGGATGGAGAATTGTCCTTTGGCCAGTCTTCCAACCACTGGTGCCAGAGTTTGCTGTATTCTTTAATCATCGCTTATTGCCATGACCCACTGAATCATGCCTGCAAGCTGCAAGGAATTATAAGATTGTTAAAACCAGTTCCTGTGCCTGAGAGCAAAGGAGCTAGGCCAGGCCTGACACAAACCAGCACAACTGCAGAGTAGCTGTAATAACACCTCATGACTCCTAGGAACTTGGCATGTCCTGTCTCCAACCACTGTGCAAGGAAACTAACTAAAAATCAGACAGGTTAAATAGTTTCCTAAGAACTGGGATTTGAACCCACCACCACCTAGCTCCCATAGTCACCTTCCTGAGAGTCTGGGCTTTCTATGTTGTATTCTGTTCTTTGCCACAAGAAATCATTCAAATCACCAAGTCTCTCTCAAGCAGGGAGATAATGGATGAATCCTGATTTGAGCTCTTTACATGAAAATCCTACACCAGGGACTTCCCTGGTGGTCCAGTGACTGAGACTCCACACTCCCAATGCAGGGGGCCTGGGTTCAATCCCTTGTCGGGAAACTAGATCCCACAGGCCGCAACTAAGAGTTCACATGATGCAACTAAAGGTCCTGTGTGCCGCAGTTAAGACCTGGCACAGCCAAATAAACAAAAGTACTAGATCAATCGCTTTGTTATCTGAGCAAAGAAGCAAAAGTCCACTTGGCACCCATACCATGGATGTCCAAAGAGGTCCAGATTGGAGAAACCACCCTAGATGCTAGAGTAACTAGACCTCTCAGAGTTCTCTTATATAAATTAGTGTCAAATGAAAAGAGGCTCTGGAGCCAAACAGACCCAGGTTTGACCCCCGCTGTCTACCTCCTTGTTATAAGACACACTCACACACGTGGCAAACAGATCTCTCTGCTTGTCTCTTTCTTTCCCACCAGGCCCTCTGCTCATGGACAGAACCAGCATTGGACTTGGGAGGAAGAGGCACACCCAGGAGCCTGATGCTGTGGGAAGTCCTGCTAACACAGACAGAACGCAAGAAAGATTCTCCCGTAGACTTGCTAACGTTTTCTTATAAATCTATAATCCTGCCATCACTTCCCCCAGAATATCTACTGTGATGTTCATAGACAGTAAAATGAATGGTTTTTCTCTTGCTTACTCAGCATATACAGCGATCATATGAGATGCAGACACACACTACCCTGCTTTTGATGGTAATAATAACTTGTTTCTAAGTAACTATTTGCTGTGCCTCCACAGGGGCTTCCCTGGTAGCTCAGCTGGTAAATGCAGGAGACCCCAATTCGATTCCTGGGTCAGGAAGATCCCCTGGTGAAGGGATAGGCTACCCACTCCAGTATTCTTGGGCTCCCCTGGTGGCTCAGCTGGTAAAGAATCTGCCTGCAATGTGGGAGATCTGCGTTTGGGTTGGGAAGATCCCTTGGAGGAGGGCATGGCAACCCACTCTAGTATTCTTGCCTGGAGAATTCCCACGGACAGAGGAGCCTGGCAGGCTACAATCTATGGGGTTACAAAGAGTCAGACACAACTGAGCAACTAAGCACATGCCTCCATTCAGACAATACTATTTGAAAACAAGCTGTTTTTACTCAAAAGGTATAGTTTGGGGTCCATTTCATAAAGTAGTCAGGATTTCAGGCCCACAAGATGCCACCTAATTGGCCGTCTGCAGAGAAATAATCAGAAGGTCACATATTTCAACCCCACACCTACAACCTTGGTACAATTGGTGAACTATATACCAAGGGGCTTAGATCAACAGGCATGAGGAATTAGGACCAGTACCTTCATACAAACCTTGGCATTCCTCAGAGGAAAAAAGGGACTAAACAAAATGACATGGTGGCTAGATAGATGGAAAGAAATAGGGGAAAAGGGAGGGAAGGAGAGAGGGAGGAACAGAGATACATAGATACATTGACACATAGAATGGAAGAGAAAAAGGAAGATCAAAGATCAGCTAAGAGAAAGCTGTTAACATTTTTTCTCTCTTTTTAATCCCAGAGTTCATTTGAAAGAGTTCTTTCAGTGGAAACAGCACTGCCTTAAAGTCCATTGAAGTCCTCCACCTTCCCCGCTCCCGCCCCCTATGACACCTTAGGAGTAGCCAGCGCCACGGCACACACGCTTCTGAGGGAATGAGAAAATCATCTGCCCAGGATCACCTGCACTCACTTTTCCACTCTGTGGCTCCAGCATTTGGAAATCCTAGAGCCCCAGAATTGCCTTTTCCTGTTTTCGTTTTCCATCGCCTGCACTGTGTTTTTCCACAGTCTGCAGTGAGAACTGGCAGCTGGGTCAACTGGCCCTGGCATCGGGGGTTGCTGCTTCCCTCCTGCTATGGGAATAGTTTTCCTCCCTCTGTGATTTAGCTCAATGACACACACCCTGAAACAACCACACCTCATGAGACCAGGACCCAGCAAGTTACCCAACACCAGGTGGGGATGAACCTCCCCAGGAGCAGATCTGCCAGGGGCAGGCAGTTGCTGCAACCGGAGACCCCCACGGAAAGCCACTGGGCACCTCTGAATAGCAGGCAAGGCTGATCTGTCTAAACATTTGCGTGAACTCCAGATTCCCGTCCTTTCTGGTCTAGCCCGGTCTGGGCTTCCCAGACAAGGCGTGGTGCTAGTGGTAAAGAACCCGCCTGCCAATGCAGGAGACATAAGAGACATGGGTTCAATCCCTGGGTCAGAAAGATTCCCCCTGGAGGAGGAAATGACAACCCACTCCAGTTTCTTGCCTGGAGAATCCCATGGACAGAGGAGCCTAGCAGTACAATCCATAGCGTCACAGGGTTGGACGTTGCTGAAGTCACTTAGTACACAGTGGTCTAGCCCCATTGCTATTTTTAAGAAATAATCTTCTACTTAATGTTACAGATTATATAAGAAAATATCACCTCCCTTAAGAAAATAAGCCAGTCCCCAAGCACTTGAAGGATAATGTCCCAGACCACACAGCCGGACGTGTCCCTAAGCGTCACATTCTCCTGGGGTCTCCCAGGTCCCTGCTGCCATCACAGCAGGAGAGGGACACTGCTCTGTCAACACCCACACCCAAGCACCTACCTTCCTCTTAGTCTCTACGTTAGAAGCTCTGAAGAAGGCTTACAGTCAAGGCTGCTGCTGCTAAGTCGCTTCAGTCATGTCCGACTCTGTGCGACCCCATAGACGGCAGCCGACCAAGCTCCGCCGTCCTGGGATTCTCCAGGCAAGAACACTGGAGTGGGTTGCCATTTCCTTCTCCAATGCATGTAAGTGAAAAGTGAAAGTGAAGTCGCTCAGTCATGTCCGACTCTTAGCGACCCCACGGACTGCAGCCCACCAGGCTCCTCCGTCCGTGGGATTCTCCAGGCAGGAGGACTGGAGTGGGTGCCATCGCCTTCTCCGCACAGTCAAGGCTGGAGCACAGCAAAAGGTAAACAGTCACAGAGAGCATCCAGAGGCCAGACAAGCAGAGCTTGCCAGCCGGGGAAGTCTCACCTGGACTGCTTTCCTCCCTCCGGGGTGCCACCTGGCGTCACCCTGAAAGCCCTCTGTTGAGAACCTTTTGGGCACCCAGCCCCCTGAAGCGCCCCTCTCTTCGTATCGACCTGTGGGTCCACGCTGGGGACACCTGTCTCCGGTTATTCACGTGACCCAGAGCTCAGCCTTCAGACAAGATCCAGCCTCTCCCTTCGGGGTTGGCACCAGAATAACCAAACCTCAATAATAAAACCCCAAAGCCACTACTGAAAGAGGCAGAGGAAGGGCCAGGGAGGGAGGCCAGCCTTGGTCGAAAGGCTGGAAGGTGAGACTTTACCCAAAGGAGCGTGACCTCCAAAGGCCACGTGCCACGTGTTAACCTACAGATGTTCCATGAGAGTCCTCAGCACTTAAATGTGAATGAGACTGAGCGCCTTTACTGCACAGGCAGTTATCCATTCATTCATTCACCAGAGATTCACATAGTCAATCTCTATGGCTTCCTTACTATGTTCTAGATCTCGTACTAGGTACTAGGAATCTTTTTTTTAAATACTCACGCGATTCTCTATATATTTTTCTGTAACTCATTTTTAATATAACTTTATTTATTTATTTATTTGGGGGGACTCTTAGTTATGGGGAGGAACCTGGGGATAAGGGGATAAAGCACATATTTTTATCAGGCTAGTGCCAAAAGCAAAGTTTATGCTAATCACGGGGACAAAAGGCCAGGACAATGAAGAGGTCTTCTTCAACAACAACAGGGCATGAAAAGCTGCCAGGTGAGTGAGGCAGTAACTGTGGATGCTTTCACAACACCTCGAGAAAATGTTTCACTTTTCACTTTCACACATTGGAGAAGGAAATGGCAACCCACTCCAGTGTTCTTGCCTGGAGAATCCCAGGGATGGGGGAGCCTGGTGGGCTTCCGTCTATGGGGTCACACAGAGTCAGACACGACTGAAGTGACTTAGCAGCAGCAGCAGCAGCTGTGACTTCGAGGTCATTTATTGCTTACTTCTTTACTGTCCTTCTGAGTATTTCAGTCTCTTCAAACATGCCACCAAAATTCTAGCAAACGAGAATGGGTAAGAAATATAAGAGTTGAGAATCAGGGAGCCAGGTTGTCAAAATGTCAAAAGTAAGAGAAACTAAAGAAGTTTGGAATAGAGTGAAAGACTAATAAGATGTACCATCTATTAAATAAAAATTAAAAAAAAAAAAAAAGATTTCTGACATGAGCTGCAAAGCCTCTGCTTTTGGCATTGGGCTTCCCAGGTGGCGCTAGTGGTAAACAAGCCGCCTGCCAATGCAGAAAACATAAGAGATGTGTGTTTGATCCCTGGGTCAGGAAGACCCTCCAGAGGAGGGCATGGCAACCCACTCCAGTATTCTAGCTTGGAGAATCCCATGAACAGAAGAGCCTGGTGGGCTACAGTCCACAGGGTCGCAAACAGTCAGACACGACTGAAGCCACGTACCACGCACACACTAGGCAAAAACATCTCCAAGTCCTTCCAGGCCTAAGATTATGTCTCAAGAAGACAGCCCATTTGTTGAAGAATTTATGTCCCACCAACTGATCCCAGGAGAGAGAAAAGAAGGGGTGGAGGGAAAGTAATTTTTCATGGAGCCGAGCCTGAGACCACTGTCAGTGTTGTAATTATATCACACTTGCTGTTTATTTGGGTCATTTTTTGGGATAAGGTACATGGGATCATTTAAAAACTAAATTCATTTGGTCCCTTTCAAAAACATTCAACTAGCTTAATGTGTGGAGCGATAAAGTGCGAAAGTGACATAGCATCCAAATTGCAGTCATGTGTGACTTGGCTTTTTTATTTGGGGGGAAAGAAAATGGTTAAGCCTGGAGGATTGTGTTTCTCTTGTCACTCTGACTCTAAGTGAATAATGAGTTCCTGCTGGTGACACACTGGCTTGGGGAGGCGAGCACAGAGGGGGTTTGGTGCACTTCCAAAGCTGTGTGTGAGCCTTCACCACAATACCCTGTTTCTGGGGGAGGAACGGTGGGTGAACCACACTGCACAAAGGCTGGGAGTGCCACATGTTAATGTGCAGACCTTCCCTGAGAGACCCTAGAACTCTCAAATGTGAATTAACTTGAGTTCCTTTACTGCAGAGCTCAGGGCACAGTTATTCATTCAGGCAATCATCAAAGATTCACATGGTCAACCTCTGTGGCCAACTTACTACGTTTTAGATCCTGTACTAGGAGCTGGGAATCTTTTTACTTTTGAAACACTCACGGATCCTCTATATATTTTTCTATAACTCATTTGTAGATATAATTTTACTTATTTTTGGCTGTGCTGGGTCTTTGTCATTGTCACTTTTCTGTAGCATGGTGAGCAGGGGGCTACTCGGTAGTTGTAGGGTGCAGGCTTCTCATTGTTGCGGAGCACAGGCTCTAGGGCTCACAGGTTTTAGGAGATGCAGCACACGGGCCCAGCAGTTGTGGGTCCCGGTCTCTAGACCACAGGTTCAATGGTTGTGGCGCACACACTTAGTTGGGATCTTCCTGGACCGAAGATTGAACCTGCGTCTCCTGAATTGGCAGGCAGTTTCTTTAACATCGAGCCACCAGGGAAGCCCAGGGAATCTTTCTTGAGTTGCCTGGAAGGCAGATCCCAAGATAAAGGCCTCATCTACCTCCCCCATCACCCATTCTAGACGTCACTCACCCTTGGCCACTGGAGGCTACCAGCCTGATGGACTGACCCAGAACCTCAACCCTGAGTCCTTAGCTGCTTTGGCCTCATCAAGCCATAGCTGTTGAAGCTGTCTACTTACTGTTATCCCTGGCAAGAAAGAACAAAGAGACGCCCATGCACAGCCCTCTGGGTTCCAGTCAACTCCTCCATACTTCCACTGCGTAAGAGCAATCCTACTCCTCGGGGTAATTAGGGTCAATTTTGTCCACCAAGGGAATAATTCTTTTCTTTGCCAGTTCTTCCACTGACATGAGGAGCCTCAAATGACCTCATGTAGTCACAGCTTCAAGTTGAATTGCTGCCTGGTGTTCCCCTTGGGGAAACCAGAACCTTTAAAGTGGTGGAGTCTAAAGTTGCAAGCTTGATAAGCAGCGATCCTGAGAGGATCCACACCAATTTCTACTTTTTGGTTCTTGCCCCTGTGAATTCCAGTTTTGGGAAACATGGCACTATAGCCACTGACTTAGTGCCTATAACTTCACACTGGAGGATAGCACTGTGGTCTTACAGGTTATTGGCCCAAGCCCAGAGCCCAGCTGAGCCTTCAATAGTCCCTCCACCATCCCATTAGACTAGCTACTTTGGTTGATCAGATATCTGGGGAGACTAGTGGATCTCGTGGTCATGTGCCCATTGCCACAATGTTGTGCAAGCTGCCATTTTTAATAGATCAGGAATTCTGTAGGCCCTTGGCTGACAGTATTAATAGAGACATGTGGGTAAGGTAGGAATCAATTCTGGTAAGGACAGAGTGATGTCCTTGTGACGGGCACAATGAAGGATAGAAAAGGTGTGGACCTGACAGAAGCAGAAGATATTAAGAAGAGGTGGCAAGAATACACAGAAGAACTATACAGAAAAGATCTTCATGACCCAGATAACCAATCATGGTGTGATCCCTCACCTAGAGACAGACATCCTGGAATGTGAAGTTAAGTGGGCCTTAGGAAGCATCACTATGAACAAAGCTAGCGGAGATGATGGAATTCCAGTTGAGCTATTTCAAATCCTAAAAGACGATGCTGTTAAAGTGCTGCACTCAATATGCCAGCAAATGTGGAAAACTCAGCAGTGGCCACAGGACTGGAGAAGTTGGGTTTTAATTCCAATCCTAAAGAAAGGCAATTCCAAAGAATGCTCAAACTATTGCACAGTTGCACTCATCTCACATGCTAGTAAAGTAATGCTCAAAATTCTCCAAGCCAGGCCTCAACAGTATGTGAACTGTGAACGTCCAGATGTTTGAGCTGGATTTAGAAAAGGTAGAGGAACCAGAGATCAAATTGCCAACATCCATTGGATCATTGAGAAAGCAAGAGAGTCCCAGAAAAACATCTACTTCTGCTTTTTATTGACTATACCAAAGGCTTTGATTGTGTGGACCACAACAAACTCTGGAAAATTCTTAAAGAGATGGGAATACCAGGCGACCTGACCTGCCTCTTGAGAAATCTGTATGCAGGTCAGAAAGCAGCAGTTAGAACTGGACATGGAACAACAGACTGGTTCCAAATAGGAAAAGGAGTACGTCAAGGCTGTACATTGTCACACTGCTTATTTAACTTATATGCAGAGTACATCAAGAGAAATGCTGGGCTGGAAGAAGCACAAGCTGGAATCAAGATTGCCAGGAGAAATATCAATCACCTCAGATATGCAGGTGACACCATCCTTATGGCAGAAAGTGAGGAATAACTAAAGAGACTCTTGATGAAAGTGAAAGAGGAGAGTGAAAAAGCTGGCTTAAAACTCAACATTCAGAAAACTAAGATCATGGCATCCGGTCCCATCACTTCATGGCAAATAGATGGGGGAACAGTGGACACAGTGGCTGACTTTATTTTTCTGGGCTCCAAAATCACTGCAGATGGTGACTGCAGCCAAGCTTGCTCCTTGGAAGCAAAGTTATGACCAACCTAGACAGCATATTAAAAACCAGAGACATTACTTTGCCAACAAAGGCCCATTTAGTCAAAGCTATGGTTTTTCCAGTAGTCATGTACGGATGTGAGAGTTGAACTATAAAGCGCCAAAGAATTGATGCTTTTGAACTGTGGTGTTAGAGAAGACTCTTGAGAGTCCCTTGGACTTCAAGGAGATCAAACCAGTCCATCTGAAAGGAAATTAGTCCTGAATATTCATTGGAAGGACTGATGCTGAAGCTGAAACTCCAAACTCTGGCCACCTGATGTGAAGAACTGACTCATTGAAATAGACCCTGATGCTGAGAAAGATTGAAGGCAGGAGGAGAAGGGACAACAGAGGATGAGATGGTTGGATGGCATCACCGACTCAATGGACATGAGTTTGAGTGAACTCCAGGAGTTGGTGATAGACAGGGAGGCCTGGCATGCTGCAGTCCATGGGGTCGCAAAGAGTCGGACACGACTGAGCGATTGAACTGTCCTTTCAATCTGAAGGACAGATTGAAATTGAAATCATTTGGCCACCAAGTGGATGGTCTGGTCTCCCCAAGGTTCACTGTATACCTACATCCACAAGATGAGACATCTTATCTATCCTGTGGCTGAAAGCTACCTCTCAAGTGGGGGTTCTCTAGCAGACATTAGTGTGAGAGACGAAGATACACACACTCTGCCCACAACCGTAAGTTCAGCCTCATGCCTCTTCCCCAGATTTCCTCACCCAGCCCTCTGGATTCCAGTCAACTCCTCCAGGCTTTCACTATGTTGGAGCAACACTACTCCTTCCAATTTGGTTTCTTCTGGGGCCTGACCAAGCAGATGAGCCATTTACCCTTGTCCAAGAATTCGTATCAACCTGTATCTCAGACTGCTTTTCCTTCTTTATAAAACGAGTCATTATAAGGCCCCTCAGAGTGGAGCTACAACATGGCCCCACTCCAGTCAGCACCAAGATTGTGTGATCTTTCTCTCCACTGTGCTGGTAACGGATAGTAGGTGGTGGGTTAACTTTCCCACTGTGGTAGGTTCAGGGCAGAGATGTGAAATGAATGAGGCTCTTTAGCGGTAACATCTGTGCTTTTCCTTGGTGCCCCATCCTGCCAAACCAGGGAGTAGTGCTGGGCTAGAGAATACATAGATTATCCCATAAAAATCTTTGCCCAGTGGGTGGTCACTAACTACTCTGGTGACTGCTAGAACGTGACACCCTCTACAGAGCAAATCAGAAAAATATCTGTGTACCAACTCCTACTCTGTCCAGTTTTAGAGGGCACACTTGACGCTGTAGCTGTTATTACTGGTTTGAATGCCACTGCTATAGAAAAATGAAAAAAACCACAACTTGGTTTGGGCCAATCCTGGTTCACAGATTGTGTTCCAGCAGCTGAGAGATTGGCATTTCTAGGAGAATCGAAAAATTAAGAATTTGCAAGAGGTCTGCCTTGTGTTGATGTTTCCAGGGACTTAGAAGTTAACTGGATGTTTCAAAGTATTGAGTGACTAATTTTCCATCCTTTTTTCTCAGATCTCACACGGTAAGCATTTATTTCCTGAAAACCTGCCAAAAGAGTAATTTTTTCTTTCAGAGTTCCAATAGTATTTTTAAATGTAAAATGAAGTCCTGATAGCAAAAATGATCATTGTAGACCCCTGACTCTACCACAGCAACTTAAGAAGTATTGCCTTCTTTTGGTTTCAGGTTTGGGGAGTTTAAAAGAGAGACAGAAAGACAGAAATTTCCAAAAGTTTCTGAAGTGCTTATTTTTCTCCGAGATTCGGGCTTGCTTATCGGATAAGAATGGTTGATCCAGGACAGTTGGCATCTGCAGGTAAACATGTGCCTACGATTTGTTTTTAGTTGTGTTACTGCACCTTCCAAGCCAAGGTTCCAGATTGGCAGTGCCCTGAAGGAGGGAGAGAACTGGACAGCACCCATGCCTCCCATTAGGGAGGCCTCCAGACAGAGCCTGGAGCAGGACTGTGCTGGGATTGACCCAAACCAGGCCTTTCTGTGCTGCCCAGAATCAGAGCAGCACCCTCAGAACCAATCTTCACTCGTGCCCACTGTGGATAGAACAGTCTCAGAGCATTTACAGGTTTGCTAAATGGGTTATTGTACTCTGTCAAACCCATAGTTTAGGTTGGAAGTTGGTGGTCAAATACTACAGGAACTACCCGCTGGCTTTGCCATTTAGTGGAGGCGTGGGCCTTTCATTCTAGAAAGTGCTGACTGACAGGAAGGCATATTGTCTCCAGAAACAGACCAACAGTTAGCCTGGAATTTTACAACATCTTCCCCAAATACAATAAACCTTGTTTTCGATGAAACGGGTTAAGTGCTTTGTGTATTATGAAATTCCTTTGATGAGTAAGTCAGATTATTTATGGACTGTTGGAAGACCAATCTTTCACTGTAAAAACTGCCGATGGATCATTTGGGAAAGGAGCCAAAGGGTCAGGAAGAGCTCTTTATCACACTAATGCACAAAGACACACAAAGCATGACCCAGATATAAAAAGGGGGCCAGCACACTGCTAGTAGATGCCATTCATGGCTGAGCCCAGGAGACTGCCCGGAAGCTCTGACAACAAAGAAAATGATGGAGGAGATAGGAGGGGCGGGAAACACTCCCCAGGGTGAAACACAGTAGGGAGACCAGGAGGATCTGGGCGGGGTCTGGCCTCAGTGGAAAAACAAGATATAAAAGGATCCCATGGGGGAACTTCTCTGGTGGTCCAGTGGCTGGGACTCTGAGCTCCCAGTGCAGGGGCCCCAGGTTCAATCCCTGGTCAGGGAACTGTATCCCACCTGCCACAACTAAGCGTTTTTATGCTGCAATTAAAAATTCCATGGGCTGCAATGAAGACCCAGAGCAGCCAAATAAATAAATTTAAAATATTTTTTTTAAAAGGACCCCATTTTTCTAGTTTCTTCCCCATTCTCTCCCTCCTGAAGGTTCGAATCCAACTAAGCAACATATTTGATTGCAACTATCTACCCTTTCCACACATCCCATCATGGTTAGAGTAATAGTATATTAATTTGGATGACACTAGCTGCTATCATAAACAGCCCCTCAAAAATATATATATATAATGGCTCAAGGACCATAAACGTTTCTTTCTTTCCCATAATCTAGCCTAAAGGAGATATTCTTTGTCAGCTCTCATCCACAAGGCGATTTAGGAACCCAGGCTGCAAACGTGGCTGTGTCATTTCCTAGGGCTCTCTTCCGCACTGAGACAGTGAAGGGGAACAAGTATGAAGAGGGCACTTAAAACCCCTGCTTCTTCAAACTCTAGCTTGAAAGTGATAGGCAAGACTTCTCACTAACCATTGGTTAGAACTTCACTGCATTGTATACTTGCTTGCAAGGGTATAAGAAATATAGTGTATGTAGCCGCCTGCCCAAAGAAAAAAATGGATATTTTGGTGAATGGCTAACCATCTGCTTGGAAGCAGGTAAACCTTTTCTCCATTTCTGCAGGAGTGCCTTCTGCTGGGCATTGTAGGGTTCAGTTCAGTCGCTCAGTCATGTCCGACTCTCCGCGACCCCATGAATCACAGCACGCCAGGCCTCCCTGTCCATCACCAACTCCTGGAGTACACTCAAACTCATGTCCACAGAGTCGGCGATGCCATCCAGCCATCTCATTCTCTGTCGTCCCCTTCTCCTCCCGCCCCCAACCTTTCCCAGCATCAGAGTTAGTGGCAAGCAAACATTAGTGAAACAAAGGGGTGTCTGAGTGACTGCTGAGATTAGAGTAACTATAACTTTCAGTAAGTCTGTGCCAGATTTCCTCATCTGTAAAAGTACACAAAATTTTGAGGATTAAATAAGATAACGTGTAAATAACTTAGAAAGGTGCACATGTAAGCTCTCAATAAGTTTACAGTTATTATTACTCTGATCTCAGTTGTCTCTTATTAATGTCATTTGGAAGTTTTGCTATTCAATTCATATATTTGCTTTTAGTCCTATAGTTACATAAATGTCATATACATGAGATGTTTATATTTAGTTTTATGTTTGTTCACTTAAGAGACATAAAATAATTTTAATCATCACAAGGGGTCTGTGGAAATGTTATCCTTTTTTAAAAAGGGGTTTATTCATTTAAATTTCGGAAACCTGGTAGCAGAATCAGGCTTGATGCTATTCACATCTCGGCTTCCCCACTTAACCACCAGTTTATTCAGTCTTTGCTGGTCCCGACCTCCCCCTCTGTGAAATGGGCATAAAACCAACACATTACAGTCACTGTGCTGGAAATTATGCAGTGTCAGATAATTATGTCAGATAATGCATGTGACAGACTTGTCTAACACTTAGCATATCCCCAGTAAATAGAAATTCCCTTCCCTGTCTCATAATATTTTCAAATTGAGTGAAAGAAAGAAATTACTTGAAATGCAAAACTAACAAAGTCATGTCTTTAAAGAATTCCTTCCTTTTAAGAAAATGAAACCATAATTTGCCTGGACATTTCCAGAGTCTCATCAGCTAAAATACTGTTCAAGATGCAATTTAAAAAAAAAAAAAAAGAGGAAGGAGCCATTGCAAAATAGGAAAGGCAATGCTTGTGTTACAAGTGTATGTGAAAGTCTAGCTCCCTGTTTTTGAGAAAGAAATGAAAAGGAATGTTGGAGATACAATCCCATGAGGTTTCCACATAGCACGCTCAGAATAGCAGGAAGCTACCTGATGGAAAGGATTTTAAGAAAGGAGCGTTGCTTCTCCTGGTTTGCCCATTCTAAGCACCCAAGTCCTTCCTGTAGTGTAGGTGGGAGTTGTTTTCCTTCACTTTGAAAGCCTTTTTGGTTCCTATATTTGCAAAGGCTCAGAGTTCATTTCAGGTCTAACCTTCAAATACAGCTGCCCATTTCATTTGTTTACCTGGGTAATATTTTTCTATTCTTTTAGTCCTGCAGCTCCCTCTGGGGAGCTCCCTCTTGAAACTTCAGTTACTGCTCAATCAGTACTCTCCAGTGATTATATCCCAGTGTCAAAGGAAATGGACTTATTTTATTCCCTATTTTGAACCCATTTCATTGTTGGGGTTCAGGCTAAAAATGGATTTCCACACGTTCTTTTCTGCAGGACCAGAGCAACAGTTCTTGCAGCATGACATTAGCAATCACCTCCCAAATGCTCTCACATAGACATGTTGAGAAAAACTACTCTGTGACTCAGAGTGGGGGCCATGAATACAGTCGAACACATCAGGAAGGGTCAACCACAGTAGTGATGACTAAGCTGAATCTTAAACAAGAAGGATCAGATCAGTTAGAGCGGGAAAGACAGGCATTCCGGAAGAAGCAAAAATGTACGCAAAAGTTATTACACACAAAAGGAACTGAGAGTAGCTTGGTCTGGCTGCAAAGTATGTGGTTAGAAGGCAAGGCAAAACAAAAGAAATGCAATGTATAATTACGACTCTGGAGTCAAATACACTCAAACTCAAATCCTACTCATGTAAAGAAATTTTTTAAATTCTCTGAGTCTTGGTTTTCTCATTTGTATAGATTTCTTAAAAAGTTAGGAATCAATGAGCTCATGTATATAAAGCATAAAAAAAATGATGGCAAAAAAAAACAATGTATGCTTAGCGTATGGTAACTTATTATGAACATGAATATGTGTGTGCTCAGTCGCTCAGTGGTGTCTGACTCTTTGCAACCCCACGGACTGTAGCCCACCAGGCTCCTCTGTCCATGGGATTCTCTAGGCAAGAAATACAGGAGTGGGTAGCCATTTCTTCCTCCAGGGAATCTTCCTGACCCAGGATTGAACCCACATCTCCTGGGTTGGCAGGCAGATTCTTACCACTGAGCCACCAGTGAAGCCCAAATATGAATATATTAATATATGAAGCTGATGGGTTGGGCAATAGTTTTGAATGTGGAGCTAATCTAATGAGGTCTTGAAAGCTATCTGGAGCCACTGAAGGAATGGACTGATCAGATTTCTGTTTTCATTAAGGCAGATACTCAAGTAAAAGGCAGTGTGCTAATCACTGTGGGACACGTTTGAATACAAATACTATCTTCAACTCCCAGTCTATGCTTCACTGCCATCAACCGCTGAGGATTTAGTGTGGGTCTGGTGCTGACTTCAAAACAGGAAACTCTTCCCTACTTTCCATTTACAAAGTGGAAGGAAGGAAGCTAGAGTTGGGCAAAGAAAGATTGTAGTGGAAAGTCTAACCAGAACCAGCCTAGGCCCAAGGGCAAGGTGCTTCATTTTCCTCCAAGAGTTATGAATAAAATTAGCACATGCTACAGTGAAGGTCACAAAACCTCATGAAATAGTCATGACTTAGTAATTCCCCTTGATGTAGGTCTTTTTCATTTCTTTTTGAAATTGACATACACAGCTATTTGAGAAACTGCTTAAGAGAAAAAAAACCAACAAAGTCCTGCTCAGCCTTCCTGACTCCTGCATCCTGGATGGAGCTGTCAAGTTGCTCAAAACTAAGGAAAAGGAAGTGTTCTAACACAGCATAAAACGTGCATACATACCATTTTTTCTTTTGCAATAACTAACTTACAATTTGCATTGACTAAAGAAGTTAAAGGTCAGTACCAGAATGCACTTCAGATAGAAATACATCTAAATATAAAAATTTCTTTTCCAGCTCTTTTTAAGAGATATTTCCATGCAAATGCTGACCTCCTGTGGTAAGAACCAGTTACTTCAAAGAGGATATCATTCCAAAGGAATTTAAGATAATTTGTGTTATCATAGATAACAGAGTTTTGCCAAGAGAGTCCACTGGTCATAGCAAACACCCTCTTCCAACAAAACAAGCGATGACTCTACACATGGACATCATGAGATGGCCAATACCAAAATAAGATTGATTATACTCTTTGCAATGAAAGATGGAGAAGCTATAGTCAGTAAAAACAAGATGAGAGTTGACAGTGGCTCAGATCATTAACTCCTTATTGCAAAATTCAAACTTAAACTAAAGAAAGTAGGGAAAACCACCGGGCCATTTAGTATGACCTAAATATCAATAACCTCAGATATGCAGATGACACCACCCTTATGGCAGAAAGTGAAGAGGAACTAAAAAGCCTCTTGATGAAAGTGAAAGAGGAGAGTGAAAAGGTTGGCTTGAAGCTCAACATTCAGGAAACTAAGATCATGGCATCTGGTCCCATCACTTCATGGGAAATAGATGGGGAAACAGTGTCAGACTTTATTTTTGGGGGCTCCAAAATCACTGCGGATGCTGGTTGCAGCCATGAAATTAAAAGACGCTTACTCCTTGGAAGGAAAGTTATGACCAACCTAGACAGTATATTAAAAAGCAGAGACATTACTTTGCCAACAAAGGTCCGTCTAGTCAAGGCTATGGTTTTTCCAGTGGTCATGTATGGATGTGAGAGTTGGACTGTGAAGAAAGTTGATCGCTGAAGAATTGATGCTTTTGAACTGTGGTGCTGGAGAAGACTCTTGAGAGTCCCTTGGACTGCAAGGAGATCCAATCAGTCCATTCTAAAGGAGATGAATCCTGGGTGTTCACTGGAAGGACTGATGCTAAAGCTGAAACTCCAATACTTTGGCCACCTCATGCAAAGAGTTGACTCACTGGAAAAGACTCTGATGCTGGGAAGGATTGGGGGCAGGAGGAGAAGGGGATGACAGAGAATGAGATGGCTGGATGGCATCACCGACTCGATGGACATGAGTTTGAGTGAACTCCAGGAGCTGGTGATGGACAGGGAGGCCTGGCGTGCTGTGATTCGTGGGGTTACAAAGAGTCGGTCACGACTGAGCGACTGAACTGAACTGAACTGAAATCAAACCCCTTACTGTAGAAGTGACAAATAGATTTAAGGGATTAGATCTGATAGGCAGAGTGACTATGGACGGAGGTTCGTGACATTGTACACGAGGTGGTGATCAAAACCATCCCCAAGAAAAAGAAATACAAAAAGGCAAAATGGTTGTCTGAGGAGGGCTTACAAATAGCTGAGAAAAGAGAGAAGTGATAGGCAAAGGAGAAAAGAAAAGATATACCTATCTGAATGCAGAGTTCCAAAGAATAGCAAGGAGAGATAAAAAAAAAAAGCCTTCTTCATGGCAAGGAAACAGAGGAAAACAATGGAATGGAAAAGAGATCTCTTCAAGAAGAGATCTTGGTAGAGATACCAAGGAAACATTTCATGCAAAAATGGGCACAATAAAGGACAGAAACAGTATGGACATAAAAGAAGCAGAAGATATTAAGAAAAGGTGGCAAGAATACACAGAAGAACTGTACAAAAAAGATCTTCACGACCCAGATAATCACGATGGTGTGATCACTCACCTAGAGCCAGACATCCTGGAATGTGAAGTTAAGTGGGCCTTAGGAAGCATCACTACGAACAAAGCTAGTGGAGGTGATGGAATTCCAGCTGAGCTATTTCAAATCCTGAAAGATGATGCTGTGAAAGTGCTGCACTCAATATGTCAGCAAATTTGGAAAACTCAGCAGTGGCCACAGGACTGGAAAACGTGTTTTCATTCCAATCCCAAAGAAAGGCAATGCCAAAGAATGTTCAAACTACTGCACAGTTGCACTCATCTCACACACTAGTAAAGTGATGCTTAAAATTCTCCAAGCCAGCCTTCAGCAATACGTGAATCATGAACTTCCAAATGTTGAAGTTGGTTTTAGAAAAGGCAGAGGCACCAGAGATCAAATTGCCAATATCCGCTGGATCATTGAAAAAGCAAGAGAGTTCCAGAAAAACATCTATTTCTGTTTTATTGACTATCCCAAAGCCTTTGACTGTGTGGATCACAATAAACTGTGGAAAATTCTGAAAGAGATGGGAATACCAGACCACCTGACCTGCCTCTTGAGAAACCTATATGCAGGTCAGGAAGCAACAGTTAGAACTGGACATGGAACAACAGACTGGTTCCAAATAGGCAAAGAAGGACGTCAAGGCTGTACATTGTCACCCTGCTTATTTAACTTATACGCAGAGTACATCATGAGGAACGCTGGGTTGGAAGAAGCACAAGCTGGAATCAAGATTGGTGGGAGAAATATCAATAACCTGATGATACCACCCTTATGGCAGAAAGTGAAGAAGAACTAAAGAATCTCTTGATGAAAGTGAAAGAGGAGAGTGAAAAGGTTGGCTTAAACTCAACATTCAGAAAACTAAGATCATGGCATCCGATCCCATCACTTCATGGGAAATAGATGGGGAAACAGTGGGCACAGTGGCTGACTTTATTTTTTTGGGCTCCAAAATCACTGCAGATGGTGACTGCAGCCATGAAATTAAAAGACGCTTACTCCTTGGAAGGAAAGTTATGACCAACATAGACAGCATATTAAAAAGCAGAGACATTACTTTGTCAACAAAGGTCCGTCTAGTCAAGGCGATGGTTTTTCCAGTAGTCATGTGTGGATGTGAGAGTTGGACTGTGAAGAAAGCTGATCATCAAAGAATTGATGCTTTTGAGTTGTGGTATTGGAGAAGACTCTTGAGAGTCCCTTGGACTGCAAGGAGATCCAATCAGTCCATCCTAAAGGAGATCAGTCCTGGGTGTTCATTGGAAGGATTGAGGTTGAAGCTGAAACTCCAGTACATTGGCCACCTGATGCAAAGAGCTGACTCATTGGCAAAGACCCTGATGCTGGGAAAGATTGAGGGCAGGAGAAGGGGATGACAGAGGATAAGATGGTTGGACGGCATCACTGACTCGATGGACATGGGTTTGGGTGGACTCCGGGAGTTGGTGATGGACAGGGAGCCCTGGCGTGTGGCGGTTCATGGGGTTGCAAAGAGTCGGACACGACTGAGCGACTGAACTGAACAATGAAGGAGAACTGCGTTCAATAAGTAAAACATGATCACTTCAACAAGAGATTTATTCACACTGCAACAAATACATTTAGCTCTTTAATTTTCTCTGCCTTAAAAACTCAGCAAATGAGTATTTTAAAATTTATTCAGCGATTCATTGACACTTTATGTTTTCAATTCTGTGGCATTACCAGCAGTACCGAAATAAAATACGTGCACATGTCTCTTTGTATGCACATCTAAGAAATCCTTTTGTGTTTATACCTAGAGTAGAATTATGGGATTGAAGGGTATTACATCTTCAACCTTACTAAAATGCCAATTCATTTCCAAAATGATTGCAACAGATTCCATCAGCTGAGTACAGGTGCCCAACCTCCTCACCAACACGCATTAAACTTTTAAGCTCATGCCAATCTCATAGATGAGAAAACAATATCACAGTATTGTTTTATGCATTTCCCTGATTGCTCAGGAAGCTAAGCATCTTTTCATATTTCCACTCTGTATGAATTTCCTGTTTATGTCCTCTGCCATTTTAACTTGAATTGGTTTTTTAAAGTGTATGCTGCTGCTGCTAAGTCACTTCAGTTGTGTCCGACTCTGCAACCCCATAGACGGTAGCCCACCAGGCTCCCCCATCCCTGGGATTCTCCAGGCAAGAACACTGGAGTGGGTTGCCATTTCCTCCTCCAATGCATGAAAGGGAAAAGTGAAAGTGAAGTCGCTCAGTCGTGTCCGACTCTTAGCGACCCCCTGGACTGCAGCCTACCAGGCTCCTCTGTCCACGAGATTTTCAAGGCAAGAGTACTGGAGTGGCTTGCCATTGCCTTCTCCGTTAAAAGTGTATAGTGTGAGGTAAAGGTTTGATTTCCTTCCTCTGCACATGGATGTCCAGTATTCCCAATGCCATTTTTTTTTGGCCATACCACACGGCAAAAGGGATCCTGGTTTCCCAACCAGGAATCAAACCTGCATCTCCTGCGTTAGAAGTGTGGAGTCTTAACCACTGGACCACCAGAGAAGTCCTCCCAACATCATTTATTGAAGAGACTATCCTATTCCCATGGTGTGTTCTAAGCATTCTTATTGAAGATATGTTGGCCATATATAAATATCAAATATATGACCATATATTTATTCGGGGGCTCTTTATTCTATTCCATTGGTCTACACATCTGTTCTTATGCCAGCACCATATTATTTTGATTACTATAGTTTGTAATTTTTTTTTTTAATCAGGAAGTGATACTTTCAGTTTTATCCTTTCTCAAGACTGCTTTTGCGATTTGAAGTCTTATACAGTTATGTACTAACTGTTTATACAATTGTGCACTAACATAGGAGGAAAAAGAGGTGCCCAATTAAAGAGTTTATGCATTATTGGATGTCTGCCTTTGGAATGGTATAATTACATACTTAGAAAATTTATGCTATGAATTACAATATGATCCTCACCCTTCTCTAATTATAAGGAATAATTCATGAGACATTAACCAGGTCCATAGCTTTGTAAAGATTTATGGGTTAAGATTCAAGAAAAATGCAAGCTTTGGGATTAAAGTTAGGGGTTCAAATTCCAAACAGCTTTCTCTAAACATATGACCCAGGACAGACAAGCCTGTTAAATACAATGTCATGCTAAGGAGGAGGATTAATACAAGTGTCTGGCTTATAGGAGGTACTCAGTAAAACTTGGCTATTACTTACAGACACTGTAACAATGTAAAGAGCTCAAAAATCCTAATCAAAACCCATGGGTAGTCTCATTTGGCCAATTACCTCTATCAGGAACCCTCTCTCTTTGAGTTTGCTTCCTCATGTGTAAAATGAGCATAATAACTGTGTTACCTTAAAATATCATTTAGAGGATCAAATGTCTTACAGGTTAAGTGCTTGGGAATTACAAGGCATTTTTAAGATCTAAATGCTAAAACATTTCTTTGGTAGTGATTTTTGATGAGTATCTTTTAAAATGGCATTGCTTACTTCCTTGTCTTATTGCCAGCTCCTCAAAACAGCAATTAATCTATATTATTTTGTTCATTCAAACGTAGTTACTATTCATTCAAGAAATACTGTCCAGTGGCTATAGAGAGCACAGGTGCACAGCAAATGTGTGATGAAAAAAATCACAATTCTAAGTCTTTGGCTAATTTAAATTCTAGACTTTGATGGATGCATGAACAAACTCAAGCTCTTCTTCCCTTTGGATTTTTGTAAAATATATATATATATTATTTATCTCTTGCATAAATTTTATTTACTTTAGCTGTACTCCACATAGTTAATAATCATCCATAATATGATAACAATCCGATTACATCAGTTACCTATTAAATCAGTTAATACCAGTTGATCTGGGCGATTTGGCAACGTACCTTGTACAATCAAACCTGAACGATTCTATTGATTCTAAAAAAAAAAACCTGCAACGCTCCAGGTAGCCATCACTGTTCACAATTCCCACTTAGGGACAAGACGACGCAAAATTATATTTTCGTTAGCGTCCTGTACGCTCGCTGGATATCCACGGAGGGAACCAGGTAAAGCGCGCCAGGCTTTCATTTAGGAACACGTGCAGGTGGGTAAGAGCTGATAGAAGTGTTTGGGTCAGTGCTTCTTTCCCCACCGCATAATTCCAACGGAAAGGCAACTGCCCCTTGTCTTCTCATTGGCCAAGTGAGCGGAGACGAGGGAGGAAACGGGGAAGAGGACTCGGTCTTGCAACAGGTGCCTTAACCCGGGGATTTGGCGCCACCGGCGATCCACCAGCGCCGAGTACTGCGTGCCTCCACGATCTTCCTCGTTCCGTAGAGCCCTCCACCTGCCACAAAATGAACGAATCCCCACACGTTACATTGCTACACAAGCCACGCTTGCATTCGTGACTTCATTCAACAGCCCAGGGATACAAGCATTACTTTCATTTCTCAGAAGATGGAACTGCACCTGAGCTTACAGGGCCCGTGACCTGCAAGGCAGATCCGCGAATCCGGAGCTGGGACCGCTCCTTCGGGAAGAAGGACTTTGATCCGACGGCCACCGCCGTCACCTCCCCAGCCCGGAGCTCCCGGATAAGCCGCCTGAGCTGGATTCTCAGACGGCGGCTACCTTCCCTTGCGGCCCATCGAGCCGTAAACAGCCGACGTCCCAAACCAGGAAAACCCCCGCCAAGAGCCCGCGCGCCACGGCTTGTAACCGCAGCGTGCACAGCGCGAGGCCGCGCGTCCGCAGTCACCCCCTGGGCTGTTACCCACGAACCCGGGTCGGGCGTTGAGTGGCGAACCCTGGCTCCCAGCGCCCTCCCGGCCTCCGTCACCAAGGACGCGCCCGTCCGTGCCGGACCCGCCCCTGCGCCCACAAGCCGCTCTAGCAGCGCACCGAGCCGGCACGCTCGTCGCTCCCGGACTGACGTCATCGGCGGGCGCCGCGACGAAGCGGCGGGCACGCGCAGCCAAGAAGATGTCTCCGACGCCGCCGCTCTTCAGCTTGCCCGAAGCGCGGACGCGGTTTACGGTGAGTTGCGGGCCGGCGGGCGCGGCCCCGTCCCGACGCTATTAGTTGCTTTCTCTCCCTGAAATTACTCGAATTTTGCACCGGGGTAAAGCGGGGACAGAGGCGTTGCGCCCCGGCGACGGGTTCCCGGCCCGTCGTGGGCTGGGGAGGCGGCAAAGGCGCCTTACCTGCCTCTTCCACGAGTCCTCTGCGGTCCACCTCCTCCTTTCCGCCGGCGGGTCCCGGGACCTTGCGCCCTTCGTGGAGGCCTCACCCGCACACTACCTCCGTTTGGGTCCTGCTCCTCTGCGGTGCTCGCTTAGCCAGACGGATGTCTCCAGAACTGGCAGGGGGCTGCTCTAGAGGGAAGGCGGGAATGGTTTATAGTCCAGAGAACCGGCCTCCGCCCCGCCTACTAACTGCCAGGTGATTCTTCTCGCCGCTTATTCATCACCCTTTAACCCTTTGTATCGCACTCCTTAGAGATCTATGAGGACGCTCCTAAGTGGGGCGAGGCAAACTGCTCAGCTTAGAAAGGGTTGTCAGCTGTCATTTTATTCTTACGCCTTGGGGAACAGTAAGCATTTGGGGGAACACTTTACAGAGCGTTTTGATGTTAGCTTATTTAACTCAGTATAGCCCTGTAAAGTAGGGTGTTTAATTTTCCGCAGTAGATGAGATAGAAACTGAGGCAGCCCGCCCCGCAGCCCCCGCCTTTGTTGTTCAGTCGCTAAGTCGTGTCCGACCCTTTGCAACCTCATGGACTGCAGCATGCCAGTCTTCCCTGTCCTTCACCGTGTCCCGGAGATTGCTCAAACTCAGGTCCATTGAGTCGGTGATGCCACCCAACCATCTCATCCTCTGTCACCCCCTTCTCCTGCCTTCAGCCTTTCCCAGCATCAGGGTCTTTTCCAGTGAGTCGGCTCTTCGCATCAGGTAGCCAAAGTTTGGAGCTTCAGCATCAGTCCTTCCAAAGAATATTTAGGGTTGATTTCCTTTAGGGTTGACGGCTTTGATCTCCTTGCAGTCCAGGGGACTCTCAGGAGTCTTCTCCAGCACCACAGTTCGAAAACATAGAAGTTAAATGATTTGCTTCACTGGTTTTTCTGACTTCAGACTCAGTATTCTTTATATGTTGCCCATCACCAAATGAAGAACCCTGTTCTAAATGGTTTGACTGTATTCGTCCCTAGTTTTCTGTAATTCTGCGAGGAGAAACTGTTAGGTATGTCCAAGGTCATATCAGTCCTGGAAGGGACCATTTAATAGAAGATCATCTGGCCCAGTGCTTCTTAAGATTGAACATGGGTTGGGATCACCTGAGGATCTTGTTAAATGAGATTCTGGTTCAGTAGGAATGTGGCCTGAGATTCTGCATTTCTAACAAGTTCTCAGGTGATGCCACTGCTGCTGGTGGTAATAAGGATCTACTGCTGCTGCTAAGTCACTTCAGTCGTGTCCGACTCTGCGTGACCCCATAGACGGAAGCCCACCAGGCTCCCCCGTCCCTGGGATTCTCCAGGCAAGAACACCGGAGTGGGTTGCCATTTCCTTCTCCAATGTGTGAAAGTGAAAAGTGAAAGGGAAGTTGCTCAGTCGCATCCGACCCTTAGCGACCCCATGGACTTCAGCCCGCCAGGCTCCTCCATCCATGGAATTTTCTAGGCAAGAGTACTAGAGTGGCTTGCCATTGCCTTCTCCAATAAGGATCTACAACAACCCATACATGTAACTGGTGGGGAAAATGAAGCACAGAGAGGAAGGGGTGTGCTCTAGATTACAGACTTCCCAGGTGGTGCAGTGGTAAAGAATCTGCAGGAGGCGAAGGAGATGTGGGTTCATTCCCTGAGTGCGCAACCCGCTCCAGTATTCTTGCCAGGAGAATCCCATGGACAGATGAGTCTGGTGGGGTACAGTCCATGGGGTCACGAAAAGTTGGACACCACTGAGCTTGCATGCCCCAAGATTACACGGCCTACTCACAGAGTCAGGAATGGACCATTTCCAGTATAAATGTAACTCCTGTGAGGTAACAAGATGATTTGCCAAGTGTATGTGAATTTTCACAGAGTGAATGACTTGGCAGTATTTTTCTTTTTCAATTACAACTGCTTTGTGACAGTCAGCAGGTTTAGTACCTTAAGACATCAGTGTTTACTTGATGTCAGGGACTGTGCTGTGCAAGCTACCTAGAGGAGGTGGGACTTCTGTTGGGTCTTGAAGAATGGATAGAATGTGCATGAGCACGTGGGAAGAACAATGTGCATGGATACACTAGAGTGAACTTGATAGAAAATGATGGAAAAATGGCTAGAGCCTAGTGGACAGTAGGTGTTGGGGGTTACTGGGAAGTAAGGTTGGATAGATTGAGTGGGATAACATTAT
This sequence comes from Moschus berezovskii, assembly GCF_049115385.1. Taxonomy (NCBI): domain Eukaryota; kingdom Metazoa; phylum Chordata; class Mammalia; order Artiodactyla; family Moschidae; genus Moschus; species Moschus berezovskii. The sequence goes on along the minus strand of NC_142487.1, from coordinate 3,967,148 downwards.
TAAGAACCTTTAGAGGAAGCTGTGAAACACAACCTGTAAATAAGGGGCCACTTAAGAGATTTTTTTAAAAGCAGAATGAATAGCATATAAAGGAAAGGTAGGAGGGAAAACCTGGAATGAGACAGACTCAGCTTGGAAGCTCTCAACAAGCTTCAAGTGATGAATAAGTAGCATTTGAATGAGAATTACTGCTGAAATGACTGATAGGTAATTTTTCTCAGGTATAAACATTTTTTAGTTAGACATACAATTAATGAGTGGTATGTTTTTCAGTGAACAAAAAATCCTTCAACTTATGTGCTTTTTTTTTCCTCTAGAAATCTACGAGAGAGGCCCTGAACAGCAAAAATATCAAGCCCTTGTTGAATACCTTTAGCCAGTTACCTGGCAGGTAAGGCGTTAATATCCATGACATGGGCTCATTGAAATCTTTATACTTACGCTGAGCTGTTTTAAAAATGCAGGTGTTTTTTTGTTTTTAATAGTGAAAATGAAAAAAAATGTACCCTTGACCAGGCTTTTAGAGGTGTTCTAGAAGAAGAAATTGTAAGTATGTTTTTCCTTTATTGTTAAAATTTTGCTGACAGATTAGTAAATATTATTTTTTAATTTGCTTTTATTCTTAGAATAGATATTTAACCATGACTATTTTTTTACTGGAGTGAACCGCTTAGTCTGTGAAACCTAACTTGGTCATGGTCAGCATAGGAGTTACATAATGAATAAGGGTTTTGATAGCATAGGTGCAGTTTAAGAGTTTGGTTTAATAAATGAGTAGAGCCCTCTGCCATTGAGTATGTATAAGAAAAGTTGACGCGAGGTCTTCCTGAGCAAGAACTAGAACTTGAAGATGGGCCCTGTCTTTGCTGTATAAACAGCGACACATCCTGGAGTGGATGAGAAGTCTAGTCCAAGGATGTTTAGCACAGATTCCAGGCCCTCATTTTCCTTATCCGCAGCCTCCTTCTTAGTTAGTAATAGATAACAAGAGCCTATCTAACTTCAGTACATACATTTAAACGTGAAAAGTCTGACTTTGTATACCATTAGTGGAGCACTCAAATGAAAGGAAAAGTTCCAACAGTTTATTCTTCGTTTAGCAAAGCTTGGATCCCAAGAAGCTAGATTCTTTTCCAGTGGCCATAAAACAGTGTCCCTTTCTTTAGGACAGTTCTGTATTCATTCTTTCTTCTTCTTCAGTCCTAGTCACCTGTTGTCAGGCATTGGGCAAGGTTACCTTGCTTTTTTGAGCCTCAATTTCGTTTGTAAGAGAGGAAACACCATTTTTACAGGGTTGCATAAAACGGAACTTAATAAACACTCAATAAATGCTGGTTTTTATGATGTTGTCAAACATAAGCATCATCTCTCTTCTATTATTAATAAAACCCTTCCCCAGACATGTTGATGCACTGGTACAGTTAATCCCCCAGCCCAGTCTTGTCTGGTGCCTTTGACTGACTTAATGGCCTCAGCATCTGTACTTGATTAGCTTACAGGCTTAATCATGCTAATATAACCATCTTCCCAAGACTCTTGGATTTTAAATGAATCACCTGCTGCTTGTTTATTTAATATACTTCTACAGTTAGGGCTCTTATCATTCATTTTTAAAATATTCTTAGTAATTTTATCCTCTGTGAGAAATGTCTTTATCAAATGTTTGTGATAATCAATTTAATGTCAGAGGGTATGTTTTTCTTATTATCAAATTAATCTAAATTCTGGTTCCTAAATTAAGTTGTTTTCTCCTTTGTTGGTAGATAAATCATTCGTCATGTGAAAACGTTTTAGCTATTATTTCTCTTGCTATTGGGGGAGTAACTGAAGGTAAGTATGGTTTGTTTTGGTTTTTAAGTAATCCTGGATTTGACATGCTTTATTGAAAACGTATTCTCCCCATCCCTCTCTGCCTAGTTGATTTTGTTCATTTTTCAAATTCTGCCTACCTACCCCCATTGCCAGGAAGTCCCACTGAAATTAGCTCACAGTTATTTCTTGTCACTAATATAGAGTGCACACTTTGACATTTCTTTGTTCTCCACTTACTTTGTTCATCCAATGCCTATTTATTGAGTATCCACTATGTGCCTGGTACTGAGCTAGGACTTGGAGATTCAGTGATGAATAAAACATATTCCCTGCCTACAAGGACCCTAGTTGTTCAGGGAGAAAACACATGTAAATATCTTATTGGGGGTAATTGAAGTGGGAATGAAGTATAGTTGAGGTGATTCTTTAAAGTTCAGAGTATGAAGGGACCACGATGGGCTAGAAAGAAAACTGTAACTTAGGAGCTGGGGTGTAAGGGCTGTAAAAAAACTGGAGCGGAATGGTGAGAGGAAGATGAGAACCATGAGGAAAGAAGCAGGAGGGTAAGTTAGGATCGTCTGTAAAGGGCTTTGTATGCTGTGCTAAGGAGTACCTGTGGGAAAGGCATGGGGTGGGGGAAACTGCTGGCAGGAAAACTAGGGAGAGGTTGGTTAAGGTGGGCCAGGGGTAGTAGGAGGCAGTTTCAGCAGACTTTTAACACGGCATGTAGTAAGTACACAGTGACTAATACACAGTGGTAGCTCATTAAATATTTGCATAAAGAAGCGATGAAAAAGTAGTTCATCAGTACTCTTTTTTAATTAGTCTGGTAAAAATATTCCTTTGATTTATTCATATAATTTATGTGAAAAGTGCCTTTTAATCTGTAAAGCACTATTCACATTTATTATTTTGATACTTATTCCTACAAAAAAACTGAAACATACAAGGTAAAAGTGATCTTCCAGTGTAGCCGCAAGCAATTTTGTGGACTTAAGTAGTTGATCAATTTTGGCTTTAGGAGTTAAACTTATATGAAATGCTTACTCATCATTCATTTGTTAAGCATATTCTAACGAGTACTGCCTGGAGTGTCCTTGCCAGCTCCTGTCAGACAGTTTGCAGCATCTACTCCATTCATTGATTATCCTGATACGATACTCTTGTGAACTGGTAATGTTCTTAATGCTTCAGTCAGTTCAGTTCAGTCACTCAGTCGTGTCCTACTCTTTGCAACCCTATGGGCTGCAGCACGCCAGGCCTCCCTGTCCGTTGCCAACTGCTGGAGCTTGTTCAGACTCATGTCCATCGAGTCGGTGATGCCATCCTACCATCTCATCCTCTGTCATCCCCTTCTCCTTCTGCCTTCAATCTTTCCCAGCATCAGGGTCTTTTCCAATGGCTCAGTTCTTCGCATCAGGTGGCCAAAGTACTGGAGCTTCAGCTTCAGCATCAGTCCTTCCAACGAACACCCAGGACTGGTCTCCTTTAGAATGGACTGGTTGGATCTCCTTGCAGTCCAAGGGACTCTCAAGAGTCTTCTCCAACACCACAGTTCAAAAGCATCAATTCTTCGGTGCTCAGCTTTCTTTATGGACTCTCACATCCATACATGACTACTGAAAAAAACCATAGCTTTGACTAGATGGACCTTTGTTGGCAAATGCTTAAAATTATACAAAGTCTGTGTTTAAAACTTTTACTTTATTTGAGAAAGATAGGGACTTAAGAACTCAGTTAAGCCATGAATAAAAGTTTAAATACCTTTTTATTTTAATTTGATGGGAAAAATTTTTTCTTGAGACCAATATTATTGTATTGTTTATTATGTGACAGATTTGCAAATTGTCCATAAACATGTTTTGTTAAACTCAACTTGGCAGATATTTATTGAGCTTCTGTTGTGTCAGACTCTCCACTGGTGAAAACCTTCAAAAATGCCTACCTTTAAAAAGCTCATAGTCTACGTAACAAAAATAAACAGTTTGGATATGATAAGTACTATAATTTATATACAGTGTGCTTTCAGAAGCAAAGATGTAGTAGCCTACACAAAAGTACCAGAAGAGTTTTTTAGATGCAATATGTACTATATGCTTTGAAAGACTGAGTAGGAATTTACCATGTGATAGAGAGGAAGAACTCTTGCCTAGAAAATCCCATGGATGGAGGAGCCTGGTAGGCTGCAGTCTGTGGGGTCGCTAAGGGTCGGACACAACTGAGCGACTTCACTTTCACTTTTCACTTTCACACATTGGAGAAGGAAATGGCAACCCACTCCAGTGTTCTTGCCTGGAGAATCCCAGGGATGGGGGAGCCTGGTGGGCTTCCGTCTATGAGGTCACACAGAGTCGGACACGACTGAAGTGACTTAGCAGCAGCAGAGAGGAAGAAGCCTACTTAGGCAGAAAACATTGTAAACAAAACCATGCAGGCTTGAACATAGCCAGGTGTTTGGGGACTCAGAGGATGTGTCTGTGGTCAAGGTTAAGATGAAGCTCAGAGGACAGCATAGAAGCTGGGACACGGGTTGTGACAGTGTTGGGGAATCATAACCCAGCTCATCAAAATCACCAGTGAATCTCTATTTTCAAATTAACTGCCAGGCTTTCACTCAGTTTTACTGAATCTTTGAGAGTGGAATCTAGGTAATTTTCTTACGTTCTGTAATTATTAAATGTGTGGTATTTTCCCAAATTATACTTCGACTAAGGACAGGGAATATGTCTATCTAGTCTCTTGGGTATACAGGACACAGAGTATCACAAATCTAAGTGTTAAAGGCCTTTGGAGGTCATCCGGTTCCGTCTTGTCTCTGGCCTGTCCTGTCTCCCCTCAGTAACGTCCTGGGCAGGGGGTCATTCGCTACTGTTGATGAAGCTCACCGTTTGATTTCTGTCAGCTGGTTCCGATGATCAGATTTCCTTTGCACTGAGTTGAACTTTGCTGCTTTATGCCTCACTGGTTCTAGGCAGTATCCCTCATATTACATTCCAGCTGTGATCTTTCCAGTGCAGCACAGAGCTGGAAATACTACTTCCTGTTTCTGAACTACTGTATTAATGCAGTATTATCGGAGAAGGCAATGGCAAGCCACTCCAGTACTCTTGCCTAGAAAATCGCATGGACAGAGGAGCCTGGTGGGCTGCAGTCCATGGGGTCGCTACTAGTCAGACACGACTAAGCGACTTCACTTTCACTTTTCACTTTCACACAGGAGAAGGAAATGGCAACCCACTCCAGTGTTCTTGCCTGGAGAATCCCAGGGACGGTGGAGCCTGGTTGGCTGCCGTCTATGGGGTCGCACAGAGTCGGACACGACTGAAGTGACTTAGCAGCAGCAGGGGCTAATAGTGCCCCTAGATACTTTTTTTTACAAACCATGCTGAAGTGGCTACTTTTCCTAAACCCTTAACAAGTATTAGTATCTATTACCGAAAAATAGAAGGAAGAATGAGCAGGGAAATAAAAGCATTTTTAACTAGCCTAGATGATCTTAAAGTCTTTAGTTTATTGCTTTAATAAGATTGAATTTAGACATAACTTTATTTTACCAATTTTTCCTTTGAAACAACAGTATACTTTAAAAGTATAGTAAGAACTGAAATTAGTATCAAACCTTTTTGTTATCATTTTTGAACTAGATCTTTTCAAATGAGACAATTTAAGTTTAGCATTATTATAGAACATTTGAAAGTGAGGAAAAGGGAAAATACTAGTCCCAGTTCTTCTAGTTTAAAAAACTACCATTTATTTTGGTATATGATTTTAGCTTCTCGGAGGGGGAGCCTGGTGGGCTTCCATCTGTGGGGTCACACAGAGTCGGACACGACTGAAATGACTTAGCAGCAGCAGCAGTCTTTTTAATAGATTTTATTGTTATAACCATAACATCCATACAGTTTTGAACCCTGCCTTTTTCACTTGACATTCAATCATAAGCATTTTCCAAGTTATTATAGTCATCATAACCATCGTTTTTAATTGGCTGCATTATATTCTTTTGAATAGCTTAGTGGTGAAGAAAATAGACTGTGGAGCCAGACTTTCTGGGTTCGTATCCCAGCTCTACCACTCACTGGCTCTATGATCTTGGGCAAGATATTTAACTTCTCTGTGTGTCAGTTTTCCCATTCTGTAAACTGGAGATAATGTTATCTACCTCATAGAGTTATGAGGATTACACGTGTTAGTGTATGTGAATCACTTCGTGTGCCTGACATATAGTAAATGCTCTAGAAGGGTTATCAAGGATGATTATCATCACATACCAAAATTACTTAAGTATATCTTCCTTGGGGACTTTTAGGTTGCTTCTGTTTCTTGCCTTTTACAACCTTGTTAGGATTGACAAACTGTACCTTTAAGATCATCTTCAAAATTTTTTGCATGAGCTCTTTTACTCAGCCGTATTTTAAACTTTTAAATTGGCTTGTGCTCCACTTGAAGGTATTTGTACGGCGTCTACACCTTTTGTATTGTTGGGAGATGTTTTGGACTGTCTTCCTTTGGATCAGTGTGACACAATATTCACTTTCGTGGAAAGAAATGTTGCTACTTGGAAATCAGTAAGTGCCTTCGTTTCTTTTTCTACTAACTTTAGCTTTCTATAGATCCAGAGTTCTGAGGGTAGTTTGTTTTGTTTCTTGCTTTTATTTCTGACTTTGCTGATTGCTAAAAAGTTTGTCTTTATGAGAATTATATGTTCTGCTCTCTTGGAAAAGCAAAGTAAGAGTCACATGAAAAAAATGACAGTACAAAATTTGAGTAGAAACAGTTACCTTGAAAACAGATACTTTTGTATGTTGTAAAAGTTACTTAGAATCGTATTTGTTATATGTTTGAAAATATTTTTATTTCATTAAAAATGTTATTTGCTTGGAAAAAGTGAAAGCTGTATAGTAGATTCAGCACATATTAGTGTTCTTTAAAACCTTACTTCCTGTGACTTACTACTGAAGAATGTGCAGCACCTTCAGAACAACAGTAATAATTTCTGTCTTAATTTCAGAATACATTCTATTCTGCTGGGAAAAATTATTTACTACGTATGTGCAATGGTAAGTAACTCAGCAGTAAATGATTGGTTTTTAAGAAGGAAATATGACCAGGACACCAGGTGGTTGAATTAAACATAGGTGATAAAATTTTTTTTAAGTAGATTGTATCTTCATTTTAAAGTAGCAGTCTGATTTATTAAAACTGATCATTTGCTTTAAATTTATCTATTCCTGTTCTAGGTATAAACTTAATGAAAACCAAAAAGTTGAGTAAAGTTTATCTTGTCCATGTTAAACTCATTTTATTTTTAATTTTCTAGTCCTTTGTTTTGTGACAAAAAGTAGTTTCTACCCCCATTTTGAGAACTGCTTCTTTAGGAAGATACTTTTGAACTGGTTAAGACACTTGGGTATATTGTAATAAATATAGAATGATCTCTTCTGTGTAACCTTTATTTCCGTTTGTTGTTAGATCTCCTACGAAGATTATCAAAATCCCAGAATACAGTCTTCTGTGGACGAATTCAACTCTTTTTGGCCAGGCTTTTCCCTTTATCTGAGAAATCAGGTGAGCTTTTGTACATAAATTGCTTTGCAGGAAAATTTTTACCTGTTTTTCATGGACTAGAGTATACCATGATGATTTTTTTTAAAAAAAGGTTCTTAAAAAGTTGAAAGATAGCATAGGAAATTGTCACTTGATTTTACTTGTAAATAGTTGTACCTATTCCAGTGTATAATACAGGTAACGCTCAAAGCCATTGATTCTTCAAGTTCAAAGCTTATTAATAATGTACAGTTGAATCACACTGAAATATGTCGACATGAATCATGTTTTTATTTCATTTCCTAATACTTGCCAATTTTTCTGCTTCTATTTTTCTTCTTCAGTCACTACTGTTTAGCCTCATTTACTTTTGTTCATTTCTTTTATCATTGTGAAATATAACAGTAGTATGAAAAGTATATAAAGTAAGCATATAGTATAATAATTATAAAGCAAATAGTTGGGTACACTGTTCAGGTCCAAAAGTGAAGCATGGCAGTTCTCTTGAGCCCTCCATAGTCTGTTCAGATATGCCAGATTTTAACTGTCTGCCTCAGTCACCCCTTCCTTGATATCAGGCTAATCTAACACCTACTTCACATGTTGTTGTAAGGATTAAATGAGTTAAAATATGTGAAGAGCTTACAACAGTACCTGCTTGTGGTAAGACCTACAGTGTGTGTTAGCAGTGGCAAAATTACCTGTGACTTTTTGTCCTGTTGTATCTGCTTTTTTCCTTTCCTCTTATTTAAATGTGGTCAGGATTAATTTCAGTTTACCAGTGTATTTACAGCTTGTATTTCTGATCCTCAACCTGTGACTATTTTCCCCTTTAGACTTTTCTTTAGTGAAAATTTTGTTTTGTCTGAAAATCTTTATTTCTTTACTCTTGAAGAATGATTGAAAATTAAATAGAATGGTTGAAGTATAGAGATTGTAGGTTAGCACTGGATATAGGATTTCATTTAGTGGAAGGTCATCATTGCTTTAGTCTTCTAGAGAGGAGTCAGATGTCATTCTAACTCCTTTGAAGATAATCTAGTTTTGTTTTTTTCTCTGTTTGCTCTTGAAATTTTCTTTTTCTTTGAATTTTTGTTTGTTTTTTTGTTTGTGGGGTTTTCAGTTTTTCAGTTTTATATAATGTATCTAAGCATGGATTTTTTAAATTTATCATTCTTCAGATTTGTGGGCCTCTTGAGCTTGTGCATTGGTTGTCCTTCATCCACTTTGTAAAAATCTAAGCTGATATCTCTTCAGATACTGTGTATGCTGCTTTCTCTTTATGGAACTCTAGTTCTCTTGTGTGTCTCTTACACTTTCTACATTTTTCATCTGTCTCTCTTTCCATCACATTCTGCATGATTTCTTTAGAAATGTTTTCTAGTTTATTACTTCTCTGTTCATCTATGAATAATCTGTTGCAAAATGAGTTCTTAATTTCAGTAATTGTATGTTTCTCGAAAGTCTTTTTTTTAAGTCTGCTGTGTCACTTTTTAGTTCCTTATTCCCTACTGTTTTCAAACTTCTTAATTGTCTAATTGGGGAAGCGTTGTTACTTTTGTTTATGTGTCTGATAATTCCAGTGTCTTAAGTCTTTGTGGCTTTTTCTTCCTCATGGTGTCTTATCTCTTTGTGTGTTTCTGGTTAGCGTTTGATGTTATGTTTGAGAAGATATCTGAAGGAATAATTTGGAGGCCTGGGTTAGACACTTTTCTCCAGAAAGGGCTTTCATGATCTGCCAGGCACCTTAGAAGGTACTGTGACTAGTGTAAACTTACCTTCATCTAGCCCAGCTTAAGGTCTGTGATTGCTTAGGTCATCGAGAAGACTTGGCACTGGGCTGCAGTTTGGTTCATCCCTATCCGAGGACGTAGCCCTGTACGTCCCAGCCTAGAAGATGGTTGGGGTAGGATTTATTAGATTCCGCATCTTCCTTGGACTCAGATTTATTTTTAACATCCTCACTTCAGGAAGCTGCTAAAAGAGTGGCTCAGTTTTGCAACTGATTTTTCCTGTTTGACAAACGGAAGTGGCTTTGAGTGCTGACGCTGCATTGCTTATCTTTCTTGCCTTCTTGGTTTTTGCCATATATTCTCCACTGAACGTTAGCTCTTTACAGTTTTTAAGGAAAACCAGTTTTTCTATTTCATTGTCTAAAACAGTGCTGTGAAGAGGGTTTATGCTCTGTAAGAATTTATAGAATTAATGTAATTGATCCAAGTTTGTAGTTGTCCTTAGTGAGAGGATTAATCTGAATTGTTAATTAGCTAGTTAATTATTAGCCTTCTGTTACTGGAAGCTCAATTTTTATATTTTTTAACAGCTTTACTGAGATGTGAATTCACATACCATACAGTTCTCCACTGAAAATGTGCAGTTTTCTGTTTTTTAGTATATTTACAGGGTTGTGCAGTCATCACTGCAGCTGATTTTAAAACATTTCTCCTCCTACAAGAGCCCTGTGCCCGCTGACTGTCACTCTGCACTTACCCCCATCCCTGCCCTCTCTCCCAGGCCCCGAAGAATAGGTCATCTACTTACTCATCTCTGTGGATTTCTCCTATTCTAGACATTTAAAAAAATAGAATATTACAATACGTGGTCTTTTGTGACTGGCTTTCTTAGCTTAGCATCTTCAAGGTTCCTCTGTGTTGTATGTATCAGTAGGTCATTCTTTTTTTTACAACTGAATGATATTCTCTGTATGGATAGACTGCAGTTTGTTTATCCATTTATCAGTTAATGGACACTTGAGTTGCTTTTGCTTTTTGGCTGTTACGAATAATGCTGCTGTGAACATTTGTGTACAAGTTTTGTGTGGATGTATGTTTTCACTTCTCTTGGGCATATCCATAGACTGGAATTGATGGGTCATATGGTAACTGTTTTAATTTCTCCTGGAGGTATATATAAGAGTAGAATTACTGGGTCACGTGGTAACTCTGTGTTTAAATTCTTGATGAGCTACCAGACTGTTTTCCAAAGTGGCTGCTTCATTTTACAGTCTTATCATTGATGCAAATGCCTTCCAGTTTCCAAACATCCTTACTAACATAAACTAGGTTGGCATTTTGGGATATCTTGTAGTACTTTTTCTTTTCTTGTGTTTGTAGATGTTGAAGAGAGTAGAGTATATCCCAAGACCTTTAGAAAGCTGTTTTAGCATGTGGTTTATCCATTAAATTTAGATAAGTATGACTGAAATTTTAACCTAATGGAGAATTATGTGCTATTGAGAATAGACAGAGATATTTTAAGTAATACAGAATGGTGAGCCAAGTTCATTCACTAGCTTAGTAACTTCATCTGGCATATTAATTTTTCTTTACAAAAAAAAAAGTCTTTTTGTTTTAGAATAATTTTAGACTTAAAGTCTAGAGTATATGTGTATGTAAAGATACTATAAAGTACCTGAATAGCTTCACCTAACGTTAACCTCTTACATGCTATGTACATTTATCACAACTGAGAAGTCCGCATCGGTGCAGTGTTTTATTCAGACTTTGTCAGTTTTATCCCTGCTTTCTTTTCTGTGTGAGGGTCCAGTCCAGGGCCCTGCATTTACTTGTAACGTCATTTCAGTCTCTCCAGTCGCTGACAGTTTCTCAGACTTTGCCATTTCTTTCATGACCTTCATAGTTTTGAAGAGTCCTGGTCAGGTATTTTGTAGAATGCCCTTCAATTTACGTTTGTCTGGTGTTTTTCATAGTTAGATTGCAGTTGTGGATTAGAGGAAGAAGACCACAGAGGTGATGTGCTTTTCTCGGTGCATCGTTTCAGCATGGTGTTGATGTGTCTTTTTACTGGGGTGTTATCCTTGATCACCTAATTAAGATGGTATCCTTGAATGCTATATTTCTCTACTACAAAGCTACTATTTTCCCCTTTGTAATTAATAAATATTTGGAGGGAGATACTTTGAGGCTTTGCAAATATTCTTTTCCTCCTTAAATCTTTGCCCACTGAGTTTAGTAGCGTTCATCAGTGGATCTTGCCTATAGCGATTATTATTAGGTTTCCTGGTGTTGATTTTCTATCTCTTTCATACCTTCTACATTTATGAATTGGGATTCTTCTCTAAAGAAGAGTTGTCTCTGGAATTTCCTGATGGACCAGTGGTTAGGACTCTGAGTTTTCACTGCTGAAATCCCAGGTTTGATCCCTGGTCAGGGAAGTAAGATCCCATAAGCCATGCAACGCAGCCAAAAAAAGAGAAAAACAGTTGTCTTTCCCCTTGTTTACTTATCAGTTCAATCATCTATTTAAAAATGAAACTCATGAATATTTATTTTATATGAATTATAATCTCACAATATCGTTATTTACTTTGTTCAGATTGTTCTAGTTCTCCCCATTGGGCTCTCTTTCATGCATTCCTGATATAAAAGGATAGACCAGGTGCATCATGTATTTTTCCTTCTCAGCCACTGGAATCAGCCACTTCTCCAAAGAGCCTGATTTGTCTTATTTTTAAAATGGTGTTTAGAAGACAAGATCTGGGCCCTGGATATGCTAATTATTACTAGACTATCACTGCTTCTAAGCCGTCTCAGTGGACAGAGCTTGGAAAGATATGTGTAGATACTAACATACACATATGCATCTTTATTTATGTTATCTGTCTACTTTTTTTTCTACCAAAAACAGCGATATCATAGTGACTGATAACTTGTGAGTCTAATCTCACACTAGTAGACCTGCTTATTTCTAACTTCTTTCCCTGACAGTGAGAAACATGGCTCTCACTATAACTTTTTTTGTACTTATTATTACACATTTATACTATCTGAGTAATACAGTTTCTGATTGTGCTTCAGCAAAATCATAAATTAGTACATAAAGCATTCTGTAAAATTGTTCTAGAATATTCATAAAAAACAGATCAACTATATCTGTATTAGTATATATAGAATTCTCCATACTCCAAAAGCACCTTCAAGAAATGAATTTTAGAAAGAATTTGAAAATCAAGTGTGATACTATTTCTGACTCGATCTTTTGCTTAGTTATTTATCATTTTATATATTTTAGTTATATGACAACAAAGTTGTATCCTTAAATGGTTTAGGTGTTTGGGTTTGCTTTGAAAATCTTTTTTTGTTTGTTTGTTTTTTTAATAGGTCTTAACTTGCAGAGTCAATTTAATCTGGAAAATGTCACTGTTTTCAATACCAATGAACAGGAAAGCACATTGGGTCAGAAGGTGAGGCTGATGTGAAATCAAGAGAACATATTTTAAGTTTGTTATTGAGATAACTAGGACTTCCCAGGTGGCACAGTGGTAAAGAATACTCAGGAGACATGGGTTCAATCCCTGGGTCAGGGAAGATCCCCTGGAAAGGGAAATAACAAACTCCAGTGTTCTTGCCTAGAAAACTCTATGGACAGAGGAGCGTGATGGGCTGTACAATCCATGGGGTCACAAAGAGTCAGACACGACTGAGCATACATGGCATTGAAAACAGTCCAGTGTTGGCAAATTGTTGGACATTCATTACCTGCTCTTCATTTAGGAGCAAGTTATAAAGTTTAAAAATTTTTTAATTAGGTATAACTAATATTTCACATTAATCAGAATACTTAATTTATCCCTTAAATTGTAATCATTGTTAGTTTGGAAATGATACTGACTTCAAGATTTTTCCTTTCCCTTTTATGTATCTTTTAGGTATTTCTTGGATTATTCTGTGTTTAAAATTTTTCAATATGGAGCTGGACACCAAGCATATCCTAAAGAATTTCCAGATAATAAGTGTTATGTGTACGAGTTGGGGAAGATTTTCAGAGTTCAATTTAAGTTGGGGACAAAAACTATTTAAATTCCCTTTGAGAGTTAGTTACTGTGATTTACGGAGTCCTTAGTGTATTAATGATCTTCTCACTTCTCACAAAAGATCATTGTGTACTGTATTTCCAAATCATGTTTTGCCATAGATTCTCTATTCGTGGAGAGAATCTACTGACCATATTTGGAAAAGTACTGGTTTAAAACTTTACACTGTGTCTTCATGATTATCTTATTGTCATACTGCTTTTGAGTTCTTGGACCCCTGTCATAGAGAATTCTCTCCTGCCTGACAACTGCTTCATGACCAAATGTACATTTTTTAAATTTAGCACACAGAGGACAGAGAAGAAGGAATGGATGTAGAAGAAGGTGAAATGGGAGATGATGAAGCTCCAACAACTTGGTGAGTGTTTAGAAGTTCAGATTTCTTGGTTTACACGGAAAATACCTTAATGATTTACCAAATACTAAGGTACAGAGAGGAAGGAGGTAGGAGAGTGTAGACAAGGAGGAAGGAAATAATGCTTACAGATTCCTTTTATTTGTAACTTTATATATATGTCTTAAAATGTGAACAACTAAATCACTAATGGACTGAATCAGTTGGTTTCTAAATTGTGTGCAGGCAGTCTGTTGTTTAGGTGTGGCCAACCTTCTATAGATGCATAACGTTTGAAAAGCTAACCACAGGCAGCTCCTCCCTTTCTCCCTTCCATTTCACTTGGAGATCATGGTGCTATATGGATCACTAATCTTACTTCATGTTTCCCATATAAAATTACAGTGTTTCTTGGAATATTTGTCTGGGCATGAAGCTTAGCAAAGATGCTAACTGTAATCCATAGGTTCAACTTTTTAAGGTTTATTCAGAAAGAATGCAGTAAGCTAGTATGCAATTATGTTTACAGACAGAATTAATTTTAAGTGGTGATGTGGAAATAATTTAGATATTGGAGGATATGAAGTAAGTTGATACCGCAACCATTTTTAACATATGGTTAAATACTAAAAGACTTCGTTGACCATTTCTAATAACAGGATTTGCTGATATAAAGTCTAAACGTCTGTTTTAAAATCAAAAGTTGAAGCAGTTTGTAGCATAAAGATTGCTTGAAAAATTAAAAGAATATGTGTTCACAGTGAAGATTTGTAATGTATCCAGATTGAACTAGTAATGCCATTTTTGTAATCCTAAATTGATATATACCTAATGTGTTTGTTCCCTACTAGGTCTCCTTAACTTAGTGTGTTGGTTGGGATATAGCGCCTTTGACTTTTAACATTAGAGTCAAATGAACATTAGTTTAAACCACATAGAAATTAATTTCTTTCTCGTGTAAAAGTCTGAAGACAGGTGCTTCAGGGCTGATGCAGTAGCCCTCTTGAGGGAGATCGTCTGGGGACCCAGGTTCCTTCTAACTTCTTAGTCTACTGTCCCTGGGTATTTACTTTCTTTCCTGTAGTCTTGGATGGCTCATCATCACAACTGCCTTCCAGCCAGGGAAAAGGAAAATGGTGGAAAATGACCCACAAAGCACATGTGACTCCCACTCCCAACTGATTGGGCAGAATCTAATCACATGGCCACACTTGGTGCAAGAGAGGTTGGGAACATAGCCTTAAATTCTGAATGTATCCAGCCAAAATTCAGGGGTTCCACTACCGAAGATAAAGACAGAATAAGGGTCTGAGAACCCCTGAAATTATTTATAGTAAAGTTTATATAAGTATTTATGAATTTGTATTCTTTTCTGGGGAAAGAGGCCATGGATTTCATTAGCTTTTTAAAAGGATTTGTGCCCCAAGGAAAACTAAAGCATTTAGATATTTCTAAAAGGACTTTAAATGATTTATTTAACGTAACATTTGTTTTATCAGCTCCATTCCAATTGATTACAACCTGTACCGAAAATTTTGGTCACTTCAGGATTACTTTAGGAACCCTGTGCAATGCTATGAGAAAATCTCATGGAAAACTTTTCTCAAGGTGAGTTGCCATTGCAGAGTACCAAAAGCCCATTATTTTATAGCTAATGGCAGAATCAGAACTTGACTCTTGTCCAGCCTACTTTTCACTATTTAGTTCTTCTGCCTGTTATGTTTTTATACCTATTTCATAATATAGATGGTAAGCTGTAGATTACTATGTAAACAGTTGATTTTGAGAGTAGTTTAAAAGTTATTTGAGGATTTAAAGGTTAGTAGTTACAGCTTTGGTTTTTTATATTGGTTTGATTTTTTAC
This sequence comes from Moschus berezovskii, assembly GCF_049115385.1. NCBI lineage: Eukaryota > Metazoa > Chordata > Mammalia > Artiodactyla > Moschidae > Moschus > Moschus berezovskii. Next base: position 3,951,758 of record NC_142487.1, on the reverse strand, counting down.
ATAGTATTTTCAACATGCATTGGTGAACTGTTTGCAGACTACATTCTGCTTTTATTTTGCAGAGAATTATTTTGGCTATCCTGTTAGAACAGGACTCTGCAGACTATGGCCTTGGACCACATGCAGCCTAATGCCTGCTTTTGTAAATAAAGTTAATACAATATTGGCAAGCCACACCAACAATTTACCTATTTGTGATTGCTTTTGTGATATAATGGCCGACTTTTGGTTGAGACCATTTGATGAGTCATATGGTCTAAAATATTTGCTGTCTGACTTTTGCAGGAAAAATTTGCTAACTTCTATTTTTTTTTAAAGAATTCTCTATTTCTTTTCTTGGCTACTTAAAGGTCAGTTTGTCCTTTTTGTTGTAATCAGAATCTAAAGTTAATAGGTATAGCTTTTAAAAGTAGAATGGTGTGTATTCTGTGTTACTTTTTAAAGTTTTATATGCAATAAAGTTTTTACTTTATATGCAGTACATTTTTTTTCCCCCATAACTGTCCAAATTGAGATTAAATAGTAAGTGAGAGGTCACTTGGAATTGTCCCTCAACTGGATAGGGTTTGACATTATGTTTTTATTTGGTCGCTGTCTTTAGCACAGAAAGGCTTGAAAGTTCCCACTGCTGATTAGATAGCTATCTTTACAAATTTCTTTATTCTTTCAAAACATTCCCTTCTCTGTTTTCTCCTTACACATACTACTTAAGAAATCACATATCCTCAGAAGTAGAGAGCTTATTCCTAGTTTTAGAATAACCATAAAATCTCACACAGAATAGTTTTATCCTATTTTGCTGTCATAATTTTTCTTCCTTAATATGCCTTCAGTATGCATATATGGTTAACTGGGAATAAATTATAGATTATTTTGATATAGAGAAGCACTAAGCAAGTGATTGGGCAACAGTGCCAAATTAATTAGTATTTTTATTTTGCAGTATTCTGAAGAAGTCCTAGCTGTTTTTAAGAGTTATAAATTAGATGATACTCAGGCCTCAAGGAAAAAGATGGAAGAATTGAAAACAGGAGGAGAGCATGTATATTTTGCAAAATTTTTAACAAGTGAAAAGGTATGAATCTCCTTTTTGCAGGAAGCACAGTAAGAAATGTTTTTTTTTTTTATTTAGCTGATACCCTTGTAAGTTAAATACGGTAGAAAAGTTTCTGACTTTATTTTTTGTTAAAACTGATAAATGTTAGTTTGAGAGTCCTGTTTTTTTCTTGTAGAAGTAAGACTGATTTCAAAGGTAAACGAAATTGTTCTGCATTGTCTGTTTTGTAAATTTACTTTAGGATAAGTGGGTTTTCGGAGAAGGCAATGGCAAGCCACTCCAGTACTGTTGCCTAGAAAATCCCATGGATGGAGGAGCCTGGTAGGCTGCAGTCCGTGGGGTCGCTAAGGGTCGGACACGACTGAGCGACTTCACTTTCACTTTTCACTTTCACGCATTGGAGAAGGAAATGGCAACCCACTCCAGTGTTCTTGCCTGGAGAATCCCAGGGACGGGGGAGCCTGGTGGGCTTCCGTCTATGGGGTCACACAGAGTCGGATACGACTGAAGTGACTTAGCAGCAGCAAGTGGGTTTTAGTTACTTTCATGTACATATATTTGAACCTTAAGTTAGGATTTAATTTGCATTTATGAAAATATTTTGTAATTAGTTTGCCATTTAGGTACAAACAAGGGGTTTTAAAATTCCCTGCTAATTTTATTTATACAGTTTAATAAGTAAGTTTTTTTCAGTTACAATGCTAAGGGATTATGTAAATTTCTAGTCAGGATGGCACATTGAGTTTGTTTCAGCTCACTTCTTTTGCTCCAAACACATAGCAATGATAAGTAAGATATAAAAAGAGAAAACCACAAAGACAAAGCTGGGCTTCCTTATCCAAAGCTGGATAAATATCTTCATGGACCAAAACTGCCAAGTAGTAAGTGAAAAGCAAGCCTTGGGCCTCCTGGATTCTATATTCCAAGCAGGTGGTGGCACCCAAGGATTTGGCTATAAGTGAGACCAGGTGGGTTCCGTGTGGGACTAGCAGCCGGAGCCACATTGACCTGCTTGAAGCCAGAGACTGGGGTAGAAATTAACCCACTTTTGAAAAGAAGCTAAGATAGATATTACCATTCTTCTGCCAAAGGCTGTTCTTCCACTCAAAACTCTGATGAATTCCGAAATTCAGTGCTAAGAAAGATCACCAACAAAATCAACTATTGATGTATATGTTCCAAAACTTAAAAACATGTATGTTTTGGATGATCAAAGAGATCACTGACAATAGAACATCCTTTGAGAATAGGAAATTGTGAAACTGAAATATTTGAGCAGAAATGAAATAGAACAGTTTAATATGACAACTAATTGAGAGTCTTGAAAATGAAAAATACGATCATTGAAAGCACAGCACATAGAATTAAACAATAGATTGGACACAGATGACAAGCGAATGAGAGGTGAAAAGTTCACCCAAAACACAGCACAGAGAGATAGACTTTTTTGCTAACCTGAAAGCAGTTAGGAGCCATGGAAGATAGACTGAGAAATTCCAGCATATATTTAAGGAGGATTTCCAAAGAACAGAGGGAGAGAATGGTGGAAAAACTAAGGGACTGAAGGAAGTCCCAAGTTCTCACACTGAAAGTGTGCTGCAGCTGCTAAGCAGGATAAAGATGAATCCATACTTCAGTACATTATGCCGTTACCTATGAGTATGAAGAGAAAACCTTAAATAGGCCACCACAGAGGGGAGAGGGAAAAAAACCCCACAGATATACTGGAACAGATTACAGATATCAACAATAGGTACCAGAAAATAGGGGAGAAATATTTCTGCTGAGGCAAAAAAAAAAACTGTCTAACTAGAATAGTGTCTCCTTTACTGACTCTTTGTGAGTGGTTTTCACCAGTGCAGACAGCGTGAGCTTTCAAGGTTAAGCACTGGAATCCCACTAGGTAATATTATGACAGAGGTAAAAGCAGCTTTTAGAAGCTTAAAACTTTACAGTACGGAAAGAAAAAAGGCACAGAGAATTGCAGCAAAGAATGTAAGGAGTGATGTTTTGCATTTTTACTTCCATTTCTTGCCTGTTAAACAGCAAGTTTATCTTAAATTTCAACATAGATCCCTTCTTGTGCAATTTTCATATTTTTCCCATGTATTTCCAGCGTACACTGCAGGCATTGATGAACCTTTAGAGTTTTACTAACTGTAGTTTGTCCAAAGACTTTTGCTGACACTCATGCCAGTTTTAACGTATGAGTGTGCTTCCACTCATCTGAGAAGGCAAACAACAATTACTAAACCTTTTATCAGCACATGAAATCAGACCAACCTGAAACAGTTCTCAAGGTGGGAGGCCTGAGCTGCCATCTTTTTTTTGACACTCTTGTACCTTTGGGTCTGACGCAGGGCAGCTCCATGAATGTCAGTGAACATAGTAGAAAGTTTAGGGCATACTCATCATTCTTTCTTGTTTTTAGAATCCCTTCCAAGTGTGAGTCAAGCCATAGTTATGCAAACAAGATAAGAGTAAATTCTTTGGGGCTGCCAAGCAGCCATGTAGGAAAGACTAAAGATAGGGTTAAAAAAAAAATACCCTGCCAGTGTAGGCTCTGGATCTGGAGCCTAATTCTAAAGAAGAACAAATTCTAAAAGAATTGGCAGAGATGACTGGTTAATTGATATAAGAATAAAGCTGGAATGAGAAATGACCCATCGTGACTATGTTATTAGCCAGAGTAATAGAAATTGATAATAACTATAGCAAAAGAAACATTAAAAATGTTAGCTTCTCTAGAAATGAGAGCACTACATAGTCAGGATTTACACCAAAAAAGTCAGTATATAAACATAAGTGCTGACAGACATTTGAAAAGAAATATTCACAACGAGGGTGGTCACTGCCACTTGAACACCTTCCCAGGATTATGTAGGAACTCGGTGGTCCCTTTAAACAATTTAAGAAAGAACTGTAGTACACTTGAGAGAGGTTATGTTTTCCTTGAAATCTCTCAAGATACACAGTTGATCAGTTTTATAAGTATACTCATTTTTTAAATTGAGAAATAGGCAGCTCCTGCAGCAATGCTACTTTTGTATCAGAAAGACTGCTGTCCTATTCCCTACTCCCTGAGACTGACAAGTCAGTGGGCTTTCACAGAAAAGAAAAGGCTAATCAATCAACAGAAAAAATTAATATTAAAATTGATATATTATTTTTATCAAATTGTTAGGCAAACTGGAGATTATATACAAGCACTCTTATTTGAAGTAAAGGAAACATTCTAAACTAGCTCAGATAAAGCAGGTAGAAGCCCACATCACCAAAGGCCCAAGAGAAAATCATAGATTTCTGTGCTATATTGCTGTTGGTTTGTCTTCCAGAGAATAATGGTTTCCTTTTAAAGAGATTTGCATTTTATAATCTTACCCTTCTAGTTTCCTTGCAGTGCATAGCTAAGCTTTGTGATTCCATTGGTTTGCATTAAGAAGCAATAAAAATAGACCTAAGAAGCTTTAAACTTAGTGGAAAAGAGAACACAAGAGAAATTTAACAACTGGAATATAGAGCATGTGCGTAATAATTTGCAACCACAGAGGATTATATAACTAAAAACTGATCAAAAAAGGTGAAGTATTAGGGTGGAAAGAGACATACCAGGCAAATACCAACAAAAAGAAAGCTACATAAATACAAATAAAATTTAAGGCAAAAAATGTTAAGTAGGATGAGGGGTCACACAGAGTCGGACACGACTGAAGTGACTTAGCAGCAGCAGCAGCAGCAGGATGAAGGAATGCATATTAAAGGAATGAGCCACCAAAAAGATATCATACACTTACCTGCACTTAATAATATAGCCTCAAAATATATCAGGAAAAACTTCAAACAATATGAGAAATTGGCAGCTCCACAGTTATAGTGGGATATTTTAAGTGCCTTCATTAAAGACTGATGGGTTGAGTAAACTAAAGATTAGTAGGTATATGGAAGATTTCAGCAATAATGAACTTGAGTGCCCGATAGTTCAGGCAGACCAAGATTAACAGGTATATGAAAGGTCTGCATAATAAAAAAATAATCCTGATATATATATGGAAACTTGTACACAACAAGTAGAGATAATGTTTTGAGTACACGTGGAATGTTCACAAAATTTGTGTACTCGGTCATAAAGGGAGTCTCAGTCTATTTCAGAGATTTCCTCTTGTGCAGAATACACACATTCTCTGGCCACAAGGCAATTAGAACTATGAAAAGGATAGTTTTAAAAGATGTGAATGTATGGAAACATGAAAAGCATTCTCCAGGAGTTAAAGAGGAAACCACAATGGAAATTCTGAATTTGTTATAAATATGTTATTATACAGCAGACTGGAAGTATTTTTATGTCATGTGTGGCTCACAAAGTGAGAGGTAAAAATATTACTTGAAATGCACTAATGAAAACTTTAATCAGCTCAAAAAGATACAGAATCAGCCTTGAGAGAAGTAGATAATAGCACAAATTAATGAAATATAAGAAGCTATCAGTTCAGTTGCTCAGTCATGTCTGACTCTTTGCAACCCAATGAATCATAGCATGCCAGGCCTCCCTGTCCATCACCAATGCCCAGAGTCAACTCAAACTTATGTCCATCGAGTCGGTAATGCCATCCAACCATCTCATTCTCTGCCGTCCCCTGCTCCTCCTGCCCCCAATCCCTCCCAGCATCAGAGTATAGAACATAGCAAAACCAAAAGCTTGAAAAGAAAAATTTTATAAAAAGAATTTTTGTAACAGTTCTCATAGAACAAGCCTGACCAAGGAAAAAATGAAAAGGTACCAATAAACATTGTTAGCAATAAAAATAGGAGTAATTGGAAGTCACGAGACAATAAAATGTGTAAGAGACTATATTTTGAACTGCTGTATTTTTAGATCTAATGAAATAGCAATTTCATAGAATAATTAATTGCCAAAATGGATTCACAAAGAAATTAAAAACCAGAATAAACACAGAACAAGGAAATAGTAACCAAAGTGATACCTTTCAAATTATAAGATTAATGTAACTTTTTAATGAAATCACAATAAGGACAGAACAAGAAAAAAAAGTATCAATTTCACTTATGAATAGAGATGAAAATATATTGTAAAAACCAATAAATCAGCTGTAGTTATTTTTTAAAAATAAAGACTAAATAATAACTAATACTTATTACAAAAACAAATCAGAAGGGAATTCAAAACAATTCTCAGTAATTTCAAGAACAAGACACGGGTGTCTACCAACCATATTTCTGTTCAGTGCTGTAATGGAGGACCTAGCCATTTCAGTAAGAGAAAACAGAAATGAGAGTTGTATGCCTCGGACAGAAAAGACTGCACTGTCTGTATTTGAAGGCAATAGAATTGTCTACACGGAGAAGGCAATGGCAAGCCACTCCAGTACTATTGCCTAGAAAATCCCATGGATGGAGGAGCCTGGTAGGCTGCAGTCCATGGGGTCGCTAAGGGTCGGACACGACTGAGCAACTTCACTTTCACTTTTCACTTTCACACATTGGAGAAGGAAATGGCAACCCACTCCAGTGTTCTTGCCTGGAGAATCCCAGGGACGGGGGAGCCTGGTGGGCTTCCGTCTATGGGGTCACACAGAGTCGGATACGACTGAAGTGACTTAGCAGCAGCAGCAGCAGAATTGTCTACAAAGAAAATCTGAGAGAACCAACAGACTGTTTGAATTGAAGAAGCTTCAGCAAAGTTACAAAAGGAAAACATCAATAGTGTTCCTGTTAACAAAATGTTGTTTAAAACAGCAGTGAAAACTAATACCTGGGAGAGATCTTCATGGAGAAAATTATAAAACTGAAGAGGTTTGATGACATTTATAGATAGGAAGACCCAGTGCTACTTCTCTCCAAATATGTCCATAAATCCAGTGTGTTTTGAATCAAATCCAAACAGGCTCTTTAAAGGAACTTGAATAGTTGATCTTAAAGTTTATGGAAAAGCAAATGCCAAGAGTAACTAGGAAAATTTAGAAGAAGGTGGGAACAGTTGCCCTGTCAGGCAGATATTAAGACCTATAAAGGTCTAATAATTAAAACAGAGAGTAAGTATCAGTACAGGTATAAAGAAGAAAAAAGAACTAGACAGCGTGAAAAGACAAGCCACAAAACTAGAAGGTATTCACCACCTCCAGAACCAAGAAAGATTACTATCCTGAATATTCCTTTGACAAAAACACTGCCACATGGAAAACTGGAAAGATGGTATGAACAAGTAACTTACAGATATAGGAACCTGCATAGCTAATGAGCTTAGAAAGGATGCTAAACATCTGTAGTAGCTAAAGAAACTTAAATGATGAGATAATCACTTCACATAACAAATTGGCAAAATTTAAATATCCTAACAAAAAATATATAGACAGAATTGTGGGGAACAGATAGCTAGTAGTGCACACACCACTAGTTAAAGATTATAAATTGAAACAGCCACTTTGCAGAGCAATTTTATAATAAAGAGCAAAGTGAAAACTTTTCCAAGAAGTGGGCCCTCGAGAATCACACACAAGACTCATTGATTGTAACCTATGTGTTTGTGAGTGAAAATGTGGGACTAACCAAATATTCGTAAGTAGGAGAGTGGGTGGGTGGGTGGTAACCTATCGTAAATTTTTATCCCATTGAGTTCTATAAATCACCGAAAATGGGTGACTTAGAACAGGGTTCAGCACCTCGCTCACTGCATGTTTCTGTAAATGAGCATTTCTGACTCCCAGCTACACTTACTTCTTAACATGGTGTCTGCTGCTGCTGCCCAGCAATAACAGAGAGAAGTAGTCGTGGTGAAGACGGTACAACCACAAAGCCTAAGATAATTTACAGACTGACGCTTAACAGAAATTTGCCAACCCCTGAACTAGAGCTCCATGTATTAAGCTGTACATGTCAGAAATAATGTATGAAACTTAGCTTTTTGCAGAGTAATGCACGTAGTATAGTTTGAAAACATGCAAAATACCTTCATATATTATTAATTGATGCATTGTATAGATAATAGTATAAGCTTTAGAATCATCAACACCAAATGCATGGCAGTGCTTGCCATAGTGAAAGGAGCGTCTAGACGGGCGTCAGCAGTTTCAATGATATTCTGTTTCTTTAACAAACGTGAACCAAGTAAGAATGTTAAGATTTGATATGTAACTGGATCATGAGACGTGAATGTTGTATTACTTAACTGTGCCTTTTTGAACTTTAAGAAATACTCCATAATTTGAAAATTAGTCATTTTGATCTAATGTGTTAATGACAAATTAGTTAAGAATTTGATCAAAGAAAATGCTCTTAATATTTTGTTTTCTAGCAAAGGTTTTTTTAAAGTATTTTGTATTAAAGTAACAGAAATGGAAGATTTCATATTTAAGTTTAATTTTACAAGGGTTATTGTTTTGCGTTTTAATTTTTTATTATCAAAATTTTCAAATGTGCAGAAAAGGATATTTTTTATGTGTACAGTTTATTGACAGAAAGGCACATAAGGATAGCTAAGGGTAGCCTGAGCCTTTTTAGGTTTAGGATAATAATCAGGAAGGCTGAGGCCTGAGCCTAAGAGGTACAGTAAAAACTAAGGACAATAAACGGCCTTTTATTCACAAAACAAAGACAACAAAAAAATATTTGACCCATTGCATCATGTAAATGTGTACTGTTAAAAATAACTGAAGAAAAGTAGAACCAGAAAATGTATATTGTGGAAGAAAGAATACAATTGAGTGTTTCAGTTTTACCTCTTACTAACTGCTATGTGACCTTGCAGGGGTCATTTTAACTTGTTGAGGCCTTGTTTTCTTAAGGATCGTGTGAAGCAGTTAGTTTAAATGATCAAACTAGTCTTTCCCATCTGATTCAATGTCTTGTTGACTCCTGTTTTCAATCTGTTGTTTTTATTAAAAAAAAAGTTATCATCCAACATAAAAAGTAAATGTGGAAATTATCATCCAACATAAAAAGTAAATGTGGAAAAGATGATTTTTTAAAGCTCGAGGTAGGTGAAAAGTTCATAAACAGTGCCTGTTTCTTCCAGCCAGGAGTCCCAGACCGAACTCCTCAAGGACTTGCCGCTGTCTTTGTTCGTCCTGTTTCTTTCTTCTCATGTGTACGTGCTCCAACTTTAGGTTTGCTCCTGTGGTTCACGGTTGCTGCTTTTTCCAGGAAGTCTTCCTGGAGTAGTTTAGGCAAACAGGTGAATGGTGGAGCCTCTCCGTGAATTAGCCAACACTGGAGAAAAGCAGACTTTGTTGGGGAAATTGGTGTGTTTTATTTTGAAGGGAAAATCTGATCAATTGTCAGTGGGACATTCAGATGAGGTGTGAAGTAGCTTCTTGAGGACACAGATCTGGAGCTGAGTGAGATGAAAGTATAGATCTGGCATATAGTTTGTTTAACAGCTTATGTGTGGTAATTCAAAAAGAGAGTGTAGACTAGAAGGAGAAAAATGCATCAAACCAAATCCTGAAGAAAATCAGCACTTGAGGGAGAAGGAAGAAAGGAGAGGAGAGGAAGAAGATTGAGAATTGGAGGAAAACTAGAAAGATGCGACTTCATGGAAGCCGAGCATATCAGGCAGGATGAGGACTGTGAAGAGTGTTCACTGGATGTAACAAGTAAGTCATTGGTGATCTTGATGGAAACACTTCCCGTGGGTTGGTGGCGCAGTGCCCCACGGGTTGTGGCAGGCAGGCTGAGGACTGGATGGAAGCACTGAATGTGGCCAGTTCTTTCAAGAAGCTTTGCTCTTCGGGGAGGATAAGGTGAGGTGCGGGATCTTTTTGAGAGAAGTTATTAAATGTTCAGTGGGAAAGAAAAAAGGGTTGAAGACAAGCACCAGGGTAGGTAGTGATGGGACATCCAGACAGAAGGATCGGCTCCAGCGGTGATGTTGTGCCTGAGGAATGAGGCAGACGAGGATGGGGGTGCAGTGGAAACATCCAGTTTAGTGAGTTTTTCCTCCTCGTTGAAGGTAGAGGTGGTTACCCACTGAGAGCGAGAGGGCTGGGTAGCAAGCAGTGTTCTGCTAAGTGCTGGGGTTGAGATAGTCGCTGTGGAGAAGGCTTGGAGGGTGAAGATGCTAATTAGAGGTCAGGGAGACTTCTAAACTGGAGACAGCATAGTGGTGGTTCCATCTGCATGGCTGTGAGATTTCTCTTTTCTTTGAAGCGGGTCTACCTGCAGCCTCGATGGGGAGCCTCAGTGTTAGGATAGAGAAGGTGACCAACAGTTGGTTTGATCCAAGTTGCCCTTTTGCCTGGTAGATGTGACAGAAGTACGGGACAAGGGTGTGAAAGAAGTTGGCAAAAAGGTGATTGAAAAGAGCTAGACCATGTGGTCTAGGGCAGGGGTCCCTTGACCACAGGTCACAAGCCACATGGCCCACTTCCTGCTTGTTTTTTAACATCTTACATGTTTCCATTAAGTCCCTGCATACTGTCCATCACATGCCTCTTGGCTCACAGAGCCTAAAGTATTTACTCTCTGGCGCTTTAAGGAAATGTTTCCTGACCCTTTGTCTAGACTAAAACAGGGGTAGAGTAAAAACAGGATGAGACTTAAGAGATATGCAGAAAGTAAGGGTTCGAGGAACAGAAGTTCTCAGTTATTAAGTACATTGGGCAGTTGAGTGGCAGACCAGGAGGGATAGGAGCTCGTGAGTAAAGATTTCAGAGCTGGGGCGTCTGACTGACGGCCAGGCCCGGCTGGGGCCGTGGTAGTGGGGGACCAAGGAGAAGGGGTGGTGACGGTCAATGGAGTTGAGGTCAGGGAACTGAGAGCCCAGGTGGAGAAACAGTCATCCAGGACTGGAGGAAGGGAAGGCTGGGAGCATGCCATTCAGCTTACTGGTTAGGAATGGTTAATAAGATGACAGAATCAGAAAAGACATGGGGTTTGTTTGAACAAGAGCCAGCCCTGGAGGAGAAGTGGCTGGTGAGCAATATGGCTAATGACTGTTGGCCACCGCGTGACAGGTCTCCCAGGATGGCTGTTCTCTTGCTCCGTCCATCCCCTGCTGGCTGTGCCTGCTTCAGTTGCTCACACGACTGACCTTCTGCACACCTGCCCCAGGCCCCAGCTAGTGACTGTTCTCGTCTTTAGGTCAGAATGGCTTCTCCAGGAGAGGGTGTAGCCCAGCTGCTGGGTTAGTAGATGGAAGCATCGCCCAAGGAACTTGGGACCTGGAGCTGGTTCCATGGGCTGTCAGGAGTCTCACTGGTTATTCCTGTAGAAGTTGGCAACCTCCCATTGTTGCTTTAGGTCTCGGGGGCAGAACAGCATGGGCAGGTGTGTAGGAGGTCCATCGTGAGCAGGGTGACGGTGAGGCAGGCACTGCGGCGGAGGACGGACAGAGAGCAGCAGCTTGCCCTCAGCCTCTAGGGACTGGTCAGACGCTGCCTCCATCACTGAGGTCATCCTACAGGGCGACCACTAGGTGGCAGTGTTGTTGAAGAGCTTTCTCAAATGACCTTCAAGTCCTTTCTCATTGAGATCCTGTGATAATACAGGTGTGATGATTTTCTCTAAAATACAACAGTCCGTTTTATTCAGGGGTGATTCTTCACTTCTGAATCTTCTCATTTTCTTGTCATTGAGCACCCACCCTGCTGCAGGCACTTTTAGGACTACACAGTGCTGCATCTCTTGGCACTGTTTATCCACGGGGACCCTCTTTTGGCCACTTTTTCTTTATATGTCATTCTTTCTTGCCTTTACTTTTTTATATGTCTCCCTTTGTTCTGACCTCAGGACCACAGATAGAGCATTGTTAATGACCAACATAAATCTCATGGCATAACTGATTAAGAATTCTAAATGAAGCCTTTGCTACACTCTCCTGGGGCTTGTGTGGTAATGGCTCACGTACATATTTTTTCTCTGCATATTTTTTGAGTTGAAATCTTCCATTTCTGTAGGCACATCCCCTGTACCATTAGGCAGAGTTTGAATTTCATGTGCTGTTCTGTGTTGTTCTTCTTTTTTGAGTAGCTGATGGATTTACAGCTGAGTGACAGTAACTTCCGTCGGCACATCCTGCTGCAGTATCTCATTTTATTTCAGTATCTCAAGGGGCAGGTCAAATTCAAAAGGTGAGTCAACATAGGTAGTAAATGGCTTATAAATGGCAGCAAAGAGAAAGATTGCTTGTTGATGTATTTTATGTACTGGGCTCATTTGTAAGGCTCACATCCCTGAAAACTAGATAATCAAGGGCTTTTGTAAGATACAAGACACTAAGGAATTCGTTGTAGAGAAAAGGCTCAGTGTCTTTCCTGGTGAGCACCAGGCATCCCGGCGTTCAGTTGTCGTGGGTGGAGCTGTTCCTCACCTCGCTCACAACTTCTGCCAACCTCATTTGCTGACTCAGCCAGTAATGGTTTTTCTCCAGGTGTGGGACTGTCTAGGACATTACAACTGAAAAAAATTAAATCTTTTGAGGCACGGAGGAGTTCTGGTTCCTTTGGCTTTTCAGAAAACCTGCTCAAGACCTGTGCTGTCAGTCTCATGCCTCCTCCTGTAGTGCAGCCCCATGCTTCTTGTCCCATGCATCCCTGAGGCAGAGCTCCCCGTAACTGGATGGAAGTGTGTAGGGCAGTGTTGTGTCAGTTGTGTAAAGAACGTGGCTTTCTTCCTGCTGGTTTTGAATCCCACTTTCCTCACTCACTAGCTGCACTTCAGCTTTCAGACTTGTAATTTTAAGGTAACACACAGGAAGCACTCAAAGGTCTTATCCTCGTCTGTTTTGGAGGTGTGGTATGGCATAGTAGAAACGAGGGGCAGACCTGGGTTTGAATTTAAGCTTCAGACCTAAGCTTTGAGCCCCTGTAGTCTGTTTAACACGGAGAAGGCAATGGCAACCCACTCCAGTACTCTTGCCTGGAAAATCCCATGGACGGAGGAGCCTGGCAGGCTGCAGTCCATGGGGTCGCGAAGAATCGGACTCGACTGAGTTACTTCACTTTCATTTTTCACTTTCACGCATTGGAAAGGAAATGGCAACCCACTCCAGTGTTCTTGCCTGGAGAATCCCAGGGACGGGAGTGCCTGGTTGTCTGCCGTCTATGGGGTCGCACAGAGGCAGACATGACTGAAGTGACTTAGCAATAGCAGCAGCAGCAGTCTGTTTAACATATGCACATTGCCTCCTTTTGAAAATTTAATGAATAATGTATGTGAAGTTCTTAGATCCTGGCATTATCAGTATTCACTGGACGGCTACAAACCACAGAGAACCGAGTACACAGTGAGAGCTGATAATAGCAGCTGCTAACAGTTTGGGTCCGTCTGCAGCCTTCTCTAGGGTTTGGGGATTTCATTTATTAGGTTTAGAATGTGTTTTAAAGGAACACAGTATAAGTTATTTGACTGCATCTTGGAGAGGAGTATGTTAATATTTTCTGAGGCTTTTATGCCATATTGAACTTATTCTAGAAAACAGTCATTGCTCTGTTCATAGTTAATCAAATTGATTCTTTGAATGTTTTATTCCAATACCGTTATATACTTTAATGGCTTCAATTCCAACCATCTTTCTAAAGAATAAAATACAAGAACTTTCTCTTACATTGTGATCTCAATTTGGTAATTTTTGACACTGTTTACAGTACAGTTCACTTCTCTGTTACATGCTTTGTGTTTCAGACAGTAGATAAACCTTCAAGTTGAATAAACATTCTTGTAACTCAAGCATGCTTTTATTGCTTTGTTTCCCAGTTCAAACTATGTTTTAACTGATGAGCAATCACTCTGGATTGAAGATACTACAAAATCAGTTTATCAAGTAAGTTCATCACGCAACAAACCCATGATTGAACAAAATGAAAATTTAGAATTTTCTTTGTTTCAGCCCCAAATAGGAAAATAAGGATAAAGTTAAGCTCAGGTACAAGACCACAAACACTTCTTGGTTCTCTGCCTACAACCACTCCTATGATGCAGAAAGTTGTTGAAAGCTTAGTATATTCTTTCTAATCACAGCTACTATCTGAAAACCCCCCTGATGGAGAAAGATTTTCAAAGATGGTAGAGGTATGTGTTTTATATTTACATAGTCTTTTTAGCACCCAGTAAACTCTCAGAAGGCTTCATTATGGAAATGTAATTTATTTTCCCCAGCATATATTAAACACTGAAGAAAACTGGAACTCATGGAAAAATGAAGGCTGCCCAAGTTTTGTGAAAGAAAGGTAAATGTATACTCATCTGAAGCAGTATGAGAAAGGCATTTCGGAATATAGCTTGACACGTTTATTTTACATGACATACAGATATGTGTAAATGTATTCATGTAGCAGTATAAACTGTACTCTATAAAAATACAACTGCTTTGATTTACTTCTGTTATTATTGAGGGGAAAATGCTTGCTGTGTACCCACATCTTGTAGTTTTGTCCCCTCGTGTGACATTTTTGTCTTCTCTCTGATAAGTGTGATAATCTGAAGCGTCCATGTACTTTAGAAAGAAAACAGTAGCTAAATTTTCTTATACGTTTAACACCGTTCCATCTCTGCCATCCATCTGAAATCCCAGTGTGTTTTCACAGAGCATCAGACACCAAGCCCACAAGAGCAGTACGGAAAAGAACAGCGCCAGAGGACTTCCTGGGGAAAGGGCCCAGCAAAAAAATTCTGATGGGAAAGTAGGTAAACCTGTCTCCACAGCGGGGGATGTTATCATAGAAGCTTTTATATCGTGAAAATATTTCTGTAAGAACTCTCCAGGCTTTGTGTTTTTCCAAGTTTCTTGTGTTTGGTATGTACATAGATGACTAAAGCAAACTACACCTGATTAGTCTGTAGGGTTCATACAAAACAGAACTTCTGTTTTGTCTCCGGCTTCCAAGATCCACGGCTATAGGTTCTGCCATATTTTCCACGCCAGACAATCCACGTGCTGTTAGATTGATGCATCTTGTTTCTGGTTGTCTCAGGGTACTATAATCCTTTCATTTCTTCTACCTACCAGTTAACTACTCTTTGCTTTATATTGCATTTGATTATTTTAGAAAGAAGTTAATGGTTGTTATTACTTAATAAAACATACGCTCATATAGAAAATTTGCTAAATACCAAAATGTAATGATCAAAACTCATCACTACCCCAAAACTCACTATTTACTCCAACTATTTTTATAGGTTTAATGTATAAGAGAATGGTGTCCATAAACAACATATTTATTTTTGTGTGTTTTGTAGTGATGAGTTAACAAGGCTTTGGAATCTCTGTCCTGACAACATGGAAGCCTGTAAATCAGAGACAAGGCAAGTTTACATATGAAGTGTTGCTTTTCTCAAATGTTAACTAGCATAGAATTTTTTGTCAGCTGTAAGCGGGGCTCAAAAGAAATTTTAAAATTTATTGTTGACTTCAGCTCAGCAGAATATAGCTTTCCATAAAACACCTAGAGGTGCTGATAAAATAACTGTAGAAATCACAAGAAAGAAGGATTCACAAAAGAAGGGAGAATGAAAAATCAGAGCAAGAACTGCAGCTCAGTTACTTATAGCTGGGGAGCAGTGCAGGTTGAGTTCTGCTTTGGGAACCAAAGAATGCGGGTTTTACAGCAACAGAGGACAGAAAGTAAGGCTTCAGGACTGCAGATTAATCACTGAGTGCCCCTGGGTAAAGCTGGGCCCTCAACACTCTGTAAAAAGGCAGGGCAGAAGGAAGAGGGACTCGCTCACTGGCACAGGAAGCAAGGAGCTTATCCACTCCCACCTGAGATGTGGGCAAAAAGAAAAAGGTCTTCCCTGAGGAATTATAACCATATCTGCTGTTATGTGGCCTCAGAGTTTAAACTTACACTACCAGCAGCAGTGTGAAGGAACAACCTACTCTTAGGCTGATGGCAGAAAGCTTTTTCTAGGGGGAGGGGGGAAATCACATCTTCTACCTAATTCACTCAGGGATTCTACAGATAAGTCTAAAGATAAGCTCACCATCCAAACCTAAAACGATTTACCATGACTAAGAATCAACAGGTAGAATAAGCAACTAAAAGGAACATGACAGTCTCAAAAAGGACCAGGAAAATTTGAAAAAACAAGTAAATCTTCTAGCAACAAGAAATTATAGCCATTTTGTACAACAGAGAATATAGCTAATGTTTTGTAATAACTGTAAATGGGAAATAACCTTTAAAAATTGTATAAAGATGTGATGTCTTTTTTAAAAAAGAAAACACAGTCACTTGTCATTTCAATATGACAAAATTTAAGTCTCTTTGAAGAGACCCATCTTTTAGTCAAATATGTCATCTGATCAAATTATTGGGTCTTACTTGCTTGAGTGTATCAAATTTTATTTCTAAATACAAATTCAAGATGCAGTTAAAAACCAATCATGCTACCATGGTAACAGTCTAAACTAAGCTCAGTGTTAAACCATGTTGTCTGGTTATCATTTCAGTTTGGTTCTGGTTTTTAATTATCCACGGATGTGGATGTGAAAACCTCCTGCTTGCTGGTCAAATTTAAATGCTCTTAAACCCCTGGCTGCCCTGTGTGATGGCAGCACTGTCATACGTGACAGTGTGCAGTGCTGTGTGTGTTCCCTTCCAGACTAGACTGTATATATTGCCCTCCTCTGTCCCCTTTGAGAAGTTTAGTTTTGCATCACCTCCTTAAAAACCTGAGTTCCTAAGTAATCTAACTGTAAATCAGTGTGGTTAATATTAGAATCTTTATTGCCTCCATTTTATGAGTATTAAGCACACACATGATCTTCACTAGTTATTTTAACACCTAGGGAATACATGCCAACTTTGGAGGAATTCTTTGAAGAAGCCATTGAACAGGCAGACCCTGAAAACATGGTTGAAACTGAATACAAGTAAGTAATGTTTCTCATGAGCTGATTTCCTCTATCTTAAGCACTGCATATATACCAGAACACTAAAGACCACTGGTACAAGTAGTACCTTTCTCTTAGATGAGGTTATCTGCAAACTTCATGTTACTCCATGTCCATGTCCTGATTTCAACGACCATTCCCATTTTGACAAACAAGCAACTTAGAATTATGCTTTGTGTCAGAAGTGGAAAGATCCCCTTAGAACCCATCTGTCACCTCTTCTCTCTGTTCCCCTTCAGTTCACGGTATGTCCAATGGCCACTGATAATGAGCTACCCTAAGACCTCGTTGGGGCGTCCAGATCCCTTGCAGAAAATTTTAAATGGAACAGATCTGTGCTCTGGATTCTCTGTGGCTCACCTGTTTCTGGAACACGATCTCTAGTCTCGGAGTTTTTCTTGCCATGCTGTACACCACCTCTTACAATCACAGGGAACACTTGGCAGATTCTGTTCTTGGCGTCGGTGTTTATGGTCTAGGCTGTTGGCTTTGTCCTTTTCAGTTTTGGAGTCACTTTTTATTCACCATAGTTGATACTGAGCAAATGAAAGTTCGGATGTTATACAAATTTTTTAGAAAAGCAGATATTACATGACATGATGCAGTCTGTCGGGTCTATAAAGTACTCTGAGACAGGCGGCACTGCCCGTGTGGATAGAAGCTCAGTAACAGTGAGCCTGAGTGTCTTTCTAGGTGCTGAGGCAGATGGCTTCTGGCCCCACACACGGCTTCTGGCCAGTCCTGGATGCGTACTAACTTTCCTTTAAATGTCTGTAAACTTTTTAAAATGTGTTTGCTGCCTATGAACCTGCCCCTTCGGACTGCTGGTTTCTATTTGTAAGTGAGCTGCATGCTGAGAGGTTCTTTAGGGCTATGGTCAAAGTGAGAATGGTGCCTTCAGCTACTGATCTGAGCATAGAGTTTCATCTGGTAGACTAAGTACATTAACTCAAAGGGAATATAAAAATTATCAATAACTATAAATCACAAGATTGATGTCTCTTTTTATAGGGCTGTGAACAACTCAAATTATGGTTGGAGAGCCCTACGACTGTTAGCACGGAGAAGCCCTCACTTCTTCCAGCCAACCAACCAGCAGTTTAAAAGTTTGCCAGAATATCTCGAAAACATGGTAATAAAGCTAGCCAAGGAATTACCAGTAAGTAGGAGTGATGAGTGTTTTATCCTTCCGTTGGTGTTCTCTTTTGTAAAACTGCTGTTGCTGTTTGAGCTAAGAGCTGAATTTCACTTTATTCATGTAGGAAAAATGATCCACAAACCCTGTTGTTTTAGAATGAGGAAATAAAGCCTTTGAGTATACATTTATAGGAAGTATCAATACATAAATTGATGAAGTAACTTTACATGCTGTATAAAGTTATTATACTTTGGTTATTCTTCCTGTTTGCCAATGCATTCTATTTTATCACAGGCAGGGCCCATGGGGTGGGGGGAGGCAACCTGGCCTATCTTCCTACTCTGTTCTCTTTTCTAATACAATATGGTAATAACTATACTGTATGCATAAGTTGTCGTCCAAGCGTGTTGTTAAGCACATGGCTGGTCCCCTGGTCTGCCCTAGGTGGTTGTTACCATGTATGTGCTGGGGACGTGCAAGTCACCTCACCGGGCTTCCTACTGGCTCCCTTCTTCCCAGGCTGGGGTGGAGGGAGTCCTCCCTCCTCCAGGTTAACACTGTCCCACTGCGATCCTTACCTGACGTTCCCATTCAGCATTCTTGGGGGGGAAGTTCTGGGCCCCATAATTGGAATCTCTTATCTAAGATCAAAACTACCCCTTCTCTGATTTTAGAAGTTGGCATCTAAGACATTCCTTTTACTCATTGTAGCCTCCTTCTGAAGAAATAAAAACAGGTGAGGATGAAGATGAGGAAGATAATGATGCTTTACTGAAGGAAAATGAAAGTAAGAATTGAATTTTCTTGGCTATTTTACAAAATTGGAAAAGATTGGGGTTCTTTGTTGAGAGGTACGTTATTTGATCTACTTCTCAACTTCTACTGTTTATCTCAGCTGCTGCTTACAGTGAGGAACCTAAAGCACTGGTGGTGAAAGTGCTGGGAAGGAGAGCGCTTACATTTGAATGCACCTCTTACCTCTTAATTCTCGGGGTTTCGATTGGGGGCCACTGGTTTCAGGGAACCATGATTATAACACAGGCAACAGCTTTAGTTTTAACATCCCTAATGATCATAAGAATTCAACCAGGGGAAATATAAAAAGGAACTGTTTTACTTTTAAAATAAAGCTTACTGAAGTCTCAGTGGCCCCATGTTCCATTATGGACTTTGACTAACACATGCCCTCGTACTTTGTTCATAATTACCTTCCCTGTGTTTTCTAGGTCCTGATGTTCGGCGAGACAAACCTGTAACAGGGGACCAAATAGAGGTATTTGCCAACAAACTGGGTGAACAGTGGAAGGTCCTGGCTCCTTACTTGGAAATGAAAGACTCAGAAATTAGACAGATCGAGTGTGACAGCGAAGACGTGAAGATGAGAGCCAAGCAGCTGCTCGTGGCCTGGCAGGACCAGGAGGGGGTGCACGCGACACCGGAGAACCTGATCAACGCGCTCAACAAGTCTGGGCTAAGTGACCTTGCAGAAAGTCTAACTAACGACAATGAGACAAACAGTTAGCTTCGTTCTTTTATTATTATTATTAAAACTGTGATAAGGTTTTGTTACCAAGCAGCATTTGATAAGAGGTCCACTGGTTTTGGTAAACAATAAACATTTTTATAACAGTTGTACAGCTGGCTGGTGCTCCACGAACAACAGGATGTATGTTGGCTCTTGATGATTGACCTCAGGGTTTAGGGGGAGAAGTTGGGGAAATGGCCGGAATAAAGTGACCTCAAGGTCACACAGTATTTTTGTTAATTATATATGTGTAAGTCAGTTAGCAGTGTTTAGGGGCATGGTGTTTCCTGCATGCCATGAAGTCACAGAACTGAACTTGCTGAGAATCCCACAGTAATACTTCCTGAATCTGCATGACCGCTCTAGTCTCATATATGCTTTAAAGCAGAGGATCAGCAAACAGTGGTCCTTTTGCCACCTCTTTCTACAAGTAAAGCGTTTACGGCACAGCCACACTGATCCTTACTTAAGTCCTGCCTGCCTATGGGCTCCTTTCATGCTACAAAGGTACATGGTTGCAACGAAGACTTAGGGTCTACCAGGCTTAAAACATATGAAAATATCTGGCCCACTGCATAACAATGTGCCAACCCCCAACCTTGAAATGGGGTGAAGTATAAAACCTAATTCTCTTAGCCATACAGAACTTACATCTCAAGTCACTTAAAACAGGGCTACATCCCCCTCAGGGATTGCTGTGAAGTCCCAATGAGATGAAAGCACCCTACACACAGCAGCACAGCACTGTGGAGTGACGGCTGGACCAGACCGTCTACTTCTCCCACTCCCACATAAGCTTACCCTTCAGGGCTCTAAGATTAGGTCATCACTGGTTTAAATGCTGAGGGCGGTCTGAGCGCCTGTCACACTGTAAATGTTCCTGCTGGGGCTTTACCTTGCTGGCCAGTCCAGCAGTGCTCCAGCACAGCTCTGGTATCAAAAGGGCCTCGGGGTGGGGGGCACAGCCTGTAAGGCACGCTCAGGAATCACAACTTTTTTTCCTTATTCTCCTTTTCAAAGATCTTATATGCGAGGCTGAATTCTAAAATAGTCAAACAGTTTAAAAGACACTAGTAGAAGTCCAATTTCTTACAGTTCAAGAAATCTTTGGAATAATGCTTTTTTGGATCAAATAAAATGAAGTCAAGTTTTTCATAATGGCAGTTAAGAGATTACAATTTAAAATGCTAATCCCACAAAGGCTCCTCTACTTCGTTCTAATCCAACCTGACCTAGCAGCTACGGCATCCTCCAAGTCATAAAATCTGAATCCTAATTGCTAAATTTTTGTCCTCAGAGTTGTTCAGAACAAAATAAGACAATGAATAAAAAAGTTCACAGTTCACAAGCATCATACCGATATATAAAAGAGCCACTACAGTTCTCGTGATCTCGTCCTCCCTTTCCCGTTCTGCACTCTCCCCAAGGCAAGAGGAGGACTGACTGCCAGCATTAAAGCTCAGCTGAAGAAGCTATTTACAGGTAAGTTTCCCTGAAATGCTTATTTTATCCTCTAAGTATTCTTAGATTATATTACACTGTTCAAACTTGAGAGGAAAATGGCCATATTTTTGTCATTGCTGTGCTCTGTAGAGCCTTTTAAAACAGCAAATAACTCAGAAAATAAGACAGTTAGCTGATATCCTATCCTTTCATTCACAATAAAACAAAAATGAATTGATTAGAGGGTATTAAAATCTACCATATACTGCAGTATCTCATACTCTTAATATTTCTACTAAAAATCACTGGTATTAAATTCTGAGACATGAAGAAGTTGGGAGTTGACAGAGTAGAAACTCACCCAACTGAGCCAAAGAACAGATCTGATAAACATGGTTGCATTCATGATCCAAAGAACTTTGTTACTTTTACAACTTTGTGTTTCTTTTTAAACAGTATTAGGCTAGCAGGTGAAGAAGATAGTATTTTCAAATAGATGCTTGAGCGCATAATTAACCATCTGCAGAAACTAATAGTATTAAATATATCTGAACTTCAGCCAAGCTCCAACAGACAAAAGACTTGAGGTCAAAAGCTGTTAGTCCCTCTTTTTTCTTTTTTTATTAAATATCCTCATTTTCTAAAAATAAGCAACTGGAGCTTGTCAACATTTTAAGGTTCATTACTACAAAACCATAGCAAAGTTCAACGTACAAACCATAGTACATCAGAGACACAGTAACAAATGTATAATCAAATGTACTATTATTTGATCACAATTTATTTTAAAGTCATGAAAAGCCAGCAACAGTCAGGCTGGACAAATACTTGATTGTACCCATGTTTCCATGGGGGTGGGGACGCAGCACTGAGTTACACAATGAGATCAAACTTACTTCCTTTCCACCTTCCTGGCAACATTTGTGTTAGATAAGGCAAAGGATGGGCAGCTACTGAATCACTGGTGGTTTGAACCATGCAAGAACAACAAATAATAGAGTAATAGGTGTGCAATAAACATCTGATTGCTGAATCTTGGGCTGAAAAAGACAGGGAGAAAAATTATCACAGAATAATGGTTGAAAGGCATTTCAACTCATAATTTTTAAAAATTAATCCAAGCAATAAGCTTTTTAAAAAGTTCTTCCTGCCACCTTTACACAGGGCAGCACAGTCCAAAGGCAATTTTCTCTTTTCTGTAATTTCTTAGGTTGAGAACAGAGTGGTCTGCTTCTGCCCTCTCTTGTTCCACATGAGGGGAAACACATAAAACCACCTACACATCTTCCTCCAAAGCTCTGGGTTACAGAAATGATCAACAAATAACATTTATTTCACACCTAAGCATAAATAGCTAAAATGAAGATTACTGTTCACTTTCCTCTTCCATTATTTCCACTCTGCGAGGCCCGTAGAGTAGAACGTAAGCTATGTGCCAGTCTCCACCACCAGAAAGCCGTAAGATATCCTCTGGTGTCACGATGCTGACCTTATCGTCATCAAACTTGATCCATTCATCTAAAGTGTGAGACAGAAACACAAAATTTATCTCATAGATGATTTTTTCAGAGTTCCATTGCAAGAAAGGTACTAAGCAGTTTTAGGCACAGTAGTATTCCATCTGCCATACCAACAGTTCTCAAAGTGTGGTCCAGGGACTACTCACGTTCAAGATCTTTTTGGGGTTTCCATGAAGATTACAATTATTTTCATAACACTTCTAAAGCATCTGCCTCCCCACCCCCACCATTCTCTGAAGAGTGCTTTGGAATTCTCCAGAGGTTACACAGTGTGAAAAAGCAGCAGAAGACAGAATGCAGAAACAGGAGACTCCTGTTCAGCCAAACAAACTTATAAAAATGTGAATCAACGTCATTAACTGTTTTTCTGTTTTGGAAAAGACTGTTATTTTAAAAATGCTATTTGGACTTCCCTGGTGGTCCAGTGGTTGAGAATCTGCCTGCCAATGCAGGGGACATGGGTTTGATCCCTAGTGAGGGAAGATTCCACATGCTGTGGGACAGCTATGCCCATGTGCTCCACAGCCTGTCTGAAGCCACCATAATGAGAAGCCCACCTGAGCAGCAACAAAGACCCAGCGTGGTGAAAGATAATGTATTTTTTAAACAACTAATCTGTAAAAAATTATCTGTTAATATGTAATGACTTTATTAATGTCAGTCTGAAATGAATTTCTCAGTTTTCTATTTTAGTAAATATTAAAGATACAATTCTCATAAACAAAAGTTCTTCGGAATCCTCAATAATTTAAGAAGGTAAAAGAGGTTCTGAGATCAAAAAGTTTTCAGAATAAATGTGTTAAAAAATTTAAACCTGTCAAAACAGTATGCAACAATTGAAAGGAAAAAAAACCAATCTTTACCTTGTTTCCTTTTCACCCATGATACATAATGGCCTGAAGAGCTAGACCTTCCCTGATGCGTTAGCACTGCTTGTAAATCATAGTATCCGCAATTATTGGAGCCAATGTCTAAAGAAAGACATAAATCCAGTAATATAAGATATGAACAGATATGTGCTTTCTCAAGTAACAAGGAAGAACAACTTACATTTAGCCTACAGAATACTACCCTATTATTAAAGTCCAGTTAAGATACTATGGTACACTAAAAGCGTCATGAAAGATAAGTATGCTATCATTTACAGAACATATATTCACTGAAAAGTGATTTTTTTACTGTCTCATACTAAGGTAAATTATACTTTAAGAAGCAACTTTTTTTTAAGCTTGGTATCTGAAAGAAACAGATTATGTGGCAAGACAGTATAATTTTTTTAAAAAAAGCCTACACACAGTAAAACTCAATTGAAGATTTCACTTACCATCAGCAAAAGAAAAGGGTTCATACTTAACTTCTTTTTGGGGACTACTGTTTTTGTCACCCTGAGGGGAAAAAATTTTTTTAAATTTTCATGGTACTGGAATTAAAATTTATATTCTCTTATGAGTATGTATCTCCACAAACATTTATTATCTATAATACAAATCACCAAGGCAAAACAAAGGAAAGATATGATCTCCCTTACACATTGCTAAAATGATATAACTACAATTAACAATATTTTGGCCACCTGATCTGAAGAGCCAACCCATTAGAAAAGACACTGATGCTGGGAAAGATTGAAGGCAGAAGGAGAAGGGGATGACAGAGGACAAGACAGTTGGACAGCATCACGAACTCAATGGATGGGTTTGAGCAAGCTCTGGGAGATGGTAAAGGACAGGGAAGCCTGGCACACTGCAGTCCACGGGGTCACAGAGAGTCGGACACGACAGCAACAACAACAGTTAACATAAAACTGTAAATCCCAAAGCCCTACTTTTTAACTATACAATCTCATGTATAGCAGCAGATCCTGATTACAGGACCAACTTCAGACCACTAAACCTAGAGCACACCAGTGAATACAGAGTCCAGATAAACACTGTTCTAGGGCGGAAAAACAGAAAGTCAATTCTGCCGCTTTGCCCACACTATCAAACCATGTAGGTGAGGATAAAGAGCTGCCTCACAAAAACAGAATTACAGCAACTTATCTTAAATCTACTAAGCCATGGTCACCTGCCACTTCAGTCCAAATGAACTGAAGTATTTAATTCAGCAAGTATTTACCTAAATTAAAAAGATTCACAACTTTAGACAAGAATCTCTGGCGGGAACTCCCGTGACTCAACACATTCCAGTGTGTAATACAAATTCAAACAACTTATTTAGGCATATGGACACAAAGTTCTTAAAATCTATAATGATAATGAAAACAATGCCAGCAGTTTAAGTGACAGCTAAAGTGACAAGAAGCCAAAGCATCTTACAACAAAAAGGCAATTAGGTCAACCACTCCTCCTTTATACAGTTATTAAACGCCTAGAGCAACTACGAAAAAAGCTACACAAGAAAATACATTAGAAAAACATTATATGTAAACCAAATTAAAATTCTAAAAAATGTTCACATAACCGACAAGTACGGAAAAAAGAGAAACGAAAGAACAGAAGGCAAAATATAGGAAACTACCTTCAAATGTAATATGGGCAAATTTAAAGTAAAAGAATGGAAAAAGATGTTTCATGCAAATACAAACAGAAAGCAGAAATGGAAAAATTAATATCAAATAAAGTAGACTTGAGAATGCAGAGAATTACCAAGAACAGAGAGGGACACTACATAATAAAAGAATCATTCCACCAAGACAGTCATCCTAAGTGTGTACACACCAAATAACAGAATTAAAAAACATGAAAAGCCAAAGCTAGAAGAACCGAATGGTTAAACATACAAACGCACAATTGTACTTGAAGACTTCACCACTCCTCTCTCAACTGATGGAACAACTAGACAGAAAAACAGCAAGGTTACAGGAAAAACCAACACCACCATCAACCACTGGATCTAATCAGCATCACAAAATACCTCCCTCAACAACAGTAAAATGTATGTTCAAGTGCCCAGGGAAGAGATGCCAACAGATCACATCCTGAGCCAACAAATTTAAAGGAATTTAAATCACCCACATGTGTTTTCTCACAATAGACTCAAACCAGAATCAGTAAAAAGTAACAGGAAATTTTCCAAACGCATGTGAACTAAACAAGACACTTCTAAATGACCCAAGGTCAAAGGGAAGTCTCAAGGGAAATTCATTAAAAATACAAGAAACATAATGAAAACAGAAATGCAATACAACAATTTGTAGGACACAATTTGAAAGTACTGCCAGGAGGGAAATTTACACCACTAATATTTGAAAACAGGAAGTCTGAAATAAAAAATCCAAGTTCCCACAACTTAAGGACCTAGAGAAAAGAAGGAAAATAAACCCAAAGCAGCAGAAGAAAGGAAATAATAAAAGTGGAAATCAATCAAATTAGATGCAGAAAAACAAAAAAATCAATGAAACAACATGCTAGTTCTTTGAAAAGAGCAAATAAAATGACAATCCTCTAGGAAGACTGATTAAAAAAAAGACACAAATTACCAATATCAGGAATGTAACAGGATACTACTACACACCCTGCAAACACCTGAATAACAGGAACAACTCTGCACATGTAAAACTGACAAGCTAGATGAAATGGAACAATTCCACAAACCAAATATGATATAAATTATTTGTATAGCCTGTAACTAAAGTTGAATTTTTAATTTAAAAACTCCTGAAAAAGAACCCTCCAGGCTAAGATTATCAGACCAAGACAATTCTACCAAATGTTTGAGAGACAACATCAATTCTATACACAATCTCTCAAAAAAAAAGGAAAAAAAGTGAATAAACTGTTTCAACAAAGGATAAAGATCAATATACAAAAATCAATGTAATGAATGCAAAAATGAAATTGGAAAAAGTATGCCATTTACAAAGACATCAAAAATAATAAAATAGCTGCAAATAAATTTAAAGTACAAGAAATGTACACTGAAAACTATTAGACTGTTGAAAAACTTAATGACTTACATAAAACATAGTAAGTTCATGGATTCTAAAGCTTAATACTATTAAAATGGAAATACTCCCCAAATCGATCTACAGATTCAATGCAATCTCCATCAAAATTCCAGTTGTTTTTGAAGAAATGGACAAGCTCATCCTAAAATAAATATGGAAATAAAAGAGACTCAGAAAAGTCAAAACAATCTTGAAGAACAAAGTTGGAAGTTTCCTACTTTGCTATAATCCCTACTACAAAACCACAGTAACCAAGACTGTAGTCCTGGGCTTCCCTGGTGGCTCAGTGCTAAAGAATTCACCTGGCAGTGCAGGGCACATGGGTTCTATCTCTGGTCTGGGAAGATCCCACAGGACGCTAAGCAACTAGGTCCACTCAGTGTAACTACTGAGCCCTTGAGCTGCAACTGCTGAGCCCACGTGCTCTGCGACAGAAGACGCCACTGCAATGAGCAGCCTGTACACCACAACTGGAGAGCAGCTCCCACTTGTCACAACTAAAGAAAAGTCCAGGGAGCAACAAACAGCACAGTCAAAAATAAAATCATTAAAAAAAAAAAAAAAGACTGCAGTATCGGCCTAAGGACAGACATACCAACAGAAAAAAATGGAGGGTCCAGAAATACACTCACATCTATAATCAACTGATTCACTACAAGGGTGCAAAGACCATTCGATGGGAAGAGAATAGTCTTTTCAACAAGTAGTGCTGGGACAACCGAATATTCACATGCAACAGGATTTGGACCTGTACCTCATCTCAGGTACAAAAATTAACCCAGAATGAATCAAAAAGCCTAACCAGAGGAACTATGAAAACCTTAGAAGAAAACACAGGCATAAACTTTCATGGCCTGTAACTAGGTAATGGCTTCTTAGATATAACACTAAAAGCAAGAGTAACTGAAGACAAATACCGATTGAATTATAACAAATTTTTAAAATTTTTCCTCTTCAAAAGACCCTGTTAATAGGATGAAAAGATAAAGCTACAGGCTGGGAGAAAATATTTAGAAACCATGTATCTGATACAGGATTAGTATCAGAATATAAAGAACTCCCAAAATTCAAGAGTAAAAGACCAAATGGCAAAGGGGTAGAAAAACAAGGGGCTTTCCTGGTGGCTCAGATTGTGAAGAATCTGCCTGCAATTCAGGAGACCTGGGTTCAACCCCTGGGTCAGGAAGATTCCCCTGGATAAGGGACTGGCAACCCACTCCAGTATTCTTGCCTGGAGAATTCCATGGACAGAGGAGCCTGGTGGGCTACAGTTCCTAGGATCACAAAGAGCTGGACACAACTGAGCAAATAACACACAAAAAAAATATGAAGAGTTATTTCATCAAAGAGGGCACATAGATGGCAAAGAAACACATGAAGACGTGCTCAACATCATTAGCCTTCAGGCCACACCAAGTATCACTGCAAACCTACACAAATGGCTAAAAGTAATAGTGACACTACCAAATTCTGGCAAGAATTCAAAGAAAATAGATTGGCAAGACATTGCTGATAAGAATGAAGGGGGTAGCGGGAAAGTGGACTTGGCTACAGAGGGGCAGCAAGAGAGATCTTTGTGATAAGAAAAATGTACTGCATCTAGACCATATCAATGTCAATATTCCAGTTGTGACATTATATTATAGTTTTGCAAGCTGTTACCACTAGGAGAAATGAGAAACTCTATTACTTCTTACAACTGCATGTGATTCTACAATTATCTCAAAGTTTAATGTTTAAAAATTGCTTTTAATACACACACAAAATCTGCAGAAGAATTTAATTTTAAAATTTGGTATGTAATATCACACTGGAAATATTCCTAGTTACCAGGAAATATCTTTTTCCTTTTCAAGAAAATATGTAATTCAGCTGTGCCTTCTCTGAATTTAAAATATACAATTTATTAAATATAAAGTTGCTAAGGTTATAATTTTAACAGTTACAGGCATACGATTAGCACTTATTAAAAGATACAACTTTAGTTGTCACAGTGGGCATAAAGAAAGCAATATTCTGTAACACCAATCCATTTTACGAAATGGAGATAATGTCATGTCTTACAAGGAAAATAATAGAATACACTAAATTTTACAAGGCAAGATGTTACATGAAGTGATTGAGGAAATAAAGTTTAAAAAAATATAAGCTGCAGATTTTAGGGGAAAAGGAAATATTATGTTCATTCTATCATAAAGGACCCATTCTAGAGTCCTTTTCCTTATGCTAAAATATATCTAAAATTTTAAGGGCTTCACCAATACATGTAGGATTTGTATATATGCCCTATATATATTCACCCATTATTACTAACAGATTAACAATATAAAGTGAATACTGAACACAGAGTAAAGCTAAACATATTAAGATTAGAAAATGAACAATAAGAACCTACTGTCTTTGGCTGCTGATTTACTTTTTTATCCTCTAGATCCTTAAATTTTGATCGAAAAGAAACCATTTTCTCTTGAAGTTCTGGTGTACATAGTTCATACACATCCAACATAAGAGGAAATTTCACATCCTATATACAAGTCAAAAATAAAAAGTGCGAACAGAATTAAAAAGGTAGTTACTTAAAATGTTTATCACACTTTTACATTACTGCTTTCATATTCAAATAAAGCTGAAAATAAGACCTGTAAAAACCTGCGTGGAGACCCATGCAGTCAAAAATATAGTGCTTATTTTCAATCTGGCCCTAATTTTAAGACAAAAATTCTTTTCAACTTTTCCATAAACATTTTAACCCATCAAACTAACTACAGAGGAGCTACCAAAATTTTAAACAATAAATGAAGTATTTCAGAAATGCTGAACTAGGAGATTACTTCAACTACATTTAACCTGCTTGTACAAGGCTAAATATATCTGAAAATGTATTAATGAAATTCAGCCCAAGAGGTTAGAATTATATACCCCTTCCCAAAGGATCAGACTCTACAGATACACTGCAGAGCTACAGTTCAATGAAACGGACAAATCATAAGGCTGGCTCTGACATCAAATGATTATCTTTGGCAACCAGTAAATTTAACACTTTCCTTTCACCTGGAAGAAAGGAATCACATAGAATACAGTGTGTTATATTGCCGCTTAGCCCACTCTCGTCCCCAAATCTACTGGACCGTATCTCTGTAACTGAGGATCGGTCTAGTGGTACTACCGGGAAAGGAGGGCATCCGTGAGAATTACCTGCGACTCTTAAAAATATAAGACCTGAGGCCCCACTTAATGAGATGCTCAGATAGGGCTGAGGGGCAGGCATGCGTATGTTAAAAGGGAAAACAGACAATTCTATATATATTCTTGGTTAATAACCACTTGTCTAATATTAATAACTTCTCTATTTATAGTAGTCTGAAGTGAGCTCTAAAAGAATAAAGAAATCTATTGTAAATAAGGAATTACCTTCAAAAATGTGTAATTATTACAGTAAACTCATTACTAACCTTAAGAACTTTAGCATTCACAGATTCCTTCTCTTTGTAAAAAAACCGAACCATCTGAATAGTTAAGTAAGCAGGTAATCGGCTGATCTTGGACTGAGGAGAGAAAATGGAAAGAAATTCTGTAACACGCAAATGCCACCCAAGTTTCTAATTCCTCAGTTTGGTAAAAACAAAGTCTGGGTAACATTAATTAACCAGCAACCTTTCGATTAAATGGAACTGGATTCCAAAACTTACAGATTTGATGTACAAAGCATTTCTTTGCAATGTTGGAGACTGTTTGGTGATTTCTTCCTGAAGTCGCTAAAAAAGAACAGAAGACCAAACATTAAAAAAATGTCTTCTGCAATATAGAATTCTATCTTTAATTACTTTAAAAATTAGGACTATTTAACAGATAACATATAGTATGTCAACAGATTTATATCCCTGAGAAATACTCTGAATGAAGACAAACTGAGAAAGCTTTTAGATATGGTTTAGTTCTTAAAAGGCATAAAAATAATGTCTTTACTTGCATGAACTCTTAAGAATGTAAATCATATTTGAGTCTTTTAATTTATGATCCAAATGCTCAGAATCTGAGAGTTTATACTGTGTTTTATACAACAAAAGAAAACCTTTCATGGTATTCCTCTACGTTTTATGTAGCTAACCCTTCCAGAACCAATCAATTATTGTTAAATTTGAGAAAAGTCACAACACAGAAAACCTGTTAATCTAATAGATGTGGGAAAGCCTTCAGCCACGCATCTTCTAACCAGTGTCTGCCTTTCCATCCTTAAAGCTTGTGTGATGCTGAGCAACACAGTTCTCCTTCTGGGCATCATCTGTAATGGTAGTGACAGCACTTCGTCGCAGCACTGGTGTCAGAATTACATGAGTTAATCCATGAAGAAAACTTGGAGAACTATTTGCTACATAGTCTATGTTCAGTAAGCATGTTGGGGGCTTCCAAGGTGGCAGCAGTGGTAAAGAATCCACCTGCCAATGCAGAGACGCCAGAGACTCACATTTGATCCCTGGGTCATGAAGATCCCCTGGAATAGGAACTGGCAACCCGCTGCCATATGCTTGCCTGGAAAATCCCATGGACAGAGAAGCCTCACAGGCGACAGTCCAAATGGTTGCAAAGAGTCAGACACAGCTGACTGACTAAGCATCAACAGAAGCAATAATCATCTTATACTTGCAGAAAAACTGTTTCAGGTTTGATTTTTAAAAATTACTAACCACAATACAAAAGGAATCACTATGGAGTAGGTTTTTAACATTTAACCAAGTTTACTCAGCAATGAAAAGGTAAAGAAATGTGGAGCAAAATTACTCAAGGATAAAACCAATGATGACAAAGCATCTAAAAATACCAAGACAATTAATGTTAACATCTCATGAAAACATGAAAGCATATCTGGTACTTTGTAAAATTTTTAACATGTGCTCAGTTATGTCCAACTCTCTGCATCCCCAGGTACCTGATCAGACCTTACTGATCAGGTTAACTATATATTACAATCATCAACCCACCATCATCAAGATGTTCCAGGTATATTTAGCTTTCATTGAATTTTATAAAATTGTTAAGAAAATATCCTGGAAAGTCCTTGTCTAACATTCTATCCCACACTCTCCAATTAACATTTTGATGCCATGACACTTGCCGCAATTCACTGCCTATCCTTCAAAAGATGTACATACTTAGGAATACTGAGCAATTCCCTGGTGGTCCAGTGGTTAGGACTCTGAGCTTTCATTGTCAAGGGGGCATGGGTTCAATTCCTAGTAGGAGAACTAAGATCCCATAAGCTGCACAGTGCAGCCAAAGTGTAAAAAAAAAAACTAAGAGAGATGTACATATTCCCCCAAACTATCAAATAAACAACAGGCAAGCAAAATTGTTCTATTTTATCAGTGTGCCCACTAGAGTGGGTTCTTTTGTATGGCAGTGGGGAGACAGAACTAACTGAATAGTGAGAGAAGCAAGTTTTAGATCTGGCTTTGCCACAAACCAATAAAGTCACTTAAATTCTAGGGCCTCAAATGCAATCCTAGTGCAGTGGCAGAATGTCTACAGGCCCTCATCTGCACGGGCCAATCCCAGTGTCTTATCTCGCCAGTATTAATATATCCTCATTACAGTGCCCCCAGAGGCCTCCTTCGAACCTCTGGTCATAACATTTTTGTCAACCCATCAATATACAACCTTGTTTTATGAGTCTTTCTGCTGTGTAATGACACCTTAACACACACTGTTGACGCAATAACACTGAACTTATAGCCAAGTGCACTGTCACTCAACCCTGAATGAAGCTGATCTAACCAACGTTATCCTCTCCTTAAGGCACATCACCACCTTCCTGCGCTTGGAACACCAGATAGCACTTCAGCAGCATGCCAGAAGGCTACTATCCACAGCAAGATCACCTACAAAAAGCACAAAAATTCAAGAAACATGGCACTGAAATTATTGCAAGAAGCATACTAGTTTCCACTGACACAGGAAGGCAGAGGACGAGACAGTGTGAGTCACACATCTCAGAATTTTTGCCACCTTGCACATGTCTACAGGTGACCATGAAAGATCCATGAGTATTGATGTTGGGGTTACAAATAAAAGTTAGCAAGTAGGTATATTTGCAAATAAAAGAATCCACAAACCATGTGGATAAACTGTAATTGTCCTTACCAACTTAAGTCCTGTAAAAAGATACTTGACTTCTTGATTGATGAAACAGCTAAGTTGAAGCTGACTTTCCTTTCCTTTAGTGACTTCTTCTTCTTCAGATTCTGTACATTTCATGCTGTGCAAAGTAAGTTAAGGAATATGCCAACAGCCATTCAATTTGCTATATAATCTCTAACAAAATAAGTTATCCCAATGCTTTTAAAATTAATAACATCATTCACTGGTATTTAAAACATTTCAGTCTCCCAGCAGAGATTCATTTCAATGCTCATTCACTTACCAACAATATGGATTAATGAATGTGTGAAAAAGGATAAACTCTCAGCAAATAACTTGGTATTTATATAGTCTTAAAATGGTCTTAATAACTCAAAGAGAAATCTACCCATGATCTGGAAAATGCTGCTCTCCTAAATTCATGTTTTATTAATTGCTTCCATTTCATGCATATAATTTTGCTGATTTATCCCAGTTCATACAATTAAAAATTAATTCTCTATGAGGTGAATTAATGAGGCATTCTGTTAAAGATATTCTTAGGAAAAAATAATGAATGTCCTTAAAGAGTCCATTTAACTAAACTTCAAGATCACTCCAATGGGTATTTTTTCAAATTCCTAATTTCCATATATTTTAACCATAAAAAAAGCTCTAAAGAATTTTCCTTCATATCCCATCCACCACTCCAGTCAATACTATTTATACCAATTCATAATCAGTAAGTTATGATTACAGTCTATATGAATCTTGGCTCACAAGGATACGTCGTCTCAAATTCAACTCCAAAGAACTGATCAATTAAACTTTTCTTTTTAGAAGGTGTCACTGCTGATGCAGATGAAGAATCTGTCTGCAAAAATTTAGATGAAATAAAAATTCCAATTTTACTTCACACAGATATTAATGTACATCACCTCCCACACAATCAAGTGTAGTAATGCATGTTTAAGTTTTTTTTAAACGTAATCCCTGTCTGCAAAACCTTTCTACTGATCAAAAAATATTACCAAAAAACTACAGTAAGCTTACCGATGCTCACTAAGCGCAACAGATTAAATTTAGTAAATACACTGAATTCAAGCGTCAAATGCAAGCTGTCAAACTCCAACTATAGATTCAGTATCTCAAGTATTCAAGGACATGTCTATCTATTAAGATGAACTTATTTCAAGACTTTTAGGGTGGGATGGAATGGAAAATCAAAGCCTACACAAATATATTTCAATTACCTCTTTAACAGTATCATCCTCTATAGCTTCCAATTTCTGCTGTAATACTCGCATCATTTGTACCCAACACTCATTAGCATCCTGTAATTTAAAAAGTGACACAGTAAGTAATCCTGGCGGATACAGTGTTTGATTTACAAAATACTTCCAAAATAATTACTGTTTCCTTAGGGAAGGGGAAGAAAGTTGTTTTGTTTTAAATATTAAGCCAAATTAAATATTTTATGACCTTCAAAACAATGAAGCATTCCAGAATAGTTTGTTTATTCATTCAAGAGATGTTTAGTGAACTCATTATGCTAAACACCATCCTAGATACAAGGACTATATAGCAGTCAACAGAGTGGAAAAAAAGTTCTAGTGGGGAACATAAATAAACAGCTATGAAGAAAAAAAAAGCAGTATGGGAGCAGGAAGTGATAAGGGGAAGAGGAGTGTGCTATTTCAGCAGGACTGTCAAGGAAAGCCTCTCTGATGCCTTGACATTTCAGCCATGAGACCTGAATGAGGTGAGGAGGCAAGGCACATCCCTATCTGACAGTCAAAGGAAAAACAGCAAAGGCCCTGCAGAAACAGGATATGTGGAGAGTTCTTTTTTTAAATAGCAAGGAAGCCAGTGTATCTGGAGAGAACTGCAAGGGGAACAGTCGTACATGACAAGCTCAGGAAGGCAAGCAGGCAGTAAACTGCTTAGGACCGAGACAGACAACAAGGGAACCAACACAATCTTACCTGCTTTAAAGGACTCTGGGGGCTA
Source organism: Moschus berezovskii (assembly GCF_049115385.1). NCBI lineage: Eukaryota > Metazoa > Chordata > Mammalia > Artiodactyla > Moschidae > Moschus > Moschus berezovskii. Next base: position 3,917,158 of record NC_142487.1, on the reverse strand, counting down.
TGCAGAGAAGCACCACAGAGGGTAGAAGCAAGATGGTCAGTTAACAGACTACTGCAGGCAACAGACAATGGTGGCGTGAACTAAAGGGGACTGGCATTTGTATTTCCAAATAGAGCTTAGTAAGTGTAGGACACCCAAGTTTTCCACGTACAAAATGAAAACCACAGAACCTTGCCCTGATTACCTGCTGAAGATACTGTCCTTGTTCGCCCTTCTCTGCAAATTGTGGAAAAGCCATGTGCAAAAATTGCAGCAGAATGATTGGTGGAATACTAGAAGAAGTTTTATCCATGGAATCAAACAAATCTCTAAGGGCTTAAAAACAAAGCAAATACCTGCTTAGTAAAATAGTGACACAGTTAATATAAATACGAGCTACTGTAAATTAATTCTCAATTAATAAAGAACTGCTTATTAGTTATTTTTAAGTATATCTATTCCTTTTGCAATTGCTGGATCCCAATAAGAAAAAAATTTGTTTTTAAATCTTAAAGGACTCATCAGAAGACTTCAAAATGCAGTAACTATCTATAAACAGCTTCTGGGTGGTGCTCTAAGTCTCTCTATCCTTGATAGCCCTTGCCTTCCTATCAAAGCAGTGTATATTCATTCAGTACAGAGAACACACAACTTCTGCCCAGGAATCAAACAGGCTTAACTGCTACAAATGAGCCATTATCAGGATATCAGGTAACCACTCCCAACGCTCCTCCCTTTAAGCCTATACTTGGCTGCCTTGTACTGAACTCCTGAATACTGCAATCTGGAATACGTTTAAATCCTTAAACATACTTCCTGAACACTTTTAAAACTAACTTGCCTTCTTTGATTTTGAAGGCTAGAATTCAGTAAACGCTTTTGGGAGAATATATAGATACTGACCTGCAGTAATATACTGTGCTGACGCCATTTCTCCTGAAGCTCTCAAGGCGCCTGCATACCTATGAACAGCAGGACAGAGTTAGAGAGATTCTGAAACTCAGACGGGAAGAAACAAATTCAAAGGACTCATCAGGACACCGACACCCTCAACTATAAGTTTACCTGAGCTGTCCCTACCATTTTTACTTCTCTTCCTGTCTTGGTTCCTTTAAGAATTAAATGGGCAAAAAGCACTGCTAATAAAAAGTGGAATTTAGGTAAATGAAGCCTCGTTCCGTTCCGTTGCTCAGTCGTGTCCGACTCTTTGCGACCCCGTGGACTACAGCCTACCAGGCTTCTCCGTCCATGGGATTCTCCAGGCAAGCATACTGGAGTGGGTTACCATTTCCTTCTCCAAAAGAAGCCTACTTTACATTATTTCCCCTGTCTTAACTTATCTATAATATTTTCTACAAACTGTACATAACAAAAAAGTACATATTTTATGTCCATTATTACAAAGAAAACAAAATATAATTTCAGAAATGAAGAAAAAAGCTTTAGATCAAAAACATTAAATGGAAATCAATAAGCCTACATTCAGCACTAATTTCTTATAAACACAAAATAAATTTCAAGTCACTTTCCTCACCTATAAAATGAGGTGTGTGTGTGCACAGGCGCTAACTCTGTGACCCCATGGACTATATAGTCTGTCAGGCTCCTCTATTCGAGGAGTTTCTGATTTCTAAATTCATTTTTGTGAATCTCAGTTCATTTACAGCAGTACAAAGGACTGGTCACCTAAGGAAATATTCAAACCACCCTATCTACTTAAATATTTTATGACAAAGGATCAGAAATTATCATTCAGATAACATTAAACACTGGGCAGTGGGGAAGAGCTGAACAGCTGACCAGGAAAAGGTACAATACAACACCAACCTGAGATGATAACAATGTTCCATTAATTTGACTGTAAAATGAGTCACAGAGAATTTGTCAAAATTGCTCACATCCAACACTTAAGATGCATACACTTCACTAGATATAAATTATATTTCAATTAAAACAAAACAAAAACTTTGTGCTTATATAAGTGAATGAAAGAGGTCACAGAAAATGTTAAATTATATTCAATTGAAGAGTCTTGGTTTTTTTCATTTGTTTGTTTAGATCTTTTGGAAACTCCTACAACTGAAATATTCTTAATTTTTTAATATACAATAATCCGTGAAAGTGTTATTCAGTTGTGTCCAAATCTTTGCAAACCCATGGACTGTAGCCCACCAGGCTCCTCTTTCCATGGGATTCGATTCTCCAGGCAAGAATACTGGAGCAGGTTGCCATTTCCTTCTCCAGGGGATCTTCCCGACTCAGGGATCAAACCCATGTCTCCTGCATTAGCAGGCAGATTCTTTTACTGCTGAGCCACCAGCAAAGACCCCTAAATTATATATGTTCATTAAAAAACTAAAAATGGTAACAGCTTCCCTGTCAGACACTTTAGCACTTTTAAAGGGAACTTCTGAAGTTAAAATGAAGTACTCATAAAGCATGTGCATCCCATAACATCACTGAACCATGTCATTACATAATGGGCTGCTGTTATGAATTTACATCTAGCTACCAGGTAACAGAGGCTTTCCTGGTGGCTCATCTGGTAAAGGATCTGCCTGCCAATGTAGTAGACTTAAGAGACAGGTTCAATCCCTGGGTTGGGAAGATTCCCAGAGAAGGAAATGTCAATGTGCTCCAGTATTCTTGCCTGGAAAATACCATGGACAGAGGAACCTGGTGGGCTACAGTCCATAAGGTCGCAAAAAGTCAAACACAATTGAGCACGCATACATGAGCATACACACAGCCATACACAGGATGTAACTATTTGACATTTATGACAAAAGATGCATTAATGAATTATCAATCTTTTTTTAATAACTGAAAATAGGAATATCATAGGTAATTTAATACCATCTCCCCAAAACTCACTATTATGCCAAGAAAACATATAATTCCTAATTAAGGTAAGACTATCCAATCAGCCAAACAACATTCACAATGAACTTTACAAAGAAAAACCATTAAAGAGAACAATGGACATGAGTACTGAGAGGAATGCTGAGAGTGTTTACAGACAAAAGAACCAATAGAGTACTTTTCCCAATCTTTGTCAAGTCAATAAATAAAAAATGATATAGACACTCTGAATGCAATAAACTTAATGCGTATTATACTTTATCACCTACAAAAAGAGGGTGTCTTGACTATATTTCTATCATTTGTGAAATATTCACCACCAATCACCACAACTCAAACATTCATCAACAGAATAATTATTTGGTAGTATATGCATACAGTGGTGTAGTCTACGGTATAAACAAAAATGAACACACACATACAACATGGAAAAGCCAAACATAATGAACCAGACTCAAATGAATATAATATATCATATGTATGTTTCTGTTCATACAGAGTTCAAAAAAAGCAAAATTACTCTAATTCAATTATTAAAAACAAACTTGGGTTTTGCACAGCCAAGAAAACCATCAACAAAATGAAAAGAATGGGAGAAAATATTTACAAATGACACAATCGACAAGGGATCCATTTCCAAAATATACAAATAGCTCATTGAACAGCAAAAAGAAGCCAACTCAATCCAAAAATGGGCAGAAGACCTATACAGACATTTCTACAAAGACATACAGACGACATGAAAAGATGCTCAACTTTTCTATTAGAGATGTAGATCAAAACTACAATGAGACCACCTTACAACAGTCAGACTGGCCATTGTTAAAAAGCCTACATATAACAAAGTCTGGAGATGGTGTAGAGAAAAGGGAACCCTCCTCATTATTGATGGGAATGTAAGTAGGTGCAGCCACTGTGGAAAACTTTATGAAGGTTCCTTAGAAAACTAAAAATAGAGCTACCATTTGATCCAGCAGTCCCACTCCAAAGCATATACCCGGACAAAACTTTATTCAAAAAGATAAATGCACCCCAATGTTTATAGCAGCACTATTCACAACAGCCTAAAGCTTTTAAAAACTTAAAGAACCTGAATATTGTTTAAAAAGACTAGCACAGAAGCAAAGAAATTGGGAGCTCTCGCACATTGCTGGAGAGGATGTAAAATGGTACTTTGGAAAACAGTTTGGAAGTTTCTCAAATGTTGTTTTAACAGAGTTACCATGTGAACAAGCAACCTACTCACAACCAAGAGAAATGAAAACAACTCATCTGCACAAAAACTTGTGCTTGAATGCTTACTGCAGCATTATTTACACTAGCTAAAATGCAGAAACAATCCAAATGTCCATCAACTGATGACTGGATAACCAAAACACAGTATACCCACACAGTGGAATATTATTCAGTCATTAAAAGCAGTGAAGTACTGATACATGCTGTATGTGCTTAGTTACTCAATCGTGTCTGACTCTTTGCGACCCCACAGACTATAGCTGGCCAGGCTCCTCTGTCCATGGGGATTCTCCAGGCAAGAATACTGCAGTGGGTAGCCATGCCCTCCTCCAGGGGATCTTCCCAACCCAGGGATCAAACCAGGTCTCCAGCACCGCAGGCGGATTCTTTACCATCTGAGCCACCAGGGTAGACCTTACATGCTACAATATGGAGAAACCTAGAAAACAGTATGCTAAGTAAAAGAAGCCAGTCACAAAAAGACCATATAGTGTATGACCCCATTAACATGAAATGTCCGGAATCAGCAAATCTGTAGGACAAAAAGTATACTAATGGTTGCCTAGAGCTGGAGGTGGGAAAGGTATAAGAAGCGAGTATGAGGGTTTTTTCTGGGCGGGGGCATATTCTGAAATTAGATTGTGGGATACCTGCATACTCTTGTGAACATAATAAAGACCATCTAATTGAACACATGAACAGGGTGAATTTTTGATGAATGAATTATGTCACAATTAAGCTGCTAAATAAATACATACAGAAGTGCAAAAGAATACTATTCATCCAAATGTGAACCTTCTTTACCTAAAAAGACATAAACCAATCTCTCTTCTGTCTTACCTTTTAAGAGCATCTTTGAGTTCAGGCACAGAACGAATACACTGAACTGTAGCATTCATGTAACAAGTATTACCAAGGTTTGTCAATCCACATGGTAATTCCATCTGATAAGGAAAAGGATTAAATCAATTTTATAAAATGACATGGCATATATAAATCACTTAACACTTTAAAGCAAATATAATTTACCAACTCATACCAATCTATATTCCACCCCAACAATGTTTTATTTTCCTAACAAAAAAAATTTTATTGCATCATGCTGACCATCAATTTGTGTTTTAATTCCCTTCTTGAAAATAAAGAATTTTATCAGTCCTGCCTCCTCTGCAGGTTTATCCCTAGAAAAGGGTAACAAAATATATACTGCAATACTTCAAGGAGACTTCCCATGTGATCCAGTGGCTAAGACTCAGCACACCCAATGCAGGACACCCAGGTTCAATCCCTGGTCAGGGACCTAGATCCCACATGCCCCAACAAAGACCAGGCACAGCCAAAATAAATAAATTTTAAAAAAAAGAAACACTTCCAAAAAACAAATGGTACTATATAAATGCTGAGTAGTAAAAACAATAATATTTGACAAGAATGTGTTGGCCAGTTTCTAAACCAACACTGCGTTGTTAAGGATAAACTGTATGTATTTTCACCATGGAAGGTTTTGAGAATTTAAATATCCCAGCATTTAAACTATGTAACTTCTTTAAGCTTGTTTTGCCAGAAAATAACAATAAACACTTTAACAGCACTGTCTGCCAGATGCCTTTATTACAGATATTAATGACTTTGTAATGAATTGTTCAATTAGAAAAGGATCCCATGAGCCAATTTCAAAAACAAAACTCTGGTTTACTCCTGATAACATGCATCCTGATGTCAATTAAATCTTCAAAATGAGCAGACATTACTTTTTGAAAGTCATCTTACTAACTGTACTTCTTAAAAAGTAATTATCAAATATAGAAAACGTGGTATGTCTTACAGCAGATGCTAACTGTTCTTCTGTCATGTCTTCTACAAAGACAGTTTTAGCTGAGGGTTCCTCAGGAAGAGCATCTGCCGACCCCATCATTAGTACAGTCATTCCCTGTTAAAAAAAAAATTTCATGAAAACTCAAAAGCTGACCATGTTTATGTTCAAGGAAATAAGTCAGACACAGAAAAACACGTATCGCGTGCTTCTGTGTGCCAGAAAAGGTAAATCTAGACAGATTAGTGGTTGCAAGGGCTGAAGATGGGAAAAGAAAGTGTCTGGAAATCAGAACGCATTTCTTTCTGGGGTGATGAAAATATTCCAAAATCATTCTGTGGTAAAGGTTACACAACTCTGCAAATACACTAAAAATCATGAAATGCTAGTGTGCCGCTTCAGACTAAAGGTCACCTGCAGAATGCTGGAATGTCTGTATCTTGACTGTGGGAGTGTTGACATGACTGCATAAAGTTAACCAAATCCATGAAACTCTAAAGTAGGTGAATTTTACTCTCTATATACTATACTATACTCTCTAAATACTATATTTTATTTATACCTCAATAAAGCTAAGGACAAAAACACTGTCACAAAGTTGAAAATGTTTTCAGTATTGGAAAAGAGAGACTTCTTCAAACAATCATTCATATTTAGTGGCATCATTTCTCTCCATAACACACTAAGCAGTGATAATATTTCTACAAAAGTCTATTCTGTAACTGTAACCATTATTTACAACTGAACAGAAAAATCTCCATTGTTGGAAATTTTCAAGCCAAATACATAAATTAGTTCAAAATGTCCAATTTTATAATTGTACACGTTATTAACCTAAGGGAATACTGATTCAATACAGATGTAACATCCACACGACAGAACAGAGAAGACTACCACCCTAAAACTCACCATCTTGAAATGTGAACATCATACTCAATATCTTAAACTGGAAGACGTGAACACTTGAGACAAACAGGGTAGGGAGGTTTAAAAAGAGGGGAGAAAAGTCAGAAAAATGTATTTTTTAAGAAAGGCCAATAAGATAAAAATATCTAGATGAGGATTAAATTAGGAAATAAGGTCAACAAACTCAAGCCTTGTGAGTACCTATGACAATCATTCTATCACCTATTATTTTTACTTATACTTTCTGTAACATAATAGCAAAGGAGTACTAAGCAATCACTAAAGAATTTTTTTCCAAAGACACCTGTCTCAGGAAAACCAAATAGTTGAAGAATATACTAGCAACAGTCAGCTAGAAAATACAATTGAAAAGAATGAATACTAAATTATCTAAGAGTAAACATAATAAGAAATATATAATATTTTAATAAGAAAACTATAAAGTTTTACATAAGGATATTAAAAACATCTAAATAAGCTGAAGGACACAACAAATTTCTGGACTGGAAAAATTACTATAAAGATGTGGTTCCAAATTATCATATAAATTTGATTAAATCCCTTTCTGAGACTTTACAAAATGATTCATTCATGCAATAAACTCATGCCCATGAAAACAGCTAAGAAATGTCTGAAAAAGAAGACAAAAACAATATCTTTAAAATTATTCACAAATTACATATGAAGAATGTTGAAGACAATAATTTAGAAAAATATTCTAGTTCTTCACCTTATGACATGCCATGCCCAAAATGAATTACAAATTGAGGATTTAAATGTAAATAAAACAATTATAAAACATCCAAGTAATTTTTTTAAAATCTTGCCATTTTGGAGGATTTTTCTAGAACTGACATAAAAGATGAAAGGACTAATGACACTAACTGTAAAAATCTTAAAACTTCACCATTATGACAATCACAATTATGACAAACTTAAAAATCAAGTGTATATGGATACAATAGAAAAATGGGCAAAGTAGAAAACAAAAAAGGCCTAAAATTAATAAATCGAAGCTTCTACCTTAAGAAGCTAGCACAAGTATATATTAAAATCAAAGTGAAAGAATGAAATAAAGCAAAGAGGGAAAAATCAATAAAATAATAAATGAACAAGCAAAAGTTGACTCTATGTGAAGTAGGGGAAATCAATGAAACTAAACAACTTCTCCCTAGGTGACAGAGACCATGAGCAAGAAATCACAATTTGCCACTACACAGCAGGGTAGGAGGGGATGTTGAAATGACAGCACTACAGAATCTAGAATTAAATGTTCAGGAAATGGCAACCCACTCCAGTGTTCTTGCCTGGAGAATCCCAGGGATGGCGGAGCCTAGTGGGCTGCCGTCCATGGGGTCGCACAGAGTCGGACACGACTGAAGTGACTTAGCAGCAGCAGCAAGAGTATAGTATGCCATCAATTCAACAACTGAAACTAAACAAACCAATTACCTAAAAAGCACAAATTACCCAAAACTGGTGTAAAAAAAAATGTAACATCTGAAAAGTCCTACATTTATTAAAGACACTCAATTCTTAATTAAATGTCTTCCCACAAACAAAGCTCCAAGCCTAGAGAACATCACTGGAGAATTTTCTGCAACAGTTTCAGAATATGAACTCTTTCAGAAAAGAGGGGAGACCGGACTGTTTCTGACTCATTTTATAAGGCAAACATTACGCTGACAGCAAGACTCAAAGACAGTCCAAGAAAACTACAAACCATATTTTTCACACAAAGAAACACAAAAATAATTTTAACAAAATACTACCAGTAGAATCTGAATTATATTTAAAAGAAAATACATTAAGATTGGTTAACTATTCAAAAAAGGAAGTATAGCTCACTGCATTAAGAAATTAAAGGATTAAAAAAATAACATTTCAAAATATATGTAAATAGTATATGACAAACTCAATTCACATTCATGATAACTTTCTACAAACTAGAAAAAGAACTTTCCTTAACCGATAAATATCTATAAAAAACCTATAAATAATCTGCAAAACAAGGGACCAAAAATCTACAATGGGTAAAATTCAAGAGCAAAGAATATTACCAGGGATAAAGAGGAACAGTTCACTTTGATGAAAGGTCAACTCATAAAGCTATGAACAATCCTATACATGTATGTACCTAAAAACAGACAAAACTAAACTGATACAACTGAAAGGAGATATAATCAAATCCACAAGAGCTGGAGATTATGACACATTTAATAAAAGACACAGATAAAACATCAGTTAGGACAGAAAGAACATGAAGACTATACACCAACTTGACCTAACTGGCATTTACAGAACATTTTACCCAACAATAGCAGCATACCTTATTTTTTCAAAAGCACAGAAAACATTCACATGAATGGAGTAAAACAAGTTATCAATAAATTTCAAAGGATGGAAATAATACTGGATATGTTATGTGAGCATGAGAAAATCAAATCAGAAATAAGTAACACAAACATATTAGAAAAAGCCCCATATAATTGGAAATAAAATACAGTTCTAAACAATCCATGGCTCAAAAAAGAAATCACAAGGTATATTAGAAAGTATTTTAACTGTATAATAAAAACAGCATATTGTAACCACTAACTGTATAATAAAAACACAGAATAATAAAAACACAACCGCTAGATTCAGCTACAAGTGCTTAAAGAAAAATTTGTAATAATAGTTTTAAATGTCTATAAGAATACATTTAAAAAAAAAAATCAATAATCTAGGCATACACCTTAAAGAGCAAGAAAATGAAGTAACTTAAATTCCAAAGAGAAAAAATTAAGAGTAAATATCAACAAAATAGAAAATGAGTTAATATGTAAAATCAGCAAAGTCAAAAACCAAACAGACTTATGATAAATCCTTACCACCACTGATCAAAATATTTTTATTAATATCAGGAATAAGAAGGACTATCGATAAACAATGATGATATAATAGGATAACAATTACTTCAGACACTAGGAACAACTTTATGTCAATAAATCCAATATATTTAAAATAAGCAAATTCCTCGAAAGAAAACTCGCAAAAACATTAAAAAAAAAATCAAAATAGCCTGGTGTCTACTAGAGAAACAATATCAAATTCCCATGAAGAAAACCCAAATCCAGATGTAACTTATTGGTAACTTATTTCAAATATATACAAAAATAATACCAATCTCACACCAACTCATTTAGAGAACGGATAGGAACTACATCCCCAACTCTTTTAAATGAGTGTCCCACATAACTCTGACGACAAAGTGAAGATAATGCAAAACAAAACCACTAATATACCTCATCAACATAAAAATATCTTTTGAAATATGAGAAAACTAAATCCAGAAATAAATAAGAGATAAATAAATACATCATGATTCAAGTGTGTCTGTCCCAGTATCCAGTTCTCAAAGTGTTGTCTGTGAACCTCCAGGGGTCTCTCAGATACTTTCACGGAGCCAGTGAAGTCAAAACTATTTCAATAATACCAAGATGCTATTTCCCTTTTTTAAATGTGGTGATAGTTCGTGAACCGTGAACTTCCAGATGTTCAAGCTGGATTTAGAAAAGGCAGAGGAACCAGAGATCAAACTGCCAACATTTGCTGGACCACAGAAAAAGCAAGAGAATTCCAGAAAAACATCTTTTTCTGCTTTATTGATTACGCTAAACCCTTGACTGTGTAGATCACAACAAACTGTGGAAAATTCTTCAAGAGATGGGAATACCAGACCACCTGACAAGGCTCCTGAGAAATCTGTATGCAGGTCAAGAAGCAACAGTTAGAACTGGACATGGAACAACAAACTGGTAGTTGTGAAAGGAGTATATCAAGGCTGTATACTGTCACCCTGCTTATATGCAGAGTACATCATGCGAAATGCCGGGCTAGATGAAGCACAAGCTGGAATCAAGATTGCCGGGAGAAATATCAATAACCTCAGATACACAGATGACACTACCCTTATGGCAGAAAGTGAAGAGGAACTAAAGGGCCTCTTGATGAAAGTGAAAGAGAGTGAAAAAGCTAGCTTAAAACTCAACATTCAAAAAAGAAGATCATAGCATCCGGTCCCATCACTTCATGGCAATTTTCGTGGACTCCAAAATCACTGCTGATGGTGACTGCAGCCATGAAATTAAAAGACACTTGCTCCTTGGAAGAAAAGCTATGACCAACCTAGACAGCATATTAAAATAAAAAGCAGAGACATTACTTCGCCAACTAACGTCCGTCTAATCAAACCTATAGTTTTTCCAGTAGTCATGTATGGATGCGAGAGTTGGACTGTAAAGAAAGCTGAGTGCCAAAGAATTGATGCTTTTGAACTGTGGTGTTGGAGAAGACTCTTGAGAGTCCCTTGGACTGCAAGGATATCCAACCAAGTAATTCTAAAGGAAATCAGTCCTGAATATTCACTGGAAGGACTGATGCTGAAGCTGAAACTCCAATACTTTGGCCACTTGATGAGAAGGACTGACTCATTTGAAAAGATCCTGATGCTGGGAAAGACTGAAGGCAGGGGGAGAAGGGGGCGACAGAGGAAGAGATGGTTGGATGGCATCACCTACTCAATGGACATGAGTCTGAGTAAGCTCCAGGAGTTGGTGATGGTCAGGGAGGCCTGGAGTGCTGCCGTCCATGGGGTTACAAAGAGTCGGACACAACTGAGAGACTGAACTGAACAAAGAACTGAGTTATCAAGCCATAAAAAAACTTGGAAACTTAAATGCATATTACTAAAGATGTCAATCTGAAAAGGCTACAGACTGTATAATTCCAACTATACGACATTCTGAAAAAGGCGTAACTACAGAGACAATAAAAATATCAGTAGTTGTCAAGGGTAGAAATAAACTTGTACAGCATAGAGAATTTTTAGGATGGTGCAACAATTTTGTATCATACTATAAATGGTGAATACACATCACTATACATTTGCCCAAACCCACAGAACACACAACCCAGGAGTGAACCCTAACAAACCATGGACATTCGGTGATAATGATGTGTCAATGTAGGTTCATCAATTTAACCAATGTGCTACTCTGTAGGGGATGCCGATAATGCAGAAAGCTATTCACACATGAAGGTATAATAAAAATTACAAAGTAACAAGTTAAAAAAAAAAACACTTCTGCATACCAAAATTACTTGATAGCTGTCTTCACAATAAGCTTGCAAGAACATTTGTGTTGGAAACCTGACTACTTGCCTTTTTTAACAAAATGCAATTTTTACTTAAAACAACTGACAAATTATGGGTTTTTAGACTTGAGTATTTAGTAACATTTTCTCAAAAATGAAGAAATTGAGCTAGTAGTTTCAGGGCAAAGTACTGACAATATTTATAGCTGCCAATGACAAAATTAGAGCTTTCAAGTGAAAAGAATTTTCTGTCACTATGCACCTGACAATTTTCTAGAATTAAAGACTTTTCCACTGAGGATGGTAGTGATATTAACGAATGCAATTTTGAAGAATTATATAATGAAATGCATGAGTATTTCATGAAAGTACTTACATGAAAGTAAGACCTAAATAACTCAGAAAAACAATTTTTCCTAATGACCAATATATGACGTTTCAAAGTCATTCACAAGTGTAAGATCCATTCTTCAGTGCAAAACAGATTTTTAACATACAAAAGATCACTGATGTGGTTTCTACAACATCAACTTCAGTTCAGTCACTCAGCTGGGTCCCACTCTTTGCAGCCCCATGGACTGCAGCACGCCAGGCATCCCTGTCCGTTACCAACCCCCGGAGTTCACCCAAACTCACGTCCATTGAGTCACTGATGCCATCCAACCAACTCATCCTCTGTTGTACCCTTCTCCTCCCACCTTCAATCTTTCCCAGCATCAGAGTCTTTTCCAATGAGTCATCTCCTTGCAGTCCAAGGGACTCTCAAAAGTCTTCTCCAACACCACAGTTCAAAAGCATCAAACAAACCAATAAACCAACTACCACGGGTTGAGTTTTGGTGTACTATCAAAGAAGAATGTTCATGATTTTAACTGAAACGACATCTCCATTTTCCAAATATTTAACTATTATGAGACCAGATTTCTTACATATACTTCAGCCAAAGCCATATATCACAACAAACTGAGAATGCAGAAACAAAACTAAAAATTCATTTATCGTCTATTAAGCTAGACTGTCAAGAGACTTGAAAAAATGTAGAACAAGACCATTCTTTCACTTTTCTTTGCTGTTCTGAAAAATATTTTCTAAAAATGAAATTAACAGGTTAACAGGCTTGTTACTGCTACTTTTAAATGAATAATATGTTTAATTTCTCAGAATTAATTTTTTTTTACTTTTTATTTTGTATTGGGGTATAGCCAACTGATTAACAACGTCATGACAGTTTCAGGTGAACAGTGAAGGGACTCAGCTATACATGTACATGTATCCATTCCTCCCCCAAACTCCCTCAGTCTAATTTCTAATGCAATAAAGATTGATATAACCCATATATATGAAATTCTTTGGGGTTTAAACATAATTTGAGGGTGTAAAGAGGTCACAAAGATTAAGAAATCTGAGAAAAGCATGTCAAAAATGCAAGGTTTAATAGTGAAAAACCAAAGAGACTAGCCAGATTATCAGAATAAGAGAGAAAAATATGATCCTTTCAATAAGCAGAAAAAGCACTTAAAATTCAACAGCCATTCATAACTTAAACAGTCTCAGTGAACTAGTGACAAAGATATCCACTTCCACCACTTTCTATTCAACACTGTATTAGAAGTGCCAGCAATGAAATAAGACCAAAAAAAAAGAAACAAGTCATAAAGATTGCAAAGGGAAAAGTAAAACTGCCTCAATTTGCACATAGTCATGCTTATGTTCACAGAAAACCCAACGGAATCTACGAAAGAACTACTGGGAACTAATAAGTGAATTTGGCAAGGTCACAGGATAAATATAAACTGTATTTTTATAAACTAGCCACAATCACTGGAAACAAAGATTTTTAAAGTACTGTTAATAGCCAAGAAATAAGTTCCAGAGTCTAACAAACAAAAACCATGCAAGATTTCCATACTGAAAAGTTATCTGAGCTAAGAGAAATGGACAAGTACACCTTATTTAAGGATTTTGGTACTCGATACCTTTATGATGTTCATTCTCCCCAAACTGAACTGCAGATTCAATGCAATCTAAAACAAAATTCTAGGAGTCCATTTGTAAAGAAAAAGAAAGGAGCTAAAATAATCCTGAGGAAATAAAAAAAAGTTGGAGATCTTACACTACCTTATTTCAAAACTTATTATAAAGCTTCAGCAAGCAAGACCATGTGGTACAAGATTAATCAAATATATCAGTGAAACAAGAGTTCAAAAATAGGCCAACAATTGATTTTCAAGAAAGACTTCGAGGCAAATCAATGAGAAAAGGAAAATATTTTCAACATGTGATGCTGGAACAACTGGATATACAGATAGAAAAAAAAAAGCATTAAAAATACATTTTGTGTAATAATTAGGGAATTGCATTACAATTAGTATTCTTAAGATAATACTCACATTTTTCATTTTGATGTTCCCCCAATCATCGTCCTGTTTTAAAGACAAATAATAAACATTTAACCATCCAAACATAATCTAAAAATCAAGTAATTTTAGATTTCTACTTCAAAATAAAAATTTTCTGCATGCAGATTTTAAAATTACTGTAATCAAAAATATTTTTTAAAAAACAAAAAAACTAATGCAGCCTTAAAACTAGTAAGTCTAGTAACTGTTTAAACTACATAAGATGCCATCTAAAAGACAGTAGACTTGGCAGCACCAAAAGTGCCGAAACACCTGGCTGATGACACACGACAGACGGTGACTGTCTGCATGTCTGGAGCCAGCAGAGCTAAAACAATTTATGTGTTATGAGCAAAGGACCACGGAGGGAGTGAAATAGGTCTACACAATTAGGGTGACTATACAACTAATCACCCAAATCAAGAGACTCTGAGAATGAAAGTGCTACTACAAATTATACCAGGAGAATAAGTAAGACCACCCAAGGCAAACTAACCATTACTAATATTTGCTGCGTCTACAAATACTTCTCAGGACCTAAATTTCACACTTAGGCATCAATTAACGAATACTTTTTAACTTCGGTATGTTCATTTAAACCGTGTTTTCTGAAATGCCCTGATTGGCACAGATATTTTGGCAGCTAAGCCCTTCCTTTCATAGGAAGTCAGTTCCATATCACTCCTTCCTTTCCACAGAAGGTCCCAGGCACTCCATATGTTTCCCTTGGGTGGTGCTGCTGCTGCTAAGTCACTTCAGTCGTGTCCGAATCTGTGTGACCCCATAGACGGAAGCCCACCAGGCTTCCCCATCCCTGGGATTCTCCAGGCAAGAACACTGGAGTAGGTTGCCATTTTCTTCTCCAATGTGTGAAAGTGAAAAGTGAAAGTGAAGGCATTCAGTCGTGTCCGACCTTTAGTGACCCCACGGATTTGGACATCCTGCTTCAAAGGGGAAAGAAAGTTCCTAAATCCCTTCTCAATTTAAGGACTATTACTGCTAATCAAAAGAAATGATAACTATATATGCCCACTGAGATAATGTACTTCTCCAAGGTCACACAAAGTTGGGAAGTGAACTGAGATCTGCTTATCTGTAAATTCCATGGTTTTTTGGTCCCTTATATGTTACTTAAACCTCTCTGATGATCAGTTTCCTCGTTTATCAAATACATAAAATAATTTACTTTCCTCATTTTTAAAATACATACAATTGAATATGCAAGAAAATGAAAGAATAAGTATTCTTATACTGTTTTACTGCCCAGTTAACAGGGGTAGCCAATCCTTATCTCTAAAATAACTAGAGCGCCTTAGCACTTCATATATAATTCTTAAAGATAATGTATTTTAAAATCTATACTTGCCCAGGATTACAAATAATAATAAAGCTAAAACCTTTACATCTTTTCTGTGGCCATTCATCAATGATATTGGTAAGCCTGGACTCCTAACTGAAATCAGTGTGATCATTGTTAAGTGAACTAAAGGAAAAATTAAATTATAATCATTGATACCATGCTTTTAAAAGAAAAACCTTAATGCTGCTCAATAGCAGTGTTTTGAAACAGCTACAGTGTTTCTTCACACAAATAAGAGTTTTAATCCCATAGACTATATACTGTCACCAAATAAAAATATCTCTAATGTTGCATTTTCTGGTGCTAATTATTTCCACAAGTACATAATGAAAATTTCGACGAAATTTTACCTTCAGTGTTCCTCCTTTCACCATAACTTTCTGTCTGGCTGGCTGGACTCCAGTCAGTGCAAAAAGCTGAGCCTTGAACACCATCGGAGGTTCATCAGTATTCAATTCTACACCTTCAAATTTCTCCTTTCCCCATTTCACAGTAACTGCAAACAAACCATAATTTTGTTTTCATTTTTACAAAATAACAAGGCTTAAGATTGAGAAGATCCTTAGAACCATTAGGCTAGTTCTTGAACACCAAACTATGTCACTAACCTTTTTACTCTAATGCCTACCAAATCAGAAGTGAAGTGAATGCAAAAGATCTTGGATAAAATTTAACTGGATCTATATATAAGGAAACTGAGACTTAAAAGAAACTGATTTATTAACGTCACAAAACTAGTCAGTAAATATTCAAGGTTTCTGAATCCTCCTCCAATAATATCTGCAAAAAATGACAACACTGAAACACCTCCCAGAATAGAATAAGGTTCGCAGGCTTCAAAATGTGTTTATTTGAACAATCATTAAAATCAGGTAAGGTCTGCTTCCTGAGCAAGAGGTGGTCAAGTATTAAGAAAATGGTTAGGACTCTGCTTTCACTGCAAGAGCCTGCATTTGATCCCTGGTTGGGGAACTAAGATCCTACGTGCCACATGGTGTGGCCAAATTAAAAAACAAACAAAAATAGAGAAAAGTCAAAAAATATACCTGAATCATTAAAAAATACAGAAATCCTACTTCACAGCCATTCAGGTGGCTATTACAAAAACAACATGACAAACACACAGAGAGAGAAAATAACAAGTGTTGGCAGGAATGTAGGCGAACTGGAACCCTTGTGCATCTCTATGGAAATTTAAAAAGGTGCCACCACCATGGAAGTATGGCAGTTCCTCAAAAAGTTAAGCACAGAATCACGACTGAACAATCCAGCAATTCCCTTTCTAGGTATATACTCAAAAGTATGGCAAGTAGGGAATCAAACTGATATTTACATGCCCATGTTCACAGCAGCATCATTTAACAATAGCCTACAAACAGGAACAAACCAAACATCCATCAACAGATGAATGAATGAACAAAATGTAGTACATACGTACAATGGACGTTATTCAGCCTTAAGAAAATAATGACATTCTGACACATGCTACCACATGCGTGTAACTTGGAAGACATTATGCTAAGTGAAATAAGCTAGATAACAAAGGGTAAGTACTATATGACTCTACTTATGTGGGGTACGTAGAGTAGTCAAGTTCACAGAAACAAAAAGTAGCATGGTGGTTGCCAGTAGAATGGTGGAGGCTAGGGAGAAATGCAAACGGGGAGTTTCTGCTAAATGAGTACAGAGTTTCTGTTTAGGAGCATCAAAATCTTCCGGAGGTGGATGGTGATGTTTGCACAGCAATGTGAATGCACTCAAGATCAAAAATTGTACACTTAAAAATGGTTAGAACTATTACATATACTTTAGAACACATTACATATACTTTACCATAATAATTCAATCTCATAAAATAGCTACTTTTGAAATACGTAAGAATAAACTAGGGAATTCCCTGGTGTTCCAGTGGTTAGGACTCCACGCTTTCACTGCCCAGGGCCTGGGTTCAATCCCTGGTCAGGGAACTAAGATCCCCAAAGCCCCATGGGGCTGCCATTTAAATAAACATATTAACTCAAGGATCTACATAGTTTGTTTCCACTGAAACCTTTATACCTACTCAAAATGAGAATCCTACAACTAGTAGTTGTCTGATTTCTCTGATTACTAAAATCAGAATGTAAAAAAGTGACCCTGGAACATCCCAGACAATCCAGAGATTAAGGCTCCATGCTTCCACTAGAAGGGGCTTGGGTTTAATCCCTGATCAGAGAACTAAGACCTCTCATGCCATGCAGCACCATCAAAAAAAAAAAAGTGTGACTCTGACTCCAAATCCCAGTTCAATCAATGTTAGCATTCATTCAGTGATAAACCCAATAGAAAGCATTAGGGAGACTCTATGAACTTACAATTTAATAAAGGAAAGACATAAAAAGGTTAAAATAACCAACAATATAATATGAATATTACAAATGCCAGAGGAACACAAGGGAATGCTTCATGAATGAGGAAGAACACCCTGGAGAAAGTGATACTAGAAGTTACCACTATTGACTTTGAGTCTCAAAGAAGAAATTAGGTGTTAGCCTGAGAATAAGAATAAAAGCATTCCTGGAAAAAGACACTCAAAAGCGAAAGGCAGCACTGGTATCCTGAGAGACAAGTAATTCCCAGAGTGAAGGGTAAGCAGCTAAAAAAGGAGAAACGGACCAAGGACCAAGTCAGGGAAGACAACTTAAGTCATGTTAAAATGTACAGGTTTTTATGTTGCACAAAATGCGCAGCCCCTGAAAGGTTTATAAAAGCCACTGTGGCTTGAACATTAGATCACTCCAGCAGTGGCAGAGAAAATATAGGCTTGAAGAGGGAACAGCTACAATCACTGAGATAAGCCAGAAACACAAAACAACAGCAGAAAGAAAAGATGAGAGGACAAGATCAAAACAGTATGAAAAATAATGAAGATGAATATATCTGAAATTTATTTAACTATGTCACTGTGGGCAAGTTAAACTTTTCGCCTACCCATAAAGGACAACTATACCAGTACCAAACAATTATGTTGAAGATTAAAACAAAGCAATATGTATAAAAACCTGAGCTTTGCACCAAACACAAACGTACTTATGGCACTTAGCCTTCACCATATATGAAGACAGGACATTTAATTTTTTTTTTAACTTAAGATGTTCTTTTTTTAAATATAGGGCTTTTCACAGAAACTGGAAATAAACAGATTCTCAATATGGAGATGTCAAAAGAAGAAACCTTAGAAACGTACTTCAGTTCCCCCATTCTGGAAATAAGAAAAAGATCTGATTAAATATTTAAGATGGAACTCAATTTTTAAGCTAGTAAGTTTGGTGAGTACAGGCGTTTTTCGAGGGGAACAAAGACAGGGATTGGTTTAATTGTGAGCCTACCTGTGTGTTTAAGTATCAGCATACACTGATATTTACCCACCATTACTTAATGCCCATTAAATTTTTTATTGCATAAATAGAATATTTCAAGTACCGTTCTACTGTTAATTGTTATTTCAAGTACCGTTCTACCGTTCTACTGTTAATTGTTACGGCTTTCAGAAAGAGGCTGAACAATCATTAATAAAGCATTCATAAAACTTTGACCAAAAAAAACACAAAGGTGGAGAATTTTCCAATAGTCACGTATGGATGTGAGATTTGCACCGTAAAAAAAGTTGAGTTTTGAAGAACTGATGCTTTTGAACTGACTCTTGAGAGTCCCTTGGACTTCAAAATCAAACCAGTCAAAAAAATAAATAAATAAATAAAGCATTCAGGCACACAAGAGTTTTGAGGACATTACTCCGCTGTGGTTCCCCCCTTTGCCTGGTAAAGCAATAAAGCTATGCTTTTCTACTTCAACTCCACCTCCCCCACAAACAAAAAATCATTATTAAAGTATTTTCAAAATTCTAGAACATCAAGAATCTACCTCGAGTTTTAAATATTATTCCTTTGTTTGATGTCATTCTTTCAAAATGGGAAATGTTCACGAAAGGAATTAAGATAGAGTGTCAACCATGGCCAATGAATCACACACCCATAGCCAACAGGAACCACCACAGAGGTTTTAGGTGCCATTTTGAATCAAGACTGGGAGACAGCAAGGTCCATTAACTCCAGTAAAAACGTGATCCTGCCTCACACACTGGACTACCATCACGCCAAAGGGGGGTAAAAAAAAAAAAACTGTCAAACGCCAATCAAAATGAAATAATGCCCTGCCCGCGGATATTTGTATTCGTTCACCTCTCAAAAGCTAACACTGGGCTTCGGCCGTGGAAGCCCAAAACAATGTTCCATGGAACAAAAACGAAGCAAAAAGGTAAGTTCGCCATCTGCCTCGGGATAAAACTGATACAAAAGGGGCGGTGGCAGCAAGGAGTAAGCCAAGGGAAATCCCCAGAACGTCGAAAGCTAACCTCCCATCCCCGGCCCCTCCATCACTCTCTGGCCGCCCCCGTCCGGCGGCCGCCACTCGAGAAGCCCGGGAAACGCCAGCGCACCTCCAGCCTGGGCCGCCCTCACCGCACCCCGCACGCGAGGACAGCGACACAAACTATTCTGCAGAGTCACCGCTCGGAGGGGGCCGAGGCGAGCGGCTTCCCCACCTCGCCCCCCGCGCCCACCCCACCCAGCCGGCGGCAAGGCCCGGAACGCGCGCGGACACAGGAAGCGGCGCGGGGTCCCTGGGCGCCGCGGCCGCCCGCGCCCCGTGCTCGGCCGGGAGTCCGCCCCGCAGGCCGGGCCTACCCAGCGGCCTAGCCCCGGGCGGGACTGCGGGCGCGCAGCGAGGAGGCGCTCACCGGAGTACAGCGGCATGGCGCGGCGCGCGGGAAGGCCGGGCCTGGCGAGGACGGCGGAGGGAAGGGGCCGCGGACGAGGTGCGGTGGCAGCCGAGGCGGCGGCGGCGGCGGTGGTGGTTGCGGCAGACACGGTGCGACAAGAAACTCATTCAAACCGGCCCCTGGCGATGACGCAACAGCACGCCGCCCTCCTGCCGAGCCACCCGGCGACTGCGGGGAGGAAGCGAGGCGGGGCCCGCGGGTGGAGAGACCAGCGCGGCAGGAGAGGCGGGGCGCGCGCGGCCCCTGCGCCGCACAGGTGCGCGCATGCGCACTGCGCCCCGCCTGCGCCCACCGGCTCGGCCACCGCCCCGCCCCGCCCCGCCGGGCCGCAGAGGGAGTAGAGGGGACCTGGTGTCCCTGCGGCAGCCTCTTCAAAAAATTCCCACCCGTTTCCAAATGGCGGGGCGGTCCACGCTGCGGCTTTATTCTTTCTACTAAGGGAGCCCGGGAGAAAAGCCTTGACCCACCCCTCAACTTGGTCTCCTTGCTAGTGAAAATGTCTAGCCCTCCCTTTCAGGATTTTGCAACAAAAATTAACATCAGGGTACTTGGAGGGTATTTCATATAGGCTTCTCTTGGTTTTAACGTGTTACTGTTGTTTCTAACACCGGTTGGGACTCTAGGTTGGATCTAGTAAAGGAACAGACACAGCCCCCCTGACTGCCCCACAGAAGACTTCCTCGCAGCCTCCACTTAATTGTCCTCGACCTCTTTCCCCAGCCTGGAAAAGGAGGAAATTAGACTGGAAGGTTCCTGTTGTTATTTGGTTGCTCAGTCACCTCTGACCCTTTAGCGACCCCCCTGGAATGTAGCCCCCCAGATTCCTTTGTCCCTGAAATCCCAGGCAAGGATAGTGGAATGGGTTGCTGTTTCCTTCTCCAGGACGGTTTCTGAGGCCTCTTCAAACTCTTAAGTCGTCATGGCTGAAATCAGTTTCATTCTAGATGAGTTACAGAGGAAATAGAACCTGTAAATGAACGAAGTAATTTCGAAAAGGTGCAAATTAAAGGTGTTTCCTGCCTAATATAGAGGTTTTATAATGAAACACTGCAAAAGAGGAGCTGGGATTGTGGCAATCTCAAAACTAAAATGGGCCATATTTCAACCCAGTTGGAGAGTGATTTCATCAGTCTACATCAAGAGTCTTATTCTTCCTTCACTATTTCACCATTTAAGAACCACAATGTGACCAAAAGGACACGAAGATGCTGTAGAACATTATTTAAAGTAACGTGTAATATTAAGTCATCATAGATTTAATTTTTTTTTAATTGGAGTATAGTTGAGTTACAATGTTGTGTTCCTTTCAGGTATACAACAAACATATATATATATATATACAAAAAATTCTATATAGAATATATAGATTCTTTTTCAGTATCAGTTCAGTCACTCAGTCATGTCCGACTCTGCAACCCCATGAACTGCAGCATGCCAGGCCTCCATGTCCATCACCAACTCCCGGAGTCCACCTAAACCCATGTCCATCAAGTTGGTGATGCCATCCAACCATCTCATCCTCTGTCGTCCCCTTCTCCTCCTGTCTTCAATCTTTCCCAGCATCAGGGTCTTTTTCGGTATAAGTTATTACAACATACTTAATATACTTTCCTATTCTATACAGGAAAGAGATGCGACTACCAGACCACCTGACCTGCCTCTTGAGAAACCTATATGCTGTTCAGGAAGCAACAGTTAGAACTGGACGTAGAACAACAGACTGGTTCCAAATAGGAAAAGGAGTACATCAAGACTGTATATCGTCACCCTGCTTATTTAACTTATACACAGAGTACATCATGAGAAATGCTGGGCTGGAAGAAGCACAAACTGGAATCAAGATTGCCGGGAAAAATATCAATAAGCTCAGTCAGATATGCAGATGACACCACCCTTATGGCAGAAAGTGAAGAGGAACTAAAAAGCCTCTTGATGAAAGTGGAAGAGAAGAGTGAAAAGGTTGGCTTGAAGCTCAACATTCAGAAAACAAAAGATCATGGCATCTGGTCCCATCACTTCATGGGAAATAGATGGGGAAACAGTGGAAACAGTGTCCAACTTTATTTTGGGGGGCTCCAAAATCACTGCAGATGGTGATTGCAGCCATGAAATTAAAAGATGCATACTCCTTGGAAGGAAAGTTATGACCAACATAGCATATTATAAAGCAGAAATATTACTTTGCCAACAAAGGTCCATCTAGTCAAGGCCATGGTTTTTCCAGTGGTCACGTATAGATGTGAAAGTTGGACTGTGAAGAAAGCTGATCGCCGAAGAATTGATGCTTTTGAACTGTGGTGTTGGAGAAGACTCTTGAGAGTCCCTTGGACTGTAAGGAGGTCCAACCAGTCCATCCTAAAGGAGATCAGTCCTGGGTGTTCATTGGAGGGACTGATGCTAAAGCTGAAACTCCAATACTTTGGCCACCGCATGCAACGAGTTGACCCACTGGAAAAGACTCTGATGTTAGGAGGGATTGGGGCAGGAGGAGAAGGGGACGACAGAGAGTGAGATGGCTGGATGGCATCACCAACTCTGTGGACATGAGTTTGAGTGAACTCCGGGAGTTGGTGATGGACAGGGAGGCCTGGCGTGCTGTGATTCATGGGGTCGTGGAGAGTCGGACACGACTGAGCGACTGAACTGAACTGAATCTGTACAGTTGGTCCTTGTTTATCTATTTTATATATAGTAGTGTCTGTTAGGAGAAGGCAATGGCAAGCCACTCCAGTACTCTTGCCTAGAAAATCCCATGGATGGAGGAGCCTGGTAGGCTGCAGTCCATGGGGTCGCTAAGGGTCGGACACGACTGAGCAACTTCACTTTCACTTTTCAGTTTCACACATTGAAGAAGGAAATGGCAACCCACTCCAGTGTTCTTGCCTGGAGAATTCCAGGGACGGGAGAGCCTGGTGGGCTTCCATCTGTGGGGTCACACAGAGTTGGACACGACTGAAGTGACTCAGCAGCAGCAGCAGCAGTGTCTGTTAATCTCAAACCAATCTATCCCTTGCCCCAGTTTCCCCTTTGGTAACAGTAAATTTGTTTTCTATGTCTGTGAGCCTATTTCTGTTTTGTAAATAAGCTGACTTGTACCATTTTTTTATATTTGTCTTTGTCTTAGTGTAATCATCTCTAGGTCCATCCATGTTGCTGTAAATGTCATTATTTCATTCATTTTTATGGCTAAATGGGAAGGTATGGAATACATTGTGTATATACAACCCCTCCATCTTTATCCATTCATCTGATGATGGGGCATTTAGGTTGCTTCCATGTCTTGGCTACTGTAAATAGTGCTACAATCAACATTGGGGTGCATGTATCTTGTCAATTACTTTTCTCCAGACATATTTCCAGGAATGGGATTGCAGGATCGTATTGTAATTATTTTTAGTTTTTTAAGGAAACTCCACACTATTTTCCATAGTGGCTGCACCAATTTACATATCCACCAACAGTGCAGGCGCGTTCTCTTTTCTCCATACCCTCTTCAGCATTTATTACTTGTAGACTCGATGATGGCCATTCTGAGCAGGGTGAGTAGATACTCCATTGTAGAGTTTTTCGGGGTTTTTAGTTTGTTTTTTTGCCTTGAAGTGTGGCACACACAACTTCCCAGATCAGGGATCGAACCCACGCCCCCTGCAGTGGAAGCACAGTCATAACCGAAACTGGACTGCCAGGGAAGCCCTCATTGTAGTTTTGATTTACATTTCTCTGTTTCTCTGATAGGGCTTCCTTGGTGGCTCAGTGGTAAAGAACCCACCTGCTAATTCAGGAGATGCGGATTTGATGCAGGGCTGGGAAGATCCCCTGGAGAAGGAAATGGCAACCCACTATTCTTGCCTGGGAAATCCCATGGACAGAGAAGCCTGGTGGGCTACATAGAGTCCATGCCATGCTATGCCATACTAAGTTGCTTCAATCGTGTCCAACTCTGTGTGACCCCATGGACTGTAGCCTGCCAGGCCCCTCTGTTTATGGGATTCTGCAGGCTAGAATACTGGAGTGGGCTGCCATTTCCTTCTCCCAGGGTCGCAAAAGAGTTGGGACATGACTTAACGACTAAACAACAACAAATTTTTCTAATAATCAGTGATGTTGGGCATCTTTTCATGTGCCTTCTGGACATCTGTATGTCTACTTTGGAGAAATGTCTATTCAGGTCTTCTTCCCATTTAAAAAAATCAAACTATTTGGCTGCATCAGGCCTTAGTTGTGGTATGTGGGAATCTTTGTTGTGTTTTTCCTGTTATCTTTCAACACACATCTATTTCTTCAACATCTGTATTCCCCCCACCAGACTATAAAACAGAATTGTGGCTTCCCAGTAGACACTCTGGATTTATCAGATGCTGTGAGAATTGGATGTAAGAGAAGTTTTTTTGAGCTTGCTTGTTCTATCCATGACCAGGGAGTCTTCTAGACTAAGTTTGTTTTCAAAATACACAGCCCCAACTTTTGGTACAACTAACTTCAAGCCTCACTGGGGGATCTGAATTTAAGACAAAGGGGGCAAAGTGAGGATTTGAAACAATGCTAGCACTGAAAGGAAGCACAGAAAGAAATTTGTATGGCTGGTCTCCATGGACGTCTGCAAGAGCTGTAGATAACCAGCCACCCTGGCGCACATCTTATACATGCCTAAGTCCTGATCTACTTGCATCTAATGGAGAGAATCTTCTGCTTAAGGTGGATTTCTGTAAATAATAAATGTATTGGAAATATCCTAATCTGTTTATTTATAAATAAACAATTCTGTAAAAGATGGCAGATACCAGAAAGGTTTTTAGTTGGTGAACCACCTACCATTTGTTGCTTGGAATGCCCCCCATCATCTGGCCAACAAAAATCCTATGCATCTCTAACGTATTTAATGCTAACTCTTTTACATTTGCTTCAAGCCTGCTCCTATACCCCATTTCTATCAAGTAGCAACATCATAGCTGTTTGCTCTTCTGATTCATCAAGTATGTACTGAGTGCAAGACATTCAGTGTAGAAGCTATGGATGCAAAGATGAATCAAAGGTTCTCCCCTTCCTGAGACTTAGAAGCTACTAGAAATATTGAAATTGGCTCTGAATTCATCAGAGGTCTTGGCTGAAAACAACAGAAACCTGAGACAAGAAGCTCATGGGTGATATAGGGTAAACTTACACAATCATTAGCCAAACCTGAGAACTAGGCATAGGTCATAGATAGAAACCCAGGGATGTGGGCAGCAAGGAACACAGGCAGGGTCACATCATAAAAACAGTCTGGCCACTCCTGTGTGAGTAATTTCAAATCCCAAGTCTACTTCACTCCCTCAAAATTCTGTGTCCTGAGCAAGAATACATAGTTGACCAATGGCGAGGAAAAGGAATGCCTGACTCCACTTCCCACTCAAACACACTGGGGTAAGGGGCATAAGCTGCCCGGAATTAAAGGGCTAGGTATTTATTTCTTACCTCTGCTGTAACAAATTACCAAAAATTTAGTAGCTTGAAACAACACACACACACACAGACACCAATTTATCACTTTACACTTCCTGCAGACAGAAGTCCAAGAAGGGTCTTAACCTTAAGGTACTGGCAAGACTATACTCTTTCTGGAGGCTCCAGAGAAAAATTCATTCCTTACCTTCCCCAGATTCTAAAGGCTCCCCACATTCCTCATCTTCTGGCCCCACTCCAGCCAAGGCACCACTTTGACCTCGGCTTCCATCTGCCCAGCAACTCTTCTCACTCAGAGCCTCTGCCTCCCTCTTTATAAAGCCCCTTGTGGTTACACTGGCCTCCTCTGGATAACCAGGATATGTTCATTTAAAATCACTAGTTATAGAGCAGAAACTAACACAACATTGTAAGGCAATTATAGTCCAATTTAAAAAAATAAACTAAATTAAAAAATAAAATCCCTAGAGTAATCAGACCTGCATATAAAGTAACATATTTCCAGATTTAGGAGATTCAGACATGGGCATCTTTGGGGAAGCAGTACACTATCTACCACAGGTTTCCTCTTCCATAAAACCCCAGCAAATATGCAAACAACATATATGGATACATTTTATATTCCCAAATAATATATGAGGAGCAACAGCTTTGCTTCATGAGGCCTTCAACAAACACCAACATTTCTTCCGAAAAGTTCTCTGCTATCCCCTAAAGAAGAACTTCTCAGTTTAATGTGGATATGAATCACCTGGGATTCCGTTAAAGTGCAGACTCTGATTCCGCAGGTGTAGGATGACGCCTAAGATACTAACAAGCTCTCAGGAAATCACCCTTTTGAGCAGCAAAGCAGGAAAGAACTTGTCTTTTTCTGTTTGGTCGGAGATGGGTTGCAAATGTACCTGGATCTCAGCCCACAGGAAGAATATAAGCGGGGGACCGGGGAGGTGACTGCGGGAAGCACTGGGCAGCAATATCCTTTTAAGAAAGAGGAAGGGGAGGGATGTGGGCAAATCACGTCCATTCACATTTCAGTGAATATGGCCAAGCCGCACGGAAGTCTGGGAAATGTAGACTCCCTGAGGTCCGAGACCCCGCCCAATCATTTGATGTATTTGTTGCATAATGGACTTGGGGTGGTGATAATAGGAATTCAAAACTGAAAGAAATTGAGGCGAATGGAAAGCAGTTGTGGGTAAGAAGGTTTCAGAGAGACAGAAAAAGAAAACCATGAAAGCAATGAAATTAACTGATTCAACAAGTATTGATTGTTGACTCATGGACCCTGCCTGGCAGGTGCTAATGGTCCATCAGCAAATGTAGGGGAAAAACTTGTACAGTAAAAAGTAAATATGCCGGAGAAGGCAATGGCAAGCCACTCCAGTACTCTCGCCTAGAATATCCCATGGATGGAGGAGCCTGGTAGGCTGCAGTCCGTGGGGTCGCTAAGGGTCGGAAGCGACTGAGCGACTTCACTTTCACTTTTCACTTTCACACATTGGAGAAGGAAATGGCAACCCACTCCAGTGTTCTTGCCTGGAGAATCCCAGGGACAGGGGACCCTGGTGGGCTTCCGTCTATGGGGTCACACAGAGTCGGACACGACTGAAGTGACTTAGTAGCAGCAGCAGCATTCTGGAAAGAATGTAAAATTCAAATCAAAAATAATTTTAGAGGATAGACAAAGGAGCTATTAACTGTTTTCTTATACATTTTAAAAAGCTTTACTGAAATAGAGATTACATAAAATAAAATTCTCCGAATGTTAAAAAAAAAAAAAGAAGTAAATATGCATATGAAGGACAGGAAAGTAGCTAGAATAGAGCAGAGGACGTGTGTGCAGGGCTGTGGCAACAGATAATGTAGGGTGGGCAATATGGGAGGCAGTTAGGGAGAGCCTGAGTGCCAGGATAAAAGGTTTAGTCTCCTTGAAGCAGAGTTTTTTGTCTTCTTAAAGTCACTTGTCAGCACAAATGAGAAGTGTAATACTGAAATTTCTTCCATGTGCTACACATTTCCAAATGACCTTATTCCAAAGCAAAGATCTAACCTATATCAAGAAATCTTTTATAGGGATCCCTTTCAGTCAAGACAGAAAGACCACTTTAATTTTCTCTTCTGTTTTCTACGAGAAAAAGAAAATTTGCATATCGTGTAATTTGGAACAAGATATTTAGAGCACTGAAGCAGAAAATTAAAGTGGAGAACTGGGTGGTAGTAGTGGAAATATTAGTTTAAAAATCTCATGTATTCTTCAAGTGAGTTTTCAGTGTGACTGGACGTTCTGTCAAAACAAACAAAAAACAGCAGTGTTGTTTTCTTTCTGATAACTCACCTGGGAACCAGAGCAACAAACTAGAAATTTCCTTCCTCCAAAAAAGTTAAACGCATTTTAACAAAGATTGGTGGTGGGCACTGTGTTTAGGAGGAAAATAGGAGAAAAAAATGTAAACACTTTCCAAAGCAAAACAATCTTTTAATCACATGTATTTTTACCCCCAATTTAGTACTTATCCTCACATTTAGATTTGATTCCACAGAGAACTTCACCATGTGTATGCTAATTTTTTGTATCGTGATTATTCCGATGTTTATCTTTCACCATACACAAATCCATTTTCTGGTGGTTATTCAATGTTTTAAAGATTACAGAATGTGCCAACATTTCCAGGTTTTCCCCATAGAGAACCAGAGCAACCAGCAACTATAAGGAACATTTGTTGCTTTTGCCTCTAGCCTCTTTGGAAAAGAGAAGCCTGATTTTCCCTTTGCAAACCAAGCCTTCCTCCTCTCTCAATGTCAAGGTTTGTGTGGCTCTGGCCTCACGTGTAACCAATCAGAACACTACTTCTCTTGAAACCAAGCAGACCCCTGTAAGGGCCTACCCAGGGACAGGTCCCCCACCACGTCCACCTCTTGTGTGTAGAAAAGCTTTAGTCTCCAAAGCCTTCCACGAGTTCCAAAGAGCAAATTCACGTCAGTGAGAAAATGCAGAAACAAAGGAAAACAATCAAGCAGATGAAGTAACAACAGTTTAGCTATAAAATAAAGTCAAGGAGCTTTAGTTTCCGCTCAAGGGTTCTAGATAATATCCTGAAATATATCCTTGATTTTTTAAAATTAATTAATTTTAATCGGAGGCTAATTACTGTACAATATTGTACTGTTTTTTGCCATACGTTGACATAAATCAGCCATGGGTGTCCATGTGTCCCTCATCCTGTATCCTTGATTTGTTTTGCAGATACTAAAACCCCTGGGCTTTCCTGATGACTCAGTCTGTAAAGAATCCTCCTGCCAATGCAGAAGACATGAGTTTGATCCCTGGGTTAAGAAGATCCTGAAGAAGGAAATGGCAACACACTCCAGTATTCTTGCCTGGGAAATCCCATGGACAGAGGAGCCTGGCAGGCTTATGGTCCATATGGCCCAAAGGCTCAGACACAACTTGGTGACTAAATCACCACCAAAACAGAGAAAGTGAACTGTATGCTGACCACCAGCACATATACCCAAAGCGATTAGAACCAGAAGGCTGAGATTATGAAAACATCACCCTAGTACCATCACCATCAACCAGTCAAGAATTGTGCACAAGCTGATCACACACCCTGACACACTATCCCTCCATCTTTCAGTTCAGTTCAGTCGCTCAGTCGTATCTGACTCTCTGCGACCCCATGAATCACAGCACACCAGGCCTCCCTGTCCATCACCAACTCCCGGAGTTCACCCAAACTCATGTCCATAGAGTTGGTGATGTCATCCAGCCATCTCATTCTCTGTCGTCCCCTTCTCCTCCCGCCCCCAACCTTTCCCAGCATCAGAGTCTTTTCTAGTGAGTCAACTTGTTGCATGAGGTGGCCAAAGTATTGGAGTTTCAGCTTTAGCATCAGTCCCTCCAATGAACACCCAGGATTGATCTCCTTTAAAATGGACTGGTTGGATCTCCTTGCAGTCCAAGGGACTCTCAAGAGTCTTCTCCAGCACCACAGTTCAAAAGCATCAATTCTTCGGCGATCAGCCTTCTTCATAGTCCAACTCTCACATCCATACATGACCACGGGAAGAACCATAGCCTTGACTAGACGGACCTTGGTTGTCAAAGTAATGTCTCTGCTTTTTAATATACTATCTAGGTTGGTCATAACTTTCCTTCCAAGGAGTAAGCGTCTTAATGTCCATCTGTAAAAGCCACTGGAAGCGTGAGGCTTTCTCACTTGGCCCTGCAGTCAATACTGTACTTCCCTTCTTTACAACCCAGGGTCATCAGATTGCCTTGCTGTGTATAGGGCAGGTGGACCCAAGTTTGGTTTGGTCCCTCTACACACAGGAATAGGCTCAAGGATGGACATGACTCCAGCAATAAGAGGATTTCCCAGGTCCTAGGAATGATTTAGGCTTTTCGTTGTGATTGCTATGCTTCTGGGATTCCCCAAAGGCTCAGCAGTAAAGAATCCACCTGCAGTGCAGGAGATACAGGAGATGTGGGTTCGATCCCTGGATCAGGAAGATCCCCTTGGGCATGCAGCAGGCAGGACAAGGTACTGCAGAGCACTAGCAGGGGTTTCTCCTGACCACGACACTCCCTTGACCTTCATCATGGATCGAGTGATTTCCTGAACTTAGAAAAGAAGTGTTGACCTGGTTTTGCAATGTGGCATTTGAAGTCATTGCTGAAAGCTCTGTCAGTTCTCAATAATTTTATGCTCAAGTTAATATTTTGTTATTTTTTTCTTTAAAAAAAAAAAAAGTCCTCTTGGTCAAATACATAAAATTCACTGTGTTCTCTGCACTCTACTGGACCTTGTTACACTGGACATACTACATTGGGGTGATGGTGATGGTTCTGAGGAGCTGGTAAGGACACTGTCCAGAACTGTGAAGGATCTGAGGTTCACTTGCATGCTACAAGTCAGCCCACCATCAATTTATGGATCCTGGGTCGAAGCCAAATGACTTTACACTTAACAGCACAGCAAGCAGCATAAGCTTCACGTTCCCATCAGTTCCCTTGCCCTCTGAGTTCCACAGGGGCGATGCAGAGTGGTCCAGGGGATTGCTGAGCATGCAGTGGGGTGGGTTTGCATCACAGCTGAGGAGTCCAGAGTTTAGGGTACCTGAATCTGTTATAATAAGCACAAGTAACCCTGCCCAACTTTTGCCCTGGGGAGAAACATTATGTTTATTATACAACAGTAAGCAAACCTGCCTTCTCTCTGATGGAAACACAGTATCTCCCAAGGCTATTCACTATATAAATCTCCTTGACAAAGACAAAGGCTGTCAAAGCTTCCGCTCTCCGGATGTGAGAAACTTAAGACACTCATGGAGAACTGTTTCTAACAGACATTAGCCAACTTTTCATTTCAACTGTAGCCACTCTTATTTTATAGCACAAACCAGTTTTATCTTTCAAAAATTCACTTTAATCTAGTCATGAGATTTTACAAACAATTGTATGCAGTCAGGGACTAATTTATAGTATGGTTTCTATTCATCTCAGCCTTGAGAAAACACCATAGCAGTCATTATTAAAGGTCTCCATCCATAAATTACTTTTATTTCTCATTAAATGAGCACAGAGTCATTAGCATATTAATAACAGATATGTTTATTATTACATATCCATCAGTGCGGCTTTCAATACCACTTGAAACATGCATATCATCCTAGAGACGAATCAGTTTTCCAGTGCTTCTTATCTGATAGACATTACTGCAAAGCCATTATAAATTACTGAGGAGGTATTTGGTTAAAAAAATAAACAATAAACCATACTGCCCATATGAATCAACTCTTGTTATTGAACAAGAGTTTAACAGTATTTATCTGGTAATTCCTATGTTAACTGGAAAACATCACAGATGTATTGCCATAATTTTCTTTTATACTGGGTGCAACCTTCTACATATTTTTGCAGAGTTTTATAAAGTCATTCATTATTTAAGCAGGTAGTTTGATGCAAAGATTGTATCAATTTATCAAAGTCCAACAAACCTCTAAATATTTTAAATTAAACCAATTATCAATGAAAAAACCCCTGGACACACATAATTTTTTGAAAATATGTTTTTAGAAAATTTTATAGTCATAGCAGTAAAATAATTCTCTCAAATTAAGGCACTAAAAGGGCAATGCAACTTCCACTGAAGGTGTTCTAAGAATAATTTACATTTCAAACAGTGCATACATTTCTTATATGTTTGTTAACTTAATGTCTTTATCACTCAAAACCACAGAGAAACACATTATACAATTACAGAAATGATGTACCCCACAAAATGCTTTTAAACTTGGTTCTTTTGTACAGTTAGTTTCTAATGTCTCTAGTAGTAAAAATAACTCAATATGGCTTGGCAAAAATGCATAGATTAAATGTAAATTTTTTTTTTTTGCCTTCTCCCATTCCCCAATCTACAAACTTGCTGAAACACATACAGTATTTTGTAAAGCATAATGTAGATATTTATTTTCCATCAAGTCCACCATGGGCAATCAACAGTAAGGCTTTTAAATTCTACAGTGAGGGCACTGAAGTCAAGTGATATCACTGCTTTCTTAAAATAGTTTTGTATAGTCTTGCAAGAGCACGAAAACTGAAGTCATTTTTTTAAAAAAACTTTCAGTTGTCTCATTTTGAGATATTTTCTTTACTCCTTCCATGAGCTGATCTTGATAGTGACAGCCATTCCACTTGAAAGTGAAAGTCTCTTCCTCTCACTGGTATGAGGAAAACTGTGTTCTATCATGATTGACAGGCGTTTTCTTAGAAATTCAAAAAGGCAGCACCTTTTTAAAAAAATATATCTAGCTAAGCTTTCCATCAATTGTACTTGCATTACATAGTAATAATTAATCTAATCTACCTGTAGGCAAACCCGCAATAAAAAAACAAAAAACAAAACAAAACAATCCTCAGTGTGCTTTTGTGCCAAAGCAAGGACAGAATAACAGCAATCTTAACCCTGAAGCTTGTGATATTTGTGTCAAAGGAACAGCCTGTCTGCTCTGCATGGTTAGAGACGCCTGCTTCATCAGGTAGCATCCCACACAATTCCACAAGGCACTAGGTCACGTGGTTAACTGCTGGGGGGGAGGGGAATAAAAATTGTAAGTAATGTGCTCAGCTGATAAATACAAAAAACAAAACTTGAAAGGAAAGGTACACATACATTATATATAATAATTAAGTAATACACAACATTTGACAAACAGGAAAAGGGAAAAAATACACCATTATCTCCTTTCTGCTTCTACTGTTTCAAACACATTATCCCCCCTACAAAGCTGTAAACCAATTTTAAGTACTTTAGATTTATTCAGCCTTTATCCTGTACAGGAGAGGCTGATACAGGGTTCTATACAAAGAAGGCCGGAGAGGGGTGATAAAGCACTGGAACAGTATGGCAGCTGAGGAATACAAAAGGAGGAATGGATGTGAGTCAATCCAAAGAATTAGACTTGGATACTGATAATACTGTGCTGTGATTCATGGGGTCGCAGAGAGTCGGACACGACTGAGCGACTGAACTGAACTGATAATACAGAATGAAAGAAACAGGATAAATTAAAGATGGTTTTAAGCCTGCTTGGAAGAGTTGGGTGACATTAGCAGAGACAAATTAGTTCTAGACTCAAATATCCCTCTCAGTAGAGGGTTAACACTCAAGGGAAAGCTGGTATTTGATATAGGAGAAAAAACATAGGCTTAGAAACAGATAAAAATGGGTTCCAATGACTATGCCACAAATTGGCTGTGTGATCTGTGCAAGCTGCTTAATTTCTCTGTGTCCCAAGGTTCCATGCATTAGAGAACTTTGAAGATGGCAATAGCCACTTCTCAAGAAAGGGTTTAATTATGCCCTGCAATTGTTCATTTTCCCATATAAACTTTTTTTTAAATTTTGTTGAAAGTAAACTACCCTCCCTGAAAAAGAAGAAAAAAAGGGTACTAAACTGAAAAGTTTATTTGTAACAATGATAACGTCAAATAATTTTGATTTTTTAAAAAAATCTATGCTAACATAGCTAAAAATAAGATGAACAAAGTTTCACATGAACCTGTTTATATTAAGAAGGGATAAACAGCTGTTTAAAACATTAAGGGTGAAATATGTACCATGTATAACATAACCAATGACAATAAAACCTGACATGGAACTAAATAAATAGGATATTTATAAATATTCTGAACTTTAAACAGGAATCAGTTAAACTACTTTGTAAAGTCGTTTTAAGTCACATATAAAGACCCAACTACAAATGATGCCTTTTACAGGGAAAAGAACAATTTGATTTTGGGTTCTGATAGCTAGTATCCAGTCACTTAGCGTGAGAAAGGTGAACATTTCAATCCTTACCTAGCTTTTCCAGATGTATTTTTGACAACTTTCCGGAAAGACTGATTTGCAGTGGACCTTGTAGAAAGTGTTCGAGGGGATGCACGCACAAAACCAGATGGTGGATTCTTAGGGATCTTCTTTACTAAATGAGTTACCCATTTTTTTTGTTCATCCTGAGAACACGCTAGTAGCAGCATATCTCTTGCTGATGTTACATCATAACTTACTATTTTAAGAAAAAAGAGCACAATCAAAGTCACATAATACTTAAAGGAGACTTCTCAAAGGTTCTTAAAAATTTGAAAACATTTACTACGCTTAATTAAGCTTGGACAATATCTTCTCTTTTTAATTAAGTCAGAAAATTTAAAGAGAAAACATTAGTCATAACCTAGTAAAAATGAAGTAAAATCAGAAATATATATGTGGCTCCACCAGTGCCAAAATATTACATCTTTTTATCTCTTTTCAACTTGTTACAGGAAGTGCTACACTTGAAGAAGTTATCTTATTCAATGGTGTAAGAATCACTTGCACACCTTACCTTTACATGGAGAAATCAAGTCCTCTTTCTTATCTATGTGGTCTCTGTGGCACTTAACATGGCATCGTCGACACTCCAGGGCAGGGGGTGGCTTAAAAACATGCCAGAGAGGTTTGGCACAGGCCTCACAGTTGGCGGGAAAGTGGTAGAGTGTAGGAATGAACTCATGGCCTTTGTGGTTTTGAAAATTTGTTTTTTCAGCCTGTTGTACTGGTTCCACCTCTAAGTCTTTTCTACATTCGCCTTCATTTGCATATAGTATCTACATTCAGAAATGGTAAACAGAAGATCAAAAAAGTCTGGATACAAGTTTCAAATGTATGCATTTACTTCACAAATACACTTATTACTTAGGTAAAGGATCTGCTACAATTATAACTTCAGATTTTTACCTGGAATATTTTAGGAATTTCTTCAGTTTCAGCTCTGTACACATCTCCTTGTGTTACAGGACGAACATGAAACAATTTACTAAAATGAAATAAGATGTAGGCAATTATAAAAACACATTTACAGTAAAAGACAAAAGCAGGTATTTCACTGAAAAAAACACAGAGGTAGCAGATAAGCATAGGAAAAGATTAGTTATTAGAGAAATGTAGATTAAAATCAAAGTTAGTTTCACTATACACCTATCAGAATTTTTTAAATAAAGATAGTAAGAAAACCAAATGCTGGTGGTGATACAGAAAAACCAGATCATTCATACAACTGTGAAAGGTAAAACTACAGAGCCACTCTGGAAAAAAAGAGTATGGCAATTTCTTACAAATCTGTATGAAAACTGGTACATGAATGTTCAAAGCAGCTTTATTTTTAATAGGCCAAAATTAGAAAAAACTCAAATAAATGGTTAAACAAACTCTTGATATAGTCATACAACAGAACACTCAATCAAGAAAAGAAAAAAAACTACAACTTGGATGGACTTCAAGGGAACTACACTGAGTGAAATAGCATATCTCAAATGTTACATACTATTTGATTCCATTTATATAACATCCTTGAAGTGACAAAACTACACAAATGGAGGACAGATTAGTGGCTGCCAGGGATCAGAGGAGGGCACAGGAAGGGTGCTTCCTAAGGCTACAACAGGGCATGAGGGATCCCTGTGCTGGAACTTCTCTGTGTTTTAGCTTGGGCCTCTTTGACCTATTATTAATGACCAACATAATTATATACTTTTTGAGATGTTCTACGATTGTAATACCAATAAATACTTGACATTTACAAAAAATGCTTTTCGAATACATCAATCAGGTATGCAATATTTTCTCTCTCATATTTTGATAAAAGTAGGATTTAATATAAAGCTGTTATTTAAATTTGTTAGGGAAAGAAGTTTATAACATAGTTATAAAAACTATAAACTAAATGGTAAGTTTAAAAATAATTTAACACTCAACAGAGTTAAGAGTGAATAAAAGGCAACTTACTCAATGTCCAATACCATAGACGGATTGGATTGTTCCTTATCTTGTTCATCATTATAGAACAAAATTTTTTTGCTGCTTACCACAACATACTAAAATGAAAAAAAAACAAGGGAAAGAGAAAACAGCAGTATTAACTTGGTTTAAAGTGGTAAGTATAATACTTGCCTTTTATGTCTAGATTATACTGTATCAATCTAAAAACAATGACAATTAATATAAGTTCTATGATTTAAAAATAAAATATACAACAAAATATCAACTAGAAAAAATGAGTTATATGGTACCTGTTTCTTCCAGCCGTATCTTTTGATATTTCCTCTATTTGGTATTGAAAGCCAACCTTCAATTCTTGATTCTAGAAGGAAAAAAATACATAGTATTCTGTCACAAAAGGAAAAGCTATTACAAGCTGTCTGACAGCATGCAGCAGCAGGCATTGGAACACAGCTACATGAACAAGTGCTAAAATCTGCTCTTTCATGCTTCAATCACACAAATCAACTTTAATGGCCATACAAAAATTGCAGAAAAAAATTCCAAGCCACTTTCCCCATAAAATTAACTTTCAGTACCCAATCATAAAAGTATGAAATAATGACAATACCCTTAACAGCCAGGCAAGACTGGAATGGATTGCAGCTTAAATGGGGTATGATACAGAAGACTTTAAATATCACTTAACATTGATATAAAAGTACTGAGCCAAAAAAAAAAAAAATGCAGCAAGTGGAACAAGTCAGAGCCATGATTTACACGAGAAAGAAGAGCAAGCAAAAGTACAGAAGTGTCCTATTACTCACAGAAGATAAGAATAGAAGATAAATAAATAAGGAATGCAGGCAGAACCAACTAGATATAAAGAATAAGAGACAAGCAGTTTATTTGTTTTCTCAGTACAATATTCTGATAAACTTTCTGGTAAAACATCTATAACAATTTCATTAAAAGTGTCCAAATTTGGTTGGGGAGGGGTTCCCTAATTCTAGTGGTAAGTCCAATTACAATTCTTAGCAAACTAAAGAGGTATAAAGCCTTTGAAGTTTGTAGTATCAGAATAAACAGTAAAAGAACACAGAATTCAGCAGGTAAAACTGCTAATGTTTTACCAGTTTGTGCCCACCAGAAACTCTTTGACTAATTCAATCAAAGCATTTTATAATTATTATCATTAACATTTAAATATATTAAATACATACTAAATATAATTAATATTTATGATTTAATTTAGAAATTATTATTTTATATCAGGTGAGAGATAAGACCATAAATGTATTTTTTAGATCTGTTATATTTGAAACACAGAAAAAAAGCAACCAACTTTAAGGTACAATGCTATAATGTGATATTATGCCATTGTTTAAATCATGACCCTAAGGGGAATATATATTACCTTCCTCTGTGTAACTTAAAAGTTGTAAAACAGTTTGGTCTTAAAGTAATGATAATAGGTAACATTTGCTATATATTTATTATTTATCAAGTGCAAGTAATACCTCATATATAATCTATATATAACCTCATGAACATAGGATATTACATTCTCAGTAATATAGGATAAGATGGGTCCTCCTTTCATCCTCCACGTACAAATGAAGAGACTAAGGCTTAGCAAGGTGAACTGACTTGTCCTAGGGTAATCCTAGCAACTGGCAAAGCTCCAGGGTTCACCCAGACAATCTGATTTCTGAGTTTCAATTCCTAGAGCAAGGTGCTAATCTTTCCTTAGACAAGCTTTGCAGTTAATTGAATCAGGAGTGAGGATCTTGTTTCAGCTTCTTCCATGGACCTAATGGCCTTTGATTTTGTTATTCTCCTTCATTTAGTTGTTAAAGTGGAAGAAATAATGAGAAACTTCAGTTCAAAGTGATCCTCTTCTTATCCCTACTTTTTTCTTAGTTGGCATTATTATTTTGTTCATCAATAATTAATCTGTCCCATTAGGCAGTTCCTTGGAAAGTTTGAGAGCAGGGTACCACATCCTAACACTTAAAAAAAATATATATATATATATATATACCCCAAGTGATCTTACACACAGAGTAGTACCTGATACACCTTTTAAAAAATTATTATTCTGCAGTTCTTTCTTTCTTAATTAGCCAAGTCAAGTCACCCTCTATTTAAATAATGGTAGTAATTTAAAAACCACAGGGCTAATTTATATTCAATAACATACAGAAGGCTGCTGATCATTCACAAATATTCTAATTTACAAAAGGAAAAGTTATTGCTAGGAAAAATTCCCTTCAGTGTGCCAAAGTCCATTTCATACCAGTAATTCCTCACTAAAAATAAAAGACATAAAAGCCATGGAAATCTTTTGACATTTATACAAAATTATGTATGTCAAAATATCCTCCTTCCAAGCTACTTCTCTATGAGAATAAGTGCCAGAAATATATAAGCTTTCTGGTTCTAAGTTTAGATTAATTTGCCAGTGTTTTCTTTGAATATACTGACTGAAATATATATTCAATGAATTGTTGTATGGTGCCATTTCAGTGTTCCTATAGAAATTTTATACATCAAAGGCATTTTATGAATTAAATAAGCCCAATTTTATATCTACCCTAATTGAAATAAAATGAAGAAATCAGAAACTCAAAAAAGGTGCTGAAGATATATGAAGGTTTTTGCCAATTTAAAATTGGTTTTTTAAAAAAAAATAAAAATAAAAAAATAAAATTGGTTTTTGCCAACAATGTTATAACGGAATTTCAGTCTTTCCTTCCAGTGAATTCCCTTCAGAGAAGCAGGTAAAACAAATTCAGTGCTTAAAAAAAATTACTGACTCTTGTCGTATATACAACCTAATATACCAGTTTTTTATGCAGTTCTTTAAAATTTTTTTTAGTATGTAAGTACCTCCTTTAAAACTATGACCACCTGTGACCTAAGTGACAAACTGAAAGTATAATATTCTAAATTCTTTTACAATACAAACAGAAATCAGCTTCTCCAGATAAATAAATGCTAAGGACTTCTAAGTCTAGATTATCATCAATAACATACTGCTGCTGCTAAGTCACTTCAGTCGTGTCTGACTTTGTGTGACCCCATAGACGGAAGCCCACCAGGCTCCCCCATCCCTGGGATTCTCTAGGCAAGAACACTGGAGTGGGTTGCCATTTCCTTCTCCAATGTGTGAAAGTGAAAAGTGAAAGTGAAGTCGCTCAGTCGTGTCCGACCCTGAGCGACCCCACGGACTGCAGCCCACCAGGCTCCTCCATCCATGGGATTTTCTAGGCAAGAGTACTGGAGTGGCTTGCCATTGCCTTCTCCGCAATAACATACTACAGAAGTACAAAAAAAAAACTTGGTCCCAGGTTTCATTTATTTGTAGAGCAATTTGAACTTAAAAAATAATTTAGATTTGTATTATTGCAATATCAGCAATTAACTCCTTTAAGAGTTAATTATATGTAACTCATAAGAAAGAGGATAACGTAAGAGAGAGGTGTAAATTAGTATCAAATAAAGCCAATTCAAACATCAAGGCTAATCTCTGAAGACTACCAAAGTTAGGAAACACAGCTAAAGAACCATTCCAAAAAATTTAAATTGAGAAGTGATATAAAAAAGAAAAAAAAATCAATCAATGCTCAAGAATTCAGATGTACTGATTATCTCCAATCATTGATCAGTCTTCCAAACTAAATAAAATATATCATTACCTTCAAAAAATCTTTCAGACTTGTGAATGATAGGTAACTCTCATATTAAGAATGAATGCCAAAACTTTTTACAATTCTTTCTAGATACGACCGCAAAAACTTAACTTTATTTGCCAGAGGTCTAGTAAACGATAAGACTTAATATAGACTTTCAAGTTACTAGTACTCTTGCCTGGAAAATCCCATGGACGAAGGAGCCTGGTATGCTACAGTCCATGGGGTCGCTAGGAGTCGGACACGACTGAGTGACTTCACTTCCACTTTTCACTTTCACGCATTGGAGAAGGAAATGGCAACCCACTCCAGTGTTCTTGCCTGGAGAATCCCAGGGACAGGGGAGCCTGGTGGGCTGCCCTCTATGGTGTCACACAGAGTTGGACACGACTGAAGCGACTTAGCAGCAGCAGCAAGCAGTAAGGTATCTGACACAGAGGTAAAGTAACTTTGATAATATTTATCCATAATTTCTACCTCCAGTGTGAAAGTCACAGCCTCCGATATGAAAAGGTGCAGCACTGCAGAGACCTTTGTAAAATTTCAAATTCAGAACACAGTAATA
The DNA here is from genome assembly GCF_049115385.1 of Moschus berezovskii. Classification (NCBI taxonomy): domain Eukaryota; kingdom Metazoa; phylum Chordata; class Mammalia; order Artiodactyla; family Moschidae; genus Moschus; species Moschus berezovskii. The sequence goes on along the minus strand of NC_142487.1, from coordinate 3,876,642 downwards.
GAGAGATACCCTGACTGGTCAATGGAGAATGGCCATTAACACCTTTTTCCCCCTCCACTTGAACTTTGAAAATCTTAAAAGCAAAAATCTCTGAAAATACACGGCTATACTAAGTAATATACTCAGAATGGAACCAGTAGAACCATTTAAAAATTTCTTTGCTGACTGATCCTCCTGAATGGACTAATTAGATCAGAATTCTGAAATCTAAATGAATATCTCACCTAAGTTTGCCAGTCAAACCACCTGATGATGCTTCGAGTTTAGCCTTCCTGAATAAGCCAGGATGAAATAAAACTCATTACCTTCCCCCAACCTCATTTCTCAATTCAGATCCTCTAGACAGTATTCACCAAGTCAGTCTCTGAAATGTTTAATCTAATACAAAGAAAACCAAGGCATACATGCTGCTGCTAAGTCACTTCAGTTGTGTCCGACTCTTTGCGACCCCACAGACGGCAGCCCACCAGGCTCCCCCATCCCTGGGATTCTCCAGTCAAGAACACTGGAGTGGGTTGCCATTTCCTTCTCCAATGTGTGAAAGTGAAAAGTGAAAGAAGACATACATAGTAAGACATTATAAACAAAGCTGAAGGGAAATGGATGGAATAAAGACAAAAAAACTTTTGAACGCTGGACCTCTCCAGTGAGAGCACAAAGCCCTTACGACTGGAACCGCCAGAAATTCCCATGTCATACTCTTTATTAACTGATGACTGGGTCAGAACTTTACAATGGTGCTCAAACAACTGCTGAAGCTAGAGATTCTTATTAAATCCAAAGTGATCCTCTGATAAGGAAGTTAAGCTACAAGATTTTCAAGACGTTGGAGGTTTCAGAGAGCCAAAAATGGGAAAACAGAAGGAACTTTTTGACCATTAGAGTAAGAAATATTTATTCCCTGACCTTCCCTTTCCAGATATCTCATTTTGGGCTAGCAAAGCCACAAAAGAATGACTATTACATAGAATACATATCAGAAGTGAATTCACTTCCTATTTTGAATTTCACTTTCTTGACCAAGAACAATAACATGAAATTTTCTAGGTAGTCTATCAAGTTTCTTATTTCAAATTCTCAACAACAACAAAAATAAGTAATATCTGTTAACATAGATCCTTTTCATATCAAATGTGATGAACTGTATCTTTCTTTTCATGCATTATTCAGGAAATACATTAATTAAAATCTACTTCAAGTTTAAGACCACTTAAAACTCTCAAGACCTTGAACCAAGAATATGTAGTACAGTAAATGGGTGTGTCTCTGTGTGTATATGTATACCTTTAAAATTCATAATGCATGGTTTAATATTTATAACCTATTAATTTCTAAGTTGAACCTGCATTATGTGTACTGCTCATCTCTGTTAAAAAGACATAAATGTACTATAATCCACACTACAATGTATTCAAACATGAGTCAGTATTTCTTTTTCAATTGATTCTCCACTGGGGGAAAAAAAGGAAAAAGAAGAAAAAGCCTGACATCCTAGCTCCTCACTTTTGCATTTACTTCACTCCCTGCTGTCTCTCTGCACCTCCCAACTGCTTTTATCTACTTCTCCAAATTTGAAACTTTAAGTGTGGTTGAAGTTTATCATTATAGCACTAGGTAGGTTTCTATATAGAGCTGCTATGCTTCTGATTATTAAGTACAGTTCTTAGTTTAAGCACAAAAATACATAAAACACTAAACAGCTGCTACACATAAAAACATGTACAATTTTCCTTAAACACTGAGAGCTGTAGCACCAGTTTTGACTTTCACTATAGGGATGGGCTGCTCAATACTGATTCATAAACTTCAGGTTTCTGTTTAAGAAGAGCCATTCAGATCTATTTTAAGAGCCTAAGACTGTTTATGACTGCTTTTATGCTATAAAATGCACTAAGTATGCAAATATCAGACTCTGGGCCATCAGAAACATAAATCCCTTCTTAAAAATTCATGGACAAAATGACAGAGTTAGAAATCCAAATAAAAGAAATCTACATTAATTCCCATGATGTTTTAGCAAACTTGAATGAAGTAACAAATTATTCTTACCTGGAAGGTTTCCATCAGTTTCATCAGCACTGGGAAAACTAGCAACACTTGTAGAATCTGAAAGGTCCAGAAGTTTGGCACGCAGCTGCTCAATGTCACTCTCTTTGCTGGCCAACTGCATCTGAAGCTCATTCTTATGTGCACATTCTTCTACCAATTGCTATTTAAAAGATAAAAAGGTACCAAGACAACGTGAATAATTAAGTTCAAATCTCCAACATTAGAAACTAAGGATCAGTGGAATTATAAAATAAGTAACCTAGAATTGCTAATACTAAAAACTGACTATAAACTTCACGAATGTTTACTACCACAGATTGTAATACAACTATAAAAATGCAAGTTCTCTTCTTCAGTAATATACTGCATGCATAAGCTTCTTTTCTCTTTGCTTTAAAAAAGTATTTTTTTTTCTTCTAAAACACAAAGCATTAAAAACCAAACCCAAACACCTGTGAAAACAATAGAAAATGCTTTTATGGTTCCAAATGAAAGTGTTGTAAAAGATACAGAGGAAAACCCTTGGTGGTTTCTCCAAAAGTAGCATTTCTAATCAAGCAGATGCTAAGCGGTAAAAATTACTCAGTTCAGTTCAGTTCAGTCGCTCAGTCGTGTCCAACTCTTTGCGACCCCATGAATCACAGCACGCCAGGCCTCCCTGTCCATCACCAACTCCCGGAGTTCACTCAAACTCATGCCCATCGAGTCGGTGATGCCATCCAGCCATATAGTTAATAGAGTATCTTCCTAGTTTGTCAAGATCATGGTTCATATTAGAGTGTCAGTAATCAAACTGGGACGAATATAACCCTAAATATGCACTTTTTATACCAAACAAACTAAACAAGACAGATAGTGAGGTATGTACAGTGACAATAAATGCGCGCACAACCTTACCGCTTGCATTTCATTCAGCTCCTTCTGATGTTTCACTACCATTTGGTTGAATTTCTCTCTTTCCTGGTTGAGTTCAAGTTGGAGCTTTCGATTTTCTTTTTCTTTCTTTCTCAAATCCTGCGTATTGGCTTTCTTTCTATCGATTTTAAAGTCCTTTCGATTCATTATTTCTGCCAACTTGTTAACAGCCTATTATGATATTAAAATATTATTAATAAGGTTCTTCATTGTAGCTATTCAATTTAAGCCTCCAGTAAAAATATTTTTTTTTCCTTCAAAATCAGGAAGCAGGACTTTTTGTGTGTGTGAAAATTAGGAGAACCTAATGAAGTTTGGAATATGATAACTGGTAGCGCAAGTAACTATTACTGACTCATCTCATTGTTCAAATGTTTAATAAGAACCAGATAGGCTTACAAAAATCCAGTTACTGCTCAACAATTATTCAGCACTTACTATACTGCATGTAAGCAGTCTGACAGGCACTAGATATAAGGACAGAAAATACAGTTAACCAAAAAGACACCCTAGTCTGGCAGAGGAGCTGGAAAGCAAGCATGACAGTGCTGACTGGAAAATCAGGAGAAAGAAGCAAGCAAGGTGCTACGGAAGCAGTACCTAACTGAGACTCGGAGAGGTCAGGGAAGGCTTCCTGGAGTACCTGCATTTGTGTCCACGTGTGTTTTTAAAAGTACCAACAGGGATTGAATGAGCAAAGAAGAAATAGTATTAAGGAGGGGTGCCAAGGATGACACAAAAATTAGAGGAAACAGTACACAGGCAGAAAGGCTCAAGACAATTTTTTTCTTTTAGACAAGTAGGAGAGCAAGGGGACGAGGCACCATACTCAGGCCCTCTCGAATGTGAAAGGCGTTGTAAAAATAGTTGAGGTTAACCCCTTTTGCCAGAAGGAAAAAATATATTCTAAATAAGACAGGACTGTTAAAAGCACAGGAAATTAGCTACATAAACCAAGAAACATAAGCAGTAGTTAAAAAAAAAAAAATCAGATTTTTCCATCAAGATAGAACAAATCCCTAACCACTATCATTTCCATGTAGATTAGATCCCATCAAGGATAAAGAATCCTTGAGTAATTTTTCAGTGCAGTAAAAGCTTACTTCACTGAACTCATAAACAGCTATTTGGGTTTTTTCCAGTAGTAAATCTAACAAAAAAAACATAGAAGTATAATGTGAAGAACATGAAAAGCTATTATAGTTATCACTCATCAAAGACTATCTCTGCTAAAGCCTTCTCTTTTCTTTCAACTAACTGGGTGTATATCCTTCTAGACTTTTCCTAAAAGTATAAGTAGATTATACAAATGTTTCCATTTTAAATGGAATTCTGCAGTACACTGTGTGCTGCAACTTGCTCTCTAAATACTGTATTAAATGTCACAGTAAATACTATTTCTCTGTCATTACATGTAGATCTACTTCATTAATTTTTAATGGCTTCTTTGCATCTCATTGTATGGGTTAGTTTTTCACTTTTAAAAATAAGGTATCAATTTTACTTCTGTATATTTCTTTTGAGAATTTATGGAAGTATTTAAATAGGATAAATTCCTAAATGAGCACATACTGGGTCATAGAATATGCACATTCAAATGCTTTCTTCTGTTAAATTGTTTTTGTATGAATGAACTTTCCCGATGTGCTTATAATACTCAAAGCTGAGTATCATGACTCATTAAAACCTGTCAAGTTGATCGTCAAAAAGATATCTCATTATTGTTTCCATTTCAATGTATTGCTTTACTACTGTAGTTGAACCTTTTCTGTTTTGGTCACACCTTGAGGCATGTGGGATCTTAGCTCCCTGACAAGGATCAAACACGCGCCTCCTACAGTGGAAGCAGAGTATCAACCACTAAACCACCAGTAAGTCCCTATGGTTGAGCCTTTTAAAAAAATCTTTACTGCTTTTTTTTTCTCAAGTGTCCCTTGGCTTTTTCTTTTTTCTACTCAACATTTTTCCTATTTGCAGATTCTCTTTATATTTATCCATATATGATGTAAATACTGCTCCTAGTTCATTTTCTTTCAACTCACGTTCTTTTGGACTATGGACAAGAACAAATGTTAATCTTTATCTTCATGGTCTATGTTTACAGAGAGAAGTAAAATCTCCACTGAAGGATTTTCCATGACTATTAAGTGCATTTTTGAAAGATTACTTTAGTTGAAGGATTACTGATAGAGAGTAGATTAGTGGTAAGGAGCTATAAGTACAAAATATTTTACTGTTAAAAAAAAAAATCAACTGAGGTACACAGTACCTTTTGAAGAATTAAAAACTACTGGATGACTTGGTACCATGATAAGATATCAAGTTTTTGTGTAAAAAACTGATCTAGCTGCAAAATACACAGCAAAATGATACATCCACCCCTTTTTAAGTTTCTCACTCCCCATTCTTCTCTTTCTTTTCATTCTTCTCTCTTGACTTCAGTCAAGCATATGCTTTCTCTTCATTAAGTTTTCCTACTGTCAATTATGGGTCCTCCATACAATCTAAAACATACTTTTTACTAATCAGATAACTAGACAAATTAGCTTTCTTAACTGAACTGAAACCCTATTTCCTGAATAAGACTTCTACATTTAATGAAGAAAGAACATTACATTATTTGTTCCAATGACTTGACAATCTCAATTTTAAGAAAAAGGAAATGAAGAGTAAATGTTAACTTCTGAATATATGATACTCAAATACAAACATATGGGGAAGGCTAAGCGCATGTATACCTGTGTTTTAAGGGTTCGTTCTGTATTGATATTCTTTTCAAAGGCAGCCTTAAGGATATTGATCTCCTCCTCCTTCTTCAATTTATATTCTGTCAACAAATTATATAAAATGTCATATATAATATGCCATTAATTTCTGCCTTGCAAACTAACAATGTCCTTCATTATTCAAATTAGTACATACTACATAGTAACTTTCATAGTAACTTTCAGTGACTTCATTCTTTTTTTCAGTTTATTGAGGTGTAACAGACAAAATTTTAAGATTTTAAAATGTACAATGTGAAGAACTGATATATGTAGACACTGTGAAAGGATCCCCCCACAATCAATTTAATTAACACATACATCACCTCATATATTTACCTTTTTGTGGGGAGAGTGATGGTGAGAATATTTAAGTTCCCTAAGATAATACTTAGGGGCTTCCCTGGTGGCTTAAACAGTAAAAAATTCACCTGCAATGCAGGAGACCTGGGTTCAATCCCTGGGTTTGGAAGATCCCCTGGAGAAGGGCATAGCTACCCACTCCAGTATTCTTGCCTGGAGAATTTCATAAACACAAGAGCCTGGTGGGCTACAGTCCATGGGGTCACAAAGAGTCAGACACAACTAAGTGACTAACACTATTCAAGATAATACTTAAGGCTACACAAGTTATTTAACATATGAAAACAAATTCTTCAAAACCCTAACACACAACAAAGATTTACCTCTGAACTTGATTTTAACGTTACAATTTTTAAAAAAAATCTTACATACCTTCCTCTGCCTTCCTCATTTTATCAGTTAGCTCTTCATTTTCTTTTCTTAATAATTCAATATCTTTGGTTAGCATGCTGTTTGTTTCTTCAAGCTAAACAAAGCACAGAAAGGTTGAAGTTCTATAGTCTCTTTGCTACTCTCATATTTAAAGCATTAATCTTTAAACAAATACTTGCAATTTCCATAGACAAGGACAGGTCAGACACTGCTTAACTATAAAAATGTCTGGTTTCCAGTTTGAAATATGTGGAAGTAATTAAAAATATTTTAAAGTAACTGTTAACTTCCCAAAATTATTTCAGTGTGCATGTATACATACATAGTCATACAAATGAAAGGAATACAAAATGTAATGAAATAAGAACAAGACTAAAAAATATATATTTAGTTCTCTGTCTCTGTGACCCTCAGCAAGTCACAGTTCTGGGCTTCAGTTTCTTCATCTGAATAATGGTGACAAAAAGGACAATTTAAAATGTTTGGCTATTAGCATAAATGATACCACTGTGGGCCCATATATTTCCTCCCCGTTTGTTCCTTCCCTGACCCTACCCAGACTGCACTGTGTGATAAAATCACTTCAATGCCATCAAGGGCTTTGTAGGTAGTAGTTACCAAATAATCAGAAGTGGCCTCTATGCTCTGTAGTCCCCAAACAATGATGAAGACCTTTGCTGACATATTCCTGATTCCCACAAAACTAGTTACCTATTCATAAATCTTGATTTAGGAACACACTTCCTATTTTTAAGCACATACCTCCCATACCCTAGGTTAACTATAAAATTGTCCCAATGGTCCTTTGGTGGTGTGGAGTGCAGCCGGGAATGCTTCTAGATCATTTTCTGCCCATACCCACTCCATGAGTACTGGACCCATATTAACCTGTCCAAAGACTGTACAGAGCTGCCTGCCTTGGCGTTTTAGTCTAAAGATACCTTCTCAGTTCAGTGGGCACTTTTCATTCTCTCTGCCCTCCAACAATTACTTTCAGTAATTTACTTGTTCCCCATTCTATTTATATGACTGCATTTGAATCCTATGACATAGGTATTATTTTTATTTTATAGTGAAGAATCTCAGGCTTGAAGAAGTCAAAGCAAACTGCCAAGATGACGTAACTTCTTAGGGGCAAAGCTGGGGTTTAAATCCAGATCTACTTACACCAGAGCACTTGATGGTGGCTTTACCACCAAGAAGAAAACTCTAATTCCCCTTTCTAACCCCATAATCTATTGACCATACTATACATTTCAGGAATAGACAACTGTTTGTAGTAATGGTTTCTCTATAATGGATTTGTAGATATCCACAAAGAATTTTTGTGGATATCCACATCCCAAAAGAGCATCTCTGAATTGTATAGAATTTTGGCCATGAAATCAGTTGCAATTTATTAAGATAATAAAGCAAATGAATTTAAGGTTAAATATTTCTTCACATAAAATATATTAAGATCTATAACCAGAAAGGGGGAAAAACCCAAAATACTGAATAAGAATTTCAATTATTAACAATTGTTTTAGATTATATAAACTATTTTATATATGCATACAAGTAGACCATTGTGTGTAAAGAAATACTCATGCACATACACTTACCCAAACACTTTAAAATGTGGCCTGTTTAGATTTTTCAATTAAGTTTAATCACATAACTTAGCTAACTATCACTTACCCGACTAAGAGTGTGATCTTTGTCTGTAATCTCTTGTCTATTTCTTGAAGCAGCTTTCTTGCTTTCTTGGGTCAGTTCAAAATACTGCTCTTCCAGAAGCCCTCGAGCCAGCTGCTCAGATTCAGCCTTTGTTTCTGCTAGATCCAACTGAGTAGCAAGAGTTTCTCTGGTAGATTTAAGAGAGAGATGAGTATAAACAAATCCAATTCATTCTTCCAACTTGTCAAAAACACAATTCTATTTAAATGATAAAAGAATTAAGTATTCTATTGCTTAAAACAAACCCTGAACCCATTACAAACTTTCTAGAAAAGTAACCTCTCACACTTTGAAAAAGGATGCTAAAATTTTGTACGTTATTCTGCTTAACTAAGAAAAGGTAACAGAACAATGGCAAGCAGTCTACTTCTGAAAAGGAATTTGCTGGGATCTGGAAGGAAAGGCATCATGGCACAGAGGGAAAGTCACTGGCTTGTAAATCAAGAGGCCAGACCTAGACCCTGATCCCCTTCTACCCCCATACTATCCCACTGGGTAGGGACACTAGGCAAGTTCCTTACACTTATAAGAACTCAACTTAATCAAATCCATAAAATAAGAGGATTAAGCTACATTATTTTTGAGGTCCCTTCTAGCTCTGAAATTTAATGAGATTATGAAGATTTATAAATAATTTGCAAACCACTATAAACTATTCTAGGAATGCTCCTTGGGAATTACCCTCTAAAGCCTTTCAGAATTGACATTTGGACCACGACCATATCACTGCAGTTCGCCTGCTCTTCCTAGGAAGAGATAAGTTATCTCAGTCATAACTGTAACCTGTACATACAGTAGGTACTCAATAAATGTTTATTATATAAATGAATGACTTCCACCTACTTTCTATTAAGGGAGTACTACAAATAAAATTTTCTGTCTCAAGCCTAAAGAGGAAGACATATAGTAACTACAAAACACAGTAATAATATCCATTCTTTTGTCCAACAAATATTTAAAGCTCCTATGTGCCAAACACTGTTCTGGGATTTAAGGCATGCAGCAGTAACAAATTCCTTGCCCTCAGAATGCATGTATTAGCAAGGTGAGACAATTTAAAGAAATGAACAACATACAGTATGCCACAGAGAATAATAAAAGGAAGGGTGAAGAGGCTGTAAGGTGTGGTCACTATTTTATTGAGGGCGACCAAGAATGTCTCTCTGCTAAGCTGGTATTAGAGAAAATAAAAGAAGGAAGTAAGAGAGGAGCCACGCAGGTATCTGGGAATGCTTTTAGGCAAAGGAAACATCTAATAAGAAATATTCTGAAGGAAGCTAATGTGAGGGGTGTCAGGGGTGGTTGTGAGATGTGATAAGTGAACTGGGGAAAAAGAACAAGCGTTAGAGGCTTTCTAAAACAACAGAGGGACTCTGGCTTTTACTCTGAGTGCTCCATTCAGGCTGCTGGTTAAAACCAGACTTCGTAGGGGGACAATGGCAGAAGCGGCAAAATAGTGGCAGAAGCAGCGTGCAGAAGCAGCGAGGAGACACCTGAAATAATCAAGACTGGAGAAGATGGCAATTTGGATCAAGCTGGTAAATGATGAAAAGTGGTGAGAAGTGATCAGATTCTGGACAGGCTTTTTAGTTACAGCTAGGCTATATTGATGGACTGCATGCAGAATGTAAGAAAAAAAGAAGAGTCTAAGATGACGCCAACTTTTGGATTTAAGCAACTAGGACTAACAAAACAGCTAATATTGACACGAGGAAGACAGCAAGGAGCAGGTTGGGGAGTAAGGCACTTTTTCTGGACATGTTATATATGATATGCTTATTAAACACTCTAGTGGAGATGTCAGACAGCTGGATTTACAAGTCTAGAATTCAGGGGCGAATATACTTGTACACTGATGTTATTTAAAGCCATTAGGCTGGATGAGAACAACCAGGGAGTGATCCCTTGGGCCCTCCATAGTTTAAAGGTCTCAGAGATGGAAAGCGACACAGGAGCAAAGATGGGTGAGGAAGAGGAGACAGTTCAACAGGAGGAAAAGAGTTCGGTGTCACAGAAACCAAATTCAGAGAGAGTAATCAGTGACGCCAACTGCTGCTATTAAAGAAGATAATAACTGGCTGCAGTCAGTCCTTAACTATTAGGAAGTCCCAGCTGACCGTGAAAAAGGTTATTTTGGTAGAGTAATCGGTGCAAAGTTTTGAATCAGCTCAAGAAAGAATAAGAGAAGAGAACCTGAAGGTAAATGGCATGTCACTTTTCAAGGAAGTGTGCTACAAAAGGAAGCAAAATATAGGTTGCTATCTGTACACAGATAGATAGTTTAAAGGAAAAGAGGTTATTTTTTAAGAAAATGTTTATCTCTATGCTTACGTAACAATGGAAATGACTACAGAAAGGAAAAAAATGATGCGGGAGTGTAACTAATTCACTTTGCAGTACACCTGAAACTAACACAACACTGTAAATCAACAACACTCCAAGAAAAATTTAAAAATAAAGAAAAGAAATGAAGGAAAGATGAGAGAATTATCAGAGTCACAGGCAGAAAGGGATGGGATCGAAGAGCTGCCTTTTAGGTCAACTTGTTAAACTTTGTCTATTTTCATGAATCAGAAGGAAGGTAGGGTTTACATGTACAGCTGCAGACAGGCAGTGGCTGTGTTAGTGGAAGAGAGTAGATGTCCCATGACTTTCAGGAAACAAGACTATTTGCTGAGAATGAGAACAAGAAGTTGTTGATTTGAGGAGGGAGGAAAAGATAAGACATACAACAATACAACAATGTGAGAAAACTAGCTTCAATGTCTGCTCTTACACTATCCAGCTATGAGCAGTTATTAAACTAAATGGCTTTATAAGACTGCCTCCTTGTAAAGCCCTAAGCACACATGCAATAGAAATTAATCCGCCTTACAATACTAAGAGGAAGACCCTAAATATCTTTACCTAACATAAAAATTATAATGTGCAAATACTACATGAACTATTTATATACAAATATGTTTGAAGATTGAGAGACCTTTGAAAACAATTTACTGTCACAATTTAATGAATCTCTGAACAGCTGCTATAGTGTTAAAGTACCAAATTATTTCTTCACCGTAAAGGCAAATTTTAGTCAAAATTTAGTTTGATTTGTTCTGAATTAGGCCAGTAAGATTTGCTATTCCACTGCCATAAGAATAAAGACACAGCTACTCTCTATGTTTAAACTTAAAAGTTAAGAAATCTTTGCTGTAGAACTGATTGTTTTAAAGTAAAATGGACATACTTTTCACTTTGTAGTTCCTGTATTTTCTTTAAGTTTTCTCTGTTTTTTTCTTCAATTTCTTCCTTAAGTTCCTTTACCTGGGTTTTATAAAGTGTCTGCAAAACAAGTGATAAGAATTAATAAGTGTATTGATGGAGTTAAAAAACAGTTTGGTAGTTCTTTATAAAGTTAAACAATTAACATATGACCTAACAACTTCACTCTGAAGTATTTACCAAAGACAAGTAAAAATATATATCTATACAAAGTCTTACACATGAATTTTCATTATTTTTATTTCATAGTAACATGAATTTTCATTGCAGTTTTATTTCATAGTAATAGATGCAGAGGTTACAGAGTAAACTTCCAATTGTGAAGTCAACTTCGTTTTTTCACAACACTTTTTAGTTTAAAACATAAGGAAAAAATAGTGAGGACCAGCAAACAGCTGTGGGGTATGACTTTTACACTGTATACTTAATTATCCCTCTGAGAAACAGCACTTCTCTAGGGGAAAAATACATTTCTACAAGAATGCAACTGAAAGAAAAATGATGGCTAGCTCTGGTTTATCTACAATTTCTAAAATAAAATAGTCCTCTCTGCCTTTAGTAATCAGATTCTCATTTCTCCGACTTCAATTACTGAAATTTATATGTGGAATCAATGAAGAAATAAAAATTACCTGATCTGAAAGCCAAAATTAAAGAAAATCTTAAATTCAGCTCATAACAACATCAAATTTAGCAACATCTAACTGATGCTAAAGCTGAAACTGCAATACTTTGGCCACCTCATGCGACGAGTTGACTCACTGGAAAAGACTGATGCTGGGAAAGGTTGGGGGCGGGAGGAGAAGGGGATGACAGAGAATGAGATGGCTGGATGGCATCACCGACTCTGTGGACATGAGTTTGAGTGAACTCCGGGAGTTGGTGATGGACAGGGAGGCCTGGAGTGCTGTGATTCATGGGGTCACGGAGAGTCGGACACGACTGAGCAACTGAACTGAACTGAACTGAACCCAGTCCTCACAAGCAACAGAATAAACCAAAACTAGAGACAGTTAATAGTTTGTATTGTTTTATAAAGGAAAAAATCAAGAATCCATAAGAACCACCACAAATCACTTGGACATCCATCCCCAAATATGGAGGCACTGAAAGATTACCCTATGGAAGCCTACGGACAGGAAGATGTGCTTGGTATTATAGACCACTGTGCAGAAGTCACCCCCACACACTGAAAAAATGAAGGCTAATTTATATTCAGGGAAAAGGTTTTCAACAATCTTGAATTTTTTTTTTTAATTTAAAAACATATTCCAGGGATTGTATAATAAGCCAAGAAGAAATATACAAAAAATGGAAAAGTCACCACGTTTATTAGCATGAAGCTTGTAACTGCATGAAATTCCATAGAGCTCTAACAATATCCAGATTTTTTACTGAGGAAATCATTACTTCCAATATTGTTCATACTTGGTTCCTAGGGCATATTCAGCAGTGCCAACTCAAATTCTGTGCATTTAACTACACTGCTTAAAGCCCATGGTAAAGGTGGCTTGACAGTGAAACAGAAACGGAGCAGCTAGATTAAATGTCAAACTGAAATGTTAGGGCACAAGCTTGGCAACCAAAAATTCAGAGTTTTCAATAAAGCCTCAAAGCAACAGCTATAAATGCTCATCAACAGTAGTAATGAAAATAACCTGGCTTGCAGTAAAAAAGGAAAATGATTTTTATGGAGAAAAGCATAACAGATTCATAAAGTGTACACAGAGCCAAAATAGGAAAAAGCTCTCGAACATCAGTTATACCTACAACTGTATGCAGTGAGAGCTACACATGTATGTACGAAGGCCACTGTGATGTGCACACATGACCCACAGACAACAATGGGCACTCTAACCCACCAGAGCTCGGTACCAGGCAGACAGAACTCTTAATAGACTCTTCTACGTAGCTCCACTGTGAAAGCAATTCTGGAAATATTTGCACAAAAACAGTCATTTCTTTATAACTTAGACTACCAACACAGATTTCAGAAATGAAATGTGGAGAAGGGGATATACAAAGGGAGAAAACTACTTCATAGTCATTTGAAAAAGAATCACAGTTCACATTAAACATCTAAACCCCTTGTTAATCCAGCTTTGGAAACAGTCTACATGTTAAAAGTGATTCTCACCGAGAAATACTGCTCCGCTTCCAGCTGATCCTGCAGCTCCCGCATCTGCCCTTCATTCCCTCTGTACTGTCTTCAGACGAAAGAGAAAGCAGTAAACAAATGCTCCTACTTTTACTAGACTTTATATTATTCTTTGCTTCTTAAAGTTGCTAAACAAAAAGGTTTATTAAAATAACCTCTGTTTTTAAAAAAATCATACTTTGTTATTCAGTATTACTTAACTAGTTATATTTGGTTAGGACACACTGTCTGGTGCCATTTTGCTCCTTGTAAAATGATACTATGAAAAGTAGAGGGAACCATTTTCTACTGAAGTTCACTTTCAGGAGAATATTAACTGTGGATGAATCCAAATGCAAAAGTAAAGTGATATTATTTTGGTAAATTTTTGTAGAGAACAGCTTTCTTAGGGGTACATTTAAAATGTCTTATGCAGTAAGTAGACTATTAAAAACATGAACATATTAAATAAACGATAAGAAAAATTTAGTACTATATTTTATGGTTAATTAAGCACATGGATGTGAGAGTTGGACTGTGAAGAAGGCTGATCGCCGAAGAATTGATGCTTTTCAACTGTGGTGCTGGAGAAGACTCTTCAGAGTCCCTTGGACTGCAAGGAGATCCAACCAGTCCATTCTAAAGGAGATCAGTCCTGGGTGTTCATGGGAAGGACTGATGCTAAAGCTGAAACTGTAATACTTTGGCCACCTCATGTGATGAGTTGACTCACTGGAAAAGACTCTGATGCTGGGAAAGGTTGGGGGCGGGAGGAGAAGGGGACGACAGAGAATGAGATGGCTGGATGGCATCACCGACTCGATGGACATGAGTTTGAGGGAACTCCAGGAGTTGGTGATGGACAGGGAGGCCTGGCGTGCTGTGATTCATGGGGTCGCAAAGAGTCGGACACGACTGAGCAACTGAACTGAACTGAAGCACAAGGGTGGGGTGGAAATGAATACTCAGATATGGAATAAGAAGGGAGGCAATAACAACAGCTGACAAAGCAGGAGTAACACAGATAAAGAGAGACGTACATACACAGAATACATATATGTAAACACCACTCACAGAGAGGAAAGGATTCAAAAAGTCAGATACACAATGCAACCCAACACACAGCTATTCAACAATGAACAATTCCATCTGTAGCCGCTGGGTTTTCATATTAGATGGTAAAAGCTTTTTACTTTCAGCATATGGTTGATAGAAATTATTAGTTGAATGCTGAGTGCAAGTTACTGTGGGAGAAGAAAATTATAAAACACCTTACTTGGTGAAAACAGTGGCTCTCAAGGGGAAAAGAATTTCACCAATAAATAAAGTCAACAAAATTGAGAGACAATTCTACACAAGAGTTACAGTGTTGTACATGAAGCTGGCAAGTGAATATAACATAAATTTGAGGGAAATAAAATCCCATGACTTGGCTTAAGGCACCCCCATCTTTGACATTAAATCTCTGAAGCATGTCCTTACACAAATTCTGAAAGTCACAGTGACACCTTGCTGTGTCTCTATTTCAAGTAAGCAGACACATCACAGCTCAAGAATAGAGAAAAAGGATACCGCATTCAGAGATGAACCAAAGAAACAAAACAAACACACACAGGGTCATCATGTCTAATTCTCACCTCTAAAGTAAAGAAAACTTGACTATTTTCTGTAAGGTACTAAATCCCTAATACAAAGGTTATTCCTGATGTTTGTAATTCTAGTGTGATGTCAGATGATTTTTGTGGATATGGAAATCATATAGAAAAACTTTTTCTACCATAGACAGACTTATTGTAAAGTCAATAGTCCTGACAATGTCTTTTTCCCCCCTTTAATAACTGCATTTTTTTTTTAAAGTCTGCCCTTCTAAAGCCTGAGCTCCCTTGCAAACCTTTGCAAATAAATTCTTTTATTTTTTCAAAACGTTTTTTCCTAAATCTTCATTTCACAAACTCTAAGTACATAATCGATACACATATAAAATATCAAACACATAAGCAAATGCTGAACACACACAAAAAAGAAATCAAGAATGTTATTTCTGAGACTTACTTTGTAAGCTGAGCTAATTCAAATTCTAATAATCTCTTTGCTTCCAATAAAGTATTTATTTCCTGTTTCATCTGCTTTTCTAAACCTTTTAAATTGTCTGCCTCAAATGCTTGAGTCTTCAATTCATTTTGTAACAACAGTCGCTTATTTGATTCCTGCTCCAGCTGCAGGGTTAGATTCTTAACCTATGAATGAGAAAAATAATTGGGATCGTAAATCTATTTAATAATTTATTAGACATTATTTGAAGGAATACTAATCAAACTTCAAGTACACTATTAACCTCAAGTACATTATTCCCTTATACAAACAGAAAATGTCTGTATTCTAAAGAGTCTCCACTGTTTTATGCATTAATTACTGCAGAATTTAGTGTTAAATCACATTAATTCCCAAATTTCAGATATGAGATCTTGGAGGGGGAAAAAAAAATCTGGCTTATTTGTATGGTACTTGTATGGAAATTCTGGAGGAGAAGGTGAGTATAAAAGTTACTTTTGGAGGGACATTCCTAAATGGTACTTAAGTTTATTAGTTTACTCAGAAATGTTTGTGCTCTAATATACAGCCCTGCAAAGTTTACCCCCCAAATTGAACATATATTGAATTCAATTCAATAAATATTTATTAAGTACTTCTTGGGCGTAAGGACTAAAATGCTCCAAATTCTTACAGTGGTTACAATTTCCTTCATGATCTGTTGCTTACTTTTCTGGCGCTGTCCCTGGCCATTCTCTGAATCCAATCGTACTCCTCAGACCTTCCAGTGTGATATCCTCTCCGTCACTGCACAGTGCTTACACAGGTTAGTCTCTGTCTTCCCCTCTTCATTTATTCCTTCTTCAGCTCTTAAATGTCAAACCCTTAATGAGGTCTCCATCAATCTCCTGAACATGATTAGCCCTGATACTAATCAAACTAATGGTATGTCTTTTTTTAAGTTCGTCATGCTTGTCATGACAATGGTAATATCTGTCTTTCCCCTTGGGCTGCAAGTTCCACAGAGGTCAAACCCAGAACTATCTTATTCTGTACCTTATAGCAGTGAATACAGATATATATAGGTAATTTTATTTAAATCTCCACCATGTTTAAATTATACTGACTTTTTAGTCATAACAATGATTTTCTCCCTTATAAGATGAATGAAAGTCAGAATTGTTTTTCTTACTTCATCCTCCATCCTGTCTTTATTTTCAATCAAATGCTCCAGCTTCTGCTGAGATTGTTTCAGATCAACATCTAGCATAGAACACTGCTTCTCAATCTGAACAACCCTATTTTCAGCCTTCTCTCGAGCTTCTCTCTCCTCCTTCAGCTTTTTTTCCATCTCTGTTAAAAAAAAAGTTTCAAATATACATTTAATGAAAAAGACTACTTTAATATTTTCACTTTCATGGGCTGCATAAGACACATAGGTGTCAAAAGCCCCTACTGTTAACATCCTGGGATCTTTTAGAGCTATTCATTACTGAAGTTCTAACACTATGAATTACTTATATAGTGGGATATTTAAAGGAAGAGAGTCATAAAAATGTAACAAATCTTCCAAATCCAACACTTGCCCAAAGATATGAGAGACTATTTACTGCCATTTTCAGACCAGAAGGTGAAAGTACAGCTGGAAAAAAAGTAGAGTGTATAAGAAGAAAAATGGAGGTAGTTCAGACAAAAGTAAAAAAATAAATGAATAAATAAATAAGGTTGTGGTTATTAATGTATACCAAGGCAATGGCAAGCCACTCCAGTACTCTTGCCTAGAAAATCCCATGGACAGAGGAGCCTGGTGGGCTACAGTCCATGGGGTCGCTACTAGTCGGACAAGACTGAACGACATCACTTTCACTTTTCACTTTCACACATTGGAGAAGGAAATGGCAACCCACTCCAGTGTTCTTGCCTGGAGAATCCCAGGGACTGGGGAGTCTGGTGGGCTGCCATCTATGGGGTCGCACAGAGTCGGACACAACTGAAGCAACCTAGCAGCAGCAGCAGCAGCACTGTTTCATAAAAGTTTCAAGAGGCTTAAGGCTGTGATATAAACTTAATTTTTGCAACGCATATAAAAAAAGATTCCATGATAGTGTAATACTTCATTACTATTCGAAGATACCAGTCTACAGTGAGGTTCCTTTCTTGATCAACATCAAAGAACTAAGGTTCTAGAGGTTAATTTACTGGGGTCCTCAAACTCTTGAGTTGCACCATCAGGATTCAAATATAGTAAGTCTGCTATCTCACTTTCAGGCTGTCTTGTCTAGGTGACAAAATAGAAACCACCAGAATGGGTTTTTTTTAATAACTCCCAGATTTCCAGCTTGGATGTTGATTATCACTATCATCCATAGCCATGATAATATTTCCCATTAATTGAAAGCTTTCTGTGTAGAGGCACTTTAGTGCATTTTCCCCATCTAATTTTTTGAAACAGTTATAAGAGAAGCTAAGAGGCAAAGTAGATTTGTCTGATTACAAGCCTGGGCTCATAAAAACAAGATAATCATTAACCAACACAGTAAGAATAGCGGGAAGAGCAGGTTTGACAGATAAGATCAAAAGTTTATCTCTTGAATAAACTGAATTTAAGGTGCCAGGTGACACTTCAGCTTACATTAGGTTAAGAAGCGAGTAGAAGGTGAAGAAAAGGAAGACATCTTTTTAGAAATCTGGCTATAAAGGGATGGAATAAAATAGTGGCAATTAGGAAGGACCACAGGTTGCTGCAATGGTTTGTCCTTTTTTTTTTTTTAAACAGATGAGAAAGATTTGTATATGTTAACAACAAGAAGGGATTCAGTGGAGGAAAAAGGTTGAGAATAAAGTAAAGAAAAAGTAATTAAGCTGAGATGAGAGACTGGATCTGAGTATAGGCAGAGCATATTAGCAAGGACAGGAAAAGGACCACGCTCTGCTAAGATGAGAGAGATGATAATGAGCAGGACAGCTTGACCAAGTCAGAGAATTAGATTCTGAGGAGTTCAAGTCTATGACTTCACAGATTCTTTTTGAAATAGGAGAATGTTCACCTAAAAGCAAAGTGATAAAGACATGGCACAGGAAGCTAGAGGAGAGAAAGAAAAGTTTAGGAGAAGGAACTGATGAGTGACATATATAGAAACAACAGCTCACTTGAGGCTGAGGACAATGCACTGAGATAACACCCATCTAAAGAACTAGCTGAAGCAATGCAAAGCAGCTGGCTGGTCTGACTGAGGGTTGCACTTAGAGGCATAATTCAGTGGAAATACAAAGAAATAACAGAGTTGAAGGTACAACGCAAGAAAGGTGAATCAACAGACAATGATTTTCAGAATGGATCTCAAAGAAAACAAAGGAAGGGGCTGAAAAACTGGGAAAAATGAGAATACAGTGACTTTTACAGGGAGAGGAGGGTAGTATAGGAAGCAGAGCATGGTGGAGTAAGGGAACCTGCAGGTGAAACTTATTTTAAAAAAAGGAAGGCATCAAAAATGAAAAAAAGGAAGGCCCCCCTTTCCCAGATCATCACTTATAATGTCCAAGAGTTTAAACTACTACACAATGAAATTTGATCAAAATAAAAAATTTTTGTTGTCATTATTTAAAAACTAAGCACGTAGAAAATATTAAAATTGACACGTACCACACATTGCAACAGACTTTGCCTCTTCAATAGATTGATGTTTGTCAGTTAAACGAGCTTTGGTTACTTTATGTTCATTTACCTCTTGTTCTAACCGTTGCTGTAACGATTTAAGCTTGTAGTTTAAATCTATTTCTAAGTTATTCTTTTCCTGTAAAATGAGAATGAGAGTCAAGTACTACGCTGTGCAAAAAGCAAATCATTAAACCTTACATTAATTTTATCTCTTAAGAGATAATATATGAATCACATTGGCTTGAAATATTATACTATATGTACTTAAATACTTTTACTCAGAACATAATTTTATGTTTATACTTCTTGTGCACTTCACACTATCTATAATATCTTACTTTAAAAATCACAATAAGCACATATAATTAAAAACAAAATATCACCTCTCTGTGTCCTCCACCCTCCTTTGCCATGTGAATCATTACCCATGGCTGATGGCAAGGCAGATTTCTATTATATTCAGGAGGGTTCACTGAGAGTATCAGAAATGAACAGGACAATTCTTCAGTTCATTTAAAATTTTTTGCTACCATTTAAAAAACTACTCTCTATTTACATTTGCCCTTACATCTAGATTTAACTTGCTCTGACAACTAAGTCAACATATATTCCATTCTTGTTTGGGTGCTTCTACTCTTCTTCTTTCATCCTGTTTCCAAATTAATATCAGACTTAGACAAGAAAAAGCTATTCTGAACACCATAAAACATGTCCAAAGGAAAAGGTAAGTGGTGAATTTTCTGATCGTTTACCTGAGGATCTTGTAAACCTACAACATTTCAGGGAGGTATGCTAAATCTGCATATTACCTATTTAATTCTTTTCTTAGCAAGGGAAGGACAGAGGATAAAATTCTACAGGCAAAGGCCAATACATTATTTACACGCTTTACTATATTGCTAACTCTTACCAACAAAATGGAAAAAGCACACACAGTACTATATACTGATCCTTTGTTCTCCTTCATAATTGGTAAGGTTCAATATTTTCATCTTTCCCATGTACAAAAAATGGGGGAAAATTCTATATGGAGAGGTATCTCCAAGCCAACACAATTTATGATGATCAGATATCTAATACCCTTCAAGGATAAAAACAAATAAGTAACACTCTAAAAAGCTCAAAATAAGATCCACATACATCACACACCAACCAACCATAAAAATTTTCAGAAATGTAAACATGTAAAGATTAGGAATGAATGGTCTCTTAGAAAATCACCTTATAATATCTGGTAATCAGTAACACTATCTCATAATTGGTATACATTAAATCATTTACCTTTTCTGAATGATTAAGCATGTCTTGAGCCTCTTTTCTTTCTCCTTCCACTCTTTCAAGATTATGTTTGAGATGCTTCACCTCCTCTTGTAAAGATGTAATTCGAGCTGTCAAGTGAGAAAAAAGTTCAAATCACAGTCACTGAGAGAGAAATCCTTTTTTCCCCCAGCATGATCATTAAGATTTTAAAAAAGCTTTAAACCTCCAAGTAGTAAATTTATTTATCACTTGCAGTTTGGAATAGCTACAACAGTACTGAAAAAGAACAATGAAACCGAAGAACTCAAACTTGCAATTTCAAAACTTGCTATAAAGTTACAGTGACCAAAAACAGTAAGTTACTGGCATAAGGACAGACATACAGACCAACTGAATAAAACTGAGACTCTAGAAACAAAACTGTACACCTACAGCCAACTGCTTTTTAACAAGGATACCCATACCAATCAGTGAAGGGAAACAGTCTCTTCAACAAACAGTAACAACCAGATGCACGCATGCTAAGTTGCTTCAGTTGTGTCTGACTCTTTGCGACCCCATGGACTGTAGACCACCAGGATTCTCTGCCCATGGGATTCTCCAGGCAAGAATACTGGAATGTGCTACCATTCCCTTATCCAGGGGATCTTCCTGACCCAGGAATCGAACCCATGTCCTCTTACGTCTTCTGCATTGGCTGGTTCTTTGCCACTAGCTCCATTTGGGAAGCCCTCAAGTTAGCCAAAGACCTAAATATAAATGCTAAAACTATACAACTTACAGAAAACACAGGAGTAAATCTTCATGATCCTGAATTTGGCAATGAATTATGAGATATGACACCAAAAGCATAAGCAAAATATTTTAAACTGGACTTCATCAAAATTAATTTTTGTACATCAAAGGACATTATCAAGAAAAATGAAAAGACAAACAAGGTGTAAATATTAGCAAATCATATAACTGATAAGGTCTAGTACCTGGACTCTTTAAAAGTCAAAAAAATAAATGCACAAAGGACATGCACAGACATTTTTCCAAAAAGAATACACAAATAGCCAATAAGCACATGAAAAGATTGCTCAACTACTT
This sequence comes from Moschus berezovskii, assembly GCF_049115385.1. NCBI lineage: Eukaryota > Metazoa > Chordata > Mammalia > Artiodactyla > Moschidae > Moschus > Moschus berezovskii. The sequence goes on along the minus strand of NC_142487.1, from coordinate 3,855,014 downwards.
ATTCACTAGGAAAATTAAAGTTAAAACCACAATGAGACAATACCAGTGGAAACATAAAATGAGATGTGGCTGTTATGGAAAATAGTCTGAAAATGCCTCAAAACCAAACCTAGCATTACCATGTGACCCAGCAATTCTACTCCTAGGTATCCAAAAGATTTGAAAGCAAGTATTCCAATAAATACTTGTACCTGAATTTCACAACAGTGCTATTCATAACAGTCAACAGGTGAAAAAACTCAAATGTCCATCAACAGATGAAGAGCTAAACGAAATATGGAATATATATATATATACATATAAAAGGATATTACCCAGCCATAAATGAAGTACTGATACACGGTACAACATCAACCAATCTTAAAAACATGCTAAGTGAAAGAAGCCTGAACTAAAGGTCACAAATTATATGATGTCATTTATATGAAATATTTATATGAAATATCCAGACCACGTAAATTCAGAAATATAGAACAGATGAGTGGTTGCTAGGGTCATACAGGGAAGGACAGCTGAATAGGCACAAAGTTTTCCTCTGGGTTAAGGAAAATGTTTTGGAACTAGACTGTGAATGTACTGAATGCCACTGAATTGTATACTCTCAAATGGTTAACTTTAGGTTATATGAATTTCACCTCAATAAAAAAAATATACAAAAGCAGTTAGAAATACAAGGGGGCAATGAAAAAGAACTACAGTCATAGTGATTATTTTTCAAACATGTTTCAAAATTTGGCAAATCAAAGAGACAAAAAATAAATGGAATTTTAAAAAACTGGTTAGATTAGAAAACTGATCTATCACTTCCAAAAGTCAAATCCAAAAACATACCAAGAAAAATGGTTACACGATTTCCAAATGCCTGTGTAACAGTTAAAAACAAAAGTACATTACACTATGATATATGACATGAAGCTAAGCATTTTTTTTTTCATTTTTTAAGAGTTGTAAACAGTAAAAAAGAAAAACATGAAACAGCGATCATATGTGGCCCACAAAACCTAAAGAATATAATGCCCAGTTATGTTTGGGAAGTCATTTCCCACACACATGAAGAAGCTTCTATTCATCAGTGTACATGGAGAACATTTAACTAGCAAATAACCATCACTTTACCATAAGACCAGCCTCCCAAACTGTAAGATCTATACTGAGGGACCTAAAATGTCTTAAGAACATAAAAAGTTAATGTAAAAATTTTATGTGTGCATGTGTGTGTGTTTTACCACATGTACTTTTTATATGTATGTTGAGGCTCATATATAAATTCTGCACATTTTTTAATGTGGATGAGCTTTGATTCACATGTAAATCAAAAAATAAACCTTCAAGGGAGCATTGAAAAATAATACACATTAACAATAAGTCATTCTATGAATCTTCCTTAACTTCACCAATATCTAAAGAGTCAGTAAAACCCACTGTTGATAAACACATAATGATGGTCTCTTCCTTAAAAGCAAGCACTTCAAAGCTCAGCAGTATCTGGAAAGTCACTGACTCGAAGAATTTTAGAATTGCAAGAATTTATAGGAGTCACCCAATCTTCTTGGTTTACAGATAAAGAAAGCAGATGAAGTGACATGCACACAGCTAATAAGCTGTATATAAGGCCTAGAGAGGCAATTTAAGGACATGGCATATGAGGCTTTTCTAATACATATAATGAGGATACTTTCTTGGTTGTATTCAGATCTATTTTAAGCCTAGTCCCTGAGAAATAAAGATTGTGCAACACTCCTCAGCTGAGAACCAATGGGAGACCCTAATTTCTGTTTCCAAAGTCCAAAAACTGACCCTGACCTCGCTCCACAGAATGAGAGCCAATCATCAAGTCCCAGGAGACTCCAAACTATGTTCCCATTCTGTGACTTAGGTTAGAATGCACTACCCCACCCCCTACATTTCCCTGAAAGATCTGGCAACTTCCATGAATGTTTTGACTAGGTAGTATGGACGCTATCGCTTACGGAAATAGGAAAAAAAAAAATAGTGAGAAATGGTCAAAGCCACGCATCCTGTTGAAAACAAACTGATTTTATTACTGTGATGAAAGTATTCCTTTGCTTGCTGTTAGTTATATTCCATCTTTTTCCTTTTAGATTCAGAAAGACTGCTGATATCTCTAGTTCTAACCTTTCCAAGTACTGAATTTTTTATTTGCAGTGGGATTCTCTTTCTGCTGTTTAGTTTCTATTTCTACCAACAATGCATGAAGAATCCCGGGTTTTAATAGTAATACTCTTCTCTACCTGGATTAGTTCTACTTTGAGTAAGAGTTCTGTGGACACTTAAAAATTAAGGTTCCAGTAATCTGGCTGTAAGATTGGAAATAACCACAATACCTCCATCACAAGGGTACCTGAGAGAGGGAAGAAATTACAATTTGATATGAATTCTCCTGAAAGAGAAAGAATGCTAACCATTTCCAGTATTACCAAGGTCATTTTCTTTTTTTATTGAAGTATACTTGATGTACAATATTATATCAGTTACAGGTGTACTATACAGGACAATATGATCAAAAATATTTTACCTTACACTTAAAAATTACTAAGACACAAAAGGACAAATACTGAGGTACCACTTCTATGAGGCAGTCAAATTCACTGAGACATAAAGTAGAAGGGTGGTTACCAGGGGCTGCAGGGGAGTGGGAAATGGGCAGTTACTGAGTACAACTTTTTAGTTTGGGAAGATAAAAAAGTTCTGGAGATGGACGGTAGTGATGGTTACACAACAAATTATACAATTAAAAATAGCTAAAACGGTTAAGTTTTAATGTCTGTTTTACTACAATAAGAAAAAATATTACCTTGTAGGTCTCCAATCTTCTCAGAATCATGACCTCTGTCTCTTCGTTCAGCTTCTAATACAGCCTGCAGTTGGTAATAATCTTTGTCCATTTGTGACTTGGAATTCTCTAAAATTCTATTTCTCTCCTGCAGTTCTCTGTTTAGGGACTCTAGCTGAGTGATGGATTTGCTCATCTCTGTGTGACTCTTCCTTAATCTAACCGCTGTGTCTGATTCTGTCCTAAGTAAGTCATTGGCTTCTTCTAGCTAATTAAAAAAGAGAGCAAGAAAATAGTTTGGTTTTTTTTTTTAACCAAAACACAAATTTACTTTAATTAAAAATCTCATTCCAAAAACTTACCTGCTTTTGTAATTGTGCTAGCTTCTCATTAGCAAGCTGTGAATTCTGGCTGACTTTCTTTAAGTCTTCCAACTGATCCTTTAATGTAGAAACTAGAAAATGAAGGAATAACATGTAAGTTTTCATTGAGGAAATATACAAAACCCTTTTAAAAAAAAGGAAACTTGGTCTTAGGCCATAAAAGTCAGTTATACTAGCTCTAAATTTCATCTTGGAATTACTTACATTTTAAATTTATTTAAAAGTAGAATACTGTTTTATAATACACAATGCAAAAATAGATTTGTGTCCACTGTTACACTTCAAATTCTTCAATCCTTTTGATAAAGATTAATCTATTAGTGAAATGACATAGCTATTATTTCTTTTTTACTGTATTCTCTTTGGGGGAGTCATGCTGCATGGCATGTGGAATCTCAGTTCCCCAACCAGGGATTGAATCCACCCTTGCCATGGAAGCATAGAGTCTTAATCATTAGACCACCAAGGGAGTCCCGATACAAAGCTAATTTTAATGTTCTCTATTTTTGAAAGTACAAATCTTTGCTTACTTCAATTACTTTCAAAATGATTCAAAATTTAAAAGTACCAAATGGTATACAGCACAGACATGAGTCTTTCTCCCAGCACTTTGTTTTCCAGCCCCTCTGGCTCTCCTCCTCAGCAACTACTATTACTAACTTCTTGCACATCCCTCCTCAGATAGTCTGTGTATCCATACCCGAATATATGAGAACACAAATGTGTGTTTTCACATGCATATCTATATATATATGTATATACACACACATATATACATACATATATATGCACTTAAGCATATATAAATACGCCATTTTCTTTTAAACAATTAGTATTTTTTAAGATACATTTTAGAAATTCTGTTTATAAAGAAATGCTTTATTCTTATAAAATGCATAGTACTCTACCATATACACTAAAGTTTATTATATCACAGATTACATTTACATTGCTCATAATTTTTGCAATTTTAAACAACTCTAAAATTAATAACTTTATGTATCAGTATGCATGTGCACAAGTGTATGTGACATAAATTACTAGAAGGGAAATAACTGTATCAAAGGATGTAGGAAGCTATTTTAAATCTGTATCACTAATATCAAGACACATAAAATTTTAGTTTGGTAATTCTCAAATGTGGCTACTTGTTAGAAGTGCTGAGAGAGCTCATTAAATATACCAATGTCCAGTCTATATGTCGAGGTGAATTAAATTAGAACTTCTGGAGTTTAGGTATCAGTATTCTTTAAAGTTTCCCAAGAGATTCCAATACACACACAAGGGTAAAAATCACTCCCCTAGCTACAACATTACTATTGTCTTTAAATATGTCATAAATTTATCTTGGGCCATGGGTATTAGCTTATGAAGGGGCTTAGGACTGAGTCTTCAAAAATATATCGTAGGCACTAAATTTCAGACAACCTTAAGACAAAGACCTCAAGACAGTGTTAGAAATTTCAGTGTTTTTCAAAAGAAAAGCAACAATTTACCTTCATTTTCTACATTCCTCCTCTTCTCATTTTCCTGTTCTGCTTTTCTTTGGTATTCATTAATTCTGTGCTGTAGCAACATTTTCTCCTTCTCAATCTGAGATACTGTAGATTCTAGACTTCTTCTTTGATTGCCCTGAAATTATGAGAAAAGTTAACCACTGCAATTAATAATCCTCATTTCTTCAAGGGAATACTCAGTTCTTTTTTTAAAAAGTACACAATTAATTAAGATAGATATTTTGGCTTCAAAATCACATAGTATTTCCTAACAACAATACCTTTCTAACAGTAGAATTAGTTTGCCTTAGAAGTAATTTTATTTTAACTAGATATATAAAATTTTCAGAGATTTAAAAAAAAAATCCATGAACATAAAAACAACCCTATGAATCTTGTCAGATTGAAGGTCACTGTATCAGTTTAACATGAACACAAATAATACCAATATTTTGGCTTATTTACAATCCTAAATTTAAGAAATAAAATACACAAGGGATCGGATAACAACTGATATTATTATTATTTGATAATTAAATGGTACAAACCTCAAATGATACCAAAGGTCAGTGTTTGTGGTTTAAGTTCACCAGTCCCTATATGCTGCTGCTGCTAAGTCACTTCAGTCGTGTTCGACTCTGTGTGACCCCATAGACGGAAGCCCACCAGGCTCCCCAGTCCCTGGGATTCTCCAGGCAAGAACACTGGAGTGGGTTGCCATTTCCTTCTCCAATGTGTGAAAGTGAAAAGTGAAAGTGAAGTCGCTCAGTCTTGTCCGACCCTTAGCAGGTCGACCCCACGGACTGCAGCCTACCAGGCTCCTCCATCCATGGGGTTTTCTAGGCAAGAGTACTGGAGTGGCTTGTCATAGTCCCCATATGAGGTCTCCCTTAATTTCTCTTCCTGTTTCTGTAACAATTTATCTTTCCTAAGATGTTCTATGTATGCATGTACCTACTTAATGTATATTAGAAAGTAACAAAAAAGATCCTTTAGAAAATGAAACTATGGGGAGAGGAGAGTTAAAGAAAAAAAAATACTCCAAATTCTACAACTTAAAAAAAAAAAAACAACTTATCTTCTGCTTCTGCGTTACCACTATCAGCATATCTTGCATTTAATGCTATATTTTTATCTTTAAGACTCCATACTGGACAAACTTTTTACAGTGTGTGTTTTTCTGGGCTTTCCCATTTATAAGTGAAACCCACCTTTTAAGTAAGATGCTGCCAGAGAGATACAGTAAAATTTGACAGAGACCATCCAAAATCCTTTCAATTATAAGATTTTATCACTTTAACTTTTATCTTTTCATTTTGAAAATTTGAAATGATTCTACGTTTCAGAAGTTCCACAGACAGTAAGTACATGTACCCTTTCACTCAGTTTCCCCTAAGAATACATTATATTTAACAATGGTACAATAACCAAATCAGGAAATTGATACTGATATACATCATGCGTAGTCTGATGTCATTTTATCTCACATGCAGATTCACAGAACTACCACCCCAACCAAGATACAGAACTGCTTCATCAGCACAGTGATCTCCTTCCAGTCACTACTTATAGCCACATGCACCCCTCACTTCTCCCACCATCGACATCCCTGGCAACCAGTAACAAGAGGTCTTCCATCTGCATAATTTAGTCATTTTTAAAATGTTATCTTAATGGAATCATACAGTAGGTATCTTTTGAGATTAGTTTTTTACATTCAACAAGTATCTCTGCGATCCATCCAAGTTATTACGTATAACAATGGTTCATTTTTCCAGTCTACAGCTTATCATGTCATCCTCTTATCAGAGTCTTTCACATAGCAAGCACTGTTAGTCTTGACAAAGTCCAACTTATCGAACTGTCTTCCTTATATGGATCACATTTGTGGTGTAATGTATAACTCGTCACCAAGCTGTAAGTCCCAAGGATTTTCCCCTGTATTTTTTCCCTAGAAGTTTTATATTTTTTATGTTCCTATTTAAATCTATGTCTGTTTCGGTTGAGGTCCACATCTTGGCCTATGAATATCTCACTGTCCCAGTATCACTTGCTAAAATGACTATCCTTTCTCCACTGAATTGCTTCTGAAACTTCGTCAAAAATGAGTTGGCCATAATTGAGGGTAACTGATTCACAGTTTCTTTGCAGTACTGTCATGGCTTGGTTTTGGTATCCTGGTTTTTGAGCCTCATAAAATCCCCTGGGGAATGTTCCTTTTGTTTGTATTTTCTAGAAGAGAGTATAGAATCGATGTTAAGTTTTCTTAGAACACTTGGTAGCTTCCTCTAGTAAAACCATCTGGTCCTGAAGATTACCTTTGGAGGAGCTTTTAAATTATGAATTCACTTTAACAGTTATATAGGGATATTCATATAATGTATTTCACATTGTGCTAGTTGTAATAGCCTGTATTTTTGGAGGAATTGGTCCATTTCACCTAAATCTCACACTTCAGTGTTTAGAACTATATTATTTCCTTAAGAATTTTTTTTAATATATCCGTAAGAGTCTGTAGGAATATGCCCTGCCTTATTCCTGATACAGATCATTTGTGTCTTATCTTTCCTTTGACATTCTTGCTAGAGGTTTGTCAATTTTTTGATCTTTCCAAACAGCTAGGTTTTTTCTTATCATTGACTTTGTTTTCCTGTTTCCAATTCCACTGATTTCTACCCCTTATTTTTCGTTCCTTCTCTTTGCTTTCAGTTTATTTTGCTCTTCTTTTTCTAGGTTCCTGAGGTAGGAGCTTAGGTGACTGATTTGAGACAGTTCTTTTCTTTTTTTTTCTTAATATTTTATTGAAGTATGTTGACTCACAATGTTTCAGGTGCACAGCAAGATGATTCAGTTATACATGCACACGTATATTATTTTTGAAGTCACTTTCCATTATAGGTTATTACAAGATATTGACTATATTCCCTTGGCTATACAAGTCATTTTTTCTAATGTAAATGTTTCAATGCATACATTTCTCTTAGAGCACTATGTTAGCTGCATCCCACATATTTTGATGTCTATCTTCATTTTCATTGTTGAAATATTTTTAAAAGGAGGAAGACCCATAACTTTATGAGATATAATTAACATTGTAATATATTTTTTCATTTCCTTTGAGACTCTCTTACCTATGCACTGTTTAGAACTGTGTGTTTAGTTTCCATGTGTTTGTAGAGCTGTTATTCATTCTAGCTTGGTAACATTTTGGTCAGAGAACACTCTGTTTATGACTTTAATTCTTTGAAATCAGTAGACGTTTGCTTGGTATGTGGTCTATCTTGGTACATATTCCTTGAGTGCTTGAAAAGAATGTGTCCTTTGCTATTGTTAGGTGGAGGGTTCTACAAATGTTGAAATAGATCCCATTGGCTGATGGTGTGGCTGAGTTCGATACATTTGCTGATTCTGTCTAGAGAGTGGTATTTAAAAAGTCTTCAACAGTAATCACAGATTCGTTTATTCTCCTTTCAGTTTTATCAGCTTTTGCTTCATATATTGTGTAGCTCTTCTGTTTGGTGAACACAAATTTAGGAATGCTGTATCTTCTCAGAAGATTAACATTTTTGTCATACTGCAATGTCCCTCTGCCAGTGATAATTTTATTTGCCCTGAAGTCTAGTTTACCTGATTTCAATACTGCCACTGCTGCCTTCTTTTTGCTAATGCTTACATGATGTATTTTTCCATCTTCTTACCTTAAAGTTGTCTATATTGTTACATTTGAACAGTTTCTGGTAGACAGCATATGGGTAGGTAATTTTAAAAAATTTACTCTGACAATCTGTTTTAATTGCTGCTGAATTTAACTTACATTTCATATAATTATTGATATATTACAGTTAAAGGCTCCCATTTTGTTTCTATTGTGTTCTTTTTCTTCCTTGTCTTTTCTGTAGGTTACTCGAAAATTTTTTAGAATTCCACTTGCTTTATATAGTGTTTTTAAGTAATTCTTATCAGTGGCTGCTCTAGGTATTACATTACTGGCATTGGATTATGACCAGTTTGATTAAAATGTAACATGTTACCTCTGCTGATACCTATGTATAATTGTCTAAAAATTTCTTCTACACATATGGAGAACCACATTGGACAACGCTGTAATTTCCACTTCAACTGTCAGATGTAATATAAAATACCAAAGAGGAGAAGGAGAGCGCAGTGTGTTTACCCACAGTTTTACTCTTCATTGTTGTTTCTTCTTTCCTGGTATTTCAAGATTTCTTAATCACTTCCTTTCTATTTAGAGAATTTCCTTTAGCAATTATTTTAGGGATGGTGTGCTGGTGACAATTTCTCTTGGTTTTCCTTCATCTGAGAACACTGTGGTTCTCATCTAGGATGTTTTCACTGGACGCAGAATTCTCAGTCAACAGCTCTTTTTTTTTTTACCAGCCCTCAAAAATGCAGTACCATTTCCTCTGTTCTCCATGGTTTCTGGTAAGAAATCTGTCACTTGCACTGTCCTTCCCCTTTAGGGAAGTGTCATTTGCTGTATTTAAGATCTTTTCTTTGATGTCAGTTTTCATAAATCCGTTGGATGTCTTGGTGTGCGTATCTTTGGGTTTATCTGTTTTGTGGTTCACTCAGTTTCTTGTAGGTGTGCATCTTTTGTTTACAGGTTCACGTCTTTCTCCACACTTGTGGAATTTTCAGCCATCACTGCTTCCTGCCCTCTTTGCTCCTCTTTTTCAGCAATTCCAAAAACACAATGTAAGAACCTTTCTGCTATAGCCCCAGCGGTCACTGAGGCTCTGTCACTTTTTCTGTTATTCAGATCAGGTACTTTCTATCCATCTTCAAGTTTCCAGACTCTTTTCCTTGTATCCTTCATTGTGCTGCTGAGCCCATCCCCTGAGATTTTTATTTCAGGTATTTTTAACTTTTGGTTGGTTCTACTTTACATCTTTTATATCTTTGTTAAGACTTTCTAATTTATATTTTTCATCTGTTTCAGGTATATTTGTAGTTGCTCACTGAAGTATGATGATTCTTTCACATCTGCGTCAGGTAACTTAAACATCTGTGTTATCACACTGTTGGCATCTGTTTATTGTCTTTTCTCATTCCAGTTGAGAAATTCCTAGTTCTGGCTATTATGAGTGATTTTCTAATGAAATCTGGACATTCTGGGCATTATCTTACAATATGGGGAATTTTTAAAGGTTTTCTGTTTTAGCAGGCCTCTCCTGTCACCATTCTGGTAGGATGACGGAAGTGCTGCCTCATTTCTCTCAACTGGAGGTAGAAATCTAGGTTTTTCCACTTGGTCTTCAATGACACACGGGTTGGGGGAGGCAGTAGATCCTCTTCACCGCTGGTGGAAAGGGAGTTCTGGCACCCCACTAGGCTTCCTCGGATGACACCATGAAGGTGGGAGGGTACCTGGTCACTGCTGCCTACACGACCCCCACAGACACTGCAATGGAGGTGGGGTGGACACTCCTTTTTTCAGTGTCCAAAGTGTGAACTCTCTACAAGGCCTCTTCTGACACCAACACAACAAGGAGCAGGAAGGGAGCCTTGCCTACTGCCAGAAGTGGAAGATGAGATTCCCCACATGGTCTCCAATGACACTATCTGTAGGGTAGGGGGGGCGGCGCCTGTGGCGAGCAGAGGGCAGGAAGGCTCATCACTGCCCAGCAGAGATGCAAGTCCCTCCAATGGACCTTCCTGGCCATGGGGCTGGAAGTCTGAGCTCCCAAATCTGTTTCTGCTGGTGGGGATGGGGCTACGTTTTCTGCATTGTGTTTGGTGAGCAGAGCAGTGACTTTAAGTTTTCTGATTTGCTAGCCTGCCACTTTCCTGGTCCTCTACTTAGAGAGTGGATTTTTTCACCTTGCTTGTTGGGTGTTCCCAGACTGCTGGCTTATCCAGTATCCAGCATGGAATACACACTGCAAGCAAACAAAAACCCAAAAAACCCAGAGTACTTTTTACTGTATCATTTCTGGAGGTTCAAGTATTCTAGCTGGTCTGTCTTCCCTCCATCTTTCACAATCTTCTTAATTTTTTGTTTAATGTCCAGGGTTTTTAAGCTGTATTTAACGGGAGAAATAGGGGAAAGGACGTTCACTCCATCTTTTCAGAAGCAGGACTATATTAATTTTATAATTAATATTTCCCTCTTTACCTTGAATTTAGAAAACTGAGTAACTTAAACCTAGCATTTTTATCTGTGTTCTAGAAATGAAACAAAAAGTGGAGGATATGCAAAAAGGATTTCTTAAACATTTAGTGTCAAATACTACAGTGCCAGGCCAAGTCCACAATGACTAATGGCAACTTGGTAAAATATTACATAAATCTGTCCAGACTATGTATATTTGAGGCTATAAATATGGGGGAAAAAAACAAAAAACCCACCATCATTGACATATGCTGTTCTTCAGGAGAAAATTAAGACAGCATAAAAATTATCAGAAAGATTAAATCTAAAAAGGACAAAGGATGTAAACAATGAGAGGAAGGACTTTGGAAAGATATTTACAAGGTAACCAAAAGGAATAAAAATGTGCTACATACTTGCAAAAGAACATCTGAATCACAAAATGTTCATGCAGTGTTTCCCTGATAGTAACAAGTTCTTGCTAAGTGACGATGGAAAAAAATGATTCCAAGGTTCATATAACTCCCATTTGATCATATGAAAGTATGTTAATGTAAGTCCTTTTGAAACTGTATTTTTCTTTCTTTCCTATTTGTCTCTTTCTGCTACAGTTCTAGACTTAACTGCTCATCTCCTACTCCTTTCTCTTTTCAACTATTAAGAACCACTAAATTGAAATTCATGTACTAAAATTTGAGCATGGTTCTAGAATAAAACCACACAAAAGAAACTAAAGCATAATCTAATTTCACTTGAACTTGTAGCTCCAAAGGGAAGCTTTCATCATGATTCCTTGGTCCTGTTCTATACTGCAACCTATTAAGTTCAGGTGTAACAATCTCAGAAAACAAAACAATCTGAAAGAGGGAAAAACTCTCAAAAAGGACAACTTCTGATGAGAAAACAAAAAGTACCTCTTCGTCCAACTCTTTCATTATCTTGTCTAGTTTTATGTTTGACGTTCTGTAAAAGTAAAAGCAATATAGATTAGAAATACATTTACTTTTTACTGCCTGGGGTGAAACACCACATTCCTTACTTTTCCATTTAGCTAAGATTTCTTAACCTTTTTTGTGTATATGCTGTGGACCCTTCTGAAGTCAGTCTGGTGAGGCATATAGCATTTTTTCACAAAAATATTTTTAAAGCATAAAATACATAGGATTAAAAGAAATTGTGAAATATAGTCATGAACTTTTTAAAACTTTTTAAAACTAATATATATGTTTCATTAATATATTAAATGACACAATCTAGCAAAAGTAATTTTAAAGTAGTAATAAGCATAAATGGAATTTAGAGATAGTATTTGCATTCTAGGAAAATATTTGTGTGATTTCTACTGGTGATAAAAAAATTCACAGCTACTGCTAATACTTATAGATTAATATGTTCATAATTAAAGAAAATGCTGAATTTCAACTAAAGTTTACAGAAAAGATTCACTATTCTCCCCCAAGTTTAAGACCTTAAATTCCATGCATGGATGCTTTAGGAGAGGTTCAAGGATTCTAGGTTAAGGAGCCCTGAATTCCTCAGGCAATACTTAATACTAAACAAAATCAATCACTTAAACTTTAATGCAAGATTAAGTAAATGAAGAGAAAGGTGGCATATATAAAGCAAACTTGGCAACTTGGGCAAAAATCTGAGATAAACTGGAAGTGTATCATCTCCATCACAATTCATATTTTGGGCTCTAAACACATTTCTGAGCTTCAAATCTGTATACGCAATGCTTCACTTGGATGTCTCACCAAATACTTTATTCAGCATGTCCAAAGCTAAACTTATTCCCTCTGCCCCACACCCCTGCCCCCACACCAATCTGCTGCTCCTCTGCTATCCCCAAACAAGGACCCCACCTGGGAATTCTCCCCGACTCATCTTCCTCCCTCATTCTCACACAGTGAATAAATATCAAGTGCCGTCTTATTAACCAGAGAGTTCTTTTTAAAAAGCAAATTTGATCTTTTGTTTTCCTTTAAGTTTAATAACTTTTAATGCTTTAGAGAGATCAAACCAGTCAATCCTAAAGGAAATCAGTCCTGAATATTCATTGGAAGGACTGATGTAAAGCTGAAATTCCAATACTTTGGCCACCTGATGTGAAGAACTGACTCACTGGAAAAGACCCTGATGCTGGAAAAGACTGAAGGCAGGAGAAGGGGACAACAGAGGATGAGATGGTTGGATGGCATCATCGACTCGATAGACATGAATTTGAGCAAGCTCCAGGCGTTGGTGATGAAGAGAGAAGCCTGGTGTGCTGCAGTCCATGGGGTCACTGAAACACAACTGAGCAACTGAACTGAATGCCTTTCAATCACCCTTAGGATAAATTCCAACTTTCTTATCTTTTCAAAAACAGAGTCTTCTAAGATTTAGAATCTCTTAACCTACCCAAACCTATCTGAGGTCACCACCTCCCTCCCCACCAAACATGCCCTCATTTTCATGGAATTGTCGGCCACTTTGGCCACTCTTAATTTCTTCATTATTTTGATCCCTACCACCATCACTAATTTGTCATTTGCCTTCTAGCTTTAATTATACAAACTGTTCAACATTTATATAATAATATTTATCCACTTCCTTCTCCTTATTTCTATGTTTTACACCCAGAAATTCCTTACAAATCCTGTGTTCAGGATTATATTAAAGTACTTTTCTTAAAAAAGGCCTTTATTAAAGGCTTCACCATTTAATCTATAGGCAGCAAGCAGTTTACTAGTTTCTTCTCCCCTAATCACAAAATTACCACTCTTACCAATTCCTTTTTTTTAATACTTCATCTCCATATTACCTACTTTTTATTTATTCAATACTATCCACTAACAGTAACTATAAAATGTTAAAGTTTGTAATAAGTAACTCAGCATTATGCTGCTGCTGCTGCTGCTGCTAAGTCACTTGAGTCGTGTCCGACTCTGTGCAACCCCATAGACGGCAGCCCACCAGGCTCCCCCGTCCCTGGGATTCTCCAGGCAAGAACACTGGAGTGGGTTGCCATTTCCTTCTCCAATGTGTGAAAGTGAAAAGTGAAAGTGAAGTCGCTCAGTCATGTCCGACTCATAGCGATCCCATGGACTGCAGCCTACCAGGCTCCTCCATCCATGGGATTTTCTAGGCAAGAGTACTGGAGTGGCTTACCATTGTCTTCTCCGCAGCATTATGCTAGGCTATTTTAAATTCTCTTGATCACTTTATATTTTCATAAATATATTGGCTCTTAGAAAATGAGTAAATCAGGTATTAAGTGAATAGTCTGCACTGGATGTGTATCAGTGGCAATCTTGACATCCCTGCCTTACTTCCATCCACTTTTAGGGATGTGGAGTGCAAACAGGCATTTGCTATGCAACTGTTAATGGGAAAAACGTAAAGCATATTCTCACCTGCACTTCTGCTCCATTTCATCTTTTAATTGCATTTCATTATGTAACTGTTCTTCCAGCTTATAAATTGTTTTCTGCAAATTTTCCTGCTTTAATTAAAAATAAAAACTCACTTTAATAAGAGTATTCATAGAGAATTTTAAAATAGCAAGTTTATATTACCATTTTATAGCTGTTCACAAGGAAATTATCTGATCCAATCTTACCTTTTTCCCTTTTGTCTGAAATTTTTATTAACTCAACAAGCATTTCCTTCTAACACTAATATGTCAGGTTGGCACTAGTAATATAAAAATTCAAAAGATCTGGCCCCAGTTCTCATAAAACTAATAGTTAAATAGTGGGACACAGGGAATACAAGGGGGAAAAGAACCTACAATAACTCAAAGACATATACACAAAATGTTATGATGTAGTAGATATAAACAAAATTACACATAAGGTGTACTGCACAAGCAAAGAGGACAGACCTCATCTGCCAGGAAGATGGAAAGTTTAAGATGAGACTTGTAAGAAGAGAAGTATTTACCAAGCAGAGGAAGTGAAAGAATGAATGCATTTTGGCCAAAATGAATGAGTCCAAAAGTAGAGAGACAAAGAAAATACGATTGGATGATGGGGAGAAATCACACCCAGAGGACAGAACATAACAGGGAGACTGAGTCACATAACAGCTGAAAAGGCAAGTGGGACTATTTCCTTGTATGCAGAAAAGGAGTTGGGCACTTTAACCTGTAAACACTTTAAAAGGGAAAATGACAAGAGTGTTGGCATTTTAGAAATATCACTTCAGTAAAAAAGAAGGTGAATACATTAGATAGCAGAGAAATTCTAGACAAAGAAAAACCAATTAACAGACAGTCCAGGCGAAAAAGAGTACACAAGTCTAATGTAAGGAAGAAGCTGTAGAAATGAAGAGGAAATGAATTACTGCATCAATCAGAAGGCAGAATTTATGATCCAGCAACCAATTAGAAATAAGAACAGAATAGCATTACAAAAGATGTGTGACAAAAAGAATTACTGGGGAGAGGATGGAGAGATTTCGAAAGACTGAGTTCGGCTTAGACCTAGGTTGAGGTGTCTGTAAGTTGTGCAGGAAGAGAACTCCATTCAGAGAGAAAGAAAGGATTCAGGTCTAAAGCTCAGAGAAACAAGCTGGTCACACATGAGATTAATTACAGAAAACGGGCAGAGAGCCAAGGTCAGAAGTATGTTGAGAAACATTTAATAATTAAGGGGAGGGGGAAGCAGGAGAGTCTGCAAAGAGGACTGAAAATAAAATCCAGAGGCAGAAAGAAAAGAGAAAAGAAATAATGAGAATATGAGAGTTCTTAGAGTTCTAAGGAGGAAGGACTGCTCAGTGTCAAATGCAACAAAAAAGAAAAAATAAGATATGAAATGAAAAATATTCATCATATTTGGCAACTGCAAAACTGTTCACAAGCATCTCTGCTAGAAGGATTTCAGAGAAGAGTTGAAAATTAAATTTGTTGACTTTTATACTTAGTTCTAGGTTAACAGAAATAGTAGGTAGACAAACGTTTTCTTCTTCCCCTCTGATCTTAAACAGAGAGAAAGATAGGAGCCACTGACAGAAACTTATGGCAATCACCACTGAACAAGATCAACCCAAAAAAAACACGCTGCCATTGAATTTTTTTTTTAAGTCCTAATGTACCTCTATACTTACAGATAAGTAATACAGTGAGAGTGGAGTTATAACAGCTCCTTATTTTCACCTTCTCCAGATCAAATTTTTAATTTTGAAGATTTCTGAGTCCTGGTTAGCTATATAACTTGGCAAATAGCTTTACTGGGATGGGAATTTAAAAGAGAAAAACACATAATAGCTAACAGGTACCCACCCAGTTCATTCCCCTTTTTCTCACTTCCCCTTCCCACCATATGCTCTCTCGAATATAAGAGTAAACATATGAAGGAGAAACAGAAGAATTTTATCAGCGTTTAAAAATGAACGCTGCCTATTCCTCGTCTCAACTAAAAATACAGGCTGCAGCACACAGAGAGTTCAAAGACTGGTCTAAGGACGGCCAGGTTTATTTCTGGTATATCTGAGAAAATCTCCAGTTAACCCGAAAGGACCTCCTCAAACACAAGCAAGTAAGCATTCTTTAAATCCGCGTTCTTACGAACTACTCTCACAATGAAACGAACTCACGTCTCTAGCATTTACTTCCCACAGTCATTCACTGTCCAGGGTCAAACGAGATGATACTCACTGTACCAGTTACCCTCCACAGGCCACCTCTCTCTTTCAGCCTCGAAGACCCATCCTCTGCCTTCCTGGTCATGAAATTTACAGACTGCATTACGTGGGCTCTTCTGTTCCATGATTTTAAAGTTGGTTTCAGCCTACAGGTGCCACTGGCTGGAGATCAGTTGGGAGAAATGAAATATCCACTCTCCTCACTCTCCTCTTGCCTTATTGTGGCTTTGGCAGTGTTCTATGTTCTATGCTCCTCTTTCCTGATTCTACACATTCTCTCTGAAACGTGGGAGCAAGATTTGTCTCTCCCTTGTCCTTCAGACTAGGGGCAATGGCTTCCCACTGCTGTCAATCAATGGCTGCTTTACACCCTTTATTGATTGCTCCCTGTGATCCTGCTCATAACACCATTTACAGTCCCTTCATTAAACTCTCTTCACGAACAAACAAAATGTGGTATATAGATATAACAGAATATATTAAGCCTTAAAAAGGAATGAAATTCGGATACATCTACAACATGCTTGAGCCTTGAGGACATTAAGTAAAATAAGCCAACCACAAAAGGTCAAATATTGTATGATTTCACTAGAATAGTCAAATTCACAGAGACTGAAAGTAAAGACAGCAGTTATCAGGGGCTGGAGGGAGAGTGGAATGCAGACTTTAATGGGTACAAAGTTTTAGTGTGGGATGAAGAAAAAGTTCTTGAGACGATGGTGGTGATGACTGCATAACAATGTGAGGGAACTGAAATGGTGTTAATAAAACGGTAAATTTTGTGTTACATAAATTTTATCACACACAAAAAAACCTCTCATTTAAACCTTCTGAATGTGCCATCTGTTTCCCTGCTAAGATCCTACCTGATGCACTGATTTATCATAAATTCCTAATTCCAAAGATTAAAAAGACCACCTCTGTCAACCTGTGTAGCAACATGTAGTGTATTAACTGCTTCCACATATAATATCCCATTTGATATTCAGGCAAAAAATCAAACAGGAGAGGAGACAGTAGGTAAAAAAATGCTATAAAAATTTAGGCTAGGGACTTCCCTGGTGGTCCAGTGTTCAAGATTCTGAGTTCCCAAGGCAAAGGGCCCTGGTTCGATGCCTGGTCAAAGAACTAGATCCCAAGAGTTTACATGTTACAACTAAGACTTGGCACGGCCAAATTAAAAAAAATCAGGCTCACTAACTACACATTCGGAAGCAATATATATATTAGTATCATGCATACAAAATACATTATCCACAAGACAGCTTTTAAAAAAATAAAAATAAGAAAATACCTACCAAGCTTTTATCCACATTAGAGCTAGTTCTGTTATCGTTAGGATTTGCTGAAGATAAGTATCTGGGAAGAAAAATAGTTTTTAAAAGAAAACAAAACAGTCTTTAATATCAAGTAGCAACCAGTAACAAATACTATATGCCTATTTTTTGAACTTACTCTGCTTTTAAAAATTGAGTGCAGGTTCTTAATTCTTTATTTTTACAAACATAACACAGAAATAACATGTATATTAAGTAAAACCAACAGTTAGGTCTGAAGTGGTCTATCCTGATGGCTCAGTCTGCCTGCAATGAGGGAGACCTGGGTTGAAACCCTGACCAGGAAGATCCCCTGGAGAAGGAAATGGCAACCCACCCCAGTATTCTTGCCTGGAGAATCCCATGGACAAAGGAGCCTGGTGGGCTACATACAGTCCATGGGGTCACAAAGAGTTGGACATGATTGAGCAACTTCATTTTCACTTTCATGAGACATGAATACAAGGAAAAATCACAGACCATAATCTAATGTATGATAATGTAATACAAATAGTGCATGTGTGTATGTAATGATTATTTAATTCAAGATTACCTTTGTGTAGAAAAAGTAATTAACTGCTGAACTCTACTATAGAAAATCTGAAAACACTTAGGGGGGTTGTTTATATCAACATCTTGAGTGTTTTAGAACATTCAAGACAGAGAATAATTGATAAAAATATAAAATTTTTAAAAGAGAAAAAAAGAAAGAATGTTGGAACAAACATACCACTTTACAGGGTCTTTGTGCATTTCAATATAAAATAGTTCCAATATTATAGTCATAGAGTATTAGGAAGGGAAAAGAGATTAAAATACTGTCTTTTTCTAGGGATCAAAACTCAACTATTACCTACTTGACTGATGATACAGAGCAAGTATTCTAGTATCAAAAGAACGAAATTATTGCCTTATAGTTGGATTCCCTGGAGAAGGAAATGGAAACCCACTCCAGTATTCTTGCCTGGAGAATCCCATGGATGGAGGAGCCTGGTAGGCTACAGACTGGTAGGCCCCAGTCCATGGGGTCACAAAGAGTCAGACACGACTGAGTGACTTCACTATCACTATCACTATAGTTGGATTACTGGAGAAATTTCATAACGCAGGACTAAACTGAATTCCTGTTTTCTAAACTTGACCTGAATTAACCTCTTATTAAAAGTTTTGACTACAATGAAAAGATGTTTCACTTTAAAAGAAAGTAAGCTATATAATAACCTCAAATTTAATCATTACTCCAAGAAATTCAAATGTCTACTACCATTTAAATGGAGTATAATTTGACTAGAAGTACATATTCTAAAATAAATTGATCAAGCAGATTTGACATACCCAGTTGATGCTGCCATACAGTTCAATTCACTTTTATATACTGGTGTAGCATTTTATTTAGATTTCTGTTGTGTAGCATTAGCCAACCTACATTGTACAACTTATCCATTTCCTCACTAGGATATGAACATCTCAAGACAAGACTCTGTATCTTATTAATCCTTATACCTGACAAAGAGTAGACTGTCAAATGTGTCTGTTGAATGAATGCCCAGCATATAAACATAATGTGAAATGTTTAACTTGTATCTGAAGTCTACTAGAAAAGGCTAAAACTAACATTAGCTCATACTAATGATAATGATAACACTGAGTGCTAATGCCATGCAGAGCACTGCTCTAAGTGTTGTACTGTGTTTTGATTTATTTAGCCCCTACCACAACCCTGAGACCCAATTATTATCCCCATCATCCCTATTTTTGAGGAAATGAAGGTATAAAAGATCAAAGCTATTTGCCTAAGGTCACAACGCCTTATAATGTAAAATATGGTGAATTCACTGAAAAGTTTTAGGGAGGAATCTCTTAATTTTTGAAGAGTTGAAAACTATAGGCCTTTTTTAACATCAATATAGCGATGATAATGCTAGAAGACTACATACTGTTTAAAAATGCATTATAAATCCAGAAGTCTTTGGGTAACAGGATTAAGCAAAATATCAATAGTAACAGAATCTCTTGACCTAAGCTGTAATGTGAAGAAACATTAAGTTATTCAGCAAAGAATTTCTGAAAAACAATATCCTGAGCATGGATGAGTTTGAAAGATACTAAATATGAAATCCTGGAAATATAATTAATTGGTGAATGTGACATATTAATATATCTTTTTATACACCATTAAATCTACTTTAAATGTTCTAACGTGAATTTTAGACATCCCTAAGAAAATAATATGACTACAACAAAATCAGTGCCTACTCCCAAAACCAATGTGTAGCATACTTACCTACGATTGCTATAATATGTAAATCCTACAAAAGGTAGTTGATTGCCAACAAAAGCTTTAGGTATAGGGAATGTTTCTTCATCTCCTTTATCTTCTTCCAAGTCATCAAAGTTACTTGTGTCTATGTCACTACTTAAATCAGGTACGACTGGTGCTACAGCTAAAATCAGAAACAAAATTAGCTTCATTTCAAATATAATATCAAGTGAAGCAATGATTTTGCACTAACTACTAATGATTTCCTACATATAAATAACTTGTGAACCACAATTTCTAAATGGGCTGAATTCTATTACAATAAGCTTTACCAGGATTATTGATCAGCAGCTACAGATCACTGATTATATAATTCTGTAAATCAATTATTTTCAAAAATAATTATAATTATCATATATACCTCAAGTTTAATTTGAGTATTACAAGTCAAGTATTATTAAGGTTTGTTTTAAAATACACTGTAGTATAAGATGTGCAAAAGCAATTAGGACTACAGAAAAGACTGTTCAGAAACTATAGGGCAAAACAAATTGCACTTAAAGTTGGTTAGCTTCATATACAGTATTTCACTTGTTAATCTGCTCTACAACAAACTAGAAATCAGTCACCTCTCTTAGCAGTCTTGGGTATAGTTAATAATTTGTTACTGAAATATTTTTATTTATCTAGAATCTAGATAATCAATAGTCCCCTCCTCACCTGCTCGATAGCTCTATAAGAGCAAAGTTTTTTTTTTTCTTCCCAATTAATGTTGATTTACAATATTGTGTTTCAGGTGTAAAGCTAAGTGATTCACTTATGTGTGTGTGTGTGTGTGTGTATTTTTGGTTTTTTTCCAGATTCTTTTCCATTATTGGTTATTATTATGATATACTGAATAGGAGCGAAGTATTCTGAATTATATTTTCAGACTACTAATAGTTACCTTCCTTGAAATAAGTGATTAGGGGACAACTCAGGTAAGTCTTATAAAATGGCTGTTGGGAAAAGACAGCAGGGATACAAAACCTCAACAAAGAATCTTCTTCAGGAGTTCTAAACTTGATGGGAAATAAGACCCACATACACTTAAAATAAAACTATATGTGACAATGCAAATCTTCATGACAGAAATTATCATATGAAACTAGTACTACCACTGTCTTTTTTTGGAGCTTAAATACACTACAGAAGGTACATCTAAAATAAATTTTTGGAAAAACATTTTCCAGTCTAAAG
This sequence comes from Moschus berezovskii, assembly GCF_049115385.1. Lineage (NCBI taxonomy): Eukaryota > Metazoa > Chordata > Mammalia > Artiodactyla > Moschidae > Moschus > Moschus berezovskii. Next base: position 3,833,786 of record NC_142487.1, on the reverse strand, counting down.
ATACAGGAGTATAATAAAACATCATTGAAATATTATCATCAAAACATTCAATAATTATTTTACATACAGTCATTTCATGTTCCCTAAGAGAAAAAGATGAAGAAGAGCAAACAGAAGTAACTGACATTACAATCTTAATTTCACACATAATTTGAATTATTGCTCTACTAAATCATCTGGGTATCCCAGGCAAGAAGTAACTATTGTCGTGCATCTCAGATACAGTGACCTATCAGATAAATTTGGGAACAAAACAACAGATTTAATCAAAAGAAGCTGCAATTCTAACAGTGAACAGGAAAAGAGCTTTTCCACCATTTTCTTTCCTTAATGGCCAAGAAAACTGCCCAACTAGACGATTCGAGCTTCCCAACATTAACTGCCTAATTTGTGGAAAGAGTGGAAGAAAGGATTGTCATTCCTTATGTAGTACATCCTCTTAGCACAAATTTAACCTTAAAACAGTAGTTCTCAATCAGGGACAGGTCTAGGTCCTCAGGGATATTCAGCAAAGTCTGAAGTTCTCAACTGGGGACAATTTTGGCCCCTCAGAGATATTCAGCAATGTCTGAATGTCAGAAATGTCTGGGTGCATAATTTTTGTTGTCACAACTGGGGGAGGGATGTTGCTGATGGGTAGAGACCACATCCTTTCCAGCATTTGTTATCTGTAGACTTTTTTTGATGATGGCCATTCTGACCAGTGTGAGGTGAAGACATTGTATACTGATCAAAGGGTCAATTTATGAAGAAGATACAACAATGATAAACATATGTGCATACAACAACAGTTCCAAAGGTACACATATACACATATAAATGACATAAAAGAAACAGTTCTAAGAGTATCTTCAATAACCCACTTTTATTTTTTTTTATTTTTTATTAGAAAACTGAAATTTACAAAGTGTTTATATCACTCACTGAGTACATGGCATTTAAAAAACAACATCATTAAAGAAAGATAACAAAAATACAAAGTCTTAAAACCTACGGGATATGGAAAACATTATCCACTGAGGCCTTAAATGTAGTAGACTTTATATAAAAAGGAAAAGCAATGAGTATACAAGTATACAGCCAGTTTAAGAAGTTAGCAAGATAAGCAGAATAATCATAAAGAAAAGAAAGCACCTAATACATACCAGATATTAATGCAATAAAAATAAAATTGAGAGGCTCAACAGAGTCAAAACAGCCTTAAATGAACACTGGAGTACATGTGTCTCTTTCAATTCTAGTTTCCTCAGTGTATATGCCCAGCAGTGGGACTGCTGGGTCGTATGGCAGTTCTATTTCCAGTTTTTCAAGGAATCTCCACACTATTCTCCATAGAATAACCCACTTTTAATAGTGAGCAGAAAATCCAAACAGAAGATAAGTAAGAAAATGGAGGACTTGACTAACACTGTAAACCAAATAGATACAACAGAAGAATAAAGCACACCCCAACACCAATAGCAGAATACACATTTTTCTCAAGTGCACATGGGACTTCTCCAGGACAGACTGTATATTAGTTCAAAATACAGCAAATTTAAAGAGGCTGAAATTATACAAAGCACCTTCTCCAACCACAATGGAATGAAACAAGAAGTCAATAATAGAAGGAAAATTACAAGATTCACAAATATGTGGAAATTAAACAGTATTCTCTTAAGCCATGAGCTGAAGACATGAAAAAGAAAGAAAACGCTTTGAGATGAATGAAAATGAAAACAACATACCAAAACTTATGGGATTCAGTGAAAACAATACTTAGGGAAACACTTTACTTGTAAATGCCTATGTTATATAAAAAAAGGATCTCAAATCAACAACCCAAAACCAGAAGAAGGAAAGAAAAAATACAGATCAAAATGCAAGTAAATAAAATACGTAACAGAAAATGAACCATGAAAATTAACAAATAATTGGTTCTTTAAAAAGATCGATCAAATTTGCAAATCTTTTACTTCAATAAGAAAAAAGGAGAACAACTAAAATCAGAAATTAAAGTAGGGACATAATTATCAAGCTTCTACAAATAAAAGGGATGAAATTTAAAAACTATGACAGTTGTACACCAACATATTAGATAACTGAGATGAAATGACAAATTCCAGAAACACAGACTATCAAAACTTGTAAAAGAAAATTTGAAAAGACCTATGGTAAGAGATATAATCAATAACAAAAAATGTCTCAACAAAAAGCCCAAGACAAGATGGTTTCACAATTGAATTTCATCAAACACATAAAGAAGAATTAATGCCAATCCTCACAATTTTCCAAAGACAGAAGAGGATGAAACATTTCCTAACTCATCCTATCAAGCCAGAATTACTCTGACACCAAAGCCAACCAAGACACCACAAGAAAAAAACACAAACCAATATCCCCCGATGCAAAAATCTTTAACAAAATACTAACTGAATGTAGCCTCATATTAAGAAGGTTATAAACTATGATCAAGTGGGATATATTCCAGAGTGGCTTACCACATGAAAGTTAATCAGTGCAATACATCACATTAATAGCATTAAGGAAAAAACCCACATGATTATTTCAAATAACACAGAAATGGCATTTTACAAAATCCAACACACTTTCATGATAAAAATACTCAGTCAACAAGGCATAGAAGGGAACTTCCTCAATATATTAAAGGGCACTACTGAAAAACCCACAGCCCACATCATCTGCAACAGGGAAAGATTGAAAGCTTTCCCCTAATGATCAGGAACAAGACAAGGAAGGATGTTCAATTTCACTACTGCTATTCAACAACATGCTGAAAGTTCTAGTCAAAGCAAACAGGCAAGAAAAGAAAATAAAAGGCAGCCTAACTAGAAACACATTCAGTAATTGCTCTAAAAATTCCACTGTCTTTTTTTTCAGGAATGGACAAACCCATTCTAAAGGTCATATGGAATCTCAAGGGATCCCAAATACAGGCATACCTTACAAATATTGTGAGTTCCACTTCAGACCAGAGCAATAAAGCAAACAGTGCAATAAAGTGAGTCATATAACTTTTTTTGGCTCCCCAGTGTGTATAGAAGTTATGTCAACACTATAATGTAGTCTGTTATGTGTACAACAGCATTATGTTTTAAAAACTGTTAAAATTAAAAACCTAATTTAAAATTAAGGCCTTAACAAAAAATATTTTACTCCTAAAAAATGCTAACCATCATCTGACCATACAGTGTTGCCACAGATCTTCAATTTGTAAAAAACTGAAGCTATCTGTGAAGCACAATAAAGCTAGGTATGCCCGTAATCAAAACAATCTTGAAAAAGAAGAACGAAGTTGGAAGATTCAGACTTTCTGATTTCAAAAGCTACTACAAAGCTACCACAATCCAAACTGTATAGTACTGGCATAAAGACAGGTATACAGATTAATGGAGTATAACAGAGAGTTCAGAGATTAAACCCTCACATTATATGTTCAAATGCTTTTTGATAAGGGTACCAACACTATTCAAGGAAAAAAGGACAGTCATTTCAACAAATGGTGCTGGGAAAACTGGATATCTATATGCAAAAGAATGAAGTTGGATTCTTATCTTACACTATACATAAAAATTAAAAGAACAGAAAGCAATGACTCTGACAGTAACTCAAAAGAATGGAAAGCAATGACTCTGACAGATACTTGTATACCAATGACCAGAGAAACATTACTCACCATAGCTAAAAAGACAAGCATTCTGAAGTATCAGTCAATAGAAGAATGGATTTTTTTTTTAAGTGGTATAAACACACAATGGAATACTATTCAGCCTAAAAATGGAATGAAATTCTGATGCAGGCTATAATATGGATGAATCCTGAAGACAAGCTAATGAAATGTCAATCTCAAAAAGATAAAGAATGTATGAATTCACTTGTTTGAAGAAGCAAGAACAGTCAAATTCATAAAGCAGAACAGTGGCCACTGGAGGTTGGGATAAGGCTAGATTGGAGATTTAAGCTTTAATGTGTTACAGAGACTTAGTTTGGTTGGGATGATAGAAAAGTTCTGAAAATGGATGGTGATGTGGTTACACAGCAATCTGAAGGTGCTTAATGCTACTGAACTGTGTACTTAAAAATTGTTACAATGGTAAATTTTAAGATATTCATCCTTATGACAATAAAAAAAATATTTCTTAAAGTTTATTTTTTTAAAAAGAACCCAACATACTGTTGAGGTAGTCTAAACTTCTAAGACACTAAAACTTGCTAGCTCCTAAATTTTTTATCCACGAAGCTCACATTGATTATCTTTTTCATGAAAATATAAAATCCTAAGAGAAGACAACCAGACCTGATGGAAAAACAGAACCTAAAGTAGCACATATGTGCATACAATTGTTTGCTTTTAACTAAACTGAAAACTCATCACATGTTTTGACAGTTACCACAGTTAACCGTAAGTGTCTCCCATCAACTAAAAGGTGGATTAAGTAATGGCAATATCTTATCTGAAATGAGATCATGAATGGCAAAGTTTTTCAAGTAACCACATATGTAAGATAGCATTATTAATAATGTGTTATTATATGTAATAAATGTTATAATTTTGTTTTCCCTAAAATTTAACTGCGAACAAGTGCCAATCCCCTGCATTTCTAATCTATATAATACTGAATAGTAGAAATCTTTAAATGGTACATGGTATTTCACAAGATCAAAGATGCTGGAGTCAAAGAGACTGAGACTTGAGTCCTGACGTTCTCATCTGCTAGCAGTGTGACCTGGAGAAAGCTATTTCGGTCTTCTCATTTCTTGTCTTTAATCTGTCATTTCTTCAATTCTATCCCAAATGAGTGGAAAAAGTAATTTTTACAGTCTTAATACTTTGTGCCTCTAAATTAAGAGTGAGTAAGATCAGGAAGCTTGTGGAAATTCTGCCAAAAATCAAGCTGTTTTATATTTGTACCCTGCTCCCACATGACCAAGGAACAGACGGTGAAGACTGCCGTTATAACTTGCAGACATGTAAGTGGTAAAACTACCAAAAGAACTATTATTTGCAAAACAGCAAGAAATCTTGCCAAAGAAAATTAGAGAGGCAAAAGAAAATTAAAAAGAACTATAACTGTTATATAATTTTTAAAATCTTGGCAGGTCAGAGAGGTCAGTTCAGAATAGAAGTATTCTTGGTATTTTAGGGGTGGGAAGTTAAGAAGGGGTAGGAAGAGAGAAAGGGAAGAAGAGAACAGTAAGTCCTACAGACTTCAATTTTTTTTTTTTTTACAGTAAACACAAAATAGGAGCTATTAGGATCAGGATTATTAGGATTAGAAAGCTCTCAAAATGCTCAAGCACATTAAGTCTAAATAGACTGAAGCAAAACCATAGGTAAAAATATAAATCTGGAAAAGATACAGAAATGATAACAATACTAATGATAACACTACCTATTTATAGAAATTCTTTAAACATGCAGTTCATTCGATTTAAATCAATGACACAATTCATCTTACTTGCTTTTTCCATCAACAGTTATAGTAAGGAAGTATAATATAAAAAATGCCACTGCTGTGGATGCCTCAATTCCACTAGGCTATGAGCTGTTTTCCTAGTGTCTGCAATAGAGCTGTGCTCAGTGGATTCAGCAGGTGGTCAATGCTTGCTGACTAGACTGCCTCCTCTCCTAATTAATACCAACTTTCAATACACAAAAGGAATTATGTCTTCCCTACTTTTTACAGTGAATTATTGTATGGTTACTCTGGAGTTATTTATGCATAGCTTCACTTTGAAAAAGAAGCAACAGAAAGATATTACATGGTAGTTTCTGCAGTTCTCTTTTAAATTTTCTGATTTACAATTGTAAACGTATGTTTCCAGCCTTCTGAAACTTTACTGAGAGCATAATTTGAATAAAAAACAGAATTTTTCAAAGCAGCCACTTATCATCTCCCTCTACTTATCTCTGTCTTGCAAGCTTCTCTTGCAACAGGAAAACAATAATCATGCCACATTTACTTATGAGGAGGAGAAGTTCCTTATTTCCCAGCTTATAACTGTCAATAGAGTCTCTCAAGGTGATGCTGCTCCTGCAGCTTCTCCAGACAGCAATGTCAGTATCTGCAGTGGTGTCATTTCTTAATTTCCAGAAAACTTTATTTCCCCTTTTCCCTCTGCAGTCAGTTTTATAGCTTAGTACAATATATGTACTGTATGTGAACACAATATGATATATAACAAGGATATTTCACTAATATTGGCAAACCTACATGATCTATTTCTTCAAAATTAAAAAGAATCATCTCTTGCAATCTCAACTAGATAGGCAGATCTTAAGACGAATACCTAATTTGTAACTGTTTCTAAAACAGCTGAGTTCATTTCATATTTACGGTCCATTGCTGATGCTGCAGCAGGAAGTTAAGGGCTGACATACACTATCCTTTCTCTGCTAAGTGAAAAAGGGAACAATTCCTGAGACATCAGCAAGGGAAAGGTGAATTCTTGGCCTCCCAAATCCACAAAGATCATGGGAACCTCTGGTGCCATTATGATTTCGATTCAGCTACGTTAAACAAGGTTTTCTGTGAACTGTCATAATCTCAACTGTTTTTAAAACAGGGAAATAGTCTAAATGGACTGAAAATTAACTTCCTACATACTACAAATTTTTATTTATTTTTATTGCAAGTTGCAATTCTGACGGAACCAAGAATACCATAATTTCTTACATGCTATCACAAATTAAATTCTGATAGAACCTCCTTATACTTTAGGTTTTAGCAAAAATAAGAGAATAAACTTTTTTCATGAGAAATATTACCTCTTAATTACTGACTTCCTCTATAATGAGATACTGAAGTCTATACAAAGCAAATTCAACAAAGATCAAGTATCACATTATGATTGCTGAGCCCAACTCCATTACATGTATATAACATTTCATCTTGGCATACTGAATGGAACATCAGAGAAGAAGCTGTATATTTTCCCCAATATTTTCAAACAGTCTCCCTTTAACTAGGTTACAACACTTACATAGCTTTGGATTTTCATCAGATTTTGTGTGCTTTGGATTTTCATCAGATATACACTTATTTTAGGAAGGCAGTTCCAAGAGACTATTTACCAGAACTACTTTCAAATATTCACTGTAACATGCAAGAGAAAACAACTTACTGTCTCGAAGTGTTTCCCAAGCCCACTGATCATTTTTGAAGAAGAGATGTCGTTTGATTTCTTCTACACCATTTCGCCCTAATCTCACCTCTCTGAATAGAGAAAAGGTGAAAAATCATTAATCATTTAAGATTTTATTACTATTATCTATTCATATTTACTTGTGGGCATAATGCTAAGTTTGTGCAAGATGATAAATACAATTCTATGTCACCCTGAAATTATGTTAACTATCATGATAATTTTGGGCACACATAAAAAATAAGTTGAAGACTGAGAGTATTAAAGAAACACACACACACACCAAAAAACCCCATAGATTTATTGATCTTCCATGGTTTTTCTACTGACAACAAATAACCAGATGAATCACTTTCCTTGCTTCATTAGCCTAACGAATATTCTTGATAGGTTTTTTACAGTGGTAAACATATTTGTGGCAACAACTTTCTCACCAGCAGCTTACAAAAACTCCAAAAGATATTTTAAATATAAAATTTCCATTTTATCCTCTAGTAAATATTTCTGACCAAACACCAGTGACAACTAATTCTTGACCCTCCTACAAAATTGAGAGCTTTATGGACTATGCCAAAGCCTTTGACTGTGTGGATCACAATAAACTGTGGAAAATTCTGAAAGAGATGGGAATATCAGACCACCTGACCTGCCTCTTGAGAAACCTGTATGCAGGTCAGGAAGCAACAGTTAGAACTAGACATGGAACAACAGACTGGTTCCAAATAGGAAAAGGAGTACGTCAAGGCTGTATATTGTCACCTTGCTTATTTAACTTATATGCAGAGTACATCATGAGAAACGCTGGGCTGGAGAACGCACAAGCTGGAATCAAGATTGCCAGGAGAAGTATCAGTAACCTCAGATATGCAGATGACACCACCCTTATGGCAGAAAGTGAAGAACTAAAGAGTCTCTTGATGAAAGTGAAAGAGGACAGTGAAAAAGTTGGCTTAAAGATCAACATTCAGAAAACAAAGATCATGGCATCTGGTCCCATCACTTCATGGGAAATAGATGGGGAAACAGTGGACACAGTGGCTGACTTTATTTTTCTGGGCTCCAAAATCACTGCAGATGCTGACTGCAACCATGAAATTAAAAGACGCTTACTCCTTGGAAGCAAAGTTGTGACCAACCTAGACAGCATATTAAAAAACAGAGATACTACTTTGTCCACAAAAGTCCATCTTATCAAGGCTATGGTTTTCCCAGTGGTCATGTATGGATGTGAGAGTTGGACTATAAAGAAAGCTGAGTGCCGAAGAATTGATGCTTTTGAATTGTAGTGTTGGAGAAGACTCTTAAGAGTCTCTTGGACTGCAAGGAGATCCAACCAGTGCATCCTAAAGGAGATCAGTCCCGGGTGTTCATTGGAAGGACTGATGTTGAAGCTGAAACTCCAATACTTTGGCCACTTGATGCGAAGAGCTGACTCACTGGAAAAGACCCTGATGCTGGGAAAGATTGAAGGCAGGAAGAGAAGGGGACGACAGAGGATGAGATGGTTGGATGGCAGCACCAATTCAATGGACACAGGTTTCGGTGGACTCTGGGAGTTGGTGATGGACAGGGAGGCCTGGCATTCTGCAGTTCATGGGGTTACAAAGAGTCGGACACGACTGAGCAACTGAACTGAACTGAATGGGACAAGCTACTGATCCTTGGCCTGTTCGGTAGGCATAGAAAAAAAGCATTTTAAAATGTGACTTTAGTTGAGCTGGAAAGAGGAACTCAGCACCGAGTGCTTTAGTAGAGCACTTATAAACAACAAAAATCCCAAACTTTTTCATGTGTTAAAAGATAAACTGCTTTAGATAATAATGAGACACTTTTAATGACTTTCACTGACTCTCTCAGACTGGATTAGGGAACCTCTCCATGTTCTTTGGCACATGATACTTGAGAGTACCTATCTCTGTACAGTAAGTATCTCATCTGCTTGTCTGCTCCCCACAAAGGGCTAGGACATAGCGGAGAAGAGGCCGTGCACCTTGTTCAATTCTATACTCCAGCATGGTTTTTATATTAGACTACATTTATATAGTGCTTATATTAAAATATAGAAATTTCAAAAACTATCATGTTTCAGGTTCTAAAGGACATACTGAAGGAGGATAAATTAACTTTAATTAAAGTGAATCCGAAACCAAAACATATTTAAAGGTACAAAGCCCCTCTAGTACTTACATTAACCATATACAACCTTAAACCCTAAATGTAATCTTAGTAAGTCATCTGGTTCGTATTTAAATTTTAGAAGTAAATGACAAGGAGATATATATATATATATAATATGCCATTTCTGTTTCTAAGACGCTTACGTGCATTTACATTTATACAAAATGCTTGTTGAAACTAGAAGACCATGTTAATGAAGGAGGGACGTAGGAAATACTAATACTTTATTTTTGTATAGCTCTGCACTATTTCCTTAATTTCAAAAAGTATATGCCAGACATAATTAAATCTTTTCCCCAGCTTTACCAAGGTGTAACTGGCAAATAAAATTTTAAGATATTTAGCTTACAATGTGACAATTTTATATTGATACATATACACTGTGAAAGGATTCCCACAACAAGCTAATTACCACATCAATCACTTCACGTATTTACTTTTCCTGTTTTGGCTGGGGGCAAGAACATTTAAGTTCTAGCCTCTCAACAAATTTCAACTACACAATACAATATTAAATGGCATCAACTGGAAGACACATCATCATTTTTCTATCACTAGGGAAAAAAAAAGTCTTCAATTAAATTAGTACATGCCATTGATCTTAAGATGCATTCTAATTTTAGAGATTTTAACATGTCTCTAAAAAAATAAAATAAAACCCTCAGGGAATTCCCTTTTACTGCCTGGGTTCAATCCCTGGTTGGCGAACTAAGAGTCCACAAGCTGTGCAGCATGACCAAAAGAACAACAACAAAACCAGACTCAATAAAATACACTATCATCTTTATACTTAAAATTTTAACAATGAAAAAAATTATAATCTGATCTAGTCATCAGAAAATAATCTTTTACTATCCCAAGTTCTTCAATTCAGTTCAGTCGCTCAGTCGTGTCTGACTCTCCGCGACCCCATGAATCACATCACGCCAGGCCTCCCTGTCCATCACCAACTCCCGGAGTACACTCAAACTCATGTCCACAGAGTCGGTGATGCCATCCAGCCATCTCATTCTCCGTTGTCCCCTTCTCCTCCCGCCCCCAACCTTTCCCAGCATCAGAGTCTTTTCCAGTGAGTCAACTCGTCGCATGAGGTGGCCAAAGTATTGCACTTTCAGCTTTAGCATCAGTCCCTCCAATGAATATCCAGGATTGATCTCCTTTAGAATGGACTGGTTGGATCTCCTTGCAGTATAAGGGACTCTCAAGAGTCTTCTCCAACACCACAGTTCAAAAGCATCGATTCTTTGGCGATCAGCTTTCTTCACAGTCCAACTCTCACATCCATACAGGAAAAACCATTGCCTTGACTAGACGGACCTTGGTTGGCAAAGTAATGTCTCTGCTTTTTAATATACTATCAAGGTTGGTCATAACTTTCCTTCCAAGGAGTAAGCGTCTTTTAATTTCATGGCTGCAATCAGCATCTGCAGTGATTTTGGAGCCCAAAAAAATAAAGTCTGACACTGTTTCCACTGTTTTTCCATCTATTTCCCATGAAGTGATGGGACCAGATGCCATGATCTTTGTTTTCTGAATGTTGAGCTTCAAGCCAACCTTTTCACTCTCCTCTTTCACTTTCCTCAAGAGGCTTTTGAGTTCCTCTTCACTTTCTGCCATTCTTAGGTAAGGTAATTGAGATCCAGAAAAATCAGAAAATTATATCAGGTTTCACTGTCATGAATGACTTAAAGAATGGTAACATTTTTATTTCAACAGCGCAAATAGAGGAGCTCAGAAATAGACCTTAAAAACTGAGCAGTAAAATGAAAGTTTCCTTGAATAGTGTTCCATGTTAAAATTATTTACCTGTCAGTAAGGAAGGCACAAATCAGATTTTTTGCTTCTTTTGATATGTCATTATCATCAGGGAAGGTAAGAGAATTTTTATGGTTCATAATCTTACTGTAAGTTCCAACCAGAGAATCTGCATAAAATGGTGTATCACCTGACAAATTGACAGGGAAAACAAAAGCAAATTAAGATACATTTAGAGAAATAAGCTACAAAGGAAATGTCAGTGTTACTGCTTAATGATAATTAACTATGCATAAACTAAAAACATACACCAAATACATAAAAAGAAGTAACACATCAAGTTTGTCAAAACACACAAAGTATGTGTGTTTGGATCACAGCTTGGATCAATCTGTTTTCTACTAACAAAATCAACATTGCTTACTTAATGTAATATTTTATCAGAAGAAGCCAAGTCTAAGTATGGAGATGAAGAACTGTTAGAGGTACATAAAATTCTCCTTTACTCACCTACAAGCATTTCATATAAAAATACCCCAACTGACCACCAGTCACATTCTCGTCCATAATAACCATCGCCACCTTGAGATTTTAATACTTCAGGGGAAATATAATCAGGTGTTCCAACTGCTGTATCACATCGTACCATTCCTTCCTAAATAGAGATCAAATTTTCAATTAGGATATAAATGTAAAGTGTCAATTTTTCAACACAAGTTTTTCTTAATATAACCTATAGAACTCTAAGTCTTTATAAAAAGATCATATTAAAACCTAATGCAAACTTGACAAAAATTAATAAATAGCTTAATCCTATATACATATTATGTACATAATATATTCACATGTGTTTACTGATACTTCATAATAACATTCACTAGAAAGACATAGTGAATTTATTATTTATTATTTTCCACTTATTATTCTTTTATTATTAGACCATTTATTATTCCCCCAGTTGAAACAATAAGATGATCTCAACTGCAGAGAACAAGTATATAAGTCAAGGCAAATATGTTGAGAAACTGACAAAAGTCACTTGATAACATTAATACATAAAAGGTGATTTAATTGTTTCTTACTAAAATAGTCAATTTAACTATACTTGAAACAGAGAAAAAAACCATGTAATAAGTGACTGTACATAAATAAAACAGGAAGGCACATGCATGGAAAAAGGACATAATAGTGTTAAGCCCACTGATCTCCATTTACTATACATTTTAAACCTCTCTCCAAAATAAAAACAAAACTCTATATACCTGTTACTTACTGTAGCTGATATTAATGCAAGAGAATTATAAATATTTACGCAAAAGTTCTCACATAGGGCTTTCCTCCTAACCAGTAAGTTTCCTTTGGAAATAAATACAACTTTCTGGTTATTCTTCTATGATCAGTTTCAAAGAATATAAACTGTTTCAATTGAAAATAAAGCAGCGTACTTGCTAATTCAGCCATGTGCATGTTATTTATTATATAAACAGTGAGCATGGATATCTTTTATGACCAACTCCAAAAATAAGTAGTAAGATCTTTTCATGTTTAATAGAAGGCTCAGTAAAACACTAAAAAATACATGTATTACTGAAATCCAGTTTTTATGAAAGTCGCATTTTAACACTGGCATTAGTATTTAGTGCCATTTAAACTAAGCCCATTTCTAGTTAAAATAGTGGACATTACAGAGTTACTTTAAAAGATTCAGTAAATGTGTCAATCCACACGTCCCCTAAATAGAGAGGGGGAAAAATAAAGTACTTACAAGTTAATAACACAACAGTGAAACCATGGCATTTTAGTCCAACAAATAAGACAGGGCACATCAATTCTGTACACGTCCAGATACGGTTAGTAATTCTTAAACTCTTAAAACATTTGTAAAAAGCATCAATCTTGAATTAGCAAAACTAAATTAAAATCTAATTATTTAACCTTATTCATCTTCATACAAGTACCAAAATCTGCCAACTTCAAATGTCCAGATTTATCCAGCAGCATGTTATCAGGCTTCACATCTCTGAGGAGGGGAAAAAAAATAGAGTATCTCTGAAACAGGTCATAAATTGATAAAAATTATATGAGGCAATGGTTTTAGGTCAGATATCCTCACTCAGTTTAGGTAAGACCACCTTTAAACTATATGAGCTCTCTCTCCACATCTATAAACTGAACTTCGTCAGGGAGACTCTCTCCTATGTTATGTCTCAGAAGAAGACATACAATATTCCCTTTGAAGCAGTTTGATTCTTCCAAGAGGAAAATCAAGTCATTTGAGAGAGAACAACCATAAAAAATGTAACATTCAAACATAAAAAGTAACTGAAACACACAAGAAATATAAATACATAAATAACCCTAGAAGAGGGTCTTAAGTCACTTGCATTTTTGTGTCCCTGGCACTGAGCACAGCAATTGCAGAGAATTCAATTGGTGTTTGTAGAATAAATGAAACTACCCTTCTAACAAGTAAATATGATCTCCTCACTAATCAAAAGCAAATTAATTTGAATGTAAAAATTAAAAGCATTTAATACCCTGGAAGATACCTTAAAAAAATAGCTTATACATTTTACTTTTCAGGACACTATATAAAAGCCTATAATCAAATTAAGAAATATTAAAGAGTACATTTATGTCAACACTAAACTGAAATGTTAGAACTACAAATTTCAAAGTTTTAAATCCTGAAATACTACTTATGTCATATGGAAGAATAGGTGGACTCAGAGTGGGACGCGTTAACCAATACTTATTTTTAGCTTCTCTCTTTGACAAATAAGAAATTTTAAACATTTTTAACTTTACCTATGGATAAAACCCATGGAATGGATTGCATCCAATGCAAGAACTACTTCTGCAGTATAGAATCGGGCCCATTTTTCAGGCACATCATAGTTGCTCATTAAATTTACAAGATCTCCACCAGGCATGTATTCCATTACCATATAGAGATAACGATCATCTTGGAATGCATAAAACAGCTACGGAAATACATAAAAACAAAGAAATTCATTAAGATTAAGCAAAACTGTTTAAGAATTGTCAAAAATACTAGTATAATTAAAATAATCAAGAAAAGTAGTTGTAAGCACTGTTCTTAAAAAGGAAATAAATACAAACATAAATAGCACAAAGAACTTTGCATATGTCAAGGAATTATTAACTGGTTATTTCTGAGGAGCTGAAGACTTTTTTCTCTACATTTTCTACACTAACTGAATTTCTTATACTGAGAATTTTAAAAAATTATAACAGTTTCAATAAAGGATATACAATTCTTCTAAGCAAAGATATATTGTAGTTATAATTTAAATTGTGCATAGTGGGGTTTAATGTTAAATTTATATTGGTATCACAATTTTCCAGTAGTCTAATAAATTAGGCTTTAGTTTTAACTGTCTCTGACTAGCTGTGTGACTAGGCAATTACATAACCTCTCAAATTATCTGTTACTATATCCTTTTTGGGAGACTATATGGAACTGTACTGGGACTATACCATATTTGACTTTTATACTTGCTGCCCAGTCTGCATCTAGATGCCTGGCAGCTGGCAAGTACTTAATGAATGTTCAATGAACAAAAGCACAAATTTAATCTATAAATTGAGGATGTAGCTAATGGGGATTAACTGCCTTTCTGGGTTGTTAAAAAGAGATTAGCGAATACTGAAAGCACTTACTACAACAGGTGCTCAGTAAACAACTGCAGTCATTAGGAGGAGCAGCCAACAGAGAAGCAGGAAGAGGGCAACAGAGTCAAAGCAGGAAGGGGAAGGTCCATCAATATGAAATTGGCAACAATATCAGGCACAAATATATTATATGACCAGGGCTGAAGTTAAAAGGAGAGGAAATTTACAAAAGAACATTTTTTTTTTTCTTTTTTGGCCATGACGTGCGACTTGTGGGATCTTAGTCCCCTGATTAGGGATCGAACCGGGACCCAGGGCATTGAAAACCCTAAATTCAAACCACTGGACTACCAGGGAATTCTCTACAAAAGGACACTTTAAGTAAACATGATAAGATTAGAACTAAAATAAATGAAATAAGCCCTAGAGAAAAATTATAAATTATAACTAATTTACCTAGGTAGTTATATCTTTAAATTCTTTTTGTATTTCATTTTTTTCAACAGTGTTTAACGATTTTAGCTATGGATTTAGTAACTTTAGCTATTTTAGTTATGGATTTAGTAACTTACGGGCTTCCCTGGTAGCTCAGTTGGTAAAGAATTTGCCTGCAATGCAGCAGACCCTGGTTTGATTCCTGGGTCAGGAAGATCCCCTGGAGAAGGGAATGGCTACCCACTCCAGTATTCTGGCCTGGACAGTTCTATGGACAGAGGAGCCTGGCAGGCTACAGTACAGGATTTGCAAAGAGTCGGACATGACTGAACGATTTTCACTTTCACTTAGTAACTTTAATTACAAAATATATATTTAGAGGGAAGGATAAGAAACTAAGTGGTGTCTCGTGGCTATCCCAGGCCAACATGTACAGTGAATCACTCGGACACCATGATTAAAGAAACATTGCTGATTTGGTGGCAGTTTCCCTATTTATAGACAGTGTATCAAGAAAAATAAAGCTTCAAATTCACAAGTTGTAAATTTAACCTTAAACATTTATGTCACGTTTTTAACTTTTTACACAACACTGAACATTCCTCATATCAGTGGTTCTCAACCAGAAAAGGAAACTGTTGGTGTCCCACAGCCCCCACCCACCCACTCTTCCTAACACACCACAATGTCTGAACACAATTTTAGTTGCTAATAGCTGGTGTGTGGGGTGGAGAGGGCTACTACTGGGAGGGCCTGGGCAGAAGTCAGGGATACTGTTACAAACCCTATAAGGCACAGGATAGCCCCCCAGCAGCAAAACATCACATGGCTGAAAGGAAAAGGGAAGTTAGTCGCACAGTCGTGTCTGACTCTGCGATCCTGTGGACTGTAGCCTGCCAAGTCCTCTGTCCATGGGATTCTCCAGGCAAGAGTACTGGAGTGGGTTGCCATTCCCTTCTCCAGGGGATCTTCCCGACCCAGGGCTGGAACCTGGGTCTCCTGCATTGCAGGCAAATTCTTTACCAACTGAGCTACTAGGGAAGCCTTCACATGGCTGAAAATGTCACCAATACCGAGGCTGAGAGACCCTGCTCTATACAGCCGATACAAACAAGAACAGACATTTCAAGTATAAAAAGCCTTATTATGCAAATCTTAAACATATTTCATATTCTCTTTATACCAATTACTATTATGCTTATTTAGGACAGTTTTTATTACATAGCATAAATAAAGAAGCTCTAGAATTCATGCTAGGAATTCAGAAATGATCTAGCTTAGTAGTTTTACTCCATTTTTTAAACCAGAAGATCTTATCCCCCTCACAAGAAATCTTAATAAGAACCCCAATATATAAGACACATAAAACACGCAGCTGCTCTAATTGAAGCAGCAATAGAAAACCCAGAATTATAACCTACCCAAATAACTGCTTGCTCCCATGACTCCAAATGAGGTATCTTATTCAGTTGAAAATAACCAATCTAAGCCAACTTTCACATTTTTGAGCAATGAAACTGAGGTTCAAAGATGGAAATAACCTGGCCACAACTTCAGGTAGGCCTGTGGCAGTCAAGACCAGGACCTGCAATTACTGACTTTCTGATGTATTTTTCTTTCCATCGAAAAACCTGAAGCCAATACAATATTATTTGGAAGCCTAGCTTAACTTTTTTTCCTTTCTTTCTCCCATTTTCTTCCATTCCATAAAATGAGAGACAAATATTTACTTCCTTCCTAGAGATGATTCAATAAAATTTTATGATTTTAAAAATGATGACATATTAGATACTTTTATAACTGCCAATAAATTCTCTTACTAAAAAACAAAAGTTCACTAAAAAACAAAGTCAGCTTCTCAGATATGTTGTTACGAACCAGTACAACAACAATGAAACAACAGCAAAAACATACCTGAACAACCCAAGGACTGTTAGCAAAAGCCATGATGTCCCTTTCTTCCCAGAAAAAAGCAGAATCAGATCTCTTAATCATTTCAAATTTGCTGAGGAGCTTCATAGCGTATACCTTCCTGGTGGACTTATGCCTTACCTTTGAAATGGAAAATAATGAACCTTTCATTAACATTTAAAGATCAGTGTTTCCACAAACAATTTACTAAATAATTTAACATTACTGTCTTGCTGTTTTAACGTCTCTTCTGAATGACCCCAGTAAGATCATGTTAAGGCTTTGAATATCATAAGTAATGTTAGGAAAAAAAACTTTATTCTCTAAATTATGGCATCCTTCCCCTTCTCCACTCTGCTATGGATGCTACTTCCTGTTTAAAAACTTACTATGCCACAGCATTTTAGATGGAGCAGTATCAGGAGTAAAGGCTTCTCTTTTGATGCTTGAAACCTCTTCTCTACCCTTGAATGCTTGGGGAAAATATTTCACATTACTGCTGAATGAGACTCTAGGCTTTCATATCGGTAGGCAAGAAAGTCTAGAGCAATTTAAAGCAAGACTTTTATAAAATCAAAACTTTTCCAAAACATCATATGTTAAACAAACAAGTGGATTTTTTAATTTTAAAAAGATTTTTTAATCTCAGTAAAATAACCTACCAATTGAACTTCTCCAAATGCACCTCTACCAATCACCTTCACTACTTCATAATCTTCAGCTTTCATTCGTAAATCTCTAATTTTATTTATTGTGTCTTTATCTGTATGAAAAGAAAAAGTTTATAATTTTAAATTACTGAAGCAGTATAACTAAAACTGCTTATTTAACATTCAAGTTCTTGAGAAACAACAAAGATGTGCATTAAAAATTATTTTATACAGGTAAAATATGAAGTTGTAAAAGAGAGAAATGCTCAATGTGCTGAGAATTGTTTTCAACAAATTGTGGAATGACTTCACTCTAGCTGTTAAATAATTTTATTAAAATCTGACCAGAATGTTTTTCAAAAAAAACCAAACATTATACTACACATATACTGAGGATAATTAGTTAATTAGTTCCTGATATTTTAAGTATATATCAATTTTGAACCAAGGGGCCACAGGTAGATATTTTAGATTAATTAAACAAATCTTTTTATCAAGTCAGTTTTAATAATCCTTTTAAAAAGATATAATTTAAAATATCAAAGGTAAAATAAACATGCTAAAGAATCACATACTTATTACATTTCTCTATTTGAATGGAGACTTTAACTTAAAACACACAGTGGGAATCTGCAATTATTTATATAAACCTGTCACACTACAAACTACAATAATTTAAAATCCCCACTGGGTAGATATTCTAATTCCTAATTTGGTCAAAGATTAAAATAGGGCTATTTTAATCCACATGGGTCAACACTGGCATGAGATTACATGGAAAAGCTTCACATTTCAGGGTTGTACAAAATACAGGGCAGCTGTTAAACTTAAGTTCTAGTTACTAATAAAAGCTGCATATAATATCTTGTCTTTCTTATGAAATGCACAATTTAAACTCTTGTTTGTATACCGTATGGCCTATAAACACATGCAACAGAGAGTAAACTTTCACACAGGAATAATACAAGTACATTTAATTTTAGATCACATGTCTATTGCAAATGCATCAGCAAGATATAAACAATAATCAATTTACTGCAGAAAAATTTGTGCTAACCATGTAGTCTCTATAGTAATCACTGTAGATATAGAAATGTAACTTTAAAAACATAGTCTCTGCTTTTATGGATTTCAAATGAAACAGAAACAAATACATAATACCCAAAAATGCAAAAAAGGGAAATAAAGCATAAGCACAGAATCTGTGGAATAACAAGAATGACATCTAACCAAAGACTGCCTGAGAGGGAGAGGGTGAGAAAGGCTTTCTGGAGGTGACAGAACCTGAAACAAGTCTTAAGAATAATTAAAAAAAAAAAAAAAAGGAGTAGCAGTTAGCTAGTTGGGAAAAAGAAAAGAGAGACTAACAGGCAGATGGGCAAATATTAGCAAAGGCACAGTAGAACTGTTTGCATTGCTGGGGCATCAAGTCTGTGGGAAGGACTTGAAAGAGGCTGGAGAGTCCCAATCTAGTTAATAAGGAGTTTGAAATTTTACCTATAGGCCAATAGCCGTAAAATTATTATTTCATCAACAAAAAATATGTTTCACATTAAAGTTTAAAAGCAGTACAATATGAAAACAAATAAAAGTGCTCTGCTTCAAGAGGATCGTGGCAGTGGGTGGTAGCAGAGGAATTGCTTTGTACACCTCTCTACCACAGCCCTGAAGAGTCATGGGGGGTCTGTTGGGAACTAGAACCACCACCTGAAAATCACCACTCTGTGCGGGAAGCCATGAAAAGAGAGAAGGCATAGAAACAATATAGTCAAATTTACATTTCAGCTACACCAGCAACTATGTAAAATATAAATTCAATAAAGGCAAGGTGGGGGCGGGGGGTAGAATTTTAAGAGTACTATAATTTAACTCTAGATGAGAAATAAGGAAGTCATGAACCAGATAATGAATTATATGATAGCCTATGGAGTTGAGAAAGATCCCTGGCTCTGGTTATACCAGGTTTAGAGCCATAAACAGGATATTAAGTCTGTAGTTTTGGGACCCGAAAATACCTCTGTTGCAAATTTATGTGGAAGTAGAGATTTCGCTACTTCTTTTAATTTCTGACAGAACAAGTTACAAAGCTGCTCAACATTACTTGTGATACAGACAGTATTAGTTGTCAAAATAACTTCATTACACTTCAGTTTTGCAAAGAAGTGCTGTTTTGCCTTGTAATTTTAGGTTAAAGCAAAAACTAATGTCCAAAGTCAGTGTTCAATGGTAATTCAATGACAGCTGGGAGTGGTTCTCTCCATCAAGAAAAATCTTCATTTTGGTCAGCTCTTCCTACCATGCAAAATACCACAGACTGGGTGGCTTAAACAGACATTCATTTTCTCCTGGTTCGAGAGACTCAACGGCCAAGATCAGCGGCCAGGGAGTTAGGTTTCTGGTGAGATTCCTCTTTCTGGCTTGCTGGCAGCCAGCATCTCTCTGTGTGCTCACAAGACATCCTGTGTGCTGTGCAGGTGAGGACACTAACCCTGTCACCAATTCCATTTTATCAGAGTCCCACCTTATGATCTCATTCAACCTGAACTGCCTCTTGTTTGACCCTATCTCCAAATACAGTTATACCGAGGGGCTAGCGATTCAACAGACAGATTTGGGGGGACACAAATCCATAAACAATCACAATGAAATGTTACCACTGCTAAGACACTGACTTGCTGCATGCAAATATAAATGGAAATATTCAGCTTTGATTAATGTCAAAGATGTACAGAATTGTTACTGTGTAAGTCCATGAGACTGAATGAGGTTTACCAAGGATACTGTGGTTCAGTAACACGATAGATCCAAATACTTGCCAAAAAGTACTTGCTGATGTATAATACAAACTACAGGTTTTAAACATCTTGTGTTTTCACAAGATCTGTTAGTTCAACTAAGCCATTTTTCTGCACCATACATAAGTTTAACTACCATCCCTTGTCACACATCTCAGCAGATCCCACCTTCAAGTTGTACTTAGTGTTTCCTCAACTATCTTGCCTATACTTGTTCCATGCAGACTATACACAGAGGTTAATTCTTTAGTCACTTCAAACTCAGCATTGATCGCTCAAATAAATAAGAGTCAAGGAAAATCACTCAAAATTATCTTGCTTTTAAATTGACTATTGCTGCTGCTCCCAACAGTCTTGATGCTTTGAGCAACTACTGTTCTTGCCAAGAAGCTAATGGTCTTAAGGAAGTTATTCTCTCTATACACATTTGCTCTGCTGCTGCAAACACTCAGGATCAGCAAGCGGCTTTCACTGTGTGGCTAACAAATAAGCCACTTGTAAACTTACATAAGGTTGTAACATCATTTTCTTCCTTCGTTTTGTAAAGAAAATTCTGCTGTGATGGGATATTCTCTTTTAAATCTTCTGGGCTTTTCTTACTGTTACTTTCCTGTGCGTTGGGAATGTTATGGTGAGTACTTTTTCTGCTCCTGTCAACGCCCACTGCACCCTTTCAGCACAGCCACAGTGTCACTGAGTAGTGACACAACGCTTCACCCTCCAACTTGACGAAATAATCCACACTTCACTGTGGTGCAAAATAACAACATTCAAGTTCAGTTTTCTTTTCCTTTTTTGTTCTGACATGATGGGCATGCACTGACAATGGGAAAAAAATTTAATGCTGTGGTATGGTGATACACATGGAATGCTACTGAGTTATAACTGCAGCACTGTGATTTACAGTGTGCTGAGCAATGGTGTGAAGCAGTAAAGAGGCCGTGTATGATTTCCGTCGCAACTACTCAACTTTCCAACTTGTGCAGTAGCAGAAAAGTAATCACAGACAATACAGAAAAGAATGAGCATAGCTATGTCCCAATAAAACTTTACTTACGGACACTGAAATCCATATAATTTTCATGGATCATGAAATACTAATCTTTTGATATTCTATAAATTATTTTTAAAAATATGAAAACCATTCATAGCTCATAAGCCATCCAAAAACAGACGGTGCGCCAGATTTGGCCTGTGGGCTGTAGCTTGCCAACCCCGGCTCCAGCGGAAACCCAGCTCCCGACTCTACTTCCCCACCAGCTCCACAGTGGTACCCTTTACCCTCCAGTGGCCCTGGAAGCGGGACAGGTGAACCCCACTGCCATCTCTACATACTCACCCAGCTTTGCTTTTCATGTTTACAAGGTTATATCTCCCACTACCTCCCACTGTCACTGTAATCAACTCACCCCCAGCTCATCACATCTCACTGCTAGATAATTCTGGTTTCTGGTTTACTAACCTTCTCTTCAGTATTTTCCTAATTCTTCAGGATTTTAATACATCCACAGATGATACTTCTAATAACCTGGCCTCTCAATACCTTTAACTTCTCTCTTCCAAGGATCTTGTTCTCCACTTTATCTCAGCCGCTCATTTCCACATACTAGATCTTATCAATATCAGTAATTACAGTCCTCCCTTCATTTCAAATCCTACACTCTCTAAGCATTCCCTCAACTTTCCTGCTCACTCCCTCCAACAACTCAATCCAACAATCCCCAGCTCACCAAGATCTCCCAACCCACTGACCCTATCTGGTTTTACTGTACCTCACTGCACTGAAAGGTTCTCTTTTCTTATCTACCCAGCTTAAATTACACAATCAAGCATTATAATTACTCGCTTGCATACAACTTTAATGCCTTGGCTCTTTTCTGCCTCATTACAGTTTGGCAAAACCATAATTTCAGCTAAATCTAACTCTATAGCTAACTCGATGTCAGCACCCATGTAGCTGAATATGTCTGGATAAACATATAAAATCATACTGACAGATCCCACTTTAACTCCATAATTGCAAACATAAAGCGTGCCCTTAATTCTGCTTGGCAATCATACATTTCTTTAGTATATTCACTCTTCCACTCTACTAGAGACAATAATTCACATTTTCTTTTCTCTTTTCAAACCTCCCACTGATTATTGTTCATAGCTAATAACTGTGTTGGCTACTACCCTGAAACAAAGAAAACTGTCATAGACTTACCATTAAATAGATACGTTTATATATTCAACTACCAGCATGTGCCCTCATATATTTAATCTCTTCACTTTTACTATTTGAGAAAACTGCTCTCTCACACCGATCCTTCTACCAGTGATGTCATCCTCACCAGCCCGAGGACACTGCTCCAGCAATTCTCCCCTCTTTCTGCTGTGTCACTAGCATTCCCCTTCCTAACAGGATCATATCATGCCATTTTCACTCCCATCTTAAACAAACAAACCTCGTGACGCCATTTCTCTCACTAGCTACTGCCCCATTACTCAACCCCACTATGGCTGCTGCTGCTGCTGCTAAGTCGCTTCAGTCGTGTCCAACTCTGTGCAACCCCATAGACGACAGCCCACCAGGCTCCTCTGTCCCTGAGATTCTCCAGGCAAGAATACTGGAGTGAGCTGCCATTTCTCTCTCTAGCTACTGCCCCATTACTCAACCCCACTATGGCAAAATTCCTCAGAATCTGTCTGTACTGTGTCTAAATCCTTCTAATCTGCTCTAAAAATCCTTTTGAGGTAGTCTTTGGCCATTACCTTTCTATCAAAATTGCTGGTCAAGGAGTTCCCTGGTGGTCTAGCAGCTAGGATTCAATGCTTACACTGCCAGGGCCCAGGTTCAATCCCTAGTTGGGGAACTGAGATCCCACAAGCTGCGCAATGTGGTCAAAATTAAAAACAACAACAAAAAAGCCAGAACAAAACTGCAAGTCACGGGTGACCACTACGTTGCTAAATTCCCAGTCTTCATCTTGATACATCAGTAGCTTCTGACAGTCTGATGACCCCTGTTATATTTACTCGACTTCCAGGGTACTACATTCCTTCAACAGTACTAAGGGTAATTTTTTTCCAACATCAAATTATTTCTTCCCAGCTGCTTTTGCTGGTTCCTCCTCTTCTCCCAGATTTCTTAACACTAAATCTTCTCAAGGCTCAGTCTTTCATAATACATTCTTCCGTGTTTACACTCATTTATTTAGTGGACTTTTAAAAAGGACTGACATGTCAACAACTCCCAAATTTTTTCTCCAGTTCAGACCTCTCTCTCTGAAACTTAGGATTTATATATTCAATTGCTTATACAATATATCCACTTAAGTTAACAGACATCTCAAATTTAATGTATCCGACTGAAGAGGTGTTCTCACTTCAAACCTCTACCTAGAATTTCAACACGTCAGCTGATGGGTCAGCTTCGCTTGGGGCAAAAACCTAGGGGCATTCTTGACTCATGTTTTATCTTACACTCCACATCCTATCTGGCTGACTCTGATTTTGAAATGTATCTGGAACCTGATAACTTCTCACCCTCTACCTTGCTACCATGCTGGACCAAGTCACCATCATGTCTTCTCTGGACTACTGAAATCGTTCTAAACTGCAATCATCTCTTAACTGATTTCTGGTGTCTATCCCTGCCTCTCAATAGTCTGCTCTTAGGGGCAGTACTGTTACAACACAAGTCAGATCATGTCACTCCTCTGCTCAGAACTCTCTAATGTCTTGCCATTTTACCCAGAGCAAAAGTCAAAGATCTTACGATGGCCTACAAGACTCTACATGACCTACACTCCCCATTTCCTTCATTCTCTGACATCATCCTACTATTCTCTCCCTTGCTTAACCCTCTCCAGCTGCAATGGCTTCCTTGCTGCTGTCCAAACATGCCAGGTACACTTCTTATGGCCTTTGCATTGGCTGTTACTCTGTATGCCATTTTCTATCCTTAAACATCCACATGACTAACCCTCTCAACTACTTCAACTCTTTTCTCAAATACCACCATTGAGTGAACCCTATCCCAGTAACTGTATTTAAAACTGAAGAATTCTTAGAACTCCCAAGCCCATTTTCCCCAAAGGAAACATTAATCTGTTTCTTATGAAATTTAATACTAGCAAAATGATAAAACTGCTAAGCCCTTATTACTTCTAAGACCAATAACCAGGAATGTGTGACCACCAGATCCTTTTAACAATTTGTGACTGTCAACTGTGTTGAACCAGGTGACGCTGGCAGAAAGTTAAAATTCAGAGAAGTATGAATTCAGAGTGGAGAAGGAAATGGCAACCCACTCCAGTATTCTTGCCTAGAGAATCCCGTGGACAGAGAAGCCTGGTGGGCTGCTGTCCATAGGGTCACACAGAGTCGGACATGACTGAAGCGATTTAGCGTGCATGCAAGCATTGGGAGAAGGAAATGGCAACCCACTTCAGTATTCTTGCCTGAAGAATCTGAGGGACGAGGGGAGCCTGGTGGGCTGCCATCTACTGGGTCGCACAGAGTCAGACACGACTGAAGCAACTTAGCAGCAGCTGCATGAATTCAGAGAAGCATGGGTAGCGAGGATGAAATAGGCTAATTGAGTCACAAGAAACCACCGAAAGTTTTGATAGGCCACGAATTAGCTAATCATCTCTAAATAAACACAAGTCATCAAAAGAGAGCGCAGAAAGACTGAAAATTTATAGTTTCAGGGTTATGAAAAATTAAATATTTCAATCATATGCAGACTCTTTAACTTTCTAGAAAGTTAAAGTCTTTTTTTTTAAATCATACTTTATACACAATATATTTTACTTCTAGGAATACATATACGTACAATAGAATATTACAAAACATTTAAATTGTGTAACTGAATAATGATTACATAGAATGTTGTTCAACATATGATGTTGAGCAGAGATTAAACTGCACGTGGTATATGACCTCAATTTTCTAAAAACATAAATATATACTGGTATATGTATATACAGAAAAAAGCCAGAAGGGAATATACCAAAATAATAACTGCAGTAGTTTCCAAGTATGGTGGGATTAGAGATTATTTTATTCTTCACATTTTCCATTTACTTCAAGTTTTCTATGGTTCTGTTGCTTTCTAATGAGAAAGATATATTTCTAAAATATATCTAAATAAGATATATTTTGCCTAGTTTAGGGTCCTCAATTATAAAGTGTATCATATTTTACGTACCACTATAGATTGTAAGACATCCCTAATTATTTAAAAAATGTTTTAAGAAAATGTCAGAATAAAGTATGGCAATAAAAACTGTGTACAATGCACTATTTGTCCAATATACTGCCACTCCTTGCATAAAGAAATCCAGTATGTCTTGCAAACTTCTAGAGTAGTCACAGCAGTCCTAATAAGCTCTAAAATGATCTAAAACATATCTAGAAAATCTAAAATGTAAGATTCAATTCCCTAAATCCTGATCTGGTTTCAATACAACAGTTAATAATAATAATAATAAAGTATTCTATGCCCAAATGTTCAAAGAGGCCTCAAGCTCCAGGAAGATGGGCCATGTTTTGCCAGTGTGCACACAGGTGTAAACACACATAAGGAGTAATCTAGTTTGAGAAATAGATCAACAAAAATCAAAACCAAACCCCAAACTCCTCAACACAGCATAAGATGGCTGTTAGATACTATTTTCCAATCTTTTATTTCTAGATACTCTCCTCAACAATGCTCTGGCAATGCCCAGTTACTTCCAATTTCCCCCAGAGATGCTGCTTCACTTTTGCAGATATTGATCACCCATCTAAAATGACTAGCCCCACCTTATTTGAACAAGTCACTACTAAGCAAGATCTAATTCTTTATACATCTCCTCAGCCATTCCTGATCCTGGGGTGGGGGGTGGGGTAGGGAGGGGGTGGTGTGTGGGTGTGTGTGTGTGTGTGATCCGTGTGTGGTGTGTGTGTGGAGGTGTGGTGTGTGTGTGGGGGTGTGGTGTGTGTGTGTGTGTGTGTGTGTTCCCCGACTCTTCGCAACGCCATGGACTGTTACGTGGCCCACCAGGCTACTCTGTCCCTGAAATTTGCCAGGCTAACATATTCTACTCCAGGGGATCCTTCTGATCCAGGGATGGAATCCATGTCTCCTACATCTCCTGCAATGGCAGGCAGATTGTTTACCATTGCACTCTGCCTTCCACCTCTGGGACACTATTTCTCTATTGTTTCATCTGTCAACATGGCCTGGAATTGTTTGTATTTCTTCTGTTAGATTGTATATTACCATTTCCTGAAGGCTGGAAACCACACTTCATTCATGAATGTGTCCTTGATGTATACATGTGCTCAATGATCCTTACTGAAACATATAATGATATTATTTACAAATGGCCACAATCACTCACTGCTCTTATCTGTTCAGAGAAAACCTGTATGTTCAGGCACATACATTTACTCCAAAATAATAAAAGTATATACTTAAAAAATCAATCTTAGGTTTCTCAAAATGTTAAACAGATATGACTTGAGAATTCCACTTTCAGGCCTCTACCCAAGAGAAATGAAAACATATGCCCACATAAAAACTTGTGCACATTCACGGCAGCATTTATTCATAATATCCAAAAAGCAGAAAACAATCCAAATGTTCACTGACTGATGCATGGATAGATAAAATGTGGCATTATCTATAAATGGGGTATTATTTGGCAATCTGAAAGAATGAAATACATGGTACAACATAGATGAACCCTGAAGAGATCATGTTAAGTCTAAAAATTCAGTCATAAAGGATCACATACTGTACGATTCCAGCTATAGAAAATGCCCATATTGGCAAATCTATACAGGCATTCCCTAGGGTTGGGGAACTTGGAGAGAAATGGGAAGTGACTGCTAATGGGGATGGGGTTTCTTTATGAGATGGTAAAATGTTCAAAATGTAACTGAAGTAGTGACTGCACAACCTTATAAATGCAGACAAAAACCAATGAACCGTATACTTTAAATGGATGAATCTTCAATACATAAATTATATCTCAATAAAGTAGTTTTTTAAAAAATCAGTCTTGTGTTTGGCAATGATTTTTACAAGCAACACCAAAAGCACAATCCATAGGCGAAATATATATTAATTAGAGCTTGTCAAAATCAAAAACATTTACTCTGTAAGATAGTATGTAGTCTTCTGAGTCTGGAGATGTAGCTTATTGATGCTCCTCCACACTGAGCATAGGATGGATTGGTGATCAGATTCCAAAGAATCAAGTATGGAAAAGAAAAACAGTAACTTTCCAAGGGAGAAGTACCTTTCACTATCTTGAAACAAGTGATAAAGATTAATATTATCACTAATAAATCACAATGATATCACATATACCAAATACAATGTGATGAGAAGCAAATGTCATCTCTGTAGTACTCATCCTCAAAACCCATAACCCCTGTGGAATTATGAGAAAACATTGGACAAAACTAAACTGAGGAAAGTTCTACAAGATACTTTGTCAATAATCTTCAAAACTGTCAAGGTCATAAAAATAAACAAGGAAAGCTGGAGAACTCTGACAGACTGGAGATGACTATGGAAAAATGACAACTAAATACAATGTTATATGCTAGACTGGATTCTGGAACCAAAAAATAGGATATTAGTGCAAAAACTGATATCTAAGTACGCAGTTAGTAGTAATATACCAATTTTAATTTCTTAGTTTTGTCAATGTACCATGACTATATAAGATGCTAACATTACAGAAAGCTGGATGAAAGGTAGCTTCAGGATACTCTGTAGTATTTTTGCAACTTTTCCATGAGTTTATTCCAAGATAAATAATTTATTTTAAAACTAAATAAAGAGAATATTTAACATTGTGTATGAAAATCTGATTTAGTAATATTTTACTTGTAATAACTTCAAACAAGATCGTGTAATACCCTAAGTTAGACTGCATACTATATTCAATTTTATGGCTCCACTAAAAAAATTCTGACTTTTATACCACTTTCTGGTATAAAACTGCATTTTGGCAATACATATATCAAAATGCAAACTGGATGCAACTTTTGATTCAGAAATTCCTGGAATTCACTCCAAAGAAAGGAAGAGCAAGTATACCAAGCTGTATGTACAAAATGTTAATTACAGCCTAAAACAGCGAAAAACTGGGAGGAACTTGAGAACCACCTATTATAGAAACAGTTTTTAAAATCATGGCACATTTATTCATCAGACCATGTGTATTCATTTAAAAATATGTGTTATCCATACTCAGTGGCATAAAAAGACACTCTGCTGCTGCTAAGTCACTTCAGTCGTGTCTGACTCTGTGCGACCCCATAGACGGCAGCCTACCAAGCTCCCCTGTCCCTGGGACTCTCCAGGCAAGAACACTGGAGTGGGTTGCCATTTCCTTTTCCAATGCATGAAAGTGAAAAGTGAAAGTGAAGTCGCTCAGTCATGTCTGACTTGTAGCGACCCCATGGACTGCAGCCTACCAGGCTCCTCCGTCCATGGGATTTTCTAGGCAAGAGTACTGGAGTGGCTTGCCATTGCCTTCTCTGAAAAAGACACTCTACGATGTGCTTTTTCACTGAACAAGCTATGGATAGCTGACAGAAATGTCGTACTGATTTTTATTTGGGCTGTTCTAACTTTTTGCCCAAACGACAATATAATCTATTGATATTCCAAGGTATTTGCAGACCTGATTTTGCCAGATATATTTCTTTAAGTATTAGATTATGCTCATAAAGATTATTAGTTTTAAAACATCCTGTCTAACTTCTCTCCAATATACCTCACCAATCGCAGATATTATTATTTTTATCATTCCTCCTCAGATTGCCGGGGGTTAAGGGTGTTCTTATTTTAACCTACATTTCTTGAAATATTAATGTATTTGTTCATCTATTAACTGCTCATTGGTCATTTTAATTTTCTCTCCTTTATACTACATTTTCAATTACTTTGTCCATTTTTATAGTTTCTGTTTTTCTTATGGACTGGAAGGATCTCTTCAAACATTAGGAATATAATTCTTTCACATACGTTGTCATTTTTTCCAGCTTTCTTTATAAAGTTTTGAAATGACAAAATCTGTCAGTGTTTGCTTTACAGTTTCTAGCCCTGTTATCTTACTTCAAAAAAAAATTAAAAAGTCATTCTCTACTAGAAGACTATACACATAATAATTTCATCTAGTACTTTTTCATCTTTATATTGGTTCAAGCTGTAGAGACAATTTCATTTTCCCCTGCATATATCATTTAATAAGCAGGAAAGTATCATGATTTTAACAAGTTTAAAAAATAAGTATTTTACATTTTGAAGCATGCCTGAGTAAATATTAAGACTTTAAGATGGGGGAAAGAGGAACAAACTTTGTGATGATCATCACTGCCTGCTTACATATATATAAATATCTAAGTAAGTGTATAATCCATGAAATGTTGTTTTGGAAAGGAATTTAAGTAGCCACTAAAGAAAAGATCAGTTCAGTTCAGTCGCTCAGTCGTGTCCGACTCTCCGCGACCCCATGAATCACAGCACGCCAGGCCTCCCTGTCCATCACCAACTCCCGGAGCTCACTCAAACTCATGTCCACAGAGTCGGTGATGCCATCCAGCCATCTCATTCTCCGTCGTCCCCTTCTCCTCCTGCCCCCAACCTTTCCCAGCATCAGACTCTTTTCCAGTGAGTCAACTCGTCGCATGAGGTGGCCAAAGTACTGCAGTTTCAGCTTTAGCATCAGTCCCTCCAATGAACACCCAGGATCGATCTCCTTTAGAATGGACTGGTTGGATCTCCTTGCGGTACAAGGGACTCTCAAGAGTCTTCTCCAACACCACAGTTCAAAAGCATCGATTCTTCGGCGATCAGCTTTCTTCACAGTCCAACTCTCACATCCATACATGACCACGGGAAAAACCATTGCCTTGACTAGATGGACCTTTGTTGGCAAAGTAATGTCTCTGCTTTTTAATATATTAACAAGGTTGGTCATAACTTTCCTTCAAAGGAGTAAGCGTCTTTTAATTTCATGGCTGCAATCAGCATCTGCAGTGATTTTGGAGCCCAAAAAAATAAAGTCTGACACTGTTTCCACTGTTTTTCCATCTATTTCCCATGAAGTGATGGGACCAGATGCCATGATCTTTGTTTTCTGAATGTTGAGCTTCAAACCAACCTTTTCACTCTCCTCTTTCACTTTCATCAAGAGGCTTTTGAGTTCCTCTTCACTTTCTGCCATAAGGGTAGTGTCATCTGCATATCTGAGGTTATTGATATTTCTCCCGGCAATCTTGATTCCTGCTTGTGCTTCTTCCAGCCCAGCGTTCCTCATGATGTACTCTGCATATAAGTTAAATAAGCAAGGCGACAATATACAACCTTGACGTACACCTTTTCCTATTTGGAACCAGTCTGTTGTTCCATGTCCAGTTCTAACTGTTGCTTCCTGACCTGCATACAGGTTTCTCAAGAGGCAGGTCAGGTGGTCTGGGATTCCCATCTCTTTCAGAATGTTCCACAGTTTATTGTGATCGACACAGTCAAAGGCTTTGGCATAGTCAATGAAGCAGAAATAGATGTTTTTCTGAAACTCTCTTGCTTTCTCCATGATCCAGCGGATGTTGGCAATTTGATCTCTGGTGCCTCTGCCTTTTCTAAAACCTGCTTGAACATCTGGGAGTTCACGGTTTACATATCGTTAAAATGAAAAGATAAACTCTATTAAAATACTGTACTGCTGCTGCTGCTGCTAAGTCACTTCAGTCGTGTCCGACTCTGTGCAACCCCAGTAGGTTGCTAAATATAATTACTTGGAAAAATTAAAACTAGAGAAAATAAAATAAAAACATCTTTTTACAATGATGCATGTAATTTACCCTTTTGTGCAGTGATTTAATACAATAACAGAACCTTTTGAAAGAGGATACCTCTTGCATTTCTCTAATAATCAGTGATATTGAGCACCTTTTCATGTGCTTTTTGGCCCTCGGTATGTCTCCTTTGGAGAAATGTCTATTTAGGTCTTCTGTCCATTTTCTGATTGGGTTGTTTTTTGATATTTTTGGAAATTAATCCCTTGTCAGTAGCAATGGTTGCAAATATTTTCTCCCAGTCCAGAGGCTGTCCTTTTGTTTTATGGTTTCCTTTGCCATGCAAAAGCTTTTAAGTTTATTTAGGCCCCATTTTATTCATTTTTGTTTTTATTTCCATTAATCTAGGAAGCAAAAAGTCCAAAAAATAAATTATTGCTGTGATTCATGTCAAAGAATGTTCTGCCTAGGTTTCCCTCTAAGAGTTTTATACTATCTGGTCTTACATTTAGGCCTTAAATCCATTTTCAGTTTATTTTTTTTATATGGTATTAGAGAATGTTCGGCAATCCCATTTTCCCAGCACCACTTACTGCAGATTGTCTTTTCTCCATTGTATATTCTTGCCTCCTTTGTTGCAGACTAGTTTACCATAATTGCACAGGTTTATTTCTGGGTTTTCTATACTGTTCCACTGATCTATGTCTGTTTCATACCAGTACCATACTGTTTTGATTAGTATAACTTTGTAGTACAGTCTGAAGTCAAGGAGCTTGATTCCTCCAGCTCTTTCTCAAGCTTGCTTTGGCTATTCAGGGTCTTCTGTGCTTCCATTCAAGTTTAAATATTTTGTACTCAGTCTCTGAAAAATACTACTGATCCATAAATTGCCTTGAGTAGGATGGTCATTTTAACGATACTGATTCTTCCAATACAAGAACACAATATATTTTTCCATTTTGCTTGTGTCATCTTCAATTACTTTCATCAGTACTTTAGAGTTTTCATAGTACAGGTCCTTTGCCTGCAGGTTTATTCCTAAGTATTTTATTCTTTTTGATGCTATGGTAAATGGGAGTGTTCCCTTAATTTTTCTTTCTGATATTTCACTTTTAGTGTATATATACAACAGATTTCTGTATATTAATTTTGTATCCAGCAACTTAATTCATTGATGAATTCTAGTAGTTTTCTGGTAGCATCTTCAGGATTTTCTATGTCTACAGCACCACGTCATTTGTAAACAGAGACAGTTTTACTTTTTTCCAATTTGGATTCCTTTTACCACTTTTTTTCTCTGACTGTTGTGGCTACAAGTTCCAAAACTATGTTGAACAGAAATGGCCAAGAGTGAGCAGCCTTGTATTGTTACTCATCTCAGAAGAAATGCATTCAGATTTACACCATTAAGTATGATGTTAAGGTTTGCTCACACATGGCCTTTATTATGTTGAGGTACGTTCCTTCTATGCTTACGTTGAAGAGCTTTTATTACAAGTGGATATTGAATTTTATCAGAAGTTTTCTCTACATCTATTGAGGTGATCATATTTTTTTACTCTTCAATTTGTTAATGTGGTGTATCACACTGATTGATTTCCAGATATTGCAATATCTTTGAATTCCTGGAATGAGTCCCACTTGACAATGGTATATTATCCTTTTACTTCATTGCTAGAATTGGTTTGCAAGTATTTCGCTGAGCATTTCTGCATCTAGGGTCATCAGTGATAGCGGCTATGATTTTCTTTTTCTGTGATATCTTTCTCTGGTTTTGATATCAGGGTGACGGTGGCCTCACAGAATGAATTTGGAAGTATTCCCTCCTCTGCAAAATTCTGTAATAGTTTTAGAAGGATAGGTATTAACTGGTCTCCAAACATTTGGCAGAATTCACCTGTGAAGCCACCCTGTCCTGAACTTTTGTTTGTTGGGAGTTTTTAAATTACTGATTAAATTTCAGTGCTGCTAACTGGTCTATTTATATTTTCTATTTCTTCCTGGTTCAGTCTTGGAAGACTGTGCCTTTCTAAGAATTTGTCCATTTCTTCTGGGTTGTCCATTTTACTGTTGTACAGTTGCTCACGAAAAGTGAAAGTGAAAGTCACTCAATCATGTCCACTCTTTGAGACCTCATGTACTATACAGTTCATAGAATTCTTTAGGCCAGAATACTGGAGTGGGTAGCCTTTCCCTTCTCCAGGGGATCTTCCCGACCCAGGTCTCCTGCATTACAGGCAGATTCTTTACCAGCTGAGCCACAAGGGAAGCCCAAGGAAACTGGAGTTGGGTAGCCAATCCCTTTTCCAGGGTATCTTCCCGACCCAGGAATTAAACTGGGGTCTCCTAGATTGCAGGTGGATTCTTAACCAACTGAGCTATCAGGAAAGCCCATAGTAATCTCTTAAAGATTCTTTGTATTTCTACAGTGTTGGTTTTAACTTCTTTTTCATTTCTGATTAATCTGGCCGTCTCCCTTTTTTTCTTAATGAGTCTAGCTAAAGGTTTATCAATTTTGTTTATCTTTTCAAAGAATCAGCTTTTAGTTTCACAGATCTTTTCTATTGTTTTTTAGTTTCTATTTATTTTTGCTCTGATCTTTATTTCTTTAATTCTACTAACTTTGGGTTTTGTTTGTTCTTCTTTCTGTATTGCTTTAGGCACAAAGTTAGGTTGTTTATTTGAGATTTTTCTTGTTTCCTAAGATAAGCTTGTATAGATGTAAACTTCCCTTGCTGGGTTTATTTTTTTAATCCAAACAAATTCTCTACCATATTTTTACTTTCAGGTTCATAGATTTTTTTTCATACATACAACAATCTCCATTACGTTCTTGTAGACTGGTAAGGTTTGTTTAATAAGTATGCTTTTCTAAAATATTCATATAATTATGAATCTTGTACCCCAAAATCTGTTAAACTCATAATGGTTTACAAACACAGACAGCCCAAAATTACTGTTTTCAAATCTGCCCCTCCTCCTCCTTTCATTGCATACCTCCTGCAAAGTGTGCTTCTTCAAAAATGTGACTGACACCAAGATAGTTTGATTCTACCCAGGTATCTTTCTAACCCCTACTTTAAAAGTTCATCTTAAAATCTTTATCAGTTATGCGAAGCTGACATTTTCTTTGTAGTCCTCGTTATTCAGATATTATAGTTTAGAGTCCAGAGAAACAAATCTTTATATTTAACTAGGTGTTCATCAAATGGCCACAGGTTATCTTTTCCCTTTCAGTCCCCATACAGTCTTCAACACAAAAAGATGAAAATATAGCCGATAATATAGTCAGGACTGAAGCTTCAACTATTTCACGCTGCTATACCTTAAAGTTGCTATACTTTACTGAGACTTGAGCTTAATTACTAAAGAAAAAGACCTTATTCCATATTCCAGGCATATTCTTAGATCACTACATGAGATACCTGTCAGCAAAAAGTAATTCAAAATAAAACATTTACATTCAGAAAACAATTCTGATGTACCCAATAATGAAAACTATAAAAATCCATACAAATTAATTTCAGCAATATGAAGAATACTATCCTATGAAAACATATTACTCTCTGTGAAATATTACATAAATACAACTCCAGGAGTTGAAGGTGAATGCCACACTGTCACGTAAATGGGAGTCATACAGTATGTACCTTTCTGGGGGCAGGGTTCCTGGTTTTTTTCACTTACCACAGTGCTTTTGAGATTTATCAATGTTGTTGCACTTATCAGTAATTCACTCTTTCTCACTTTTGAATTTTCCATTACATGGTGTACCACAATTTATTTATCTATTTACCAGCTGATGTGCATTTGTGTTGCTTCCAGTTTACAGCAATTATAGACAAAGGCTCCTTAAACATGCTCATAAGTCTTTGTGTATATACATACATATTATATTTCTCTTACATAAATACCCAGCAGTGGGATCCCTGGGTTATGTGATAAATACATTTATATAACTTTACAGGAAAAAGGCCAAACTGTTTTTCAAAATGGCTCACCATTTTACAAACCAACCAGCAATGTGTCAGAGTTCAGCTGTTCTGCATTTTCACATATACTTGATACTGTCAGTTTTAAAATTTTAGTTATTCTAATAGGTGTGTACTGATATGTCACTGTGGTCCTAATTTGCAACCTCCTGATGACTAATCACATTGAGCAACTTTTCAAATGTGTGTTTTTTTTTAGGGGGAGAAACATCTATCCAAACCCTCTGCCCATTTTTAAACTGGGCTGTCTTCTTACTATTGAGTTGTAAGACTTTAGTTATCAATCCTTTATCAAGTACAGTAAGACCCTTACATACAAATGAGTTTCATTCCAAGAGCATGTTCGTAAGTCCAATTGGTTTGTAAGTCTAGCAAAGTAAGCCCAAGGTACCCAACTAAAACAATCCACTACACGGTACCATAATGTAAGAGGTTTATAATACTTCTCACACAAATAATACATAAAAAATAAAGACAACATTTTAAATCTTACAGTACCGTACCTTAAAAAGTACAGTAGTACCAGTTACATTACTGCTGTTTTACACTTACTTACAGACAAGCTGAGCTTGAAATAAAGATATTGTACTGGACTTACAGGGTAGGGTTCTGTAACAGTAAACTAAACAAAAGCACAACCACTTGAAAAGGATGCACGCATGTGACAATGAATGCCAGATATGTGAACTAACCTATATGACTGGACACGTGAACACATGCTCGCACCTCTGAAAGTTCGCAATTTGAAGGTCCATATGTAGGGGACTTAACTATATGTGATTGGTTAATATTTTCTCCTATTCTGTAAGTTGTCTTTTCACTCTCTTGACAGTGTAGTTGTGAAGCACAAAAGTTTTAAATTTTGATGATGCCCAATTTATTTCTTTTCTGCCACTGTACTTTAGGTGTATATCTAAGAAACAACGGTCTAATTCAAGGTCATAAAAATTTATGCCTATGTTTTTCCCTAAGAGTTTTACATTCTGAATTAATTTTGTATGGGGTGTGAAACAGGAGTCCAACTTCATTCTCCTGCATATGGATATCCAGTTTTATGAGCACCATTTGTTGAAAATAATTATTTTCCTCTTTCACTTGTCTTTGCAACTATATTCTCCCAGTCAGTGGTTTACCTGTTCATGTTCTTAGCAATATAATTCTGAAGAGAAAAAGTTTTGAATTTTGATAGCATCCATCTTAAAAAAAAAATGGTTTGTGCTATTTGTGTCTAAGAAATTCTTCCCAAACTAAAATCCTATATATTTTCTATGTTTTATTCTAGAAGGGTTACTAGTTTTAGCTCTTACATTTAGGTCTATGATCCATTTTAAGTTGATTTTTGCATATATTGTAAAGTAAGATTTAGGAATTGAAATCCCTTGTCAAGTCTGTTGAAAAGGAATTGACTGTATATGTATGGATCTATTTCTGTTCCATTTATCTATATGCTTACTCTTTCATTTCATTACACTGTTCTGATCTTAAAATTCAACACTGTTAATCCTCTAACTTTGTTCTTACTTTCCAAAATTGTTTTGGCTATTCCAGACCCAATACTGCCATATGAATTTTAGAATTAATGGTTACTTTATACAAAAAAGTCTGCTTAGGTTCTGAGACCACATGGACTCTGGTTGGGGAATTCCTGACATTTTAATACTGAATTATCCAACCATCAACACTGAATATCTTTTTTAAGGTCTTCTTTCATTTGTCTCAATATATGAAATCATTTTCAGTATATAGGTCTTACACAAATTTTATCAAATTTATCCCTAAATTTTTCATGCTTCTGCTTCTACTGTAAGTGGTGCTATATTTGTTATGTCTATTTAAAATTGCTTATTGCTAAAATATAGAAATAAACTGCTTTTTGTATATCAATCTTCTAGTTTACAACCTCAATGATAAGTTCTTGTAGGTTTTTCTGTAGAATCTTGAGGATTTTCTGTACCAAAATAAAAATGCTGTCTGAATAAATTTTAATTCTTCCTTTTTAATCTCTATGACTTTTTCCTTTTACCTTATTTCACTGTCTAAAACTTCCAGGACAACAATGAATGAAGTAATGAAAGAAGACAAGAGTTGCCTTTTCCCAGTTCTTGGAGAAAAGCACGTAGTCATACACAATTAAATACAATCTGAACTATAGGATTTTTGTGGCCCCTCTTATCAGTGTAAGAAATTTTCCTCCAATTCCAAGTTTGCAGAGAGATATCTGCAAACCAAGAATGAATACTGAATTTTTTCAAATGCTTTTCCTGATGATATTATGGATTTTCTTTTTAATATGTTAATATGATAAATTACACAAATTGATTTTTGAACCTTAAATTAACTTTGCAATCCTGGTATAAATCCTACTCAGTCAAAATTTTTACCTAATGCTAAATATGAATCGCTAAAATTTTTAATATTATTCTCTGTATTTTTCTTCACTTTAAAAACTAGACTAAACTACACAGGTTCATCAGTTTAAATAGTTTAGCTTTTTATCTTCATTTTACTTATTACATTTCTATTATGGCTACTGATGTTCCTATTTACAAAATATAATGTAAAGGCAAACTTAATATTATGAAAGTAGCAATGCTGCATAGTAAAACCAGTAACAGATTTTTTAAAATGTGTTCCAACTCTTGTGATCTTACTTCACCAAATTATACTCTCCCACCACCCCCTACTCTCTGTACTACCAAGCATTTATCTTTTTGCCTCCCATCAGAGAACTGGTCAAGATTCTCCATCTTTTCAGTTCTTCTGTACTGTTAAGTAAGGAGGTAAAGCAAATTAAATAGCACTAAAATTTTCCTGCAATATCAGTAAGATGTGAGGAATTAAGAAAACTTGTTTAAAAGTTCGCTCTTCAGAATCTGGCACTATATTCCAAATCAGAAGGAAGGCTGAAAAAAAATTTTTATAAAAAAGAGAGAAACAGAAACCCAAAAGATTGACAAGTAAAATTCTGAGACAGGATCTCAAAGTGTAGAAATGATAAAAGAAAGTAAATCTAAAGTTAAAAAGATCTGACTATTTAGAAAAATAAAACTTTTCTAACAAAACATACATAACCAAAATTGGCAGGTAATACTAAGGCAAAGTCAACCTAAATATATGAATATGTATGGTTTAGGAATAGATTTTAAAAAATGGAGTGGGGAAGATTTTATGACCAAAATTATTATTATCAATTATTTAAGATGAAAAATTTGAAACTATTTTATTAAGTTTTCTAATCAAATTTTAAACAAAATATTTAATATCAAAATCTTATAAACATCTTTTTATAAAAGAACATCTGTAAAACTTAAGTATACGTCAGGTTTCACGAAGAAAATTCGTATCTTACAGGTAGGAGGGCTTTTCAAATGTAATCAATTCTTAACCTGCAGGTATTAAAATATAACAGCTAATTCATTTATAAAAGAAAAATAGAGAATAAATAAAACATTATTGAAATTCAATGTGCACTTATGTTTAACATATTTATTTTAACCATTTACTTTTTATTCCCTTCTCTGCAAGATATTTTAGATTTTCCTGATAAGCACTCAAAATGACAAAGTTTCTTTCCTATTTTCTTCTCATCTGATGTAGATACTATTGATGAAATAGCCAGAGTAAATAGAAAAAAAAAGGGCTTGAATTTTCTAAGTCAATATTTCATTATATATAGTCTAGCATTAACCTCCACAAAAAATTACTTACATCTGCTTAAAAAGTTGTCAATATTTTTGTTTTTTCTTAAGGCAGGAAAATCCAAATCATATACCAAAGCATCCAATCCATCCTAAACAAATAAACAAACAAACAAAGTTAGTTTTAGGATCACACTG
This sequence comes from Moschus berezovskii, assembly GCF_049115385.1. NCBI lineage: Eukaryota > Metazoa > Chordata > Mammalia > Artiodactyla > Moschidae > Moschus > Moschus berezovskii. Next base: position 3,794,658 of record NC_142487.1, on the reverse strand, counting down.
GGAACACGTTCCTCTTTTGAGTATAAAGAATAAAACTTATGCTTTAACATTTAGTATATGTGCTGCCGAAGCGAGCACAAAATTTATGCTTTAACATTTAATCTGCTTAATCTGCCTCTCTCTCACACATCCTGCATTCATTTAACACCTTCTACAAGGTTACATGAGTACTGGAAGAAGAGAAAATTCATTTTTTATTTCATACAGAGCAGAGGTCCCCAATCCCCAGGCCAGTACCAGTCCGTGGCCTTCTAGGAACCTGGCGGCACAACAGAAGTAAGCAGTTGTCTTCCACAAATCCAGTCCCTCATGCCAAAAAGGTTGGACACCACTGATAATAAGAGTTTCACTTTCTAACTCTCCCAGGCAGAGAAGCAGGAAAATCACCACAAACTGGCTACAAGTGACCTCAACTCATGCTCTTTTCTCCATATAAGGGCATGAAATTTTACTTTTCACTTCCCTTTAACTACTGCATTTATTTATTTCATAGACATTCATAAAAAACAAATGACCTACATTTTGGACCACAAATATTTTAAAAGGTAGGGAGTTGGTGATGGACAGGGAGGCCTGGCGTGCTGCAATTCATGGGGTTACAAAGAGTTGGACACGACTGAGCGACTGGACTGAACTGACTGATCAAATATTAGTTCCTAAAATGTGAAGTTTAGTGTAAAATAAATTCTGCATTTATACACATTTTTATGGTGTGTATATAATTATATTGGGTTCTCTTTCTTTGAAACACTTCTCAGAACAACCACTAGTAAGGGACAAACACGGGCTTTTACTTTTAAGGAGGACAAAAGAAGAGAAGCGAAAAGCAAAGGAGAAAAGGAAAGATATAAGCATCTGAATGCAGAGTTCCAAAGAATAGCAAGGAGAGATAAGAAAGCTTTCCTCAGCGATCAATGCAAAGAAATAGAGGAAAACAACAGAATAGGAAAAGCAAGAGATCTCTTCAAGAAAATTAGAGATTCCAAGGGAACTTTTCATGCAAAGATGGGCTCGATAAAGGACAGAAATGGTATGGACCTAACAGAAGCAGAAGATATTAAGAAGAGGTGGCAGGAATACACAGAAGAACTGTACAAAAAAGATCTTCGCGACCAAGATAATCACGATGGTGTGATCACTCACCTAGAGCCAGACATCTTGGAATGTGAAGTCAAGTGGGCCTTAGAAAGCATCACTATGAACAAAGCTAGTGGAGGTGATGGAATTCCAGCTGAGCTATTTCAAATCCTGAAAGATGATGCTGTGAAAGTGCTGCACTCAATATGTCAACAAATTTGGAAAACTCAGGAGTGGCCACAGGACCGGAAAAGGTCAGTCTTCATCCCAATCCCAAAGAAAGGCAATGCCAAAGAATGCTCAAACTACCGCACAACTGCACTCATCTCACACGCTAGTAAAGTCATGCTCAAAATTCTCCAAGCCAGGCTTCAGCAGTACGTGAACCATGAACTTCCAAATGTTCAAGCTGGTTTTATAAAAGGCAGAGGAACCGGAGATCAAATTGCCAACATCCACTGGATCATGGAGAAAGCAAGAGAGTTCCAGAAAACATCTATTTCTGCTTCATTGACTATGCCAAAGCCTTTGACTGTGTGGATCACAATAAACTGTGGAACATTCTGAAAGAGACGGGTACCAGACCACCTGACCTGCCTCTTGAGAAACCTGTATGCAGGTCAGAAAGCAAAAGTTAGAACTGGACATGGAACAACAGATTGGTTCCAAATAGGAAAAGGAGTGTGTCAAGGCTGTATATTGTCACCTTGCTTATTTAACTTATATGCAGAGTACATCATGAGGAACGCTGGGCTGGAAGAAGCACAAGCTGGAATCAAGATTGCCAGGAGAAGTATCAATAACCTCAGATATGCAGATGACACCACCCTTATGGCAGAAAGTGAAGAGGAACTCAAAAGCCTCTTGATGAAAGTGAAAGAGGAGAGTGAAAAGGTTGGCTTGAAGCTCAACATCCAGAAAACGAATATCATGGCATCTGGTCCCATCACTTCATGGGAAATAGATGGGGAAACAGTGGAAACAGTGTCAGACTTAATTTTTTTTGGGCTCCAAAATCACTGCAGATGCTGACTGCAGCCATGAAATTAAAAGACGCTTACTCCTTGGAAGGAAAGTTATGACCAACCTAGATAGCACATGAAAAAGCAGAGACATTACTTTGCCAACCAAGGTCCATCTAGTCAAGGCTATGGTTTTTCCCGTGGTCATGTATGGATGTGAGAGTTGGACTCTGAAGAAAGCTGATCGCCGAAGAATTGATGCTTCTGAACTGTGGTGTTGGAGAAGACTCTTGAGAGTCCCTTGGACTGCAAGGAGATCCAACCAGTCCATTTTAGGGGAGATCAATCCTGGGTGTTCATTGGAAGGACCGATGCTAAAGCTGAAACTGCAATACTTTGGCCACCTCATGAGATGAGTTGACTCACTGGAAAAGACTCTGATGCTGGGAGGGATTGGGGGCGGGAGGAGAAGGGGACAACAGAGAATGAGATGGCTGGATGGCATCACTGACTCGATGGACATGAGTTTGAGTGAACTCCAGGAGTTGGTGATAGACAGGGAGGCCTGGAGTGCTGCGATTCATGGAGTTGCAAAGAGTCAGACACGACTGAGTGACTGAACTGAACTGAAGCAAGAGTAGGACAATGAGAAGGTGTACCAATCAGTGTTGAAGCAGGAATGCATCTATTCAGATTATATCTTATCATGTGCCAAAGGGGAAACATTCAGACAATCCCAAGTCACCTTCACTGTATTTAACTGGGGAAATTTAGTTTGCTACAATAAAGCCCAAAAATAAAAAACAGCAAAGCAAAACACACCTTCTGAAGACCATGAACAGTCATGTTCATAAAAGTCTGAAAGAGAAATTAAGCTAGGGGAGATATACTTTGTGTTAAGTCAAAGGTATGAATAACTCCAGCTATTTTAGAATAGTTAAAATATTTCTCTAGGAAACTGAAAAGTCTAGTCAAATTTTTATAGGTTTTAAAATTTATCACTGCTTAGGTTGGTAACTGACCATGGAGAAGACGATTAGTAGTGACGATTAGTACTAATAGCAATGTTGCGGACTGCTTAAAGAGACTAACTAACCCTACTGCTGGCTTTTCAGAATTCAGAGGTTTGTAGGATCTGAAGAAAAAGTCTCCCCAACAGAACAGGTTCATCTATCCTTGAGACACATTTCTTAGTCTCATAAAGCATTTGAATATTTCTGTTAATGATTTTTACAATAAAGAGATGAGAATCTTTACTTGGTGTATTGAAAATCAATCAATAAATATATTAATTTGCTATTTTCCAGGACAAGGTAAATTAAATGTATATATGCCCCTTTGACTAGATTTTAAACTCTTTAAAGCAGAAACCACAGTTAACATTTCATTTTCTCCCACAGCATCTTCCAGAATGTCTTGAACAAGTAGGCATAAAATGTACATTACACCAATGATTTTTTTGTTCCAGAGCAAATGCATTATATTACTCCAGAAATAACACTTTCCTTATTAGATAGTAAATTTCAGCTAACTATGTCACTCCAAAATTGCATAGATTACAGAGTAATGCAAATAACACTAGCCCCACAATTTTAGCTAAAATTTTGATAAACATTCCTGGGAAATACAAGTAAGTATAATGCAATAAAATCAACATATGATTACATCTTATAATAAGTACTATTTTAAGAGCTCCTACTTCCAAACAAACTTTTCAGTTTTAAAAGGTTCAGAACATCTAAATTTATGACAATTTAAGTTGTTTTCTAATATCGAATAAAACATTAGAAAGTGAGGGAAATGTGCATTAAACTTTACTCACAACACGCCCTTTCCAATAAATAAACTGCAAACTGCCTACAATCTTAAACTTCAAATAATTTTTTTAAGTTACTAAATGTTAGGGGAAAAAACTCAAAAAATCCCTTGTTTAATTAACCACTACATTCCATAGTCAAGGTAAGTAACAATTAGAAACATTAACTGAACTGTCCAACGCCACAGAGCTAGTTAGTAAGTTGTGTTACAATCAAAATATGAACTCTTAGTCTAATAGTTATAGAAATAACATGACCATGATAAAAACATGATTTAAAAATCCTATATCCCTAAAATGAAGTTAGGAATTGAGAACAAACATGTACATTTAAGTCCAAGACGTAGCATTTAAAAATTAACAGAAAATCACAAGTCATATTCTTCTAATTAAAACTAAAAAGTACACTGGTTAGGACTCAAACCTAGTGTCCTGGGTCAAAGTACTACATTTTTTCTAGTACGCCACCATGCCCTCTTCTGCATAACCTTCCCCAATCTACCTATGAAATTGAACAGTTTTCCTTAGAGTTATTTTTCACTTTAATCTCCACAGCTTGATTTCTGATGTGACAACTAAGCTGAGCCCAGAACTGAGCATGGCGTTTTACTCACAGCATCGCAGATACTGTTGGCTCTCCTACCCCAACAACTATTTCCTCCTTCTACCTTCCTAATTCAGTCTTGATTTTGTTCGGGCAACCCACCTTTCTCCATGAAACTATGAGCTTCCATGAACAGAGAGATCTTCCCCAACTCAAGGAGGTCATTTCTAATTTAAGCTAAACATGGAGGCCTATTACTCTTGCCAGTGTTCAGCTTAAGTACAGGAACATGGTAATAATCTGGCACATCAAATTTGAGGGGAAAACTTACAGAAAGGTTTCTGGGGAAAAGTTTCTTCTCTCCTGAAAGAGACACATGTCTGAGATAGTCTCTCCTTTTATGAGAAACTGTCATAGCTCTATATGACACTTAAACAACAGCAGCCACCTTGGGGCCTCAAGGGAAATTGGCAGGAGACAAAGCCAAACACAATGAGGACAAGAGACACGAAAGATGAAGGAACCCGAGTTTATGACGATGTTTTTGAACCAATGAATTAATCTACTCTGGAAACTATCCTTCCCATTCTATCTCAAGATAATACATTTTCCTTATGGTTTAACTCAATTTACATTGGATCTTCTAATTCTTGTGACCTAAATTAAGTGAAAATTGCTCAGTTGTGTCCGACTCTTTGTGACCCCATGAACTGTCCATGGAATTCTCTAGGTCAGAATACTGAAGTGGGTAGCCTTTCCCTTCTCCAAGGGATCTTCCCAACCCAGGGATCGAACCCAGGTCTCCTACATTGCAGGAGGATTCTGTTCCAGCTGAGCCACAAGGGAAGCCCAAAAATACTGGAGTGGGTAGCCGAAGCAGGGTCTCCTGCATTGCAGGCGGATTATTTACCAACTGAGCTATCAGGGAAGCCCCTCTTGTGACCTAAAGCACCCTGAAATACACAGAGTTCATTAAATGTCAATGTAGGAGATACAGGACTTGTTGCGCCGAAAGGGTGAGAGAATCATCCATTCAAACAGTGAGACCGGGGCAAGATGGGGCTGACAAAAAGTATCGCTCTCTGATAAACGTTGTTTGTATAACTGAGCCTCAGTTTTCTCTTTTATAAAATGGAAATAACTCACTACAACTCAGGCTCTGTGAGAATTAAATGAGTGATGTATTCGACCTTTAAACAGTTCCACTTTTCACTCTTTATTTCTCTAGGTGACATTTGAAAGCTCTACAAGTTAGTCTCACTATTGACAGAAATGACATAAAGAGAAAATAGGTATTTTAGTCATGTGGTCATAAAACCTCAAGAGTAAATCTCAGGTCATGATATTAAAACCCTTCTGAGTATAGAAATCCCATATATAATTAAAAGTTGTGGGGTTTTATTGAAAAAAAGATAATGCACCTGACTCTTCCTAACAATAGAATTCAAGCACACATTTGTTAATGGAAAACTAGCGCCCTCCACTAACTTGTGTACAGTCACTAAGGACTAGGTGTCTGGCCCTATCACCATATACTTTCACTTTACAATTGTAGGAGACAGTATACAGTTTTTCGGTATCATTCAAAAGCCAAAATTATATTTTTTATCAGAAATAAAATGGACAACAAGGTATCCTTCTAGCACAATCTAAGGTATATACCAAGAGGCTATATGGGGAGTCAAAACACTGAGGCTGGGGAGAGGGATGCAGGCTTCCACTTTAATGAAGCAGAGAAGCTACACAAGGTAATACAACCTTAGAGTAGGACAAAGAATTCTGACTTTTATTCAGTACTTGAAGTTCTGTAAAATAATGGAGAATAAGGCTTGCCACTTCCTAAAGTCCATATTCTAGTACCAGAATTCGGAACCTTAACAGAAATTAACATTAATTATTATCTTCCCATAATAATCAATTATTATGGAGAGGAGTCAATGTCAAAGAATTACAAAAATTAAATCCTTTGCTATGTATATCTGAACAATGATAGTAGACCAGTCGGAGAAGGCAATGGCACCCCACTCCAGTACTCTTGCCTGGGAAATCCCACGTATGGAGGAGCCTCATAGGCTATGGTCCATGGGGTCACCGAAGAGTCGGACACAACTGAGTGACTTCACTTTCACTTTTCACTAGAGAACAAAATGACAACCCGCTTCGGTATTCTTGCCCCGAGAATCCCAGGGACAGAGGAGCCTGGTAGGCTGCCGTCTATGGGTCCGCACAGAATCGGACACAACTGACGCAACTTAGCAGCAGCAGCAGCAGTAGACCAGTTATGGCAGTGTATTTTGAAAGAAGCTAGTCACATTAGAGAAGTGCTGAATACTTTCACATAAACATACAAAGGCAACCATAATTAATGACAAGTATAACATTTCATATGTCTTAAAAAGAGCTGGTATTAGGAGCAGGGAAAGCACCAGTTGTGTTATCTCACAACAGAGTTTAAGTAAAGGAGAAGCAGGAGGAAATTATTCAACTTAACACTGCTGCAAACTTCAGTCTCTGTATAGTTCTGAATTAGAAAAGTAAGATTCCCGTGTAAAATATCATTTAAGATCAGGTCCACTAGTAATAATACACTTGTTAAAAAGCACAAGAATATAAAGGCACTAGGAAACAAAAATATAATATGTATAAAAAATTTCATCTTTAAGTAAAATTTCAAAATCAAAATCGTTGCTATTCTAAATAAGTTTTTGAGAAACTACCCCCCCTCCATTCTAAAGGAGATCAGTCCTGGATGTTCATCGGAAGGACTGATGCTAAAGCTGAAACTTCAATACTTTGGCCACCTCATGCAACGAGTTGATTCACTGGAAAAGACTCTGATGCTGGGAGTGATTGGGGGCGGGAGGAGAAGGGGACGACAGAGAATGAGATGGCTGGATGGCATCACCGACTCTATGGACATGAGTTTGAGTGAACTCCGGGAGTTGGTGATGGACAGGAAGGCCTGGCGTGATGTGATTCATGGGGTCGCAAAGAGTCGGACACGACTGAGCGACTGGATTGAACTGAACTGAACAAACTGCCTTTGGAATATTCCAACGGTTTAAGTTCACACACTGAGTAACTGAACTGAACTGAACCTCGCCGCCGCAAAAAAAAATTAAAACTAAGGCAGTAAAACAAGGACTTTCGAAAATCAAAAACATTTTTCTTGACTACTGTCAAACATTTGATGACAGTCGGTGTACCACTTAAAGAAAATACTTTGGGTCCATGTTCATCTCTTTGTTAGGTAAAGAGAGAATAAATGTCTCAAAATTAAGCAGTGATATGAAAATAGAAAAATAATTTCCTCAAGGAATTTTAACAACTTCTGATATTAAACTAAAATATGTTTAAGCAATGTGACATTACTATATACATGCCAGTGCGTCCTAGGATAATTATACAACAAAAAATTTAGTATTCCAAATACTTAATTAAACATACAGTGGCTTTTCCCAACCAATCTCAAACTATCCCTTTGCAGCCTCATTTTTCTCTACATGCACATATCGAGGCTTGAGTCACTGTGCTAGAGTCACCTCCCATTGCTCAGTCTACCCCCCTGCCTTTTTACCTGCTCTTTTCCCCAGCTGGAACATGAAGATTTCTTATATGCAGACTGCCTCAAATGTTTGTGCTGCCTTCCCCAGCACTCTGAGGAAATGTTAAAAAATAAAACACCTCCTATGCACTTCCTGCTTCAGAAATTACTGTACTTGTTGTAATTATTTATAAGTCTGCCTTCAGAAAACAGAAATAGTAGTAGTAGTAATAATAGTAATGATAAAAACAGTAAAATACTTTGTCTCTGGGAGTTCACTGGTTAGTAGGCAGAAAAAGTAAATAATATGGGATCCTGAGTATTATAAAGTACACAAACAGAGAAAAGACTGCTTAACTGGAGCCTCATAAAGGACATGAAATATGAGCTGACCTTTATTTCTCTTTAGCCATTCTTTATATTGAATTATAGTCAATTTACAATGTTGTATTACCTTCAGGTGTACAGCAAAGTGGCTGAGTTAATATATATCTATCCTTTTTCCGATTCTTTTCCATTATAGATTATCATAAGACACTGAATACAGTTCCCTGTCCTTGCTGTTTATCCATTTTACAAATAGTAGAGTGTATCAGTTCATCTCAAACTCCTAATCCCCCATCTCCTTTTATAACCAAAAGCTTGTTTTCTATGAGTCTGTTTTGTAAATAAGTTCATTTGTATTATTTTCTAAGATTTCACATATAAGTTATATCACATTTCTCCTTCAATGTCTGACTTCACTTAATATGATAATCTCCAGGTATACCCATGTTGCTGCAAATGGCATTATTTCATCATTTTTATGGCTGAGGCTAAAGCTGAAACTGCAATACTTTGGCTACCTCATCCGACGAATTGACTCACTGGAAAAGAATCTGATGCTGGGAAAGGTTGGCGGCGGGGAGGAGAAGGGGACGACAGAGAATGAGATGGCTGGATGGCATCACCGACTCTGGACACGAGTGTGAGTGAACTCCGGGTGTTGGGGATGGACAGGGAGGCCTGGCGTGCTGTGATACATGGGGTCGTGGAGAGTCGGACACGACTGAGCGACTGAACTGAACTGAATATTCCACTATCCTATATTCCACTGTATGTATGTATACACACACACACATACCACATCATCTTTATCCATTTATCTGTTGGTGGACATTTAATGCTTCCATGTCTTGACTTTTGTACATAGCGTTACTATGAACATGGGGGTACATGAATCTTTTCAAATTAGTTTTCTCCAGGTATGTGCCCAGGAGTGGGATTGCAGGATCAAATGCTAACTCTTTATTTTTAGCTTTTTAAGGAACCTTTATACTGTTTTCCTGGAGAAGGCACTGGCAAGCCACTCCAGTACTCTTGCCTAGAAAATCCCATGGATGGAGGAGCCTGGTAGGCTGCAGTCCGTGGGGTCGTTAAGAGTCGGACATGACTGAGCAACTTCACTTTCACTTTTCACTTTCACACATTGAAGGAAATGGCAACCCACTCCAGTGTTCTTGCCTGGAGAATCCCAGGGATGGGGGAGCCTGGTGGGCTTCCGTCTATGGGGTCACACAGAGTCGGACACGACTGAAGTGACTTAGCAGCAGCAGCAGCGTATTGTTTTCCATAGCAGTTACACCAGTTTACATTCCCATCAGCAGTGTAAGGAGGGTTCCTTTTTCTCCACACCCTCTTCAACATTTGTTATTTATAGACTTTTTAATGATGCCACTGACCACTGTAAGGATACCTCATTGTAGTTTTAACTTGCATTTCTCTAATAACTAGCAATGTTGAGCATCTTCTCATGTACCTGTTGGCTCTCTATATGTCTTCTTTGGAGAAATGTCTCTTAGGTTTTCTATTTTTTTTTGATTCAGTTGTTTGTTTTTTTGACATTAAGCTATATGAGCTGTTTGCATATTCTGTAAATTAATCCACTACTGGCAGCATCATTTGCAAATACTTCCTCCCAGACCACAGGTTGTCTTTTGTTTTGTTTATGGTTTTCTTTGCTGTCCAAAGCTTATAAGTTTAATTAGGCTCCATTTGTTTGCGTTTGTTGATCTTTAAAGAAGAGAATTTGAAAAGAGCAAGATGGAGGTGGAATAAGGCAATCTAAAGAGAAGAAAGGCAAGAAAAATTTAAAGAATGAGAATAGGATGCTCTGGTTCCACAGATATGAGGAAGAGGTGGTGCGGGAAACAATGCTGTGAGGATGGGTTAACAAATGTGTATTAATGGTATAACATACCATGCTAAGAATTTTGGCATTTCTGTTATTGGAACCATAGGAATTTTGGGGAGAGGAAGAGTGACAAGACTAGTTTTTATTTTACTAAAGTCTGATAATGATAAAGACAATGGATTAAAAAAGAAAGAAAGAGGTAGAAAAGGGAGTAGTCAGGAGCATACTGTGGTAATAAAGCACAAAAAGATCCAAGTCTGCACTAAATGGGGGCAACAGAAATGGAGCATCAGAAGCGGAAGAATCTGAAGTATGACTGAAAAAAGGAGAGGAATATTAAGAATGAATATCTTCTAGTTTAGGTGAGTAGAGAGTGACTTTATTAACCAAGGCAGAAAATACATTTTGGAGAGGAAAGATAAAGATTTTAGATATACTGAACTTGATATACCTGTAGGATACCTACCATTTTATGGCTAACTAGATGGTAGTTCAAAATATGACTTTGACTTCAACAGAGAGACTGGGCTGTGATACAGATTTGGAAATCACAAGAATACATTTAAATCCATGATAACAGATGTAAACCAAGGGGAAAATGGAAAAAGAATGAATAATAGCCTTCTGGGAAACATTAACATCTGAAAGACAAGCAGAGCAAACATGACTAATGAGCAATAAGAGAAGGGAAAGGAAGATATAACAGTGTCATGAAAGCTGAAAAAACTGTAAAAAGAACTTAAGAGCAGAGCAAAATGCCACAGAGAGGGAGGTCAGCTAAAATGAAAAATGCAAAAGGAGCCAAATAATTTGTAATTAAAATGTCACTGATGATAGTTGCATAACAACGTAATGCCACTGAACTGTACATACCATGTATTTACCCTGTATTTCTAAATACATATTTAGAAATAATTAAAATGGTAAGTTACATATTCTACATATTTTGCTACATCTTTTTTTTTAAAGTCACTATTGGACATCAGCAAAGTGGTGGACTAGGAAACTCCAAACTCTTGTTCCCCTACAGGAAAAAAAAAAAAACCTACCCAGCAGCTCCATAAACCAAATTTGTAGGAGTACAGGAAAACAAAAGGTTTAGAGCAAAAAAAAGCAAATATCCCACGGAGTAAAAGCCACATTCAAATGGTAGGAAAATGTGTGACATGTTTACTCACTGTTACCCCACTCTCTCCCAGAGTGGGGGTGGTCTTGGTCTTGAGCAGGTAACAGGTTGGTTCCCACTTCCCCCACCTTGAACTGGAGGGAGCAGTTCATATATGTCAACCGCTGTGTATGCCTGTTTTAACCTATCTGAGGGATGTCTGAAGGACCGAGACAAGGACCTTTCTGTTCTGTGTAACTAAGAATACAGACAGACAAAGCAGTGGGGGCAGAGCTCATAAAAGCTACCAGAAAACTACAAACCCCACAGACACCTGAGGCAAGAGGTTACAGAAGAGATGTACAATAGACCACGTAGGCACAGAAAAGCTACGGGGAGACTCTTGGGGAAGCTTTTCTTTTAAAGGTTACTGTCAACCTTAAATAGAATGCTTCTCAGAATGAAAGGGGCATAAACCAACTTATAATGGGTAGAAAAGCTAGTGGAAAAGGAATGAATGAAATAATGGTCAAAAGAAATGAGAAAAATTAGAAGCTTCCATGATTTAAATTTAAATTTGATGAGATACTTTTAGGTAGAGATATATATTTTTATAGAATAAAAATGATTAAGTGAGGTTCCAAAAAAATCTAAGGGAGGACAGAATTAAGATACAAAGTTGAGACATCAACTTTCTAAAAAAGAAAAATATTTCTATGTAAACAGTATCACATCATAAGCACACAGAGTCATATTCCAATCAAGAACACTTGATAGGCATGTGATCTTAAGCAAGTTACCTAACCCTTCACAGCCTCAATGTCCTCACCTGTAAAATAAGTGTAACAACAATAACTATCACATGTGAAATGTGACCATGTAGGGCTGCTGTACGTGTTAAGAAACGGATACACCATAAGAAGTCATAAAGATATCTTCATGGGTAATTTCACAGAGGATTTTCCTCCTGATCACTTTAACAGTTTACAGGTATGGGTGAACACAAGCTAGATTTTGTGTGGGCATGAATAACCGAAAACTTTCAGATGGTGTGACTTTATTTCGGGGGAAGACAGCTTACTTTTCAAATTTTTCCTTCAAGTGTCTGATTCGTTTCTTTAGGGAAAAATAGAACACATCATGTGTTCAGTTAGCAGTAGTATAAAAATATTTTCCAATAAACCCAGCCCATTGACTTTGTAAATGAAAGTGAGAAAAACAAACTGATTTCCAGCCAACTATATTGACTAATAAAAAATGAAAAGCACTTTTCCTTTCCAGTCTGAAGCCTTTTGATGAGTCACAGAAATGGCTTGTGGAATCTTCATTTTTCAGAGTCCTCATTGTCACTGGGTTGGCACATTTCAAAGAGCCAAATCTATTGGCTAACTAGTATGTGATCTTGACTATTTAATAAAGAGGAAAGGGATGCAAAGCAGTGTTTCCTTTTAAAGGCAGCAAAATGAGTCACTTGCCTGTGTGCTTCATGTCACCCTAATCAACACATGTAGTTAAAATGCGGAATAGTTTTTCAGAATGATTACATTTGTTGTTGAATTAAAAAATAAAATAATTTTTTTAAAAAATACACAGCTCATTGCTATCTTCTTAAAGTTCCTATACAGATTTTCACAAAGCCAGACCTTGATCAAAGGTGATTGGGGGTGGGGGGGATGAACAGAGACTCAGAGACCTACGTAATCATAAGATTTAATGTCACTAGAGGCCCAAAAGGAGAAAAGAAAGATAATGGGACTGAAAAGGAGTGAAATAAATAAAAACTAAAAATTCCCTGTATTCAGCAAAAGACCTAAGCCTCTAAACTGAAGAAACTAATAGGACATAGCCAAAGAAATCCAAACCAACAAAAAAACTGTCCAAGTAGAATTCCGTATCAAGAAAAAAAAAAGGATAGTCTCAGATGACAAAAAACTAAGAGATTTGTGACCAGCAGATCTATTCTAAAATGACAGGTTAAGGAAATTCTTTTTTGTATATTTATTTTTTTTTTTAATTTAAAATTTTAATTGAAGTATAGTTGGTGTACAATAATAAAGGAAATTTTTCAAATCAAAAATGATAAAAGATGAATCTTCAGATAACAGAAAGAACAAATGAAAAAGTAAAAATAAGGGAAAATATTTTTTCATCCTCTTGAAAGTTGAAGCAAAAAATTTTAATATTACCTGATTGTTTCTCATTTTACATAGATATTAAAGACGAATATACTATATACTAGGAGGGTAAAGGAACATAAAGATTTCTGCCCTTTCCTCAAACCAGTAAAATGTTAACACCAATCTAATGTTGTAAATTATACATGTCTAATACCCACAGCAACAACAACAAAAAAAGCTATACAAAGAAATACACACAAAAGCATTATAAAGAAGCCTGTTTCCACCATTTGGTTGGAAAAATATGATGAACTTTCATTTTTAAATTCTAATTCTGAAACATAAGAGTACATCATAAGTTGCCAAGGATAAAATCAGAGGTGTCTACCCATGTACCAGACCACCATGATGCAGGTGTTTTGGTCTAAAGGGGCTTTTTCAAAACTCTGTGAGTCAAAGAAAGGTTGTGGAGGCACATGTCTACCAAAGCTCTCAGACTTATGATTGGAAAGGATTCTTTCCTTTGAAGACTCCCCAGCTTGTGTGAGCAGTTGAGAAAGAAGAGTGGCTGTCACCTCATTCTATGAAGACCCCTGAGCTAAGAATGACTCAAGCCTGAAGAGGCTTCCTTCTTCAGTCACAGTGATGGCTAGCACATGTTCACATTCCCACACATACACACACACACACACACACAGAGGCAACAACCATCATTAGCTGCTCAAAGAAGTGATATTGGACTTGAATGGAAAAAGAGCTTAGCTATAAAATAGAAGCTTGGACTTTCAGTGTAAGATGATAAGTCCTTGGGATGTAACACACAGCACGGTCACTATAGTTAATAATATCGTACTGAGTATCTGAAAGTTGCTAAGAAAGCAAATCTTAAAAGTACTCTGCATATATAATTCACTATATGAACAAGCTAAAGAAGAAAAATCACATGATATCAACAGATGCAGAAAAAGTATTTGATTAAATCCAACTCCCATTTATGAGAAAAACTCTCAGGAAACTAGGAATAGAGGTGAACGACTTCTCAACTTTAAAGAATATCTACAAAAAAACCCTGAAACTAACATCAAACTTAATGGCAAAAAAAAACAATGATATCCCTCAAAAAGCAAGAACAAAGCAAGGATGTCCTCTCTCACCACTCTAATTCAACACAGCATTGAGGCTTACAGCCAGCTCAATGAAGTAGGGGAAATAAAAGACATACAGGTCAGAAAGGAAGAAAGTTAATCATTTATATTTATAGATATCATTTATGCAGAAAATCACAAGGAAACTACAGAAGAAAAACACCAAGAACTAATAAGTGAGTTCCACAAGGTCATAAGACATAAGGTAAACACACAAAAACAACTGTATTTCTATATATTAGCAATAAACATGGAGAAACCAAAATGTAAAATACAATGCCATTTATATCTTCTCAGGTAAAGGAATATTGAGGAATAAATCTAACAAAATATGCAAAGAATTTATGCTGAAAACTACAAAATATGGATGAAAGAAATTTTAGAAGGATCTAAATAAATTGAGAGACATAGAGTGTTCATGGACTGGAAGACTCAACATGACAAAAACGTTAATTCTCCCAAAATTGACATTAAGGTTTAACACGATTCCTACCAAATACCAGCAATAGTTTTCGTACATAAGGTAGATACAGGCAAAATTTTTCTAAAATTTATATGGAAAAGCAAAGGAACTAGAAAAGCTAAAATAATTTTGAGAATGAATTATGTGGAGGAATAACTCTGTCCAAGTTTAAGACTCACATAGCTACAACAGTCAAGACAGTGAGCTATGCGTGGAAGGACAGACATATGGTCCTCTGTGGGTTTCTCCAGGAGATTGGTTCTAGGACCCCAGCAAATACCTAAATCCACAGATGCTGAAGTCCCTTAAATAAAATAGCACAGTAAAATCCCCTACGGTTAGGACTCAGTGCTTTCATTGCCAGAGCTGGGTTCGATCCCTGGTCAGGGAACTAACATCCAGCAAGTTGTGCAGCACGACCAAACAAACCAAAAAGGCACAACATTTGCATATACCGTCCACACATCCTAGATTAAATCATCTCTAGAGAACTTATCCGGAGAAGGCAATGGCAAGCCACTCCAGTACTACTGCCTAGAAAATCCCATGGATGGAGGAGCCTGGTAGGCTGCAGTCCGTGGGGTCACTGAGGGTCGGACACGACTGAGCGACTTCACTTTCACTTTTCACTTTCCACTTTCACACATTGGAGAAGGAAATGGCAGCCCACTCCAGTGTTCTTGCCTGGAGAATCCCAGGGACGGGGGAGCCTGATGGGCTGCCGTCTATGGGGTCACACAGAGTCGGACACGACTGAAGTGACTTAGCAGCAGCAGCAGAGAACTTATCGGAGAAGGCAATGGCAAGCCACTCCAGTACTCTTGCCTAGAAAATCCCACGGATGGAGGAGCCTAGTAGGCTGCAGTCCGTGGGGTCGCTAAGGGTTGGACACAACTAAGCGACTTCACTTTCACCTTTCACTTTCACACATTGTAGAAGGAAATGGCAACCCACTCCAGTGTTCTTGCCTGGAGAATCCCAGGGACTGGGGAGCCTGGTGGGCTTCCGTCTATGGGGTCACACAGAGTCGGACACGACTGAAGTGACTTAGCAGCAGTAGCAGCAGCAGCAGAGAACTCATAATACTTAATACAATGCAAATGATATGTAAATAGTTGTAAATACATTGTAAATGCCATGTAAATAACTGCTGACTACAATGGCAAGCCATTCCAGTACTCTTGCCTAGAAAATCCCATGGATGGAGGAGCCTGGTAGGCTGCAGTCCGTGGGGTCGCTAAGGGTCGGACACAACTGAGCGACTTCACTTTCACTTTTCACTTTCACACATTGGAGAAGGAAATGGCAACCCACTCCAGTGTTCTTGCCTGGAGAATCCCAGGGAAGTGGGAGCCTGGTGGGCTTCCGTCTATGGGGTCACACAGAGTCGGACACGACTGAAGTGACTTAGCAGCAGCAGCAGCAGCAACAGGCAAATACAAGTTTTGCCCTTTAAATATTTCTGGATTTCTCTAATATTTTCAATCTGCGGTATGTTGAATTTGTGGATGTGGAACTTATGGATAAAGAGGGCCAACTGTATAGATGAATGAAGCAGAATAGAGAACCAAGAAATAGACCCACACAAGTATAGCCAAGTGATTTCTTGACAAAGTACAAAAGCAATTCAATGATGGAACTGAACTGAATAAATGGTATTGGAAAATTGAATATCTATTTTTAAAGTAAGTCTCAATCTAAAGTTCTTACCTCACACAAAAATTAACTCATACTGGATCACTGATTTAAATGTTAAAGTGTTTAGAAAAACAACTGCTAAATTCTTTGAGAACTATAAAACTGAAAGTTTCTGAAACTTGACACAAAAAGTATTTTTTAAAATTTAGATAAACTGAACTTTGTAAAAAATAACTTTTGCTCTGCAAAAGATTCAAGAGGATAAGAAGATAAGCCAAATACTGTGGAAAATTTTTTTGCAAACCAAACATACTAGCATACCTGAATCACGCTCAAAATTCAACAATAAA
Source organism: Moschus berezovskii (assembly GCF_049115385.1). Classification (NCBI taxonomy): domain Eukaryota; kingdom Metazoa; phylum Chordata; class Mammalia; order Artiodactyla; family Moschidae; genus Moschus; species Moschus berezovskii. The sequence goes on along the minus strand of NC_142487.1, from coordinate 3,777,724 downwards.
AAACAATCTGATTAGAAAATGTGCAAAAGATACAGACATTTCACCAAAGAGGATGTACTAATGACCAATAGGTGCATGAAGAGATATTAAGTATCATTAGCCACTATATACTCATTACAACAACCAACATGAAAAACAGTTACAATTTCAGTGCTGACAAGAATGCAGAGAAACAGAATCTCTTATACATTGCAGGGTGGTATATAAAATGGGAGAGTCACTCTGGAAAACAGTTTTGTAACCAGTATCATATAACTGACAAAAGTTCATATAATCAAAGCTATGGTTTTTCTAGGAGGCAGGCACAGATGTGAGAGCTGGACCATAAAGAAGGCTGAGCACTGAAGAACTGATGCTTTCTCATTGTGGTGGTGGTTTGATCCCTGGGTCGGGAAGATCTCCTGGAGAAGGAAATGGTTACCCACTCCAGTATTCTTGCCTGGGAAATCCCTGGACAGAGGGGCCTAGCAAGGCACAGTCCACACAGTTGCAAAGTGTCGGACACAACTTAGCAACAAAACAACAACAACTGTAGTGCTGGAGAAGACCCTTGAGTCCCATGGACTGCAAGATCAAATCAGTCAATCCTAAAGGCAATCAAACCTGAATACTGACTGGAAAGACTGATGCTGAAGCTCCAAAACTTTGGCCACTTGATACTAAGAATCAACTCACTGGAAAAGACCTGATGCTGGAAAAGATTAAAGGCAAAAGGAGAAGATGAGACGGTTAGATAGCATCACCAACTCAATGGACAAGAATTTGAGCAAAATCCAGGAAATAGTGGAGGGCAGAGGAGCCTGGTGTACTACAGTCCATGGGATCGCAAACATGGACATGACTTAGCAACTGAACAACAAATCATATGACCAAGCATTTGCACTCATGGACGTTCATCCCAGAGAAATGAAAACACTGTACATGCAAAAATCTCCACACAAATGATCACAGGAGCTTTATCTCTAACAGCCAAAAAAAAAGAAACAACAAAAATTACCTTCACCAGGTAAATGGCTAAACAGACTGCAGTACATCCACACTAGGGAAGATTGCCCCTTTGAGAGGCATGAGAACATGCTCAGTTGCTCAGTCATGGCCGACTCTTTGCAAGCCCATGTAATACAGCCCACTAGGCTCCTCTGTCCATGGGGTTTCCCAGGCAAGAGTACTGGAGTGGGTTGCCGAACCACCTGGGAAGCCCACTATGGAATAATATCCTGCTCTAGAAAGGAGTGAACTACTGATTCCTCCAACATCGGGAATGGATCTCAGGGGCATTATGAGGAGTAAAAAAAGAAGAAAAATTTCAAAGACTGTTTACTATATGATTTTGTTCTAGTAACATTCTTCAAATGAAAAGATTATGGAGATGGAGAACAAATTAGCGGTTTCCAGGGGTTACGATGTGAAGGTTGGGGGGATACATCTATACAGGAGTAACACTGGGAAATCTTTGCCATGATGGATTAGTTCTGTATCTTGATTGCAGCAGTGGTTACAGGAATCTCAACAAGAAAATACGGCCCAGAACTATACACACACATTGAACCAACTATAATTTTCTGGTTTTGATACTGTACCAAGGTTACACATAATATAACCATTGAGGAAGACTGGGTGAAGAGAGTATTGGACCTCTCTGCGCTAATCTGTAACATCCTGTAAAGTTAGAAGAAAGATGAATGACAGGACACCAACAGCAAAATGACACAAAGGTTGGAATTATCTAACAAAGACTTTTAAAACAGCTATTATTAAAACGCTCCCCAAAATAAGGCAAGCACTTAAAATTAATGGTTCGACAATGCAAGCAATAAGAAAAAGAACTAAATGGAAAATTCAGAAGGGAAAAATACAATGACCAAAAAGAAAAACACACCCGCAGTAAGCTCAACACCAGCATGGAGATGACAGAGAAAAGATTCACTATGCAGGCAAACCCTAGAGATAGTGTGGGTTTGATTCCAGGCTACCACAATAAAGCAAATACTGCAATTAAGTGAGCCACACAAATTTTTTGGCTTCCTAGTGCACATAAAACTTATGTTTACACTATACTGTTGCTTATTAAGGGTGCCATAACATTATGTCTGAAAAACAATGTACACACCTTAATTTTAAAATACCTTATTGATAAAAAAAAAATGCACCATTGGTGACTTCAATAGTCATGCTACTAACAACAAGAATTACTAATCACAGATCCCCATAACAAATAAAGTTTGAAATATTGCAAGAACTACCAAAATGTGACATAAAGATACAAAGTGAGCAAATGCCTGGAAAAATGACACCACTAGACTTGCAGAACACAGTGTTGCCACAGATTTGTAAAAAATGTGGTATCTGTGAAGTGCAATAAAATAAATCACAATAAAACGAGGTATGCCTGTACTTGAAGATAAATCAGTAGAAATTATCTAGTCAACACAGGGGAAAAAAATAAAAGGTTTTAAATGAACAGAGCCCCAGGGACCTGTGGGAAAACAGCAGAAGGGAACATTTGTGCTCTTAAAGAGTCCCAAAAGGAAAGGAGAAAGAGTTTGGTGTGGTAAAAATATTTGAAGAAACAAAGGCTGAAAACTTCCTATATTTACTACTTATTCCAGTAGCTCAGTGAAACTCAACAGGATAATCCCAAAGGAACCTACATCATAATCAAACTGCTGGAAACCAAAAACAAAGAAAATACCTGGAGGACAACCAGAGAAAAATGACATTAATCACAGGGGAAGAGTGAATTGGACAACTGCAAATTTCTCACCAGAAACTATGTGAAACCTCTGGAAGAAGTGGAAAACCATTTTAAAGGTATCAAAAAGAAAGAACTGTCAACCCACATTCTATCAGTTCAGTTCAGTCACTCAGTCGTGTCCGACTCTCTGTGACCCCATGAATCACAGCATGCCAGGCCTCCCTGTCCATCACCAACTCCCGGAGTTCACTCAAAATCATGTCCATCGAGTCGGTGATGCCATCCAGCCATCTCATTCTCCGTCGTCCCCCTCTCCTCCCGCCCCCAACCTTTCCCAGCATCAGAGTCTTTTCCAGTGAGTCAACTCGTTGCATGAGGTGGCCAAAGTATTGGAGTTTCAGCTCTAGCATCAGTCTTTCCAATGAACACCCAGGATTGATCTCCTCTAGAATGGACTGGTTGGATCTCCTTGCAGTCCAAGGGACTCTCAAGAGTCTTCTCCACCACCACAGTTCAAAAGCATCAATTCTTCGGTGATCAGCTTTCTTCACAGTCCAACTCTCACATCCATACATGACTACGGGAAAAACCATAGCCTTGAGAGTTCCTTATACTGCAAGGAGATCCAACCAGTCCATTCTAAAGGAGATCAATCCTGGGTGTTCATTGGAGGGACTGATGCTAAAGCTGAAACTGCAATACTTTGGCCACCTCATGCGATGAGTTGACTCACTGGAAAAGACTGATGCTGGGAAAGATTGGAGGCGGGAGGAGAAGGGGACGACGGAGAATGAGATGGCTGGATGGCATCACCGACTCTGTGGACATGAGTTTGAGTGAACTCCGGGAGTTGGTGATGGACAGGGAGGCCTGGCGTGCTGTGATTCATGAGGTCGCAAAGAGTCGGACACGACTGAGCGACTGAACTGAACTGAACTGACTAGACGGACCTTTGTTGGCAAAGTAATGTCTCTGCTTTTTAATATACTATCTAAGTTGGTCATAACTTTCCTTCAAAGGAGTAAGCGTCTTTTAATTTCATGGCTGCAATCAGCATCTGCAGTGATTTTGGAGCCCAAAAAAATAAAGTCTGACACTGTTTCCACTGTTTTTCCATCTATTTCCCATGAAGTGATGGGACCAGATGTCATGATCTTTGTTTTCTGAATGTTGAGCTTCAAGCCAACCTTTTCACTCTCCTCTTTCACTTTCATCAAGAGGTTTTTGAGTTTCTCTTCACTTTCTGCCATAAGGGTGGTGTCATCTGCATATCTGAGGTTATTGATATTTCTCCCGGCAATCTTGATTCCAGCTTGTGCTTCTTCCAGCCCAGCGTTCCTCATGATGTACTCTGCATATAAGTTAAATAAGCAGGGTGACAATATACAGCCTTGACGTATTCCTTTCCCAATTTGGAAAAAGTGTGTTGTTCCATGTCCATTTCTAACTGTTGCTTCTTGACCTGCATACAGGTTTCTCAAGAGACAGGTCAGGTGGTCTGGTATTCCCATCTCTTTCAGAATTTTCCACAGTTTATTGCGATCCACACAGTCAAAGGCTTTGGCATAGTCAATGAAGCAGAAATAGATGCTTTTCTGGAACTCTCTTGCTTTCTCCATGACCCAGCGGATGTTGGCAATTTGATCTCTGGTGCCTCTGCCTTTTCTAAAACCTGCTTGAACATCTGGGAGTTCACGGTTCACATATTGCTGAAGCCTGGCTTGGAGAATTTTGACCATGACTTTACTAGTGTGTGAGATGAGTGCAACTGTGTGGTAGTCTGAGCATCCTTTGGCATTGCCTTTCTTTGGGATTGGAATGAAGACTGACTTTTCCAGTCCTGTGGCCACTGCTGAGTTTTCCAAATTTGCTGGCATATTGAGTGCAGCACTTTCACAGCATCATCTTTCAAGATTTGAAATAGCTCAACTGGAATTCCATCACCTCCACTAGCTTTGTTCGTAGTGATGCTTTCTAAGGCCCACTTGACTTCACATTCCAAGATGTCTGGCTCTAGGTCAGTGATCACGTTATCGTGACTATCTTGGTCGTGAAGATCTTTTTTGTACAGTTCTTCTGGGTATTCTTGCCACCTCTTCTTAATATCTTCTGCTTCTGTTAGGTCCACACCATTTCTGTCCTTTGTCGAGCCCATCTTTGCATGAAATATTCCCTTGGAATCTCTAATTTTCTTGAAGAGATCTCTTGTTTTTCCTATTCTGTTGTTTTCCTCTATTTCTTTGCATTGATCGCTGAGGAAGGCTTTCTTATCTCTCCTTGCTATTCTTTGGAACTCTGCATTCAGATGCTTATATCTTTCCTTTTCTCCTTTGCTTTTCTCTTCTCTTCTTTTCACAGCTATTTGTAAGGCCTCCTCAGACAGCCATTTTGCTTTTTTGCATTTCTTTTCCATGGGGATGGTCTTGGTCCCTGTCTCCTGTACAATGTCACGAACCTCTGTCCAGAGTTCATCAGGCACTCTATCTATCCGATCTAGTCCCTTAAATCTATTTCTCACTTCCACTGTATAATCATAAGGGATTTGATTTACGTCATAGCCAGTGAAAATATCCTTCAGGAATAAAAATATAACTTTTAAAAGACTGACAGGAAGGAAAACTATGAAAAATCATAGCAAACTGACCTGCTGTGAAAGAGCTTTAAAAAAAAGAAAAAGTTCATGAAGTTCTTGAGACAGAAGGAAAACGACAGTGGAAGGAAACTTGGCATGTGAGGCAAGAAAGAAGAGCAACCAATGTGATAAGCTTCTATTCTTCTCCTATTGAGTTATTTAAAATACGTCTGACCAATGAAGACAAAAATTATAACATTTTCTTATGGGATTTTCAGTGGGTATAGATGAAACCTAGGGAAGCAAACGGCAACCCACTCCAGCATTTTTGCCTGGGAAATCACATGGACAGAGGAGCCTTGAGGGCTACGGTCCATGGGGCTGCAAAGAGTTGGACACGACTGAGCGACTAAGCACATAGCTGACATACATGAGACGTCTACAACATAAGGGGAGGGTAAAGGGGCATTTATAGCGGTAAGGTTTCCACATTCCTTAAGAAGTGGTAGCATATTGTGAAAAGTTACGCCATGTATACTGAAATCCCTAGAATAGCAAGCAGCCACTAAAAAAAACCACACACAAAAAATCTATAATCAAAAACATAATTAACTAAAATGGATACTAAAAACTGTATAAATAACCGAAAAGAAAGCATAAAAGAGGCAAATGAAACAAAAGCAAAGGGAAAATGTACAAAATAAGTAAGAAAATGGAAAAGAAACCAAACGCATTAATACTACATTAAATATGAATAGTTTTAGCACACTGACTAAAAGATTATCAGAAAGGATTTTTAAAAACAAATCCATTAGGGACTGCCCTGGTGGTCCAGTGGTTAGGACCCTGCACTTTCACTGCCAGGGCCTGGGTTTGATCCCTGGCTGGGGAACTAGGATCCCACATGCTATATAGTATGGCAAAAAAAAAAAAGTCAGTTACAAGATGGAATCTAAAACTGCCGCAATGAACTTCTTGTACTCTTTAGATCTTGTACTAATGGATGATTTTATAATTGTTAATTTATAAAATATTGGCCCACTAAATTATGAGCTCTTCCAAATGCTGACACATTTCATCACACTATATTGCAAAATCACATTTATTAATGTCACCACCAACTACACAACAAAGTTTTTAGCTACGGAAAGTTGTCACGCTCATGGTAACAAATACAGGTTTTCCAAAATCCTAATTTTCACCTAAAAGCCCTAATTTTATCACTGCCCACAAATAGTATCAGTTGTTTTTCAATCATACTTGAAAATTTAGTCAGCACAGGTCCTTCCCAAGTGACACATACATACACATAACTAAAGCCATACACAGACACATCCTTCACAGTCCAAGACCTCATTACTGACAGTAGCAAACAAATGTTAGTTCTGTCACAGGACTACTAATCCTTTCACCAAATAAGCATGTTTTCTTTTTTAAAAAGTCAAGTTTATTGAGGAATAATTTACGTAAAACAAAATTCATCCATCCTTTTTAGGCTTGAGTTCAGTGAATTCTGACAAACTAATAGCTGTATAACTACCACCACAACTTCAATCAAGATACAGAACACCTCCATCACCCTGTATTCCCTCGTAACTCTCTGCAGTCAATCCTCTACCCCAGCCCCTGATAAATGTTCAGTTCTGTTACAGGACAGTAATCCCTTCACCAAATACACGGATATTAATTTTTTTAACAGTTTCCCAAAGTCATCCTATATCTTATTTCATGCAAATTTAGTAAAACGTTACTACTGTCTACTGTCAAAGTATCGTGCATGATTGTGCCATTAATCTTCACCATCATAATCATTTTCTTCTACTTCAGATCACCATGCTTCATAGCTTGGATTGCCTACTAACACTTTCCAGACATGTCAAATCCAAAAAAGATATGTTTTAGCAGAAAGTTATCTAAACCCTGCAATAAATACATTGCACTTTGATCAAAGGACTGACTCCCATCCCTTATCCAATCAAGTTCTAGACGACTGCTTCTGAGGTAAAATACTACAGAACTTACCTTCCCCTCCAACACTGTCAACAAACACTTAGCAAGATCTTTTCCCTACTACTACGTATCTCACCTTCCCAACTCCATTGTTCACCAACCCCCATACTTTTCAATTTAAATGTTTTTCACTTTGTACCTTCTGTGTTCAAAGCACTCTCCTAAGTGCTGTGGAAGCACTTCTCTTGGTGCATCAACCAGCCCATGGGATTGTTGTAAATAATGAAAGTGCAAAGTTATAGTATCATTGGCTTTTGGTCTTTCATCTAAAAGATATTGGGGTGTGGGGACCCCACCTATTCCTTTACATATACCACTTGTAGTTTTAAAATATATTATCCCCCTTGAATACATTTAGGAACAGCTCAGATTTAAATCAACTACCAATTACACCTATCTCTTAACCTCAAGTCAGCCATTCCTGGCTTTCATCACTGAAACAAACAAAAATATTTTCCAGTAATTCAACAACAAACAAATATTTACTGAAAACTTAAAATATGCCAGGCACTGCTCTCAGAACTAGTGGCCCATCAGCGAGTTGGACAGTCGGGTACCTGCTCTCATGGAATTCACATGTTGAACATCAGTATCTCAATATATAATAGCTCAGAAGGTCAAGAGTTATTTAAGCAACTTAAATGTTTTCATTTAGGAAAAAATATTAATCTCATAGGAACAGTAAACTTCTAATCTCTTCTGAGAGAACAAACCAAGCATATGCAGGAGGCTTGATGTCTAGCTACAGGGCAACTGAGTCAGCCAGTCCTCCCAAACCTGGCTGTGCTGTAACCCAGACCCTCTAAAGCATACTTCATATTCCAACTCCAATTCTCATATGGTAAGGCCATGGTGAGGACTGTCGGAATCCATATTTGGCTTTGATGTGGTTGATCCATGAACAGGCATTTGGAACTCTTTCACTAAGTTACCCAAACTTATCATTAAAGCAAAGCAGCATTCAGGTATCCTTTCGTTAAAGGACCAAATGCTATCCCAGCTATGGTCTTAAGCTGGTGGTCTTTGGCAACTAGCTGACAATACTTATTCTAACTCTAACGTCAGATAACAATTTAGTTTTTTAAAAAGAGCATTTCCAAAAATGATAAGGGAGAATAAATTATCATAACTTGGGTTTCTCTTGATAAGGAGCTATTGCTCTTTGGGACTGACCAGCAGGTCACCATCTCCCTTTATCCTGGAAACTGAAATTTCCATCCCACCTTCATGCAACACTTATCTTGGGATAAGCTGACTCTCTCCCAGTTCTGAGACTACAGCATATGGTGGAAACCTATGCTTATCATCACACCACTCTTCAGACCGCTGTGACTGATTAAGATCTCGTGGATACAGTCCACGAGATCAGTTAGAAACTCTAAAATGTTAGAAGAAAAGACTTTTTCTTCCCACTAGACCTGAACAAGCAGTCATGGAGCCTAGTGGAAGGCAACGTACAACCACAAGGAGTTATGTATCTGAGAAAGGAGACAATACTAAAATAGCTGATTTGGAAAACTAGCTCCCAGTCACATTGCCTGGGTCGGGAAAAAGACATTTCTAAAGCTAGAATCTATCTATCAACTATTCAGAGGCAAGAAACATCCGTTGCTGTTTAAGTTAATTGGGGTTGAGTTTTCAATTGGTTACAATAAAGATTCCTAGTAAAATGAGTGGAATCTCCATAGGCCCTTTTAGCCTTCAATCACTAAATTAAATGGCTACTTAGCCCCTACAATAAGCAAGGAAGGCATAGGGAAAGAGCCTTAATGCCACAATTACAAAAATAAGCCTATTGTTTTTATTGAGATTGTAATTATAATAATTCATTTAATTATATTAAATACTTGCATAACTTCTTCATGCTCTTCTACTCAAAAAGATGAGAAAAGCTATGGGGGACTGGGTTGAGTCGGGTAATGCCAAAAGACAGCTAGCAACCTAGAATGGCAGGATTAACTCCTACAGGCAAAAAGGCTTTGGGGCCAGGCCAGAGGAGCACAGGACACAGGGGCAAAAGGGACCAAGGGGCAGCCATTTATTCTCACAACCATTCGTGAGGTTTCAAACCCCTGCTTTACAGATGATCCCATTTAAAGTCTACAACCACCCTCGGAAATAAATTATCATTTGACTCGATGTCACAGACTGAGGAAATGGCTGTTGAAGAGAGTTCAACAGATCCAAGATCAAGGAAAAGGGAGAAGACCATGTTGGAGTCTGCCATCCCCCACTGTTCTTTTCCTGGGAACTGCCTCCCCAGTCACACAGTCCTCATGTGATCCTTATCACAGGGGTGAGCACCTGACCCAAGCTGAATCGATGCATCTTTTGCTCCAGAGCGCTGGGTTTGAGACCCCAAGATTTACAGTCAGTGCTGAAGTTGTTAAATATAAAGCCAGTGCTCTGGGCAAACATATCCTCCACAAGTGACTAACACTAGCTTACTGTCAGAGAGAATGACAACACAAAGCAAGAAGAGAATAAACACTTGCCTGCATTTAAGGCCCAAGTTTCAATTCTTACTGAAGTTCAACTGAACTTTTACTTTAAATGAGACCAGGTTCCCTGACTCTAGAAAATTTTTTTTTTTGCCTAGGAAAACTAGAAGGCAGTGGCACCCCACTCCAGTACGCTTGCCTGGAAAATCCCATGGACGGAGGAGGTTGGTAGGCTGCAGTCCATGGGGTCGCTAAGAGTCGGACACGACTGAGCAACTTCACTTTCACTTTTCACTTTCATGCACTGGAGAAGGAAATGGCAACCTACCCCAGTGTTCTTGCCTGGAGAATCCCAAGGATGGGGGGCCCTGGTGGGCTGCCATCTATGGGGTCACACAGAGTCAGACACGACTGAAGTGACTTAGCAGCAGCAGCAGCAGCAGCAGCAGGAAAACTGAAGTTGAGAGCTATCATGTATAACTGACAAGAGTCCTAACTAATTCATTGAGAAAGAAGTGGGGGGGGGCGAATAACTATTTACAACAAATATTAATTGAACAGTAACACTTAAGACCTTAAGACAGACTCACACAAGATAGTTTTGATCAAGTTCTAAACTACCTGAGATAGATTACAAGTATTTATAGAAATTCAAAAGAGAAAATAGCAATGTAACACTGTTGTGACTTATGTTAGACTACAAAGATGAGAAAGCTGGCAAAGACCACATTGAGAAGAACTCAAAAGGAGAGAAAGAGAAGGCCTAGTAGGAAAGAGCAGGCACATGCTGGAGACAGAGACAAAATCCACCTGGAACATACAGTCTGTTTTGGAGAATAGTAGGAATTAAGACTAAGTATATACATAAGCTCAGAGAAGGCAATGGCAACCCACTCCAGTACTCTTGCCTGGAAAGTCCCATGGACGGAGGAGCCTGGTGGGCTGCAGTCCGTGGGATCGCTAATAGTCGGACACGGCTGAGCGGCTTCACTTTCACTTTTCACTTTCATGAATTGGAGAAGGAAATGGCAACCCACTCCAGTGTTCTTGCCTGGAGAATCCCAGGGACGGGGGAGCCTGGTGGGGTCTATGGGGTCACACAGAGTTGGACACGACTGAAGCGACTTAGCAGCAGTATATACATAAGCTAAGACCATATGACCAAAAGCACTAAAGTTAAGAAAAAGAAAGGCACAGGTATGGACTACACTGGCAAATTTTGAGGATGTCCCACTAAACCCAAGAATATTGGTTGAAAATTTGGATTTAAATAGGGCAGCAGTAACAGAAAGCAAACAGCAGATTTGAGACACATTTGAAATAAAGAATCTCCTACTCTTCTCCCAAGTTTCCAAGTACTGGTGTTTCTAACAGTGGAACCTTCATCAAATTTGTAACATAAAAGTATAGCAAAGAAAGGAGTAACTGTTATCAACACGTGGATGGACTTACGGAACTTGCAAATAAATTACTTCACTTAGTCCTCATGATTAAACCTATGAAGAAATATTATCATGATTCTCATTTTGCAAATTAAATATATTCAAGTTCAAAGAAGTGAGATAACTTATCCAAGATCACTCAACTAAGTAAAAATTTGATCTGTGGAGTGGGGCAGTAGGTAATAATGCACTTGGTCAATCAACACCAAAGTCCTTTTTTCCCGGAGAAATTATGAAGACATAATGATGACAATGATGATAATGATAGCTAACATTTACTAAATGCTGGGAACTAAGCAAAACATGTTACATGCACTAGCATTATCACATTTAATATTTCTAAGAAGCACAAGCCGGAATCAAGACTGCCGGGAGAAATATCAATAACCTCAGATATGCAGATGACACTACCCTTATGGCAGAAAGTGAAGAGGAACTCAAAAGCCTCTTGATGAAAGTGAAAGAGCAGAGTGAAAAGGTTGGCTTGAAGCTCAACATTCAGAAAACAAAGATCATGGCATCTGGTCCCATCACTTCATGGGAAATAGATGGGGAAACAGTGGAAACAGTGTCAGACTTTGTTTTTTGGGCTCCAAAATCACTGCGGATGCTGACTGCAGCCATGAAATTAAAAGACGCTTACTCCTTGGAAGGAAAGTTATGACCAACCTAGGTAGCATATTAAAAAGCAGAGACATTACTTTGCCAACAAAGGTCCGTCTAGTCAAGGCTATGGTTTTTCCCGTGGTCATGTATGGATGTGAGAGTTGGACTGTGAAGAAAGCTGATCGCCGAAGAATTGATGCTTTGGAACTGTGGTGCTGGAGAAGACTCTTGTGAGTCCCTTGGACTGCAAGGAAATCCAACCAGTCTATTCTAAAGGAGATCAATCCTGGGTGTTCATTGGAAGGACTGATGCTAAAGCTGAAACTCCAATACTTTGGCCACCTCATGCGAAGAATTGACTCACTGGGAAAGACTCTGATGCTGGGAGGGATTGGGGGCGGGAGGAGACGACAGAGAATGAGATGGCTGGATGGCATCACCGACTCGATGGACATGAGTTTGAGTGAACTCCGGGAGATGGTGATGGACAGGAAGGCCTGGCATGCTGTGATTCATGGGGTCGCAAAGAGTCGGACACGACTGAGCGACTGAACTGAACTGAACAGCCCTATAAGAGTCTATGATTAATCTTATTTGAGGATGATGTATGGATTTGAGTTTTAAGGAAGTTAAGACTTCTGCCGAAAATTTACAAGGCTACTAAGTGGTTGATCTGGTTGGGATTAAAAATCACACAATCTGACTCCAAAGCACGTGCTCTCAACCACTAGACAACACTGCCTCCATGACTAGGCATTACTAGAAATAAGCAGAGGAAATACAATTAGGGTGAGATAAGTAAATACTTTTAGAGTGGATGATAAAAATCAGAAACATTCTGTTTGTCCTACTGTTAAAGAATTATTACAATTTTAAAAATTAACAAAAGGATAGAAGACAAATCTAAAACAATTTCTTAATAAGGTTGAGAATTTAAAGCAACTTGTATCTAACAACAATTTGGAGATGGTTTCAATTAGTGAATTTTGTATTATACTCCTAATGAAAAACAAGGGTCAGAGAGTAAATATTAGCTGTCCAAGGCCATACAGTTTTTCAATTTACAATTTACAGTGTCAACTAGAGTACAATTCAGGATTTCAGACCCCACCCCACTATCACCCACCAACCATTCAGCAATGAGTACTCCTAGCATCCAGGATGGAGTGTCAGAATATCATTCCCCACTAACAGATGACTTTCAAGTCTGGGGCAAGAAATGCACAAGATGAGCCTGAGCATCTTATTACACCAAGAAACAAGGAAGTTCCTCAAAGATTATTAAGATCATAGACAAATTACACAGGAGTCAACATGAAGAGGCTTCCACTAGTCAAAGACAAGACAAACTGAGCACAGCAAAGATGACAAAAACTTACTGAAACACATCATGTGTATATATATACATTTTTAATGGTTTACACAATGATGCCAAAAAAAAGAGAGAGAGAGATGAATAAATAAGTGTCGGGTCTATCTTATTTGCTGACCTTTATGGATAGGGGCTTCCCTGGTAGCTCAGACGGTAAAGAATCTGCCTGCAATGCAGGAGACCTGAGTTCAATTCCTGGGTCAGGAAGATCCCCTGGAGAAGAGAATGACAATCCACTCCAGTATTTCTGCCTCAAGAATCCCATGGACAGAGAAGCCTGGCAGGCTACAGTCCATGGGGTCGCAAAAAGTTGGACACGACTGAGAGACTAAGCTTTACTTTTTTATTGCCTGGAGCAATGGGTTCTTTTGTATACCAGCTTTTCAGGTAAACGGAGCCCACAACAGGAGACTACAATGTGGGAGGGGATATATTTCCTGGTTCTTCCTCTACTTAAAACCACAGCCTTAGCCAAAAAGCCCTCCATAAGGCTACCTTTCCCACCTGCTCTCTTCCTTTGTCCCTTCAGGCCTAGAGGTGGCAGAAGGTCTCTCTCCAGTGTTTCCTGTCCCAGGGTACTCCACTATTCCTACTGATTTCATTAAATATTGTCTGTATGTTTGTAAATAGCCCCTTTCTTTAATTTCCCTTAAATATCCAATTTATGCCATGTCTAGCACACTAAACCTCTAAAATACTTACTCTGAAAAGTGGCAAATAAAGAGAAAGACTAGAAGAATATTAAAAAAAGAAAAAAGTTTATACATGCGTATCTGATTCATACTTTGCTGTTCACCTGGAACTGCTGCTGCTGCTATACTCCAATAAAAATTTAAAAAGAAAGAAAAAGGCTGAAGCATTCGTCCTGTACTTTATCACCTCTATATCATGATAAGCAAACAGCCCTACAGGCGATGACTAAAAGTTCTTAAATGCTTATGTTCTCTTAACAGAAGAATTACAGTTAATAAATGTGAAAGGAATGATATAATTAGAAAACCATTATTTTACTTTCCCTAATGAACAACTGCTTCAGCTAAAAATTATAAATGGATGGAACCATTAGCTGAAAGGATACTAAAGGATTTTACAAAGCAAGTTATCACAGGCTGTCACCACCTGAACACACTGATCAACCTTAGCATTCTAAAGGGTGGGTCAGCCAGATACTGTGTGCCTCCTGATGTGATGAGAAAGAAAACACTACTGACTAAAAGGTGAAATAATGAAATCAAGCTTTTAGATCTAACTATCAACTTACGGGAAATATGGACGATATAGGAGCAAGTTAAATGACATGACAAGAAAACAAACAAAAAAATCCATAATGTAAAATACTGCATGGTACCAATGACCTGGTTCTTTCAACAAGACAAGGTGGGTGGAGGATAGAGGGGATGGGGGTGGGGTGGGGTGGAATGCTCTACATTAAAGAGAGTTGTTAATAAAGACCTAGGAAACAAATGTAACACATAGAATCTGTCCAGATCTAGATTCTAACAAAACAACTGCAAAACAGACATCATTTTAGAAACAAGAGAAATCTGACTATAAACTGGGAATTAATAGTACCAAGGTGCTTTTCATTTTGTTAAGACTTGATAATGGCCACTGTGTTAATGTAAGAAAAAAAATTTTAAGAGATGTTTAAGTATGTAAGGGTGAAATGACAGTGTCTGGAATTTAATTTAAAATATTTTGGCAAGAAAAAAGGGTGTTTGATGAAGCAAGTGTGACAAAATTTTGAAAACTGAATTATCTGGGTAGTGGGGGTTCACTATGCTATTTTCCCCACTTCTGTGAATGTTTGAAATTTTTCATTTATAAAATTACCAAACAAAACAAAAATTCATGTTCCTTCTCTACAACCATAGTTTCCAAACTAGAGACTGTCTAAGAGTCCATGTCCCATGCAGAATCCTAGGACTCACCCCAAAGAATTCTCATTTTGTTTGTCTGGGCACGGGCCCAGGTTCCATTTTTAACACGTCCTCAAGGGAATCCGGTACAAAATCTACAGACTTGTATCTGAAAATTACATATTCAGACTACTTCACCACAAATCTTTAAGCTTAACCCACCCTAAAGAAAAGGCGTGATCTTATCTCTTAATCTCCCCTTTAAGGCTAACCCTACTCATATCTGCTCATAACATCCTTTTCCTGGGACTGTAAGTTCCCTGAAGGCAAGGCCCTCTGTTTTTACTCACCATGGTTTCCCAGTGCCTAACAGAACACCTCGCACACAGTACACATCAAATAAACATTTGCTGAATAAACGAATTCATTATTCATTAACGAATGAATAACAGCAAAGAGAAAAAAGAAGAGTTAACTGCAGTTCACTGTTTCAAAATTAGTTCCAGGGAACAACCCAAGATAAAGTTTCAATTTCTTGCCAAAAGTCAGTATAGGAAGTATGGTATAAAGACTATAAATAAGAGTCTGGGAATAACAATAAACTAAAATTAAATAATAATAAATAAGCATAGGAAAAAAGAGGGGGACACGGGTTAGCCTACACTTTAAAATACAAGTACAAGACAAACCCTTCACCTACGACATCAAACTTTGGACGTTAATTTAAACACCCAACCTACTACTAATTGTTTAGAATTGTTTAGAAACTATAATGAAAATGTATACTTTTACATTTCACAATCCCAAATGGGGGGTGGGGTGGGCACAAAGAGATAAGAGAAGTAAACTAGCACATGTACATATTTTAATGGAAATAAAGTAACTCAATTGTTGCGTTCTGTTTCAAAAAGCACAATTATTGCTTTTTCTGTTCAAACAGCACAATCCCCTAAAATAATGACACAAGTCACAAATGCAAAAAAGAATAACTGCCAAATATAACAAAAATTACTTTAGGGTGATCTTCTGAGGCTATGTAGAACTAGCTGCAAAAATATCACTTACCAAAGATGGTTCCTATTCTTCTATTTCTACCCTCATATTACTTAACTTTAAAATTTTCCATTTTAATAATAAATCAATAACACAACTTTTTAGTTTTTAAGGAATTATAATAAACATTTATAAATTTTAGAGACAGCCCAACTCTTCACTGGGGAAATTGAAACCCAGGTAAGAAAAAAAGATTTACTTAGTTACTACAGCGAGTTAACAGCAAAACAAGGATAGGCCAATGCTCTGAATTTCCAGTCCAGTGTACTTCTCACTATACCATGCTAACAAGATATTTCTGAAAAATGTTTCCATTGTGAAACAGTAGTATCTATTCACCTTCTTGTACACACATGTGTGGGGTATTCATCAGCTATGTTCTGGGCTTAAACTAAATGGATGTCTCTCTCTTTTAGTAGGGATGGTAATGGGAAAGGGGAGCTACCAGACCATCTTCAGCAACAGAACTCTGTATGTAGTCTTCTCTGATATATAGGCCTTTCTGTCATATGTCATAAAGAATCTCTAGTTTTTACTACACAAAAAACAACTTCAAACTTGTAATTGTGAAATAAAACTGTAGAGATATACAAAATCTAATCGAAAACTGGATATTCACTCTTTTGTTCATTATAAAATATTATATGTGGTTCCTTCTTCTGGATTAAAAACATTTCTGACTCAAAAAACTAATGAATGGCCCAATTCATGTTTCAGCTGTTCCTCAGAGCCACCTCTCTATACACCCACAGGGTTCTCGTGGTGCAAAGCCTGTTTAACAGAATAGCGAAAGTGTAAGACAAGCAGAAAGAGAGTAAGAAAACTACATCTCTACAAACCAGCTCCCAACTGTCTTTTTTTATCAATCTAAACCCTTGGTACAAACTAGGGATGTTATAAATCATGACTAAATGAATAAACAGTCTTCAAAAGCCCCTCCTCGCCCGTACTAAATCTTGTCTAAATGTCTCCATTTTCAGTAACAAGTGGCTTGGACACTTCAAATAAAGTAGAGCTGGATTATGAATTTATGAGAATGGTTTGAAGTGCCAGATAAATTACTCTGCCCTTAGAGAACACAATAAATATCAACTTCCAGCCTAAGCACAGTAACTAGCATGTAACAGGAACACTGTAAATATGACAAAAATAATAGTTACCAATTAACAAGTGCTAACTAAATGCCACATGTTGTGATAATCAGTTTGTCTATATTATTTAATCCTTCTGAAAATCTAGTACTATTATCCCCCCACTTTCCTGAAGATGAAATAAGCTCTGAGAGGTTAAAATAATTTACCAACAATCATCTGATAAGTACTATGGCAGAGCCTACATTTGAATCCAGATTTAGAACCTACACAAAGATTTGCTGAATGAAAGAAGTAATTTTTTTTTAATCTTGCAACATATTATCAAAACATTCTGACCGAAACTAAATGGATATGCAACAGATACTGTTAACACTCATTAACTCATAAATTATGAATACTGGCAAGCATAAAGCTTTAAAGCCCAAAGATTCAATGACCTCAAAGCCTTTTCATTCCATCAACAGTAATACAAACCCAAAACTGAGCAATTCAACTGGCAAGACACATAGAGAGATTATACAGCAATAATCTAGAATCTGGAATGCTAGCCACACTCTTTTGAAATAATCCAACATGTGACCTAGGATTGTCAAAGTACACAACAAAAGTCCCAAATGAGTGACAGGCATACTAGCAGTGTTAACAGGTAAGTTACATGGGACAAAGCTTATTTTTGGAATATCAGTAATTTGAGTAATAATATGACATCCACGTAGAGATGCCAAATAGGCAGTCAGGTATTTAGGATTCAAAAATAGCAAAAAGACTGAAAAATGAAGACCAGGATATCATGAGTAAGGAGATGATACCAGTCAAAGATGTACGAATGAATGAATTCTTCAAGAGAAGAGAAGAAAAAGATAAGTATTATGGCGCCCAAGATTGAGGATGAGAGAAAAAGTCAGCAATGAAAAGACAGGAAATCAGCAGGTCAAGAAAGTTCAAAAAGAGAGACTTTAAAGAGGAAAACTCAAAAGAAAAACTTGAAACATTTGCCTTCTACACTCTGAAAAACTGACTAATGAAAGATGGTAGTAACACATACAAAGCGAACAGCAGTGTTGGAACTTAGTATGTATGCACTGTTCAACTATCATTGGTTCCCCTCCCTTCATGCCACCAACTCATTGCTACACCTCCACTGACTAAACAAAACTAGGGGGAAAAGGTCAAAAACTTAAAAAAAAAAAAGCTACTGTCAGATAGCTATATTTTCAAGAAATGTATCTCAAACTTCAAGACAAACATATACCTAATCTTCCCACTAACCAGGCTTTGTTTTTCCTTTTTAATTTACAAATTATAGACATTTTCCCCCTCTGGAAAAATTAACATTAATTAAACTCTATCCCTTACGTTTTCAGAGGTATTCAACAACTTGAGAAATTGCTGACAAGCCTTAAATAAAATAATTCTAAAGTTTAAAAACAAGTTGGGAAAAAGAAAACAGCTCTTGGATAATCAAACTATTACATGGACAGTAAGAGAACCATTAGGACACTGGAAAGAATCTGACTGACAGAAAACCAAATTACTGAGCAATCTGGATGCTCTGATAAACAAGGAAATGGGTACCATATTACCTTAGTATCTGCAGACTCTACTAGCATTTGCAACATGAAAAATGTACTTATCTAGTTCTTAAACTATGTGTTCAAGATAAGGCTGAAGAAATCATTCATCAGGGCTTCTCCCAGTTACATTATCAACACTCAACAAAAAAAGCTGTTTTCATGGTGGGTGAGGTGGTTTAAAAGACCCTTTGCCAGCAAATTCTTCTGAAAGCAAAAGGTGTGGGAACTTTCATTTCTGAAGAAGGGATCTAGTCAAGGAAACATAATTTGACAATATTTTTTTCCTGAAATTATCAAAAATATATCAGAACTTCAGTGTTTCACATGGCACATAATACATAATGTGTATACATAATACACACTACTAAGTACCAGCTAAATAAAGCAACAAAAGCCAAAAAATAGATAAAAGTCAATCAATTTTAAAAGGGTATTGTTCCTGTATCAGAAGTCCAAAGTCCCAACAGGAAAGAGTAAAAAAGACTCACTGAAAAAGATGAGGCCACCTAGTAGGTCATTCTAAATGGTTGGATGAATGAAAGAATGAATGCTTGATAAGAAACATAAAATAAAAAATTCATGCTAGACGCTTCAAATCTGGAGAAAGGATTTTGCCTCCAAAGAAAAATTTGATCTTTACCAAGTTCAGATTAATATAATAAAATTTTAACAGCTAACAATAAATAATTATGGAACTAAACAGAAAGAAGAGGGTGGGGGAATAAGTCTGTTGATTGTGGTTCTTTAAGATCGTGGGCTCTAAAATACTTGGGGGTCATAACTCTGAGAGGCCCTGCCTGCCTGCCCACTTTTCCTCTTTGTTCTTTCACCCTTTAATCATTACATCAGTTTCAACTTGCACCTCTACCAGATGATTTCCAAATGTTATCTTTAACTAAAGCTCAGTTTCACATCTCCAATAGTCTACAGACTGTGTCTTTGTGGTCGTCCCACTATCCCCTCAAACACAACAAACCTAAAACTCATCTGTTGCCAATTCTTCCTGAGTGATTTCCAAACCTGACTTGTTTCACCCATGTTTTCATCAGTCTCCCTATAACCCAGGCTTCAGTTCAGTCGCTCAGTCGTGTCCGACTCTTTGCGACCCCATGAATCACAGCACGCCAGGCCTCCCTGTCCATCACCAACTCCCGGAGTTCACTCAAACTCATGCCCATCGAGTCAGTGATGCCATCCAGCCATCTCATTCTCTGTCGTCCCCTTCTCCTCCCGCCCCCAATCCCTCCCAGCATCAGAGTCTTTTCCAGTGAGTCAACTCTTCGCATGAGGTGGCCAAAGTATTGGAGTTTCAGCTTTAGCATCAGTCCTTCCAATGAACACCCAGGACTGATAATCCAGGCTTACAGTCATCTAATTTTTTAGTTGTCCCTTCTCCCCAACTCTGCCAGTCAAATTTCATCAATTCTCCTTCCCCATCCAAATGACCCAACTTGGAACTTCAATCATTTCTGGGCTATTACAACAATTTTTTTAAATGTCCAATCTCACCCTATTTCTAGTCTCTCTCCACACAACCCATCCTGCACACAACTACCACATTTACTTTCTTCATTCATCCTGGCATAATCTTATTTACAAATACTTAATAGCCACAACATTCTTAAAAACATCTAAACGCCTTAGCCTAGCAATCAAATTCTCCATGCTCTAACCCCAGTCTATCCTTCCAGCTTTATTTTCTCTTCCCCTAAATGTGTGCCAGCGAGTCATGTTTCCACCCTCAATTACTGTTATCTTCCACTCCCTCTTTGAGTACCTTTTACCCAAATCCTATCCATCCAGCATCCAACATACTCTATCAACTCAAGAGTTCTTCCTTTCAATATCCAAAAGCATATATTACCTATACCAGTCATTTGAAACTTACTACATATTTTCTCAATCTGTGTTTTGCTTTATTTTTGTGTATATGTATGAGATTAGGATTTTCAAGAAAAGAGTTCGACTTACATTTCCCAGTATCCTCCATATTTCAATAAATTTATGAGGTTCCCACCAAATGAAACTATGACAAGAGGCTAGAAGACCACTAAAACAAACCAAACAACCCCCACTAAACATTCCCTGTAACACTGCTCCATGGAATAAGGAGATCAAAAAACTAGCAAAATCAATGATATACAAAAACTGGATAAGTATTAAGAAGAATGAGACTTCTTAAAAATTCTAGAGATCGTTCCTAGAAAGATATGTTCTAATTCCTTCTCTTATTCAATAAAATGTTTTCCATTGTATTAAGCATCAACCCTCCTTTTTGATTCTCAATATGAAGAGCATCCACAATGTGGGTGAGACATTTCAAATATACAACCCACAACTCTTATTTCAGTCAAAGATGCTTAGGGTCATTTAGAAAGCTTTGGAGAGAAACTCTCTTGTAGACCCATACATTTTAAAAAATACATATACATAGCTATTTTGAGTAACTGAAATGTATATTAATTTCATACATCAACTTACATTTTCCTGATTAAAGATAAGATGTTAAAATGGTTATTATTTCTCTGAATGGCATCATTTAGTTCACCTAACTTTAATCCCAAATACTGTGTACATCTAACATTAATTCCCTGAGAAGGTTGTAAATTACTACCTACGTACATATTCCTTGCAACTTTAAAGATAAAGTGGTTTTGTTTGGACAAAAACAGAATAATTACATAACTGCTAGTTGTTTGATAAAGGAAAAATCTGCTTAGGAATAGATTGCAGCTAGCAGTATTAGGGGAAATTGACAAAACTTAAGAACTCCAATTATTTATAGATAACTGTGCATGCTATCAAACACTGAAGAATTTTTTAAACAGTGTTTTGGCCTTTCATATCACCAAAACTTTTTTAGAATGCTACAAAATCTATCATGTTAAGCACAACACCAAAAAAGGCAGTTATGACAAAATATCTGTGCAGTACTTTTGTAATCAACAGTACTGTAAAAGACGTTAATAGTGTGATGATCTACCATTAGTTAGCTTGGGTTTTTACACTTAACAGTCCAGCAAAAAGTTCCTCTGACTCAAATCACCTATGACACTTTGGCTCAAAAATCACTTCCTCAAAATCGATTCTCCATTGTCACAAGTCTAAAAATTAAACCCTTAAGGAGCTAAGCAGATGGAAATGGAAAGCAGTCTTTTCCAACCTTACTGTCAAACCGATCGGAAAGTTCATAACTAAGCTCGCGGTTCAACAAGCTACAGACGTAGTAGTAACTTTGACGTGGTAACTTTTTATATGATGCCTGCAACAGAGTTTTCTAAGTATCTTTTGTGTGATGATGAACTGAGTCAGAGCTAAAAGTTCAGGGAACTCAGAGCCAGTCCAACGATACACCGGGCCAGGGCAGGAGATTTTAGAGGGACTCCAAGATTCCTCAGGGAAAACGCCAGGTTCTGGTGTTTTCTAAAATGATGTACACATGAAACTTTCTTTCGCAGATCACCAGACTGAGAGCAAGAGGAAGGAAATAAATACAGAGACTCAGACAAGCACAAGAGAACAGGGCTACTCACCAGCAGACAATCTGAATTCACTTCCGATTTGGGATCCCGCAGCAGGTTGTCGATTTTTTCAAACCGAGTCTCAAAACTGTCCCCAGTCGACATGTTGCTGCTGCTGTGACAATACCGTCGTACCAGCACCGGCAGCGGAAAGCGATTTCAACCCACTTCCTCCGGCGGTGGGTTCGCGGCCGCGGGGCGGAGGAGCCGGAACCCCAGGGTCACCAGGTGCGCCCGGTGCCCCCTCCTCCCGCTCACTGGGGGGATCTCCGCGCTCCGGACCCCGGGCCGGGGGCGACGGCGACCCACAGCCGCTCGGACGCCCAGAGTCGCATCCCACCCGGCGGCTCCTCACGACGGCCGACTGCGCCGTCGCTCCGGCGGAGGGCTGCAGCCTAGCGGGCCCCGGCCGCCTTCGCCATGGAGGGTTCCCGGTGCCGAGACGGGCAGGAGGCGGGAGAGAGAGAGAGAAGCAGGGTGGAGACTCCCCCGGGCAGCAGGGGAGGGAGAAGAGGAAAGGCGACTGCGAAGGGCGGGCGCGGAGCTGTGCCAGCTGCTGCCGCCGCCGCCGCCGCTCGGGCCCCGGGCCGGGCCCGCTCCGCTCTGAGGCGCTGGAGGCGCTCTAGCCCCGCATCCCCGGCTCCACTCGGCCCGGCCCGACGCCCCGATCCGCCTCGGCCAGGAGCTGGTCCCCCAGGGGACAGCCTCACTCTCCCATTTCGTCCCGGAGCTGCTGGGGCTGCTGCCGCGGTGTCCGGCGGGGCAGGGCGAGGCCGGTGCCCTGTGGAGGCTCGGGGGGAGGACGGGCTGGCGAGCGGGCGGCGAGGATAGACGAGCGTCGGGGCCCAGCGGCTGCGGCTGGGGGAAACTTCGGAGAGGCGCTGCGGCCCCGGCTGGGGAAAGGGCGAGTCGCGCGGCGAACGCTCGGGCGGAGGGGGTGGGGCGAGGGGGGCCGTGAGGGACTAATATGTCCGCCTTCCTGTTCAAACAAACGGAGACCGCCGGCGCGCACTGCGCATGCGGGGCGCGGACGTTCGGAAGGGGAACCGGGCCGGCGCCGCGCGCGCGCACTGGGCGCCTCCGCAGGGCCGGGCCGGGCCGGGCGGGGCGGAAGGCGGGGCGCAGCCCGGCTTCGCGGGCGGGCGGGGAGGCTGGCAGCCGGGACGGGTGGACTGGGTGCGGCGGCGGGCACCGCCCTCGCCCGGGCAGGCTTTGAGCAGCCACGCAGGGCTCGGGAAGCGGCGTGGGATCCGCACGGGGAGGAGCTCTCGCCGCCTTCGCTCGCGTCCTGGCCGTTGCCCCAGCTCTGCTTCCTCTGGGCTGCAGCGGTAGGGAGAGTTGTGGCAAGAAAGAATGCTTGTTATTGTTATTTTAGAGATACTTTTTTTTTTCCTTTTTTTAAAGGCACGGTGCCTCTTCGCCGACAGGAACCAACATTTTAGCACCAGCGGAGGCTGGTCTTCAGTAGTGCTTCAGCGTCAGCCCTCCGTGAACCCCACGTCGTTTTAACCCGTCTTTGCTTCCATGGGAAAATTACGAAGCAATGTAGTACATACATAACCCCCTAACCCACTAAACTCAGCGTGTGTGTCAGGGGAGCTTTAAACTATGGACTCCGGAAGATACAGTCAGTAGAAGTCAAGCTCAGTTTAGTTTAAAAAAAAAAAAAAGAATCTCATAGAAAAAAAAAATCAATATTTTTTAAGTTAATCATAGTAGTTCCCTTACACCTTTAAGCCTCCCACTGTAGTTTTCTTCTTGATGTGTAATTCTGCCGTTTCGATTTAAAAACATTCAGTGAAACTTAAAATTGTGATTTTACTAGACTGAAGTAGAACATGAAAATAATGGGCCTTTCCTCCTAATTCAGTTGCTTCATTGACTGTTGTGGGAGGGGGTGAGACGCCTTACCTAACCTACTGATAAGGTACTTTCAGCAGGAAATCCACCTTATTTCATTTCCGATCAATCTTCAGTTTGACTCCTAGGTCAAATAAAGGACTGCTAAAAATCGAAAATGTGGATGTTTTATCCTCCACTGGAAAAGGCTACAGACGAACCAACTGTCTTTCTATATAAAAAGCTCCGTACAGCATCTGAACAGCACACCAACTTTCTGCTGTGAGTCAGAGCTTAGGAAAATGTACTATTGTTTGGAAAATGGCATTCTGTTTGCATTGTGTTAGATGCAAGAAATATTGAACTATAAAATCCACAGTATCAATGACGATAAAAGTCAGTCCTCACAAAAAGACAAACAAATTCCAGGTATTTCATTAAATGCTTTTGCAGTGACTGCCTTTTCTTGGCTTCAGTATTTTAAGCCAGTCATGTGAATTAAATTTATTTTTAAGCATAGAGCTTAAAATAAATCTGGCAGTTGCCCTAAAATAAATTTCCTAAACCCTGCTTGTCCTTTTTTATTACCATTTTTAGGTAGTCTTAGGAATTTTGTTGTTTCTCCGAACTGTGAGCATTATGCTGCTTTCCACTTGAGCACATGAAGAAATGCTGGTAGCTAAGACAAAACTTGAGTGATCCTGATAAATGTAACTGGGACTGAAAGACCATCTGGCCAAACTACTAGAAATATAGGTGGGGCCTATATATTTTATTGATCAACAGAGCTATCTGAGTATTGTAACCCCACACTAGTTGTCTTTTACCATAAGATAGATAGACTGTATCAATGTTTTTGTTCTTTATAGAGAAGTTCTCACCTGTAATAGAACAGACTTATATGATGTTAAATTTCCTTTGTAACTTTAAAATTTCATTGTCATTAGTCTCTTCAAAGCATTGTAGACGTTTGAGATCACCCTTAAAGTATATAATAAAATCCTAAATGCAATTGCAAACTATTGATACCCTGTACAAATAGATTAAGAATATAATACTGATTACACATACTGAGCGCTTCCCATCTGTTAGGCAATGTGTTTGTGTGTGTATGTTAAGTTGCTTTAGTCATGTCTAACTCTTTGCAACCCTATGGACTGTAGCCACCAGGCTTCTCTTTCATGGGATTCTCCAGGCAAGATTACTGGAGTGGGTTGCCATGCTCTTCTCCAGGATATCTTCCCAACCCAGGGCTCAAACCTGGATTTCCTACATTACAGCCTGCTTCTTTACCAACTGAGCCACCAGGGAGGCCCTAGTATTATCTCCCAGTTGTATTGTTTACATCACACAGATAAATGATTCCATATAAAAAGGGAATTATAAAACTTGCAAAGTGATCAATATGGTGGCTTCCCAGGTGGCAATAGTGGTAAAGAACCCACCTGTCAATGCAGGGGACATGAGAGAAACCAGGTTCGATCCCTGGGTTGGGAGGATCCTCTGGAGAAGGAAATGGCAACCCACTCCAGTATTCTTGCCTGGAGAATCCCACAGACAGAGGAGCCTGGCAGGCTACAGTCCATGGTTTGGGTTGCAAAGAGTTGGACAAGACTGAAGTGACTTAGCACCCACCCAATATGGTTTCAGTCCCTAGGGAAAAATATGAAATGAAAAGAGCAAGGTGTGAATAAAAAGGATCTTGACAGCATTCAGTAACACTGACTTGACTAGAGGTTTCTGAACACTGGGTCCAGGAACCAGCGGCCATCCTTGGTGGCGTGTTCGTAAAGTAAGCAGTTCTACTTTAAGACCGTCTTTCAATCTGAAATTCTCTTGACTACTTTTTAAAAAAAACTAAATGTACTTTCCTTTAAGAAGAAAGAGTAACAGGAAATGGTAGCGTTTTTTTCATGTTTTCACTTGGAAATTGAAAAATTACAAAGTTGGCAGCTTAAGCAAATATATCAAGTTCGTTATATTTTAATTTTTCTGGTTTTTGGAATTCAGACATCTGGAAATGTTTAATTTAGAGGAGACTCTTGCTAGGACCTAATGAAGAGACTGCGGTGCTAAAAGAATTTGAGTGAGGCATAGTTGGGAGAGATCATGGAAAAAGTAGAAAGATTTGGGTGTAGACTTGTGTATAGTGAAAGACAATTAAGTCCAACATTCCTTTGCTTTTGGTTATTTGGTAGGAAATAGATTCCTTTTAATGTTTACAGAATTTCTTTCACAAACAGTGATGTAGTAATTAACCTCCAAGGAAGGTCCCCATTGAACCCTGTCTTCCAGTATCCACCCCCTCCTGGATGCCCCTCCCACACTGAATCTGGGCTGGGGCCTTGTGACCCGCTTTAACCAGCAGAGTGCAGCAAAAATGGCAGTGTGCCAATATCAAGCCTAAACTTTGTGAGTTTGCCTGGCAACTAACGGTTTGGTGCTCTGGGAAGTCCAACTAAACTGAGATCACCATGTCGTGAAGAAACCCGAGCTAACTAACCACAAGAAGACATCAGATGGAAGATGACTGAGGAATCCGTAGAGAATAGAGACTCCAGACTTCTGACCCACATCAAGCCATTCCAGCAGTCCCTAGCCATTTGTAATGCCCCTGATGATGCCACAGGGAACAGAGTCAAGCTAACCCCTCCACACACCACCCACACATCAGAATCGTGAACACATAAGAAAATGGTTGCTGCTTTGAGCCACTAAGTTTTGGGGTAGTTTCTCATCATGAGATGACCAAACAGTTGGATTTCAGGCAAAAAAATATTCATAGTTGAATGTGCACATAGACATATATTGAGTGTACCTTTTATACTTTTTTTATCTTAACCATGACACAAGGAAGTGGCCCACAATAAAGTGTTATAAAGGAATGACAGGGTTTCCCCAGTGGGGAATCCTCCTGCAGTGCAGTGCAGGAGATGCAGGAGATGTGGGTTCAATCCATGGGTCAGGAAGATCCCTTGGAGGAAAAAATGGCAAGCCACTCCAGTGTACTTGCTGGGAAAATCCCATGGACAGAGGAGCCTGGTGGGCTACAGTCCATAGGGGTCACAAAGAGCCAGACACGACTGAGCAAGTGAGCACACACACACACACACACAAAGGAATGACAAATTAACTCATGTTTATTGTCTTTACTTCAATTAAACCTTTGTACAAAATAAATGGAAAAGCTTTTTAATCACATTAAAGAATGCTTCCAGATTTTTAAAAAATTATAAAGCTATCATATTCCCATATAAACACATTTTCACCTGTATTTTGATATTTTCTCAATTTAGTGCATAGTGACGTCTAGTCTGTCTTAAAAACGTGCCAAAAATTCAAGTACATACGGTAAATTACATATCAATTGTAATTCAGTGCCATAAATTGCATGTAATTTCAAAATTGCATACCGCAAATGTGTTAAGAATGTTATGTGGCTAAGTTCCTATAGAAACTATAGCTAACATTTCCAAGAAAGTATGATACTTATTATGTTTCATGTAACTTTCCAAAAGGGCATTACTTTTTCTTTTTTTAGTCTAGAAGAGCTTCAGTTGATTCTGAACAACTTTAGTAAACTCAAAGTTGTGAAAATTTACGTTCAGTTCTGTTTTAGGAAGTTGGTTTTATATGATTAATATTTTCCCACAAAGTAGTTTATATGTACACGTCTTTCTAGATCTGTGACATGAATCAGGAAGAATATGTTCCTTTACTCAGGAATGCTCTTGAGATCAGGCAAGGTTTTCTTTTCTTTCTACAGAACATTCAAGCTTGGGGTCAATGTAATTTGACAGTTTATATCTACTAGGTGTACAGTAGTAGATGTACATGTTTACATCCTTTATGTGAACAGTAGTAGTAACATGGTTACATCCTAGGCAGCCTAGGTGCTGCCTAGGAAAGTTGGGGATTCAGCATCTAAAAAGATTCCCGCAAGGAAAAGTGTAGAGCCAGCCATGAGCATAGGGCGCCCTTAAGGGTTTCTCCTGACTCACCCTGGAATGCCTTTCTCTAACATCTGTTTTTTATTTCTTAGAAGCCGCTATTCCATTCAACTGCAAAAATGCTTGCACTGACCCTGGAAACAGAACGGAGAAATAGAAGGAAACAGATTCCTGTAAAACAGCTACTTCCCTGCTCTATGCTATTGCCATCTTGGGGACCCTTCTGTTACCACACTCACAAGCTCCAGCATGTAAATGTCTGATGTTGCAAGTTCATTCCAAGGGTGGGTTCCACAATAGTTTGTGTTTATGGAACCCCTGAGATGATGTATACATGACCCTAGTGAGAGAGGAAAGGCCAGATCAAGAAGATAACAACAGATACACATGGTTGGTCACAAACTCTTTCATTTTTTCCAAGAGCCTCCTGTCCACATTTCCCTCATCCCACCCAGCAGCCCTCCATTGAGTCCCAGTGAGCTTCCTGGCCCACTGCTTTTTAGGTACTTATATTCTTCCTCTTGCTGCTGCTGCTGCTAAGTCACTTCAGTCGTGTCCAACTCTGCGCAGCCCCATAGACGGCAGCCCACCAGGCTCCCCTGTCCCTGGGATTCTCCACACAAGAACACTGGAGTGGGTTGCCATTTCCTTCTCCAATGCATGAAAGTGAAAAGTGAAAGTGAAGTTGCTCAGTCGTGTCCGACTCTTAGCGACCCCATGGACTGCAGCCTACCAGGCTCCTCCGTCCATGGGATTTTCCAGGCAAGAGGTTGACATTGCCTTCTCCGATTCTTCCTCTTAAGGGCCCTCGATTGGTGAATTGCCTTTTTTGGCAGTGACAGGCTCTTCGCTCAACATCTACTTCCCTTTTTTTTTTCATGACAACTTTTATCACTCATCTCTGTCTCAACTTCCATGCCAAGCCTGGCATTCTGTGACGACCTAGAGGGGTTGGATGGGAGGAGGAAGGGAGGCTCAAGAGGATGGGGATATATTTATACATTTATAGTTATGACTGATTCATGTTGCTGTATGGCAGAAACCAGCACAACATTGTAAAGCAATTATCCTCCAATTAATTTTTTTTTTAAAAAAAGACTTCCATGCCAAACATGTGGAAACAGAAAAATGTCTGTTTCTGAGAGTTCACCATTTTCCCCCTCCCTTTCATTCAAAGCCCAGATGAAACATAACATCTCTAAAATCCCTGTAATTTGAAGAGAGGCACTGATTCCTCATGTTTACCCATCAACATGTGAATATTACCCTATATACTCTACATATTCTTTCTTGGAGCTTCCCCAGTGGCTCAGCAGTAAAGAATCTACCTGCAATGCAGGAGGCACAAGAGACTCCAGTTTGATCCTTGGGGCAGGAAGATCCCCTGTAGAAGGAAATGGCAACCCACTCCAGTATTCTTGCCTGGAAAAGTCCACGGACCGAGAAGGAGCCTAGCAGGGCTACAGTCCATGGGGTAGCAAAGATCTGAGCTGCCTGCATATTCTTTCCTAATAACCATGACCCTTTATAAACTTTGCTTTTTATTTGCAGGCAGTGTTACTGCTCTGCTAGTTGAATTAATACATATGCTCTTGTTTATGTGTTCTTGTCATTACTGCTTCATGTGTTCCCTAGGGCATATGCTAGGCCTTTAAAAGCAATACTCATTTTTTTTCTTCTTATAAAAATAGTACATGCTTATTTTTAAGATTTTGGGAAATATGGAAAAGTAAGAGAACAAAATTCACCCATATTCCCACCACTCAACTATAATCACTATTGATAATTTTGAAGTTTTTTTGTAATTATTTAGTTCCTGCAGAGGTTTGTTTGTTTTATATGCTGTATGTACAGTTCTTATATACTGGTTATTTTTCAGTTTACATAATGATTTGTATAAGCATATTTACCTTAAATATAAGTTTCAATACCTGCATAATATTCCAGTCCAGAAATTTATCATAGCTTATTTAAGCATTACTATAAATAGTGCTCCTTGGAAGGAAAGTTATGACCAACCTTGATAGTATATTGAAAAGCAGAGACATTACTTTGCCAACCAAGGTCCGTCTAGTTAAGGCTATGGTTTTTCCCGTGGTCATGTATGGATGTGAGAGTTGGACTGTGAAGAAAGCTGATCGCCGAAGAAGCGATGCTTTTGAACTGTGGTGTTGGAGAAGACTCTTGAGAGTCCCTTATACTGCAAGGAGATCCAACCAGTCCATTCTAAAGGAGATCAATCCTGGGTGTTCATTGGAAGGACTGATGCTAAAGCTGAAACTGCAGTACTTTGGCCACCTCATGCGACGAATTGACTCACTGGAAAAGACTCTGATGCTGGGAAAGGTTGGGGGCGGGAGGAGAAGGGGACGACCGAGAATGAGATGGCTGGATGGCATCACCGACTCTGTGGACATGAGTTTGAGTGAACTCCGGGAGTTGGTGATGGATAGGGAGGCCTGGTGTGCTGTGATTCATGGGGTCGCGGAGAGTTGGACACGACTGAGCGACTGATTTGATCTGATCTGATCTGATAAATAGTGCTACTAAAAAGATTTTTTGTGCATAAATTTTCATTAAGTATTTTGTGCGTAAAGTTTTTTTCTTTTCCTTCTTTTTTTGGGTTTTTTTCCCTTAAAAAAAATTTTTTTATTTCATATTATAAAATTTTTCCTTAATTGAAAATTATTTCCTTCAAAATGATTCTCAGAAGTGGGCCAAAGCATTTTAAACACTTCTGATATATTTTGCCAAATTGTTTTTCAAATAGTGATGCAAGTTTATACTCCACCTACTTATATTTATTTTATTTATTTATTTTTAAAAATATTTACTTTTTATTTATTTGGCTTCACAGGTGTTAGTTGCAGCAACTCTGTTGCTGTATGCAGGATCTTTAGTCGTGGCATGTGTAATCTAGTTCCCTGGGCCCCCTGCATTTCTAACACAGAGCCTTAGCCGCTGAACCACTAGGGAAGTCCCTGGCTACAGTCGTTCATGACGCTGAATGTGTCATTATTAACATCTTAGCTCGTTGTATTAGTTTGCATATCTTTGATTACTACAAGGTTGAATATTTTGCCATTTGTTGTTAATTAGTTGTTTTTCTATGAATTAATTTATAATTTGTGCCTATTCATCAGTTGGGCCTTGGGATTTTTCTTATTGATTTATATGAGTATAAATATGAATGTATGTATGTATCTGTATATATGTATGTATGCATATATATATATATATCTTAAGGATACTAAGTTTTGTTTTATAATTAAAAATTTTTACCAACTTTTTGTTTATTTAAACATTTTGAATGTATTTTTGTCAATTAAAATACATACTTTAAAAAATTCTGTCAATGACTTTTTAAAAGGAATTTGTTTTATTATTTTTATGCTTAGAAACTCCTCCCACCTTCCAAAAGTTTGATATATATATTTCTGTTCTTTTTTGTCTCCTTTCCCCACCCTTGCTATGGCTTGATTTCTACATAGTTTTAAACTTCCAACTGAAATTCATTTTAATATATTGAATAAATTGAGAATCTACTTGAATCTTTTCAAATTGCTGAACAGTACTATAAACATCGTTTATTAAGTTAACTTTCCTTGTTGATTATGTTACTCTCATTGTCATACATTAATTATAATATCTACATTTATTCTTGAACTATTGTAATTCATTGCAGATATATTAATTCTACCAAAATAATAATATAATGGTAGTTAATGTGATTATTTTAATAACCCAGAAAAGTTATTCCTTCTTTGTTACTTTTCTTTTAAAATATTTTCCTAAACTATTTTAGCCAGTTATTCTTCCATATGATTTTAAGAATATTTCTTCAAGTACCTCCTCACTCTGTATTGCATTCCATTACACTACTATTTTAACTGAAAATATTTTATGACTTAATTTGGATAGAATACTTCATGATATTCCATCTTCCAGTTCAAAAATCAGTAAACTCTATTTATTCAAAATTTGTAAAAATGTTTCTTGACAAAATTTTATACATTTTATCACCTAGGCAACACATATTTCTCATTGCGATTATTTCTGGGATTCTAAAATGTTGGTTGCTGTCTTGAATAGGACCTATGTTCTGATTAGTTCATGATTATTGGTATAAAGGAGCAGTATTGAATTTGATATATGTAGTGGTCTTTTATCAAGCCATTTTGCTGAACTACTATTGGGTTTATAAAATCTTTTAATTTCCTCCAAAGAGGGAACATAACAAACTGTGACAAATCACTAATTCTGAGATATATCTCAGTTTGGGAGAGGTTAAAATGTGGAAAACGGCAAGTCATAGATTTGATAAAATATCAGATTTCTAAATGATGATGACTGGGTGTCTTTCTCACTAGTAATCATATCTTACATCTATTTCAGGTCTCTGTGTCTTGGCCAGAGCAACAGAGGCAAATGACAGGCAGTCCTGTCCTTCACCAGTTTTCCAGAGAGATAATTCATCTATAAGCCTGATGTTAACTTTCGATTAAAATAAATACTCTTTATCATTTTAGGACAGTATCTTTCCATTCACTGGATATCAGTCAAATACCAATTTCATATCTTCTATGCTGATGGTATGAGAGTTCCAGAAAAACATCTATTTCTGCCTCATTGACTATGCCAAAGCCTTTGACTGTGTGGATCACAATAAACTGTGGAACATTCTGAAAGAGATGGGAATACCAGACCACCTGACCTGCCTCTTGAGAAACCTGTATGCAGGTCAGGAAACAACAGTCAGAACTGTACATGGAACAACAGACTGGTTCCAAATAGGAAAAGGAGTACGTCAAGGCTGTATATTGTCACCTTGCTTGTTCAACTTATATGCAGAGTACATCATGAGGAATGCTGGGCTGGAAGAAGCACAAGCTGGAATCAAGATTGCTGGGAGAAATATCAATAACCTCAGATATGTAGATGACACTACCCTTATGGCAGAAAGTGAAGAGGAACTCAAAAGCCTCTTGATGAAAGTGAAAGAGGAGAGTGAAAAGGTTGGCTTGAAGCTCAACATTCAGAAAACGAAGATCATGGCATCTGGTCCCATCACTTCATGGGAAATAGATGGAAAAACAGTGGAAACAGTGTCAGACTTTATTTTTTTGGGCTCCAAAATCACTGCAGATGCTGATTGCAGCCATGAAATTAAAAGATGCTTACTCCTTGGAAGGAAAGTTATGACCAACCTTGTTAATATATTAAAAAGCAGAGACATTACTTTGCCAACAAAGGTCCGTCTAGTCAAGGCTATGGTTTTTCCCGTGGTCATGTATGGATGTGAGAGTTGGACTGTGAAGAAAGCTGATCGCCAAAGAATTGATGCTTTTGAACTGTGTTGTTGGAGAAGACTCTTGAGAGTCCCTTGGACTGCAAGGAGATCCAACCAGTCCATTCTCAGGGAGATCGATCCTGGGTGTTCATTGGAAGGACTGATGCTAAAGCTGAAACTGCAATACTTTGGCCACCTCATGCGACGAGTTGACTCACTGGAAAAGACTCTGATGCTAGGAAAGGTTGGAGGCGGGAGGAGAAGGGGACGACCGAGAATGAGATGGCTGGATGGCATCACCGACTCTGTGGACATGAGTTTGAGTGAACTCCGGGAGTTGGTGATGGACAGGGAGGCCTGGCGTGCTGTGATTCATGGGGTCGCGGAGAGTCGGACACGACTGAGCGACAGAACTGAACTGAATGCTGATGCTGGGAGGGATTGGGGGCAGGAGGAGACGGGGACGACAGAGAATGAGATGGATGGATGGCATCACCAACTCGACGGACATGAGGTTGAGTGAACTCCGTGAGTTGGTGGTGGACAGGGAGGCCTGGCGTGCTGTGATTCATGGGGTCGCAAAGAGTTGGACACAACTGAGCAACTGAACTGAACTGAACTGATGCTGTGCTTTTATTACTTATCATTTTTCTTAAAGTGTGTCACTTTTTAAATGTAAATTTTAAAGTAAGTTAAATTAAGTGGAAAACTTTACATCATTATAGAAGTTGGAAAAAGAAAAGCAAAAAGAACAACAAA
Organism: Moschus berezovskii; assembly: GCF_049115385.1. Classification (NCBI taxonomy): domain Eukaryota; kingdom Metazoa; phylum Chordata; class Mammalia; order Artiodactyla; family Moschidae; genus Moschus; species Moschus berezovskii. The sequence goes on along the minus strand of NC_142487.1, from coordinate 3,743,647 downwards.
AAAGAAGATGGAAAAACAATCACTTTCCATAAACGGGAGGTAACCATAAAATTTTTTTAAAAACACAAAACAGTGTTATATTCTGTTTACTTACTGTTGCTTGCTTAAGGCTCCAAGCCTAATGCCAACTCCTACTTATTAAAAGAAAAAAGGATATTAAAAAGTATTGAAGAAACATGCAAAATTGAAACTTTCTCCTGGAAGTAATGAGATTACAAAGAAAATTTCAATAATGTTCTCAGCATAGTTAAAACCATGTCTGAATCTCACCTAAAATCTCTTAACAACTGTCATATATAACACACAGCAGTGTTAATTATATTATCTTATTGTACATTGTATCCCTAGTACTGGAAATTTGTACCTTTTGACTGACTTCATTCACTTCTTTCTCCCATCACCTGCTTTACCTTTGGTAACCACAATTTGATCTCTTTTTCTGTGCTGGTTGGTTGGTTTTTTAATGTAATTGATCCACAAACACTATGTTAATCTCCATTACAGAACATAATGTTTCAATATTTCTATTCATTCAATCACCATGATAAATCTAGTTGCAATATGACACTATACAAAGATATTACATAGTTATTGACTTGTATTCTCCACACTGTCCATTTCAAACCCCTAGCTCATCTAAAACTTTAAATAATTTAAAAAGTGAGAAGAAAAGTGAGGTAAAGCACACCTTTAAGAGTGTCTGTTGTCTTCACAACATGGCTAGACACAGTTTCGGGGGTTCATAAATATTTGCCCTAAAAATTCTTTAGATTTACTCCACCATCATCTTTAGACTTAATGCTGCTAGGAAAAAATAATATCCATCTGTGCTTTGTTACTTTATAGTCAACATTTTCTTGCTTAACTCTTGAAGGATTCTTTGTATATTTCTGAAATTCAAAAACTTCATTGGAATAATCCCAGGGGTGGATCTCTTATCATAATTTTTTTTTCGGGAAGAGGGAACTTTTTAAAAGACTAAGGTCTTTCTTCACTTCACTGAAATTTTCTCATTAGTTTCAGTGTTGCATGTGCTTCGTTTATCTCATCTTTTGGAATGTCTATTATCAGGTGCTTAGGGCCTCATCTTTGTCTTCCTCTCTCTCTTTCTCTTCTTTTAGTCTACATTCTGAGAAAGCTTCTGAAGTTTGTCTTCTGAGACATCGATTTGATTTGCTGCACTGAGACATCTGCTACATATGACCTCCAGAATGGATTTTATTTGACTTATTGCATTTAAAAATGTTGGTTTCCTTAAAGACTTTCTTTTTCCTTTTGCCCTCAATATGTTTTCATTTCAATTTAGCCTGCTCTCTCTTTTTAATACCCTATTTGTATTTCATAGACATCAGTTTGAAAAAAAAGGTATAACAGATCTAGTAAAATGCACAAATCTTAAGGGTACAACTCAGTGCAATTTAAAACATGTACCCACCTGTGTGAACACCACCAGATCAATTACTTAAAACACTTTCAACATTCCCAAAGTTCCTCATCCCACTTCACATAATTAGCTCACCATAAATAGCTCATTAATATAGGTTAATCTATATTGTGATTCTTATCACCATAGATTAGTTCTACAAGACTTAGAACTTCATAGAAATGAAATCATATACTATGTACTTTCTTGACTTTTTAAACAGATTTGGGGAACATTTTTTAATTGTAGTAAATACATATAACATAAAATTTACCACTTTCATCATGTATAAGTGTTCAGAAAAGTGGTATTAACTGTACTCACATTGCAGTAGAACCATCACCACCCATCTTCAGTTTGGGAAGATGGGATGTGATTTCCAGAACATCCCATCTTCCCAGACTGAAATCTTGCACCCACTAAACACCAACTTCCCATACCACCCCCCGCACCGCACCCCACACCCCAGCCCCTGGCAACGTTTCATCTCTATGACTTTGGTACTATTCATAGTATTCTATGAATGAGGTACCTCAGGTACCTCAAATAAGTGGAATCACACAATCTATCTTTTTTGTGTCTGGCTTATTTCACTTAGCATAATATCTTCAAGTTCACCCACGTAACGTGTAAGAATTTTCTTCCTTTTTAAGGATAAATAGTATTGCATTGAATGGAAATACCACATTTTGTTCATTTATACATCCATTGATGGACATGTAGATTTTTAAAAATTCATCTTTCTGAATGTCTTCCTCTTCCTGTAACAAATCAGTATTGGATAAAGACTTCAAAAAAAGTTCTTAGGAGATTTTTTTTTGTCTTATACTGCAGAAATTTATTCCATAGTTCTCACTCACCACCCCCTACCCTCACCCCCATTTTCTCAGCTTTGAATTGAGAGGAAAATATCTAGGCCCAGAGTTTGAAAACAAATTAGAGGCAGAGTGTTGCTATTTAGTTCCCTCATCATTTAGCTTAGGTACTGATGGACTCTCTTTTCTAATACATATTTTTTGATGTGGACCATTTTTAAAGTCTTTATTGAATGTGTTACAATATTGCTTCTGCTTTATGTTTTGGCTTTGAGGCATGTGGGATCGTAGTTCTCTGAGCAGGGATCGAACCTACCCACCTAGCATTGGAAGGGGAAGACTTAACCCCTCAACCACTAGGGAAGTCCTCCTTTTTAAAACAAATGTATGTACATTTTTTATTTGTTTGATTGCAGCCCACAGGATAGTTGATCTTTGGTGCAGCATGTGGCATCTCTAGTTGCTGTACCACACAAACTTTTAGTCCTGGCATGTGGGACCTAGTTCCCTGACCAGGGATTGAACCTGGGCCCCCCACATTGGCAGTGCAGAGTCTTAGTCACTGGATGACCAGGGAAGTCCCTCTCTTCTCTAATATCCTGTGATTTGATATCCATAGGACTTATTCTAGTTTTCTGTGTTTTTTTTTCTCTGCTTGGCAAGCATTTCTTTTGTGTAGTTCTTTTGAAATGAAGTGGAATTACTTCCTGATTCTCTGTTAGAAAGAGGATGTTTAACTTAGAGAATTTAACTGTATTTACTCTTCCTTAAGGACAGCTTTACTCCTGCCCTCAACTTTCACTGTTTTTAGGGTTCCTCTACCTCTACCTGGAATTCTTTTTCCTCCCATAATTTGTCAATTACATTTTCCCCTAATTTTTCCTCCCAGTTTTATGAGACAGTGGACACACAGCACTCTATAAGATTAAGGTATTAAGATTTCACCTGAAATTCTTTATCTTTGAGAAGACTACCTATCCCAAGGTCTCCATCCTCTTCATTCTAAGCCTTAGTGTGTTCTGGGGATTGTAGAAACTGAATTGGATAAGAGGGGCCTTGAATGACAGGAAGGGCACTCTGACCATTCAGACCTATTTCCACACAGTTAAAGCCATGGATGTCTAGATTTCTCGTTAGTGAACTGCTGTGTTCCCAAACTGTGGGAAGTCAGTGAAGGGGATCAAGGTGGGTAATGAGACAGGGTTCCTTCTACCTAATTCACAGCTGTGCTTTCCAGATTCAAAACATGCTGTTATGGAGAATTCCTTGGCAGTCCAGTGGTTAGGACTCCACTCTTTCACTGAGGAGGATAAAGGTTCATTCTCTGATCAGGGAACTAAGATCCCGCAAGCCTCATGGTGGCCAAAAAAAAAATGCGGTATGCCTCAGGTATCAATTCTGTTTCTTAGTTTGACATTAATGAAAATGTAATACTAGAAATACTTCCAGCAATCTATTCATGATTGAGTTTTATTCTTCATTTCTGGAGTTATTGTGCATTTTCGTCTTTTTATATGATTACATGAATATTTAGGCATCCCAGGTAGCACTAGTGGTAAAGAACCTGCCTGATCTCTGGGTTGGGAAGATTCCCTAGCGGAGGGCATGGCAACCCACTCCTTTATTCTTGCCTGGAGAACCCCATGGACAGAGGAGCCTGGTGAGCTATGGTCCATAGGGTCACAAAAAGTTGGACACCACCCAAGTGACTTGGCAAGCACTTCTTACCTAGAAATCTCAGCTGTTTTACAAGCATCAGAGAAGAACTGGAAAGCACCATACAGATACTAATGCTGGACTGATCATGATCAAGACAGGCTCTCAACTTTAAACAAGTGGCTCTCTATTTTGTTCTAAACCAGTGCAAATCTTAGTTGTTATGACATCTTACAACACCATCCAATAAGAACAACAGATAAAAGTAAGCTGCTACAATTGAAGCCAATAGTAGTATCAGGACATCCACCCTCTCCCCACTGCTTTGGCCAAGAAAGGGTTCCATGGAAATCCTAAAGCTTTGAGCAGCATAATTTCTATATCATTCCCCTAGACATCACTAAGGGCCTCCCTAGTGGCTCAGACAGTAAAGAAGCTGCCTGAATGCAGGAGATCCGGGTTCGATCCTTGGGTCAGGAAGATCCCCTGGAGAAGGGAATGGCTACTCCACTCTAGTATTTTTGCCTGGAGAATTCTATGGACCCAGGAGCTGGATGGTCACAGCTACAGTTGTTGGGGTCACAAAGTGTCAGACATGACTGAGCGACTAACACACACACACACACACACACACACACGACATCACTAAAGGATGTTTGTGCAAAGTACCCACTAAAGAAGAGTATGAGAAAGGGCATCAAGAGGTCTCTCCATAACTAGAATGCTTGAGCTCTGACGTGGTGTTTTATTTTTAAGAATTCACTTAATTGGTGTTGTTTATACTCAGCACTCATCCCCTTCCTACTCATGTGATCACCAAGACCCTACTCTTCCTTATGTTCATTTTACGTATCTTTACAAACATCCTTAAAATTTGTTTTCTTACATCTAATATCAGGATGAAACTTCCAGTTTCTACCATGTTAAGAGTGTATCAACTATGGCCCGTCTCTCCTGCTGATTACCATGAAAACTCTGGACAAAACACACAAAAATAATCAACCAAGGACTCTTAAAAATAAATGAAATCAGGCAGATTGCAGAGTGGAGACAAAACTTGAAGAAGGAATGCATTTGAAAAGGAGTTTTCCATTTTTTCCCCTCTTTTCTCCTGTAACTTTGCCCTAAGTACAGAACTGTTCAGCAGTATTGATACAGTTACTTTAAAACTGTTGCCTTTTTGCACAGAAGGACTGGGAAAGGGGCCTCTCTGGGACAGAAAGTGTAGGAGAAATCCTGCAGAGAAGTGAGCTGGAGAAGAGGATGTCTCAAGATTGTATAAAAAACCAGACAAGACTCTGGCTTACCCTTGTGCTACATATGTACGCATATTCAGTCATGTCCAACTCGTTGCGGCCCCATGGACTGTAGCCCATCAGGCACCCCTGTCCATGGGGATTCTCCAAGCAAGAATACTGGAGTGGGTAGCCATTCCCTTCTCCAGGGGATCTTCCTGACCCAGGGATCAAACCCGGGTCTCCTACATTGCAGGCAGATTCTTTTTTATTTTTTAATTTATTTTTAATTGAAGGATAATCATAATACTGTGTTCATTTCTACCACACATTAATGCAGATCAGCCACAGGTATACCCATGTCCCCTCCCTTCTGAGCTTTCCTCCCACCTCCCACACCACCCCACCCCTCTAGGCTGTCATAGAGAACTGGCTTGTGTTCCCTGAGTCATACAGCAAATTCCCACTGTCTATCTATTTTACAAATGTTAGTGTATATGTTTCCATTCGACTCTCTCCATTCGTTCCACACTCTCCTTCCTACCCATCCCCCGTGTTCTTAAGTCTGTTCTCTATGTTGCAGGCAGGTTCCTTACCATCTGAGCCACCAGGGAAGCTGCATATGCATGGGACAGACACAAAGCAGCAAAAGCGTTGGGGCTTGAATTAAGATTTAAACCACCAACCAGATCTCAGATTAACCTCTTAGAGATGTATGTGGTTGAAGGAGCATCAGTAAGGTCAGGAAACTGAACTGAGATTAGAACCACTGCCCACAGAAAGTGCATTTTTGGTTGCTGTTCTAACAATCTGTTATTTGTTTATTCCTACATAGAACCACACTCCCCAGCCCCCCACCCCCACCCGTCCCCACACACATATTGAGGAAGTTACTTGGAGTGAGCCACAGCCTGGGGCCTGGAGTATGAAACCTTAGGTACTCTTCTCCCTCACCGTGGCTCAGTTATCTCAGACTCTTTGCAACCCTGTTCCCTGCACCCCATCAGGCTCCTCTGTCCATGGGATTCTTCAGGCACAATACTGGAGTGGGTTGCCATTTCCTCCTCCAGAGGGTCTTCCCGGCCGAGGGATTGAACCTGTGTCTCCTGCCTAGGCAGGCAGATTCTTTACCACTGAGCCTCCAGGGAAGCCCCATTCTGTGCTTTAGGTGAGGGCATAGACCAAACAGAATTGGCATCTCCTTTTGGATACTGTATAAGGAAAGGGGACCAAGACACACCCAGAAGGGCTGGTGGGCAGGCTGGAAGATAAATTCTCTGAATAGCGGCACTTGCACCTCAATACCGGAGGGGCTCGTGGTTGGCTGAGAATGTTGTGGGGTGTGAAAGGAGTTAATTTATTTGCAGATTACAGAGAGAAATGAAGGCAGCTCACGGACACTGGGTATCAGCAGGGTCAGTAGGTGTTGCTGTGTGTCTTTATTGTCGCATCGGGCAAGTAATAAAGGCATCATAGCCAAAAAGGGCCGTGGCGATTAGGCCCAATATCCCTGCCACAATTCTGGAGCGATATCCTCTCTCGACAAGTACAATAATGGAGGTGATCAGGTAGATGATGGCCGCTATGAGGGATCGGAAGAAATCAGTCCAAGGCCAGTGAATGAATTGTATCCTGGTGTGCAGGTCACATGTGTAGATGATAAAGAAGATGATAGCTAGGATCAGTTCAATCAGCGACAGAGAGATATATCCTGATGTTGAGGCACCATAGAGGGTCAGAATCACAAGGCACAGTATGATCTCAGCAAACAGAAGCATTCCCTTTTGGGTGCACAAGAAGTTGGTGCAGCTGTTGCGCTGGAAATCTGCCATGGCAGGGCTGGAGTCCCTGGGGACAGGGAGAGTCTGCTTGCAGGTTCAAGGCTGGTGCACACCCAGCTGTCTTGCGGGCCGTCTAGAGAGTGATTTTCAGAACTTGAAGGCTGAAGCTAACTGGTTCAATCACCTGCTAAAACAGTAATAGAGATAATAATAATAAACAGCATCCTTTAGAGAATTTTAACAGGATTCATATCCACACAATTCAATAGTCAAAGAATCCAGAATATAATCCAAAATTACTTGATAAGCAAAGGACCAGGAAAACATGACCAATTTTCAAGAGAAAAGACAATCACCAGATGCCAACCCCAAGAGGACACATATGTTGAAATTATGAGACTTTAAAGCAGATACTATAATAACTTTCATGCATGCGTGTGCTCAGTCATGTTCTACTCTGTGACTCCAAGGATTGTAGCCCACCAGGCTCCTCTGTCCGTGGAATTTTCCAGGCAAGACTACTGAAGTGGGTTGGCATTTTCTTTACCAGGGGATCTTCCTGATCCAGGGATTGAACCTGCATCTCTTGCTGTCTCCTGCATTGACAGACAGATTTCTTACCACTGAGACTTCACGAGGTAAAGGTAAACACATATGAGATAAAATAAATGGAAAGCTAGGAGGTCTTAGCAAAGAAAATAAATTATAAAAAAAGGACAAAATTATATTCAAACATACATTCTCTGATATTTAAAATTACTAATGAACTCAATAACAGAATGAAGATGACAAGTCAATGAACTTGACAGATTAACAGAAATTCTCCAATCTGAAGAATGAAGAGAAGATTAGAGAAGACTGAATATGAGGGGTCAAGGGCTTATATCACAAATCTAACATTTGTAACAATAGAGTCCTATAAAGAAATTGGTTCAGAAAAATATATTTCAGGAAACAATGGCTGAAAATGTCTCCAAATTGGTGAGAGACATTAACTTGCAGATTCAAGAATTTCACAGAACATAAAGCAGAATAAACTCAAAGAAAACCACAACCCGGACACATTATAATCAAGCTATTGATAACTAAATGTCATGAGAAACGCTGGGCTGGATGAAGGACAAGCTGGAATCAAGATTTCTGGGAGAAATATCAATAACCTCAGATATGCAGATGACACCACATTTATGGCAGAAAGTGAAGAAGAACTAAAGAGCCTCTCGATGAAAGTGAAAGAGGAGAGTGAGGAAGTTGGCTTAAAACTCAACATTCAGAAAAATAAAATCATGGCATCTGGTCCCATCACTTCATGGAAAATAGATGGGGAAACAGGGGAAACAGTGGCAGACTTTATTCTGGGGGAGCTCCAAAATCACTGCAGATGGTGACTGCAGCCATGAAATGAAAAGACGCTTCTTGGAAGAAAAGTTATGACCAACCTAAACAGCATATTAAAAAGCAAAGACATTACTTTGCCAACAAAGTTCCGTCTAGTCAAGGCTGTGGTTTTTCCAGTGGTCATGTATGGATCTGAGAGTTGGACTGTGAAGAAAGCTGATCGCCGAAGAATTGATGCTTTTGAACTGTGGTGTTGGAGAAGACTCTTGAGAGTCCCTTGGAATGCAAGGAGATCCAACCAGTCCATCCTAAAGGAGATCAGTCCTGGGTGTTCATTGGAAGGACTGAAGTTGAAGCTGAAAGTCTAATATTTTGGTCAGCTGATGCAAGGAGCTGACTCATTTGAAAAGACCCTGATGCTGGGAAAGATTGAAGGAGGAAGGAAAAGGGGATGACAGAGGATGAGATGGTTGGATGGCATCACTGACTCAATGGTCATGAGTTTGAGCAACCTCTGGGAGCTGGCAATGGACAGGAAGACCTGGCATGCTTGCAGTCCATGGGGTCGCAAAGAGTCAGACACGACTGAGCAACTGAACTGAACTGAACTGAAATGTTAAAAAGTTTTGAAAGCAGCTAAGGAAAAATGACACATCATATGCATATCATATTAAGTCCCCTACATTTGAACCTTCAAGTTGCGAACATTCGAAAATGCAAATGTACATTTGCATGTCCAGTTACATAAGTTCGTTCACATGTCTGGTGTACATTGTCCCATGTGTGTATCCTCTACAAGTGGTTGTGCTTTTGTGTACTTTACTGTACTGTACTGTATGGAGTCCAGTAGCACAGTATCTTTATTTCAGCTGAGTGCTGATGAATTGATGCTTTTGAACTGTGGTGTTGGAGAAGACTCTTGGGAGTCCCTTGAACTGCAAGGAGATAAAACCAGTCAATTTTAAAGTCAGTCAATCCTGAATATTCACAGGAGGGACTGATGCTGAGGCTGAAACTCCAATACTTTGGACACCTGATGCGAAGAGCCAACTCATTGGAAAAGACCCTGATGCAGGGAAAGATTGAAGGCAGGAGGAAAAGGGGACAACAGAGGATGAGATGGTTGGATGGCATCACTGACTCAACGGACATGAGTTTGAGCAAACTCTGGGAGATGATGAAGGACAAGGAAGCCTGGCATGCTACAGTCTATGGGGTTACAAAGAGTTGGATACAACTGAGCGGCTGAACAACAAGGTTGGTCATAGCTTTCCTTCCAAAGAGCAAGTGTCTTTTAATTTCATGGCTGCAGTCACTGTCCACAGTGATTTTGGAGCCCAAGAAAATAAAATCTGTCATTGCTTTCACTTTTTCACTTGTCTAAATCTAATTTTCTCTGGTAACTACAATAGTTTATATGTTTCTAAAAACAGAACTATTTGGCTTATGGAACAAGTTGAGAGCTATGTAGTGACTGAAACATATGCCCTCCAAAGACAAGATAATCTCACATTAGCAAGAGTATAATTTTAGAAAGGATTCTATAGAATCCCTTCTAAACAGTAGACTGAATGAAATTTCTAATCCTGTATGAAAACTTGCTTGTGTTTTTTCCTTACATTTTAGGACCTCTAGCCCGTTTCCTGGTTGTGTGTTCTCCAAAACTAATGTTCTCGTAAACACCAGTGGGACTGAGCATCAGAGTGATCCCTAATGCCAGAGTACACACTCCCACTCCCTAAATGCCAACCTAAATTCCAGAGGGAGCCAAGATCGACTTGATCTCTATTTCTGGGTCTTAGAATAGTGCAGAGTTTTGTTAGGTTGTTTTTAGTCCTAAGAAGGCAGCATTAGCTGCTGTTTCAATGGTGGAGAAAATAGCAACCTCTCTTTACTATTTATGACTGTCATTTCCCTGTCATGGGACTTTAAAAAAAACAAAATGAACACTACAAAACCTGAAAACAGTTCTTACTGTCTAAAGAAAGGGAAAACTATCTTTGTTGTGATTTGGTAGAAAAGTTGAATGATGAAAATGAAAAGTATGCTCTCTGCGTCTCAGATTTTTCATCTGGAATATGAAGATTTTGATAATGCCTGCCTCAGTTGTTGTGAAAAAAAGATAACCAATAAGAAATAATAGGCTATAGAATTCTAAGCAAATGTCAGTTATTAATATTGCCTTTTATATGTACCTATAAGATTTATCACATAAAGAATTTAATTTAATTGGAAAAGTTGATAGTTTCAAATTCCTTTTTTACTTTATGGAGAAAAGCAGCAGCATTTTAGCAATTTTCATTCTTTCAGTTTTATTGAGATATACTTGACATATATCACTGTGTAAATTTAAGGCACAATGATTTGACTTATACTACTAGCAAACTATTTTTAAAAGTCCTTTAGCCTTTATACTAATTCCCCTGCTTTCTATTTTCAACAAGATGATTCAGTCTGTCCACATTATCTTCAGTGAAGCCATGTTCATTTAAAGGTATTTTAAGGACACAAAATATTCCCCCAAATATACATGATACATCTTATCTTTTAAAGACTAAATTTGAGAAGCTAAAAATCTTTCCTCAGTTATTTCTAAAATACTTTGCCCCTAAATACCAGTCTTCAAGTCCTCAGAATTCATATCCAATCTTCACTACAGCTCAAGATGTATATACATATTTTCTGTTTCAGATAAGGACAGTTGGAATATATTCTTATTGTGTAATCTAGCTCTTTAGTCTACACAAAGCATATTTTTACATTCTGCACACAGTGTTTGTACTTTTTGGAATGTGTGAGACTGAAAAAAATAATACATAATAAATTATATTTTAAAAGAATTTGATTAGCACAGATTATACCAATAATTCAAAGATGTTTTCGTGAACTTCAACGTCATCCTTTTTATTTTATTTTTTTTTAACGTCATCCTTTTTAATATCATGTATCAATAGGAACCAGACTGTTCATAGAAGCTACCTGGAAATTTTTTTTTTTTTCATGTCTCCAGTGGAATTCCCTGGTGGCCCAGTGGTTAGGACTCTGCACTCTCACTGCTGAGGGCTGGGGTTCAATCCCTGAGCGTGGAACGAAGATCCCACAAGCTGAGCAGTGTGGCCAAAAATAATAATAAATAAAATAAAAGTTCTCCAAATCAGCTTGCCTATTTGGAATTAGTTTTGATTGGGATTTTCTTTCAAAATACGAAGTATAGAAAATTTTCAATTATTTGATTATCTCAATTGCTTGCACTCTAAATAAACTGGAGTTTTGTGTATTTTGCATTAAACAGGCAGTTGGGAAAGGGAAAATGCATTCATAATGACTAAGAACTAGCATTTGTGAAAGATAAAAACACAATAATTAATAAGTGGATTGTTCATTTCAGTATTTAGTTTCTCACTATTAAAATCTAATGACTTTCAAATTGAAGCATCCTAAAAGATTAAAAAATTAATGAAAAATGCCTTTTGTATTTTTTCATGGTTAAGAAACAGACATAGTTATTTCACTAAGATAGTAAGATTTATTAATTTTAAATTTCATACATTATATGAAATACAAGGTCAGAGAAAGGTGTTGGGTGAATTTACTAATAATAGTCAAAATTAATAATTTTAATGAATATTTATTTATCAATGTTTATTAAGTCCTTACTAAGTTCCTTGTACCTCTATAGAATTTTATTTGATTATCTTTTTAAATTATCATAACCCTCCGACATAGCTCCATTGTATAGATAAAGCCATTGAGCCTCAGAACATGAATTAACTTATACATATCAAGAAGCTAGTATGTGACAGAAACAAATTTTGAACAAGGTCTCTAACTTCATAGTCTGTTAATTTGCATGTGTTTCTATGTATTTCTGAGTGTGTGTCTGTCTTAATATACAAGTAATGACTCTGTACCATTTCATTGTATTAAAAGAGGAAGCTAGGAAAATTTTTTCCTGTAGTATAACACACCAAATAATTAAATAATTTTTAAGGGTTTTCAAAAATATATGGTTATTCTAAGAGGTAGGTAATGGTATCTCATTATTGTTTTAAATTTCAACGCTTTAATGACATAAAATATTGAGCATCTTTTCATATGCTTATTTGCCATCTGTATCTTCTTTAGAGAGTTGTCCATTAAGGTCTTTTGCCCATTTTTTAAGTCAGGTTGTTCATTTTCTTATTGTTGAGCTTTGAGTTCTGTGTATATTTTGGACAACAGCCTTTTATCAGATATTTTGAAAAATATTTGCAAATATTTTCTTCCATTCTGTGACATGTCTGCTCATTCTGTTGACATTGTGTTTCTCAGGGTAGAAGTTCTTAATTTTAATGAATCCAACTTATCAGTTATTCATTTCATGCATCATGCCTTTGGTGTCATCATATCTAAAAAGTTTTCACATATTCAAGATTATGGGTTTTCTCCTATGTTAACTTCTAGGAATTTTACAGTTTGCATTTTGTACTTTGTGATCCATTTTGAGTTAACTTTTATGAAAGGTGTAAGGTCTCTGTTCAAATTAATTTTTTTGCATGTAAATGTCCAGTTGTTCTAGTACCATTTGTTTAAAAGACAGTCATGGCTCCATCTCATTGCCTTTGGTTTTTTGTCAAAGGTCAGTTGACTATGTGAGTGTTTTTCTGGGCTCTTTCTTCTGTTCCATTTATCTATTTTTTTATTCTTCCAGCAATAGTAAACTGTCTTGATTATTTTAGCTTTATAGTAAGTCTTTACTGGTACTTTAGACCAGTAACATTTAATGTAATTATTATTTTAGGAGTTGAATGTGCCAGTTTTTGTTTTACGTTCATTTTCTCTTTTTTGCTTCTCTGTGTTCTTTTTCCTGTTTTCCGGTGGGTTATTTGAACCATTTTACAATTCCATTGTTATGTATCTATGGTTTGTTTGCATAAATCACCTTGTATACTTTTTTAAGTATGACATTTTATATATGCAGAACTTATCACAGTTTGCTGGTTTATCAGTTTAAGTAAAGTATAGAAACCATGCTCCTATTTATATCCCTTTACAATCCCAATAAAACAGGGATCTCTGTCTGATAGTTGCAAGAAAGTAAATTCTGCCAACAACTCTTCCAGCAGTCCTTGGAAGAGGACTCCAAGACTCAGATGAGAATCAGTCCCTAGCCAATAGCCTCACTTCATTTCAGCCTGATGAGCTCTGAGTAGAGGAACCAGCTAGTCTGTACCTGGACTCCTGACCTACAACCACTGAGAGATAAATTTAGTGTTGTTTTAAACTGCTATGTTTGTGTGTCTGTGTTACACAGTAATGAAAAAACCAATACACAGTTTCTGCTTTCTAGCTTCCTTAGAGGGAACTAGAACAACTTTGAGTCTAGGCCTAATTTTGCCCCACTACTAGTGCAAACCCTATCAGTTCAATCTCTGTGAATGACGAGATTTTCCATTCCGGCTATGGGAATCAAAGCCATGTCATCAACAGATTAACTCCAGGGATTATTCCTTTTCATCCTTTTGGTGGTTCTTTCTCCAGTGTCAGGTAATTTCTTCACATGAATATCTTAATCAGCATTCAGCTGAAGATTCCAGAAGGAATCTCTTCAGGTTCAAGGAAATGAAGCTTCCTGAGATGCCCAACTTCATCTCCCTGACTCAGGCAGGCCAGTGAGCCCCGCCTGGCTTCCTTCTCCCTGAACCATAGTCTGAAAAGTCCAGGTAAATTGGGACAATCATAGGGCTCATCTTCCTCGTTTCCTATTTGGCATCCGTCACTGTCCTTTGTTACCTGTGTATAAGATCTTGAAAACATCATTTCATATATTTTATCTGGTTTTACAGTTGGTTCAGATGAGAAGATAAATCTGCTTCTTGCAATTCCACCTTGTCTGGAAGCAAAATTCCAGCCACATGCGCAATACTTTTATTTTTTAAAAATATTTATTTGGCTGCATCTGGCCTTAGTTGCAGCATGCAGGATCTTTGCTGTGGCATGTAAGATCATTCGTTGTGGCCTGTGGGCTCAGTAGTTGAGTGCAAGGGCTTAGTGGCCCCGGTGCATGAGGGATCTTAATTCTCTGACCAAGAATCAAATACACGTCCTCTGAATTGGAAGAGGGGACTCTTAACCACTGGTCCACCTTGGAAGGCCCTGATGCTGTGTACTTTTAAATCTTCTTGCCTTTGCTCATTGTGTTCTCTCTTCTAGGTCGTCCACTTGGTGAGCTCCTTGTCATGTTCCAAGGACAGGTCAAATATTATCTTCTCTATGCTTTCTAATCCCAAACTCTAGGAAAAAGTAACCATCCCCTCCTTTATTCTCTCATTGTATCATATTTCTACTATAAGATGCATTAAACTATGACCAAATTGCTTGATCAGGTGTCTGACTTTCCCGTTGGAATGTGAAAGGAAACAGTTTTTATTCAATGGACACTGCATGTATCCCAACAAAACAGACCCATGCTAGAATTGGGACTACCATGATGAAAAGATATATTCCTTACTATTAAGGAATTCATAGTTTAGGGAGAGGACATCCTATTAGGTCAATAAACAATTACAGTGCCGTAAAAGAACTGTGAGTATAAGAAGCTATGCGAGCAGGAAGAAAAATCACAAAACAGAGGAGTCTGTCAAAGCATCACAGAAGTGTTATCCCTCCATCTGAAGGTTGGAGTAATCTCTAAGTAAAAGGTTGTTCAAAAACATTCTACGCTGAGTAAGCAATGGGTCAAAATACAAGGAGATATGGAGAACATGGTGTGTTTGGATAAGGACAAATAGCTTTAGCATGACTGTTTTCTTTCTAGATTTGCATTTGGAAATGTTCAGAAAGAGTAAATCAAAGTCACTTTCAGTTCACTCTCTCAGTCATGTCCAACTCTTTGCAACCACATGGGCTGCAGTACGCCAGCCTGCCTTGTGCATCACCAACTCCCAGAACTTGCTCAAACTCACATCCATCAAGTCGGTGATGCCATCCAACCATCTTATCCTCTGTCGTCCCCTTCCCCTCCTGCCTCCAATCTTTCCCAGCATCAGGGTCTTTTCCAGTGAGTTGAGTGCCTATTGTATGTCATGGGCTTCCCCAAGGGCTCAGCAGTAAAGAATCTGCCTGCAATGCAAGAGACATGGGTTTGATCCTTGGGTTAGGAAGATCCCCTGGAGAAGGAAACGACAACTCATTCCGGTTTTCTTGCCTGGAAATTCTATAGACAAAAGGAATCTGGCAGGCTACAGTCCATGGTGTCACAACAGAGTCAGACATGACTGAGCACATGGTGTTTCTATGTATTATCTGCCATGCTCCTCTCGATTCTTGGGCTCTAAATGATGAACAAGCAGAGGTCCATTCCTGTTCCAATGTAACTAATGGCTCACATCAAGTGCTGTGTTGCCGAATACAGAATGTGTATGTAGGATAAAATAGCATCCAGTTATCTCACCAAGGCCCGTCAAATAGGTCCATGAAGCAGAAATTCCAGGCTGAATTTTTTTCAGCACACTATTAGTCCACATCTCATCACTAGTAGCCTCAGCATCTACCCTGGGGTCAGAGAATACAAGCTCATGCTGTTATTGGCTGCATCAGCACCCAGCAATGAAGGGCAGAAGGAAGGAAGAAAAGAGGAAGGAAGGCAAGTCTGCTGCCCTTGAAGGCAATTAAAACATTTTTTCAACCTCCTGTCGAAATACAAATAACACAAATAGATTTTGTGTTATCCATGCCACTCTTTTTATTGGTTCATTATATTTAATACTGGTCTAGAGTAATACTGTGGAGAAGGAAATGGCAACCCACTCCAGTGTTCTTGCCTGGAGAATCCCAGGGATGGGGGAGCCTGGTGGGCTGCCGTCTATGGGGTCGCACAGAGTCGAACACGACTGAAGTGACTTAGCAGCAGCAGCAGAGTAATATTGAACAGATTGTGTTTCACATCCCTGAAACTTCTATCTTTGGAGACCTGTATTCATGGAAAGTGGGTTTCTCATGGGAAGTTTCTTGCAATTTTGATAAGCAACATGGTTTAGTCCATCTAAAACAAATCTAGAAGAATAAGGTGTCGAGGTGGGTGATTAGGGCCTGGGAATCTGTGGAGCTCTGTTAGCAAAGAATCACTGTTTTCTGAGCATTGCATATGTGTTTCAAAGAGATCTCAAGAATTTGTAGATCATTTTTGAAAGGAAAAGTTTGATACTAATGTTCTGCTCTGATCTCACCGTGGTTTTTTTTTTTTTTTTTGGTGTAATATATTCTTCCTCAAAAGGGCAGAATCCAGGCCTGATGCAGTGTGAGAGAAGGGGTTAGTCTGTTTTATAAACTGTTAGAGAGATTTAAAAAATAGGCAATCTAATTGACTCATACATGGCTCACAGCCATATAAATGCTTGCAAAATTGCTTCTTGCACATTCATAGCGACCACAGAGAAGCAGAAGTAAAATGGAAGCAAGTGAGATGGGGACTCTTAGGAAATCTTTAACAGGACTTTGAAACTTTTATTAAACCTTTAGTCAAACCTTGTATAGAATTGTCCTTTGGAAAACTAAATGCATTTTGATGAGTATACCTCAAGCCAACAGTCACATACTTTGTAAAATAGTACCTCTTTGGTGTTAAATTTCATTTTCTATAAATACATTGTCTTTTAGAACAAACTTCTAGAGAAATAAATTTTTTTCCTAAGAAAAACTGGCTAGCTACATCGTTACTAGGAGATTTGTAACCTCCTTTAAACATGTACCTAAAATAGGAGCTGACATGACTGAGTTTGCTGTTTACGTTTAATTAAAGGCATTGCTTAAAGTAAAATATATTTGGGTGTTTATTTAAACTGTTAACATACACATACGTAACTTTCTCTTGGTTCACATTTAACAAAGATTTTCTTTCCCTAACTTTTTCAAGACTTTCTGCCTTATATGATTGGCTTTCAGTTCAGTTCAGTCTCTCAGTCGTGTCTGACTCTTTGCAACCCCATGAACCACAGCACGCCAGGCCTCCCTGTCTATCACCAACTCCCAGAGTTTACCCAAACCCATGTCCATCGAGTCGGTGATGGCATCTAACCATCTCATCCTCTGTCATCCCCTTCTCCTCCCGCCCTCAATCTTTCCCAGCATCAGGGTCTTTTCAAATGAGTCAGCTCTTCACATCAGGTGGCCAAAGTATTGGAGTTTCAGCCTCAACATCAATCTTTCCAATGAACACCCAGGACTGATCTCCTTTAGGATGGACTGGATGGATTTCCTTGCAGTCCAAGGAACTCTCAAGTCTTCTCCTACACAACAGTTCAAAAGCATCAATTCTTTGGTGCTCCGCCTTCTTCACAGTCCAACTCTCACATCCATACATGACCACTGGAAAAACCATAGCCTTGACTAGATGGACCTTTGTTGGCAAAGTAATGTCTCTGCTTTTTAATATGCTGTCTAGGTTGGTCATAACTTTCCTTCCAAGGATTAAGCGTCTTTTAATTTCATGGCTGCAATGATTGGCTTTACCTGTGATTATTTCCAGGTTCTCCTAATGCTCTGGCGAAGCTTGCCTTATATCTTCACTCGGTATCATTTGTTTTTTTTTCTTGACATCATACTCCAAAAAATATCTCATCTCTATGTGCTTTACTTTTACTAATCAATTACAGGTAATCAGCTGAAATATAATACCATCTGTTTGTAGTTTCAGTCTCTAAATTGGTTGGTCAGTCACTAGCTTGGATGTAAGGAATTCATTTCAAATGTGTAAGAATTCATTTTAAAAGCCTAAGCTTTCATAATGATCCCAGCAGAGTTACTCAGCGCGTTCTTCGTTATGAACAATGATCTCCATAGTTACCAAAGACATTTTCAGGCATCCATTTGAATTTTTAAACTAACTTTATAATTTGTTTCATTACTCTCTTTGTTATTTTTAAAAAAAATATGAATTCACTAGAACTTTATGATATCATTTTGAGTCAAAATGAAAGATCGAATTTCTTTTAGAAACTAACAGCTAAGATTCTTTTATTATTTTTTTTTTTTTTCTTGCTGTACTGCATGGCTTGTGGGTTTTTAGTTCCTTGACCAAGGACTGAACCTCAAATACTGGACTGCCAGGAAATTCCCTAAGATTCATTATTAAAGATATTTTTTCTTTTTTGGTTTCTGGTTGATTTAGTTATGAAAGAGTTTTAAACATTTTGTGTATGTGTGTATATAACCTACTATACTATGACACCCACTAATAAAAGAGTTAAACAATTCTAAAGGAATATAAGTTTTAAGTATTTAATTCATTTTTATGCACTCATTGAAATTATACATAAAGTGTGTGTGTATATATATATATTTTCTGCTCTGGCCTCAGCTTCAGAAAATTTGCCCTTTATCCTATCCCATAGCTAGTTCCAATCATTTGAAATTTCCTATGGGTCTCATGAAATATTTTGGAAATTTTCCAGATAAAAATCTCCATCATTCTCACAGAATTTAACGATTACCATAAAATATGTGGGAAAAGGGAAGCTCCCACATTTAAATTACTGCCACTGTCCTGTCCTCTTTCTCCTAGTGTTTGTGGCTTCAAACAGAGAGGCACAGGTCAATGAAGTTTGGGGAAAATAACACAGTTCTTAACCCAAAGAAAGTCGGGGGGGCAGAGCCATGCTGCTGCTGCTGCTGCTAAGTTGCTTCAGTCACGTCCGACTCTGAGAGACCCCATAGACGTCAGTCCACCAGACTCCCCCGTCCCTGGGATTCTCCAGGCAAGAACACTGGAGTGGGTTGCCATTTACTTCTCCAATGTGTGCAAATGAAAAGTGAAAGTGAAGTCGCTCAGTCGTGTCCGGCTCTTCACGACCCCATGGACTGCAGCCTACCAGGCTCCTCCATCCATGGGATTTTCCAGGCAAGAGTATTGGAGTAGAGTGCCATTGCCTTCTCTCGGGGGGCAGAGCCACAGTCATGGCTAATTTAGCCACCACCACCATATTTTTTATCCTTCCTTTAGGAGAGTGCACAAATAAAGAAGCGTATGTCCAACACATCTACATAAAAAGTAGATATGAACCAATTTAACTCCTACATTGCTGACCTCTTAGCTTCCAAACCACTGGCTTCTTGGCAGAATGATTCGTTTTCTCCTCCACTTCCAAGTTTACACTTACTGGCCTAGCTTCACTCTGGAACAGAAACGCTGCCACTTAAGTTTAGTGGGTGAGCTCTTTAACTCTGTTGACAGAACTCCACAGGGCAGGCCAGGCAAATGAATATGCTTGTTGCTAGGACACCAGGCTGTTGCCAAGGCAGCAGGCCCCTTCTGTTTGCTATTCTCCTATCCACTAGCACTACACCTGTTCCTTAAGAAATATGCCTGTTTTCCTTCATTATAAAGCAAACACTTAGCGGAAAATAACACAGTTGCACCACTGGAAATTCTCTGTAGTTTTCCAGGAGGAATGAAATGCACCAAATACATTTTGATGTGTGGAAGAGGAATTCATGTCTCTCCATTAACACTGAAGTCTGCATATGTTAATACCTCCAAGGATGTAAGGCAACAATCATATTCTGAGGCCACCCTGACATTTGCCCCCTACGTGCTCATGGAGTGACTTTCATGAGATTTTTGCAGACTGCACCCATTGGGTTCATATGCAACTCACCACTCCACCCCCATCCACCCACTAGCATCTTGGTGTCACCAAAATTGTCATCTTGCTGTCTATGACTGCTAACCAGGGCTGGGATCAGGTACTAAGCAACAAAATTTAGGGAGCCCCTTCACTTTCAGGGACAGGCAGGTCCCTTGCTGCCAACATCTACCCAAAGATGGAAAATACCTGAATCAAGGGTACTAAGATTTGTGCCAAGAGTCAGTCTCCTGTTACTGATGAAATGTTGAATTCCAAGGGTTCTTAATCTCTTAGCGCTGTTTTGTTTTTTTAAACAACAAAAACATTTTCTATTGGGGTATAACCAATTAATAGTGTTGTGGTAGTTTCAGGTGAACAGGGAAGGGACTCAACCATACATATACATGTATTCATTCTCCCCCAAACCCCCTCCCATCCAGGCTGCCACATAACACTGAGCAGATTTCCATGTGCTCTACAATAGATCTTTGTTGGTCATCCATTTTAAATATAGCAGAGTGTACATGACCTTCCCAAAGTCCCTAACTATTCCTTCCCCCCAGCAACCATAAGTTTGTTTTCTAAGTCTGTGAGTGTCTTTCTGTTTTGTAAGTAAGTTCATTTGTAGCATTTCTTTTTAGATTCCACATATAAGGGACGTCATATGGTATTTCTCCTTCTCTGTCTGACTAACTTTACTCAGTATGACACTCTCTAGGTCCATCCACGTGACTGTAAGTGGCATTATTTCATTATTTTTAATGGCTGAGTAATATTCCATTGTATATATGTACCACCTCTTTATCCATTCCTCTGTCAATGGATATTTAGGTTGCTTCCATGTCTTGGCTATTGTAAACAGTTCTCAGTGCAGTTTTTACTCCCTCCTTTGTTGTCTCCCCAGTACTCTAAGACTGGGGATAAGTCTATAGGAACCGAATTAGAGAACAACTGAATTGACAGACACCACTTTTCTGAGAACCACCCTTCTCCCACAACACTGACTATCCAAGCAGGATCCATGGTCCTCCCTATAAACAGACTTCTATGGCCCAGAACTTCTTCTTGAAACACGCTTGCATAGTCACCCTGGACTCTAGGTAAATAAGGTTCCAGTTCAAGATGAAACAAAGCACCTAATTTCCATTTTTTTGAAAACAATTTCACTTGATGCAGTATCTATCTAATGTGGCCTTAAAAGCTGTTGAGAATTAGGATTTGTATTAGATAACTGAGAGTTTGACCCAATTAACAAGATTATATAACCAAACAGGTTGGGCTCCAAAGACATGATGACTCTCTGTAATGTCAAAATTATTTAGGAGAGAAGTGATTCTTCTTTCAAAGGGTCTCTGCAGCCCCTGATAACAGAAATCAGAGAGCTGGCCTTCTTCTTTCTCAATCAGTCATCTTGCCAGTGTTTTATTTCTAGAGGTTCTTTTAGCTTTTCTTACATCTGCTTCTATCAGGGGCAAGACTTGCCTGAAGGCATCTGGACTCCTTTCCCAATACAAATAAGAGGCCCTGCACAGGTCAAGGAGGTTACAGAAAAGGGAGCCAACATTCCTTATGATAAGGGTTTATGATCTGAGTGGTTAATGCTACTCCATCTGATTTTGACTTGACCCCAAATTGTTACCTCTCACATCAGCTACTTACTTGAACATGACCACCCAAACCCAAGACAGTCTAATTTAGGTCCTCACTATCTCTTGCCTCTATGCTACTGCCTCCAGTGTGTCTCATGCTGATGTAACAACATTATGATCAGATAACCTCCCCTTCTCAAAAGCATGAACTGAGTCCCTAGTGCAGAGGTCAACAAGCTATGGCCCGTGGATTACATCCAGCTGCCTGTTTTTGTATGGTTTGTGAACTAAGAATGGTTTTTACACGTGTATTCATGCATTCGGGCTTCCCAGGTGGCATTAGCGATAAATGCAGGAGCCACTCCAGTACTCTTGCCTAGAAAATCCCATGGACGGAGGAGCCTGGTAGGCTGCAGTCCATGCGGTCGCTACGAGTCAGACATGACTGAGCGACTTCACTTTCCCTTTTCACTTTCACACATTGGAGAAGGAAATGGCAACCCACTCCAGTGTTCTTGCCTGGAGAATCCCAGGGACGGGGGAGCCTGATGGGCTGCCGTCTATGGGGTCACACAGAGTCGGACACGACTGAAGTGACTTAGCAGCAGCAGCAGCAGCAGGAGACATAAGAGACTTGAGTTAGATCTCTGGGTCGGGAAGATCCCCTGGATAAGCACGTGGCAACTCACTTCAGTATTCTTGCCTGGAGAATCCTCATGAACAGAGGAGCCTGGCGGGCTACAGTCCATAAGGTTCCACAGAGTCGGACACAACTGAGCATGCATGCATTCATGCATTTGTTCATAGGGCATGCTCACTTTGAACTTCAATGCAGTAAAATGTGATTCCCCCCCACAAAGAATTTCATATGGCAGGCCTATATACAAAAAATAATAATAATTTTTATTATAATTTGAATTTCATTATGCAAATTTGATTTCTCTTATTGTGTAGGTTCGTGCCTTATATCTATGATTTTGCCCTTGACCTGCTGGAACATTTGCTATCTGGATCTTTACAGACAAAATTTGCTGACCTAGGCCTTAAGCACATTCAGAGTCACTCAGATCTGTAGCCTGGGGCATAAGAACCAGCAAGACCGTCCCTTAGTCTTTTTATAGTCTCACGCTGGATCCCAACACTTACTTTCATTGACCTACTTATTGTTGTCTATTTTCCTGCCTGTTTTCCTTGTGCTGTTCTCTTCTCCTGGCATGTCCACCACCTTCCATCCCTTGATATTGAAGTCTTCCCCCTTCTATGAGGTCTTTCAAGATTTCCATTGTCTGATTATATATTCTCCTTGTCTATTCTCCTCTTGCACAATGTATGTAAGTATAATCAGCCCTCAGCTATTTAGGGCAATGGGATTAGATGTGCATTGAGGGCAAGGAGTACAGGCTGTAATACTCAAAATACAGTTTGAAGTGGAGTTAGTGTAAACATATTTGGTTATGATTACATCTTATGTGCCAAGAGCACATTTATTACTTGCCTGTCAGCAATCATTCAACCAACTTCTAACCACAGTTTGATTTCCAGCCTCGGGTCACATGATCTGAGAACAGCTCTACCCTCTTAGATTCTTAAGAAAAGTATATGACCTTGGCTTAAACCAGTCAGAGCATCACGTTTCCTTTGCCAAAGTGGTCAGTGTGGACATGTGACCTCGGCTGATCCAGAGTGGATCTTGGGACCTTTCCTTGGCATTTGTGGAAATATGAAGTGGAAATAGGCAGCCCCAGGCAACCATCTTGTAACTAGGATGGAAGAATCTTCTGAGAATGAAGTCAGGATAAAGGAAACAGAGTCCGAGTTGGAGAGAGAAAATTGGAAAGCTGATAACATTTTTTAGAGTCCTATATCCAGCCATTCCTGTATTCTTGCCTGGAGAATCCCATGGACAGAGGAGCCTGGTGGGCTACCCTGCATAGAGCTGCAAAGAGTTGGACACAACTGAAGCGACTTGGCATGCACACACACATCCAGCCACATCTGAAACTAGACCTTAAGTTTAGCTAGCCATTCAAGACTTTGTTTAACTAGTTTGGGTGGGGATTTCTGCCACTAAGAACCATAATATCCTGAGGAAAGAATAAATTTATCAGTCTGTAACTATCATTCAAAAATATGGCAAGAGGAACTTCCCTGGTGGTCTAGTGGTTAAGGCTCCACTCTCCCAATGCAGGGGCTCGGTTTGATCCTGGTCAAGAAACTATTAATAGAGCCCATATGTCACAACTAAAAATCCTAAATGCTACAACTAAGACCCAGCACAACCAAATAAATAAATAAATATTTTAAAAATTATTGCAAGGATCCAAACACAGTTGTCTGGATGAGAGCATACTATTAAGTACATCATGCAGGGTACTGGCTGTAGTGCTCACTGTTTCCACACTTCTATTACTAATTCTCTTCTCCACTAAGCAAGCCTGCAGTCTCATGCAAGAAGTTACAAAAGAAATTCAGTTTTTAAAAGTCTAAAAACAAAGTCATCGTCTGACCCCCATTCCATATGAAATTCAGGATGATGTTTATCTACCTGTGGCCTGGGAAGGGATAGATTGCAGCTAAGTTGACATAATGTGGCAAGCATTGTAGTTCATAACAATATGAAGAGATTTTCACAGATTCATCCTTATTTTTATGCTTTTTAAGTATAAACACACACATCTATTGAGCATGTATATATGTCTATGTACATTTACTATGTTTGATCTCAAAACTGAATTAATCCACTGCTGACTTATTGAGAATTAATTCTATTATATGGAACTAGCCATAGGTAGAGGGCATATGGGGATAATTTTTAAAACCCTTAAAGCCAGAACTTGTGGACTTCCCTGGTGGTCCAATGGTTAAGAATCAACTTGCTAATGCAGGGGACTTGGGTTCTATCCTAGTCTGGAAAGATATCACATACCATGGGTCAACTAAGCCCATGCAAGAGAAGTCACCACAACAAGAAACCCACTCACAGCAACGAAGATCCAGTGCAACCAAAAATAAATAATTAATTAAAAACAAAACAGACAAAAAACTTAAAACTTGTTCTTCTATTCATAATAGAATATTAGAGATTAGATTAATCCTCCCACTTTAAAGAGCTAGGAAATTGTTTAAAATATATAAAACCACGTCTCTCCAGACACTGGACAACAGGCAGCACAGGACAGCAGTCCCTGGGACAAGGGAACAAATGAATTGAAAGCCCAGTGATTAACCCCACCCTAACCCACTCCCGGAGAAGGAAATGGCAAGCCACTCCAGTACTATTGCCTAGAAAATCCCATGGATGGAGGAGCCTGGTAGGCTGCAGTCCGTGGGGTCGCTAAGGGTCGGACACGACTGAGCGACTTCACTTTCACTTTTCACTTTCACACACTGGAGAAGGAAATGGCAACCCACTCCAGTGTTCTTGCCTGGAGAATCCCAGGGACGGGGGAGCCTGGTGGGCTTCCGTCTGTGGGGTCACACAGAGTCGGACACAACTGAAGTGACTTAGCAGCAGCAGCAGCAACCCACTCCAGTGTTCTTGCCTGGAGAATCCCAAGGGCAGAGGAACCTGGTGGGCTGCAGTCCATGGGGTCGCTAAGAGTCGGACGTGACTGAGCGACTTCACTTTCACTTTTCACTTTTTCCTGCATTGGAGAAGGAAATGGCAACCCACTCCAGTGTTCTTGCCTGGAGAATCCCAGGGACGGCAGAGCCTGGTGGACTGCCGTCTATGGGGTCGCACAGAGTCGGACACGACTGAAGCAACTTAGCAGCAGCAGCAGCAGCAACAACAGGTCATAACGCAGGGAGGAGGACAACACAAGAAGCCCAGTAGTGTCTTTGGGTTGAAGAGCCAGAACTGAGAACTGGAAGACAGAGCAACTGAAACTAATGGGGCGAAGCTTCAGAGAAGAGAGCTCTGTAGAGAGAGGCCACTGCTGTCAGAGATTTGGATAGGCCCTCGATAGAGAACTAATGAGACTAAGGAAAGAACCACAGGAAAGGGGTAGGAGGAAAAATCCCAGAGAATTATCCGCCCATGGCTAAGAGCGGTTCACGTTCCCATCAGTGCCGGGTCAAGTCCCCAGAGGGTCACTGTCTTCAGTAGTGACGTCAGCTTTAGCCCTAGACTGAAGGCTGTTCTGACAAAGCAGATCAATGAGCTTCTGAGGCAGGGGGTGGGAGAGCGAGATTGATTGCAAATGGGCGGCACACAATGGCATTTTTTGGAGTGATGCTAATTTTCGAAAACTGGATTGTGGTGATGACTGCACAACTGTGCTAATTTACTAAGTATCATTGAAATGTGTGTGTTGAGTGGGCGTGTTTTATCCCATATACATCATATCTCAATAAAGGTATTAACAAACAACCAAAAGACAACCAAACAACCAAAGACTACACACACACTCTGTAGACACCCCTATATCCCCGAGGTTATCTTCAAATATCTTATAATTTGTGCTATGATTTCAGTATTGCTATGATTTTGGAATAATAATAGAAATAGAAACATTTATTTCTGCTTTATTGACTATGCCAAAGCCTTTGACTGTGTGGATCACAATAAACTGTGGAACATTCTGAAAGAGCTGGGAATACCAGACCACCTGACCTGCCTCCTGAAAAATCTGTACAGGTCAGGAAAAAACAGTTAGAACTGGACATGGAACAACAGACTGGTTCCAAATAGGAAAAAGAGTACGTCAAGGCTGTATATTGCCACTCTGCTTATTTAACTTATATGCAGAGTACATCATGAGAAACACTGGGCTGGAGGAAGCACAAGCCGGAATCAAGATTGCCGGGAGAAATATCAATAACCTCAGATATACAGATAATACCACCCTTATGGCAGAAAGAGAAGAACTAAAGAGCCTCTTGATGAAAGTGAAAGAGGACAGTGAAAAAGTTGGCTTAAAGCTCAACATTCAGAAAACTAAGATCATGGCATCCGGTCCCATCACTTCATGGCAAATAGATGGGGAAACAGTGGAAACAGTTTCAGACTTTATTTTCTTGGGCTCCAAAATCACTGCAGATGGTGACTGTAGCCATGAAATTAAAAGATGCTTGGGAAAGTTATGACCAACCTAGACAGCATATTAAAAAGCAGAGACATTACTTTGCCAACAAATGTCTGTCTAGTCAAGGCTATGGTTTTTCCAGTGGTCATGTATGGATGTGAGAGTTGGACTATAAAGAAAGCTGAGCACTGAAGAATTGATGCTTTTGAACTGTGGTGTTGGAGAAGACTCTTGAGAGTCCCTTGGACTGCAAGGAGATCCAACCAGTCCAACCTAAAGGAGATCAGTCCTGAGTGTTCATTGGAAGGACTGATGTTGAAGCTGAAACTCCAATACTTTGGCTACCTGATGTGAAGAGCTGACTCATTTGAAAAGACCCTGATGCTGGGAAAGATTGAAGGCAGGAGGAGAAGGAGACAACAGAGGATGAGATGGTTGGACGGCTTCACTGACTCAATGGACATGAGTTTGGGTAAACTCCGGGAGTTGGTGATGGACAGGGAGGCTTGGTGTGCTGTGGCCCATGGGGTCGCAGAGTCGGACACGACTGAGAAACTAAACTGACTGATGGTATGTAAGTTCACCAAAAGTAAGGACTGCATTTTATACACCTTTGTAATTTCACCAGTGGTCAGCAGGGTTCCCAAACATAAAAAATGTTAAAAAATTGGTTGAAAGCTTTATGGCATATTTCTTGCTTCCTAGATCTCTAAATTTGGCTTTTCCGTGGTAGCCCAACTTTACTGTATTTCATATTCTACCATCACAAATACTAGAAATATAAAATCTATTATTATTATTTGCCCTTGAATACATTTTTTACAGTGTTCTATTATTAGAGGCCATGGGACAGCAGGGTCTGAAGAGGCACACAAATTAAGAGAAAATGACTGATTGGTGTTTTTCATTGCATCAGAAGTTATTTAGCTGTGCAAAAGGGGAGGAGAAAAGAGGATGATGGTTTTCTAAAACTTACTGTCATATTCACTCAGACTTCCTTCCCTTTTTCCATAAGATATTTTCACTCTAAAAGAAAAAATGTAAGGGGACCTATTTAACCATCTGATTTATGGCATGAAAAAGAAAAAAATCATTTCCAGAAACCAGAAAGTCTACAGAAGGACACACCTTGTCCCAATCAGATATCAAAACAAACATAAAGAAATTCACAAAAACCACTTCAAATATAGTATCGCTCTGAACTGAAATTCTTAGGGAAAAAATAAAACCAAGAAAACATGACTGTTCTATGTAAACTAAATATAAAAATAAGGCATGATTGAAAGCAAATTCCTTTGAAATGGGTGGAAAGAGTGCTACCACCAAAACAAAGCTTGTCCTAAAGTAGTAAACGGATGAATCTCGCATGCTGACATCATTTAAAATTTATGTAGAATACCAATCAGCAATCTTGATTATCACTGTCATAAGTTCTTTGACAGTCATCTTTCTCTTCTGTTTTAACTTAGAACAACTGCTGATACATCCCTTTTTCTCTGCTTCTTCCTTGCCTCATCCAAGGATAAACAAACTGGCCTTATTAAAAGAATTATCAGAACTTTGAGAGTGTTGTCACTTAATAAAGTTGGCGAGAACAATTGAAAGAAGGTTGATAAAAGAAAATTTGAAGACCTATTTCATGGAAATTGACCCAAAAGGATTAATCCTTAATATTGATGCTTTTGAACTGTGGTGCTGGAGAAGACTCTTGAGAGTCCCTTGGACTGCAAGGAGATCCAACCAGTCCATTCTAAGGGAGATCAATCCTGGGTGTTCATTGGAAGGACTGATGCTAAAGCTGAAACTGCAGTACTTTGGCCACCTCATGCGACGAATTGACTCACTGGAAAAGACTCTGATGCTGGGAAAGGTTGGGGGCGGGAGGAGAAGGGGACAACAGAGAATGAGATGGCTGGATGGCATCACCGACTTGATGGACATGAGTTTGAGTGAACTCCGGGAGTTGGTGATGGACAGGGAGGCCTGGGGTGCTGTGATTCATGGGGTCGCAAAGAGTCGGACACGACTGAGTGACTGAACTGAATTGAACTGAACTGAATGTTACCGATGGCTTCCCCAGTAGCTCAGTTAGTAAAGAATCTACCTGCAATATAGAAGGCTGCCTGTAATGCAGGAGACCTGGGTCAGAAAGATCCCTGGAGAAGGAAACAACCTATTCCAGGATTCTTGCCTGGGAACTCCCATGGAAACAGGAGCCTGGCAGGCTACAGTTCATGGGATCGCAGAGTCAAACATGACTCAGCGACTAAACCAGACCACCACCACCACCACCACCACCAATGCTACCTACTGGACCCACATGAACCAGGAATCTTGCTCCTAACATCTCTATTGGTGTCCTCAGATTCCAGACTCAACACATTTATTACCAATCCCTTACCGTCTCCAGAATAGATATGGCTGACATCAGATTCTTTGCCTTATTCTATCCTGTGCATTTCTGGGTCTATTTCTCCCCTGTGTTTTTTAAAGGGAAGAATCCATGGTAAGTCTTCCAGTTTTGGCAGAATCCAGACTGAAATTAAAGAGAAAGAAATGAGATAGCTGGGACTATTCTAGTCTATTTTAATAAGGTTAGTTTGAATTATATTTTCCTTATTAGGACTTAATCAACTTTCCTATTTATTTACAAGGACTTTACACTATGGACTGGGACTTAAAATTATGAGATTACAAATATATTATAATTCACTTTCACATAAGCTTGCCTTTATGCCATCTTTTTTGTCATCTATCTCACTCCATAGAATTATTAAGTAAATGAAATTTTGCTACAAATTTTGCATACCATAGATATCAAAACTATCTATCTAGATATTATACTATAGATTTTTTGAGAAAAACATCTAAAGCTATCAGTTTTTTAAAAAATAAAAGCTAGAACCCGTTTAAAATTAAATTATTATTTATTGATTTCAATGTATGTAGCAACGTCGCCTCTTTGTTCAAATATAAGTTGTATATTTTGATGTCTCATGTCAATGATCCAATAACCTACAGCCATGGACTTCTTTGGCACATCCATGATCAGACTATATCCCCATCAAACTCGACAGTCAGGAATCATTTTACATACAGATAGGAGACCCTCCTTCATGGTGTATCTGAGTTGTTCCAGGGAATGTAGCCCTTTTGAGTACCTTCCCCATGTGCTGGTGGATGCCTACAATCCCACTATATTAAACGTAAGCAGTGGTGGTAGCAGTGACCACATATGAAACAATTACTGTGTGCTAGACTCTGATGCATGCGTTTTATATGTTATATAGTTTTTGTGAGGCAGGAATGATTTATCCCCAATTTACAAATAAGGAGTTAAGCTCAGTGACATTAAATAATTTGCTTTCACTTACTGTGGGAGATAAAGCTGGTATTTCAATAGGCGTGGGGCACTTCAATCTCTTTCCACTGATCCATATAGGCTTTTGAAGGTTTGAACATCTTCCTGCAGTCCAAATATACAAACAGGTAGCCCACAGACAAATTCAACTATCAGGTGTGTTAAGTTTAGCCTTCAAACAGTAGAAGTCTGAAATTTTTTAAACTGGGGGTTTCCACAAAAATCTGAACTGTAAATGAAATGTCAGATTTGGGAAGGCTGGAGCCCACAAACCCATTTGGCAAAAGAGTGTGGGAGCTGGAGGTCATCTTTGCCAGAGGCCAGTGATCTTCCCCATCTGGGTCACCCCTTCCTGCTTTCCTTAACTGCTACATGCTTTGCTTATTTACATCACCTGCCCAGCCCCTGTGACGCATGATTCAACTACACTGCTTTTGCTTTAGGCTTTGATCTCTGTAAATACCTCTTTGAAGAAACAGATGAAGCCACGTTAGCCATTTGTATTTCGCTGGGAAAATATCTGATATGTTCCTGAGAACAGAAAGGAAGAGACTTTTGGAATGAATAAGTAGGAGGGAGGCAGAGATTCTTGATGTCAAGTAGACACGGTCTGCTTCACAAATCTGCCTGGAGCTGTTTTTTTTGTGAGGACCAGCATTCTCTCCGGGAGGACAGATGAAACCTCTTGCCGGTGAGCACCCACACTGCTTCTGAAGCAGCCGCGCCTCCAACTCCTCACTCTTCCACTATGTGCGTTAGTGCTTGCGTGCTAAGTCGCTTCAGTCATGTCCGACTCTGTGCGACCCCATAGACGGCAGCCCACCAGGCTCCCCCGTCCCTGGGGTTCTCCAGGCAAGAACACTGGAGTGGGTTGCCATTTCCTTCTCCAATGCTTGCAAGTGAAAAGTGAAAGTGAAGTCGCTCAGTCATGTCCGACTCTTCGGAGACCCCATGGACTCCTGCAGTCCATGGGACTTTCCAGGCAAGAGTATTGGAGTGGGTTGCCATTGCCTTCTCCTTCCCCAGGCCTAGGTTACACTAATTTTTTTTTAATGCCTTGTTGTTGTTCAGTTATTAAGTGCAACCTCATGGACTGCAGCACACCAAGCTTCCCTGTCCTTCACCATCTCCTGGAGCTTGCTCAAACTCATGTCCATTGAGTCAGTGATGCCATCCAACCATCTTATCCTCTGTCCTTCCCTTATCCTCCTGTCTTCAATCTTTCCCAGCATCGGGGTCTTTTCCAATGAGTTGGCTCTTTGCATCGGGTGGCCAAAATATTGGAGCTTCAGCTTCAGCCCTTCCAATGGTGTTCCAAAATTTCTATACCACTTTTCCACAACACAACATTTTTAAAACCTCAGCCATGAGACATCTTTCTTAGCATGGTGCTGTATTTCTCAGGTCATCATCCAAAAGATGAAAAGCATTTATGTAAAAGGAAAAGCTTTTGTGTTAAGTTTTGGGGACTGCTTGTCTACACATCCTCAATAAGATTTGGCCGAATTATTTCTGGCCTTACAAAAATTCTGCAAGGTGAATGCACTGTTTAAAGTTGGAAGTCTGTTCTTTTTTTTGTTTTGTTTCAAAACTTGTCTGTCTTCCCAGGAAGATTTTTATTTGTATTCACATGGAAAAGAGGGAAATATATTGGCAACATAGCATATTATGCCAAAGCGCTTCTGAATACAAGCCACATGAAAGCAGTTTAATTTCCTTCTGGGTCTTGTATGGGAGAGCAAGGCAATATAATTTTCTCTTTGAGGCTTTGATTCCATTCCACATGACAGCCTCCTCAACACACTAGAAAGATGATCTGAGCTATGTTATCACCAGGGAGGGCTGGCTCAGGCATTAGTAATCAAAGCATATAAGCTTGTGTTAGAAAGAAAGGAAACATATTTTTCACAGAGCTTCGAGTATGCAATAAAAGTATTAAGATAACGTTAGAGTATATTACAGGGAATCCTATTTTAATTCTTTCAGTTTGAGAATTTATAATTTAAGAGGAATGAACAGAAACTTAAAAGTATGGAGGAAAAAGTAAAGACTAAAAAAAATAATATTTAGAAGGAGGCTGAGGGTTGGAATGTTAAGGAAGATCAAAGGGTACCAGAGATGAATTAAAAATAAATGAAGAGTCACTATGATTAGTAGTCATCTCCACAAATGATTCCTAACTTGAGATATTTGGTCTGTTAATTTCATGACAGTAGAAGTGACTGACTACATCACATTAAAACTATATTTAAACAGAGTTTTAGAAATCATGATGCTAAATACCAGTCACAGATCAAACTTAGGATCTATAATTTGGGGGCCATGGCTCAGATGGCAATGCTGGAGACCTGGGTTCAATCCCTGGGTCAGGAAGATCCCCTGGAGAAGGAAATGGCAACCCACTCCAGTACTCTTGCCTGGAAAATCCCATGGACAGAGGAGCCTGATTACAGTCCATGGGGTCGCAAAGAGTTGGACACAATTGAGCGATTTACTACCAGTGATACATGGTGGAAGACTGCTTCCAAGACTCAAAAGGAACAGTTAATTTACTTACTATGCTTTGACTCATAATGAAGTCCAGCTCAAATTTTATTAAAAGATCTGCTTTTTAAATCTGAGACAAGTTATATAACTGGAGAAGTTCAAGAATCCTACATTCCAGCCCACTGAACTTAAAATTACTTCTGTCTTTAAATTTCCTTGAGCTTAGCTGCATTCTGTGTGTGATATCACAGACACCATCATCTCTTTTTCTTTCCTTTCCATTGTCTTTCTTGAATTAGTAGTTGCATTCTCACCTATGTGGGTGGTAGTTATGTACAAGGGTCCAACAGAACATTTTGAAATACCAGCATTGCAGGAACTACTTATTTGACAGGTGGAAATGAAAAATAGTAAAGGCAATATCCAGCAACTGCATATGAATCTATGGCTTGTTCTTTCTTGACACAGAAGTTACAACCTTATTGGGATAGGCACTGTTTGCGTTTAGTATACTAGAAATACATTAATAAGCTAGTATACCTAATTCATAAAGAATTTTTTTTTTCTGTAGAGAAATGTAATTTGTAAGGTAAATAGGCTCAAGTTGATCAAAACTCACACATAAAGTAGTTTAACAATGGAACATCCTTGCCAACAGACACTAATTCAGAACAATCTGTCTTTGTTTGTAGGATATGATCGAATCCCCAGCAGAAAATAGAATTTGCTGGTCCATTATACCAACACAAAGGCTGTTAGAATGTGCATGCCTGGTGAGTATTAAGCACGGGCATTCAGGGGTCAGGTGGAACAGTGTTTTCTAAACACAGTCTTTTTTTTTTTGTAATTAATTTATTTTTTATTGGAGGCAAATTATTTTACAATATTATATTGGTTGGTTTTGCCATACATTGACATGAATTCGCCCCGGGTTTACATAAGTTCCCCCTCCTGAACCCCCCTCCCACCTCCCTCCTCCCTCTTCCCTTTATCCTCCCTCTGGGTCATCCCCGTATGCCAGCCCTGAGCATCCTGTAACATGCATTGACCCTGAACTAGTGATTCATTTCACATATGACAACATACGTAAACACAGTCTTTATTACAGAACCAATAATAAATACTTTCACAGAAATAATCAATGTAGTCATCATATTACAGGAAGTTCATATAATTCTAATCTGAATGGCCGCATTTGAAAAATAAAATGTATTTTCTATATAAGATAATAATGAAACGTTCAGTTTGAAAGCATAGCAAGTGACAATTGATTCAGGAACACTTATGGGAAATAGTCATATATTCATTTACAGATGAAGAAGGCGAGGCACAGAAATGCTAAGTAACTGTCTGAAGGTCACATCAGTAAAAAGTGGCAAATTGCAAGCTGGTACCAAAGTGTTTGGCTTTAAATCCAAGCACATTAGGCTTTAAACCCATTGCACCATGCTGCCTGCATCTTTTTAAGACATGCACTGGAGATTCAAAGTCATATGAATTGAAGAGATCATAAAGACCGCATATCTGTTGATTTAGAGTCCAGTATTCCAAATCCTAAAAGATGATCCTGTGAAAGTGCTGCACTCAGCATGCCAGCACATTTGGAAAACTCAGCAGTGGCCACAGGACTGGACAAGGTCAGTTTTCATTCCAAACCCAAAGAAAGGCAATGCCAAAGAATATTCAAACTACTGCACAATTACACTCATCTCACACGTTGGCAAAGTTATGCTCAAAATTCTCCAAGACAGGCTTCAACAATACATGAACCATGAACTTCTAGATGTTAAAGCTGGATTTAGAAAAGGCAGAGGAATCAGAGATCAAATTACCAATATCTGTTGGATCATCGAAAAAGCAAGAATTCCAGAAAAATATCTACTTCTGCTTTATTGACTATGCCAAAGCCTTTGACTGTGTCGATCATAACAAACTGTGGAAAATTCTTAAAGAGTTGGGAATACCAGACCTCCTGACCTGCCTCCTGAGAAATCTGTATGCAGGTCAAGAAGCAACAGTTAGAATGGACATGGAAAAACAGACTGGTTCAAAATAGGGAAAGAGTATGTCAAGGCTGTGTACTGTCACCCTCCTTATTTAACTTACATGCAGAGTACATCATGCGAAATGCTGGACTAGATGAAGCACAAGCTGGAATCAATATTGCCGGCAGAAAGATCAATAACCTCAGATATGCAGATGACACTACACTTATAGCAGAACGTGAATAAGAACTAAAGAGCCTCTTGATGAAAGTGAAAGAGAAGAGTGAAAAAGTTGGCTTAAAACTCAACATTCAGAAAACTAAGATTATGGCATCTGGTGTCATCTCATGGCAAAGAGATGGGGAAACAATGGAAACAGTGGCTGACTTTATTTTTGGGGGCTCCAAAATCACTGCAGATGGTGACTGTAGCCATGAAATTAAGAGATGCTTGCTCCTTGGAAGAAAAGTTATGACCAACCTAGACAGCATATTAAAAAAGCAGAGATATTAATTTACCAACAAAGGTCCGTCTAGTCAAGGCTATGGTTTATCCATTAGTCATGGATGGATGTGAGAGTTGGACTACAAAGAAAGCTGAGCACTGAAGAATTAATGCTTTTGAACTGTGGTGTTGGAGAAGACTCTTGAGAGTCCCTTGGACAGCAAGGAGATCCACCCAGTCCATCCTAAAGGAAATCAGTCCTGAATATTCATTGGAAGGACTGATGTTGAAGCTGAAGTTCCAATTCTTTGGCCACCTGATGCAAAGAACTGACTCATTTGAAAAGACCCTGATGCTGGGAAAGATTGAAGGTGAGAGGAGAAAGGGGTGACAGAGGATGAGATGGCTGGATGGCATCACCGACTCAGTGGACATGAGTTTGAATAAACCCCGGGAGTTGGTGATGGACAGGGAGGTCTGGCGTGCTGTGGTCCATGGGGTCACAGAGAGTCGGACACGACTGAGAGACTGAACTAAACTGAACTGATCATCTAACTTAATGACATGAGGGGCCAGAGTAAAGGAGAAGTCCCCACATTTGGGTTTCACAGACGTGTCTTCCTGACTTCATGGACTGAGTCAGGCATCTTCTCCTCCTTGGGAGGTAGTGACACTGCTTCCAGACACTCAGAAGTGAGCAATAGAGGCTTAAAGGGACTGGTTTAGTCTTGGGGAAAGTTATTCCTCCTGGCTTTTTAGGCTGGCTATAATCATACCAGCTTTCATAGCACATATGCTGATTTCCTGAGTATTTACTGTGGCCAGTCAATGTACCAAATATTGTTATACATTTGATCTTATTTTATCCTCACAATGTGTGCTTAGTTGGTCAGACAAGTTCAAGTCTTTGCGACCCCATGGACTGTAGCCCTCTAGGCTCCTCTGTCCACGGGGATTCTCCAGGCAAGAATACTGGAGTGGGCTGCCATGCCCTCCTCCAGAGGATCTTCCCAACCCATGGATCAAACCCAGGTTTCCCGCATTGCAGGTGGATTCTTTACCATCTGAGTGACCAGGGATGGCCAATAATTCAGGGAAACATGTACCATTCTTATCATCTGATTTTACAGATGAGGAAACTGTAACTTAAGGGATAATAAGCAATTTGTTCCAGATTGAGAGGAAGCAAAAGTTGGATGCAGAATTCAACTCCAGAGAGTAAATCCAGAGTCCAGGCTGTTTACTCTCTTGCCTTTGAATGTGGACATTGGTGAGGTTTTTCCGTGACAAGCTCCCACCTCCATGGCTTCAGTCCCTGGGCCGAGCAGTTACGACCTCTGAAAGGTTTTGTACAGTTTCAGACTGACAGCTTACAAAACAAATAGCAAAAGTAAAATAAACATTTTGGACCTCAAAAAAGTCTCTAAGTTTTAACATGATAATAGACTATTACTCAGCAATATAGATAAAGAACACATGTGAATTCTGTGTGTAAAAAGCATTATACTAAGTAAAAGAAACTAGATTCAGAAGATCCCATATTGTATAATTCTATTTATATTATTTTCTGGAAAAGATAATAAAGAAGAACCCACCAAAACCCATCAGTGGTTAATAGGGATTAGGGATGAAGGGACGAGTTAACTGCAAAAGAGAGCAGGGAACTTTGAGGGGAGATGCAAATATTCTGTAAATATTTGTCAAAAATTCTTATTTTGTGCACCTAAAAAGGTGAATTTACTGTGCCCAAATTATAATTCAGTAAACCCACCTTTAAACAATAAATGAATAAATACAGCCTCGGATGCAACCTTCAAATCTCCTCTGGTGAGATGTAACCCATCAGTGAATTGTGGACTCAGTTTTGAGGCTGTGGCTGGCATTTTATAAAAGTGAGATAGAATAGGAAATATCAGAACCAATGCACAAGGTGTCAAAAAAAGGAAAACTGTTAACAAAACATTTGCTTCAGGAAATTAATGTATCAGAAAAACAGAAACCATTGTCAGGGGCTTCCCTGATGAGGAATTGCCTGCCCATGCAGGAGATCCAGGTTCGATCCCTGGTCTGGGAAGATCCCATATGCCGCAGAGCAACTAAGCTCATGCGCCACAAGTATTGAGCCTGTGCTCTAGAGTCTGGGAGCTACAACCACTGAAGACCACATGCCCCAGGGCCCATGCTCTGCAATAAGAGAAGCCACTGCAATGAGAAGCCCTCACACTACAACTGGAGAGTAGCCCCCATCTCTCTGCAACTAGAGAAAAGCCCACAGAGCAGCCATGACCCAGCACAGCCAAAAGGAGCTCAATTAATAAAGATACATATATATATATATATATAAACCATTGTCAAAATAGAGGGAATTTAATACAAGAAACAGGTTACACAAGTGATGAAAAAAATTGAGAAGCGAAACAGAAGAAGGTGAGGCAACTCAGAGATCATCAGTGGCAGAAACCATAATACTCAGGGACCCAGGGAGGGGGCAGTGTTGATAGATCCTGGAGCTGGGATTATCCAGAAGAAGCTGAAGTCACAGGAGGCTGATTTGACCGGAACTGGAACATCTGTCAAAGCTGCACTACAGGCAGGGGAAGATGGGAAGAATCTTCTTTGCTTTTCCATTCCTCCCACCCTCCAGTGTCGTAGCAGGGCTGCCCATGGATCGGACCCAGCCAGAAGTACATACATAACCTGGGAACCCCAGAAACATAGCCTGATGGGATTAGCATCCCTGAGACACAGCAGAGGAAGAACAGGAAATGGATTTGAGAGGGAAAAGGCCAGGAATTGGCACAGCTGTGTAATAAAATGTATATCTGATTGAAGGTCAGCTTTTAAAACGTTTAAAGCCCATTGTTTTAGAAGGCAAAAGTGAAAGTGAAGTCGCTCAGTTGTGTCCGACTCTTGGAGACCCATGGACTGTAGCCTACTACGTTCCTCCATCCATGGGATTTTCCAGTCAAGAGTACTGGAGTGGGTTGCCATTTCCTTCTCCAGAGGATCTTCCCAACCCAGGGATCGAACCCGGGTCTCCCACATTGTAAGCAGATGCTTTACCGTCTCAACCATCAGTCAAAGCTATTCTCTAATTTATGCTATTCTCTCTATATCAAAGAACAAAGTAAATACAAAATAAAATCACAATTTGGACCACTAGAAGATGGCAAATACTTCCTTTTTGGTGTGTTTGAAAAAGGCAGTTTGAACTATGGAAGTTGAATTGGGAGACTCACCTACTTCTCACGTTAGTTTTGGAGTAGTTACACAAAGTAAGACTTAGGAGAGAAGAGAAATCTCCTGCCAGATGTAGGTGAGGTTTAGGCTAGTAAAAATAGGGCCAGAATGAAGTATACAAGTGGCAAATATGTAAGCAAAGGAATCTCTTTGATAGTGTGCAAGAAAAACATATGTGTGTTCAGTTGCTCAGTCGTGTCCTTTTTGCAATCACAAGGACTAGAGCCCACCAGGCTCCTCTGCTCATGGAATTTTCCCGGCAGAACACTGGAGTGGGTTGCCATTTCCTTCTCCAGGGGATCTTCCCAATCCAAAGACTGAACCTGTGTCTCCTGCATTCCTGGCAGATTCTTTACCTCTGAAACACGGGGGAAGCCCGTGCAAGAAAAATAGTAACAGTTAAAAACTGGTAAACTTGGTATCAAATTGCTTTGTCAGCAATTAACAGGGTGACACCTTTATAAAATTGCCTGGGTTCACAAATAACAGTGGCCAGATCTCATCAACCTCACCTTATCCTGACTCTGATCATGATTCACTTCCTCTGGGTCTTCCAAAGCTTTGACCTTGAATTATTTGGGGTTTCTGAGTGCAAGAATTGGCTCTCGGGGCTCCCTCCTTGAGTCAGATCTAATGCTTGACCCCTTGTGCTTTAAACATCCAGTGCTTACATTTTGATTTGTTTCTCTGTACTGATTATGCAGGAACTCTGTACTTCAATCTGTACCTTTTCGATCTGGGCTTCATCAGTCTGTCAATCAATCAATTAATCACCCAGTTATTCGGTTATTTTAAAATATGGTTCTGGTAATATTGTTTTAAACTTAACTGTGTCTGTATCAAGAGATTTATATATTTTTGTCTGGGGTTTGTGGGACCTTAGTTCCTGGACCAGGGGTGAACCCATACTCCCGGAAGTGGAGACATAGAGTCTTAACCACTGGACTGCCAGGGAAGTTCCATCAAGAGTTCTTTTTAAAGGCAGTGATATTTGTAGGATGAATGGATGGTTGGATGGATAGATGGACGGATGGATGGGTGAATAAAGCCAATGTGAGTCTCAGTTCTAAGCTTCAATCAGGCTGAAGGGAGTCTTCAAACCCATTTCCTGGTTGTGATAGACATGCAGTTTCAGTTCAGTTCAGTTCAGTCGCTCAGTCGTGTCCGACTCTCCACGACCCCATGAATCACAGCACGCCAGGCCTCCCTGTCCATCACCAACTCCCGGAGTTCACTCAAACTCATGTCCATAGAGTCGGTGATGCCATCCAGCCATCTCATTCTCGGTCGTCCCCATCTCCTCCCGCCCCCAACCTTTCCCAGCATCAGAGTCTTTTCCAGTGAGTCAACTAGTCGCATGAGGTGGCCAAAGTATTGCAGTTTCAGGTTTAGCATCAGTCCTTGACATGCAGTTTAAAGACCATCAAAATACCACTGCTCTGCCATCTAGTGGTAGTGTAACTCATATGTAGGAAAAGTACTTGTAGAAAAACAAGCTTGGATACAAAATGATGGTGAATATCACAATTTTTTAAATTTCTGGTTCCACTGCTTATAATTGCCTCTTTTCACTTGACTATCTTTGATACTAGCAGAATTTTCACCTTGATTGTTTAACACATGTACAAAGAACATGAGCAGGATTATATCAATGTGTCACCAGCTCAGGTCACATGTGATGGGGTAAGTCTTCGTTGGTGTTCAGTTCAGTTCAGTTCAGTCGTTCAGTCGTATCCGACTCTTTGCGACCCCATGAATCACAGCATGCCAGGCCTCCCTCTCCATCACCAACTCCCGGAGTTCACTCAAACTCATGTCCATTGAGTCAGTGATGCCATCCAGCCATCTCATTCTCGGTCGTCCCCGTCTCCTCCCACCCCCAATCCCTCCCAGCATCAGAGTCTTTCCCAGTGAGTCAACTCATCGCATGAGGTGCCAAAGTATTGGAGTTTCAGCTTAAGCATCAGTCCTTCCAATGAACACCCAGGATTAATCTCCTTTAGGATGGACTGTTGGATCTCCTTGCAGTCCAAGGGACTCTCAGGAGTCTTCTCCAGCACCACAATTCAAAAGCATCAATTCTTTGGCGATCAGCTTTCTTCACAGTCCAACTCTCACATCCATACATGACCACGGGAAAAACCATAGCCTTGACTA
The DNA here is from genome assembly GCF_049115385.1 of Moschus berezovskii. Taxonomy (NCBI): domain Eukaryota; kingdom Metazoa; phylum Chordata; class Mammalia; order Artiodactyla; family Moschidae; genus Moschus; species Moschus berezovskii. The sequence continues at coordinate 3,703,506 of NC_142487.1, read as the reverse complement.
GATGGACCTTTGTTGGCAAAGTTATGTCTCTGCTTTTTAATATGCTATCTAGGTTAGTCATAACTTTCCTTCCAAGGAATAAGCATCTTTTAATTTCATGGCTGCAATCACCATGTGTAATAAATACCAAAGGTCTGTGTGTATTTTGAAACAAAGTGGGTCCATTTAAAAAAATTATAATAACCTTTTTTCACAGAAAATCATGATAATTTTAATGCTTTTGGACTTCAGTTTCATTTTGATGATTCTCTTTAAAGAACATACCTTTTTTTTTTTCCTTTTGGTACAAGCACTAGCATCTTAATTTGTAAAAAACCGTTTATCTTAGAATATAATTATGTAAAAATAAAATGGTTTCCAAGTTTAGGAAACTGGGAGTATAAAACGCCATGTAATAATTGTATTTTATAATAAGTTATTTTGGCTGAAGGGAGTTGAAATTGAGAAAGGCTAGCCTGAGATGTTAGGAAACACCTTCCTCAAGGATTTTATGTTTGCCCTCCTTTTTTTTTTTTTGGCTGCTCTGCCTGCAGCATCTTAGTTCCCAGATCAGGGATTGAATCCAGACCCATGGCAGTGAAAGTGCCAAGTCCCAGCCACCACACTGCCAGGGAACTCTCTTATGTTTGCCCTCAGTGGGATGTTTGAGGACTCTCACATATATGCCCAGAGATATTTCAACATTTGAATGGATATGAAGAATCCTGTGGGAAAGGAGTTGAACTCTCTTCACAATTGAATGGACTCATTCAAGTTTGATGGACTCAAGGGTGGAGCAAAAAAATATCCCAGGAGTCAGACCATAGAGAAGACTCTTGAGAGTCTTGGACAGCAAGGAGATCAAACCAGTCAATCTTAAAGGAAATCAGTCCTGAATATTCATTGGAAGAACTATGCTGAAGCTGAAGCTCCAATACTTTGGCCACCTAATGGAAACAACCAACTCATTGGAAAAGACCCCGATGCTGGGAAAGATTGAAGGCAGAAGGAGAAGGGGACGACAGAGGATGAGATGGTTGAATGGCATCACCGACTCGATGGACATGAGTTTGAGCAAGCTCTGGGAGTTGGTAAAGGACAGGGAAGCCTGGCGCGCTGCAGTCCATGGGGTTGCAGAGTTGGACACGACTGAGTGACTGAACTGAACTGAGACCATGAAGAAAGTAAAAGCCCAGGGAGAATCCTCATGAGTGTTGAAGAAGTTTGCCGGGTGGGCCAGGCAGTGCCTCAATTTACTAAGGCCTTCAACTGATTGGCTGAGGCCCACCCCAATTATGGAAGGCAATCTGCTTTACTTCAAATCCAGTGATTTAAATGTTAATCTCATCCAAAATACCCTCACAGAAGCTCCCAGAATAATCCCACTGAGGGCAAGCATAAGAGAGTTCCCTGGCAGTGTGGTGGCTGGGACTTGGCACTTTCACTGCCATGGGTCTGGATTCAATCCCTGATCTGGGAACTAAGATCCTGCAAGCAGAGCAGCCAACAAAAAAAAAAAGGAGGGCAAACATAAAATCCTTGAGGAAGGTGTTTCCTAACATCTCAGGCTAGCCTTTCTCAATTTCAATTCCCTTCAGCCAAGATAACTTATTATGGGTATAATGGGTAAGATAACTTATAATGGGTGTCTGACCCATCCAAGCTGACACAACAAAATGACTCATCACATGAACCTTGGAGCAGGCCTATTTTTGTCCATTATGCTGTATTCTCAATGGACTCTTTTAACCTGCAGATTCATATGGTTGAGTTCTGAGAAATTGTATTGAATCTTTTCTCTGAATACTTTCTTATATATTTCCTTTGTTCTGTATTTATGGAACTCCTATTATTAGGGTTTTAAACCTCGTTATGCCTCTAATATTTCTATTTGCTTTTCCTATTTTTCATCTGTTTGTCTTTTACCTTGTTTTCTGGAAGATTTCCTTAATTTTCTTCTTTCATTATTTTTATTGTGTTAATTTTTTCTATAAAATTTTAGTTTCAAGAACTTTTCCTTTGAGAGATCTGTCCCTTGTTTTAAAACAGTTTCCTATTCTACTTTTAAGCAGCAATACCTTTTCTTATCTCTCTCAGGATATTAATGGCATCGTTTCTTTAAACAAGTGGTTATTTCTCTTGCAAGTTTTGTATCCTCCAAGTTGCTTTTTTTCTGTTTATTTCTTTGGCTTCTATCTTTCATATTGGGGACTTCCCTCAGATGTCTGGTAATTCTTGGCTGTTTTCATATCGTCAGGAGTAGGGAATTAAAAAGCTGCTTGCGGGCTCTGACAGAGGAAGGGCAAGGGAGTATGTGTTGAATGTGATCTCCACAACAGGACGATCTGGCCTGATCACAGAGTTAGGAACCTTCATTGTCAGTCTGTTTAGATCTGTTTTATTGAGTGCTCAGTGCTCTGTCATATCTGACTCTTTGCAACCCCATGGACTATAGCCCACCAGACACCTCTGTCTGTGAAATTTTTCCAGGTAAGAATACTGAAGTGGGTTGCCATCCCTTCCTCCAGGGGATCTTCCTAATCCAGGGATTGAAACCCACCCCTACCCCACCCCTGTCTCTTAAATCTCCTGCATTGGAAGGCGGGTTCATTACTACCCACCTGGGAAGGTGAGTACACTTTGTTTTATTAGGCTGGTCAAACTCCTCAAAGGGAGCTTCTGATCTCCTTTCTTCAGGATGGGACTCTGGTTTGCTGACTGGGAGACAAGGCCAACACGTCTGAGGATGCAGATATAGAGGTTTCCTTAATCTCTGTTCAGTACTATATGCCCTGCTTTCAGTCATGCCTGATGTCCTCTGTTTTAACCTCCCTGGTTTCATTGGGTTTCATCAGTAGCCCAGCTGCAGAGTAGGGAGGAGACCTGGGGTCCTGTTACTTACCAGACTCTCAAAGTGATGGTCCTGTCTTCAGCCTCTCTCCACTTCCCTTCCTGCTTCCCCATGCTGCCCCTGCCCACGCCCCTTGGACACTCTGTAGTGTAAACTGGGGCGGGCATCAGCTCTCCCACTGCTGACTTCAGATCCTGTTTTCGGGTGGTTTTCTAAGTCATTTACTACCCTATCTGTTTCCTCCCTTCAAAATCTTACTTCTGTCGCCTCCTCTCCCTTTTCTCTCCATCCTTGTGGGTTTATGCCTTTATGACAATCACCTTGCTGTCATTTTAGTGGGTTGTGAGAAGGAGGAAAAGCAGGTGCCTGTGTATAATACACTGACTTTACCTGGAAGACCTTCTATGGGATCATAACTTCTGTTTATGAAGCTCCCTTTCATTCTAAAATTCTTTAAATATTTTTAAAGTACAGAAGTTGAGGGTTTTTTTTTCTAAAGCAAACATAGTTAACCTTGTGAGTTTGATTTCTTTCATTATTTCTAAAATTAAGTAGTCTTTTTCTCATAGTAAGATTGGGTAAATATTTACTTACATTTGTCTGAATTAAGATGGCCAAGGAGTCATGTGGCTTTCTTGGCACCAGCTCCCAGTCTTCTATTGGTGCTAAGTCCTAGCTCTCCTTCCAGCGTGTCCCCAGTGCCTTTCAGAATCCCCACGATGGTATCTATTCACTAACATTCTCATCCAAGGCCTTTTCTTTCTTTCAGTGGTATCTCTGTATGCCTTCGACTTTTTCTTTTTTTTGGCCATACCAGGTAGCATATGGGATCTTAGTTCCCCATCCAGGGATCAAACCTGTGCCCCCTGCAGTGAAAGTGTGGTCTCAACCGCTGGACTGCCAGGAAAGTCCCATTTTACATCTTTTCTGACCTCATATGTCACATCAAAACTTACCTCTCCAGGGTCTTATTTCATTATTCTTTGTACTTTCTTAGCTAACAAAAGGAACCACAAACTATTTCAGAGGAACTTTACATTTATTGTTAATTTAATCTTTACAAGAACCTGGTGTGAGGGATACTATTAGTCCCCTTTCATAGATCAGTAATTTGAGACTGAGAGGGTAAGTCGCCCTTGCTCAAAATCACAAGGCTACTAAGTCAAAGAGGGTCTATAGTGTAACAGCTTTTAACCGCTACATAGAATCTCCCTATATGAAAAAGTATTTACTGTGCTAACTAACACCGTAAGGAATTAAAAACTTTTAGTGACTATTTTTCAAGACACTACTTTAACCTGAATAGTGAAAATTTCAAAGACGTCTTTCACAGCCATTTAGGGTTAACTTCTTCCATCCATGCCCACAGAATGCAGCATAGATTTGGCATTTTTAACACTGCAGTTAAAGATTATAAAAATAAAACCATCTAGGACTGTGAATAGTTCTGTGGAGGTTATGTTATAAACTGTAACCAAGAAAGACTAGGTTTTAAGCAGTGTACTTAGATATGTTGGACACATATTAGACACATACTTGAGCCCATTCCCCATTTTGCCCTTGTGTTTTTCAATTCAAAGACGGATTTTTATTCTTCATGGAGATAAACGATATCAAAACCACAAGGCATCTTCTCTAGATTATTTGCATCTAAGGTTATGTAAATCAAATGAAGTACTTATGATTTAAGACACATTCTTTATCCTTACTCAGTTCAGTTGGTTCCCAAAAAAGAAGAGCAGAAGATTTCCGATCTTATGCAGCAATGCAGGATGCTCTCTCCTCCAACCCAGAACATCCAACTCCTCACCTCTGACACCAAGCTGATCAGATCCCCTACTTTCTCTCTCTCTCTAACACATTTATTAGACCACTCTGAGCATTGTCTGTGATAGCAGAATGAATAAGACAGTCACACTCTCTTCATTTTTTTTAATTTATTTTTTATTGGAGACAAATTATTTTACAATATTATATTGGTTGGTTTTGCCATACATTGACATGAATTCGCCCCGGGTTTACATAAGTTCCCCCTCCTGAACCCCTCTCCCACCTCCCTCCTCCCTTTATCCTCCCTCTGGGTCATCCCCGCATGCCAGCCCCGAGCATCCTATAACATGCATTGACCCTGAACTAGTGATTCGTTTCACATATGACAACATACGTGTTTCAATGCCATTCTCCCAAATCATCCCACCCTCACCCTCTCCCGCAGAGTCCCAAAGACTGTTCTATACATCTGTGTCTCTTTTGCTGTCTCGTATACAGAGTTATCATTTGCATCTTTCTAAATTCCATATATATGCGTTAGTAAGTCACGCTCTCTTCAAAGAGTTCATGGCCTAGAGAAGAGACTTAAAACTATAATACACAAGAAAAATCTAAGAAAAACACATTAGAAGATTCAGTCTTATAGGGAGAATATAAACTTTCTCTTTTATGCTTCTAGTCAAAGAATGGAGGTTTCAGATTCCTTCCTTGGTCACTGTCCCACCTTCATTCCTCCAAACAAACCTGAATCTCCTCATATTCTGCCTTCTCTTCTCAGTAAATGGCATGCGGGGCATTTTGCAGGCCCCAGATGTCTGCTATCAGTGTCAACATCTGTGTGTTCCTTTCTGCCTCAAATCCAATCCATCAGCAGTTACTGCCAGTTCTAACTCCAAAGCACCTTCGCAGTCAACCAGTCCCTGCCCCTGCTGCTCCAGGGACTGAGCACCATCGCCTCTCACTGGCATACCCGCAGTACTTCCTGAAGAGACTCTTTGCTTCCACTTCTTCCATTTTTGCTCCATGACAACCTATTCTTCACAGAGCAGGCAGAGAGCTCTTTTAAAAGTGCACACCAGCTCTGTCTCAGCCATAATGGTGTAACAAGGTCCAGACTTACCTTCCCCCATGACTAGAAAACTGGAAAAATTTTCAGTTTTCAACTTCAGAAGACTGAAAACTAGAAAATTGATTGCACAACATCAGACAACTGGAAGCCTAGGACCGCTATCCCTGAGACAAAGGAAACAATAAGGTGAGTCATGTGGTTGTCCTGGTTACCTGAGGCAGTTTGCAGGCAGCAGAAATCCAAGCATATTGTGGAGGTTTTACTGAATTGAAGAGCCAGAGATCAGAGTGCGGCGAGGCTAAGGCAGTACCATTTAAGACTTTACTTTTCACATCAAATTACCTTGGTTCCTAGGGCACAAATCAACTGACTATGGGTCTATTTCTCAACTTTCATTTCAGTTCCCTTTACCTGTTTATCAATCGTTACATCCTTATATGTCATCTTAATTTCTATCTCTCTACACAGTCTTATGGTAAGAGTGTTTCTCTCCCAGTCTTGTTCTAGTCTGCGCCTTTTGCATTTCCATACGATTTTTAGCGTCAGTTGTCAATTTCTAGAAAAAGTCTGTTAGGATTTTGTTTGGAATTATGTAGAATTTACAGATCACTTTTGTAAGATTGTTTATCTTAATATTATGTCTTAGAATCCATGATCATGATACAATTCTCCATTTACTTAGTTTTTCTTTAATATCTCTTATGAGTGTTTTGTATTTTTCAGTGTAGAAGTCTTACAGAATTTTTGTAAGTCTGTTCTTACATAGTTTATATTTTTGATGCTACTATATTTAGTATTTAAACATTAATTTTTGAACTATTTGACAGTAAACAAATATACTGTGACCTTAAATTCAGGTTTTAGACCTACTAGCTCTTTTGTACATTTATTTTGTTATTTCTTATAAATAATCATATCATCTGTGAATAAAGATGACTTGACTTCTTCCCTTTTATTTGTTAATTCCACTGTGATCAGGGAAATTAAGCTGTAAAATTTCAATATTTCTGAAATTTCATGAGACTTGCTTTGTGGCTTAGCTTGTGACCATATTGGTGGGTGTGCTAGAAACACTCTACAGATAACATTTCTATTGTCTCTGTCCACTGGTTCTCATGAAATATTATCTCCCTTGATGGAATGCTATCATATACCATAACAAATGTGTAACATTTTCCTTTTACTGCTTTTAATATAATTTCTTTATTTTTATTTTTGGTAGTTGAACTACGAAGTGCCTGGTTGTGATTTTCTTATATTTATCTTGTTTGGAAATTGTTGACCCTCTTCTCAAAGCGTAATGAATCTGCCTGCAATGTAGGAGACCAGGGTTAGATCCCCGGATCAGGAAGGTCCCCTGGAGAAGGGAATGGCAACCCACTCCCGTATTCTTGCCTGGAGAATTCCATGGACAGAGCAGTCTGGCAGGCTACAAAGTCCATGGGGTCGCAAAGAATTGGACATGACTGAGCTACTAACACTTTCACTTCTGATATATAAGTAGATTATTTCCACCAAATTTGAGAAAATTTCGACTATTTTTTGTCAGCTCTTTTAGGTCTCATATGATTTCTTTTTTCATTCTGGGACTCAAATTATACTTCTGTTAGACCACTTAAAATGTCCTACAGACTGAAGAGGCTCTGTTCATTGTTTGCAATCTTATTTCCCTTCACTTTTCAGAATATGTAATTTCTAATATTCTTTCTTCATAATTCACTGACTATGCTGGTCATGAGAATTGCCTCCCAGGCTACCAGCTCTCAGGAGCGCAACTGACTGAGGGCTTGAAATTCATCATGTGTTTGTACTGAGGCCACACTTGCTGTGGACGCTCCAGTCAAGCACTGAGAGTGGTTCCAAGCGCCCCTCTGCTGGTTGACTTGGTCTCAAGGAAGCCATTGGTCTTGCTGAACTTTCTAAGTTAACATTAGCAGAAGCTGGGTGAAGGATATAAGGGAACTTTCTGAACTATTTTTGTAACTTTAAAATCTAAAATGTTAAAAGAAATTGCAAGTACCATGAGTCTCTCTTTTAGGACATTGAAAGTGCAAACCAGTTTCAAAATGTGTAGAGATTGGTTTAGTCTTTTCATTTTTCTTACCGAACAAGAAAATTAAAAGCAGTGAACATCTATTACTTTTGTCTGCCTTGTAACCCTTCCTTTTCAGAACTGCTCTTTTCCAGCCCCATGTGATTTTATATATATATATATACACACACACATATGTGTTTGTAACTCAAGTTCACAGCAGCATTATTCACAACAGCCTGAAGGGGGAAGTAACCCAAGTGTCCATCAGGGGGTGAATGGATAAGCACAGCGTGATATATACATTGAATGTAACACCATTCAGCCCTAAAATAAGAAGGAAATTCTGAGTATGCTGCACCATGGATGAAATTGGGGACAGCATGCCAAGCAAAACAAGTCAATCACACCCACACACAAAGTAGTGCATGACGCCACCTGCATGAGGGACCTGGCGTCGCCAAATTCATAGAGACAGAAAGTAGCTGCCAGGGGCTGGAGGAGCAGGGAATAGTTTCATGAGGACAGAGTCTCAGTTTTACAAGATGAAAATAGTTCTGGAAATGGATGGTGGTAATGCGTGAACAACAATGTAAGTGTACTTAAATGCCAGTGAACTGTATACCCGAAGGTGGCAAATTTTATATTATGTATAATTTATCACATATACAGAAAGTTTGTTTAAAAAAAATTGGTAAAAGAAGAAAGGAAGTATTGGGGACTTCCCTGGTGGCTCAGCGGTAAAGAATCTGCCTACCAATGCAGGAGACACAGGTTTGATTCCCAGGTCAGGAAGTTCCCCTGGAGAAGGAAATGGCAACCCACTCCAGTAGTCTTCATGGAAATCCTACGGACAGAGGAGCCTTGTGGGCTACAGCCCATGGGGTCGCAAAAGAGTCAAATACAACCGAGCAACTAAACAACAACAATAAAAGAAAAAACAAAACCCAGCTCCTTGACAGTCACCTTCAAGCTGCTGGGTCTGAGGTCAATCTGATGCTGAAGAAATCAGAGTGTCTAACAGGTCAGAGCAATGTCCATATTCAGACGCACTCCCAAGAGAGCTCAAGCTCAGACCTCACTTAATCCTCACAGAGTCCCTGCATGGAGAGTATAGAAGTGCCTGATCTAGGGACACACACCCTCTCCAGGGAGCAGAGCAAGGTCAAGGCAGGGAATCCAGCCCTGAAACCAGAGCGATGCTCCCTCTGGTTGGTCCTCAGATCAGGCTTAGTCCAAGTCAGGTCTGTGTGGCCAGCATTTGGCACAGGGCACATAGGAGGTGCCTAATACAAATTTGCTGAATAAATGTACTGAGCTAGACATGATCTCTCCTTCTGAGCAACTCAAGGCTGAGGAAGGAGGGTTGTGGGTTGGTGATACATCAGTAGGGTGGGGGCTGGGTTATATGTCCCAGAATTCACTCCCCAAAGGTTTCCAGTTAGGAGAGGCCACAGGGGGCATCTTCTCATGGTATTTGAAGGGCAGAGGTGAAGGGACTGTCGCTTTTGTGTGTCTGTGCTCAGCAGTCTGGGCAGGCACTCGTGCTGCCCCACGTGGTTGGCTTGGGGCTGGAGCCAGATCTGCAAATGCCCCATCTTCCCCTGCAGGCCCATCAGCTTCCTGACTCCAGGATGGATGTGTGTTTAACTCCGGCAGCAAGGACATTACTTTGCCAACAAAGGTCTGTCTAGTCAACGCTATGGTTTTTCCAGTAGTCATGTATGGATGTGAGAGTTGGACCATAAAGAAGGCTGAGCACTGAAAAATTGATGCTTTTAAACTGTGGTGTTGGAGAAGACTCTTGAGAGTCTCTTGGACAGCAAGATCAAACCAGTTGAACGGTTCTATGAAGACCTACAAGACCTGCTAGAACTAACACCTACAAAAGATGTCCTTTTCACTATAAAGGACTGGAATGCAAAAGTAGGAAGTCAAGAGATACTTGGAGTAATAGGCAAATTTGGCCTTGGAGTACAGAATGAAGCAGGGCAAAGGCTGGTAGAGTTTTGCTAAGAGCGCACACTGGTCATAGCAAACACCCTCTTCCAACAACACGAGAAGACTCTACACATTGACATCACCTAGATGGTCAACACTGAAATCAGACTGATTATATTTTTTGCAGACAAAGATGGAGAAGCTCTATACAGTCAGCAAAAACAAGGAGCTGACTGTGGCTCAGATCATGAACTCCTTATTGCAAAATTCAGAATTAAATTGAAGAAAACCACTAGACCATTCAGGTAAGACCTAAATCAAATCCCGTACGATTATACACTGGAAGTGACAAATAGATTCAAGGGATTAGATCTGATAGACAGAGTGCCTGAAGAACTATGGGCGGAGGTTGTGACATTGGAGGCAGTGATTAAGACCATCCCTAAGAAGAAGTAATGCAAAAAGACAAAATGGTTGTCTAAAGAGGCTTTACAAATAGCTGAAAAAAGAAGAGACATGAAAAGCAAAGGAGAAAAGGAAAGATATACTCATTTGAATGCAGAATTCTAAAAAAGAGCAAGGAGAGATAAAAGAGCCTTCCTCAGTAATCAATGCAAAGAAATAGAGGAAAACAATATAATGGGAAAGACTAGAGATCTCTTCAAGAAAATTAGAGTTACCAAGGGAACATTTCATGCAAAGATGGGCACAATAAAGGACAGAAACGGTATGGACCTAACAGAAGCAGAAGATGTTAAGAAGAGGTGGCAAGAATACACAGATGGAACTATACAAAAAAGATCTTCATGACCCAGATAACCATGATGGTGTGATCACTCACCTAGAGCCAGACATCCTGGAATGTGAAGTTAAGTGGGCCTTAGGAAGTATCACTGCGAACAAAGCTAGTGGATGTGATGGAATTCCAGTTGAGCTATTTCAAATCCTAAAAGATGATGCTGTGAAAGTGCTGCACTCAATATGCCAGCAAATTTGGAAAACTCAGCAGTGGCCACAGGACTGGAAAAGGTCAGTTTTCATCCCAATCCCAAAGAAAGGCAATGCCAAACAATGTTCAAACTACCTCAAATTTCACTCATCTCACACACTAGGAAAATAATGCTCAAAATTCTCCAAGCCAGGTTTTCACAGTATGTGAACAGTGAACTTCCAGATGTCCAAGTTGGATTTAGAAAAGGCAGAGGAACCAGAGACCAAATTGGCAACATATGCTGGATCATCGAAAAAGCAGGAGAGTTCCAGAAAAATATCTACTTCTGTTTTATTGACTATGCCAAAGCCTTTGACTGTGTGAATCACAACAAACTGTGGATAATTCTTGAAGAGATGAGAATACCAGACCACCTGACCTGCCTCCTGAGAAATCTGTATGCAGGTCAAGAAGCAACAGTTAGAACTGGACATGGAACAACAGACTGGTTCCAAATTGGGAAAGGAGTACATCAAGGTTGTATATTGTCGCTCTGCTTATTTAACTTACATGCACAGTATATCATGCGAAATGCCAGGTTGGATGAAGCACACGCTGGAAAAAGATTGCCAGGAGAAATACCCGTAACCTCAGATTCACAGAGAACACCACCCTTATGGCAGAAAGCAAAGAAGAACTAAAGAGCCTCTTGAAAGTGAAAGAGAACAATGAAAGAGTTGGCTTAAAACTCAACATTCAGAAAACTAAGATCATGGCATTTGGTGTCATCACTTCATGACAAATAGATGGGGAAACAATGGAAACAGTGACTGACTTAATTTTTGGGGGGTTCCAAAATCAGTGCAGATGGTGACTGTAGCCATGAAATTAAGAGATGCTTGCTCCTTGGAAGAAAAGCTATGACCAACCTAGACAGCATATTAAAAAGCAGAGGCATCACTTTGCCAACAAATGTCTGTCTAGTCAAAGCTATGGTTTTTTCCAGTAGTCATGTATGGATGTGAGAGTTGGACCATAAAGAAAGCTGAACACCAAAAAATTGATGCTTTTGAACTGTGGTGTTGGAGAAGACTCTTGAGGGTCGCTTGGACTGCAAGAAGATCCAACCAGTTCCTCATAAAGGAGATCAGTCCTGAATATTCATTGGAAGAACTGATGCCGAAACTGAAACTGCAATACTTTGGCCACCTGATGCGAAAAACTGGCTCATTTGAAAAGATCCTGATGCTGGGAAAGATTGAAGGCGGGAGGAGAAGGGGACGACAGAGGATGAGAAGGTTGGATGGCATCACCGACTCGATGGACATGAGTTTGAGCAAGCTTCAGGAGTTGATGAAGGACAGGGAAGCCTGGCGTGCTGCAGTCCATGGGGTCACAAAGAGTCGGACATGACTGAGTGACTGAACTGAACTGATTATCACAGTTCAGTTTTTAATTTGCTCCCTCTCATCTGTGTTTATGTTGCATTCAATATCTTGGTGAATGGGTGAATGCATGAAAATAGTGGTAAAAGTTGCAGATAGTCTCAGTGAACACTAGATGTCACTCATATCTTACGTTTGAACAAATGAACAGCCACTGATGAACTGTGTTGTAAAATTGTGTCTTCTCATTTTGTTGACTGTTTTCTTTAACCAGCAAAAGCTTTTAAGCGTAATTAAAAACCCCATTTGTTTATTTTTGCATTTGTTTTTCTTGTCTGAGGGGACAATTCCAAAAAACTGCTACTAAGACTTATGTCACAGAGTGGACTCTATGTTTTCTTCTAGGAGTTTTATTGTTTCCAGATTTACATTTAGGTCTTTAATCCATTTTGAATTTAGGTGTGAGAAAATGTTCTGACTTCATTTTTTCACATACAGCTGCCCAGTTTCCCCAACACTGAAGAGACTGTCTTTTCCCCATTGATCTATGTTTGCTTCCTTTTCATAGAGTAGGTAATCATAGGTGAGTGGGTTTATCTCTGAACTTTCTACCCTGTTCCATTCATCTATAGTTTTGTTTTTGTGCCAGTACCATACTTCCAGGGAATTCCTAAACTGAGTCTTGAAAGCATTTCTCTTGTGACAATAATGTTTTGGGGGAATCCCTGCTGGTCCAGTGGTTAGGACAATATGCTTTCATTGCCAAGGTCCTGGATTCAATCCTTGGTTGAAGAACTTAGATCCTGCAAGCCAAAAAAGAAAAAGGAAAGAAAATCAAGAAAGTATTTAATAATAATGATATTTTTATTTTAAAATAAAATATTTAAAAATATTATTTAACACATTAAAATATTTAAAATAATAATAAAGTGCTTTATTATACTGTAAATGCAACTTTTGCAAATAATTGAAAATTTCATTAATCAAGCAGTTCAGCCTCTTTGCAATTCATTTTGTTGGCGAACAGCTATTTGACAAGCCTCTTGTTCCAAGGTGATTTTTAGTGATCGAGTTAGAGTGACATTTTCCTCCTTTCCTCAAAGAGAGATTATTTCTCCCATAATCCTTACTGCATACAACCTAGGGTTGACTAATCTATAAAATTTTTCTATCATTTATTATTTGCTTCGTTTAGAAGATCAACCTTGAGCCTGAAACTAGACAACATTTGTGTTTTATTGCCCGACGTAAGAGGGAAACTAAGAATCATATTTTAAGGTATTGGAATGGCATGTTCCTGTGTTCTTCAATGTTCCTTTGTCGCTCAGGGTCTCCTGATTCTGGTTATATTGCGCCATGTACTTTGATCCAATATCTTCCTTCATTCTCTGTTTAGCACAGAGAAGGGACATTAAACACATAGAGCTATCTGAAAATAAGATTTAGGCACCACTTTTAATGCACAGTGTTTGGTTCCCAAATGAAAATTAATTTTTTTTCTAGTGTTTATGTAAAACTATATATTTATAGGTATAGAAAGCTTTTATCCTTACTCCAAAAGTTTTTTTTCCAAGACTGAATAAAAGAAATGGGGAAAAACTGTCCAGTTGATGGTAAACACATTATAAACAGACACTTAGACACTTCTTCCATCTCAGTATTTTTTTAAAATAATTTTTATTTATTTCTTTTTGGCCGTTCTGGGTCTTTGGTGCTGCTCGGGCTTTTCTCTAGTTGTCGTGAGCAGGGACTACCCTCCAGTTCCAGTGCATGAGATTCTCATTGCAGTGGCTCCTCTTATTGTGGAGCACGGGCTTTAGGGCACAGGTTCAACAGTCGTGGCACATGGGCTTAGCAGCTCCACGGTATGTGGGATCTTCCTGGATTGGAGATCGAACCTGGGTCCCTTGCAATGGCAGGCGGATTCTTTACCACTGAGCCATCAGGGAAGCTCTTAATATGTTTTTAATAATATTGGTTACTGGGACTTCTCTTGAAGTCCAGTGGCTAAGACTCCGCACTCCCAGTGCACAAGGCCTGGTTTGAATTCCTGGATGGGGAAACTAAATTCCACATACTTTGTTTGGCAAACAACGATTGAAGATTGCCAAAGATCCCAAGTGCCGAAATTAAGACCTGGCACAGCCAAATAAATGCATCAGTTCAGTTCAGTCGCTCAATCGTGTCCGATTCTCCACGACCCCATGAATCACAGCACGCCAGGCCTCCCTGTCCATCACCAACTCCCGGAGTTCACTCAAACTCATGTCCACAGAGTCGGTGATGCCATCCAGCCATCTCATTCTCCGTCGTTCCCCTCTCCTCCCGCCCCCAACCTTTCCCAGCATCAGAGTCTTTTCCAGTGAGTCAACTCGTTGCATGAGGTGGCCAAAGTATTGCAGCTTCAGCTTTAGCATCAGTCCTTCCAATGAACACCCAGGATCGATCTCCTTTAGAATGGACTGGTTGGAGATGCCCGGGTCCGGCAGCGCAGGCGCGGGAGACACCCGGCTCCCGCGGCGCAGGCGCGGGAGACGCCCGGCTCCGGCCCAACCGACCACGGGTGCAGAATCGTGGCTGAGATGAGCTACCCCGCGCCCAGGGTTAGGGCGGTGGCCGAGAGGAGCTGTACCACGTTCAGGAGGCGGTAGCTGCTTGGGCACTGGAGGGCCGAGAGGAACTGATCTACATTCAAAGCAGGAGGCGCGGCCTTGAGGAGATACCCCTCCTCCAAGGTAAGGTACAGCGGCTGCGCCTTGCTGGAGCAGCTGGGAAGAGATACTCCACGACCAAGTGGAATATAAGAATCCAGTGTTCTGGGGAGGAAGGAACAAGATGGCGGAGGGATAAGATGGCAAGACCACTTTCTCCCCCACAAATTCATCAAAAGAACATTTGAACGCGGAGTAAAGTCCACAAAACAACTTCTGAATACTGGCAGAGGACATCAGGCTCCCAGAAAAGCAGCCCATTGTCTTCTAAAGGAGAGAGAAGAAATCCAGCTCCACCCACCAGAACACCGACACATGCTTCCCTAACCAGGGAACCCGGACAAGTCACCCGTCCAACCCCACACACAGCGAAGAAACTGCGTAATAAAGAGAACTCCACAAACTGCAAGAAGAGGGAAAGGCCACCCCAAGCAAAGCAATATAAGCAAGATGAAGAGGCAGAGAAATACCCAGCAAGTAAAGGAACAAGATAATTGCCCACCAACACAAACAAAAGAAGAAGATATAGGGAATTTACCTGATAAAGAATTTCAAATTTTGACGGTGAAAGTGATTCAAAATCTTGAAAGCAAAATGGAGTTACAGATAAATAACCTGGAGAAAAGGATTGAGAAGATGGAAGAAAGATTTAATAAGGACTTAGAAGAAATAAAAAAGAGTCAATATACAATGAATAATGCAATAGATGAGATCAGAAACACTCTGGAGGGAACAAACAGGAGAATAACAGAGGCAGAAGACAGGATAAGCGAACTAGAAGATAGAATTGCAGAAATAAATGAAATAGAGAGGAAAAAAGAAAAACGAATTAAAAGAAATGAGGACAATATTAGAGACCTCTGGGACAATGTTAAACGCTCCAACATTCGAATCATAGGAGTCCCAGAAGAAGAAGACAAAAAGAAAGACCATGAGAGAATACTTGAGGAGATAATAGTTGAAAACTTCCCTAAAATGGGGAAAGAAATAATCACCCAAGTCCAAGAAACCCAGAGAGTCCCCAACAGGATAAACCCAAGGTGAAATACTCCAAGACACATATTAATCAAATTAACAAAGATCAAACGCAAAGAACAAATATTAAAAGCAGCAAGGGAAAAGCAGCAAATAACACATAAGGGGATTCCCATAAGGATAACAGCTGATCTTTCAACAGAAACTCTTCAGGCCAGAAGGGAGTGGCAAGACATACTTAAAGTGATGAAAGAAAATACCCTACAGCCCAGATTACTATACCCAGCAAGGATCTCATTCAAATATGGTCATCTGAGTTAAATTCACCCATTCCAGTCCATTTTAATTCACTGATTCCTAGGATGTCTATGTTCACTCTTGCCATCTCCTGTTTGACCACTTCCAATTTGCCTTGATTCATGCATGAAAATAAATAAAAAATAATTATATTGGTTACCATTTATGGAATATGTTCTTATGTCATTTGCTAAGTTGGACATTTTCTGTGCTTTCTCATTTAACTTATTTAGTCTGCAAGTCAACCCTATGAACTAGGTTTTACTCTTCTTTCAGGTGAGGAGATGGAGGTCAGTGATGTTAAGTGACCACCTAAAGTCATGCTGACAGTGTGTGACAGCACAGGGACTCAAACCCAGTTTTTTCTGAAGCCAAAGTTCATTTGTTTGCTTTTAGCCACCCTGTGTACTTTCCTTTATGCCTCTCCTCCCAAAATATCCTCAAGTAGATAATGCCACGAATAACTTAACAACCTCAAGTATTTGGGAGATTCTGAAGCATCGGCATTTTCTGTCACTTTCAATGAGTTAGTCTAAAATGTAATGAAACGCGGAGGATTCAACTTAGTCGAGTGAATAATTTTAGAAAGCACTTAACCAGATTGTCTTTTAAAATGCAAAAAGAAACAGTTTTTCAAAATCAACCAGAGAGATTAGATACCGTTTGCAGTACTAAAAAACGTCTTCCCCCATTAGCTACATTCTGTGTCCATGAGAGTTGATATAAAAGCCGAAATCTGATAGAGCACTCAATTTTTATTGTGAAGTAGGGAAGAATCCTGTAGATGTTGAAGAGCCTGACAAACGTCAAGGACTGTTAGTCCTCTGCCCAGACTGCTAGGGAAAACTATGAAAGTTTATGTTGGATAGATATGCTATAGACAAAAGGTTTGAAGGGTCTGAAAGGACAAATGATCACAAGTGAAGTCAGTGGACCATATGGGAAGTCCCAAAGAGGTGCCATACTGACGTGCTATACAAGTCAATTTATGACTGTAGCTAACATCTTAAAAAAAAGAATAAACATAAATGTAACTAGCGATAGTTAATTCCTTACTTTATTTGCCAAATGTTACTCTTAATTCCTGTTATTCTCTAGAGGGTTTGCCTTATTTACTTAATAAATGTTGGATATGAGATGCAAGTTTCACTGAAGAGTGACGTATGATTCATTTAAACTGTCACCAGAATTAAAGACATGTATAACTTAATTTTCCATCCCTTATTTTACCCCCAGGGAAAATGTTAAAGTCAAATTTTGATTTGACCACTAAATATATTTTTTCTTCCTCACAATATCAGCTGTGAGATTCAGTCGTAACCAAATACAGCAACAACTAGCACCCTGGAAACTAGATACCACACAAATGAAAGGTAAATTAATTCCGTCCTGATTATAAGAGAGCTTCAATTTCTAATTACATGAATCATGCATTCTAAAGGCAAGCTCTATAGAACTTTTAATAACTATTGGGTGTTTCTAATGAAACAAATGAAAAATACTCTGTTCATCATCTAAGTAAGAAGGGGAAAAAAAATATGTAAACCTATAACCCTTTATAGGGATTTTAGAGGGGAAAATGCATAGGCTTAAAAATAATACTTGGAACGAGCTACCGAATGAGGATGTAGGGTTTCCTTCCTTCAAACCAAACATGGCAGTGCTATTAAGGGAAGTAACACCTGTTGAAAGGATGTTAAGAAAGTAAAATTTTGTTTTGTTTCACACCACTAGCCTAACATTGCAGCCTGAGGTTGGTCAGATGACACCTTTTGTAATTACGGTGGCAGATGCTGGTCTGTATAGAGTCCCAAGAGAATTCCAGGCTCTTGGCTTAAAATCTCGGTTTCTCTTTGATATGGAAGGTTAGAGGAACCTCCCTGCCTTTCCTCAAACCCTTTCTCACCCATAAGTCAGGTTCAGCAAAAACCCATTCAATTTTTCTTTATTCTCTCCTTTAGTCAATCGTCTTTCTTTCAATTTCATGTTTCTTTATTTGTAATATATTTTTCTTTCATCATATTAGTCTTCTTTACCTATATTCTCTTTTATCCTCTTATTTCCCAATAATTTTAAGCCCACATTTGTTTAGTAGTTACAGAATAGGCTTTGCATTTAAAAGAGGATGTCATTTCTCCTGCATATCATCAGCAAAAAATCATGTGATAGCTATGTCATTAGGACCTATTGAACTTTATAGCTCAGTTTCAATCACTAACCATGGTTAAACTTTATTTGGACAGCGTTTAACTGTGTGTTAAAAGCTAATTTACTTTTCAAAAAGTGTTTTTGTATACTGCTTTCCTAATGTATATGATCTTTTTGGATGTTACAGTAGATTGGTTAAAATTCGTTGTTGTCCCTGTTTTCTTTGAAAACAGCGTCAATGTACATGTGAGTCGTGGTCCCAGATGGCAGCCAGTGGGAGCTCCAAACATGGAGAGAAGGTACACTGCAGAATTGCTAAACAACAACAAAGGCAACAATAAGGTAAAGCAGCCCAGGTACTGAAAAGCCACCCAAAGTAGCTTTAATTAGTGGAGACTTGAGTATACACTCATTTACTTTGAATTTGAAAATTAATCATACTTTAAATCTGACCCCAGCCTCATTGCCCATTCTGCCTTATCTTTGCACAAAGTTTCAATATTCTGGAAGCAACAGCAGCATAAAAACTGAGGCTAACACAATAACAATTTCTCAGGTTCCTTATGTTAGGACGTTTCATCCACATACAACAATCCTTTAGGGAAATGGATACTGTTATCAGATCTCTCCTCTTCTAGAAATTGTGTGTGTGCTCAGTCATGTCCGACTCTTTGCAACCCTTCGGACTACAGCCTGCCAGGCTCCTCTGTCAATGGTATTTTTCAGGCCAGAACACTGGAGTGGGTTGCCATTTCCTTCTCCAGGGGATCTTCCCTACCCAAACCCACTTCTCCTGCATTGCAGGCAGATTTTTTACTGCTGAGCCATCAGAGAAGCCCCTTTCTAGAAAATGTGGGTTGAACTATGAGTTGCCTGTCTGACACATATAGAATCATTTCATGGTTTCTGAGGGGACATACGTCCCCACGAGTGTGCCTGAGAGTCATTCTTCCATTCATTGCACAGGTGTATGCTGGGTACAGGCACGTATGATACAAACTTGAACAAGATACTGCAATCTCTGCTGCAGTCTCTAGTCAGGAACATCTGGCTCTATACTTGGAAATGTACTGTCAAGAATTTGAACCCTTTGAATCCACTCAGTTTGTTTCTAATCCTGCTTCCACAAAACAAAGTTATTTTGATGGTTCATCCTTTTCTTCAAAGAGCTCACCTTAGAAATGAAAATAATAGTAATAGTGGCTGATAATTAATTAGTATTAAACAGTGGAAACAGTGTCAAACTTTATTTTTGGGGGCTCCAAAATCACTGCAGATGCTGATTGTAGCCATGAAATTAAAAGACGCTTACTCCTTGGAAGGAAATTTATGACCAACCTAGATAGTATATTAAAAAGCAGAGACATTACTTTGCCAACAAAGGTCCGTCTAGTCAAGGCTATGGTTTTTCCAGTGGTCATGTATGGATGTGAGAGTTGGACTGTGAAGAAAGCTGATCGCCGAAGAATTGATGCTTTTGAACTGTGGTGTTGGAGAAGACTCTTGAGAGTCCCTTGGACTGCAAGGAGATCCAACCAGTCCATTCTAAAGGAGATCAGTCCTGGGTGTTCATTGGAAGGACTGATGCTAAAGCTGAAACTGTAATACTTTGGCCACCTCATGTGATGAGTTGACTCACTGGAAAAGACTCTGATGCTGGGAAAGGTTGGGGGCAGGAGGAGA
Source organism: Moschus berezovskii (assembly GCF_049115385.1). NCBI lineage: Eukaryota > Metazoa > Chordata > Mammalia > Artiodactyla > Moschidae > Moschus > Moschus berezovskii. Next base: position 3,683,734 of record NC_142487.1, on the reverse strand, counting down.
AGGGGACGATGGAGAATGAGATGGCTGGATGGCATCACTGACTCTGTGGACATGAGTTTGAGTGAACTCCGGGAGTTGGTGATGGACAGGGAGGCCTGGCATGCTGTGATTCATGGGGTCGCGGAGAGTCGGACACGACTGAGCGACTGAACTGAACTGAATATTCCAGGTATTGTGCTAAATATCTCACATGCACTTTCTCATTTAATCCTTAGAACAATTTATGAGGTATATACTGTCCCTATTATTCCCTATTTTACAAAAAGGGAGACTGAAGCTTGGAAAGAATGCAAAACCTTACCAGTTCAGTTCAGTTCAGTTCAGTCGCTCAGTCGTGTCCGACTCTTTGAGACCCCATGAATCACAGCATGCCAGGCCTCCCTGTCCATCACCAACTCCCGGAGTTCACTCAAACTCATGTCCATCGAGTTGGTGATGTCATCCAGCCATTTCATTCTCTGTCGTTCCTTTCTCCTCCTGCCCCCAATCCTTCCCAGCATCAGACTATTTTCCAGTGAGTCAACTCATCCCATGAGGTGACCAAAGTAATGGAGTTTCAGCTTTAGCATCAGTCCTTCCAATGAACACCCAGGACTGATCTCCTTTAGAATGGACTGGTTGGATCTCCGTGCAGTCCAAGGGGGACTCTCAAGAGTCTTCTCCAGCACCACAGTTCAAAAACATCAATTCTTCAGTGATCAGCTTTCTTCACAGTCCAACTCTCACATCCATACATGACCACTGGAAAAACCATATTCTTGACTAGACGGACCTTGGTTGGCAAAGTAATATCTCTAGGTTGGTCATAACTTTCCTTCCAAGGAGCAAGCGTCTTTTAATTTCATGGCTGCAGTCAGCATCTGCAGTGATTTTGGAGCCCAAAAAAATAAAGTCTGACACTGTTTCCACTGTTTCCCCATCTATTTCCCATGAAGTGATGGGACCAGATGCCATGATCTTTGTTTTCTGAATGTTGAGCTTCAAGCCAACCTTTTCACTCTCCTCTTTCACTTTCATCAAGAGGCTTTTGGGTTCCTCTTCACTTTCTGCCGTAAAGGTGGTGTCATCTGCATATCTGAGGTTATTGATATTTCTCCCTGCAATCTTGATTCCAGCTTGTGCTACTTCCAGTCCAGTGTTCCTCATGATGTACTCTGCCTAAAAGTTAAATAAGCAGGGTAACAATATACAACCTTGATGTACTCCTTTTCCTATTTGGAACCAGTCTGTTGTTCCATGTCCAGTTCTAGCTGTTGCTTCCTGACCTGAATACAGGTTTCTCAAGAGGCAGGTCAGGTGGTCTGGTATTCCTATCTCTTTCAGAATGTTCCACAGTTTATTGTGATCCACACAGTCAAAGGCTTTGGCATAGTCAATGAAGCAGAAATAGATGTTTTTCTGGAACTCTCTTGCTTTCTCCATGATCCAGCAATTGATCAAATTGGCAATTTGATCTCTGGTTCCTCTGCCTTTTCTAAAACTTGCTTGAACATCCGGAAGTTACCAAGGTTATGCCTATTAAGTGGTAGAAAATTGAATTTGAATCTGGTTTCAAAGTTCCGATTTTTCCCCTTTTCCTATTTTATACTCTAATTTAAAATTAGCACACACAAAAAAATAAAATAAAATTAGCACAGATGTTTTTTTCTGTCATGTAGCTCTTTAACAGAACTGTATCATCTGGGATTTTTCATTACTCTGAGGGGGCTGTCACGTTCATTTCTATTCCTGTTCCAGGCCAGATTACCCATATTTGTTGATTGGTTTTAATAAACACTTTCAGTTGCTTATTCACTTCATTAACATGTGGCTAGCATGTTGCGTTGCCCTGTGGTCACCACCCATCATATCATCTGGCTTCTAGCTTCCAGCTTCTAGTGAAATACCACGTGATGCTTTTTTTCCTGTATTTTTCTTTTGAGGTGACGGACTCACTCAAACTGAACTTTTGATTCTAGATTCTCTCTAGTTAATAAGGCAGTGCTCAACCAACTGGCATCTCACCTGTTTAATGACTGACTTGTACAACCCCATCCACTTTCCCATTCAAGACTGCCAAGTTCAGCCCCATCATCGAGGTCCTAACTTCTCCCATGGTGACAGCCACCAAAGTTAACGTTCAGCTTGTGTCTAATTTCCTGAGGAGGGAGTGGGGACAAGGATGCAAACAGCATCTGAAGAGAATAGAAATAAAAGAGTGTTTGCTTCTATAATGGTGAGTAAACATTAAAGCTAAATAATTGTTACTTATTATAACTAAGTCATTATGTTTATAGTTCAGTCGCTAAGTCATGTCCAGCTCTTTGTGACCCTGTCCTTCACTATCTCCCAGAGATTTCTCAGGGTCATGTCCATTGAGTCAGTGATGCCATCCAACCATCTCTTTCTCTGCCACCCCCTTCTCCTTTTGCCTTCAATCTTTCCCAACATCAGGGTCTTTTCTAATGAGTCAGCTTTCACATGAGATGGCCAAAGTATTGGAGCTTCAGCATCAGTCCTTCCAATGAATATTTGGGGTTGATTTCCTTTAGGATTGACTGGTTTTGATCTCCTTGTAGTCCAAGGGACTCTCAAGAGTCTTCTCCAGCACCACAATTCAAAAACATCAATTCTTCAGTGCTCAGCCTTTTTTATAGTCCAACTCTCACACCTGTACATGACTACTGGAAAACTGACTAGACAGAATATGCTGTCTAGGTTTGGCATAGCTTTCCATCCAAGGAGTAATTAAGTGTCTTTTAATTGCATGGCTGCAGTCACCGCAGCCATGAAATTAAAAGACGCTTACTCCTTGGAAGGAAAGTTATGACCAACCTTGATAATATATTAAAAAGCAGAGACATTACTTTGCCAACAAAGGTCCGTCTAGTCAAGGCTATGGTTTTTCCCGTGGTCGTGTATGGATGTGAGAGTTGGACTGTGAAGAAAGCTGATCGCCAAAGAATTGATGCTTTTGAACTGTGGTGTTGGAGAAGACTCTTGAGAGTCCCTTGGACTGCAAGGAGATCCAACCAGTCCATTCTAAAGGAGATCGATCCTGGGTGTTCATTGGAAGGACTGATGCTAGGGCTGAAACTGCAATACTTTGGCCACCTCATGCGACGAGTTGACTCACTGGAAAAGACTCTGATGCTGGGAAAGGTTGGGGGCGGGAGAAGAAGGGGACGACAGAGAATGAGATGGCTGGATGGCATCACCGACTCTGTGGACATGAGTTTGAGTGTACTCCGGGAGTTGGTGATGGACAGGGAGGCCTGGCATGCTGTGATTCATGGGGTCGCGGAGAGTCGGACACAACTGAGCGACTGAACTGAACTGAACTGAACAGTCACCGTCTGCAGTGATTTTGGACCCCAAAATGACTATGACTTATCATTAAGTTTGTCTTCTATTTCAAATTCTCCAAAATGTGAAGGTCTTTATTCTTGAAGTTCATCAAGTTCTAATTGCACAAGAAACAAGAATAAAATCTAGCTTTCAATAGGATGGTTTGTAGCACATTAATCAGCCCTTTCAAATCTGCCTGAAGCAAAGCTTAAGGAGAATTCTTTTGGTGATGCTATTTCACCACAAGTTATGCCTGTCATGACTTCCAGTGTTTACATAAGAATAAAAAGATGACCCTCCACTCTCTTAGACATCACATTTTGCCCACCCAGATCTTTACCATATTGCATCAAAAATAAATACAATTTAACAGCTCAGAAAGTTACATTTGAAAGCTCTTTTATAAAGTTCTAAAGGACATAGTAGGTGGGACACTCATGCAGACATGGGCTATTTTTGCCCGCCCAGAATCATTAACACTTCTGTGGGTAACCATGTCCGGATTTTCCTTTGGAATAGCATCCTTGTACCTTTCTCAGTGGGCGTGGTCTGCCAGCAAGGAGCAACCCTGACTCTGCCTCTTTCCTGTTCAAGACTTGATCACATGACCTATGCCTAATTAGTCAGAGTTCTTGTGACTGGTTCAGGAGTGGTATATGACCCTCCTCAGGCCAATGGGAGTCAGCCTTGGGTAGTTTCTAAAACAATGGAGAAAAATATGCATTCTTTCTGCTCAGTTTACCAAGCTGGTCAGATGTACCTTCTATTGTTGCTGGCCATCTTCGCTAAAACCTCCTGAGCTCATTCTCTCATAGGAAGGCAGGGCCAAGAGATGGAGACTAACTTCTGATGATGTTGCACCTAAGTATGTAAGATCAAATGTGCTTCCAAATCTTGCTGTATCCATAGCTTCTTTATTTAGGTTGAGGAAAAAAAATCTTTTTGTTTTAGAATTTGAATCGAGATGCTATTGCTTTCAGCCAAAACATTTCTGACTAACGCAGAGAGTAGGGCTTCCCTGGTGGCTCAGATGGTAAAGAATCTGCCTTTAATCCAGGAGACCGGGGTTTGATCCCTGGATCAGGAAGGTCCCCTGGATGGCAACCCACTCCAGTATTCTTGCCAGGAAGAGTGCCATGGACAGAGAAGCCTGGTGACCTACAGTCCATGGGGTTGCAGAAAGTCGGACCCGACTCAGTGACTAACACACACACACACACACACATACACACACACACACACAAAACACAGAAAGTAAAGATGGAGAGACTCAGAAGTACATAATAGAGTTAACTTGTTCTCTAGGAAATGAGAATCTGCTTGGAAAGGAGAGGTAGCCAGCACTTAGCAAATAAGCAGATATTTTAACGTCAGATTAGATGGTGTAGACTTTAAATGCTATATCACTTTAGCAAATGCAGAGATCAACTTCCTTTGAAGTCCCTGGGAGAGGAGGTAATGGAGAGGTAGAAATTGAGTTTGCCTTAAAAGACAGGTAGGAATTTGAATAAGGAAAAAAAGATCAAGGGAGGGAATTCTCTGTAAGAAGAGCCTGAAGGCAAAACCCTAAACTGCAAAAGGTGCATGTAGAGAGTGGAGGATAAGAAGATCAGGCAAAGTGGAATGGAGGTTTAGGGTCAGAGATCACTTATAGCAAAACTGTAGAGGTGAACAGGGCCAGGTGTTATTGGCCTTGAATACTGAGCAGAAAACTTGTAGTTTTTAGAGGGTAGGCATTAAGGAACCACTATATAAATCTGAGTGGTGATTAAATATTACACAGGAACATTTATCTGACAATGCTATCGATGACTGGGTAGATTGGGAATATGGGAGACACTGAAGTCAGTGTGACTAGATATGCAGCCACTGTAGTGGTTAAATATAATTGTTTTGCATTGCAACCCCACGGATTGTAGCCTTCCAGTCTCCTCTATCCATGGGATTCTCCAGGCAAGAATACTGGAGTGGGTTGCCATTTCTTCCTCCAGGGGATTTTCCCAACTGAAGGACCTAACCTTTGTCTCCTGTGTCTCTTGCACTGGCAGGCAGATTCTTTACCATTGAGCAACTGGGAAGCCCCAAATATAATAATAACATAATTATCACCATAACATAATTGGCATGATAGATCTGCCTTTATTATTATTCGGAGGACTTTCACTGCCTTGGTTAAATTTGCTCCTAGGCATTTTATTCATTTTGATGCTGTAACTGGGATTGTTTGCTTAATTTCTCTTACTGATAGTTCATCATTAGTGTCTAGAAATGCTAGACACTAGCATAACAGATGTTTGCATATTGATTTGGTATTCTACAAATCATTTCAGAAAGAATAGAATATTTGCAATTTGCAATGCAGGAGACCGAGGTTTGATCTCTGGGTCAGGAAGATTCTCTGGGTCAGAAGATTCCCTGCAAAGGAAACGGCAACCCACTTGAATATTCTTGCCTGGAGAATCCCATGGACAGAGGAGCCTGGTGGGCTGCAGTCCATGGGGTTGCAGAGAGTCAGACATGACTGAGAGACTAACACACTTGGTATTCTACAACTTCACTGAATTTGTTCGCTAGTTCTAACAGTTTTTTGATAGAGTCTCTAGGATTTTCTCTATGTAATATTGACTTCCGTAATATTAAGTCATCTGCAAATAGTGATACTTTTTTCTTTTCAATGAGGATGCCTTTTCTTTTTCTTGCCTAATTTCTCTGGCTACAAATTCTAATATTACATTGAATAAAAGTGGTCGGAGTGGGTATCCTTGTCTTATTCTTTATTTTTCAACATCACACTACTGAGTGTGATGTTAACTGTGGGCTTGTCTCTTAATTTATTTAAAAATAATTTTGGCTCATGAGAATGATGAGATGATGAAATGTCCTTAACTATATAGTTGTTGTTGTTTATTCGCTAAGTTGTGTCCAACTCTTTTTCTACCGCATGGACTATAGCCTACCAGGCTCCTCTGTGCATGGGATTTCCCAGGCAAGAATACTGGAATGGGTTGCTATTTCCTTCTCTAGGGGATCTTCCCGACCCAGGGACTGAACCCACATCTTCTGCTTTGGCAGGCTGATTCTTTACCACTGAGCCACCAGGGAAGCCCCCAACAACATAGTCGGTCAGTCAGTCAGTTCAGTCGTGTCTGACTCTTTGAGACAACATAGTAGCTACACATTAAAAAAACTAACTGAAATAACTATAATGTTAGAAAATGTGAGCACATCAAATGTTTGTACTAAGATCAGGATGTTCCAAGGTTTATTAACTAGTTTGGCCTTTTAAAAATACATAAGCTACAAACCAACATGATTTACTAGGCACCTGGTTTCCCTCCATCAGCCAATTAAAGTCACAGTTCCCATCAAGAATTTCCAACAGAAGAAAAGCAAAAGCAAATAATAGTTGCTAAGTCGTGTCCAGCTCTTTTGCGACTCCATGAACTGTTGCCAGCCAGGCTCCTCTGTCCATGGGATTTCCCAGGCAAAAATACTGAAATGGGTGCCATTTCCTTCTCCAGGGGATCTTCCCGACCCAAGGATCAAACCCCCATCTCCTGCATTGGCAGGTGGATTCTTTACCACTGAGCCACCTGGGAAGTCCCCCCAAAACAAATAATACAAAAGCCAGTTTAACTATTATCTCTGAAATGTCTTTTATCTATCCCTGCCTTTCAGTTTCCATCAACCCTGTTCAAGTTCAGGCCCTAACATCTCTGTTCTGGGTTATTGAATTGGATTCCTCCTTATTTCTTTGCCTTCCTTTTCTCTCTTTCCAGTTCAACTCATATATTGCTGCCAGATAATCTTCCTAAGTTGCAGGTCAGGTCATACCAGTACCCGGCTCCATTTCCCATTGTCTTCCAAAAGCTTTAATGGCGTTTTCGAGGTCATCCAAAGGTATGTCCTCAACTTCCCTGCCCAGCCTTATTTCTCAGCACTGCTTGCTTGCACTGCATATACCATCAGATCAGATTATGCTTTCCTTCCTGGACAAGGACATAGTTTTTCTGCCTGTCTGCCTTTAACTCACACAATTCCTTTACCTGGACTATCCACCACACTAATCTCTCTACCTGTTAAATTCTCCCAGTTTCTTCCAGATCGGACACTAAAAGACTTTATAAAAAAATTGTTTCTCTCTAAAGCCTGTATCTTCTCTTTCCTCAGGGTTCCCACGGCTTTCTGTTCTAACCTCTTAGAGCACATGTCACATTCTGTCTTCTACACAATAGCTGAATATCTTTCTTGTCCCAACTTGACAATGAACAATTTGAGAGACTGGATCTTGTTCATGTTTTATCCTCCATTTGTTATTGTTGTTTAGCTGTTAAGTCGTGTCTGATCCCTTTCGACCCCATGAACTGTAGCATGCCAGGCTTCCCTGTCCTTCAGTATCTGCTGGAGTTTGCTCAAATTCATGTCCATTGAGTCAGTGATGCCATCCAACCATCTCATCTTCTGCCGCTGTCTTCTCCTTTTGTCTTCAAAGTTTCCCAGCATCAGGGTCTTTTCCAATGAGCTGGTTCTTCGCATCAGTTGGCCAAAGGATCGGAGCTTCAACTTCAGCAAATATGTCTATTCTTTCTAAAATGATGTTGTTTTTTCATGAAATGTCACATAGGACTGTGTTCTAAAAACATAATTTGAAATAAAAATGCCTTTTCTGGCTTAAAAAATGCTACGAGTCCTCATTTTTACATTAAATGTATATTTGTAGATCTATATGAAACAATTATTTTGCTAGGGCTAATTAACCAATCATGTGACTTTTATATATATTGCAAACTTGAAGAACATGTTCAATTTCATCCTCAGGTAATTCAAACCAAATTGTAGTTATGGGTAAATCTGTATGGTACTAGAACATTGAAATTGTGCCGGATACATAATTGAAGCCCAATAATTTTTTTGATATTAATTTTATAGTTTCTTGATTCTCTAGTGTTTTCTTCAAAGATCCTGCCTTAAAGACAACTTTTTGTGTTTAAATTTGCCCATTAAATGGATTCTGTTTGATATATGGTGGAAAATTACCTGATTAAAATAATAGCTGTCTAAGAAAAGTTATCTTTTAATTAAATGAAGCCTAGAGAACTTTATTTGAGTTTGCCATCTGATAACTTCAAGAGAGTTTCTTTTTTTTTCAAAGAGACCAAAAAAAAAAAAAAAAATGTGAAGTCACATTTGTTTGTTGGTTTCAAGAATCTGCAAACACTTTTATGTTAGAAAAAAAAACTCACCCTACACTGAGATGTCACAGCCTCTGAGGTTTTGTAAGACCCCTGCTGACTGACCCTACCCTTGACCTTAGCTCTAAAGCCCAACTCCATTCTGGCATGCTGATGTAGAGAATTTATTTATGTTAACAGTAGGGAGTCGGAATTCCAGGAACATTCTTACAAAAATCTGATGCATTCTTACAAAAATCAAGATGGATTTACCAAATCTTCACCCCCACACGACTGGGAAGCCTCCATTAACACAGAGAGTGGGTTCTAGTGAAGGGTTGCTGTCAAGGCCCATGTGGATATGGTTTAACTCTAAGCAGTAGGACCTAGAGGGGTGTGAAAGAGTTCCATTAGTAATGGCCTTTTGATCATCAAGGAAAACACAGAAAATAGGTGTATTTTCATAGCAGATCCCTTTTGGTAAAGGGAGGGGAGTGATCCTGTAAATAATTGGTGCGTGCCTGCTCAGTTGCTCAGTCATGTCTGATTTTTTGCGACCCCCCTGGCTACAGCCCGCCAGGCTCCTTTGACCATGCGATTTCCCAGGCAAGAACACCGGAGCGTGTTGCCATTTCCTCCTCTAGGGGATCTTTTCAACCCAGGGATCAAACCTAAGTTTCTTGTGTCTCCTGCACTGGTAGGTGGATTCTTTACCACTGCGTCACCTGGAAGCCCTATAAGTAAGTCAGGTAATATTTATCAAAGTAGAGAGGCAGTCTTAGGGCCAATTCTCCATTTGATCTACCTGCTTCTGTCTGTTGATTCCTATTCTTTCTCATGAATCCTGCTAATTTTATTGTAGGGCTGTAAAGTGCAATTTATTATGCATTTTTACTTTTTAAAACGCTTTATTTTTTAAATTTAATGTTATAACGTGTTCATTAAACATTTGTAAAATGCTAAAATTACACAAGGGAAAAATTAAAATTTCTAAACACATTTACTAGTAATAATTTAGTAAATTAGTTTTCTTGGGGGGGAGGGACAGAGTTTCTTTTTATATACAATTTTCTCATGTTTTAAAATATACTACTTCATTATAAAATTTTTCCTTATTGTTTAATACATTTTCACAAGATTTTATTATAAAAATTTTGAAGCATAAGTCAAAAACATTTTACCATGAAGAACCATATTCTCTTCACTTACATTCATAAATATAGTTAACATTTTACTATATATGTTTTGTCACATATCTATTAATATCACCCTATCCATCTATCAGTCCATCTTATTTTTGATGTATTTCAAGTTAAACTTATAGATATTAATTTCATAAGCAGTCCTTGGAGTGAAATAGTATTTTCTTTTAAATTATGTCCCTATTATTAATGGATTGCTCAGTTGCCATTTTCCACTAGCTTACATGAGACCTCATAGGAAGGTTACACTTCTATGGTTTAATATTAGTTTCTGGTTAAAGAAGAACAAGACTGCAAAGACAGATAAGAATCATATTGTGGAAGGCTTTGAATACCAAAGAAATTACAGCAAAATGTAGTGTGGCAGCTGCATTCTTGGAATCAAATAGATCAGACAATTGTTAGATAACTGCGCCTGAAAAAAGTACTAAACTTCTCTGAGGCTCTGTTTCCTCATATGTCAAGTGACAAGAGTATTACTTGTCTTATGGGTAATTGTGAGGATTAAGTTACACGTATGAACTCTATCTGTATTTCATAAACAGAAGATTTCCCAAAACAATATTTTCATGAAAAATTCAGAAAAAAAAATTCCTTGGAGGTTTTACAATAATAGTACAGAAACATGATCAGATCCAGATTTTAGGTAGCTTAATCTTACAGAATTATGTGTGGTGGATAAGAATTAAGGGAGAAGAAGTTACAGAGAGGTAGATTTAATTCAATTTAACATTTATGGAGTTTGTATGAAATGCAGAGCACTATGATAGATGCCTTGGAAATACAAGCAGAAATCTTGACAGTTACCATAAAGGCTTGTAATGGGTAAGACGATCATGAAGATGAGCTATAAAACTGAGCAGAATTCATCTGTCTATCCAATGAATATTCATTTTGCTCCTGCCCTATGCCAATCACCGTTCTAGGTGCTGAAGATAAAGCACCTAGAAAAACACAGACAAAAATCCTTTCCCTCATTAGCACACATTCTAGTGGAGAAGACATATAATGTACAAATAAATAAGTAATAAAATATAGATTGTAATAAGTACCTTAAAGAAAAAGCAATATGAAGGGATAAGCTGTACAATAGTGATGAGGGTGCTATTTTAGATAGCTTCTGAGAGAGAATGTGCTGTTTAAGCAGAGAACTGAAAAATATTAAGAAGTAAAATGTGCTACTCTCTGAGTGAACAGATTTCTAGGTAGCTCAAATGGCAAAGACAGGAGGCAGGAATGGCCTGGGGGAGCACCAGGGAGGGTAATACATGTGACTGGAATGGAGAGAGAAAGAGGGATGCAGTAGGAAGTCAGGTTGGAGAGCTGGTCTCAGGGAGGGCTATTTATGGGGTTCGCAGGTGGTGCAAGTGGTAAGGAACCCACCTACCAATACAGGAGACGCAAGAGACCCAAGAGACACGGGTTCGATCCCTGGTTCAGGAAGATCCCCTGGAGGAGGGCACGGCAACCCATTCCAGTTTTCTTGCCTGAAGAATCCCATGGACAGAGGACCTGGCAGGCTACAGTCCATAGGGCTGCAAAGAGTCAGACACAAGTGAATCGACTTAGCACACATGCTCGAGGACTGGATAGCCTGTGCTCAGTGTACACCCAGGGTGCAGAATTAAGAAAGACTCTCCCAGGATGGTGGAGATGCGGGGTTGCCACCTGAAAGTGGTGCTTCCTTACACATTGCACCCCAGGGGCCTTAGTCCCCCACAGTCCCAGCTCTGTTACTCGAAGATGAGGAAAATAAACACATCGGCTGAAAAAACCGCAAGAGAGGAGATATAAGAGACTGGCAAAAAGGTGGCTGCAGTTGTCTGAACAAGAGGAGTTACAGGTGTTGGGAAACCAGAGAAACTTCCAGGCTGTTAGTTAGGCGCAGGCAGCTCCCTATCTTCTCCTTTTCTTGTGTGGGGGAGGGGAGGAGGCCCCAAGGGTCGCCTTCTTGTCTTTCCTTTTTTATGCTGTCATTGTCCCTGCATTCTTTTGTCATTTTCTTTAACAATACTGACTGTGGAGTCTTGGAATTTCCATAAATTCCTTTGTCCTCAGATGCCCAAAGGTCAACAACCTGGTCCTTAGGTTTTATGGAGTTTACTGTTAATCACTGAAGAATCTAATAAATATAGAGAAATGACAAAGTTAAGAAATTCCTAATACACAGGCTATGAAAAAAGCTCATACAATTTAATATTAAAAAACTGAATAATTTGATTTTAAAATGGGCAGAAGATCTGAGTAAACTTTTTCTCAAAGAACACATACAGACTGCCAACAGGTACATGAAAAAAATGTTCAACATCGCTAATCAGGGGAATGAAAATCAAAACCACAATGAGATACTACCTCACACCTGTCAAAATGGCTGTTGTCAAAAAGACAAGAGATAACAAATGCTGGCGTGGATGTGGAGAAAAGGGAACCAATGTGCACTCATGGTGGGAATGTGAAATGATACAACCAGTATGGAAAATAATATGGAGGTTCCTCAAAAAATTAAAAATAGAAGTACCAAATATCCAACAATTCCCCTTCTGGGTATTTATCTGAACAAGATGAAAACACTAACTTCAATATATATATATACCTTCAAATTCATTGCAGCATCATTTGCAAGAACCAAGATATGGAAATATATATGGAAATAATATATGTCCATTGACAGATGGATGGATGAAGAAAATGTGATCTATATCTATACAAAATGGAATATTATTCAGCCCAAAGAAGGAAATCTTGCCATTTGCAGCAACAAGGATGGACCTTGAGGGTGCTATGCTAAGTGGAATATACCAGACAAAAACAAAATATTAAATGATTGCTCATTTATATGAGTAATCTGAGAACAAAACAACAAAAACAAAACAAAAAAGACCAAAAAAAAAACAAACCCACAAAAGAACAAGCTCGTAAATATAGAGAATAGGTGGATGGTTTCTATGGAGGGGATGGGAAGGAAGGCAGTGGATGAAATGGGTAAAGGGATAAAATGGGTAAAAGATACAAATTTCCAGTTTAAAAAATAAATAAGCAATGTGGCTATAATGTACAGTATGACAACTATAGTTAATAACACTGTATTGCATATTTGAAAGTTGGTAAGAGAGTACAACTTAAAAGTTCTCTTAACAAGAAAAAAAATTCTGTCAATATGTATAATCACAATTTTTTTTTTGGCTGAATCACGTGGCGTGTGGGATCTTAGTTCCCTGACCAGGGACTGAACCCATGCCCTTAGCAGTGTCCTAAACATGGAGTCCTAACCAGAAAATTCCCTACAGAAGTTAACTAGACTTATTGTGGTGATCATTTCACAACGTATAAAAGTATGGAATCATTATGTTGTACACTTAAAACTAGTGTAATGTAGTATGTAAATTATACCTCCTCCCCGAAAATTGTATTGGTGAAAGAAACAGAAAAGTAAAGGAAGAAATTCCTTGACGTTTTCAATAGCCCTTATTATGACTCTGTGCCTGAGATGTTCATGTTCATATTAGGTGCTCAGTTGTGTCCAACTCTTTGCAACCCCATGGACTGTAACCTGCCAGGCCCCTCTGTCCATGGGATTCTCCAGGCAAGAATACTGGAGTGGGATCCCATAGCCCTCCTCCAGGGGATCTTCTGGACCCAGGGATCGAATCTTCATCTCCTGCAGCTTCTGCATTGCAGGCGATTCTTTACCACTGAGCTACTAGGGAAGCCCAGGTATGTGTTTTCTTATATTACCCAAATCCTCACTGCATGGGCATGAGGGATCTTAGTTCCCTAATCAGTGATCATGTCCCCTGCAGTTGGAAGCACAGAGTTTTAACCACTGGACTGCCAGGGAAGTCCCTCAATTGTCTCTTCTATTTATTTTTGGTCTATGAGATCTATCCAGTTCTTTGAGAAGTGGGTTAAAAATTTTTAAACAAATTCTTCTTTTAGCCCCACTTGTTATTTATTTAAATATGTTGGTGCTACAAATGTACACTTTGGAGTTAGCACATTAGGGTTTGAGTTCCACGTCCATCTATTGCTGTGTGGCAGATGCTGAGAACACTTAATCTTTTTAAGTCTACTTCCTCATCTGCAGAACGGAAATGTGAGCTACAGTCACTCCATAGTGTTGTAAGGATTACTTTTGGAAATCCTCAGTTGAGTGCCTGGCATGTAGTGAGTGTATAATAAATGTCTGCTATTCTTCCAAGTAAATTGGTTTTATTGTCCTGCTTGATATTTACTTTTCAATCATGAATTTCACTTTGATTTTATATTGCTACTTTTCCCCCCCTCTACATGTGCTTGTAACCTTAATAGGTCATCCATTTATTTTCAATATTTCTATGTTGTTTTATTTTGGGTATAATGTATAAGGAGAATATAGCTAAATTTTCTTTTTTCAAAGATTTTTGTCTTTCACTAAGGAAATCTAGCTCACTTAGTTTATTGTTATTAATGCTAAGAATGTATTCATATACCAATGTCGAACCCACGTCTCCTATATCAGCAGGTGGATTCTTTACTGCTGAGCCACCTGAGAAGCCCAGTCTACCCCTTACATCACTATGGGCTCACCTATTTTAGATATTTCACATCAGTGGAATCATACAATATATGACCTTTAATGCCTGGCTCATTTCATGTTTTTAAGGTTCATCCATTTTGGAGCATGTATCAGCATTTCATTTTTAAAAAACTTCTGAATAGTGTTCCATTGCATGGATAGGACACATATTGGTTATCCATGCATTGGTTGATTGACATTTGCATTGTATCCACCTTTTGGCTGCTATGGATAATCCTGCTGTGAACATTCATGTACAAGTTTCTGTGCAAATATATGTTTTAAATTCTCTGGGGTATACGTCTCTGAATGGAATTATTGGATCATATTATAACTCTATTTTGAGGAACTGCTAAACTGTTTTTCACAGAGCTACACCATTTACATTCCTACCAGCAATGTATAAAGGCTCCATTTGTTATTATAGCTTAACAAACATCTGTTATTATAGCTTAAAAAAATGTTCTAAATCTCTTTTTTATTATTATGGTTAACTATAGTCACCATTTCAAACATTTTAAGTGTACATTCTAGTGGGATTCAGTTCAGTTCAGTTCAGTCGCTCAGTCATGACTGACTCTTTGCGACCCCATGAATCACAGCACGCCAGGCCTCCTTGTCCATCACCAACTCCCAGAGTTCACTCAAACTCATGTCCATCGAGTCGGTGATGCCATCCAGCCATCTCATCCTCTGTCGTCCCCTTCTCCTCCCACCCCCCAATCCTTCCCAGCATCAGAGTCTTTTCCAGTGAGTCAACTTGTCGCATGAGGTGGCCAAAGTATTGGAGTTTCAGCTGTAGCATCAGTCCATCCAGTGAACACCCAGGATTGATCTCCTTTAGGATGGACTGGTTGGATCTCCTTGCAGTCCAAGGGACTCTCAAGAGTCTTCTCCAGCACCACAGTTCAAAAGCATCGATTCTTCGGTGATCAGCTTTCTTCACAGTCCAACTCTCACATCCATACATGACCACGGGAAAAACCATAGCCTTGACTAGACGGACATTTGTTGACAAAGTAATGGATATTCAAATTGTTGTACATTCATCACCACCATCCATCCCAAGATTTTTTCATCTTCCCAAACTGAAACTTTAACCTTAAGCCTAAACCTAACTGTATCCATTAAACAACAACCCACCATGATCTCATGCCCGCTTCAGAGTCCTCATCCCCACCCCAACTATTGTTCATTCTACTTTCTGTCTCTAGGAATTTGACTGTTCTAGGTATCTCATATAAGTGTATTTGTATTTGTGTATACAGTATTTGTCCTTATGTGATTGGTTTATTGCCATTAGCATAATGTCTTAAGGTTCATCCACATTGTTATATGTGTCAGAATTTTGTTCCTTTTCTTGCTGAATAACATTCCATTCTATATATCTTGTTACTTTTTTTAAAAAAATGTAGCCATCCTAGTATATATAACATGATATATCATTGTGGTTTTGATTTCTACTTCCCCAGTAGCTAATTATGCTGCACATCTTTTGCATGATTATTGGCCATTTATATGTCTTCTCTGGAGAAATGTCTATTCAAATCCTTTGTCTATCTTTCACTGGATTATTTGTCTTTTTATTGTTGAGTTGCAAGGGTTTTTCATATATTCTAGATAACAAGTCCATATCAGATATATGATTTGAAAATATTTTCTTTTATACTGTGGGTTGTCTTTTCACTTTTTTGATGCTGTCCCTTGATGCACATAGTTTTTAATTTTATGAATCAATTTATCTAGTTTTTCCTTTGTCGCTTGTGCTTTTGGTGTCATATTAAGAAACCATTATCTAACCCAATGTCAAAGAACTCTATGAAAAGAATTTTGTTGTTTCAGCTCTTACATTTAGATCTAAGATCCCTTTTAAGTTAATTTTTGTAGCTGCTCTAAGGCAAATGTCCAAATTCATTCTTTTGGTTGTGGATATTCAGTTGTCCCAGCACTGTTTGTTGAAAAGACTATTCTTTCCCCATTGTATTGACAACCTGTTGAAAAGCAATTGACCATAGATGCATGAGCTTATTTGTAGACTCTTAATTCTATCCTTTTGATCTATACGTAAGTCCTTATGCCAGTACCATACTATCTTGATTACTAGAGCTTTGTAATAAGATTTGAAATTGGAAACTATAGTCTGAATTTTTTTATTTTTTAAAAAGATTGTTTTGCAGAAACAGACTTAGACTTATAGACTTAGAAAATGAGTTTATGGTTGCTGGGGGAAAGACTGGGGGAAGGGATAGTTAGGGAGTTTGGGGTGGAGATGTACACACTACTATATTTAAAATGGGTAGCCAACAAGGACCTCCTGTATAGCACATGGAACTCTGCTCAATGTTACGTGGCAGCCCAGATGGGAGGGGAGTTTGGGGGAGAATGGATACCTGTATATATGTATGGCTGAGTCCCTTTGCCTTTCACCTGAAACTATCACGATATTGTTTGTTAATCGGCTATACCCCAATACAAAGTAAAAAGTTTCTTTTTTATAAGATAATTTTGGATACTTGGTGCCACTGAACCATACAGTTAAATATGGTTAAATAGTATGTTTTATATTATGTGCTTTTTTCCACAATAAAAAAATGACAAAAGAAAGATTGCTTTGGCTGAATCCCTTGCATTTCCATATAATTCATAAATTATAGGGTCAAATTTCAATTCCTTCATAAAAGAAAGGAACAATTTTGGAATTTGACAGGATTTGTGCTGAATCTGTAGATCAATTTGGGGAGTATTGCTACCATAACAATATTAACTCTTAAACTCCAACAACACTGTTGTTTCCCTTTATTTAAGCCTTAATTTCTTTCAATGATGTCTACATATCTTGTAGTATTCATATACTAAAAAGTAAGTATTGTAAAATACAATATCTATTCCTTTTTTTTTTGCTTCTAAAACTTTCAACATATAACTATTAGATCTCCTGGATATATTTTTAACATTAAAAAAATCTTTTCTTTCACAATTTCTGTTTCTTTATCTTTTTGCTATGCTCTAGAAGGATTTTTTGATATGGTCTTATAATTCACTAATTCAGTTTTCAGTAGCATCTATTTTCCTATTAACTTCTTTCATAATCTTTTCAACTTAAACATTCATCTATTTTTTTTTTTTAATTTCTGAGGACATTCTGGCTCTTAGATGCTCCATTTTCACAATTACTTGCCCTTGTCACTCTTTACATTTCAGTTAAGAACCTAAACAGGATTAAAAAAAAAAAAGTTTTCTCCTATTTCCTGCATTAATTCCATTTCAGTGAGTGAGAGTTGCTCTAATTTGGCCCTCTTCTTTCAAATAGTGGATCTTCTTTTCATGACTAGTGGATTTGTGTGTGTGTCTTGCTTCCTTTTTTGAGGTTTATGTATACCTCATCATGCCCAGTATGCCTCTGTGATTATAAAATGTGGCAGAGCACGGACTTTGTTCATATTTAAAGGTGGAGCTCTAGGTCATTCAGCATCAGTAACTGACCTCCCATCTGGAATTAGAGGGACCACTGTTCAATTCCCTGTAGTGGTCTGACCCTCTTAGGACGATGGTAGCAGAGTGGAGGTTGGGATTAGGTAGTGAAGCCAGCGAACTGGCACTTAGTAGCGAAGTAGCATCCCCTTTCCTCATGGAAGGTACTGGTTACGACGGTACACAAGATGCTGAGCCACCAAGTCTCAAACCTGAACCTAGAGAGAAAGGATCAGGGTGAGGAAGCAAAGAAATCAATTATTTGAAACTATGTTCAGAAAAGAACTTTACATGGAACTATCGGCACCTAGAACTCAACGGAAGCAAATAAATATGAAGTCTACTAAGTGTGGGCTTCCCTGGTGGCTCACTGATAAAGAATCCACCTACAAATGCATGGGTTCGATCCCTGGTCCAGGAAGATCCCCTGGTGTAGCCAATGGCAACCCACTCCAGTATTCTTGCCTGGGAAATCCCAAGGACAGAGGAGCCTGGCGGGCTTCAGTCCATGGAGTCACAAAGGAATTGGACACAACTCAGTGACTAAAATCAACCAACAGCCCACTAAGTGTATGAGGGAATTGTGTGGCCAAATCACAAATCCAGTTGTAAGTAACTAACTGTAAATAAGCTCTCAGGATCCCAAACTTGTACCAACAGGAAATGGGTTGTGAAAACTGAGGTCTCCAAGAAGGGCTTACTTCCCAAGGACCACTTCAGATGTGGTCATAAAGGATAATGAACAAGGAAGAGACTGTAAGCCAAGGGCCACAGAAATTAATGCAAAAGGGTATTCATTCTTGAGAGCAGAACCAGGATGTAATCATGGAATGTCCCCCATCGTTCAGATGGAGGACCTTCCCAATCATCACTGAGAAGGATTCCGTCATTTCTATGGATCCTGACGGCTATGAGTCATGTGTTTCACTGAATGTGGTTCTAATGCAGTGAATCTCTGCAAAAGCATTTGGGACTCATTGTTACAAAGAGGAGGGATTCACAGATGATAGGAGTTAACATTTTATAGTGAGCTCGGCACTGTGCATTGTCTTAATCTGCACGGCTACTCCCTCAGGTTCGTACTATCATGATGCTATTCTACAAATGGGAACACTGTCAAGGTTACATAATAGGTAAGCCTTGGAGCCAGGATTCAAAACCATGGGTCCAAAGGGTTCACCTTAACTCCAAAGGGTTCACCCTTAACTCTGTTATATTTTTATTAACAATTTTTTGTTTAAATCTACTTATTTATTTGATTGTGCTGGGTCTTAGTTGCAACATGCGGAATCTTTCATGGCAGTGTGTGGAATTTTTAGTTGTGGCATGCAAACTCTTCGGTGTGGCATGTGAGATCTAGTTCCCCCATCAGGGATAGAACCCCAGGCTCCCTATATTGGGAGTGTAGAGTCTTAGCCACAGGACCACCAGCGAAGTCCCAATTCTGTCATATTTTACAATCACAGATGTCTACTGGACATGAGGAGGAATACATAAACCTCAAAAAGAAGAGACAAGACATATACACAAATAAATTCAAAGCAAGGGAGTGTTATTTAATGAAGGAGATACTGAAACATTTTCAAACTACCAGAATATAGATAGATTACCATCATGAACTTTTTAACCTTGTTAGGGACTTCTTTTGTTTACTGATGAATTACCAGTTCTCACTTCGCCATCTGGCTCACAGTAGGTGCTCAATAAATATTTGTTGAATGAATGGAGAATGAATACTGGAGTTCTGTAATATAGGTCTAAGGTTCTTGAGCAACTGTGCCAAATTTACCTTCACATCTTCAGAGTTTAGTGTGTTTGATGCTCAACAAATGGTCCTTGAACTAAACTAAGAGAAAACTGCACTGTGGTTTTACATAAAGGCTATTCATTGTTCCCTGTTTCCTTATCTTTAAAATGGAAGGTGTTCCCCTCCTCAGCTCAACCAACCCTGTGACAGACTGGGTTTTTCAAAAGATGGTTGCTTGCTTTAACCTCCCATGAGCTTAGTTTTCATGCACGGAGGTGAACTTGAAATTTTAAGTTTCTACTCACTGTCTTTCCCACATATATGGCTGGTTCTCAAGTAGAGTGTGTGAACTGACATTCGATTCCTTTTTGATACCTTGAGCTTTAATGCTGCTAATCAGCGGCACCTTTCTGTATTGGAGTCATTTAAAAACCGCGCTGATCTCATTCACTAAGCCTGTATTGTGTCCAAGATCTAGGACAGTGGCATTACAGACCGTGACTGAGCCAGACATGGCTCCCACCCTCACGGCAAAGAAAAGTGTTCTCTTGTGTTTTAAAAGACTGGACAATGAGGATTCAATTGTAGAGCAAGGCAAAAAAACATGTCTACTCCTTATTCCCACATGGAAGAAAACGATTTTAAAAAATGGTACTTGAGCTTGTGTTCCCAGTAAAGGATGAAGAGAAGACAAATCCAAATCATAAACAAATCGCTTACTTTTTGCAAGCCACAACTGAACTATGTCTTGAGTTACTGTCTTCCAATCAGTTCCCTCTGTATGGACCAAAAGAGAAATGGGGAGGGGGAGGGGGAAATGCATTTCGGTTCTTAAAAAAAAAAAAGCAAGACGAGCAAACAAAACGTACTGACTTAGAGATCTTATGAGATCTGCTTTAACTGAAGCTGTCTTTAAACTGTAACTGACAATGATACCTTCTCAAGACTGATAACCAACCCGCCCGGGGCCTGGCACCGCGGTCCGTTCCCCACAGCCACCCATCGGCTGACCTACCCCGGGCTATGCTGGCCCCAAAGGCACAGCAAATAGATTAGCTTTTAGCTAGACTCTCCCATAACATCCAGCCTGGAGCGGTTTCTTCCAGTGTGGGCCATCCAGCAAAGGCGTCTAGTCGCCCATCTCTGGCCACAATGACCGTTTTAAAAATAAATGAGCTCCAGCTCTAATCACAAAACCCACCAGCTGTGAAGAATGGAGCTACATCTGTCACCACGGGGTCCAAGTATCTCTGCAGAAGCTTACCCCCGCCGCCCCGTCGAGACCCCGCGGTCGGTCGGAGCAGCCCTCCCGGCCCGGGAAGGCTCGGGTCCCGGGGCGAGCAGGAGGCGAGGCAGTGTGCTCGTTTGGGAGGTGTCCAGGAAGATCCGGCCGGAGCCCCCGGGCGGAAAGGGGGTGTCACTTGGGTTTTGTGCGTGTCCCGTCCCCGCCCCATCCTCCAGCCCCACTTCAAGCAAAAGGCCGAAGGGTTTCGACCCCCGATCGCCCACTTCGAGCTCACGCTTAGGGCTCTTTGCCCGCCGTCCAGCGGCCAGAGAAAGCAATCCCGCAGCGAGGCCAAAGCACTCTATGAATGAAGGTGGAATCCGCGAGAAAATAAATTTTTCTTCTCGGCTGAGCCAGTCAGCCACTCCGGGGGCGTTTGTGGGGGACAGTCCTCCTCCCGAGAAGACCCCTCCACTCCCCGCAGTGGACAGACACGTCCCCGCAGTGGCCACACACGTCACCCCCGGGGGCCGGACGAGTTTGGGAATGGAGGCGCGAGCCCCCGGGGCGAGGGGATTCACCGGGGCGGGGGGCCTCGCGCCCACTCCCCACTGCACTCCGTGAGGGTCAGGGACTGGGGCGCCTGGAAGGGCTGTCGGCCGAGAGGCGGGGCGCAGCGGGGGCCCGGGGGTCCCCGCCGCCGCCGAGGTCCCGGGGAAGCGGGAGGGGCCGCACCTGAGGAATCCGCCTCCGGCCGCGGCGGCCGCCGCCTCGCTCCGCCCCAGGGACCTGGGCGCGCGGCCGGCTTGCCCGGCACACACAGACGCCAGCCAGCGGCGGCGCTAGCTCCTCGGAGGAACGCGGCCGAGCGAGCGGAGCGCGGCGCCGCCACCCGGCTGGGGGTGGGGAGACGAGCCCCGACCCAGGCGAGGGCCACCCCCGGTCCTCGGCCCTCGCGCGCTGCCAGGGCCAGGTGAGCGGCTGCGGGGACTCGGGGCGCGGGGAGGCGGCGGGGCGCGGGGGCGGTGGTGCTGAGAGGCGGCCAGACGGGCGCGAGCGCGCGCCGCTGCCCCGCCGGCGCTGCCCTTTGGCGGGCTGTGCACACCCTGGCTGCGCGGGCCGGCGCGCGGCTGACTTTCTCCGGAGGGCTAGCTGCGCGGAGCGCGGGGCGTGAGCGCCGCTGCGTTTGTGCGGCCAGGCCGGGCGCCCGTGCCAGCCCCAAGCCCCACGAGGAGACCCAGCCCGTGCGCTCCGCGCCCCAAGGCCAGAGGCCTGTCACCGCCGCCTTTGTGGCGGGAGCGAGGGAGCCCGAGCCCGGAGGCTGCGGGAGGCGGGGAGCGCCCCTCGGGAGCGTCTCCTGCAGCCCGCGGGCCGCCGAGGGGGGTCTCCCGGGCGCGAGGTGGGGGACGGCAGGTAGGGAGGCGCGGAGGTGACGCGCGAGGATGGAGAGAGTCGAGCCCCGGGTGGAAAGTTGGGAGCGTCCGGCGGTGGCCGGGCGTTTGCCGGGGTGCCCGGGCGGCTCGGCTCCGCACGAAGTGTCACTCGGTCACGCGCGCGCGCGCGTGTTCTCCGGCCATCGTTCGAGTTTCTCTGTGAGGGGCTGGGGACCCCTCTTGTGCCGACGGAGACACAAAGGGTTGTGTTGACAGCTGACCTAAGGAGCGGACGGCGCGGAGCGGTGTGTGCAGGGCCGGGGATGGGGAGGGAGGCGAGGGATGCAGAGGCGGCTTGTTAAAGTTCATCAGTTTCCTCAGTCTGTCTTCCGGGCTCCGGGGAAAAAGGAACGCTCGGTTCCGACGCAATTCATGGGGCGGATCAGTCCGCCCGAGCCCACGTCGGGTCCAGAGCCGGGTTCGCCCGCGGGGGCGGACGGAGCCGGTAGAAACACCTCCTCGATCGGTTCCTTTCCTCCGGTTGCGTGCCTGATGCGAGGTCCTTATCCACCACCGCGGCCCTCTGGCCCCGGTGGCGAAGACAGAAACCACGTTTTAATTTGTCCTCCCTCCACCTCGACCGGGAGGTGGGAAATCCCACTGAAATCTCATTTTAAAAAATATAGCTATTTAAAGATGGGGAAGAGTTTGTCCGCAAAAGGTTTTTTGAATGAAACGCCCCTTTTAGAAACCTCCCCTTCCTCTGTACATCTTTTTTTGGGGGGAGGGGGGCGGTGAGTACTTTATCCTGGAATCCTCTTTTGAGTTTTGGAACTGTGTCGGTTTTTTTTCCCCCCCTTTCGGAATATTTCTATGTAGTTTTACAAATCGCAATACTGAAAATTTCAGATAGAGAAAAATTTAAATAATTGTTTTATTAAATTAATATTAGAATTACGTGCATGTAGGCATGTGTTTCAAGGGAAAGATTTAATTAATGAATATTGGGAAGTTATATGCAAAGGATGAAAATTTCAAACACCAGTGGAAAATATGCCCTCTGTTTCAGAGACCCGTATCCCTAATGCCCTAGTTCTTCCTCCACCCAGAGGCAACCACGCTCCTCCATTGTAAATTCTTCTATAAACCTTCTGTTAGAGTAGAATTACATTGTGGAAATAGAGGATGAAAGGAACTGGATATGTAAGACTGAATTGCGTCTCAGTGGTGATGAATCTTAATTTGATATTCACTTATGATAATGTTAGACCCTTTCATTTGGCCTAAGGCACTTATCAGTTAGAATGCTAAAAATCTTAGAACAAGCCTTCAGTGCAAAGCAGAACTATTAAGTGGTTATCTCCCTCCAGTTTCTCCTGGTTTTTATAAGGTTTGTTATTTATAATCTTTGATTTTTCTTCCATTTCGGAGCTCTTTATGAAGCAGAAAATGAGAACTATAGCTATTCTATACAGCGCAGCACATATCTGAAGACATTGAAAGGATATATGAATACTCCCGCTGACAGGAGATAGTATAAAAATTTCAATAGTATGAAGGCCAAGGTTAAGACGTTTGGGCATATCTCTTAGTTCCAGGCTTGGATTTGCCATAAACTAGCTAAATGAACTAACTTTCTCAGAAATGCTTTTATTTCCTCCCCATTTAAATAAAGGAATTGAACCATGTGGCTTCTGAGACACCTTCTAACTCCAAAATTCTGTGATTTTTGGTAAAATGGGAGTTCTGTAGGTGTCCTAAGACTGGGTAAGGATAAACCAGTTGGATCTGTGGGTATTAGTGGAGTGACCAAAAAAAAAAAAAAATCCTAAATGGTAGATTCATAAAGAAGAAGTTGAGATGTTTAAACAACATTCCTGCTTTTATGAGATTGATATCATTGGAGAACAGCTACTTTATTTTCCCACAAAATGTTTGTTTATGCTACTGAAAAACGTCGAACCCTGAATGGGCCTCTGTGTATCACCGTGTATGGCTAAGGAGAGTGAAAATTCTTCACAGCTCATGGTGCCATTTTTAGGGAAATTGCTCTTATCAGACTCTTACTTTTCTTCTTAAAGTGGAAATAAAGTTCATTGACCTACTTCAAAGGAACTTTACCTAATTTAATTAGCGATTCTCAAAAGTATTTAGAATATGAATAATCCTTATAGCCAAGCTATTTTAGTGACTTTATAAATATTCACTTAGAGATCGTGTTCTTAGTAGGAAACTTTTCTAATCTCTAAAACACCTGCAACTGCAAATTCCTAGAGGGGTGCAGGGAGCCGAGAAGTGATTTCAAGGTTATGACAATAAAAAGAGTTAAGTGATTTTAGTCACTATATATGATCTCAGTTAAGGGTTTCAAAAGTACACTGTTACAGAAATCACTCTTGTTAAAGAAAGAGATCTCGTACTTTGAAGATTCAGAGCCAACAACAAAGAATATGATGTATTTAGTCTGAATATCTGTAATATAAATACATTAGAGTGAAGTTTTAGGAGTTGTTCGATTGGGGTGATAAGAATATGAACTGGAAGGTTAGATTTGTAAGGGTGCTGAGAGTAATCTTGATTGACAAAACTAACAAAAACTAAAGAAGATTAAGAATTAGTAATGAAATTCTTCTAAAATGGAATCGTTTTGGTTTTTGTTCAGCTTCCTTCCCATCCTTACCATGTGAATGTGTATTTTTACAAATGTCTTATCATATTGGACATGTTTACTCTGATTTTTTATAAACATTTTTCTATACTTTCTGCTGTTTACAATTAGTTTATTGTATTATAATTTACTTAGCTCTTTCTCTGTTTCATGATTTTCCAGTTTTTTTAAATATATAATGGCTACCCTTATGAATGGGACCTTCTTCTTTAAAACAAACAAACAAACTTAGAATTGTTTCCCTAAAGAGGTAATACAGTGTAGTTCTAAATAGCTGGGATTCAAAATTAAAGGTTCTGTGTCCAAAACATAGCTCCATTCCTATGGCAATATTGGGCAAGTAACTTATTTTCTCAGAGCTTCTTAATCTGTAAAGTAGGTGTAGAAATAACTCTTAATACAGTTAAGATAAAAAAGCAGTAATACATGTAAAAAGCATTTACACATGTAAATGTTAGCTTTTTTTTAATTAGGAAATTTCCTGATTTCTTATAATCTCCAAATTACTTTCCAGAAGGATTACATAAATTTATACTTATTTGTGTGTACTTATTTTAAACATTTATGTTATTGTGACTAATTTGATCAGTGTAAAATTATATCCATTTGTTTTGAATTGCATTCCTTTGATCTTGCATGAGGTGAGAGGTAATTTTTTTTTTCTATAGTATTGCTACAGTTTTCTACTTGAAGAGGTGGAAATTTCATCACCTCAGCCATTTTGAACAAGACTATAAGACAAGCCAATAGGACAGGTCAGTTACAACACTAGTGAGTGAACCAAATTTTCCAATCGTTTCTTTCAGATTAGTTGTAGTTTTCTTGTATTCTCAACTGATGGTGGATTTTATCCATTATTCTTAAAAATATGGCTGTTAAAATTAATGAATAGTGTTCTCTATCAATGCCATTTAAGTGAAAATGCAATCCTTTCTTTTTTCCCTTGAAGGGCGGATTTTTATTAATTAGCATTACTGTGATCCAAATTGGTGGATTTTGGCTAGGAATGCTTCCTAAAATGGGGGGAGAAAAGATCAGAGAGAGAAAGTTTCATGATCGCTAATCATGTTATTTTTTGGCTACCAGTGGGTGATGAAGTTATATCCTCTGACTTGAGTTCTTATACAGTCAAGGTAATTTAGACTACACAAAAGCATGCCCTTGTTAGTTCTGGAGTTCCAGCAGCCCTGATATTTCTGGCAAACACACACCCAACGTGGATAACAGCAGCTCTTTGTGCTCCTGGGCTCCAGGAGGGCTTCCTATTGTGTACTCTTCCTTGCCTCCCATTCTTGACTGCCTGGTGATAGCAGCTCCTCCAAGTCCAGATGTGAAGTCCCACAGGGCTGCCTCCCTGCAGCCCAGCTCTGTGTTTATCCCCACCACCCACCCCTTCGGTGCCTTTGCTTTTGTCCTCTGACATAGGGAATTCACTCTTTTCAAGGCTGTGGTTTCAGATTTTATTTTCAGTTTATCTCTGTGCTTTATGAGTGTCTTCAACAGTCCCTACAGTGGAAACTGTAAGTGTGATTAACAGATTAATGCTTAATCGGCACTGGATAAATGTTTGTTGCTGTGAACCATATCTCGTATGGTCTTCTCTGTTCCTGGACATGTGCTATTTTTATAGTAAAAATAGAAAACAAGCTTGGGTTGTGTGCCGGATTGCTGTGTTTGCCTATCCTACCAAGGTTAGGAGTTAGGGAACCTGCTTGCTTTGGCCGTTTGAACTTGTGTGTTTAGAGGAGATTCTTAATTCTTGTGTCTTTCTTTTCTTCTGTAAAATGGGATGAACAATTAAAGGACTGCTCTAATTATCCACCTTCTGCACAGAATTGTTGTGAAGGTAAAATGAACTAATAAATGTGGGCATGTTTTAGAAGAAAAGGGTGTATGAGTTCACACTGTGTCGTCATAATTACACATTATCACTACACGTCCAGAAGTGTCCATGTCATAATTACATATTATCACTACACATCCAGGAGTGTCTGTGTCTTTGAGGAAGCCCTATCCCAGTGTGGAGCTGTGCTGGGAGCATGGGGTTAGATGAAAATTCTTGGGGTCCAACCCAAATCGTGGGGGTGGGGCCTGTTCTGCATTTTAACAACACTGCTGATACTGACCCAATCCCGTTGGGAGTAGTAAACATTAGTTAATCCCTAGAATAGTATTCTCCTTGTTAAATGTTAGTGGTAAGATAATCCAGAAATACAACATCACTTTTGCATGCTGAGTATGAAATGAAAGTTAGCTATTATCATTCACCTTTTAACCTCTCTGAATGTGATTCAGAGCAGGAATTGTAAACTCAGGTGCCTTGGAGCAGGAAGTTTGCCTGAGTGAAGCAGGGCACCTGTAAAATAATAGGGCATGCCGAATTCTGGTGGGCAAGAAAGACTGAAGGTAGAATGATTTCTGAGGCTACACTGATGTTTTCCCTGTATGTCACTGTTAACCAGATCATTTGATTTTTTTCAAGTGGAACTGAAAATTCATATTTTTATATGAATTTAAATGATGGCAGTAAATTCAGACGGTAAACAATCTGCCCACAGTGCAAGAGACCTGGGTTTGATCCCTGGATCGGGAAGATCCCCTGGAGAAGGGAATGGCAATCCACTTCAGTGTTCTTGCCTGGAAAATTCCACAGGCAGAGGAGACTGGAGAGATACAGTCCATGGGGTCACAAGGAGTCTGACATGACAGAGCAACTAACACACACAATACATTTTAAAGAAAACATATGGACCCAGGAAAACAAATCTGGAAGGCAGATAATTTCCAGCTTCTCAATTAATTGACATGGGTGGGGATTTCCCTAGTGGTCCAGTGGTTAGGACTCCCTACTTTCACTGCAGGGGGTGCAAGTTCAATGCCTGGTCAGGGAACTTAAGATCCTGCATGCTGGCCAGTGTGGCAAAAAAAACCCCGAAAACCCAACAAACAAAAGACAAGAAAACAAGCCCCTGAAAATGGGTGAAAATCTTTGCATTTGGATTATGATGATGACAGAAGAAAGCACTCTGTTCAACATTATTAATAAAGAAATGCTCATGAAAACCATATAGACATATTTCGACTTTCAGGTTATAAAGATTTAGTAAATCAATAATATCTAGCATTGGCAATGGGATAAAGAAATGGTTTCTGTTATACACTATGGACAATTATAACTTGTCTGGAGAGCAATTTGGCATCATGTGTCAAGATTTTAAATGTCTGTACCTATACTGTTCAATGTGGCAGTCCATCACTATGTGTGGCTATTTAAATTTAAATTAATTAGCATTATATAAAACTAAAGATTTGGTTTCTCATTTGCACTAGTCACATTTCAAGTGGTCATTAGTTGTATGCGGTGGGTGGCTACAATATTGGACTGTGATGATGTGGAACTTTTTCTTCATTGGAGAAAGTTCTTATGGATAGCAATGGTCGAACCTCTGAGTCAGAAACTTTCCTTCTAGGAATTTGTTAGAAAGAAATAATTAGACAAATGCATGTAGTAAAAACATCATCTTAAACGTTATTTATAGGAGTAAAAAATTAGAAACAAACTGAATATCATATTTTACTAAAAACTGGGTTGTATTAAACATCCATGAGCTTCCCAGGTGGCTCAGTGGTGAAGAATCCACATGCCAATGTAGGAGACGTGGGTTCAATCCCTGGGTTGGGAAGATGCCCTGGAGTAGGAAATGGCAACCCACTGCAGTATTCTTGCCTGGAAAATTTCATGTACAGAGGAACCTGGCAGGCTACAGACCATGAGGTCATTAAGAATCAGATATAACTGAACGACTGGGTACACACACACACACACAAATATCCATGATACATTGTTATGTGACAATATCCCTATTGCAGAATCATTTTATTTATTTGGGTAGATAACTTAGGTACGCAGAAATTAAGTGTTAGTCGCTCACTTGTGTCTGACTCTTTGCAACCCCATGGACTATAGCACAGCAAGCTCCTCTGTCCATGGAATTCTCCAGGCAATAATACTGGAGTGGGTTGCCATTCCCTCTCCAGGGGATCTTCCCAACCCAAGGATCAAACCTGAGTCTCCTGAATTGCAGGCAGATTCTTTACCATCCAACCACCAGGGAAGCCCACGTAGAGATTAGGGGAACAAATTTTGTCCTCCAGCAAATGATTGTAGTTATGACAAAGCTCTGCCTTTTTAGCCTGTATCTCTTCTCATATTAGACTTGGTTGACTTTCACAAAAGAGCAAGCAGAGACACTTGACAGTTCTGCAGGCTGCATCAGTATCACTGGGGCTCCTGTTAGAAATTCAGAGGCTCAGACTCCATTCCAAACATCCTGAATCAGAATCTCTCGAAGGGCCCAGGGATCTGTGTAATAACAAGCTCTCTACTTCCTGCCGGTATCTGCCTCCTATCACTGATCTCTCAAGCTTTGTTTTATCTTGGCCAAGTGCGATCTCCTTGAACTCGATCCAGGCCCCGTTTGTGGTGCTTCAGAGGCGGCAGTGAAGAAAACTAGCAAACATCCCTGTCCTGATGGGAATCACACAATAAGCAAAAGAAATAAGCGAGTTAAATATGTTGTCTTTTAGGCAGTGAGAAGCTCTGGGGAGGAAAAATGAAGCAGAAAGAGAACTTAGAAAGTGAGATGGGAGTTGAGATTCTCTCCAGGGTGTGACTGAGAAGTGACATCTAAGTGAGGACCTGAAGGCTGGGAGGGACGGAACTCTTGGAAATTTGGAGGCAGAGCATTCTTGGCAGGGCTCAAATCCTCGGAGGGATAACTGGGAGGCCACGGCCGGAAGAGCAGAGGCAAGTGAGGGAGTAAGGGGGATCAGATGAGAGCCTCCAAGGAGATCTTCTGGCTTCAGAATCTTTGTTCTCTCTAGTGTACTCCACTCCTCGAACTCTTTGGTTAATCAGTTTGTAATGAGATCAGACATCCTTAAATTCACTGTTTTTCAGCGTGATCTGTCAACACCTGCCTTATTCGCCTGGGGTGCTTGTTAAATGTGGATTACTTGTCCCTGCGGAATTAGAGTTTCTAGGCTGGGACCCTGGAATGTGTGTTTTAACGATCTTCTCAGGTGGTTTTTATGGGCACACAAGTCTGAGAACCACTCCTCACGTTTATCATTTTGCAAGTTTAGCTTCTAGAAAGGAGGTGTGTCTAAAATTCTCACCACTGCCTGTGGAGGTCATAATGAGAAAATGTAATTGATCCAGTGTCTCATTTACTTCCTGCATTTTAAGACTGATTAAATTGATACTACTTATAGTAAGTTTATGTGTATACCTCTGTGGAGTATTCGGGGATGGTAAGATTATTGTCATAATTGTTACCACATCAGAGGGTGCGGAACCTTTTCACTTGAGGCTTCTGTCCTCCCCCTCATCCAATCAGTTTTTTTTTTTTTTGGAAAGGGTGAATTTCAATTTATTTGATTGTTTAAAATCATATTTTCTTTTTTACTTCTTTTCTGTTTTTTCTCTCTCTCTGCCTCTTGTTTCTTTGCTCGTTCCTCTTCCCTTCTCCTTGAAATCTAACTATCTTAAACACCATTAATGTTTTGGTCACCATTTTCTTACACATTTCCATGCATAGTTATATATATATATTCACCAACACAAATAATTTTACATAATAGGGTCGTATGTTTTTTAAGAAAACTAGTCACATCTTTTAAGAAATTCATTGTTGTGTGTGCATAGTCGCTTATTTGTGTCTGAGCAGCCCCATGGACTGTAGGCCGCCAGGCTCCTCTGTCCATGGGATTTCCCAGGCAAGAGTACTGGAGTGGGTTGCCATTTCCTTCTCCAAGGGATCTTCCTGACTCAGGGATCAAACCTGTGTCTCCTGAATTTGGCAGGCAGATTCTTTATCACTGAGTCATCTGGGTTCAGGGAGTCTAAATTACCTCTTTAACCTCCCTTTTCACTTCCACAGTGTGGCCAGTCTGCTCTTTATTTTGTTAAACTTCTTCTGTGATCATGGAAACATATGTATATTGTATATCTTCAATATCTTATATATACTGTTGTATTTTATATATATATAATCATAATTATATATAAAATTTCTTTTTTCTTAATACTTAATGAAACACAAGATATACCTATAAGTCAAATGGTATAGCTCTTGTTTATTCGTTTCAATGACTGCATAATGTTCTGTGATATACATATTACACAGTTAAACAACCATTAACTTCACCAGAGGATGTTTATTTATACCAAACAAGAAACCAGAATTGTATACTAAATGACAGGCATATCTGATTATATAATTTTAAAACATTTTTGTAAAGCAAAAAGAGAACTGTAAACAAATACCATAGACAAATGTTCAGTTCAGTTCAGTTCAGTCGCTCAGTCGTGTCCGACTTTCCGCGACCCCATGAATCACAGCACGCCAGGCCTCCCTGTCCATCACCAACTCCCGGAGTACACTCAAACTCATGTCCACAGAGTCGGTGATGCCATCCAGCCATCTCATTCTCCGTCGTCCCCTTCTCCTCCCGCCCCCAACCTTTCCCAGCATCAGAGTCTTTTCCAGTGAATCAACTTGTCACATGAGGTGGCCAAAGTATTGCAGTTTCAGCTTTAGCATCAGTCCCTCCAATGAACATCCAGGATTGATCTCCTTTAGAATGGACTGGTTGGATCTCCTTGCAGTATAAGGGACTCTCAAGAGTCTTCTCTAACACCACAGTTCAAAAGCATCGATTCTTCGGCGATCAGCTTTCTTCACAGTCCAACTCTCACATCCATACATGACCATGGGAAAAACCATTGCCTTGATTAGACGGACCTTGGTTGGCAAAGTAATGTCTCTGCTCTTTAATGTATTATCAAGGTTGGTCATAACTTTCCTTCCAAGGAGTAAGCGTCTTTTAATTTCATGGCTGCAGTCAGCATCTGCAGTGATTTTGGAGCCCCAAAAAATAAAGTCTGACACTGTTTCCACTGTTTTTCCATCTATTTCCCATGAAGTGATGGGACCAGATGCCATGATCTTTGTTTTCTGAATGTTGAGCTTCAAGCCAACCTTTTCACTCTGCTCTTTCACTTTCATTAAGAGGCTTTTGAGTTCCTCTTCACTTTCTGCCATAAGGGTAGTGTCATCTGCATATCTGAGGTTATTGATATTTCTCCCAGCAATCTTGATTCCAGCTTGTGCTTCTTCCAGCCCAGCGTTCCTCATGATGTACTCTGCATATAAGTTAAATAAGCAAGGTGACAATATACAACCTTAACGTACACCTTTTCCTATTTGGAACCAGTCTGTTGTTCCATGTCCAGTTCTAACTGTTGCTTCCTGACCTGCATACAGGTTTCTCAAGAGGCAGGTCAGGTGGTCTGGGATTCCCATCTCTTTCAGAATGTTCCACAGTTTATTGTGATCGACACAGTCAAAGGCTTTGGCATAGTCAATGAAGCAGAAATAGATGTTTTTTTGAAACTCTCTTGCTTTCTCCATGATCCAGCGGATGTTGGCAATTTGATCTCTGGTGCCTCTGCCTTTTCTAAAACCTGCTTGAACATCTGGGAGTTCACGGTTTACATACTGCTGAAGCCTGGCTTGGAGAATTTTGAGCATGACTTTACTAGCATGTGAGATGAGTGCAATTGTGCGGTAGTTTGAGCATTCTTTGGCATTGCCTTTCTTAGACAAATGTTAGGTTGAAAAAAAAATCATTGCATATGCAGAGAAAAAATTACCATCTGGTATATAAGAAAGTCTTCACAAAATGATAATAAAATTATTTTCTACAGCATAATTTTAAAACAGTTTAAAAATGCTGTGATTAGGTCATTCACAGAAGCACAATTCCAAATGGTCAAAAATATGAAAAATGCTTAACTTTATCAGTTATTTGGAAATGCAAGTTAAAAATAATAGTAAGCTGCACTTGATACCTACCTGATATTAATATAGATCTTTAATTCACATTAAAATTTCCAAAATCAGTTTTCTTTATTCACTGAAAATCGATGCAGAAACTTTTTTCTCAGAAGTTATACTAAAGTTGTAAAGCATAATTATTTTCCAAGCTTTCTCATTTGCTCAGAGGATTTGAGGAGAGATTGACTTTTATTCCCTTTTAGACTCAACTCATAGCACAAGGCCCTGGAAAAGGAAATGGCAACCCCCACCAGTATTCTTGCCTGGGAACTCCCGTGGACAGAGGAGCCAGGTGGGCTTTCGTCCATGGGTCACAAAGAGTCAGACACGGTTTAGCAACAAACAGCAGCAACAACATAGTACAAGAGATGAGAACAGAGCTCAGAAAAGTGAAGAGTGAGGTCAATTGTAGGACTTTCTTCTTTTCCAAAAAGTTTTCTTCAATTTGAAAGCAGACATTGTGGATTTTAGAGCCCGAGATCGATCCTAAAAGGAAAACAGGGTTTTACCTGACTCCCCAAGGTCACCTGGCTACTCCGTCATCCTTTCTGGCTTTCTGTCCTGTTCCTCAGAATCTTCTCATACCTTTAGCTGCAGCTAGTATAGAGAAATCACATTTCAAGAATGTTTCCATTTCCCCAAAAGAATTGAATAGACAGCATTTAAACAAATTATATTGTCATGGAGATTTTAAGTAGAAATAATAACATATGAGAACAGTATAAAAAATCAGCAAAGACGCATATCACTTACAATCCTACTACCCTTACAAAATGAACTGCTTTTCCAACTTTACCTCAAGTACTTACCTATATGCATGAATGATTTTGCAAATGATAACATTTCACTAAGGTTTCCAAGATCTTTTGGCAACTTTGACTTTCAGGACTTTCACGCTAGTCTGCTTGACTCTGGTCCTCTCTTCTGATCTGTTTTTCATACCTGTCATTTCTAAGCCTTGAACTTTGTTTCATATCAGTTTCAACCTGGATCAGATGCCTTCCTTAGCATTTCCCCTAAATATTAGTATTCTGTTCTAATGCATGAAAGAGAACAGAAAGCTAAAGAAGTTAAACTAATTAATTCCTTATTTTTCCAAAATATATGGGGAGAGGGTTGGGGAAGCACTTCTTGGTGCTTGGTGATGTCGTCAAGGACTCAGGTTCTTTCCATCATTTTCTGCTATCCTTAGTTGTTTGGTGTTTGTTTTCCACCTTGTCCTTTCATGTACTCAGGTGTCAGCAGCACATTCAAGCCTTGCAAGGTTCTGACTGGAGTCAGGAAAAGGTTCTACTTCTTCAAGTTAAATACTTTCTTAAGAGTTTACCCACATACGTAGATGTCCCAAATCCCATTGGTTAGAATTTATCACATACTCATGTGTAAGCTTTTCATACTGTTCATGGGATTCTCATTGAATCCCATTCTCAAAAGACCCCAATGCTGGGAAAAATTGAGGGCAAGAGGAGAAGGAGGTGACAGAGGATGAGATGGATGGCTGGCATCTCTGATTCAATGGACATGAGTTTGAGCAAACTCTGGGAGATAGTGAAGGACAGGGAAGCCTGGTATGCCGCAGTCCATGGGGTTGCAAAGCATCAGACACGACTTAGCAACTGAATGACATATGTCAGCTAGTTACTGATGAGGAAAACAGAAATGCCACGACTGGTGTAGAATAATGAAGATTCACTCCAGAGCTTGGGGAAAAGTCTCCTCTCTGAGGTAAGCGTGAATAACCCACACGTTTTAATAAGGAGAAAGATCAGGAAATGGTTCAGTTATACAACTAGCAGTATGTGTCATGAAATCCAATTTCCTCAGTTCCCTTCAAGGCTTTTTATAATCTGACCTCATGATAATCAAATATAAAACCTCTGTTTTAGACAAGCCAATCAGTTGTCTTTCCTGCCTTTCTCATATGCCTTCCTACCTGTGGCTTGTCTCACTTTTCCCTTAGAAATCTCTTCCTATTCCCTAGTGCTGGCTGTGGCTATTTAAATTAAAATTAATTACAGTTAAATTAAAAATTCAGTTCTTCAGTCATACTAATTGCATTTCAAGAGCTTAATGGCCACGTGTAGCTAGTGTCTATTGTACTAAATATCACAGTTACAGACTATTTCCACCACTTTAGAAAGTTCTGTTCGGACAACACTAAAGTCTGGCAAATCATATTTAAACAGTGTTTGCCAAACTATAGGCCACTTATATCAGAATCAACTAGAGATATGTATTTTCCCCCCAGCTTTATTGAGCATACAGCACTGTATAGTTTAAGGTGTACCTCATAGTGATTTAACTTATTTGACTGATTTGACCTCGTGAAATGATTACCAAAAAAGTTCAGTGAACAGCCATCATCTCATACAGATACAAAATTAAAGAAAAAAAATTGTTTTCCTTGTGGTCAGAATACTTAGGGTTTATTGTCTTAACTACTTTTGTAACATACAGAAGTGTTAATTATACTTACCATGTTGTCCATCATGTCCTTAGTACTTATTTATCTTATAACTACAAGTTTGTGACTTTTGACTGCCTTCATCCAATTCCTGATCCTCTCATTCCCTACCTCTGGTAACCATAAATTTGTTTCTTTTCCTATGAGTTTGTTTGTTGGTTTGTTTTTGAAGTATAATTGACCAAACTATGTTAGTTCCTGTAATAGAACATGGTGATTCGATATTTCTATACCTTTCAAAATGATCACCTCAGTGTTTGTTACCATCAATCACTATACAAAGAAAGGACATAATTATCAGCTTTATTTCCCACGCACATTTCATACCTGTGGTCCATGTATTTTGCAATTGAAAGGTTGTACCTCTTTATCTCCCTCACTTATTTCTCTCTTTCCCCCACTCTCCTCTGGCAACCTCCTGTTTGTTCTCTGTATGGATGAGTGTTTCTGTTTGTTCATTTGTTTTGTTTTTTATATTTCAAATATAAGTGAAATCACACAGTATTTGTCTTTCTCTGTTTGACTTATTTCGGTTAGCATAGTTCTCTCTTTATCCATCTGTGTTTGCAAAAGGCAAAGTTTTGTGTTTTTTTTAATGCCCGAGTAGTATTCCATTGTATTTATATGTATCTCCCATGTCTTCTTTATCCATTCTTCTATTGATGGACACTTAGGTTGCTTCTTACCTTGGATGATGCAAATACTACTGCAGTGAACATAGATGTGCATGAATCTTTTTAAAATAGTGCTTTTGTTTTCTTCAGAAAAATACCCAGAAGTAGAACAGCTGGGCTGTATGGTAGTTCTGTTTTAGTTTTTTGAGCAATCTCTGTACTGTTTTGCATCGTGGCTTCACCAATTCATATTCCCACCAGCGTTATATGAGGGTTCTCTTTTCTCCACATCCTCACCCACACTTGTTTGTTGTGGTCTTTTTTGATGGCAGATATTCTAACAGTGTGACGAATATCTCATTGTGGTTTTTGTTTGTATTTCCCTGATAATTAGTGCTGTGGAGCATCTTTCATGTGCCTATTGGCTATCTGTAGGTCTTCTGTGGAAAAACTTCTATTCAGATCCTCTGCCCATTTTTTAATTGGGTTGTTTTTTAAAAAAATTGAGTTGTATGAGTTCTTTGTATATTTTGGATATTAACTACTTATTGGATACTTGAAGTTGCTGTTTAAATGTAGATACCAAGCTCTAAGTGTTTAGCCCCAGGCCACTTTTATGCCTCCAGAAGTAGAAGAAACTAGATCACAATGAGGTCTAGTTTAGTTTATTTCCTTTATGGAAGTATCCTAAATATTGGTGTTTTTATTAATTTTCTGCTTCTCTAAACTTGTAGTTTATGTGTCAAAATTTTAGATTTTCATTATAGATATTTAGTATCTCTATTTCAGAAAGATTTTTTTTTTCTGAATATAGGAATGTAAGTCCCTTGAGAAGAGATACTATGGCATTTTCCATAATGTCTAATACAGTGTTGGGTACATAGTAAGTACAAAGTATTGACTGATTAATTATATTCTACAGAATTGACATATACAGTCTGTATTTAGTTGGCAATTCTTTGAAATGTCATAAAACTGTGTGTGGTATTGGGGAAAGAAGATAGATGATGGTAAAAGTATTTCCACAATATTTTTCCTCAATTTCATTTGTTAGAAATGAACCTGAAAACTTTCTGCTTAGATTTCTAACAAATATTACATGATGATGTTCCCTGTGCAAGTTTGGGTTTGCAGCATTTTTTTAAAATGGCCATTTTAAACATGCTCTGATCCCTTGGTTCTCCTGTGGAACATAAACTAATCAAACCACCAGAATGATAGCTGAAAGAGAAACTTGTTGCAACTGAACTCCCCACATGAATCAGGGTTTACTTCCTATCTAGAGAATCCAGTAACTATTCTCCTCTATTTTAATGATTTAATAATCACATGAAAATTGTTGGAGCAGGAAGTTAAGGTCTTGGTATATTAGAGATATTAGACATATCTTTACCAGTTGCAGCCCAGTGAAAGATCAAGTTAGACTAATAATTAATATTAGTAATAGTCATATTACTAGTAATGGGAGTCATGAACAGCAGCATCTCATTTAATGTAAAGACTAAATGTAAGGAATGCTTCTCTTACATTCTTTGTGCATAATTTCACAGATTGTATTATTCTATGGGTTGACATGAAAACAACAGCATTCTCTGGTAGGCTCATTACCTTATAATACAAAGTGAAAGTGAAAGTTGCTCAGTCGTGTCCAACTCTTTGAGATGACATGTCCTATACAGTCCATGGAATTCTCCAGGTCAGACTACTGGAGGGGGTAGCCTTTCCCCTCTCCAGGGGATCTTCCCAAACTAGGGATTGAACCCACGTCTCCTGCATTGCAGGTGGATTCTTTACCAGCTGAGCCACAAGGGAAACCCAAGAATACTGGAGTAGGTAGCCTCTCCCTTCTCCAGCAGATTTTCCCGACCCAGGAAATGAACCAGGGTCTCCTGCATTGCAAGCGTATTCTTCACCAACTGAGCTATCAGGGAAGCCACCTTATAATACAAAATTAATCTAATTTATTTTTCAAGAAATGAAATCTTTATTGAACAAATAACTATTTTCCACTGGAGACTCCTGATATATTTTAATGTTCAGACTGTTGATTTATTTATTGGATTTATTTATTTGTTGGATTCCAAAACAGTCACCTTTCTGAGATAATGGATCAATGCACAAAGCAGGATGCCTAGTACAAAATCATCCCTCAGGAAATCTCAGTTCTTTTTCCTCATCAGACTTGCTGAATGACATGACTCAGACTTCATCGTGTGTGTGTGCGTGTGTGCTAAGTTGCTTCAGTCGTGTCCGACTCTTGTCTGGACTGTAGCCCGCCAGGCTCCTCTGTCCATGGGATTCTCCAGTCAAGAATACTGGTGTGGGGTTGCTATTTCCTCCTCCAGGGAATCTTCTGACTCAGAGATTGAACCCACATCTCCTCCTTGACAGACAGATTCTTTACCATAGCGCCACCAAGGGAAGCCAAGCTAAAACTGAGAAGCGGTGTGGTAATACAATTGCTGCTGCCAATTATTACTTCAAAGCCTTAAAAAAATAAGTGCAGGTCAAACACCAACTTTACGGTGAAATTATGGTGTCTATTTGCAGTACGTGAACTTTAGCTTCCCAAGGGTAAACATCTGTCTCGTAATCTCTCATGTAAAGGTAAAGTGCATGCGTGCTAAGTTGCTTCAGTCGTATCTGATTCTGTGACCCTATGGACTGTAGCCTGCCAGGCTCCTCTGTCCATGGGATTCTCCAGGCAAGAATACTGGAGTGGGTTGCCATGCCTTCCTCCAGGGGATCTTCCCAACTCAGGGATGGAAACTGCGTCTCCTTCATTGGCAGGTGGGTTCTTTACTACTAGTGCCAGAATAGCAATTAATATTAAATGTTTTGCTTGGCAACTAATATTACCAAGTTTTTCCTTTTCTAGAAAAGTTAGACTATGTTAAAATCACCTTTATGCCCCTTGTTCATATAAATGGAGCAATCTAATATTAGGGGAGATATTTTCATAGTATTTTGGTCAAAAGATGTACAGAAGCTGTTGGATATTGGCAGGTATTAAAAGCACAATCTAAAGCTAAAGCTCTTTTGGAGTCTCGAAGTGTAGTGTCTGAGTTATGGTATTTCAAATATCCTAAGTGTTTGAGGTTTTTTGCCATCATAAAGAGTCTGAGTCAGTGGTATGCCTTATCTCAATTCTACCTCCAGAACAGGAAATGTGACAGGACAGTGAAATGCATCCCCTAGTTATGTATCTGGAATATCAGAGAGAAAGTATGTGTATATGTCAGAGAATATGCATAGGGCTTCCCTGGTGGCTTGGTGGGTAAAGAACCCACCTGCCAATGCAGGAGATACAGGTTCAATCCCTGGGTCAGAGAAGATCCCCTGGAGGAGGACATGGCAACCCACTCCAGTATTCTTGCCTGGAGAATCCTAAGGACAGAGGAGCCTGGTGGGCTACAGTCCATGGGGTCACAAAGAGTCAGACATGAGTGAAGTGACCGATCACAAAAATAACATTCATGGGCACAAAACATAACCTTTAATAAAAAAACAACCAGAAAAGTCTTTATGATCCAAATATACTTTTCTGACTAGTCCTTTCCTATTATTTAACAATTTAATTTATAGCAGGGATTAATAATTTTACCCAGTAAATTAATAAAAGTTAATGTACACTTCATCAGGCATTGCACACATATTATTTCTAATATTCACAACAGCCTTGTAAAGTATTCTTCATTGTCCTTCTTTTTATAGCTAAGAAAACTAAGGCTCTGAAAGGCTGTAGTAAATTTTGTAAGCTCCTGTAGGTAGTAAGTAGAAAAGTCAGAACTCAAATCTAGGGCTGGCTAATTCAGAATCTTTGTTCTTTCTTCTATGTCACATTCTTGGGTGCCTGTCTTGTGACTCAACTAGAAGGTAAGATCTGAGTATAAGAAGGTGTATCTTATGGAAAACATTGCTGCTCTTGCTGAAGATGGCATCCATAGGTGCTCAAGGGCATATTAACTCTTTCAGGCCATCAAGGGACCATTCAGTACCTAATTTTTGAGAAATAGGCTGTACCAAGGCCGTATCTTGGTTGCTGAGGAGCATAATGGAGGTCAGGTCTTGGATTTACTCACCAAACTTGAAATCTCTGTGACTCGAAGCACTTTATCTCTTTTGCTCACTACTGTGTCTCTGCACCTAGAACAAGCACTTAGTTCTCCTCGATAAATATTTGTCAACGAATAAATGCATGACCTCTGTAGGGACCTGTGAGCTTTCTTCTATGGCTGTGGAATCTGTCCTTCACCTGGGTCAAGCTTCTTTCAGATCTACGCCACTGACTTCAAGGGAGGGGAGAGGGAGGGTAGATGGAACAGCATAAGCTGATCAGTTCTACTGGAAATACCATGATGAGGCCCAGGCACTACAGAAGCTAGATCAGTAGCATTATCTTCTGCATAAAGGATGGTAATATGGAAAAATAAAACTGAAACAATACTGTGGCAGAAATGAAAGGAGATGCCCTTGATTTTCCCTTCTTTTTGAGTTTTACAAAATAGTGATGTCTCTGTATGCATCTCTCATGCATGAAGGATGAACATGCATCCTTCATGCATGTTAAGTTTATCATCATATTTACTTATTTACAAATTGACTTATGTAATTTAGGTAACATGAACTTTAAATTTGTCAATAAATATCCTAGCTAATAAGAAATAATTCAAAGCCATCTGTTTCCAGGATAAGATTGTGTAGTGGAAGAGAACCATGGAATTGAAAGTCTGGAAAAAGTGTTTTGAAAAATGGGACAAATCTTTCCTACCGTTTAAATATTACAATTAATTTTGCTCATTTGATTTTAAATTGATAAGTCTTTCAAAATCAAAATAGCATGGACTTACTTAGATACCGGGACTTCCCAGGTGGCGCTACTGGTAAAGAACC
Organism: Moschus berezovskii; assembly: GCF_049115385.1. Classification (NCBI taxonomy): domain Eukaryota; kingdom Metazoa; phylum Chordata; class Mammalia; order Artiodactyla; family Moschidae; genus Moschus; species Moschus berezovskii. The sequence goes on along the minus strand of NC_142487.1, from coordinate 3,643,123 downwards.
TGCCTGCCAGTTCAGGAGACATAAAGAGACATGGGTTCCATCTCTGGGTTGGGAAGATCCCCTGGAGGAGGGTATGGCATCCCACTTCAGTATTCTTGCCTGGAGAATCCCATGGACAGAGGAGCCTGGCAGGCTACAGTCCGTAGGGTCACAGAGTCAGATACGACTGAAGCGACTTAGCACGCACGCACTTTAGATACCTCTGCATGGGAGATTAGGAGATAGCTGTTTACCCTTGGGAAGCTAAAGTTCACGTATTGCAAACAGACACCATAATTCCACCGTAAAGTTGGTGTTTGACCTGTACTTATTTTTTTAAGGCTTTGAAGTAATAATTGGCAGCAGCAATTATAATATCACACTGCTTCTCAGTTTTCGTTTGAATAAAAAGTAATTGCTGCATCAAATATGTTTGTCATTTCCTTAAAAATAATTTTTCTCTTTAGTTTTCCTACTGAGCAAGAAGTTAATATCCAGTGGGGTTAACAGAAATCTCCATTGGGCAGGAAATTAACAATAAAATTCAAGCTAATAAGTCTTCACCAAGTACCTATAATTAGAATGGTGCCTTAGAGAGAGAGAAAGAGAGGAAAATAAAGAATTATTCGTGACCATGGGGAAGCCTATACAATCTAGTTAAGACAGTTTTGTGGCTTGTTGTTTTGTAGATTCATATCTAATTTTATTTAAATCATGTTTCTGGAATCATTACTCATATAGTAAAAGATTTATATAACATAATATGGAAGCATGTTATTTATTCTGTTGCCAAATACCAAAATTATAACAATTCAGTTGAACTGATATCTAGTGGAAATTTAGTGTCCATTTTTTTTTTTTTAGTGTCCATTTTTTAAACTAGAAGACATTTTAAACTTTGTTCATGAAGTATTGAATATAAAATTCAAAACAGTGCTAGTGATGTTAAGGAAATCCTGGTATGAGCCTTAAATTTGTTAGTAAAACTTCATGGACATTAAGTATTCAATTCGTATCCTTTTTTTTTTTTTGGTAGAACAAATATTAATTTTAGTAAATAAGTTCCTTTTTAGAGGTTCTTTAGGGTGTTCATTGGAAGGACTGATGCTAAAGCTGAAACTCCAATACTTTGGCCACCTCATGCGAAGAGTTGACTCACTGGAAAGGACTCTGATGCTGGGAGGGATTGGGGGCAGGAGGAGAAGGGGACGACAGAGGATGAGATGGCTAGACAGCATCACTGACTTGCTGGATATGAGTTTGAGTGAACTCTGGGAGTTGGTGATGGACAGGGAGGCCTGGTGTGCTGCGATTCATGGAGTCGTGGAGAGTCGGACACGACTGAGCGACTGAACTGAACTGAACTGATGTAGTAAATATAAGGTATGAGAAATTATCATTTAGAGAGAAAATGAGTGAAAGCTTATTTTGACCTTCAGTTGATGTTTAAAACACACTTACACTCATTTGTGTAATAAACTACTATTTTACTATAATGTATATAGATTATATTGAGAAATGATAAGCATTTAAAGTATCAGATCAAAGAGCATTTTCTTAAAAATATATCTTCTTATAAATTTCACTCTAGAAATTTGATTTCCTGCCAATTTTTCATCAGTGAAAGCTATGCACACTCAAATTTGGCCCTTGATATATGTTTCTTATTGTTATTTAGTCGCCAAATCGTGTCTGACTCTTTGCAACTGCATAGACTATAGCCTGTCAGGCTGCTCCGTCCATGGGATTTTCCAGGCAAGAATACTGGAGTGGGTTACCATTTCCTTCACCAGAAGATCTTCCCAACCCAGGGATCGAACCCATATCTTCTGCATTTGCAGGCGGATTCTTTACCACTAAACCACCAGGGAAGCCCATGTTCCTTATTAGGTACAGTAATAAAAAAAGTAGTAAGACTAATCAGTGCCATATTTATCATAAATATGTTATCTTTTTAAAAGACAACATAATTTTTTTTAATTGAATGGAGTTAAATTTCCTACCTGATTTATGGGTCACAAGATAAAGAAGATATACGGTAAGGAAAGAAAAAAAAAAAGAAAGGACTTAAAGAACAGCTACAACTTATTACTTACATATTAATATTTTGGCTTCAAACTCTGTTACTCCATTATATTAGGGCCTATTAGTCTGCTGAATTCTGACACATTGTATTTATTGTTGTTGATACAGAGTTTTGTTTTTATCTTATTTAGAAGCTAGCTTTCCAGAAACTTCTGTGCATGAGAAGTCTGTTCAGAGTTGACTTTTGTTGGTAGAACTCTGTTTTGAACTGTTGAGAGATACTTTCCCCTTAACTCTTGTATTAAGTTAAAGTATTAGCATATACATCCTATTGCAATGATGTAGAAATAAAACCGACTGATTAAAAATAGTCGTAAGTCACAATTTTCTCTCTGCTGAGAACTAGAGATTTAAATCTCTGAAAACACTCGTGTGTGTGTGGGATGGTTATGATAGATAGTCCAGCTGTCTTTGTGTGTGTTTCATTTAAATGTAAATTTATCTTAGAGACTCTAAAGATGAGCTCAGAAGGTAGAGAATTTTAATTTGAATAGTCATTTACTTCTTTTTTCATGAATAGTGAAATTCCCATTTTATACTAAAGAAAATAAAACTTGTTAAAAAGACAATACTCAACTAGCTTATTTTTAAGTTTCTTAATGGATTATTAATTTTTCTCTTTAGCAGTTTTTCTAATTTATAAATTCTATTGAAGGAAAATTAATTTATATGTTTTAAAAGCACATACAGCAATAATTCAACAATTTTCAGTATGATGTTGAGTAGTATTTTGTAGTATAAGTTGTCAAAATACACTTCAAATAAATCTGAGATGTTAAAAAAGCTATTGAGGTTCGCAGAAGCACACTGACATATGTATCACACACATGCATAACACACAAATCTACATACAGTGCTATGCATATGTTTAGTCTGAAAACTTAGTCTGATACTGTAATTTTAACTCAACTTTCAGGAACAATTTCTGAGAACAAGTTTTTGAAAAAGTTTCTAGTTATTATTATTCACTTTAAGACAAAAGGTCAAGATTTAAAGTTTTGTTATTTGGCTTCATTTTATACCTATTTTTTGGCGTTGTGTCAGCTGCCATGAATGCTCTCTTAATGGAGGTTATTAGTGCTGACTTTTTCTACTTCCCTACAATAAAACAGGCCATTTGTGTGAGTTGCTGTTGATTGCATATTTTGAAGTCATTTTTTGAAGACATTACTAGCCTGTGATTATCTTGTGTAAAAAGAAAAAAACAAATAGACAAAAAAACTCTTTGATCTACCCTGACCTTTCTATATGTAAATTTTGAAAGAGTGGCACTGTAGCATACCATTCATTGACATTTCCAAAGTAATGTTGTCAAAAGGATGATAAAGTTTACTAAAGGAATTGCTATTCATTGGTTGATAAAATTTACTTAGGTCACATAAATGTAACTACTTTCCAAGAAACCACTGTAGTCATGGGAAGAAAAGACCTTTGTTTAATCTAAATATTTTTCTTTTATACAATTAGGAAATGTAAAGGAGTGTTTTTTGAGTATTTTGAGAGGGTTTGAATTTTTATTTATGCCATTTTTAATATACAGGTTTCTATAGAGTGCTTGCAAATTTTAAGACATAATTCTGCATATTTTCCTTTAATTAATAGTTGATCTTCAGAATTTAAAACCTAATAGGGGTGTGAAATGTGTATTCACAGCAGTATCCTAACTTACAGATTCTGTGATATGAGGTCATATATATTGGTTTATAATCAGAATCAGTCAGTAATTCCTTTTTTTGGTAGTTTGTCATTGGTGAAAAGTGTTCCTGGGTTACAAACCACAAGACTCTACAAGGTGATAGCCCAGTGGTCAACCTGGAGAAAATGAGTGTAATAAATCAGTTTTCTCTGGGTTCATTTCTATTTTGTGTCATGGTTTAAGAAAAAAAAAAGATGAACATAAATCAGTGTGAATACTTTAAATTATCCCACCTAGTAAACCTCCATGCCATGCCTCAGATATAGGCACTGGGTTTTCAGAGGTATTTTCCTTTCAACAATTGCTATACAGTAACTTCCTCTTTTAACTTTTTATAAGGACCTTTTCTTTCAGTAAATTAGATGGTATTGAGGTGGGGGGTGGTATAGTCATTATAAGAGGTTTATACCTTACACTCCGGGATGTTACCTGGTAACCAAAAATGTTATCTGAATGTATTTCTGTAGTGCCCGGCAGGGTGGGGGATGGGGAGAATGAAACTTGAATCAGTGACCATCTGGCCCAGATTTGCCTGATTTCCTGTGCATTGCCCTTTGTTTCAGCCAGACAATGGATTGTTCCTTTTACTGATAAGAACTCTGTTTGATGACTTTGTGCTGAATAAGCAGGTTTGGTTTGGGATTTCAAGCATAAACTCATATTGAGGGGATTTCTGTTGTTTTGACAGCCTTAACTGTCTTCATTTATTACAAAAATATTCTTAAGGTTCTTTTCTATAAGTTTAATAAATTGGTCGGATTGCAGACAAGTCAAAGAAAATAATTGGGAGTGTAGCTTTCTGGTTTCATACTACCTATCTCAAAGATGGAAATTTTCCTGGTTCTTAGTTTTCAAAATTAATCTCTCTCTCTGATTGTGATTTTTGATAAATCTTTATATATTCTCTCTTCTGTATGCCTGAACTTGAATTTTCCACTTGAACCTTTGATGATTTAAATTTAATGTCCTAAAGTCCAGGCTGCGCTTTTATAATGTGCTTATATAAACGGTTAAGCTTTCTGAGGCATCTGTTACCACATATCTGCAAATTACATCTTAGGGTGTTAGAGCTATTTTCCTTACTTTACATGCTACAAAATCATCACAAGACTGTTAAAAAAAAAAAAAAGGTGGTTACAGATTACAAGCAGGGTCCTTTGTTGCCCAGCATTATAAGTAAATCAACCATCAGCTATTGTAGGTTATCTCAGAAACAGTAGTGATCAGAGTGTGGTTAAATGTCACTTTTCCAGAAGACAGGAGGAAATGTCAGTGGTAACATTTTGCTATGTGACCAAGAAATATAAAAATACTCACTTTTAACTTTTGAAGTGTTAAGAGGCTTGTTGGCAGAGTGGAGTCAACCTTTTAGTTTGACTCCTCTCTTTACAGCTGAATTGCCATCTAGCAATCCAATACAGAATTTTCTCCAGACAGCTTTTTCTGAAACCAGTTATAACTTTAAAAATCAAGCTTCTGACCAAAAGGAAATCTGATCTTCTTTGAGATCTAATCTGTAATGCTTTTGTGTAGATAAAGGAATGTTCTTTAGGTAGAATCAATGGTAAGAAAAAAGCTTTTTAATAGTTAGTTCCGCTGGGAGGTAATTATGGAGCAGCTGGGACCACACAGCACCACGCACTGTCATTTGCTGTAATTAATTTTAGGTCCGCTTGCAGTGAAAGTGAGGAACAACAAATGGCGCACAATCTTAGTTTGCATCCATATGGGGCACTGTCTATTCTCATGCTTTGCTCCGGTCTCTTCAGAATCTCTTTGGAATCTCTTTAATTGACTGCTTGCTCTATTTGATGCCAATAGGGCCTCAGAATTGCTTGTTTGGTTTAAAAGTGTGGGTAGTTTGGAATATGAGGGTGTTATGGGTGTTAATTGGAAGGGAATATTCAGATTTAATGAACTGATGGGTTAAATCATAGAATAGGGGGAGCTATAAAGCTACAATGAGAATACTGCCAAGACTAGTTACTGCTTCATTTTAATCAGAGGCTAGTTCATGGAACTAGTTCGAGGTAGAGGGGAAGGTCTTATCCTTTTTCTCCCCCTCCCCCATCCTGTTCACCCTTTACCCCCCAACCTCTGACTCGCCTTCAGATCTCACTGAGGACTCCTCGTCTCCACAGAGGCTTGGCTGCGGATGCCTGGAAGTTTACACTGCTGAGAGTTGTTTTGTTTGGCATAGCTAATCAGGAACCAGGCTGGAATTGCTCATAGCTGTCATTCAGGTTTTGTTTCAAAGTCCAAGGACCTGCTGGGAAAAACAAAAAGCTAATGAAAGCTGACTGTATTTAGGCCTCAAATCTGTGGAATCTGAAATGATGTCCTGACAGTGTATTCTTATTCTTCCACATTCTTGCCGTTACTAAGGTAACAGATTTTTAGAGGCTTTCTATCTTCATTGTCAAGTATTTGCTACACATATTGTTGTTTTTCAAATTAGAGCAATTCAGATTATCTTCTTTTGATATGAAGGGAAAGAGAAAAATAATGGAAATAAAACGTTGGAATCAATTTCCCTGAATGCTAGTAACATCAGTTTTTTTCTCAATACCTTAAAACTCTTAGATTCATAACACACATTAAAATTTAGGACAAGATAATTTCCTCAGTCTTGTAAGTGGTGTGTGTATGTGAAAATTTCATTTCTGTAACATAAAATAGCAAATATTCATATAATCACTAACAAATACATTTTTATGGGAAAAAGATTTATATAGTGAAATCCTTTCTTTAAGATCTTACTTCCTGAATAATAAATCAGATTATATGAAACACTGATGTGCTGAAAATTAAGTAACATGAGAAAGCAGACTGATGAACATATTACATATTTGCCCCACAAATTGATCTTTTAATATTTGTTTTCATGGGATGTCTTACTTTGGTGGATTAGCACTCCTATATATGAAGAAGCTGTTGTTTTTTTTCATATTCAAGAGACCATTTGGGGCACGTATTACCTATGGTGTGATAAGCGATAAATAAGATAATGTCTTAGGGGCAAGATGTTCTTTGGGTTTGCTTTAGATTTGAGGATCCCCAGGGATGTTCCCCAGTAGTGTTATAGCCTTTATGAATCTTCTTATCCAGCTATTGACTCATTGAAAAGATGACTGTTTGTGTTTATAGGCTTCATCAAGTACTCTTTCCCTGTGGCACTAAATATAATATTGAAATGATCTAGTTTTAGTATGGATTAGATCATGGCACTCAGATATCAACACAGTAGAAATCTAAATTCATGGAGGTAAGATCTGGCTTAATTTTCTTCTGAGAAATACAAGAGTGTGGGCAACTGGCCAAATGAAGAAGAACTGAGAGGGTCTGGAAGAGACGTGTTCAAAGTGTGTCTAGAGGCCCTCATTTTAATTTCTGTGTCTTTGTTCATGCTAGTCACCCAGCTTGGAATTTTATCTTCTTTTCTCTTCATCTATCTAAATCCCACATTTCTCAGGGTCCAGATTAGGTCCTTCTTCATCCACTAAGCCCTCGTCTGCGTCTGTTGCTGTCCAGAGTGTGAGAGAGACCCTACCCTTGGCTGATCATAGTCATTAATGAACTGTGTTCACATATGGTTTCTGCATTTTAGAAGAGTGAGCAGGATGAGGGAGTTATGGGGAAAAACAATATAAAAGGAATAGACAGTTTGAAAGGGAGCCAAGTTTAATTCAAGAAGATTTAGAGACAAGATAGCTATCTTCAAGGGCTGGCAAACACAGATCAAATTAGATTTACTCTAATTACCTTTAAAGCAGTGGTTTGCTCTGCAGAGCAGCAGTCATTCTGTGGTATGCCTTGGGCTGCAGGGGACACCGTGTGGAGGAGATGGGGGCCCTAGGGGACATGCTGAGGGCCCCTGCAGCTCCCAACAGAAGAGTTCCACGTTTAACTGCTTTATTTATTGGGCTTGTTAGCCTACTGTTTCTTTTAAAGGCACTTAAACTAAAGATTTGAAAAATCATTACTGTGTAAAATAAAAAAATAGGTGAGAGTTTTGGTTCTATGTAGGACAAAATGTTTCAGCAGTGAGAGGCTTTAGAAAAATTAAATGGACAGCTTTCATGAAATGTGAGTTCCACTGTTAAGTCAGAAGCTCAGTGGCCCTGACAAGGATGATAGAAGATTTCTGCTTATGGGGAGAAGCTGTGTTGGATCCTCCCTAGGTTTCCTATAGTGTTTGTGACGTTGATTCCTTCTTTATTGTCAGTATCAGATGATTTGGCACTTCAGTTCAGTTCAGTTCAGTTCAGTTCAGTCGCTCAGTCGTGTCCGACTCTCCGCGACCCCATGAATCATAGCACGCCAGGCCTCCCTGTCCATCACCAACTCCTGGAGTTCACTCAAACTCATGTCCATCGAGTTGGTGATGCCATCCAGCCATCTCATTCTCTGTCGTCCCCGTCTCCTCCCACCCCCAATCCCTCCCAGCATCAGAGTCCTTTCCAGTGAGTCAACTCGTCGCATGAGGTGGCCAAAGTATTGGAGTTTCAGCTTTAGCATCAGTCCTTCCAATGAACACCCAGGACTGATCTCCTTTAGAATGGACTGGTTGGATCTCCTTGCAGTCCAAGGGACTCTCAAGAGTCTTCTCCAGCACCACAGTTCAAAAGCATCAATTCTTTGGTGCTCAGCTTTCTTCACAGTCCAACTCTCACATCCATACATGACCACGGGAAAAACCATAGCCTTGACTAGACGGACCTTGGTTGGCAAAGTAATGTCTCTGCTTTTCAATATGCTGTCTAGGTTGGTCATAACTTTCCTTCCAAGGAGTAAGCGTCTTTTAATTTCATGGCTGCAATCACCATCTGCAGTGATTTTGGAGCCCAGAAAAATAAAGTCTGACACTGTTTCCACTGTTTCCCCATCTATTTCCCATGAAGAGATGGGACCAGATGCCATGATCTTTGTTTTCTGAATGTTGAGCTTCAAGCCAACCTTTTCACTCTCCTCTTTCACTTTCATCAAGAGGCTTTTGAGTTCCTCTTCACTTTCTGCCATAAGGGTGGTGTCATCTGCATATCTGAGGTTATTGATATTTCTCCTGGCAATCTTGATTCTAGCTTGTGCTTAGCTCTTCTCAATTGGTTATTTGGGTAAACCTCACCTCCCCATTCAATCATAAGGCTCCAGAGGTTAGGAACAGTGTCTTCACTGCTTCGGATTCTTCAGATCCCAGCATGGATGGAGGAATCTGTAAATACCTATTGATACAAGGAATAACTTCAAGAAGCACATGCTTCATTGCCTTATGACCTCTTCCAATTATGAAGGGTGATAAGGGAAGGTATTTGCAGAAATTTTTTTTTTTTTGCTTCTACTATTGCTTTCTGCCCTCTGGGAATAGTAGAAATGACCAAAGAGATTTAAGATAAGTGTATATATATGCCAGAATAATACTGTGTCTGAGAAAGTGAACATGATCTCGCCCCTTCCCCTTCTCTCCCCCAACCCCCTGGGAGGGGTTGCCAACAGGTGAAACTTGGAATGTGGAAATTATGGCTCTCCATCCAAACTGAGATACAGTGGGAGGGCAGCATGAGATCTGCAGGTGTCCCAAGTGCAGATAGGGGAATGCATTGTAAAAGGATCACATCACTAGTCTGGACTTCAGGTGTGTGTGTGTGTGTGTGTGTTTCCTTTGCCTCATGACTCTGTGGGTTCTGAGATTATAAGTACTAGAACTTTCTAGATGCAAGATTAGAGTCTAGTCATCGTGATAGAATTGATAGAGGGAAGCATGTGCTTGGTGAATAGTGTCATCTCAAGAAGCCCTTTCACTCACAGAGGCCTTTTGTATTTCTTCTCTTTGTACTGGGTGGCAAAGGACGGGAACAGGGTCACATTGCCTTGGGCCTCATAGACACTCAACAAGTGCTTATTTAATTGGGCTGAATTTTATTAATGGGATTTTCATAGCCAGTTGCTAATTACAGTCCACACTGTAGCTGGTGTTAGTTGGCATCATCGTTATCTGTCTTTAATATACCTCTGCAACCTCATGACCCGAGTTTCAGGATGACAGCTGTCATGGGTGTCAGTAATTCAGACTTGTGAAGGATCTCTGTCCAAGTTTGCTGCTGATAATTGATAAGGGGAATGCCTAGAGTCAGTAGTGATTCCCGCTTTAAGGAAGGCTTGCTCTACCCCCCAGGGGTGCTTTCATTAGGTGAATAGCTAAAAATCCAAACTGTGTGTATTATAATTTCTGAGTACCTTCTGCAGTAAAGATGTCATAAACAGAAAGCTCCATAGAGAAAGGCTCTTAAAAAATACATCTGTGATACTGATGGAGATGAAATAGAGGGCCCAGATTTACTTAAAGAGCCAGAAGTAGAACATAGGTTGTTTGATTTCTGAGATAAATGCTTATTCATAATGCTGAAAGAATATCTTTATTCATTCTGTAAATTTTTCATAATATTTAGAAATGGCCTTTCTTCTTAAGGTTACTTTGAAATTTGGGGATTATGCATAAATCTGAAAGCTGTTAATATAGCCTTAGAGCTACTAACCATATTTTAGGCCTTCAGGTAATAAGAGGGCACTGCAGGTGTCAAGAACATCACAAAGTTGCTTACATAATATACAAGATAACATCATAATGCCTTGGGCAACAACTTTCTTATGCTAATATGGGTGACAATAGAAGGCCTGTGTAAAAAATTTAAGACAATTAAGACAACTGATTTGAAAATTCTGCAAAAAATAAGTCCCTGATGGCTCAGATTGTGAAGACTCTGCCTGCACTGCAGGAGACCTGGGTTTGATCCCTGGGTAGAGAAGATCCCTTAGAGGAAGGAATGGCTATACTCTCTCCAATATTCTTGCCTGGAGAATTCTGTGGACAGAGGACCCTGGCAGGTTGAAGTCCATGGGGTTGCAAAGAGTGGGACACCACTGAGCAACTAATACACACAAGCATATTAAAGCATGTTGAATGGGGTACTATACTCAATATCCTGTAATAAACTAAAATGGAAAAGAATATGAAATGTATATATATGTATAACTGAATCACTTTGTTGTGCAACAGAAATTAGCACAATGTTGTAAACAACTTCATGGCAAGTAGATGGGGAAACAGTGGAAACAGTAGCTGACTTTATTTTTTGGGCTACAAAATCACTGCAGATGGTGACTGTAGCCATGAAATTAAAAGACGCTTGCTCCTTGGAAGGAAAGTTATGACAAACCTGCTGCTGCTGCTGCTAAGTCACTTCAGTCGTGTCCAACTCTGTGTGACCCCATAGACAGCAGCCCACCAGGCTCCTCCGTCCCTGGGATTCTCCAGGCAAGAACATTGGAGTGGGTTGCCATTTCCTTCTCCAATGCATGAAAGTGAAAAGTGAAAGTGAAGTTGCTCAGTTGTGTTCGACTCCTAGCGACCCCATGGACTGCAACCTACCAGGCTCCTCTGTCCATGGGACCCTCCAGGCAAGAGTACTGGAGTGGGTTGCCAGACAAACCTAGACAGCATATTAAAAAGCAGAGACATTTCTTTGCCAACAAAGGTCTGTCTAGTCAAAGGTATGGTTTTTCCAGTAGTCATGGATGGATGTGAGAGTTGCACTAAAGAAAGCTGAGTGCTGAAGAATTGATGCTTTTGAACTTTGGTGCTGGAGAATACTCTTGAGAGTCCTTTGGACTGGAAGGAGATCCAACCAGTCCATCCTAAAGGAGATCAGTCCTGAGTGTTCATTGAAAGGACTGATATTGAAGCTGAAACTCCAATACTTTGACCACCTGATGCGAAGAACTGAATCATTTGAAAAGACCCCGATTCTGGGACAGATTGAAGGCAGGAGGAAAAGGGGACCACAGAGGATGAGATGGTTGGATGGCATCACCGACTTGATGGACATGAGTTTGTGTGAACTCCAGGAGTTGGTGATGGACAGGGAGGCCTGGCATGCTGCGGTCTATGGGTTGCAAAGACTCGGACACGACTGAGCAACTGAACTGAACTGTAAATCAACTATACTTCAATAAAATAAATTTTTATAAAGCCTGATGGAGCCAGTTTTTAACTCATGTAAGAGAATATTCTACTTTTGAAGCCTTTAATTCACTTCAGTTCAGTTCAATTCAGTTCAGTCACTCAGTCGTGTCCGACTCTTTGCGACCCCATGAATCACAGCATGCCAGGCCTCCCTGTCCATCACCAACTCCCGGAGTTCACTCAAACTCACCTTCATCAAGTCAGTGATGCCATCCAGCCATCTCATTCTCTGTCGTCCCCTTCTCCTCCCGCCCCCAATCCCTCCCAGCATCAGAGTCTTTTCCAGTGAGTCAACTCATCGCATGAGGTGGCCAAAGTATTGGAGTTTCAGCTTCAGTATCAGTCCTTCCAGTGAACACCCAGGACTGATAAACCTCAATTGAATGTACCTATTTACATGATTCGTAACAGCAGTTCATTAAAATGCCGATCCATCCATCAGCATAGCTGAGTTATGGTGGATAGCTCCAGAGATCAGAGATAGGATCAGGATGAAAGTTTCATGGAGGAAAATTTAAGTATACAACAAGAAAGAACTTAAATCATATTTTACTTGTTAATTTTTAATTATACTAAAGAGTCTAATAGTGAAAATTAGGTCTTCTTCTGTCTCCCAGCCACCCAAATTCTCTGTTCAATGATAACCCCAGCTCCTTGAATATCCTTCCTGAGATATTCTGGGCATATACATGCACATAGGGAAGCATACTGAATGTACTGTTGAGTATGTTGTGCTTTCACTCAGCTGTATTTCAGAGTTTGATGAAAACCTTTCTGTTGACTCGTGCTCTTCAGCAGTGGAACAGACTGTCTTATGATGTAACTAAGAAGTGTTACTCCAGTGTTCAAGAAAGGCTGGAGAATCGGCTCTGAGGAGTGTCGAAGAGATTCTTATCCTGAGTAGGCGTTGGCAATAGATGACCTCCAGGGCTCCCTTTCTCAAGTTCTATGATATATTTAAGTGACAACTAGGTGCTGAGTACTGTGGATCAAAAAAGAAGTATAACAGACATTTTTCAAAAGAAAACATATAGATGACCAACAGACACCAAAAAACATGCTCAATATCACTAACCACAGCCACAATCAGATTATCACCTCACACCAGTCAGGATGGCTATTATCAAAAAGGCAACAAATAGCAAGTGCTGGCAAGGATGCAGAGAAAAGGAAACCTCTGTGTACTGTTGGTGGAATGTAAATTGCTGCAGCCACTATGGAAAACAGTATGGAGGTTCATCAAAGAATTAACAATAGAACTGCCATATGATCTAGCAGTTCCACTTCTGGGTAGTCTTCTGAAGAAGACCAAAACTCTAACTTGAAAAATTATATAGGCACCCGCTATGTTCACGGCAACATTATTTATGACAGCCAAGATATGGAAGCAACCTAAGCATCCATCAATCTACTGCTGCTAAGTCACTTCAGTCGTGTCCGACTCTGTGTGACCCCATAGATGGAAGCCCACCCGGCTCCCCTGTCCCTGGGATTCTCCAGGCAAGAACACTGGTGTGGGTTGCCATTTCCTTCTCCAATGTGCGAAAGTGAAAAGTGAAAGTGAAGTCGCTCAGCCGTGTCCGACCCTTAGCGACCCCACGGACTGCAGCCTACCAGGCTCCTCCATCCATGGGATTTTCTAGGCAAGAGTACTGGAGTGGCTTGCCATTGCCTTCTCTGAAGCATCCGTCAATAGATGAACAGATAAAGAAGTTGTGATGTATCTATATTTCCTCTCTATTTTCCCAATGGAATATTACACAGCCATAAAAAGAATGAAGTCTTGCCATCTCTGACAACATGGATGGATCTGGAGGGTATTATGCTAGGTGAAATAAATCAGAGAAAGACAAATACTGTATGATTTCACTTACATGTGGAACCTAAAAAGTGAAACAAGTGAACAAATGTAATAAGACAGAGACTGATTCATAGATATAGAGAATAGGTCATTGCCAGAGAGGAGGAAATGAGCAAAATAGGTGAGGGAGATTAAGAGGTACAAACTATCAATTGCAAAATAAATGAAGAACAGAGATGAAATGTACAGCATGGGGAATGTATCAATAATATTGTAATAGTTTTGTGTGGTAAGTAGACTTAAGGTGATCAATTTGTAATGTATAGGGGTAGCAACCTCCTATGTTGTGTACTTGGAATCAAAATAATGTTGTAGGTCAATTATATTTCAATTAAAAATAAGATGTATAAGCATACTCATACTTGAGTAAGGATAATGTAGTGATTTTCCACGACCAAGGTAAGAGAAACCCAAATAAGACGGTAGGTATTGCTAGGGGGCACCAGAGGGCGGACAGACTGGTATCATAATCACAGGAAACTAGCCAATCTGATCACATGGACCACAGCCGAATGTGGTCCACTGGAGAAGGGAATGGCAAACCACTTCAGTATACTTGCCTTGAGAACCCCATGAACAGTATCAAAGGGCAAAATGATAGGATACTGAATGAGGAATTCCCCAGGTCGGTAGGTGCCCAGTATGCTACTGGAGATCAGTGGAGAAATAACTATAGAAGGAATAAAGGGATGGAGCAAAAGCAAAACCAATACCCAGTTGTGGATGTGACCATTGATAGAAGCAAGGTCCGGTGCTGTAAAGAGCAGTATTGCATAGGAACCTGGAATGTTAGGTCCATGAATCAAGGCAAATTGGAAGTGGTCAAACAGGAGATGGCAAGAGTGAATGTTGACATTCTAGGAATCAGTGAATTAAAATGGACTGGAATGGGTGAATTTAACTCAGACGACCATTATATCTACTACTGTGGGCAGGAATCCCTTAGAAGAAATGGAGTAGCCATCATGGTCAACAAAAGAGTCCGAAATGCAGTACTTGGATGCAATCTTAAAAATGACAGGATGATTTCTGTTCGTTTCCAAGGCAAACCATTCAATATTACAGTAATCCAGGCCTATGCCCCAACCAGTAATGCTGAAGAAGCCGAAGTTAATCGGTTCTATGAAGACCTACAAGACCTTTTAGAACTAACACCCAAAAAAGATGTCCTTTTCATTCTAGGGGACTGGAATGCAAAAGTAGGAAGTCAAGAAACACCTGGAGTAACTGGCAAATTTGGCCTTGGAGCACGGAATGAAGCAGGGCAAAGGCTAATAGAGTTTTGTCAAGAGAATGCACTGGTCATAGCAAACACCCTCTTCCAACAACACAAGAGAAGACTCTACACATGGACATCACCAGATGGTCAACACAGAAATCAGATTGATTATATTCTTTGCAACCAAAGATGGAGAAGCTGTATACAGTTAGCGAAAACAAGACCAGGAGCTGACTGTGGCTCAGATCATGAACTCCTTATTGCGAAGTTCAGACTTAAATTGAAGAAAGTAGGGAAAACCACTAGACCATTCAGATATGATCTCAATCAAATCCCTTATGATTATACAGTGGAAGTGAGAAATAGATTTAAGGGACTAGATCTGATTGATAGAGTGCCTGATGAACTCTGGACGGAGGTTCGTGACATTGTACAGGAGACAGGGACCAAGACCATCCCCATGGAAAAGAAATGCAAAAGAGCGAAATGGCTGTCTGAGGAGGCCTTACAAATAGTTGTGAAAAGAAGAGAGGTGAAAAGCAAAGGAGAAAAGGAAAGATATAAGCATCTGAATGCAGAGTTCCAAAGAATAGCAAGGAGAGATAAGAAAGACTTCCTCAGTGATCAGTGCAAAGAAGTAGAGGAAAGCAACAGAATAGGAAAAACAAGAGAGCTCTTCAAGAAAATTAGAGATTCCAAGGGAACATTTCATGCAAAGATGGGCTCGATAAAGGACAGAAATGGTATGGACCTAACAGAAGCAGAAGATATTAAGAAGAGGTGGCAGGAATACACAGAAGAACTGTACAAAAAAGATCTTCACGACCAAGATAGTCACGATAACGTGATCACTGACCTAGAGCCAGACATCTTGGAATGTGAAGTCAAGTGGGCCTTAGAAAGCATCACTACGAACAAAGCTAGTGGAGGTGATGGAATTCCAGTTGAGCTATTTCAAGTCTTGAAAGATGATGCTGTGAAAGTGCTGCACTCAATATACCAGCAGATTTGGAAAACTCAGCAGTGGCCACAGGACTGGAAGAGGTCAGTCTTCATTCCAATCCCAAAGAAAGGCAATGCCAAAGAATGCTCAAACTACCGCACAATTGCACTCATCTCACACGCTAGTAAAGTCATGCTCAAAATTCTCCAAGCCAGGCTTCAGCAGTATGTAAACCGTGAACTCCCAGATGTTCAAGCAGGTTTTAGAAAAGGCAGAGGCACCAGAGATCAAATTGCCAACATCCGCTGGATCATGGAGAAAGCAAGAGAGTTTCAGAAAAACATCTATTTCTGCTTTATTGACTATGCCAAAGCCTTTGACTGTGTGGATCACAATAAACTGTGGAACATTCTGAAAGAGATGGGAATCCCAGACCACCTGACCTGCCTCTTGAGAAACCTGTATGCAGGTCAGGAAGCAACTGTTAGAACTGGACATGGAACAACAGACTGGTTCCAAATAGGAAAAGGAGTACGTCAAGGTTGTATATTGTCACCTTGCTTATTTAACTTATATGCAGAGTACATCATGAGGAACGCTGGGCTGGAAGAAGCACAAGCTGGAATCAAGATTGCTGGGAGAAATATCAATAACCTCAGATATGCAGATGACACTACCCTTATGGCAGAAAGTGAAGAGGAACTCAAAAGCCTCTTGATGAAAGTGAAAGAGCAGAGTGAAAAGGTTGGCTTGAAGCTCAACATTCAGAAAACAAAGATCATGGCATCTGGTCCCATCACTTCATGGGAAATAGATGGAAAAACAGTGTCAGACTTTGTTTTTTTGGGCTCCAAAATCACTGCAGATGCTGATTGCAGCCATGAAATTAAAAGACGCTTGCTCCTTGGAAGGAAAGTTATGACCAACCTTGATAGTATATTAAAAAGCAGAGACATTACTTTGCCAACCAAGGTCCGTCTAGTCAAGGCAATGGTTTTTCCCGTGGTCATGTATGGATGTGAGAGTTGGACTGTGAAGAAGGCTGACCGCCAAAGAATTGATGCTTTTGAACTGTGGTGTTGGAGAAGACTCTTGAGAGTCCCTTATACTGCAAGGAGATCCAACCAGTCCATTCTAGAGGAGATCAATCCTGGATGTTCATTGGAGGGACTGATGCTAAAGCTGAAACTGCAATACTTTGGCCACCTCATGCGACAAGTTGACTCACTGGAAAAGACTCTGATGCTGGGAAAGGTTGGGGGCGGGAGGAGAAGGGGACGACGGAGAATGAGATGGCTGGATGGCATCACTGACTCTGTGGACATGAGTTTGAGTGAATTCCGGGAGTTGGTGATGGACAGGGAGGCCTGGCATGCTGTGATTCATGGGGTCGCGGAGAGTCTGACACGACTGAGCGACTGAACTGAACTGAACTGAACTGAATAATAGCATACATTTTATTTGAAAAGACAAGCCATAGCTAATATATACACCATTGGTGTAAGTGTGAAAAATTCTGTAAGACAAAATTAATAATATCATAGAGCTGTATATACAAATAGTTATTGGATGATCCAGGTAGATGACAGTCAGTACTATGAGTTAAGTGAAGGATGGAGAAGCCTGGTTGGTTGGTGGAGGTGGAACTGTGCCTAAGCCTTGAAGAATTGAGTTTGGATTGACAAGGAGGAGGTAAGCAGAGTAGTTGGGCACTGAGGAGCAATGAAAGTGACTACAGGGACCCTGGGTAAGGCAGCATGAAAGGGGTGGAGGTGGATAAGTTGACAGGGAATAGAGACCATGTTATGGAGCAGGCGAATTCCAAGCTCTGAAGGGCAGTCTGCATTTAGGGAGTGACAAGAGCCCACTGAAAATTTCCGAACAGCAGTGTGACACAGTGTGCTGTGTTAGAAAAATGAGTATGTCCTATAGTATAAATATGGGCTCAGGGTAAAATGGACCTCAATATTAGTGTTGGTGATAAAAAAAAAGAATAAAAAAATGAGATTGGTGATTGCTGATTAAATTTTGGGGTCAAGGGAAAGGGCTGAGCAACTGATGGCTCCATGTCTTCAAGCCCCATTGCCTGGGAGAAAAACGGTGCCACTAACAGAAACAGGGACGATAGAAGTCAGTGTTTTGGGAAGCGAAGGGATAAAAGCCTGATTTTAGATTAAAGTTGATATGATGAGGGAGATTCAGATAAAAGCACATGTTTGAAATAGTGGGACTAAATGAAGCTCTTGAAAGAAATTAGAACTGTGGATGGCAATGTCCCTAAATCTCTCTTTATTATTTTTTGTTTGTTTGTTTCACTTCTCTCTTTTCAGTTAGTTCTCTATATTTTATCTTTATTTTAAAAATACTATTTGACATTATTTTTATTATTTCCTTTCTTACTTCCAAACACCAGTGAAATTTTTCTAGTTTCTGATATTGAATTCTTGGTTTACTTGTTAACAGAAAAACATGTTTAAAACTAAGAAGTTCCCTCTGAGCACTGCCTCAGCTTTGTCTCTCAAATTTTGACAAATATTGGCTTAGCTATTAAGTTAAATATTTTTGTAGTAACTAAGGCTTTCAATTGCAAAGATTCCCAGCATCTCCACTTAAAATTTTTTTTTTTTTTTTAATCTATCCCTGAGAAAAGTATGTTGAAAGCTTCGGCATTCATTGTTTAGTTTACACATATGTTTTGGCAATTCTGTTAGTTGCTTCATATAAAATGTTCATAGTGTTTATATATCCTGGTTCTTTTATTTTTCTCTTTAGCATTGTATAACATGTTTTTGGGGAGCAGGGTGGAATATAAAATAGTAAATAGAAGCATGGACTTTTAAAGCTATACACCACAGTTGAACCCTGGTTCTATAACCAACTTTTAATTAGCATATTTTTTTTTTTGAGTTTTGATTTATTTTTATTTTTATTTTTTTTTATTTCTAAAAAAGAATTTTATTAAAAAAGCACAAATGCAAAGAAATGAACAGAGGAAAATGTATGCGTCGAACCTGGACTGGTCACTTATGATAATATACATGCTACAATTCCATTCTCCCCAATCATTCCACCTTCACCCTCTCCCACAGAGTCCCAAAGACTGTTCTAAATGCCTATGTCTCTTTTGCAGTCTCTTATACAGGGACTGTATAAATCTCTCTTTAGACCCAGAACTGCCCCTTGAATGCCACATCTGCCCGCCTGAGAACGCGAGATAAACTTGTACCAGACTCAGTTTATCTGGGAAGGAATTGTTACTGTGTGTGTGCTGTCCCTTCAGTCATGTCCAACTCTTCGTGATCCCGCGGACTGTAGCCCGCCAGGCTCCTCTGTCCATGGGATTCTCCAGGCAAGGATATTGGAGTGGGTTAACATTTCCTCCTCCAGTTTCAGAAGGAAAGCCATGTTTATATGTGAATTTGGTTTAGGATTTTTCATCTGCCAAGAAACCTGGGCTATTATTACACATTAAACATTTTTATCAGTCCACCTGTTCTGATTCCAGTGAGAACAGTAAGAGCATATATTGTTCAATCGCTCAGTGTCCGACTCTTTGCAACCCCATGGACTGCAGCACACCAGGCTTTCCTGTCCTTCACCATCTCCCAGAGCTTGCTCAAACTCATGTCCATTGAGTTAGTGATGCTATCTAACCATCTCATCCTCTGTCATCCCCTTCTCCTCCTTCCTTCAATCTTTCCCAGCATCAGGGCCTTTTCTAATGAGTCAGCTCTTCCCATCAGGTGGCCAAAGTATTGGAGCTTCAGCATCAGTCCTTCTAATGAATATTCAGGATTGATTTCTTTTGGGATTGACTGGTTTGATCTCCTTGCAGTCCAAGGGCATACAAGTTAAAAAAATTTTTTGGGTGTCTCTGTATTGCAATAATTTTCATGACCTGGAGTCTCTCTTGCATGCTGGTGGATTTTTTAGGGAAGGGACTAGCACTTGCAGAGATGTGAAGGCAGGAACATGTGGAGGTGGGCAATGTCCTTGTAATGGTGGATAATCTGTTTTGGAGAAGCATGGGGGAGGTGATTGGAGAGGTGGGAGCAGAGCCCGACTTGCTGCCGCTGGGAGGATTATCATCTGTGGCCATTACTTGCTCTTGTCTCTTTATCATCTTGTCAGGGTGAGGCTCCAGAGTCCACACGTCCAGGGCGGAAGAGTTCACAGGGATGAGAGGGCGCAGCCACCGCTGTCCTCTCTCAGCCCGCCCTTGACTCTTAGTCATTGACTCTAATCCTCGACTTAAAACAACTTAGCTGTGATGTTATTTTAACCCTGCTTAAAACCCAGGCAGTCCAAAGGCTGTCACACAATCTTAATTATTCTTTAGTTCACTCACCAGGAGGCCCTGAACATAAAGCACACTTGCACTCAGAAGAAGCAGAGATCTTCCCTCTCAGAAAATGGATTATTTCACTGCTTGAAACTGTAGATGAAATCTGGAGTAAAGATAAAAGCTTTTATTTATTAGGCATATGTGCCGAGTACTCTTCTCAGAACCTGATAATGACTGTGTCATTTAATCTTTATCACCATCCTTAGAAGCATGTTATTATTATCTCCATTTTAATAATGAAAAAAATGAACAAAGCTTAGTAGCATTTAAGTTCACATAAGGCTTCTCTGTGATTCAGGCAGTAAAGAATCCGCTTGTAATGAAGGTGACTGGAGTCCTATCCCTGGGTTGGGAAGATTCCCTGGAGGAGGGCATGGCAACCCACTCCAGTATTCTTGCCTGGGAAATCCCATGGACAGAGGACCTTGGCAGGCTACAGTCCATGGGGTCGTAAAGAGTCAGACACAAATTAGTGAGTAACACTTTCAAGTTCACATGGTAAATACCAGAGCCAGGAGAAGGCAATGGCAAGCCACTCCAGTACTCTTGCCTGGAAAATCCCATGGATGGAGGAGCCTGGTGGGCTGCAGTCCATGGGGTCGCTAGGGGTCGGACACGACTGAGCGACTTCACTTTCACTTTTCACTTTCACACATTGGAGAAGGAAATGGCAACCCACTCCAGTGTTCTTGCCTGGAGAATCCCAGGGACAGGGGAGCCGGGTGGGCTTCCATCTATGGGGTCACACAGAGTTGGACACGACTGAAGTGACTTAGCAGCAGCAGCAGCAGTCTGACTGCAAAACCTAAGCTTTTAGCTAGTGTATTATACTGATTTAAAGAAACACATGAACAAAGTGTGAAGGATAAGCTATTAATATATTCAGTTGTTGTTGTTGTTTCATCACTAAGTCATGTCCGACTCTTTGAGATCCCATGGACTGTACCTACCAGATTCCTCTGACTATGGGATTCTCCAGGCAAGAACACTGGAGTGGGTTGCCATTTCCTACTCCAGGGGATCTTCCCGATCCAGGGATCAAACCCATATCTCCTGTGCAGGCAGGCAAATTCTTTACCCCTGAGCCATCTGGGAAGCAGTAAATGGTGACAAAAATATTAAGAGTTAGTGTTAAATTAATAGTCCTTTGTATTTCAGATTTCATGATCTGAGTGGCCATGGTCCATTGAGGCCTTCATTTTGTCATGTCAGCATTTAAATAAAAAATTATTTTTGAATGCTTTTAGATGGGGTACGCACTCTTCTTTCCATGACTATCCCATATCAGCCCACAGATTTATGGCATTGGCAAACATGCTCTGTTAGTTCAGAACGCATTTTATTATCTTAGTTCAGAATGTAGGTCATTTTGTGAGTGAAGGAGAAGGAGGAAGGGATGAGAGTGATGTCATCCATGTAGGCCCCCTTTTATCAGGAGATGAAAACCTTCCCCAGAAACCGCTGCAGCCCACTCCCCTGAGGTCACCTTGGCTAGAACCAGGCTGCATGGCCGTACCTCACTGCTGGGAAGGCTAAAGGTGGGGAACAGAGTTCTCAAGATGAGCTTAGACCACGTGGTGCTAGTGGTAAAGAACCCATTGCCAGTGCAGGTGACATAGGAGACACAGGTTCAATCCCTGGGTCAGGAAGATCCCCTGGAGGAAGAAATGGTAACCCATTCCAGCATTCTTGCCTAAAGAATCCTATGGACAGAGGAGCCTGGCAGCTTATAGTCTGTGGAGTCTCGAAGGAGTTGGACACGACTCAAGTTACTTAGCACATTACAGCAGTCAAAATCCTTTGGCTGGAGCTGTATTTATTAGCATGCTGAACAGAATCAGAGTCCTATTAGCAAAGAAGGGAGGTGGGTGTTAGAAAAGGGGCTAAGAGCAGCTGTCATCATCTTATTTACAGTTCTGAGTGACTGCGTACTACCCTCATAGTGTCGTGATTCATCCAGATGAGATGACTGCTTTAACAAATATCCTCAACTTTTCAGCGGCTTGATTAATTACTTGCTGACACTTCAGTCCATCGTGGTGAGGTCTTCACATTTGCTCAGGGATCCGGTCTCCCTCCGTCTTGTTCAACTGTCATCTTCTGATTCCAGCTGCCAAGATTGCTCTAGAAGGAAGAAGAGCACAGGCAAGGCACACAACACTTAACTGTCTTGGCCACCATGTCAGGCACATTCTACTGTGAGAACGAGGAAATGTTCTCCCACGTCTCCAGGGAGAGGTGGCTTCGCTGAGCCTCTAGTCAGCTTCTGCTACACTGCAATCAACTCAAATCTAGTCGTCACGGAAGACAGCTGACAAAATGAATCAAGGCATTCTTCACAAATGTGAAAGTTTTTGTTTCACAAGAAGTTATAAATAAATGAGATTTACTGCAACGAGTTGACTCACTGGAAAAGACTCTGATGCTGGGAAAGGTTGGGGGCGGGAGGAGAAGGGGACGACCGAGAATGAGATGGCTGGATGGCATCACCGACTCTGTAGACATGAGTTTGAGTGAACTCCGGGAGTTGGTGCTGGACAGGGAGGCCTGGCGTGCTGTGATTCATGGGGTCGCGGAGAGTCGGACACGACTGAGCGACTGAACTGAACTGAACTGAACTGTCTTTTGATATTTCTTCAAGATCTTTTCACCAAACATTACTTTTTATAGATAGTTAAAACATGGAGAATTAAAGTCTCAGGTGGCTCAGATGGTAAAGAATCTGCCTGCAATGCAGGAGACTTGGGTTCAATACCTCGGTTAGGAAGATCCCCTGGAGAAGGGAATGGCAACCCACTCCAGTATTCTTGCCTGGAGAATTCTATGGACAGAGGAGCCTGGAGGGGTATAGTCCATGGGGTCGCAAAGAGTCGGACATGACTGAGCGACTAACACACAAAGTCCTAAGCACATCATTTCCAAAAAACCTTCTTGACTTCTCAAGACAGCAAGCAGCCTGCTGTTTTTAGTTTTGTGTGTGCTGCTCCTTGGCCGTGATAACCAGTTAGCATGTGTCTCACTTGGCTGTAAATGCCCGGAGGAACAGACCAGGTTCCGTTCATCTTTCCGTTCATTAAGACCAGGGCTTAATGCCAAGAAGATAGTCAATGAACATATAATTGAATGAATGATTAAATGGATAAATGCGTGAATGACGTATTGACAATAGTAAAACTTCAAAGCAGACTAAAGGGAGAAAAGGCTAGTTTTGAATTCATGAAAATGTTGATTTATGGAATATTTATAAAGATATGTTTTTTCTTTATATATATATTTTTTTCTTTGTATATATATATATATATTTGTATACAACTAGATGCTACTGCTGCTGCTGCTGCTGCTAAGTCACTTCAGTCGTGTCCGACTCTGTGTGACCCCATAGACGTAAGCCCACCAGGCTCCCCCGTCCCTGGGATTCTCCAGGCAAGAACACTGGAGTGGGTTGCCATTTCCTTCTCCAATGTGTGAAAGTGAAAAGTGAAAGTGAAGTCGCTCAGTCGTGTCCGACCCTTAGCGACCCCATGGGCTACAGCATACCAGGCTCCTCCATCCATGGGATTTTCCAGGCAAGAGTACTGGAGTGGCTTGCCATTGTCTTCTCCGCTAGATGCTACTACTACATGTTAATTATTTCCAGCAGTTCATTCAAGTGATGGTTTATGCTCATACAAATGCTTATGAGGTAAAGATCTTAAAATTTTGGACTTCCCTAGTAGTCCAGTGGTTAAGACTCTGAGCTCCCAATGCAGGGTGCATGGGTCCAATCCCTGGTCAGAGAAGACCTCAAATGCCACATGCACGACCAAAAAAATGATCTTAACATTTTTTCATAAATAGATTAAACATATTTCCATTTGAGTGACCTTAAATTTCACATCTGTGGAGAGCAAGTTGGTGATGTTTTTATTTCACCAGTAATATTTATAATGCTTACTATTTAAATTTTCTATTCATTAACTCAACCAATATTCAGTCATTTTTAACTCAAACAGAAGACATTGATAAACATACTAGACTGTAATTAATTAACTGTATGATTTATAATTGGGATGAACACCAGAAAGGCAAAGAGTAACAGGGAACACATAATTTATATTAGAGATTTAAGAATGTTTATCAGGCGGTACTGTCTCTGTTGAGATGAAAAGAAAAAGTGAGACAAAGCTAGAGAAGAATTGGGAAAGTGCACTTGAGAATATGTGAGGGTTCTTGGAGGTTGACAGCTGGGAGGACCTGAAAAAGACCAGGGTTATCAGGTTGGAGGGGGACAGGTCCAGAGTTAGACATGCCCAGACCTCATGGACCTCATTGGACCCTTGCTTTAATACATTAGCTCATGTGACTCAATAAAAGAGAAAAAAGAGCTTAGATGTTGTTTGGGGGTTTTGATTGCTGAAAGCAAGCTCAGTTGCTCATTTGTGTCCAACTCTGCGACCTCATGGACTAGTCCACCAGGCTCCTCTGTCCATGGAATTCTCCAGGCAAGAATACTTGAGTGGGTTGCCATTCCCTTCTCCAAGGGATCTTCCAGCCCAGGGATCAAACCTGCATCTCCTGTGGCTCCTGCATTGGCAGGCACCAACAGGATCTTAGTTCTGCAACCAGGGATCAAACTTGCATCCCTTGCATTGGAAGCGCAAAGTTTTAACAACTGGACCACCAAGGAAGTCTCAGAACTTAGCTGTTTATATGGAACATATAATAAACCCTTTAGCTTGACCTTTTAGCCAAGGACTAAAATGTGAATACCAACGATATACATTCAGTGAAGTACAATTTTTTTTTTTTGTAAACTAAAAAGAATACCACCCTGTAACAAGAGTGAAAGAAAAAAACCCTGAAAATATTGGTTACATTTTGGAAGTTAGATTGAGAAAATGTGGTAGGAGATGAAGTTAGATAATTGGAGGGAAAAATAGAATTTGACTTCAGATTCACTTTTTAAATCAGAAATTTCATATGAATTAAAGATACCAAAATAACAATAGCTAACATTTAGCTTGTACTATGTGTCAAGCCCTGATTCAAGCACTTTTCATTATATTGCACATATTTTACTCATTCAATCTTTGAAACAGCCCTATAAATTAGGAGCGAGTCCCCCCCTGCAGTTTTACAGTTAGAGCAATGGATGCTTAGAAAGATAATGATGGGACTGCAGGCACTATGGCTCAGTGGTAAAGAACCCACCTGCAGTGTAGGAAACGTGAGTTCGATCCCTGGGTTGGGAAGATGAGCGGGAGGAGGAAATGGCAAACCACTCCAGTATTCTTGCCTGGAAAATCTCATGGACAGAGAAGCCTGACGGGCTGTAGTCCAGGGAGTCACAAAGAGTCAGACATGACTTATGGATGAAACCACCACCAAGGCATCCTGGCTTCTGAGTCTCTGTTCTAATCTATCACACACACATACTACATGTAAAAGTTATAGGGGAAAAAATGTAATATTGGTATAGGGAAGACCATTCTAATCCTAATTATAAAGTCAAAAACAAGGGAAATGATTGATAGATTTGACTACGTGAACATGTGTTTTTTTAAACTTTTACATTTCCCCCGAATATCCCAAATGAAAACTATAAATAAGATAGTGTATGTAAATAGATAAAGTGTTAATACTCCATGTATAAAGCATTCTTATAATCAGTAAAAAGGAACAAATCCCCCTCCAAAGAAAATAGTCTAGGGCAGGGGTTAACAAACTGGTCCTGAACTGAATGCAGTCCACCATCTGTTTTTGAAAATGAAGTTTCGTTGGAATATAGCCATGCTCATTCATGTGCATATTGTCCGTGGCTGCTTTTAAGCTACAGTGGCAGAGTTGAATAATTGTGCCATCAAAGGCTGCACTCTTTACTATCTGGTCCTTTACAGAAAAGGTTCCCTGACCTCTGATGTGGAGGAATATCCCCTTCTGGTGGTCTTGAAAGACAAGAGAGAGTCTCCTCCATTTGAAATGGCTTTAGGTGGTCTGATTAGGCTCTTGAGGTCTCTCCCTCACCTCCATCCTGTTTGATATTGAACTCATCTTGGGTTGAATGCCTGTAAGCATCTCTCCTCTTTTATAGACTTATTCCTGCTGAGTCAGTCCTCCTGTTGACCTGTCTTTCTTAACAGCAGTCCTCTGCAGCCCTATCTCTTCCATGGGAAACACACCCTCGCGTCTTCAGTGCTTTCAAGACACATTCTCAGGGTTTTATCAATACCTGACCCTCCAACCATCTACTTTTCTCTCCTCTTGCATCCAGGTTGTTGACCTTTGCTGGGAAAAGTCACGCAACTAGAGCAATTGGTGATATAACTCCATTCGTGATCTCTTTCCTCTGCTAGGAACTCTGTTCTGAATTCCTACATGACCCCAAGTTGGCTCCTCTCCAAGGACATCTCACGGCTGCCATACCTAAACTTTCTTCTCTCACTTTAACGTTCCTGTTCTTTTCTTAGCTATCTGAAAATGAACTTGCTTCTACATCACAAAGGAAAAAAAGAAGACTTCATGCAGTAAATACCAGATCCCAACCTCTTCTGATTCCTGAGATGAGGAATTCACTTGTGATACCTTCTTCCTGCTTTCTCTTCTTTTTCCAAATTTTAATTTATTATTTATTTTTGGCTGCACTGGGTCTTTGTTGCTGTGCATGGGCTTTTTTTTTCTAGCTGTGGTGATTGATGGCTACTCTCTGTGGTGCATGGGCCTCTCATTGCAGTGGCTTCTCTTGTTGCAGAACGTGGGCTCTAGTGCTCAGGCTCAGGAGCTGTGGTGCACAGGCTCAGCTGCCCCTGACAAGTGGAATTCTCACAGACCAACCAGGGATCGAATCTGGGTGCCCTGCATTGGCATGAAGACTCGCAGTCACTGGACCACAAAGGAGGTCCATTCCTGCTCTGTTTTCAACATTTGCCTCTAAACTGTTTTCCTTGCCTATAGCTTAAACCTATTTCATCTCTGGCCTTCCTAAAAAAAAAAAAAAAGAAGGAAAGAATAGAGAGAGAAAGGAAGATGAGATAAAGCCAAAGGAAAGGATGGAAGGAGAGAAAAATAAAGAGATCATGGTGATTCTTTGGACTCTACACGCCTCCACTGTGGCCACACATCTCTCTTTCCCTTCACAGCTAAGTTTTTGAGCACATGCTCCTGGCTTGTCACCACTTCCTCATAGTGTCATATGATTTACCTCCCATGAAGCTCATGAGGGTGCTCTGGCCAAGTCTCCATGCACAGTGCCCCCTCCCATCCCTGTCTTACTGGACACATCTGAGTTTATGATACAGTTGACCTCATTCTTACAACTGGCTTCACTTTGTTTGTTGGTACTGCTCTCCTCCGGTTTTCTTCTTTCCTTTCCCTCAAGAGCTTTGCATGCTGCTACTCATCCCCCACCTTAAGTAGAATTCTATCCTTGGGCCAGCCTTTCTTCTCTCCTCGGCAGTCTCATTACCCCTATACCACTGGTTCATAAATTTGTACCCGTACTCTGGACCTTTTTTCTCAGACGCCTCAGAGTGCCTACTAGGAGTACCTACAAAGATTTTCACATGCCTGGATGTCCTAAGATCATCACAAACTGAATCCCGCAAAATTCATCTCCCTTTTACCCCCGTTATGCCATTCTACATGGTACCACCCTATCCCTTGTCACACTGTGTGAACCCCTTTGCCATTATGGGCCTTGACTGGTCTCTGCCTAATTCCATTCTGAGCCTCTCAAGAGCAGGGACAACCTGTTTTCTGTCTGTAACTCTGCATTCAGTTCACTGAGTTTGCTTAATACACATGTGAGACTGTGGAAGTAAGGAAGATGAGGGAAAACAAGAAAGGGTGGAACCTATTTGGGATTCAGGTGTTCCCGACAGAAATCACGACTAATCAGTCAATAGGTGGTCCTCTGAAATGAACTGAGGATGGGAAATTAGCTGGATGATGAAGTGCAGAAAACATTCTCCTTTTCTAGAGTCTGTTGCTAAAACAATAAAAACTCATGAGGCCTGTTGAAACTCATTAAGTAGCTGTGACAGATGACTTTTTATTTAGTACCGATGCCTTTTAGACTTGTAGAGTGTAGGTTGCAGAGCCTACGGCAGCATTCTCCTCAAAATGTGAAGTTTAGCAGTAACCACTGAAGATTTTACATTTAGCACTTAGCACAGTTTCAGCTAGTACGTGAATTCTTGGTTCTTGGCAGCACTGAGAACACAGCATGAGATGTCCTAAGTTAAAATGTTCTAGTATCAAGTGTTCTGAGAATGTTTAAGTCAGATTACTAAACCTTGAGCAATTTGTAAAACCAACTATAAAAACAGGCAAGGGAGAAAACATGTCACGTTGTGTTATAACATAGAGGAATTATGATTTTCAGAGCCTAAATCTGAATGAATAGAATGGCAGTCAGAAGTCATAAAAAAAAAGATATGTATGTCACCCTCGGACCAGAAACTGATCAGTTATATATTGTAAATTCAAATTGTCTTAGTGTCAAGACTAATGATTTTTTTTAAGTTAATTCAAGACTTTTGGAAATTTGAAATTAATGAACATTAGAATATCCTGACAGTCACTTTGTAACATTAATAGTTCCTGTACAACGAACACATGTCCTATAAAGTCAATTATCTACAACTAACTCCATATTTCTCTAATTCTTCCCTCAAAAACTTATTGTAAAATTAAGCCTTTAAGGTTTAAGTCTTCCATAGGGTAAGAAAGTATCATTGAAACATTACTAAATCCAATATTACATTAAAGTAATTCCCACAATGCAATTTGCCTTATCACTTCAAACCCTTTCCTTGTTTAAATCAAATATAACATTTTAGAAAGTTGAAAAATAGAGGGAAAAGGGAATTTATAATCCCACCAACTGCACACAGCATTTTACAGAAATTTTTAAATAATTATAATTGTGTATATAATTTTGTATCTTTCTTTTAAAATTAGTATTTCTCTCATGAAAAATTTTCTGTGATGTTACTAAATAGTTATGATTGTAATTTTTATAAAATAAAATCGCTACCTGGGTCAGGAAGATCCCCTGGAAGAGGGCATGGCAACCCACTCCAGTATTCTTGCCTGGAGAATCCCATGGACAGAGGAGCCTGGTGGGCTACGGTCCATGGGGTCACAAAGAGTTGGACACGACTGAGTGACTAACACTTTCACTTTCACCTGATATCATCTAATAATATACCATAATTTACTTAACCATTTGCCTAATGGGTAATTTAGATGAGATCTATTTTTTCCACTTGGTACTGTGGATTTTTCTCCATCATACTTTGTGCATTTTTCTTACGGTAGATTTCCAAGAGTAAAATTGCTCAGTTGAAATTTATACTTTCATAATGACTTCCCAGAGGAGTCTTCCAATAATAGTTCCCTTTGAAGTGTAAGAGTACCAGTTTCATTGCTAATTTAGCAGGTGTTTTAAAGAGTACTTCATCTTCATTGTTGTTTTGCTTTATTTTAGTTTATAAACTTTGTTTTCTAGGGACTTCCCTGGTGGTCCATTGGTAAGACTTTGCACTTCGAATGCAGGAGGCACAGGTTTGATCCCTGGTTGGGGAACTAGAATCCCATATGCTGTGCAGAGCGGCCAAAAAAAAAAATCACACACACACACAACTATAAACTTTGTTTTCTAGAGCCATTTTCAGTTCAGTTCAGTTCAGTCGTTCGGTCGTGTCCGACTCTCCGCGACCCCATGAATCACAGCATGCCAGGCCTCCCTGTCCATTACCAACTCTCGGAGTTCACTCAAACTCATGTCCACAGAGTTGGTGATGCCATCCAGCCATCTCATTCTCGGTCGTCCCCTTCTCCTCCCGCCCCCAACCTTTCCCAGCATCAGAGTCTTTTCCAGTGAGTCAACTTGTCGCATGAGGTGGCCAAAGTATTGCAGTTTCAGCTTTAGCATCAGTCCTTCCAATGAACACCCAGGATTGATCTCCTTTAGAATGGAATGGTTGGATCTCCTTGCAGTCCAAGGGACTCTCAAGAGTCTTCTCCAACACCACAGTTCAAAAGCATTCGTTCTTTGGTGATCAGCTTTCTTCACAGTCCAACTCTCACATCCATACATGACCACGGGAAAAACAATAGCCTTGACTAGACGGACCTTTGTTGGCAAAGTAATGTCTCTGCTTTTTAATATACTATCTAGGTTGGTCATAACTTTCCTTCCAAGGAGTAAGTGTCTTTTAATTTCATGGCTGCAGGAGCAGAAAGTATAGAGGGCTCCTGGATACCCACTCTAGTTCTGCCTCCCCCATAGTTTCCCCTATTCTTAATATCTTTCATTAGTGTAGTATATTTGTTTGATTAATGAAAGTTATTCATGAATGAACACTGATACTTTATTACGAACTAAAGTTCATAGTTTACATTAGGATTCACTCTTAGTATTGTACACCTTTATGGGTTTTAACAAAGGTTTAAAGAGAATGAGATGGTTGGATGGCATCATCAACTCGATGGACATGAGTTTGAGTGAACTCCGGGAGTTGCTGATGGACAAGGAGGCCTGGCGTGCTGTGATTCATGGGGTCGCAAAGAGTTGGACACGACTGAGCAACTGAACTGAACTGAATGTCATGTGTCTACCATTACTGTATCATACAGAAGAGTTTCATTGCCCTAAAAATTTCCTGTGCTCCACCTAATCATTCTTCCTCCCCACAAGCCCTTGGCAACCACTGATCTTTACACTGTCTCTGTAGTTTTGTCTTTTCCTCAATGTTAATATGTTTGGAATCATATAAATATGTAGCCATTGTAAGCTGTCTTCTTTCACTTAACAATGTACATTTGTATTTCCTCTGTGTCTTGTTGTAGCTTAATGACTTCTTTCTTTTTTATCAGTGAATGATATTCCACTGTAAGGATATACCATAGTTTATCTATTCACCCTTTGAAGAACATCTAGGATGTTTCCAGTTTTGGCAATTATGAATAAAGCTGTCAAAAACATGTATATGCAGATTTTTTTGTATGGACATAAGTTTTCAACTCATGGGGTAAAATATATTTTTATATTTACCTGTTACTGATTTAGAAATGTGTTCTCTTCTGTCTCAGAATATATTAATGAAACGTATGTTTAAACACCTTTTTCTCCCTCTAGAGACTCTTTTTTCTCCAGATTGCTTTTCATTTGTTTGTTTGTTTCGGTCCCTATCTTTTGGGTCTGAGATATTCCTCAGTTGTCTGGTGATCCTGGTTGTCTGGTCTTACTTAAGAGCAATGCCCCATAAAGCTGATAAGAAGCTCTGATCTCATGGTGAGGCCTGCCACCTGTGGGCCATTTCACTAAGGAGTGCTCAGTGTTGGTATGTTAAGACTTTCCTTTTGGGCTGGTTAGATTCTCCAGAGAAAAATCTTCTGACCTTCTCTCTTGATGGTGGAAAACGGGTTACCATTTGTTCGGAAGCAGAGCTGGAAAGCCGTTTGGCAGTGGGTGGACTCAGTTAGTATATAAAATGCTCATCTGATCCCCCTGTTTGCAGACTGGTACCGCTTTCCCCCCACCACACTGCCACCGCCACCCCTGCCCCATTCCCCCCGGGACAACTGTGGCTGTCCAGCTCTCTACAGATGCAGGAGATACAGTTACCTGCTTGGACTTGGGGAAGGGCTCTGCGACTTATCTGATTCTTAAAAGAGAATTTCAGTTAATCCTCCTGTTTCTAGCCTCACCTTTATCCTCATACCTGGAACCCAACCTTGCAGTGCCTTTGGGGGAGGTATGTGGTTTACTGTGTAAACTGGTTGTTTCTAAAACTTAACATGGGATCCAGCTTTCTCAATTCTGCGTGGTCATTTGCTGATCCATTTGCTTTCCATTTTAAATCTTTTGTTGCGTTTCTTTTGCTTCTGTTCTCTTTGGTTTTCTTGTCTTTAAAAACCCTTTGCTGTGCTTTTAGCTTTGATAGAAATGGAAATATAATCTGTCATTTATGTGAAATTCTCATATATCCTTTTTATTTATTGTTTCTGAATTATTTATTTTGGGATGTGCTGGGTCTTTGTTGCTGCACACGGGCTTTCTCTAGTTGCAGTGAGCAGGGGCTTCTCTTCCTTGCAGTGCGTGGGCTTCTCACTGATGTGGCTTCTCTTGTTGTGGAGCACAGGTTCTCGGTGAGGGGGCTCAATAGTTGTGGCACATGAGCTTAGTTTCCCTGCAGCATGTGGAATCTTCCTGGACCAGGGATTTGAACCTGTGTCCCCTACATTGGCAGGCAGATTCTTATCCACTGCACCACCAGGGAAGTCCTTACATATCTTTTTTTAAGAGGAAAGGAAATCCAATACCCTTCTCTATAGGCAATAGATGTTAATTGGTTTAAAACTTCAGAAAAAATATTTTTAATTATCTATAAATTATAAATTAATTTGTAATTATATTATATTATAAATAACCTATAAATTAATTATCTATAAATGGACCACTTATAACATTTTGGTACACATCCATTCTGACTTTTCTGGATGATACATAAACATGTGATTCATTTTTATTTTTAGTTTGTGTTGAAACTATAAATTATGTCTATAGAGATAGAAAGCATCCATGTGCTTTCACTGTCTAGGATGCTGTGCTCAGTGAATGAGTTAGATGGTAGGGGCTCAGGAAGCCCAAGGTCAAGTTGGCTCCTGAGAAACAACGTGTACTGTCTGCAACTTTCACTTCGTTGCCCTCTATCCTATAACTAGGGCATAACACCTGAAACCTTGTCACCACCACTTTGTAGTCATTGTTTAGTTGCTAAATCGTGTCCAACTCTCTGTGACCCCATGGACTGTAGCCCGCCAGGCTCCTCTGTCCATGGGGATTCTCCAGGCAAGAATGCTAAAGTGGGTTGCCATTCCCTTCTCCAGGGGATCTTCCCAACCCAGGGCTTGAACCTGAGTCTTGCATCTTCTGCATTGGCAGGTGGATTCTTTACCAATGAGCCACTGGGGAAGACCCACCAACACTCTAAAGGGTAATTTTAAAAGATTGTCCAAGTTGTAAAATTAGCTCCCTCATTGACAGCTACTTTTCTCTCTCTCTGTCTCCCCTTTCAGACCCTGAGTGGCCAGGAACACTCATGAGGGGCAGGAAGCACGCCAGTTCCTTCCCCTTTGTGTGGGGGGCCATCAGCCTTTCACCTTCTAGTTGATTCAAGGGCCTATTATTTTTAACAACTTTATTGAGATATAATTCACATGTCATAAAATTCACTCATTCAAAAGGTACAATCCAGTGGTTTTTAGCATATCCAGAGTTGTGCAGCCATCACCACAATCAATTTTAGAAATTTTTATCAACCCCCAAAAGGAAACCAATGCCCATTAGCAATTACCCCCATTTCCTCCCAAATCCCCAAGTCCTAGTCACTAATCTACTAATCTACTTCCTATCGCTAATCTACTTCCTGTCACTGTAGATTTGCCTATTTTAGGTATTTCTTTTTTTCATTTTATGTTTTCAAGGTTCACTCATGCTGTAGCATTCATTTTGTTAGTAGTGTCCTTTGAAGCATAGGAGTTTTTAATTTGATGATGTCTAGTTTGTCTGTTTCCTGTTTTGTCATTGTGCTTTTGGTGTCATGACTAAGAAACTGTTGCCTAATCCAAGTCTCAGAGATTTACACCTTGTTTTCCTGTAAGAGTTCTGTAGTTTCAGCTCCCTCATTTTAGGTCTATGATCCGTTTTGAGTTAATTTTTATGTATAGTATAAAGTTAAGCTTTATTCTTTGTATGTTGATATGTAGCTGTTTTAGCACCATTTGTTGAAAAGATTCTTCTCTCCTGGTTGAATTATCTAAGCACCCTTATCAAAAATCAGCTGACCATGGAGGTCTTCCCTGGTGGTTCAGTGGCTGATTCTGCTCTCCCAATGCAGGGGATCTGGGTTCCATCTCTGGTCAGGGAACTAGATCCCAGGTACTGAAACTAAGACCTGGTGCAGCCAAATAAATAGTTTTAAAAATCAACTGACCATAACGATAAGATTTTTTTCTGAATCCGCAATTGTATTCCATCGGCCTGTATGTCTATTGTTATGCCAACAGCACAGTCTTGATGACTATAGCTTTTGGCTTACTGCAGTTTTGAAATTGGAAGTGTAAGTCTTCCAACTTTGCTCTTTTGGAAAATTGTTTTGGCAAATTTTGATCCCTTGAATTTCTATGTGAATTTTAGAATCAGCATGTTAATTTCTGCCAAAAAAAACCCCACAAAAAACAAACAGTTGGAATTTTGATAGAGATTACACTGAATTTGTAGGTCTCAAGGTCTTGTTTTGTGTGTTTGCTTTGGGCACCAAAATGGCATCTTGGGAATCTGCCTTTCTTATTCTTCTCCCAGTCAATGAAATTATCATTGCTCTTAGTCCTGAGAGAAAAGGAGACAGGTTCATGTAAACATTCAGGTAGATGTTAGCATTCATATAAATGTTAGCAATTAAGTGTGTTTGTCTCAGTTTCCTCTCATGTAAAGTGGGTTTAGTAAGTGTATTTTTGTCTAAAGATGTTGTGAAGATTAAATGAGAGAATCCATGTGATGTGCCCAGCAAGCACTGGATAAATAATCGAGTACAAGTAATCCATAATAGAACCAACTGTAGTCCAGGCATTTTTGCATCTAAATTGATTCTCCAATTCTTCATCCATGGCTTCATCTCCTACTGCTGTCTCAAGTGTGATCTGTACTCCAGGAAAACCTGCATCTATCTGATTCTCCAAAGTCCATGTTCTTCCAACTTCATCGGCAGATGTTTGATAGGTTAAAACATAGAAAATAAGAGGAATATTTACAATATGTAGCAAAAAGGATATTTTTCACTAAGAAAATTTTAATGGAAAAGAAGAATCATTTCTAGGCTCCAGGGAAATGGAGAGTAAAGAAACAACTGTTGGAACATATCTTTTTAATCCTTAAGAAATTCTTTTCCTGGTCTTGGTAACTGGGATGCTCATGACTTAGAGCCAGTCAGGAGCTAACAGATAAGGAGACCCTGGGGGTCTGCTGAGATGAAGTGTCAGGTAGAGATTGTGTGTGTTTACTTTATTGTGATCTCCATGTCCACATGCTCTCCAGCCTGCCGGAAGAGTCTGCTCCCTTTAATACCCAACTTGGTCTGTTCCTCAGTTCAGGCCCCTCCTCAAGTGTCTTGAGAATTCCTAGGTGATACAAGTTCTCTTCTGGGCTTCTGCACCTCTGATTAACTTAAAGACATCCTTGTTAATATCTTATAGCTAAAGAACCTTGCTACTAGTATAAATGGAAACTGAACACCTCTTTGAGCCACTGTCCTTTTCCTGACTTTGGAAATGTGATTTATTACGTTCACTTTTTTTGAGTTAACAACCATAAAATACAGTATAATCCAGTGATGAGAGAATGGATTTCCTTAACAGTTTACAGCTTTTACAAATGACAGACTAGTTTTTCATACAATTTCCATAGACTTTGAGGAGGGTGTTTATGGGCAGTAAGCAAATTAGTTTGTGTGTATGTGTGTGTAGAACTAATCTCATGCTCATTTCTTCATTCTCCGCTTTATCGTATGAGCTGTTGATGCCTTATCCATCCTCTTAAGTGAAGTGAAGTTGCTCAGTCATGTCCAGCTCTTTGCAACCCCATGGACTGTGGCCCACCAGGCTCCTCCATCCATGGAATTTTCTAGGCAAGAGTACTGGAGTTGGTTGCCATTTCCTTCTCCAGGGGATCTTCCCGACCCGTGGATGGAACCCGGGTCTCCCGCATTGCGGGCAGACGCTTTACTGTCTGAGCCACCAGGGAATCCCAAAGTTTCTCTCAAATGGACCATATTACATAAAATCTATCTAGACCCTCCCAGCTTCTCAAATTGTGTGTGGTGAAGCACCAGTTTCTTTCTTTTCAGTTCAAGTAGACTAATAATTTTGTAAAATATGACAAGTAGAAGTAATGAGAAAAATGAAATTTAAAAAGACATACAAAATATAACCTCCATTTAAAAAGATGTGAGGTGATCTTGTTTGAACTTCTATATAAACAGAGTTTTATAAATCTCACACAGCACCTACTAGGTGTCATTTTTTTTTTAACATTTATTTTATTGGAGACAAATTACCTTACATTAATATATTGGTTGGTTTTGCCATACATTGACATGAATCCGCCTCGGGTGTACATGTGTTCTCTTTCTTGAACCCCCCTCCCACCTCCCTCTTCCCCATATCCTCCCTCCATGTCATCCCCGTGCACCAGCCCCAAGCATCCTGTATCATGCGTCGATCCTGGACTGGTCACTTATGATAATATACATGCTACAATGCCATTCTCCCCAATCATCCCACCTTCACCCTCTCCCACAGAGTCCAAAAGACTGTTCTATATGACAGTTATTTGCATACTTATATTATCCCTCAACTAGGTTGTAAGCTCCTTGAGTCTGGACTCTGTGTATTGTTAATCTTGGTATACCATCACCTCCTCGTATAATTCTTTGAACATGTTTATTAAATTAAATTTCTGACTCAATATAGAAGGAACTTAGACATCCACTTAAATAGGTGGCCATTTTTGCGTACTTGATCATCAAAAAATTTCAACAGAAGCTTCCTGTACTGGCTTTGTATATGGTGACTGGGGTTTATGATTCATGTAGAAGGCACTGGTAAAAGTCCCCTTACAGATAAGGAGATGATGTTGATGACTCTACACTACTGATAAAAAAACAGACCAGCTAGACCTTCCTCATAATGTTGTCCTCAGGGTTCATGCAGTAGGAGTACTTATTTAAATATTTTTCTAACTGAATCATCTCATTAAGAGAGTGAAAAAAACTTAGTGAATGTCTAGAAGGGATCCCGAATGGATTAATCCTATATTAAATTCCTTGCCATAGTAAGTTGTCATCTAGCTAGATTCCAGTGGGCAAAACAACTAACACGGGTATATAATAGATGACTGTGTTAGGTCCTGAGGAAGTAGTTCAGTCGCTAAGTTGTGTCCAACTCTTTGAGACCCCAGGGACTGCAGCACGTCAGGCTCCCCTGTCCTTCACTATCTCCTGGAGTTTGTTCAAACTCGTGTCCATTGAATCGGTGATGCAACCATCTCGTCCTCTGTTGCTCCCTTCTCCTCCTGCCCTCAGTCTTTCCCAGCTTCAGGGTCTTTTCCAATGAGTCGCTCAGGTAGAGTGGATTCTTTAGAGCTTCGTATTGTCTCCATTGGTCAGGTTACCTGGAACCCTCCATATTGGGAAAAGGAGACTAAGTTTGCTCTAGGAGCCTCGGAAGATAGCATTTAATCGAACAGGACAGTACATTAAAGCAGTGCTTCTCAAACTGTGCGTGGTGAAGCACTAATTTCTTTCTTTTCAATTCAAGTAGACTAATAATTTTGTAAAATGTGACAAGCATAAATAATGAGAAAAATGAAAGTTAAAAAGACATACAAAATATAACTTCCATTTAAAAAATTAGGTCCAACAGACTAAAATTCCTTAGTCAAATTGCTGTACCACACTTTGAGTAGCACTGGATTAGAGGATGGGCTGTCACGATTGTCCACACAGGGGCTTGGATCATCTGTCCATGGAGTCCACTAGGAGTTCTGTTTGACTATAATGAAAGCTCAGGGGTAAGAAAAGATGCTGATGTTTTGAGTTTCTTCTTCTTCTTTTTCTGTAGAATGAAAAGATTTTAAAAGGAAGGGGGAGTTTGTGATATAATTGAAATGGTATCTTTGGAAATAGCTTTCATATTTAAGATTGATTTTAGTGGTAAAATGAAACACAGTGAGACTTTCAAGACCTAAGTCATGAGAGTGTAAGCAAAAGACAAACAATAAATACCTACTCAAACCTGAGGCTGCAGAAGTGAAGACGGAACAGTAGCAGAATTATTCACTAAGTACCATTATGTACTAAATATAGTACTAAGGTCTTTACCTAGGCTATCTCGTTTCATCTTTACAAGAATCCTGTGCAGTAGCACTATTAACCTCATTTTTCAGATGAGGAAACAGGCTCTTAAAAAGATTGAGTAACTTGCCCCAAGGTCACGTCAGATGAATGGCGTGATTGTCAGATGGTTGGAGTGTGTAACCCAGAACCTAGATTCTTAGGTTCTTAAATAAGTGTCTTTATAGAGAGGTTTTGGCAAATCTTGCTTAGCATTTTCAGCCATGGACTTGAAGATTATCAGTGTCCTTGGAGACCAGATAGCGCATTAGCAACTCTTTAGTCCTTCAACTGTCTTTTGTATAAATTTTTAGAGATTTGGCCTTTAGGAGAGATGAACTAGAGTAGGGACTGGCAACCCACTCCAGTATTCTTCCCTGGAAAATTCCATGGACAGAGGAGGTTGGCAGGCTACAATCCATGGGGTCGCAAAGAGTCTGACACAGCTGAGTGACTGAGCACACACACAGGAGAGATGAAGTGGTTTAGTGAGAGACGGTTCTGAGGGTTATAGTCACGGCTGAAGCAAAAGAACTCTGTGAAGTAGATTGAACCTAGGGTGGGTGATAACACTAGGCCAGAGATTCTCAATTCCAATTTTTAGGTGGCATTCTATAAATCTAATTATTTTTAAAAATGTCTATTTATTTAATTAATTTATTTATGACTGTGCTGGGTCTTTGCTACTGCAAAGGCCTTCTCCAGTGTGGCAAGTGGAGGTTGCTACTCTCTAGTTGCGGTGCATGGGCTTCTCATTGCAGTGGCTTCTCTTGTTGCAGAGCCCAGGCTGTAGGGCATGTGGGCTTCAGTATTTGTGGCTCCCAGACTCCAGAGCACAGGCTCAGTAGTTATGGTGCAAGGGTTTAGTTGCTCCGTGGTATGTGTGATCTTCCTGGACCAGGGATCAAACCTGTGTTTCCTGCATTAGCAGGAGGATTCTTTACCACTGAGCCACCAGGGAAGCCCTATAAATCTAATCCTAGTTGTGTAGTTCTGTAGTCTCTCCATTGCATAGGATAAAGAATTTAATCTAGGCTATGTTAAGTATAATGTAAGCTATGTTGAAGAGATCAAACCAGTCAGTCCTGAATATTCATCAGAAGGACTGATGCTGAAGCTGAAACTCCAATACTTTGGCCACCTGATTCAAAGAACTGATTCATTGGAAAAGACCCTGATGCTGGGAAAGATTGAAGGAAGGAGGAGAAGGGGATCACAGAGGATGAGACGGTTGGATGGCATCACTGACTCGATGGACATGAATTTGAGCAAACTCTGGGAGACAGAGAGGGACAGGGAAGTCTGGGGTGGTGCAGTCCATGGGGTCGCAAAGAGTCAGACATACCTGAGCAACTGAACTGAACTGAACTAAGTCCGGTTAGTGCTATGGCTTTCCAAATGAGTTTACCCTCTAGAAGATTATTTCTGTTAAACATTTTTGGAGTTTGAGTTTTTTATTTGTTTGCTTAAGAAATGGATTAGAGTGTGTAATTAGTCATGGATGCTGTTTTTTTCCCCACAGCAGAACTTAGACCAAGAACTTGCACACGTTGTTCTAAAGAGCTGCACACTCCACTGCACTATTGGTACTCAGTAAAAGTAACTCCTGGGGGAGGAGAGGGAGTTTTCTTTATTTAAAATGGAATACAGGGAGATCCCTGGTGGTCCAGTAGCTAAGACTCTGTACTCCCAGTACAGAGGGCCTGGGTACAATCCCAGGTCAGGGAACTAGATCCCACATGCCGAAACTAAGATCCAGCACAGCCAGATAATAA
Source organism: Moschus berezovskii (assembly GCF_049115385.1). Lineage (NCBI taxonomy): Eukaryota > Metazoa > Chordata > Mammalia > Artiodactyla > Moschidae > Moschus > Moschus berezovskii. The sequence continues at coordinate 3,603,267 of NC_142487.1, read as the reverse complement.
AATAAATATTTTTTTAAAATGGAGTACAGTGTTCATTGCTATTTGAAATACATATTCCCTAATACATGACTTGAAAATTTGTGATTGTTTATTATCAGACATTCAGATTCAACCCTGTCACCTGTGCTTCTTTGAAGTTATCTAATTTTTTTTTACATGTTACTAAAAATAAATTTTAATTTAAAACACAGACCCAATACATTTGTTTCCTGTGGCAGCCAAATATCTTTGGACTCACTTCTACCTTTAACAAGCGAAACACTACCCTTGAATATATTTCTAAACCAAGCATGAGAGTTAAAGTTACCATCTTTTCATTTGAGTAGAGGTGCTAATCTAATGAAGAGGAGGAAGAGTCCTCCTGCTAAGATTATAGCAGGCTTGCTGTGGTAAGAGAAAAAGAATATCAAAATCAATTTAAACCTACCTGCATATAATAAATTTAAAAATTATTTTAAGTTATTTAAAGTCAGTGTAATATTATTGCCTTTGTTGTTGTTGTTTTGTTTTTTGTTTATCTGTTGTGCATAAGACATTTTGGGTGGTGTGAGCTGAAAACTCAGATGGTAAGTAATCTGCCTGCATTTCAGGAGACCTGGGTTTCATGCATGGGTAGAGAAGATCCCCTGCAAAAGGGACTGGCTACCCACTCCAGTATTGTTGCATGGAGAATCCCATGGACAAGGGAGCCTGGCGGGCTGCAGTCCATGGGGTGGCAAAGAGTCAGATATGACTGACCAACTAAAATGCACACACAGATGAAAACAGACTATGAAGATTTTTTTTTCCCCTCAGATAAACAAGAAATCTATCCAGAGAAACATTTTCTTCTACTTGGGGAAAATAGGTGTGTGTCTGTCTGTGGAGAAAAGTTTTATGTTTCCTCATTTCTGCAGTGAATGTGTTTGTACCCCTGCAGGGCTGCAACCAGGTTGCTGATTTTGGACCAAATACCAGTTCTCTGAGCTGACCAGTTTGCACTGCATATTAATGAAAGGTGGTGAGCTCAGCCTTGAAGAATGCCAACAGGGTTATTTCTTCCTCATCAATAGTAAATAAAAATGAAAAGGCTACATTTCATATTAATTAAATATTGTTGTTTTCATAGTTTGTCTCTGAGCATACATCTAGGAGATTTTTGAGAGCTGAGCTAAAAATACTCCTTTTATATAACCTATATTTTTCAAACTCCAAAGAAATGTGGAAAGTTATATTTAAGGAAAATATCTCTCTTCTATTTTTCTGTCATTCTCTGGGTGACATTCTGCTGCTGCTGCTGCTGAGTCGCTTCAGTCGTGTCCGACTCTGTGCGACCCCATAGACAGCAGCCACCAGGCTTCGCCGTCCCTGGGATTCTCCAGGCAAGGACACTGGAATGGGTTGCCATTTCCTTCTCCAATGCATGAAAGCAAAAAGTGAAAGTCGCTCAGTCGTGTCTGACTCTTAGCGACCCCATGGACTGCAGCCCACCTGGCTCCTCCATGCATGGGATTTTCCAGGCAAGAGTACTGGAGTAGGGTGCCATTGCCTTCTCCGGGGTGACATTCTACCTGTCTTTAAAGAAAAGTTTTTTGATGTGGGCCATTTTTAAAGTCTATTGAATCTGTTACAATATTGCTTCTGTTGTTTATGTTCTGGTTCTTTAGCTCTGAGGCATGTGGGATCTTAGTTCCCTGACCAGGAATTGAAACCACATCCCTTCCATTGGAAGGTAGATTCTTAACCACTGGACCACCATGGAAGTCCCTCATGTAGTTCTTTTTTAATAGTGAAAGATAGCAAGGGGATACAGAAATGTTTTATTTAACTTCGTAATGAATACTTTGGGAGGTTGATAAAATACATTGCCAATAAAGAAATGATACATGTCTGCTGTAAGGCACTGTTATACTCAGAAATAACATTTGAGGCAATGCTTTACAGCGTATAAAGTCATTTCCTTTAAATTATTCCTCATAGCACCCCATGTGAGGAAAGTTACTTTAACAGCAATGATGGTCATGGTTAACTATCCCCTCTCATTTAAACAGACCTACATACTCGTACACTGTGTGTATCCTAAAACTGGTGTAAAGAGGAAGTTGAGGGGCCACGTGGTAGCAGAGAAGAGCAAGTCTAAGACAGATCAGAAGACAGACGCACTTTTGAAACAGAAAGCACGCTCTCCCACATCTCCTGTTAAGCTTTCTTCTTTCCTGGGGACTGGATGTTGGAACTTTCTTCCCAGTCTTCTTCCTTGCATTCCCAAGGCCATGGTTGGCAAGAAAGACGGGGACAGCCCCCGATTTAAGCAGCTTGCTCTGATTTTAGATATGACTCCTCTTGTCACTGAGCGTATCTGTCACCCTGTTGTTCTGTACAGACTTAGTTTATGGTGACTTCTTCTTGACTGAGGGATTGAAAGAAGTGGCATAAATTTTGTAAGATCATCACCTTTCTTTCTCTTTCTTGCTCACTCTCTGAGGCCTGAGGATGGGAAGATGAAGATTGCGAATTACAGATGGAGCTTCCCAATGCATGGAGGGGACTCTGACTTACTGTAATAAAATGCTAACAGTCATCTCTTTCTTTCTGGTTCCCTGGAGTATACGATGGTGAAGATTCGCCAGAGGGGAGCTTCAGTGAAATATGCTTTTTAGTCTTTTCCTAAATATACATACCTGTTTGTATGGAATGTAAACTACTAGTTTGCTGACACTGGCTTAAGTAATAATTTTGTGCCAGTTGATTCCAGTTTACTTTGCATTCAATCTTGCCCTTGATTTTGTGTAGGATGGGGAACAGTCTGTTCATCTGAATGAGAAAAATACAGTCACTGTGGTAACCTATTTTTTTTTTTAACTGCTTTATCTAGGTAATTAAACTAGAAAGTGAAAGTTGATCAGTCATGTCCAACTCTTTGGGACCCCATGGACTATACAGACCATGGAATTCTCCAAGCCAGAATACTGGAGTGGGTAGCTTTTCCCTCCTCCAGGGGATTTTCCCAACCCAGGGATTGAACCCAGGTCTCACACATTGCACGCGGATTCTTTACCAGCTGAGCCACAAGCGAAGCCCAAGAATACTGGAGCTGGTAGCCTTTCCCTTCTTCAGCAGATCTTCCCGACCCAGGAAATTGAACCAGGGTCTCCTGCACTGCAGGAGGATTCATTTTATACATATTTTTCATTAGATGGTATATATATATATTTGAACAATGGGTGATATTTGCTGGTGGTATGCCATTACCATAGCAACAGGTTCCATTCTGGGTTGCTAGTAATTGCTTCCAGAATTATGACAGCAAAAAGAAGGTTTCCCTGCTGATGATGCAGAGTGTTTGGGATAAATGCAAAAAAGGGCTCCATCCGAACTACTTATTCATAACCAATAACTCACTGGCTATGATGACTGAGAAAGATCGGTTATAACAGAGGTCTAGTGATGGGTTAAGGCAATGGCAAGCCACTCCAGTACTCTTGCCTAGAAAATCCCATGGATGGAGGAGCCTGGTGGCCTGCAGTCCATGGGGTCGCTAAGGGTCGGACACGACTGAGCGACTTCACTTTCAATTTTCACTTCCACACATTGGAGAGGGAAATGGCAACCCACTCCAGTGTTCTTGCCTGGAGAATCCCGGGGACGGGGGAGCCTGGTGGGCTGCCGTCTATGGGGTCACACAGAGTCGGACACGACTGAAGTGACTTAGCAGCAGCAGCAGCAGTGACCTCCTGCCCTGTCTTTGTGGTTGTGACAAATGTTGTGTTGCTACTTGGCTTTTGGGAAATGGAGAAGGTAAAGTGGACTTTAGGCTTCCCTGGTGGTTCAGTGGTAACGAATCCACCTTCCAAGCAGGACACGAGGGTTCGATCCCTGGGTTGGAAAGATCCCCTGGAGAAGGAAATGGCAACCCACTCCAGTATTCTTGCTTGGGAAATCCCATGGATAGAGAAGCCAAGCTGGCTATAGTCCATAGGGTCACAAAGAATCAGACATGATTTAGCGGCTAAACAACAACAACAACAAAAGTGAGCTTTGGCCTTGTAGTATTTCTGTTAAAAAATATAATAGCATGAACACCCGGTTTCCTATCCTCCTTCTTCATTAAACTGCCAATGGATCCTTTTAATTACCTTCCAGTTGTAGCCAAAAAAGAGAGTGAGGAGGCTTCCATGAAATCTAGTGGTCATACCATATTCCAAGGATAAAGTAAGTTTTCAGCCTTTATTTTTCAGATCAGTTAGTCAGTTCTGTTCAGTCACTCAGTCGTGTCCAACTCTTTGTGACCCCATGGACTGCAGCACACCAGGCTTCCCTGTCCTTCACCAACTCCCAGAGCTTGCTCAGATTTATGTCCATCGAGTCAGTGATGCCGTCCAACCATCTCATCCTCTGTTGTTCCCTTCTCCTTCCACCTTGAATCTTTCCCAGCAGCATCAGGGTCTTTTCCAATGAGTCAGTTCTTCGTAACAGGTGGCCAAAGTATTGGAGCTTCAGCATAGTTCTTCCAATGAATATTCAGGACTGATTTTCTTTAGGATTGACTGGATTGATCTCCTTGCTGTCCAAGGGACTCTCAAGAGTCTTCTCCAACACCACAGTTCTAAAGCATCAATTCTTTGGCACTCAGGTTTCTTTATAGTCCAACTCTCACATCCATGCATGACCACTGGAAAAACCATAGCTTTGACTAGACAGACCTTTGTTGGCAAAGTAATGTCTCTGCTTTTTAACATGTTGTATAGGTTGGACATAGCTTTTCTTCCAAGAAGCAAGTGTCTTCTAATTTCATGGCTGCAATCACCATCAGCAGTGATTTTGGAGCCCTGCAAAATAAAGTCTGTCACTGTTTCCACTGTTTCCTCATCTATTTGCCATGAAGTGATGGGACCGGATGTCATGATCATAGTTTTCTGAATGTTTTAAGCCAACTTTTTCACTCTCCTCTTTCACTTTCATCAAGAGGCTCTTTAGTTCTTCTTCGCTTTCTGCCATAAGGGTGGTGTCATCTGCATATCTGAGGTTATTGATATTTTTCCCAGCAATCTTGATTCCAGCTTGTGCTTCATCCAGTCCAGCATTTCTCATGATGTACTCTGCATATAAGTTAAATAAGCAGGGTGACAATATACAGCCTTGACGTATTCCTTTCCTGATTTGGAACCAGTCTGTTGTTCCATGTCCATTTCTAACAGTTACTTCTTGACCTGCATACAGATTTTTCAGGAGGGAGGTCAGCTGGTCTGGTATTCCTATCTCTTGAAGAATTTTCCAGTTTGCTGTGATCCACACAGTCAAAGGCTTTGGTATAATCAATAAAGCAAAAGTAGACATTTTTCTGGAACTCTCTCATTTTTTCAATGATCCAACAGATGTTGGTAATTTGATCTCTGGTTCCTCTGCCTTTTCTAAATCCAGCTTGAACATCTGAAAGTTCATGGTTCACATACTGTTGAAGCCTGGCTTGGAGAATTTTGAGCATTACTTTGCTAGTGTGTGAGATGAGTGCAATTGTGAGGTAGTTTGAACATTCTTTGGCATTGCCCTTCTTTGGGATTGGAATGAAAACTGACCTTTTCCAGCCCTGTGGCCACGGCTGAGTTTTCCAAATATGCTGGCATATTGAGTGGAGCACTTTCACAGCATCATCTCTCAAATTTGAAATAGCTCAACTGGAATTCCATCACCTCCACTAGCTTTGTTCGTAGTGATGCTTTCTAAGGCCCACTTGACTTCACATTCCAGGATGTCTGGCTCTAGGTGAGTGATCACACCATCGTGATTATCTGGGTCGTGAAGATCTTTTTTGTATAGTTCTTCTGTGTATTCTTGCCACCTCCTCTTAATATCTTCTGCTTCTGTTAGGTCCATACCATTTCTGTCCTTTATCGAGCTCATCTTTGCATGAAATGTTCCCTTGATATCTCTAATTTTCTTGAAGAGATCTCTAGTCTTTCCCATTCTGTTGTTTTCCTCTATTTCTTTGCATTGATCACTGAGGAAAGCCTTCCTATCTATCTCTCCTCGCTAGTCTTTGGAACTCTGCATTCAAATGGGTATATTTCAGATAAGTTGCTCTTATTTTTATGAAATGGATGATTCATCTTTTGGTATTAAAACCATTAAGTTTGTTTTATCTTGATATCACAATACTCTAATGTGAATGTTATTACTTAAAAATTACATCTTATATAAATACTTATCTAATCCCTAACTACTGGGCAGGTGGCTCCATTTCTCTTTTAAATCATCGTTTAGATATTATTTCCCTCTCAAGCTCCCCAAACTCAGCTTATTTAAAACAGGACATCTCAAATTTATGGTGAACCTTTACTGTAGGCTCAAAGTGTGCAGGACTTAGCATACCTGTATAAGTGGTATTAGTAGCTGTCATTTAGGTAAAGAGACTTCTCTTTTTTTGATTGATACAATTCATTTATTTGTAAAATATTTTTTCCATTTTTAAGAAAGCTTTTTATTTTGTACTGAGGTATAGCCAATTAGCAATGTTATGATAATTTCAGGTGAACAGCGAAGGGCCTCAAGACATACATGTACATGTGTCAGTTCTCCCCCAGACTCCTCTCCCATCTGGGTTGCGACATAACATTGAGCAGAGTTCCTTATGATATACGATAGGTCATTGTTGGTTATCCATTTTAAATATAGCAGTGTGTACATGTCCGTCCCAAACTCCCTAACTTCATAGTGAGTAATACTTGTCTTGCTGCTTGCCTAATGTTTTTCCAGGCAAGCAAGTCATTCTCTGAAGGAGTTTTCTTTATCATTCCACTGATATCATTAACTAAAAATGATTCCTAGGCCAACATTCTGTCCTATTCCTCAGCCAGGTGATTACATGTTGTAATCTGGCTGTTTCATCTCCTCTCCCACCTGCCCGGGCTGTGCCTGAGCTGCACTGAGAACTTGAGCCTTTGTTCCTGAAACCCAGGCGTTCTCACATCTCAGTGACTTTGCACGGACTGCCCCCTTGGCTGGCCTGGAATGCTCCCCCTGCCCCTGATCTCACGGACACATTTGCCTAAGGAAAGCCTGACTTCATTCAGCTCCGTGTTACCTCTGTGGTGAAGCCTTCTCTGACTCACTGTCCGCCCTGTGTAAGGGACACCTGCGGCATTTCCCTGCTGAGCACGTGTTGATTTCACCATTAAGGAGTAAGTGCTTTTTCTCTTTTGTGTTCCTGAGGACCTTGGAGTACTACTTGGTATGTAGTGTGTGTTGGGTGAATGCATGCAGGGTCAGAGAAAGCTTATATTTTTATTCTTTTTTATTCTTTTATACTACTAATGGAGAGAAGCAGAGAGGAACCATGTTTCCCGAAGATACTATGAACATGATGGCTTTGTGTTAAACAACATACTGAACTTATGAATCAGCGAGCCTTGGAGTAAACTGTGAGGTGGGAGAAATAAGCCCTTGGCTTTCCTTGTAGGGCTAAATTCATGCATTTCCCTGGGGCCTCAAACCTTAAAGAGAATGAATGAAGCAGAGACTACTTTGGGGCATGAGAGGGTGGACTGTGGAATTTCTGGGAGCCCTGAAACCACCACCACACCCCATGTGTGCAGGTGTCTCTATGCGATGACACTGAAAGCCTGAAAGATTTTTGAGAGATAACAGAAGCCACCCTCGTGAAGTAAGAATCACTGGACTATATAGGTTACTCTGAATATTCTATGGTGTGAACTTTAAGTGTGTGGAGGGGTTTTCCATTTCTTCCTCTCTGGGAAGCTGGTGACAGCCAGGCACCCAGCCTTGCCGCGATCTGGGTTGAACTCTTTCTGTGTCTTCCATCACCAGCTTATGTGGGGGGATGAGGTCTGCCCCCTTGCTTGAAAACCTTAATTCCAAGTCACAGAAGAGTAGAAAGGCCCTTGCGTTTTACTGACGTACTTGTTCCAGGGCAGGCTCACGTACCACATCCACGTGCTTGGTGTCTATTCAAGGCTGTTCTTTCTGTGAATATTCTTTGCTTTTGCTGGTTATTCACATTATCCATTTATAGTGCTGTCGTTTTGTGCTTCTTTTCTTTTCAGCAGTCTCTTGATGAGACACCTGTTTATTTTCTCTCTGAGATGAATGTGCTTTGCATGGCGTGGCAGTAGATGGGGTGTTTTAAGCTATCTCTGAGGGAAATGTTACTTCCTATTTGTAATTCTAGTTGAAAGTGGATCTCACATTGCACAGAACTTGAATATGTCCTGTCTGGTTTCCTTGAATGCATGCATGCTCTGTCGCTCAGTTGTGTCCAGTTCTTTGTGACCCCATGGACTGTAGCCCACCAGGCTCCTCTGTCTGTAGGATTTCCCAGGCAAGAATACTGGAGTGGGTTTCTATTTCCTTCTCCAGGGGATCTTCCTGACCCAGGGATTGAACCTGGGTCTCCTGCATTACAGGCAGATTCTTTACCACTGAGCCACCAAGGAAGACCAGAAACATGGCTCTTGATCAGCAAATCAATAAGCAAAAATTATTCTGTTACTTTCTTTTTGGAGAATTATGTGGCGCACAATGAATGCCATGATAGGCTGGGTCCTGAAATTTGGTCACAGGGTAAGACTGTGGGAAAGCTACTGTAATCACAGTCAAATTTATTAACTTGAGACAGCAAGGAGAGAGCACAGCAGGGGTACTTTGGGGCATTCAGCAAGCAAAATACAGATCTTTTTTGTTGGATTTGGAGTTGGTTGAATGCTTTTTGGAGGGACAAGGGAAGAGATGACCAACACTGGACTGGGTGGTATCGTGTCGTGAAGCAGGGCAGTTTAGTAACTGGTATCTCAGCATCTTTGTGCAGGGTGGTCGAGGGACAGAGAGAGGCTGGGGAAATCATTGGGAAGAAAGCAGGATTCAGAGGAATGGTCTTGCTGCCTGCTCTGCCCTGCGGGGAAATGCTTTCTGTTGACCTGGTCTGAGTCTGTTGGAGACATCTCAGAGGTGCTTTACAGGTTTTCACGTGAGAGGGATAAACACTGGGGCTGAGATTAAGGAGCAAATGGACTTGGCCAGATGAGGCAAGCAAGATACAACCAAACCACCAAACAGGACTGACCACTCAGCCATTGTACTGACTTCCCTTAAAATAAAATTTCAATAGTTGTCTGGCTGAATAACTATTACTTATAACAGAAGGCAAGGAATTCGACTTCTTACCCAACTTCATTCGCATGATTCCTGTCCTGAAAGTCACTCAGTTGTGTCCAGTTCTTTGTGACCCTATGGACTGTAGCCTACCAGGCTCCTCTGTCCATGAAATTCTCCAGGTAAGAATACCAGAGTGGGTTGCCATTTCCTTCTCCAGGGGATTTTCCCAACCCAGGGATCAAACCCACATCTCTTATGTCTCCTGCATTGGCAGGCAGGTTCTTTACCACTGGCGCCACCTGGGAAGCATGATTAAGCATCCTTTATTCATTGGCGTGCTGTGATTCATGGGGTCGCGGAGAGTCGGACACGACTGAGCGACTGAACTGAACTGAACTGATTCATTGCCTGCCTTGTGGTGATGCTAGGTATTTATATTTTCTCTTGTAGGCTGAAACATTAATGAATAATTAATCCTTTCTCTTTCAGCCGAAAGAGTACGTGTAGACATGCCTGTGTTTGTTGATATTGTCTTGCATTTACAAACTCGTTATAGTAAGTGTGAGGCACTAGGAATAAACAAGACATAATCCCTGCACAAGAGGATGAATTTGTTGTTGTTTAGTCGCTCAGTTGTGTCTGACTCTTTGTTGCCCCATGGACTGTAGCCCGTCAGGCTCCTCTGTCCATTGTATTCTCTAGACAAGAATATTAGAGTGGGTTGCTATTTCCTCCTCCAGGGGATCTTCCCAACCCAGGGAGTGCACCTGGGTGTCCCACATTGCAGGCAGATTCTTTACCACTGAGCCACCAGGGAAGCTCCTGAATATTGCTGTTCAAGAGAATATTCTGTGATGATGGCCCAATATGGTATTCATAGCCGCATATGTCTCTCAAACAGTTGATATGTGGCTCATGAGACTGAGGAACTGGGAGTTTTAATTTATATTTAATTAATTTAAATATTAATAGTGGCACAGGAGGCTAGTGGTGACCGCTTTGGACAACATGGCTCTGTAAATTCACAAATGAGAGAAAGAATCACATAGGTGCTCACAACTCAGAGTATGATATGTACTCCAATAGAGGTCCCTATGATATGTTCTAGGAGCACAGGACTTAGAAAAGACCCTGATGCTGGGAAAGATTAAGGGCAGGAAGAGACGGGGGTGACAGAGAATGAGATGGTTGGATGGCATCATCAGCTCAATGGACAAGAGTTTGAGCAAACTCCAGGAGAGAGTGAAGGACAGGGAAGCCTAGCGTGCTGCAGTTCATGGGGTTGCAAAGAGCCCGACACGACTTAGTGACCAAACAACAAGGAGCACAGGAGACAGCCTCCAATGGGGAGTTGACAGGGAACGAACCCAGAGAAGAGGAGATTCCATGGGAGTGAGACTTTGAAACAAAATAATAATAATAGGAGTAATTATTTTAATTATTTTGGCAGGGGCAAAGGGCAGGAAGTTGGGATGGTTCATTCCAGGTAAAATGCAGAGTGCAGAAGCACTGAAACATTAAAAACATGTATGTTTGTAGGTTCAGATGGCTTGGTAAGTGAGGCTTGGTAAGGTCTAAGTGTAGATCACTGCAGTACTGTACTCTATGACATAGCTCTTGTGGTAAATGCCTAACTGAACAGATTAAAGACAAATTTAACATTTTAAATACTTAACGGCATTTAAAATAAAATAAAAAGGTATTTAAAATGGAGAAACGGCCCCATTTATCATGTAAAACAGACGGATGAGTTGCCCTTAGGATCCCCATTTCACGGAGAGAAAACTGAGGCCTACAAAGGTAAAGGAATTTGCCTGCAGACACACAGTGGACAGAGTCAGGATTTGAATCCAGGCCTGTTTCTTCAGAGATCAATATCTTCATCAGTGACCCTCTGTCTCTCATTTCAAATTCTTCTCAGTTTGGAATTATGATGGGTTTCCCTTGGTCTGTCTTTTGTGACATGTTCCCACCATGTTCGAAGTCTACTCCTTTTGTGTTAAAAATTCTCCAGTTTCATATTGAAAATGTTTTTCTGGCAAAGAGACTGATATTATGAGATCGTCTATTCCATTAACTAAGCGTTTTGTGGACTCAGGTTTTGAGAATACCTGAACTGACAACTCCTTGCTTTTTCTGTATATTTATGGCACTAGGAGCCTTTTATATCCTAAATTGGAGTAGTTAGGGAATTATTCGGTTAAACTGGAGGAGCCAGTGCTTTCAATCCCAAATTTGAATGGGCTCCCATGACCATCATTCCCAGAGAATTCTTGCTTCCCTGTGGGGGGAATGGCTTGTTATTTGAGCCTCTCCACATCTTACCCTAAAGGTCATGACCCTGGGCTCTAGCTTCTTTCTTCCTTTTCACCCTTTTTTTGAGAGCAGATCTTAGTGACTGGATAGAAGCTCTGCTACCCTTAACTGAGAGGAACCTAACTGAGGTTAACTGGCAAGCACGGTCAAGGCCTGAAAATATTCCTCCCTGACTGAGACAGTACCTGGGTTTTTCAACTCAGACGTGAAAGAACTCCCTTGCTGTTATTTGCTGAATTTCCCCAAAAGTGCATCTCAAAGTCATACCAAGGTACATCTAACATTTGTTCCTGCCACGCCTGAGCATGTGAAGACAGGTCAGCAGCAGCACCTGTTTGGAGCACTGCACACTCCACTGCTGATTCAGGGCAGAGGACAAGGACGAGATAGACAGTCTAGAGGGTCTGAGGGGGTGCGGCTGATGTTATCCACGGCTGGAGAAGCTTCCCAGTGGAGGACTAACATCAGGCCCTGTGAGAAGGATAGGACTTAGCTGAGCAGAGAAGTGGCAAAGATACAGGGAACAGGGAATAATGAGAGAATGGTCTGGCTCAAGTAGAAAATGCAACTTTGGCTGCACATTGAAATCATCTGGGGAGGGACTTCCCTGGTGGTCCAGTGATTAAGACTCAGCGCTTCCAATGCAAGGGACATGGGTTCCATCCCTGACTGGGGAACTGAGGTCCCACATGCTGTGTGATGCAGCCAATAAATAAATAAATTAAATTAAAAATAATAAAATTACCTAGGGAGCTTTAAAAATAGCTCACCTAAAGATTCCGGTTGGTCTGAGTTGTAACCTAGGCAGCTGACTTTTTTAAGCTTCACAGGTGATTTTCGTGGACAGCCTGAGTTGAGAACCATTGCCATCATCTCGTTTATTTAAAGTTCAGTCCGCGGACCAGCAGAGCTATCCCCACCTGGAAGCTTGTTAGAAATCCTGAACTTCAAGTCTCTTCTCGGACTTAGTGAATCAGAATTTTCATGTTCACAAGATCCCCAGTGGCCTGTATGCACAGTACAGTTTGAGACTCCCTGCTGTAGAGGAGAAATGAGAGATATGGCTGAAGAGGGTAGATCACCTAACCAGATTTTCTTGTGCTGGGCTAGGAATAAATTACAGGTGGGCAGTGATACTACTTTGCCCTCAAGCTGCTGGGGCCGCTTGTATTTCTTGTTGCAAGACATCTCTGGTTATCTGTATTTGCTCTATAAATATTCTTGCATTCTCTCTGGGTGCCTTGAGGGGAAAAAGGCAGGGCAGCACCAGCTAAAGAACTGGACTGCACTCAGTCAGTAGTGGCGATCCCCTGGAGGTTTTTTATCCAGAGGGGTTCTGTGTAGTGTTTTGTAGTCTAGAAAGATCTTCCTGGCAGAAGCATATGGAATGCACTGGGCTGGGGGTGTTCTAGGGTTGGGGAGACATGGTGTTTGTGTTGCAGTAATTCCCACCAAAGTTGAGAAAGGCCAAGAGTTAAGAGCTTGATCATGCTTTAGGAATCTGTATAACATGTAAATACCTGTCCCCAAATCTCCAGGACAGAGCTTGGAAGAAATCGTAACAGACATCTTTTTGGAGACCCCTTATAACTTTTTGTTTTATTTTAGTTTATGCTTGTAGGGCATCCTCTCAGAGAGTCAGGAAAGTTTCTGATGATTAAAATCTAGTTGACATAAATAAGGTCATAAACAGGCAACCCTAACTCTGCAGGATCCTCTAGTTCTTGGTGGGTGGGATCTTCTGACTTGAGGGTTATTAGTGATTTCAAAGGAGAAAGGATAACAATGATGGTCATCATTTGGTGAATGGGCAGTGAGGGAGAATTTCAGGAAATGGAGAGGTTAAAAGTCCAAGTATGAAAGGCTGGCTATTGTGGAGACTCAGAATGATGCATTCTAGTTGGGGCAACACTTTTAGGGGCGCCTGTATATTTTTGGAGATTATTTTGTTTGGAAAAAAATATTGAACTTATCAGTCCACTAACTTACTCACTCTTCGACACCAAGCTTAAGCTGTCTTCTTCCATGAATACTTCCTGAGTTACCCCAGCTCATAGTCTATTCCCTCTTTCTCTCTTTCCAAAAATCCTTTTTAATGAGTCATCAAGTATTTCTTTTTTAGTCCTGATATTTTAAAAGTATTATGGTATATACTGATTTTGTAATAATTCACTCAAGGTTTTAAAGAATTTTTTTTATTGGAGTATAGGTGATTTGAAATATTATTTTAGTTTCTGCTGAACAGCAAAGTGAATCAGTTATACATGTACAGTATATCCACTCTTCTAGATTCTTTTCCTATATAGGTTGTTATAGAGTACTGAGTAGAGTTCCCTGTTCTACACTGTAGGTTCCTATTAGTTATCTATTTTATATATAGAAGTATGTCTATGTCAATCTTAGTCTCCCAGTTTATCCCCCCATTCACCCATGATAACCGTAGGATTGTTTCTTTATATTTACAGCTCTATTTCTGCTTTGTAAATAAGTTCATCTGTACCATTTTTAAGATTCCACATATAAGTGATATCATCTTTATTTGTCTTTCTCTGACTTACTTCACTCAGTATGACAAACTCTAGGCCCATCCATGTTGCTGCAGGGTTTTTAAAACATTTTTCTTATTTATGAAGGTGTCCTATATTCCTGGAGAAGGAAATGACAACCCACTCCAGTATTCTTGCTTGGAGAATTCCATGGACAGAGGAGCCTGAGGGGCTGCAGTCCATGGGGTCACAAAGAGTCAGACACGACTGAGTGACTGACACACACATCCTATATTCCTCCGTCGATTATAAGCATCTTGAGGACATGGATCTTGTCTAATTCCTCTTTGTCCTCTTGGGAATTTGTGACTTTTTGAAATAACTGTTCTCAGGGTGCTCATAATTGAGTATTGATGATAGAAAGTAGTTTGCCATATCCTTTTTTGTTTTCCAGATTTGTTGTGTTTTCCAAGTTTGTTGATGTTTCTTTTGAAGACAAGAAGGGAGGGGAAGAGGGAAGGCTGAAGAATCTTCAAAGACAGTAAAAATACTTTATGTATTTTAAATTACATTCTGCAGTTAAAAATTAACTCAAAGTTGTACTATGAGATCAAATCTTCTTGTGTGTGCTTTCAGTGCTCATTTCAAAGGAGGAGGTTTTAAAAAAGGATGGATTCGTAGCGTCTCAGTAAACAGTCCTGTCTTCCTCATCTTGTTAAATGGTACCCATTCTCCTCAGTTGCTTTCCTCATCGTGCCATTTGGGTTTCTTTTTTGTTTAGAAGTGATGCCATTTGTCGGAGGAAGGTGACTCCTGACCATGTTTGTAGGCAAGAGTGTCACTAGTCATGTGGATGTGAGCCACTAACACGTTTAGACTGCTAGACTGTGTTTATGGGAAAAGTATTGAACTTAACACTTTAATGGTCTTACTTTAAGTCATGACATGCTATCATGCCTTTTCTTGGAATTAGGAAACCTGGTATTTGCCAAACTTAGGACATTGAAAATGTGGCAGTGTCACCTGGATGATGTGGCAAGCAGGAAATTATTTTAATTGTAGTCTGTCGTGATGTTTGACATTATGGTAAAAGAAGCTTGTATTATGTAGAGAAATCCAGGTAGAAGTTGAGTGAAAACAGTAAAAGTACTTTACCAGGTTTAAATTTTTAAAAATATAATAATCATAAAAACCTAAGCAGGGGAAGATCTTTTCAAAGAATTCCTTAATGTATCAATCAGTAGTTTATATCCTTACAGAATTTTTTATGGTATAATAATGAGGATTTATAACAGAACAAAAATAACCTATTTCCTAACATTAGCCTCTCTGCCTGAGGAGGTGGTAAGACTTGTTAATGCAGATGAGGCTGCCTTCTGTTGTGTGATGCTAATAGGAAATGGATCATTGCAGTTTATGGGGCACTTAGCCATTTTGGTTCATGATAAATGACTGACTTCAATTGGCATTCCTTCACTGATCTCCCACTATTCATCACCTGAAAGAATGGAACCCAAACATGAAGTTGATTTTGAAGTTGTCAAGTTTCACTGTGGCGTCAATCCATCATAAGCGAAAGTGTTCATTGAGTTAGGAAGAAATCGTATGAATGAAAACACTCATAAATGTTTTATGCTCCTATTTGCTTTTGTTCAAAAGCCAGTTTTGTCACTGTTCTATCCTCTTCTATCCTTCCCCTCCCCCTCTCCAAACATGCTTAGGTTTTGAAAAGTCCCTAGATTTTATCTCTTGCAGATGCTTTGATGTAGTTACACTGTTTTGCTCTGTAAAATCAGCCCCAAATAGGCAGGAAGAATGAAAATATCTTTTAACGCATATGACCCCCTACAGGCCAGACATTACACAAAATTAGTTTGGAAAACTTTTTCACTGCTATATTCTTGCTATTATTATGCTATTTCCTTGCTTTTCTTATCATCTTTCCTTGAAATATATCTTGAAATACCCGCCATTCCCTACCCTCCAGAACACACATCATCCCTGAGAAGGGAGGAAAAAGGCCGTCTGTTTGAATAGTCACACTATCCTACAGTTAGACTCTCCCTCCCAGAGGATTATTCTCCAGCTTAATTTCAGGGAGGCCTTTCTGGCACCGTAAGGGTTAGCCAAGATCCAGCCACGCCTAACATATGCCCAAAGGAAGTCTGACTCTTTCCTGTGTCCTCTAGTGTTTGGAATGTAGAGCCTGTGTTTAATTCCATACTTGTGATGCCGTCCATGTGGCTGGTATTTGGAGGGTGTTTGCTATCTGGCAGAAGGCTATTCACAAAGGAAAATGGCAGCGTTCTTGCAGAGTGTTGTAGAATCATTTAGTGTAATTGAGATAATTTGCCATTTATTTCATTGGTTCCTAAAGGAATTTGGACCTCCCTTATCTGTGTATATTGTTGGAGTGAGGGTGACAAGTCATTTTGTTCGCTTTGTAGACCTTAACAGGAGGAAGCACATCCTTGGCTGCTGGTATCCTAGGAGTGAAGTCTGTGTGCAGAAACTCCCTCCCAGAGGTGGGTCTTTTGTCACAGAATGTCTTGGTTGCTAGCAGATTGACCCCCGCTCCTTGGGAGCTCAGTTCCTCCTTTTGGCAAATAGTATCAATGTGTACACCCCTTCATGGATCACAGCCTTGTCGTGGCGATGGGGCTTGCATAAAAAATGACACTATGAGCCATGCCATGCAGGGCCACCTAAGATGGATGGCCCCCCCAAGAATTGATGCCTTCAAATTGTGGTGTTGGAGAAGACTCTTGAGAGTTCCTTGGACTGCAAGGAGATCAAGCCAGTCAATTCTAAAGGAAATCAACCCTGAATATGCATTGGAAGGACTGATGCTGAAGCTGAAACTCCAAGACTTTGGCCATCTGATGCGAAGAGCTGACTCATTGGAAAAGTCCCTGATGCTGGGAAAGTTTGAAGGCAAGAGAAGTTGGTAGCAGAGGATGGGATGGTTGGATAACATCACTGACTCAATGGACATGAATTTGAGCATGTCCATTTGAGCTGGGAAATAGTGAAGGAGAGGGAAGCCTGGCATGCTGCAGGCCATAGGATTGAGTAGCAAAAAGTTGAACATGACTAAGCGACTGAACAGCAGTTTGTAGTCCTACCTTAAACAACAATAACTTGTTAGCAACTGAACAACATCCATCTATACCTTGTTCCTGGAGAACTTTGTTGTTGAGAGCTTTAGGCCAATGAATTAAAAGTATTTGAGGTGCCTGAATTCTTTTCATGCTCTCAAATCCCAAATAGTGGCAAATTATTTTGAAAAAGCCTTGAAGTGGTGGAACTGAAATATAAATTAGGTCTCCTGTGATCATTTTACAGTTCTCCCAGGTGGTGCAGTGGTAAAAAATCTGCCTGTAATGCAGGAGATATGGATTTGCTAGGAAGATCGCCTGGAGAAGAAAATGGCAACCCACTCCAGTATTCTTGCCTGGGGAATCCCAAGGACAGAGAAGCCTGGTGGGCTACAGTCCGTGGGGTCACAAAGAGTCAGACAGGACTGAGTGACTGAACACACAACAGCAACAGGGTCATTTTTCCTATTGAAAGACTAGAAATAGCTATAGGACATAATTTGATTACATGTCTTAAATAAATCCTAATCAACCTTTTATTGATGGTTGTGATTAGGAGAATCACTAATTTGGAATACTTAGCTTGGCTCAAACCAATTACCAAAATTTTAACTGGCTAACTCTATCATGCTATACTGATTTATTATGTCTGTTGAAACATACCCGTCATTTACTTTTTGCCCTGCTTTTGTATAGTGTGGCCATTGGTGGCGTAGAGACCAGGGTGGGACGGGTTTGCTAAAAGGTAGAGAACAGAGGAAGGGAGATAGAAAAGGAGGAAACATCAAGAAGAGTAGCTGAGAGCATGGATGCCTTGGTAGACCAGATGCTTTTGATAGTACCTACCATTTCTTAACTCTGCCATATTCAAGTAAACATTGATGGCCTTTTGCTTTCTTCTCTCTTCTTTCTCTTCTCTTTTTCCTCCTGTCCTATTTATGTGGATATAAATATGTGGAAACTAAAGAAAAGCAGACTAAGATATAAGATGTACAAGTTTTGTTCCCCCCGCCGGAGGTGGGATAGGATTTGTTGGAAGATTTGAAGAAACATATCTCACTGCCCAAAAGATGTCTCAGGCTTGAATTGCAGCAATATACTTGTTGGAAGGAAGTCGGTTCCATATTCAGAGGGTTTTAATGATCACTTTCAATCTATGTCTCCAAGTGTTTTGAATGCAACAAGTTCTTAAAGGCTAGGTCTTTGCATGGGCACTTTTAAGATAAAACTCAAAATGTATATACACCGCATTCTTAACCCCATGTGCAGTTACTGTCGTTTATTAGACTTGCATAGAAACCGCCAAATAATCTCAGATTTACATTAAAAGTAGAAAAAGAAGTTCCCAAATACAAAATTACTGGTAGATTTTTTTTTTTTAATTCTGAAATGTATCTGGGGAAAAAAATTCTTAGAAGGGCTAAACTCTTAACCATAAACATAATATTTTTCAGAGATTGGTTTTGAAAGTATCCCTAAAGGATAGGTTAGCTGTTAATGATCATCTTTTCTTCACTTACTGATTCAAAGGTGTGATGTTAGTTTTCCCCTGTAGGCTGTTCTCTGCTTCTTTGCACTTCAAAAAGATCTAAGGTCACTGATTATGACTTTGCCACTTCCTGCCCTATTGATCTTACAAAGGGGTTTTGTGGGGTTAGACCTTACTGTAAAGAAATCAGCCCAAGTAAAAATTCTTGATATTTGCATGTCTATTAAATTCAACACATTGGCTTTTTATATGAGCCTGTTTTATTATATAATTTATAATGTGATACTTACTGGGTCGCAAAGAGTCGGACGACAGAGCACCCACACATACACACTCTTCCTGGGACTTCAAGAGTTCTGTTTATAACAGCTGAAATGCTTTTTACCTCCCTTTTCTCCCTCTGAATCCAGGGTGAATCATGCATTGAGTAAGTTGAATGGATGAATGTGTAGTTGAGTAAGAAAGCCAATCAATCCAAAGCTGAGACTGTGTTGAGGAACAACCAGTCAGAAGGTGTTTATGTCTGAAATTCTGTTGACCGGAGAAGGCAATGGCAAGCCACTCCAGTACTCTTGCCTAGAAAATCCCGTGGATGGAGCAGCCTGGTAGGCTGCAGTCCGTGGGGTTGCTAAGGGTCGGACACGACTGAGCGATTTCACTTTCACTTTCACACATTGGAGAAGGAAATGGCAACCCACTCCAGTGTTCTTGCCTGGAGAATCCCAGGGACAGGGGAGCCTGGTGGGCTTCCGTCTATGGGGTCACACAGAGTCGGACACGACTGAAGTGACTTAGCAGCAGCAGCAGCAACTCCGCCTACCCCTGCAAAAGGCATTATTAACACCTTTTAGTCAGTTGCCCCTCAGAGAATCTGCTCTTTTGATGCAGCAGCACTGACAGATCCTTCTCAAGGCTGCTTCTGCCAAATATCATTGGTGAGGGACGCTTGTGTTCAGGCTTGAGCTAGCGAATCAACATACCTGCTTCCAAATCCATACAGTATTTCAAATCTTTATTAACTCAGTCCATACTGTAGTTTTCCTGATTGTGATCATTCTCTGCTACAAGGAGCTGGCAGTCCTGTGTTTTTTTGGTGGAGGAATACTTGAGCTGAGTTGGTAGAAACATCAAGCAAACACACAAAAAAAGTGATGTTTCAGTTTGGGGTTTTAGAGTTACTACTTCACACCATCCTGTGTTTATTCAGCACTTCAGAATGTGAGAGTAAATTTAAGGACACAGTCCCCACTGCTCTTGCATTTACTTTTCTAAAAATATTTTTCATTTAGATGAAAAAAAGTGTGTCTAATCTTTCCCCAGAACTCCAGGTTCGTACATACCACTATCTGCTTTTTACCTCCAGTTGGATATCTAATAGGTTTCTCAAATATAATAGGTATAAAATGCAATTCTTGACTTCCCTACATAACCACTCCATCTGCCTCATACCTGCTTTCTCCTTTTCTTCCCCCTTTCAGTTAATGACAATACCTGGTTGCTTAAGTAAAAAACCTGAGAGTTATTTTTTAATGTTTTTCTTTTCCTGAACATACATACTAAGTCACTTCAGTTGTGTCTAACTCTTTGTGACCCCAAGGACTGTAGCCCACCAGGCTCTGTCCAAGGGGTTCTCCAGGCAAGAATACTGGAGTGGGTTGCCATTTCCTACTCCAGGGGATCTTCCTGACCCAGGGATTGAAATCATGTCTCTTATATCTCCTGCATTGAGAGGTGGGTTCTTTACCATTTTACCACTGGGAAGCCCTTCCCTGAGCACATCCGCATTCGATCTGCGAGTAAGTTTTGTCTCCAGAATAGGTTTCCAATCTGTCCATTTTCCTACTATAGTTCTAGCCACCATCTTTTCTCACTTGAATGACTGCAATGATCTTCTCCCTCCTAGAATGTGTTCTCCATTCAGAGCCAGAATTATCCTTTTAACAGAGATCATATCCTCTCTGTCCCCAAACCCTATGGCAACCTCCCATTACTCCTGGAACAAAATCCAAATTCCTTGCCCTCTAAGGAGCTTCGAGGTCTGGTATCTGGCTACCCAGGCCACCTTATCTCCTATCATTTCCCTCTCACTTACTGACCTTCTTACTCAAGCATTCTCAGCTCATTCCCTCCTCAGGGCTTATACCTTAGCTCTTCCTTGTCTGGAATGCTGTTTCTCTATAGCTCCACGTGCTGACTTACTCTTGTTGTTCAAGACTTACCTATAAACTGCTTAGGGCTTCCCAGGTGACACTAGTGGTAAAGAACCTGCCTGCCAATGCAGGAGACATGGGTTCAATCCCTGGGTCAAAAAGATCCCCTGGAGAAGGAAATGGCTACCCACTCCAGTATTCTTCCCTGGAGAATTCCATGGACAGAGGAGCCTGTCGGGCTACAGTCCATGGCATTGTGAAGAGTCAGACATGACTAAGCAACGCACACATAAACTCCTTACCAGTCAACTCCTCAAAGAGACCTTTCCTAAGTATTGCACCGAAATCTTCCCTTTTCTGTTTCTCTTCATCCCATCACACATTTCATTTTACTCTTGGATGAAAGGTCACTGTCTAAAATCCTTATTTACTCATTTACCCATTGATTGTAATTTGCCATCTACCTTTGAAATAAGCTCAATGTGGGCAGGAACCTTGCCTGGCCTTGTTTGCTGATGTATCCCTAATACTAGCAGCACTGTTTCATATGTACAGTAGGTGCTCAATTAATACTTGGGGTTGAATTAGTGAATAAGAATATTTAGGTCCATGATGAATATAAACTATTGAATCCATAAACATACTTATAGATTATATTTTAGTGATAATACTGCTGCCAAATCTTCGTGATAATTAAGTGGCCCCAAAGCAAGGGAATAGATCTTTCTCTTCTGGTTATTCTATTAATTTTTGCAAAGCTAATGAGATTGGCAATTGCAGTCATTTGTCGTCTTCTCTTGCCGTATCTGTGCATATAAACTAGTCATCATTTATTAGTTGTGCATATCTTGCATTTGCAACTTGCTGTGAGTTTTGTATGCTTGAACAATAGTACAAGGTGTCCTCCTTGTAGGTAAGAGTCTGAAATTGTGATAAGTGCTCATTATGATGAGAACAGCTTGCACTGAACAGGTCGTAGCCATGCATATGTCTCTCTTTAGAAGGAAAACATCAAATTCCAGACTGAGTGTGATAAGCAGCAATTAATTTAACCATCAAGATTCTGAATGTATTATGATTTTTCAGGAATTAATGAACATGGAAATAAGGAGCACTTAATATATTTATTTTGTGACTATAAATCTTTGCAAATCAAGTATAACAAGTTGGATGTATGCCTATGATTAATGTAGAAAAGAGGAGAAAGCCAAAGAATTTTTTTTTTCCCTGCCTGTAGTTTGCTGGAATATGTCAATAGGCTGGAGGCCACAGACTCACCAAAGTTAAAAGATGATAAAGATGTTTTGGTTTTGTTTCTTTTATTGATTGCTAAGACCACGTAAGAATTCTTCTTAGCCTCTTCTTTCCAATATTGCATTTTGTTATTTTCTGTCATCTGATGGATGCTTTCCTTTCTGCTTTCTTAGGAAAAGTAGCAGCCTTCAAGGTAGAGTTTTTCTCACTGACTTTCTTCATGAATTTCCCAGTCCTCAACTGTCTGTGTTCTTCTGAACGGTAGTAATTTTTTCCTTAGGAGTTTTGGTCATCTTGCCTTCCCCCTCTTCCATTGATAACTGCCCAGTATTAAAGCTGTGCTATATTCTCTAACAATAGAAGTTTTAGTTATATGCAGCAATGTATTTTCCTGTAACTAATTTTCCTGACAGGAATCACCACCCCTTCACCTCTAGCCAGGGATCTGGAGTTGGTGTATTTGTGGCTGGGGGCGGGAGGAGAAGGGGACGACCGAGAATGAGATGGCTGGATGGCATCACCGACTCTGTGGACATGAGTTTGAGTGAACTCCGGGAGTTGGTGATGGACAGGGAGGCCTGGCGTGCTGTGGTTCATGGGGTCGCGGAGAGTCGGACACGACTGAGCGACTGAACTGAACTGAACTGAACTGCAGGTCTTACAGAATTGAGGTTCATACTTTTATTTGAACTTAACATTTCTCTTAATTGGGACTTGACTTTTGGCCTAGATGAAATCCTGTTTTTCAATTAGAGTGGTAGTCTTAACATTCAGTTATTGACCATGACTACAGAGTAAGAGTTTTAAGTTAATTCTTTCTTGTCACATCATGGAAAGATTGATTATGGCATCTCAAGCATTTCCAGACACCACCAGTTCAGGGACAGCCATCAGCTGCTGTTAAGGGAATCTTCCTTTTGCCGCTTCTGTCCTGCTGTCTCCCTCTCTTCCCTCACTCTCTGTACTGGGGAGGCTGCCTGTGAGGACTCTCCAAGGATTCCTGTGCCCCTTGCCTTCCAACGACAGCGGCGTCCCCATAGGAGAGCCAGGGCGCCAGAGCGAGGTCAGGCTAATTATTCTCCAGGCTCCCTGCTTACAGGGCTGCCTTGCGCTGCCTGTGGCCCTCGACCTAAGGTCATGGTTCTTCAGTCTCAGACTTTCTCCTTTCAGGTTTCCTGCAATCAATCCTTCCTCTCTTCCCTTCTCTCCAGTGTTGGTGACAATGCTGCTGCTGCAATCCTGAATTTCAACAGTATTCCCAACCCTGCGCCCAGAAATTTGCAACAGTCCCTTTCAAATAAGTCTCTGCAAACCATCCTAACTTAAATGTGCCATCTGTTTCCTGTTGGGATCCTCTCTGATGCAAGTGTTATCTTTTTTTGGATACTATCAGCTCTTTTTTTTTTTTTAATTTGGGTGAGAATTCACCTAGGAAGCTGTCTGGTCCTGGGCATGGTGTTTTGGGAGGTTTTGGATGACTGTTTCAATCTCTTTACTAGTGATCAGCCTAGTCACATTTTCTATTTCTTCATGATTCGGTTTTGTAAGGTTGTATGGCTCTAAGAATTTGTCCATTTTTCTAGGTTGTACAGTGTGTTATCATATAGGTGTTCATGGTATCCTCTTATATTTCCTTTTTCAGAAATACTTATTTTTACTTACTTATTTATTTGGCCGCGCCGGGTCTTAATTGCAGCATGTGGTATCTATTTCCCTGACCAGGGATTGAACCTGGGTCCTCTTGCATTGGGAGGACAGTGACGTAACCTCTGGGCCACCAGGAAAGGCCCAACTATCCTTGATTAAGTACTTACTACTCAGATATCACGTGAGCAGCCTATGGAGCAGGCACAAAATAGAAGAAAAAGTCACGTGCTTTCTGGGGGAATCTCTCATGTGAGATAGATAAGCCTCTCCTTTACCTCATTCAGTATTCAGTCAATGTTTATTGACTGGCTTCTGTAAACCAGACATGGTGTATGGATCTGAGGTGAATTCAAAGGTGAGCACTGTTTAATCCCTGCCATTTTATATCTTGAACTGTGTGTTTAGGGAACATTCTAGGGTTCGGATAATTATAATTCACAGTCTTGAACTGGGCAGTCCCTCCATTTCCCAGCCTCACACATTTGCCAGGATTAAACAATAGGTTCAGTATATCATCACCAGCCACCACCACTGTGGTAGTGGTCAGACCATTGGGGCTGACTGTGAGCACGTGGAGGGCACAAGCTTTGATTTATTCGTTGTTAGAGTGTTAGTACCACACGGTGCCTGGCTGGAGCCTGCAGGAGACTTTCGCCTGGTGACTTACTTTGTTTGGTTAAGTTATTCCCCTAGTTCCATAAACCTCTCTAATACTCAGGTCCTGACCCTCTGTCACTGCTCTTTGTGGCCCTGAACTGAGAGGGTAGGTGTCACCCTGCTTTCTTCATCCGTCCAGCCCACGTGCTGTGAAAGCATTAATCGCTCAGTCATATCTGACTCTTTGCGATCCCATGGACTGTAGCCTGCCAGACTCCTTTGTTCTTGGGATTTTTCCAGGCAAGAATACTGGAGTGGGTAGCCATTTCCTTCTGCAGGGGATCTTTCTGACCCAGGGATTGAACCTGGGTCTCCTGCCTTGCAGGCAGATTCTTTATCATCTGAGTCACACCAGCTCCAGGTGCTGTAGACCTTATGAATCGTCTGTGGTCCCTGCCTTGGGAGCTTGATAAGAAAGCAGGAAATCGCCAGCCTCTCTGGCTGTGCCTGATGTCTGGCCCTGGCCTGCTCTGCTCTTAGTTCCCACCTCCTAGTTCCATCCAGTGACCTCTGTGATTCTCAAGCGTGACCGTTTCCTGAGCCCACAACAGGACCTCTTTTGTGCCTTCATCTTGCTGGATGGAGATCTTTTAGAGTGTCAAGGAAACCCTTCTGGGCAGATGGAAGATTTCAGGTTGAACACAAGTCTTTTCTTTGTGTCAACATTGGGTAAAACCGATAGGTATATTTCAGAAGAAGGGGCCTCTGGTTAAATGTGGGTCATTGTCTTTAAAAAGTGTTTTCACTCTACGATGTCCCTGAGGACTGGTGGCTACCTTTTGGGGAAACCTGATTTGCATAGTGGAGTTGTAGCCACCAGAATCCCAGGCCGTAGTAACTTTTCTGCTCTCAATGTCTGCTAACCCTGAAGATCCTAACACGGGATTCGGCAGGTCAAGGAGGACACAACACTGCCTCCCTGTGTTGAGGGGGAGGGATGTGTGTGGGTGACCCTGTCCAGTTAGTGAGGCCTGCTGGTTGTCTTTAACTTCGTTACGTGATAATGTTTGGCCGCCCTGCCCTTTGTGCTCCCAACGGGAGATATCATCAATCAACACTTCAGCCAAAACTCTCCCTGATATTTTCAGGGTGTGCAGTGGGGGTGTTGTACCTTATGATGACCCTGTTTGAGTGTTCCAAGTGCCAGGGGAGCAGCCAAAGAAAATTCAGTGCACTTTACTGAAGGACTAGAACTTGTTACGAAAAAGTGATAGTAAATTGCACAGGGTTTTGGGGAAACCTTCCCCTCTCTCGCCCCCTTTCCTTACTCTATTTCCTGCTCCAAGTGTATCTTAACTTTCTCTTTTTCCTTTAACTTATCTTGCCCTTCTCTGTGGGTAAGCAAAACACAATCTGCAGTGGAATGGTTTCATCTAAACCTGAGTCTGGGAGCATCTGGAGACATTTTTGGTTGTCACAACTGGAATAAGGCTGCTGTCGTTGGTGGGAGGATAGGAATGCTGCTGAATGTCCTGTAATACAAAGGATAGCCTCCCTGAACCCCTCAATGTAGACTTCTCTGACTCCAAATGTCAGTATTTCTAAGGTTGAGAAACCAGTCTAGATTCTAATCAGTCCAACAGAACTTTCTGTGATGATGGAAATATTCTATATAGCTGTAATTACTATATGTGGCTATTGAGCATTTGACACATGGTTAATAAAAACTATGAAACTGAATTTTTCATTTTAATAGCCACACTGTAGCTAGAGGCTACCACTCCAGACAGTGCAAATCTGGGGTCCCCTGTCCAAACTTTGGCTTATAAAAGTGATGGGGAGAAAAGGTTGGTACCTTAGTAGAAATTTAGAGGAAAGGTTGGTACCTTAGTGGAAATTTAGAAATTTAGGGGTGGGATGTCTTCATAGAAGCCATGAGACTGAATGTAGTACTAGTTTCCTGTGGACAAGACAGAAGGTGCTAGGAAGGGCACCCTACTGGGACCCAGCACTGGGGGACTGTGGACAGGGCTGCCTGGGAGGAGCCGCAGCCTTCAGCAGAGGACTCAGGCAGCCACAGGTGATCTGGCTGGAGGGAAATACTCTGACTTCACTTTCCCCCTTCCTCTCCTTCTCTCCAGATCTCCCCTAGGCTAATCCTAACCAGAAGTCAGAGCACAGGTAACCTCTGTGGCTGTGTGCCTCCCAGCACAGAGCAGGGTGATGAGAAGAGAATGAATCAGGGGATAAACAGGGAGTACCCAACACACCTTGTCTGCTCTTTTTCTGTCAGCCTTTCCCCCTTCTCACTGGCCTTCCATGTAATTTTTCCTCTCATTTTTACTCAGCCTTCTCTTGGTAACTCCGGTCTGTCCTTTCCACAGGTGTGTGTGTAGTACCGGTGTTGTAACTCTTTGGGACGGCTCCTCAGTGTCTCTGCTCTGCCTGCATGGCCATGGGATCTCAGACTCACTCCTATACCAAAGCCTTGCTTCTGTCCATCTTCAGATCAGTTTTTCTGTGCCGAAAACCATGCAGTTGTACCCAGTGATGGAGTGAATGATGAGTGACTACACAACAGACTCCGAAAAGAACTTTCCAAGAGTGTCATACAGTATTTACTTGGCAGCAGGTGGCATTAGAAGTCCTAGGGGCACTAAAAGATGGCTTTCAAATCACTGAGAATTTGAACTTCTTGACAAAAAAGAAAGGTGATTTAATCATCAAGGACAGAGTTAAGAAAGGCAAGACAAGGTTGGAAATGGACAGGAGAGAAACAAGTGATGCTTCAAAGATGGGATGTAGATGCCTGGGGACCTAATAGACGTGGGAGCAGTGGAGAAGTAAAAGGTAGCATCATTTCAATAGTCCAAATCTGAGTCATGGAGATTACTGTGGTGTCATTGACCGAGGGAAGACAGCAGGATGAGTGGCAGATTTGCTTGGGATGTTGAACTTGAAGTGGTGGCAAGACAATCTATGGAGTTGTAACAAGAGCATTTAAAGATGTATGTCTGGAGCTCAAGAGAGTGGCTGAGGCTAGAAAACAAAATGTTTAGAATCTAGAAATGAGTGAGATCCCCAAAGGAGAGAGGGTGAGAGGTTTCTCAAACTTAGGGTCATGCTAAGAATTACCCCTAGATATGAAGAAGTTGATGACCACCCCCTCCAGAGATGTAGGTTTGGATCAGTACAATTGTTCTAAAATATTCATTTTTAATAAGCATCCTAAGTGATTTTGTGGCACTCTGAGAAGCAATATATTTTAGCAGAGGGGTGTTTCAGAGACTAAATTAGGAGAATGACTGGTGCTCTAAAGGGTTTGAGGGGAAGCGGGAGGAGTGAAGAATAAGGATGAGATGAGCAGAGAGGATTGTATGTTGTGCCCGGTGTGAAAAGGGAGGTGGGGCATGAAACGAATTTCAAGGATGTAGCTATTAACACTGTTGAATACTGTGGAGCAGAGGCTCCCAACGTTTTGGTCTAGGAACTCTGTGTGCATGCATGCTCATCTACTCAGTCATGTCTGACTCTTTGCGACCCCGCAAACTGTAGCCTGCCAGCTTCCTCTGCCCATGGAATTCTCCAAGCAATTGAAACCGTGTCCCCTGTGTCTCCTGCATTACAGGTGGATTCTTTACGGCAGAACCACTGGGGAAGCCTAGGAAGTCTTCACACTCTTAAAAATCATTGAGGATCCCAAAGAATTTTTAAATGACATATCCAGTGGTGTGCTGGTAAAGCAGTCTTTCAAAACAAAAGCCTTAGTTTGTGGCATCTGCCGATTTCTGTGGTGGAAACTCTCACCGTGGACTATTTTAAGTAATGAATTGCTCTTCTGCAAGCTAGTAGGAGCCAGCACCAACACATCATTGTATATCTACTGATATTCACCATATTGATATTCAAAACCAGGATTTAAAACTATTTCACTTACATAAAGCAATAATCATTCATTACATGTAAATACGAATAACTCATCTAAAACGGCAAAATCTAGTGACAAGAATATCATTGTTTTACATTTTTACAAGTCCTTTTCATATCTGGCTTAATAGCAACAACTGGATTCTCATATCTGCTTCCCACTCAATCTGTTGGAATATCTGTGTCATGTAGCTGCTGGAAATCTCCACTGTACACTCATAAGTCAATGACTGTAAACGGTAAATTCCATTTACCGTTATTATGAAAACAGTGTTATTATGAAAACAGTTTTGACCTTACAGATGCCCTGAAAGGATCTCAGATGCCCTCAGGAGTCTGTTAAAAAAACCAAAATATATATATATATATATATATATATATATATTATACACACACACACACACACAAAATAAAAATTTTAAATGTCAATAAAAGTTAAATTTTTTTCTTTCTGCACCCCAAGTACTGTCTTGCACAGCACACATCTTGTTAGAAACACGTTGGTGTAGAGGGTTAAGGTGGACATAAGTCCTTTGGGTTTGAGGACTCTCAAAGAGGGGCAAATGTTGAGAGAGTAAAATCCATAAAGTTGTGAATATGGAAGTGACATTTACAAGGAGCATAGAGGGAGTGGTGGAAAGTGAGGGAAACAAGACAAACCGGCCTTACACTTGGTGAGGGACAGAAGGATAGTAATTGATTTTCTTGGTCAGCACAGACTAGGTGGAAGGACACTTGAAACACTCGAAAGAAGAATGTAATAATCAAGACACGTTACAGAAGCCAATTAGTAATGCAAATATTAGTTGTCTTTGACTTCTCTCACAACAGCAAAAGCAACAAAACAGAGACCTTGGCCAATACTTTGGACATATTCTGAGAACTGTGTTTTTATAATGCAGTTATAAGTCAGGCAATGCGAATAGTTAATAGTTGCATAGAGCTTTGTTTATTCTAAGTAGGTCAGAACAAGTCATTCTGATGGTTCTGAATTGCTGTGAACCAGGAGGACTGGCCTGTCCTTTTCCAGATGGGTATTCCTTTTGGCAAATGAGCATATTTCCACAAACAAGCCATTGGAGATAAATCTTTGACGAAAGCATAAATTATGCCCCAAGTGGCACCTACGCACCTGCCAGCTAAATATTTCTTTCCCTTCTCCAGGCACATATGTTGCTTAACAAGAGAACTTTATCCTAAAGACATTATGCTCAGCTAGATATCACCTAATCCCCAGAGAGGGCTCAGCTGATAACATGTATGTCAAGTATGCGGAAGCATACACGTTTTTGCTGACCACTTTTAATGGGAGAGATTTCAATAGCCAAAGGAAGATATCTCCATTAGTAGAATTTTAGTGACTGAAAAGAAAAAAAAAAAAAAGGAGCCAGGCAGGTAATTGCTGAGGCAAACAGTGGAGACAAACGTCTACTCCACCAACTCTGGGAAGTCTGTTTTGGGGGCTTTATTATATATTGCAAATTATGACAACAACAGAAGCATATTTTATTCAGCACCAAATATATGGCAATAACTGGGTTATGAGCTGACTCATGTTACCTTACCTCCTCTGCAAGAAGACCCAACTTCCCTTGTGACTCAGTGGTAAAGAATCCGCCTGCAATGCAGGAGATGCAGATTCGATCCCTGGAGGAGGAAATGGCAACCCACTCCAGTGTTCTTGCCTGGGAAATCCCATGGACAGAGGAGCCTGGTGGGCTGTACAGTCCATGGGGTCGCAAGAGTAGGACATGACTTAGCAACTAAACCACCACCTTATCAACGTTTCACAGAGGACAGGGCTCTGAGAAGATGCTTACACAAGGCTGACCAGCTAATAAGAGGTAAGGGAGAGCAGAGCCACAGACATTGACTCTTCTGCCTTTTATGCCAGTGATGTAGGATAGCACCAGTGATGGTCCAGCACGACAGAGTACTCAAGAAACTTGCTTCTTGTTTGGACTAATGCAATTTTATAACAAATTAATTGTGCCAACAAAAAGGGAGACAATATCTGGGTTGTAAAATAATTTCTTCCTTTCTTCTGCCCATTAAAACTCACAAAATACTTCCCTCAAGTTCAGTGCAGTCGCTCAGTCGTTTCCGACTCTTTGCGACCCCATGGACTGTAGCCTACCAGGCTTCTCCATCCATGGGATTCTCCAGGCAAGAATACTGGAGTGGGTTACCGTTTCCTTCTCCAGGGGGTCTTCCCGACCCAGGGATCGAACCCGGGTCTTCCACATTGGAGGCAGACGCTTTAACCTCTGAGCCACCAGGGAAGCCCACTTCCCTCAAACTTGGATCCAAATCGCATTCCTTAGAATCCTCTGAAATACTTGGCTTAGGGTTTTGTCTTTTCCCCAAGTTAGATTGCTCTGTTATTGCCCCCCATCTTTATGGTGAGTAAAACAATAGTGCTGGCTTCTTTTCTTTCTCTCTTTCCTCACTATACATGTGTGGGCTTTTTCTCATAAATAGGAATTTTAACTTTTTAAGTAAAATGACAGCTTACCAATGTCTTGCTCATCCTGATGTCAGAAAGTGGGCAGTTCTTCTCCCTGACTGGCAAAGGCAGAAACATCAAAGGAATTTCTGCAGGAGGAATTACTTGGTACACAGGGGCTGTTTATTTTGCCTGTTTGCTTGCTCTTCCTGTGTTGCTATCAGTGATTTTTCACCAAGGTGGCTTAATTATTGCAGTTCAAACTCCAAGTTGCTACAGTAAAGGTGCTTATACTCTCTACTAATTTCTTTTCGTACTTTTTCTTTTTACTGGTAGTTTTATTATCTTTTTAAAATTGGGGTATAGTTGCTTTACAATGTTGTGTTAGTTTCTGCTGTACAATGAAGTGAATCAGCAATAGTACCAGTACACATGTGCTCAGTCGTGTCTGACTCTTTGTGACCCCATGGACTGTAGCCCACCAGGCGCCTCTGTCCTTGGGATTTCCCAGGCAAAAATACTGAAGTGGGTTGCCATTTCCTTCTCCAGGTGTGTCTTCCCAACCCAGGGATTGAACCCGTGTCTCCTGCATTGGCAGGCGGATTCTTTACTACTGCACCACCTAGGAAGCCCAAAATGGTGATAATAATAGCTAAATCACAAGATGTTTGTGAGGAGTCAAAGTAGTAACTTATAAAGAGGACTTGGTGTGCAGTGAGCCATCAGTACTACTTTTGTACCTATACTAACTCTCCCCCTTTCCGTGACTTGTGAGTTAGGAGCAGAACTGAGATGGAATTCTCTTGGGATGTTTGCCAGTCAATGGGAAAGAGAACATATAAAGCATAGAATGTTCAGCTAGAGAACCGTCTCCAAACAAAATCTAAGTGCAAAGAGTGAAGCTAAGATGAACATGTTTGGAGGTGGTGGGAATCATTGGTAATTCATTTTTTCTGGGTCTGGTGGGAGTTTCACCCAAATAAATGATGTTTGTGCATAGATGTTAATATCACTTAAACCAGAAGATTTAAACCTAGAACTCCCCAGAGTCTATGACTGGAGTTTCCATGATCTTGGATATATTTGTTAACTGGATAGAAAGGCATATCTCTTTCTATCCAGATGCATCTCTTCAAAATTCACTTAGAGGCTGGGTGGAGAATGTAGCTATTAATTTTTACTGCAAAGTCAGTTCCTAGCTATAGCCTGCTTATTGTAGTAGATCAGGGAAACATGGATTTGTGACAAGCAAAAAACAAATCTGCCGCCTTTAGCATTTGTGTTCTTCAGCAAAACTAGGACATGAACAATTGCCTTTTGTTCCAGTCGTTGCCAAAGTTGATGGAAGAGAGAGGTCTGGCTCAAATTACAGAAAATCAGAAAAGGTGCAATATTATGTTTAGAATACTCAAGATTGTAGCTGAAATTTGTCTCCCAGATCTTTCTGTCTCTGCCAAATGATGATGGCTGATTTTGAATGTGGTTGAAGAGACGTAAACATTAATGGACCAAACACCAGGCTCAGACATGATTGTTCCT
Source organism: Moschus berezovskii (assembly GCF_049115385.1). Taxonomy (NCBI): domain Eukaryota; kingdom Metazoa; phylum Chordata; class Mammalia; order Artiodactyla; family Moschidae; genus Moschus; species Moschus berezovskii. Next base: position 3,571,231 of record NC_142487.1, on the reverse strand, counting down.
GCCCTGGCCACATACTTGTATGTTCTTGAGACTTTCTGAGTTTGCTTCTTCCCGTGTTAACTGGCAGTAACAAACACTTCTTGCTACTGGGCTCTTGTGAAAGATAGCAGGTAATGTCTCTAGAAATTCAGTTGCTGAAAAAAAAGAATAGAAATACAAAGTTATACTTACATCACTATGACTTAAAGAAAAAACATTTATCTTCGGAATTCCCTGGTGGTCTAGTGGTCAAGTCTCCACGCTTCCAATGCAATGATTGCAGGTTTGATCCTTGGCTGGGGAACTAAGATCCCACAGCTACATGGCAGGGCCAAAAAAATTAAAAATTGTTTTTAAATTGGTCTTGTTATTACCATTTCTTAGCAATTAGACAATTTATTGAGATAGGCCTCATCTTTCCTAATAACATTTTAAAAAATTCCCCTATCCCAAGTTATATAACATTTAAAAATAATAATTCCAAATTCATCACGTAGTAATTTTGTAGTTGGAAAACAAATATAAGTTTTGCAATTGTATTTCGTGGGACTAAGATATGTGATCTCTTAGTCATATTCTTTCCACTCTGAAGCAAAAAGCAATTGAACTGACCTGGAGTCAATTTTGGCTTGATTCTAATATCCCTCCTGATCTCCTTCGTCATATAGAAAATAGGAATAAATCATGTCCTCCAGGCTAGTGTAAAGGTTAAGTGAGATTAGTACCTGCAAAAATAGCCATTTCAGAACTTGGTACATATTAAGTAGTCAACAATGTCCAGAGAATCTTTAGATTTATCTGTTTGATCAGATCGGTTTGATCAGGTCACAGCAAAAAAGAAGGAAGTTAAGACTAACTACAAGTATGGAATTTTCTTGGCAGTCAGGTGCTTAGGACTCCACACCTTTGCTGCCGAGGGCCTGTGTTCAATCCTTGGTTAGGGAACTAAAATCCCATGAACTGCCTGGTGTGGCAAAAAAAAAAAAGGATTAAAAACCAGTAACAATCCTTAAATTCAGGTGAAAAACTTCGTGATACTTAGAGTGTGTTATACAGTTTTTTACTTTTTTCCCTCCAAATATAGATAGCAGAATGACCTTAAAACTCATATCTTATCCTTTCTACATTATTTTAATTGCATGCCTCTTTAAAGAATCTGGTCAAATTCTTCTAAAGAACTTAGTGTGATCTTAACAAGACCACATGTATGGGTCAAAACTCAGACCTAATTGGTCTTACTTTCTAATACCTAAAGTTTAAAAAACTCAGAATAATGTAGTTCTAATGAGGATGAAACTCAGACACTCAGACAAAAAGGGCATATTCTGTCTTCTGCCTTCATAAAGAGGTAGTAAATGATAGGTAAACATGATAGAGATTTATTCCAAAAATAGTTTGTGGGATGTGTCACATTCAGATTATAGGAAAAACAGTTTCACCTCTCAGGAATAACCAGGGCTCTTCATTCCATATATAAAACACACTCACTGGATGCCCACAGATAACACACCAATAGCTGAACCATCATGGCTGTTTTCTGGTGGCCCGTGCATTTCTCCTTACGGGAATTATTTGTTCGCTCCCCAACATGTATTTGCCAGTTGTTACTATAAATGTATGTTTTAATTAAATGTTAAATAACCAGTAACATATAGATTAAAAAAGCAAAGATAGTTATTGTTTCTGTGAAAAGTAGGTTAACAGTTTGGACAGACTTGGTAAAGGTGAATTTCCAAAAACCAAGTCCTGTTGAAATAGTACTGTAAAAGATATTGATGGAGGGGCCCTAAAAATCTAGAAGTATTCTAGACTTATTACTTCATATTTCACTCTAAACATATGCAAACTGGAAATGAGAGGTACAGAATTAAGGATGTGAAGGGAATGGCAACCCACTCCAGTATTCTTGCCTGGAGAATCCCATGGACAGAGGAGCCTGGTGGGCTATAGTCCATGGGGTCTCAAAGAGTCTGATGTGACTGACTGGCTACACTTTGACTTATTTAAAGCAATCTACAGTTAACTCTTAGCCAAAATAAGACCCCTCCACCCTTCATTTAAAGATTAACAAGAGAATTGATATTTGTATGTTTCAAGTTAAATGTATGAATGGATTTGTGTGTACGTGTGTGTATATCCCCATTTTATCAGTCAGGGTTCAATCAGGGAAATAGAGCTACTCCATAATGTGATGGAGTAAGGGGTTTATTTTAGCAATTAGAAATTGAACAAATGTGGAAGGAGCTGGGAAAGAGAGTCTGGGCGGGGGAGCAGAGGCTCACGGAGTCCCTGACCAGTCGTCTGAAATACTGATGTGGGTGGACGAACAGGAGCGTGTGCCAGGCCAGGTCTGCTTCTGAGGTGGGAGCTTGCCTCAGGGAGAGCTCTGTGGGGAGCTGTAGCCTCAGTGTCACTGCCTTGGAGGAGCAGCAGCCAGTGTTGATGGGCCTGGAGCTGCTGTCAGCCAGGAGTGAGGACGAAAAGCTGGATGTGGGAGAGAGGAGAGAGAGAACGCGTGAGGACCCGCTTTGGCACCGTCTGCCATGGTTTCTGACTGCAGTGACTTTCCACCAGTAATGGCTGTTCCCTCACTTCCACCCCCGAATCTCACGCCAATGTCCTCCACATCCACCAACTCTAATCCAGAACCATTTGGAGAAGAGGATTTGGGGAAACATATTTCCTGAAGAGTGAAAGCGTTAGTTTTTCAGTCGCGTCTGACTCTTTGTGACCCCCATGGACTCTAGCCCTCCAGGCTCACCTGTCCATGGCAAGAATACTGAAGTGGATTGCCATTCCCTTCTCCAGATCTTACCGACCCAGAATTTGAACCTGGGTCTCCTGCACTGCAGGAGGATTCTTTACCTTCTGAGCCACCAGGGAAGCCGAACATATTTCCTAGGTTAACCAAATTGGCAAAGTCCAATCCTGCACACCTTATTTAACTGCCTCTTTCTGTTAACCTGACAGTCAGGGATTCCAGTCATTGCAATGAAAAGAGATTCTATTGTTACTAACTCTACTGTCTACATTTAAGTCTTCTAAGTAAGGATTTTGTGTGTGTGTGTGCTTAGTCCTGTCCAACTCTTTTTTGACCCCAAGGACTGTAACCTGCCAGGCTTCTCTGTTTATGCAACTTGCCAAGCAAGAATACTGGAGTGGGTTGCCATTTCCTACTCCAGAGGATCTTCCCAACCCACAGATGGAACCCATATGTCTTGCATCTCCTGCATTGATGGGTGGATTATTTACCACTGCACCAATAATGTGAGGGAATTATGCCTCAAGTTCTTATAATCTTATGCTGTAGGACTTGCCTGGTGGCTCAGATGGTAAAGCATCTGTCTACAATGTGGGAGACCTGGGTTCAATCCCTGGGTCAGGAAGATCCTCTGGAGAAGGAAATGGCAACCCACTCCAGTACTCTTGCCTGGAGAATCCCATGGACAGAGGAGCCTGGTAGGCTACAGTCCATGGGGTCGCAAAGAGTGGGACATGACAGAGCGACTGAGTAGGCACACACACAGTGACTTTCTTCAGTTACATCTAAACTATCTGAAAGAAGAAAACCTTATTTAATTTATTTTATTTTCCATTATTTTTATGATGCTATCATGTCAGTGGTATTAAAACCCCGAAAAGACAGCATAAAATGGATAACTGTAGGTAATTCAGCTTTAGCATCAGTCCTTCAGTCCTTGCTGAAGCTCCAGTACTTTGGCCACCTCACGTGAAGAGTTGACTCACTGGAAAAGACTCTGATGCTGGGAGGGATTGGGGGCGGGAGGAGAAGGGGACAACAGAGAATGAGATGGCTGGATGGCATCACTGACTCGATGGACATGAGTTTGAGTGAACTCTGGGAGTTGGTGATGGACAGGGAGGCCTGGCGTGCTGTGATTCATGGGGTCGCAAAGAGTCAGACACAGCTGAGCGACTGAACTGAACTGAACCCACATTATTGGAAAATAACTCCTGATTTTTCCAGAGAATCATGAATGTATAGAGCTTTTTAGTTGTAAAGGACCTTTATAATTTATTTTATGAGATTCTTAAATTTTAAGAAATAACAATTTTATAGTCTTCTTTCAAAAGGTTATTATTGATTATTTTTATTATTTTCAACATCTTAGTTTGGGGCCAAGCGACAGACTAGAAACATGTACTCCTAAACTAAATGGCTCCAGGTTATTGTGTATTTTAAGTTCTCCTCATCTTTTTTTGAAATTATTTTTTGTGTCTTCATTGTGAGTATCAGATTTAGGGCTACCTCTTGTTTTGTTTTACTGTCATTATCCTTGTCCCTGGCATCTTATTCATTTTTAATCTATCAAATGCTAGGAATCATATAAGCAAATTTCCTCTAACGGTCTAAAATGAGAGGAAATGAATTTGAGTGAGTGCCTGAGTGGTTCTCCTTGAGTGAAGTGCAAATGCTTTTAGAACGTGAACTTTGTACTATCTGTTTTGTCTGTTTGTATACTTGTTTGCTGACTTGTAGACACTGGATTGTGTTTCCAGTAGTTGATAATTTTAGGTCAGTGACCCCTGGAGAGAGAAGTTGTTACTGTATTTGAATTGTTGGAAAATTTGGATGTGTACATACTTCATGCTTCTTACAAATGCTATTTAATGAAATGACTCTACACTCAGCACATAGCTGTTCGGTTCATGTTTATTGAACCTGATGGAAACAGCACTGTGTTATCCTAGCCCTTCTGGGCAAGAGTAAAAAGCTGCGTTAGAGAACTTGGTTTGTGAGAGGTTGAGTGCAGATCCATTCCTATTTCTACAATGTTCTAGGGAAAAGTTAAATCTTGATTAAATAAGAAAGATATTATTCCTATAATCATCCAGTCCCATCATTTCATGGCAAATAAAAGGGGGGAAAAGTGGAAGCGGTGACAGATTTTATTTTCTTGGGCTCTAAAATCACTGTGGAATATGACTGCAGCCATGAAATTAAAAGATACTTTGTCCATAGAGGAAATGCTATGACAAATCTAGACAACTAGAGGGTTCTTGAGAGTCCCTTGGACTTCAAGGAGATCAAACCAATCAATCCGAAAGGAAATCAACCCTGAATATTCATTGGAAGGACTGATGCTGAAGCTAAAGCTCTAATACTTTGGCCACCTGATGCGAAGAGCCGACTCACTGTATCAGATACTAGGAAAGATTGAAGGCAAAAGGACAAGGCGGTGGCAGAGAATGAGATGATTGGATAGCATCACCAACTCAATAGACACGAATTGGAGCAAACTCTGGGAGACTGTGAAGGACAGGGGAGCCTGGAGTGCTACGGTCCATGAGGTCGCAAAGAGTCAGACGCGACTTAGCGACAGAACAATAACAACTATTCTTATGCTAAAATAACAAGTAACTAGAAATTTTAGGTAACTGGAAATTTTTGTATAAAATCAGGCATAAGACATCTTTTTGTTGTTTCAGCACTTTGTTTTGAAAATATGTCCAAGGGGAATTGGTCCACTTTCTTGCTCTAGAAGGAGACCATACCAGACATAAGCTGGTTGGTGCATATGAGGACTCCTCAGGGCTTCCAGGGTTGTAGTTCTCAACAGCACTTGTCACCGCATCATGGTAGGTTTGTAGATTCTGATGACTCAGTACACAGACTGACTTTTCATCACTCTCAGGACACTCACTGGGATTTGAGAATGATTTTAAATAAAAATATTGGTAAAGGTGTGTTTTGCTGATCTTTAGATATAAAGGAGTTTAGACATAATTTTATATCTAAAGTTTAGGCATAATTGTATAGTTTTTGAGTTTCCTGATGTCACCTAATTAGTAGAGAAATTCTATCTAAATCTTACAGATTTCTGCCTAGTTTTTGGTGGGGGTGAACCTTCTAGTTCTGAGGCTTTTTGATAAAATATTATCATAAATTTATTCAGATTGGCAGCAGTCTCTGCTGTTCTCCGTCTTTGGTGGACAAATAGCTCAATATCTGCTGGATTTCTCTCTGTACCATTCCTCTATGCTTGAATCCAACTTAAAAACTGAATTGAGTGAAATAATGGCCACACAGCTCAACCTTATATGACAGCAAATATTTATTGTGCTTGCTTGCTGTGAAGATATAGCCATATAAATTTTTATCCTCAATAAATTACAATAGATTGAGTGAGACTGTTGATAAGTAAAACTACTTACTAAATCTCCTCAAATAGAGAATTCATTATACAAATAATGGCACATTCATATAGAAGAATTCTATGGTAATCTTCAAAGATTATGTCATAGATTATTTTTAGCACAACATCATAAATTGATTCAAAAAAAGCTCAGTGTGTACAGAATAATACCTTTTTGTGAGAGAAATTGCACAGACATATACAAAAACTAAACAAACAAAAAACAAACCGTAAGACTATGTAGGAAAAATATTAAGAGGAACTGATTCTGTTGGAATTGTTTGACAATGAACTAAGAAATAGTGGCTTAAATAAAATAGAATTCATCTCTCTGTTATGATTAGGAACTCCCAGGGGAAACAATCTGAGCCTGAGATGATCCCAGGCTCTTTCCATCTTTTGCTTTTCTGTAAATGCCTTCCGTTCCCAAAGACACCTTGTAGTCCAAGATAGCTGAGTGCTGGAGCTCCAGTCATCCAGTCCACAATCCTTCCCCACTCTCAGTAATAATTTTATATTCTTTTTATAAAAATGAATGCTGGGTAATCATGACTTGTTGTTGTTATTGTTCAGTTGCTAAGTCATGTCCCACTCTTTGTGACCCTATGGACTGCAGCACGCCCAGGCTCTTCTGTCCTCCATTATCTCCCAGCATTTGCTCATATTCATGTCCACTGAGTCAGTGATGCTATCTAACCATCTTCATCCTCTGCTGCCCACTTCATTTTTGCTTTCAGTCTTTCCCAGCATCAGGGTCTCTTTCAATGAGTCAGTTCTTTGCATCAGGTGGCAAAGTATTGGAGCTTCAGCTTCAGCAAAAGTCTTTCCAATGAATATTCTGGGTTGATTTCCTTTAGGACAGACTGGTTTGATCTCCTTGCATTCCAAAGGACTCTCAAGAACCTTTACTAGAAACACAATTCAGAAGCATCAATTCTGTAGGGTAGAGAGTAAATCAAATTGCTTTTCATTAAAATATCATTCATTTTATTTACATTTGTAACATGTTAGTGAATTGGGGATACAAATCATCTATTAATCTGATATAGATGCCCATAAAACAATGTTATGAGGCTAAGCCTGCTGATGCCTTCTAAAAAGTATCCATGTTTTCTTTGACTTGGACCGCTAATGTTTGAAACTGATCATTTAGCAAGTTCTCCCCATTTAAAAACTTCCCAGCAGTAAAATGAAGGTATCAACCAGCTGTTGTTCCTTTTTCCTCTTTCTCCAAATGTCTTCTCATTTCCCATTTGGCTCTTTTTTCACCTAGCTGTTTCATCCTTAAAGACTGGTCTAGCCACAAAATCCATCAAGCCATTCAGTTTATGAAATAAACCTTGAAATTTGAATCTCTGGGGCAATTGTTGAAATTAGAATTTATTTCAGTGGGTGTAATTGGATTTCCTTGAAAAGGATGAAGAAGTAAAGGAATACCGTATTAAAGACAAATTGGAAAATGTTAGTTTCCTGAAGTTTCAATCTATTCTTAAATTTTCTCCTGGGGAGTCCAGGTGTTAGTGGCATAAACCTTTAGGCAAAAAGCCTTTAGACAATCATATGAAAGTCCATAAATGTATCAAATTAACATATCATAAACCTTAAATTTATGCAGTTATGTCAAATACATTCAATTAAAGATTAACTGAGAAAACCTGAATCCACATTGAACCCGTAAAAACACAAAAACCAAAATAAATTAATAAATTAATCTTCAGCATGATGTTAAATAAGAAAAACAAAAGGCCTTCAGGCATGGTATTCTGCAAGTTCACACATACAGAAACAGGGCAACTTCCTTTACCACCTCTGATAGCATGACATGTACTCAAGTGCTCAAGTTAGACACTTCCCAGCTCTCTAAGGCTTCTCCTCCCCTTCTCACGTTCTGCGTCCAATGAGGCACTGAATCCCATCCACTCAGCATCCTACCTAAGTCTTAAGTAAATGACTCTCCTTGTCAGCCCTTCACTGTCCTCCACCAGACCATTCTAATGTCGTCCTTCCCAAACTCTCCGTTTTTTGATGGTTCCTCTTCCTGTTCCCATTCCAATGCCTTCCATCTGGTTCCATGAATTATCTTTTCGAAAAAATGAATTTGATCATGTCACTCTTTTGCCAACAATCTTTAAGGATGCCCTATATCTGTAAAATTTTTTTTCTTTAAAAGCCTAATTGCCTTTATAACTAACTCCACTCTAGCCTAACCTCTCAGCCTTTTGCCTTCATACGCTCTACAACTCAGACACACATTCAAAGTGACACCTACTTCTTTCGCCCACAGTTTCTTGACGTGAAAACCCCCTTCTCTGTCATGTAAACTGCTGCTCATCTGAGAAGTCCTAACCCGGTGCTGCCCCCTCCCTCCTTCCCTCCCTCCCTCCAGGCTTCTTGGACACTGGACATGTTCTCATAGCCTGTCTGTGATCATCACGTTGGTCCCTCTGAGCCGTGAACTTCTCGATGGTACAGTTTTATTCACAGATTATCCTGGGCATCTGTCACAATGCTTGGCAACTACGAGAACAAAATAAGTATTGGTTGAATTGAGTGGAAATAAAAGCAAGCACAGAATGTGCTTCGTGTATCCCAGGGAGACCCCAACCTGACAACAGGGCTGAGAGTACCAGGAAACCAGATGGTGATGCTGAGTTGAGGCAGAATGAGGCACATACTGGCCTTCAGTGTTTCAGACAGAGTCCCAAGAAATTGTCTGCTGCCAGCTCCATGTCACCCTGGCCTGCCCTGTTCTTCTCTGCTTTTTTCTGCCTAATTTCCTCATTCCTTTCTCTCAATAGCTCCAAAGTGTTCATCTAGCTCCATCTATTGGGTCTGCTCCTTCCTCAGCACAGCTGCTGCTGCTGCTAAGTCGCTTCAGTCGTGTCCGACTCTGTGCGACCCCATAGATGGCAGCCCATCAGGCTCCTCCATCCCTGGGATTCTCCAGGCAAGAACACTGGAGTCCTCGGCACTAAAGGCCACTATATCGTGTGTGTGTGTGTGTGTGTGTGTAAACTCCCAGAAATAGAGCTGGGTGTGCCTACTTAGAAAGTTGTGTGGATGAGGGGAGAAAAAGCACAACAGAGAACATCAGATCATCCATTGTTTTGTACTGAGTGTTTGCCAAGTATCAGGATTTACGTTTAATCCTCACAACAACACCCTGAAAGGTGTAGACATCATTATTAGTCCTACTTCACAGATGAGCTAATTGAGGCTAAGAGAGACTGAATCATATCCACCCTTGGAAGTGGGGGAGCTCAGATCCAGTCAATGCATGGCTTCACCTAAAAGCAGTTCTAACATAATTAGTCTATAACTGATCCTTGTCTTAACAAAGATATGTCTGCAAGGCAAAAGAATGAAATGTTTGACTTCCCCTTAGTTCTGTGAACACTGGTGGGTTTTGTTTTGTTTTTGGCTTTTTTTTTTTTTAAAAAAGACTTTACTTTTTTAGAGTGGTTTTAGGTTTGTGGCGAAATTAAGAGGAAGGCACAGAGATCTCCCATATATACTGGTAGGTTCTTCTCGTCAAGGATTAGGCTCCAAGTTTCATTATAGGGAAGAGGATATTCCTATTGCATTTGGACTTTTTAAAATTGGAGTATAGTTCTTAGTAATTTAAGGGCTTCCAGAGTGGCTCATTGGTAGAGAATCCACCTGCCAAGTGAAAGACTTGGGCTTGATCCCTGGATCGGGAAGATCCCTTGGAGAAGGAAATGACAACCCACTCCAGTATTCTTGCCTGCTCCAGTATTCCTCCCATGGACAGAGGGACCTGGAGGGCTTAATCCATGGGGTCACAAAGAGTTGGACATGACTTAACAACTAAGAAACAGTAATAGTTAATTTGTAATACTATGTTAGTTTCAAGTGAACAGCATAGTGATTCAGTGTTTATATACATTGTACTCCATTAGAAGTTATTACAAGATAATGGCTATAATTCCCTGTGCTGTGCAATATATCCTTGTTGCTTATTTATTTTATGCATAGTAGTTTGTGTCTCTTAATCCTATACCCCTAATTGGCCCTGAGTCGTCCCTCTACCCTTTGGTAACCACTAGTTTGTTTTCTCTGTCTTGAACTTGGACTTCAGCTCAAAGACTTTATTGCTTTTTCACCCCTAGGATATGGAAAGATTTACCTGTCTCATTCCTGGGTCCTGCACACCTGGCCTTGAGAAGAACTGATGGCCTGGTATTCAACTTCCATTCAAACCAGTTAGGGTCTGTTGATCTTGAGAAGATGCTGTATGATATAATTAGCAAATGAAAATGATGGGGACTGATTCTTGGCTACCCTCCCTGCCTCCCACCCCCGACTCCAACACACACAATCTTGTTGCAAAAGACAAATTGTTCACCAAAGAACTGTTAACCAGCAGAGTGGAGTTGGTGATGTGGGTCCTTGAGAGAGATGTAGGTCCTCGGCTGGTGAGGGGACATTTCAGAGACCCCTCTGGGCTGCTTGCCTGCCTTCCCCATCTGGCGCTCTCTTGGGGTGACTTTCTGTACCTCTGTTGGCTTCCAGCTTCTCTACGCTCAGACTCTGGGCCATCTTCTCTATTCAGATGTCTTAGCATCTTTATCCGTAAGGTTTTTCCTCAGTCTTTATCCTTGATAGAAGTCATTTTTCTTAGATCTTCAAAAGGATAACTGGTCCTGAATGTAACCTGTAATTTAAGAAGAACTGAAATCAAGCCACTCTTTGTAGAACACTTGGGTCCTGGCTTTGAATCAGCTGTCAGTTGCTCCCCTTCACTGAAGGAGCAGCTCAGGTGGAGAAGAAGCCCCATGGTGGGTCGGACAGTGTCCTTCTAACAGTGCCAGGAGGCCACCAGTGGGCCAGGCCCCGGCCTAGGGACTGGCCTCACTGTTTGGGAATTGGAAGGATAAACAAATATTTTCATGGGGCGCACCCAGGACTGGGCAGTCAGGGTCATCGTGGTGCAAACAGAACACATGGTGTCAGAGTGTCCTGGTGTCTGGGCTTAAGTGGCCTTTCTTGGCAGCATCGATAAAGAACACAGAGCATGCTGTAACCTCTGCTGTTGATATCGGGTGTCCTCTTACAGCTTAGTGAGATTTCTAGATGTGTTTCCATTTCGTGCAGGTTGCTTTCTAAGTGGGGACGGGCCTGCATTGTCCTTGGTGGGGTCTCCTTTGCCCAGAATGCTTCGCTCCTCTCCTTGGAGCTGACCCGTGGTGTTCCGGATGACAATGGTTCATTCGTTCTCCCAAGGAAGTATTATAGCAAGTGCTCACAAGGAGCCTCAGAAGGCCTTGGGTTGTCTTTCACAGCTGGGAGTAAGAACACACAGACATAGCTACATCTCTTCTTGAAACAACTTTACTAGGATGAGTCTGAAAATAAATTCTTAGAGGCATGTTTGTAGTCCTTTTTTCTTTGCCACGCCTGAGTTTTTGGATAACAGCACATGTAGTTTGGGGGGAGTTCTTTTCCAGATAACCATGATGCAGGTAAGAAGTACCGAGAGATTGTTAGGATAACAAGTATCAGAGTTTTCTTGGGTTTTTTATATGTATTTTTTAAATTAATTAATTCATTTGACTGTGCCAGGTTTTAGCTGTGGCATGTGGGATCTAGTTCCCTGACCAGGGATCGAACCTGGGCCCCTGCATTGGGAGCAGAGTCTCAGCCACTGGACCACCAGGGACGTCCCTGAGTTTTTGATGGGAATGGCCATCTACATACAGAATAGTGTATAACACTTTCTAATCTATGCATGTCATTGCATAACTGGGAGAATTTTCTTTTTGAGTAGACATTAGGCAAACTGCAAAATTTTATCTGGCTTCAAACTCAGTGCCTTGTCATTAGCCAACTCCACTTACTAGTGTTAGTCAAGTCTAAGCTGCACAATGGTTGAATTGGTGACTATTATATTTGTTTAACTGCTGTAAAGTAAGTTTGCAACAATAGATGCTCACACTTAAATAGGCCTGCGGAGCATTGAGCCTATCCATCATGCAGAGACTTCCCTCCTGCTGTCCTTTCTGATGGACAATTCTGCTGATGGGGATATTCAAAAAGAAGGGATCAGGAAGAACAGATGATGGATAAAGACAATCTTCTGTCTTGAGAGGAAATCAGAGAAATCCTTTTAAGGAATTTCTTTGTCGTCGTGTCAGAAGATTAATTATGCTCGTGTGAGAACAGCTTTCTCATTGGGTGAAAAGAGACATTATCTTTCTAACTTGTGACAGAAGATTTTCAAAGGAAGAGAGTTAAAGATTTCAGCTACTCCAAAATCTTCTTATTCTGTTGTCTTCTAAGCATATTCCAGAACCGTTGGATTACATCCACGATATTGTGATGCTCAACAAGTAATTAATGAATCAGGAGTTTTTGTTTCAAGCCATTCTTCCTCCCATTACTTATGCAGATCTCTTTGGAGCCCTTAATACCCATCTGTCCATCAGATTTTAAAATAACATAACAATAGTATGAGGGATAACTTATTACAAGCTAAGAATGGCACCTTTTTATAGTAATGCAGAGAAAGAGACCCTGTGGTGTAGCGTAAAACTTGTACAACAAATGAATAAATATAGTTTTTAATAGGGCAAATAATGCTATAATCTAAAAAGGGATCCTTAAAAAATCAACTCTATTGTGTAATTTAATCTGCATGTAAATAATGATACTGTTTAAGATATCTCCTTTCCTTGAAACCTCTCTGAGCATGACAAATCAGTATTCAGAAAAACCTTTGAAAGTTAGAGACAAAATACACTGCATGAAGTAAAACAGTACAAAAGTTGTTTCAGATAACTTTATTTTCCAGATAACTGAAGCCTTGAAAGTAAAAAAAAAAGTTTCAGTGAAAGAACTTCCTAAAATATATCACTTACTACTATCTTTTAAAATACTCTTAAATGATGGACATTCGCTTACTCAGGGTCCTAATAATAAAGTCCCACTATGGTGCTGAAATGCAGTGATTTTCTCAGTGACTATTGAAGTATTTCGTAGAGTTGTTTGCCTCCACACTAAATGGCCTGAGCAGCCATATTTTTATTTTTACTGTCTGTTTTTCATAGATATGGAGTCTCTTCCCTTCAGATAAATTACCACTTCTCCTTGAAATCTGTGTGTCAGATGCCTGGTAAACTGCTATTTTGCTTTATACCCGAGGGTAACCTCTACCTATAATACAAGCCAGTTACATTCCTTTCATTACATTGCTGTAAAGTTTTATTTTTCTCTTATTTCTGGGTATGTGACTGGTTCTAGGCTGGGTGGTTGAGGATTCCCCGAAGTCTGATGTCCAGAAGGAGGCCTTACTGTATAGACACACACACACATACAGGCATATACATGCATGTATAAATGTTTACTTACTAATTGTATCAAATGGTAGCTGCGCCAAGGTTTTAAATAAAAATCGGCTACTAGATTGCATGGGGAAAAATATCTTTAAACTGAACATTACATATTAGCTGATGCTAGTAATTGTAAGTTTTGTTGTTTGTTGTGGTGGTGTTTAGCCGCTAAGTCATGTCTGACTCTTTTGCAACCCCATGGACTGTAGCCCGTCAGGCTCCTCTGTCCAATTTCCCGGGCAAGAATACTGGAGTGGGTTGTCATTTCCTTCTCCATGGGGTCTTCCCTACCCAGGGATCGAACCTGCGTCTCCTGCATTGGCAGGCAGATTCTTTACCACTGAGTCACCAGGGAGGTAACTAGTAATTGTATTATAACAGGACCAGATTCAGATCTTTGTGAGAATTCATAACCAAGACTGAGTAAGTGACTTTTAATTTACACTTGATAGTGATACTTACATAAATAGATAAAAATTCACAATTTGAGATTCTCGACTTTCAGGCAGGATCTAATATTCGATTTGTTACCAATCTATTTTCAATTTGAGTTTTGAAGCTAAAGTGATGATTTTCTTTAGCACATATGTTTAAAAAACAGTTCCAAGGAATAAAAATCTGGGGGAGGGGGGTAGATACAATACCTTTCCTCTTTCCTTTATAAAGAGAGAACATTTTATGTTTTGTCTTCCTGAAAGAAAAATCATTCTGTTATGCCTCTCTTGCCCTCTCTTCTAGAAAGATGAGTTATCCTTTGAGAGGGCTTTAATTAAAGCTGGAGATAATTCATCTCAATGACATAGAACATTTGAAGAAAAAAAAAAAGGTTTACTAATTAATAAAAAATATAGCCAGCTATGTTTCCTCTCTGTCTTTCTGATCCTGCCATTAAAAGAGAACAATCAATTCATCACCACCAGCTACATGAATTTAATGGAAAAGAACTTCAGGTTTTCTTCTTAAACCCTTGCTGAGTTTTTCTGGCAGTACATAAAAGTGGGGCATTTGTACCTAAAATACTTTATTGATGTTCCATTAATCTTTGTGATGATGTTCTTTCTTTTCCTGCAAAAAGTGGGGTGAGAGGATGCTATGGGGGATGGAGAGGAGGTAAACTTTTTTAAAAAATGGATACATAAATAGTTAACAGTGGAAGGTCATTTAATATTTTGTAGCCTGGCCTTTTTTGATAATGAGTGTGTGTGTGTGTGCTCACGTGCGTGCTTAGTCGTGTCTGACTCTTTATGATCTCATGGACTATAGCCCACCAGGCTCCTCTGGCCATGGAATTTTCCAGGCAAGAATACTGGAGTGGGTTGCCAGTTCCTTCTCCAGGGATTGAACCTGCTTTGGCAGGGATCTCCTGCTTTGGCAGGTGGATTCTTTACCACTGCATCACCTGGGAATACATGATCAAAATACTAATGATTGTTTGGTGGTGTGTTTTATATGATGTATTAGCAGCATATAATACCTTCAGCATTAGGAGGAATGTTTCAACAATTTGTGAAAAAGTGTGTGTCTTTGCATATATACCAACAAGATCTTTAGTTTAGAAACATGGTGTGCCCGACCAAAATGCTGTGAAAAGAGATGACTCAAGGACGAAAGATGTTTTTCTCTGGATATTTTGTTTTAAATGTAAAAGCTCTATCACTGTGCTTCTTGTGCACAGTGATTAAAAGGGAAAATAGACCAAGACTTGAGAGTTTCTCAGCTGTTAGACGTTTAAGTGAGTGTTGTGAGATCTCGAGTAAAGTCTCTATCATGCGCTTTGCATGTCCTAAAGTAATTTCCTTGAGAAGTAATTTCCCCTGTAAACGGAGAATGCTAGATGGGCAAGGCTGCTCTGGCTTCCCCTCTTGTTCTCCTCTGTTGACTGCTGCTGCTAAGTCACTTCTGTCGTGTCTGACTCCGTGCGACCCCACAGACGGCAGCCCACCAGGCTCCCCCATCCCTGGGATTCTCCAGGCAAGAACACTGGAGTGGGTTGCCATTTCCTTCTCCAATGCATGAAAGTGAAAAGTGAAAGTGAAGTCCTGGAGTCGTGTCCGACTCCTAGCGACCCCATGGACTGCACCCTACCAGGCTCCTCTGTCCATGGGATTTCCCAGGCAAGAGTACAGGAGTGGGTTGCCATTGCCCTCTCCACCTCTGTTGACTGGCAGGTTTCAAAGGTTAAACTCACTGTTCAGTTCAGTTCAATTCAGTCACTCAGTCGTGTCCGACTCTTTGCGACCCCGTGAATCACAGCATGCCAGGCCTCCCTGTCTATCACCAACTCCCAGAGTTCACTCAAACTCATGCCCATCGAGTTGGTGATGCCATCCAGCCATCTCATTCTCTGTCGTCCCTGTCTCCTCCTGCCCCCAGTCCCTCCCAGCATCAGAGTCTTTTCTAGTGAGTCAACTCGTCGCATGAGGTGGCCAAAGTATTGGAGTTTCAGCTTTAGCATAAGCATGAGTGACTTGTTGCCACCTTTCCTCCTCTGGAATCTGCAATAGCCAAGTTTGATCATTTATTAAGAAAAAAGAGGGGAGACTTCCCTGGTGGTCCAGTGGTTAAGACTTTGCCTTCCAATGCAGAGTGCATGTTTGAACCCTAGTCAGGGAGCTAGGATCCCACATGCCTTGTGGCCAAAAAACAAAAGCGTGAAACAGAAGCAATATTGTAACAAATTCAATGAAGACTTTTAAAATGGTCCATAGCACCACCCCCCAAAAAAAAATTCTTTAAAAAAAAAAAAGGAAATAAGAATGTCATTCCCTGAGAGGTTTGGAATGGAAAGCAGCCACTCTCTCCTTCCTTCTTAAATAAACAAGCTAAATGGAAAAATAAACCTCACTTCTTCACATCTGGCACAAAGCTTCCTCTTTTGTTCAAAGTGTTCAAAGTTCCTATGCTCCCCGGTCATGTGAATCAGGTGTCTTTCTTCTGTAAAGTGACTTGTGTCGCTCTAATAAGGAAAGACCCTGGGTGCTCTCACTGTCCAAGAGCATCATTATATAGAAACAAACAAAATAAAGCCCTCAGTGCTGGGAATGACATCAGACGATGTTCAACCCAGCCTCCCACATACCTGTTGGTAGTAAAGTGACAGGACCTTGAGATGGTGATACGGCCAGAAATCTTGAGTAAGCGAACAAATTCTGCTGGGTATCCCTTACGTTGAGTTGGATTATACTTATTTGTATGTGTGAGCTTAATTTAATGAGACTCATTTTTCAATCTGTTTCCCTTTATGGCATACACCTACATGTCACAAGCAGCAGTGGAAGATTTCTGAGGTGCACTGGCATTTACCAACCATCAGGAGACTGCAGGGCTTCAAGATTTTATTTGTATTTATTTATTTATTTTGCGTTGCACTGGGTCTTCATTGCTATGCGTGGGCTTTCTCTAGCTGAGGCAAGCGAGGGCTTCTCTTTAGTTGCGGTGCGTGGGCTTCTCATTGCAGTGGCTTCTCTTGTTGCAGAACACAGGCTCTAGAGCATCGGCCTAGTAGCTGTGGCACATGGGCTTTGTTGCTCTGAAGCATGTGGAATCTTCCTGGACCAGGGATCAAACCCATGTCCCCCACATTGGCAGGCAGACTCTCAACCACTGGGCCACAAGGAAAGTCCAATATTTATCTTTGCAGACCTCCCCCAGCCCCCCCAAAATGCCTTTCTACTTGCACCTCTGCCCTCCTATGCTCCTGGACCACTTTCTGAGAACTCTCCTTCTTTCTGGCATTCTTTCTATAATTAAAGACTTTAATAATTGGTATTAATAATATTTGGAATAGGAAATGGCAACCCACTCCAGCATTCTTGCCTGGAAAATTCCATGGACAGTGGAACCTACCTGGTGGGCTACAATCCATGGGGTCACAAAGAGTCAGACACAACTGAACGTGTATACACATGACATTAATATTTTCAGTTTATCTAACTTTTCCATGAGACAAGAATAACATTTGCAGCTTCCTTTACCTCAGAACCCTACAGACTTGATGCCTCGTTTCATAGTTGAACATCCCACAGTGTTTTTTAGAAATATAGCCTTCATCTAATGCAGAATCCAGTCATCATTACTTAAAGTTTGGTTCGAAGCCATGTTGGAAGGAAAAGTAGAATACAAAACCTAGGGGAGTTGGGTTTTCTCCTTTGGATCCTAAGCGTAATGTTTCATCCCAATGATTTTGGTGACATTTTATGGCTTCCCTGGTTGCTCAGATGGTAAAGAATCAGCCTGCAATGTGGAAGACCAGGCTTAGATCCCTGAGTCAGGAAGATCCCCTGGAGGAGGAAATGGCAACCCACTCCAGTATTCTTGCCTGGGAAATCCCATGGACAGAGGAGCCTGGTGGGCTACAGTCCATGGAGCACAAAAGGCAGACAGGACTGAGCGACTTCACTCACACTTATGAGAACAATATTTCCCAGGATGTTCTGGGATGATTTTGTTTTCAGGGTTCCGGTTTGATTACTTTTGTTAGGTTTTATATTTAAAAACCTCCTGGATAAACAATGTTTAAATTTTTTTATTTTTAATGCTTTTATTCCTTGCTGAGGCCAGCCTGAGAGGAAACAGTAAAGGTCAATTGCCACAGGCATCCAAGAAGTTGCGGGGATGTGGGGCAGGCCTGATGCTTCCCCCTGGGATGAGTTTTATGCTGTCCTGACAGAATGGCCTCTTCTGTCCTCAGGTTCCTCCTCTGAGCATAACCACAGAATGGTAAGGGGTTTAGTAGGCACCATCACCGGCTTGTTGCCATTTTCCCAAGGAGGAGACTGAATTACAGAACAGTCTGATATCCAGTCCTCAGATCAGGCAGCAAGGTTTTAAATTTTTGTTTTAATGTGGCCAACTGGTACAAGTAAGCATACCATTTAACAATCGTACATATTTTTGAGCTCTCTTTTAATCCAAATAAGTGGCTTTCAAACTCTAATATTATAGAATAACGTGGAGTTGCTGTTGTTCTGTCGCTAAGTCATGTCCAACTCTTTGCGACCCCGTGGGTTGTAGCACACTAGGCTTCCCTGTCCTTCACTGTCTCCTGGAGTTTTCTCAAACTCATGTCCATTGAGTCGGTGATGCCATGCAACCATCTCATCCTCTGCCACCCCCTTCTCTTTTTTACCTCAATCTTTCCCAGCATCAGGGTCTTTTCCAATGATTTGGCTCTTCCTATCAGGTGGCCAAAGTATTGGAGTTTCAGCTTCAGCATGAGTCCTTCCAAAGAGTACTCAGGATTGATTTCCTGGCCTTAGGGTTGCCTGTTTGCTAAATCTGGCAACATTCTCTGGGCTATTCAAGATTCATATGCCTTATTCCATCCCTAGACCCATGACTCATAAATCTCTGAGGGAGAAGATAAGGAATGCTCACAGCAAATGTGTTCTTCGGGTGCTTCTGTTGTAGTCCTTGAACCAGACTTTGTGAAAAACCCTGATCTAAAGAGTTCTGAGCTTAAAGGGCATCTTGGTAGCCACATTGGTATCATCAGGAAAAAATCAGTAGTCACTCCAACCAGGTTTTCTATTTTGTGACATTCAGGTTAAATCTAGCCCTTGCTGCAGCAGTTGCTGAAACAAATGGGAACATCCGTTTTATTCTTCCTGACTGTGGCTCCTGATTTCTCATTCAGCACTTTCTCCCACCACCACCATCACCATCTGATCAGCCTCTCTGCCCAGGTCAGCAGGACTGATTCATTCTACCTCACTTGGCTGTTGGTTGCCTTCATCCATAGCTGTGATCACTTTTCTCCATACTGTCTTCCTAGGATTCTTCTTGGTTTCTTTACATTATATCAGGAATAAAGAGCACTGTGCCTTCCAACTAGGCCATTGGTCTATATTCCTCAGGTCCATTAGGGAGTTCCCTTTATATTACCTCTCAACACAGATTTTCTCAGGGTAGGTAATAGAATGAAAAGTTATAAGGGAGAGAGAAGATCATATTCTTGGATGAAAATTTGTCATTCTGGGTTGTTTTAAATTTAGCTTATTAGAAAATTTGATGTTTAAAAAAATACTAGTAGAGTCAAATGTAAATGGCATGGAATCCATTACACCAAATGTAAATAGTGTAGTGTGAAGGACACCCATTTTCTTTTAGTCTGACTTCTCAAGTAAACCAGGAATAGCTTTTTAAATTGTTTTAAAATCTAAAGCAATTCTTTATGGATGTCATTCAAACCTCACAATTCTCTCAATAGGGATTTTCATAATTTGTGTAAGTAAGCTCACGTTTAACCCGTTAAAATGTGTTAGTTCTCTCTTGAATTTTAATTAACAGTTTTGTTAACATTTCGGGCCATTTCACATATTCTCTTCTGTTGCTGTAGAGAATGTAGTATAACTTAGCTTGAAGAGTGCAGCATATAGGGTTTAAAGAATGTAGGTTTGAATCTCAGCACTGCAGATTTTCTCAAACAAATTGGTCAATCTTTTGGAATCTGTATTCTTTTTTAAATTTTTTCTTTAAAAAATTTTTTTAACTCATGTTAATTTTGGCTGCACTGGCTAAAAATATTCTTCCTTGTTGCAAGTTGGCTTTCTCTAGTTGTGATGAGCAGGGGCTACTCTCTCGGGGTGCATGGGCTTCTCATCGTGGTGCCTTCTCTTGTTGTAGAGCGTGGACTTTGAGGCACTCAGGCTTCAGTAGTTGCACCTTGTGGGCTCTAGAGTGTGGACTCAGTATTGTGAAGCATGGGCTTAGTTGCCCCACAGCATGTGGAATCTTCCTGGACCAGGGATTGAATCTGTGTCCCTTGCGTTGGCAGGTAGATTCTTAACCACTGGATCATCAGGGAGGTTCTGGAGTCTGTATTCTCATGCAGTGAATACAACATGTGTCTTAAAATGCTGCTATGAGGATTAAATGAAATAAAGTGTGTCCAAGTTCCCTGTACAGTTCTGAGGTGTTGTTTCGAAATTTTGGGTTAATTTAGTTGTTGGTTACATCTAATGACAAGTAGGAAACCTCTGTCAGCTTGAGACTGAGGCAAGATTTTATAGGTCTATTCATGAGTTTTTTTGGCCAACCTAAAATAATCGTGTTCTTATAAAGATCTGGAACCTAGGACATTATAATGGGTCTTACTTTTGTTTTCATTGCTTTTTTACCAATCAAAGATACTTTATCGATAGGGCAGCATATCCCTCTGGAATTACGCTGAGTGGCCTGGTTTTGTTTGATTGTGATTTTTTAAACTTCCTTTGCTTGCTTCTAAGATTTCTCCCAAACTCCTTAACCCATCACAGGGGCTAACATAAAAGAATGGAATGTGGCCTCCATCAGCACAACACCTCATGTAGCAGCACAAAAGAAAAAAACACAGTAGCGCTGGAGTCAGAGATCATGCATTTGAGTACTTGGCTCTTTACTAGTGTGGCGATCATACAAGGATTAACTGAGATAATACACATGCATGAAAGAACTCTGAAGCATTATTCTTCCTGTGGTTACAGATTTATGTAGGAAGTATATTAACATTTATTGTATGCCTAATAAATACCAAGTGCTTCACATTTATTATCTTCTCTGTTTTAACCCTGTAAAGTAGAAGATACTTTTCCTGTTTTGCAGATAACTAGCCTCAGGCCACATGGATGCAGAGTAGAAGAGCATGATTTGAGTCAGATTTCTCACTCATTGCACTGCCTATCTTTATTTCTTTAGAAGCAGCTTGGGTCAGGCCACTCTTGGCCCTGCTTCTTGACTGTCAAGGAGAGAAGAAAGGAGTAGATGAGAAAATGAAGGAGCCTCTTCAGGAAATAAGAAGCTGTCCAAGAAAATACACTGTCACTGATGTGACCAGGCTTCTTTCTGCCACTGTCTATGTGACAAAACTGAGAAGGCCAGAGAGGCCACAGCAATGACGAGGGTTTCTTCAGTTGAGAGCTTGTAGTTAGGGGTCACCATCCACAAACAAGTTGGAATGTGGCTCTGCCACAAGTCCCTCCCTCTATATACATCTTTTCTCTGAAACGAGAATAATTGGCTGATCATTTACTTGTATACATATTATAAGAATTTTAAACCTTGTTATAATTTTATTATATGATGATATAGTGTTTAAACCTAGAAGAATGGGGGCGTCAAAAAGCTTTTTGGAATTCAGACTCATTGACTTTTCCTGTGTTTTTTCACTTGAACACAAATGAAGTCAAAAGTTTTCACCTGACCTGAAAGCCTCAGGTCAGTGGTCCCCAGCCTCCAGGATATAATGCCTGATGATCTGAGGTGGAGCTGATGTAATAATAATAGAAATAAAGTGCACAATGAATGTATATGCTTGAATCATCCCCAAACCATCCCCCCGTCCCGCCCATGGAAAAATTGTCTCCCACGAAACTGGTTCCTGGTGCCAAAAAAGTTGGGGACTGCTGCCTCAGGTAACATCAGCCCATTAGCTGTAAAGTATTTCCTTCTGTGTTTCTGTAGCCTTCCTCATGACCCTATTAGGGCCGGATGAAATGATGGGTGCACCTTTTTAAGGGAAAGTGTGAGCTGGACTGTTTTTGTTCTTGGTGAGGGGCGTTATTAGAATTAAACCGATGATGCGAAATTACGTTTTGAAAAGTAAAATTTAAGGGGAAAAGTTATCATAATTATATCTCAATTTTGGCCTTAGGATTTTAGGACTGTTTAAAGGATCAGAACCACATTTGCCCATCTGCTCATCTGCTGGTGAGAAAGGGAGTCTCTAAATACATCTGTACAGTTTCAGACTTACTGATTGAACACCTGAAGATGTTGAGTCGAAGGCCATTTTGTCTACTCTTACACATATGAGACCATGTCTTTTTCAGTTCAGTTCAGTTCAGTTTAGTCGCTCAGTCGTGTCGGACTCTCTGCGACCCCATGAATCACAGCACACCAGTTAAATAAGTAATTGTTTCATTTTACATCAGTATCATTAGTCTTAACAAAATGGATTCTTTAGTGAGCAAAATGGCAAACAATATTTGAGGTCATTAAATTTATTTAACATAGTTTCTTAGTTGTCCCCCTCCCCAATAAGGAACAAATAGCAACAAATCTCAGCCTTCCCCACATGGAAGTAAATCTCCCTTGCACATTTTCAAATTTAAGTATCTAAATTGTATCTGAGTTTAAACTTTGCAACAAAAGTGAAACAAGTATGTAAAGTGATAGAAAATGTTCAGAAAGTTACACCAGGGCCTAACTTTTCTCTTCTTTTCTTGTTGGCCATTCATACCCCAAAAGTGTTGCTTATTTTCTTTGTAAATGAGGTAACAGTGTGGAAGAAAAGTCACTTTACAGTTGGAGAGATTTGAGCTTTTCTGGTTGGTACTTAGAGAAGCACCTTTAAATAGAGTGGTATGTGTACAACAAATTTTAATGTCATTATAGGCCTTTAAAATGTCAGGAAGACTCAAAGGGAAAAGGCCCATGTGTCTGGTTCGTGAATTTTGGTCATGAACCATTTTTTTGAACCCTGTTCTTCTAGGCCTCAATGCCTGAAACACAATTTAGGTGGAATTATTTTTTTAATAATTGGACTTAAGTACCTGATGATCTAATGAAGACAGTTTCTTAATGTGTCAAAGTGAGTTATTTGTAGCTTACTTGAATCTTTTGTTGCCTTAAACTAATCTGCTTTAGGGTTCTTAAACCCAGGCATTTTACAATGCAGTCTCTAGCAATGGCATTCATTTGGAATGCTGCCTTTTGTTTACTCGCTTTCCCAGACCCTTACGGCTTCCTTTGGTCATCTGGTGTCTTCACTAATGTGATTGGTACTCCTAGGCTCTGCAGGTAGCCCTGAGCCTTTATATGTGGGATTTACAATGGGACTCACCACCCTGGCTGCTAATGAAGGGAGGTACGGGGATTTTATTTTTTTGTGTTTTTTCAATCTGTCTTCTGAAAGAGTGAAGGAAAGTTGTATTCTGGGTTTGCTAATTCTCCTTGTTTTCCATTTACTTGAATTTTTACAATTGATCTACTAACTGTGGTGCAAAATTACAAATATTTTTGTTTAGGAGTAAGAATGTTTCATCTGGCAGCCCTTCAGGTTAATCACTGGAATTGTTTATTCTCGAACCCGCAAAGAAGAAAGTGGAGCCTCTGTTTAAACTCAACCAACTGGCATTTCACCTTCATCTGTTTTTGTCTTTCAGGAATTTTGACCAATTTGTTTTTTTTTTTTTTTTAAGTATATGACAGGGAGCCTTGCATTTTAGTACCAACCTTGCCATTTACTACTTCTGCAATCTTGAGTCACTTCAACCCTTTCATTTCTCATCTGAAAAATTTTTTAAAAATGAAAGTGTTACCAAAGCACACATGAGATCCAAGATGATGTCTCATATTCTTCTAGCTTTCTTCTCTTTTTTACTACTGAAGTGCCCTTTCATTTGGTTTTTGGGTAAACCTACATTGAAAAGCAAACTTGCATCTGATAAAAATGTTTCTACCAGCGATCAAAACAATAATTAAATATAAAGCATCAGTGTCTTTGAGCTTCCCAGGTGGTGCTAGTGGTAAAGAACCTGCCTGCCAATACAGGAGATGTAAGAGATGCAGGTTAGATCCCTGGGTCAGGAAGATCCCCGGGAGGAGGGCATGGCAATGCAGTGCAGTATTCTTGCCTGGAGAATCCCATGGACAGAAGAGCCTGGTGGGCTACAGTCCAAAGGGTTGCAGAGAGTCAGACATGACTAAAGTGACTTAGCATGCCTGCATGCATCAGGGTCTTAATTTTAAAAGTAATGTGCTTTGTAGATTATAACCCAGTTTTATAGGGAGAGGGTTTCATTCACCCCTTTTCCAATACTGAAACATGGAGCCCATTTTAAAAACTTTATTATTATTATTATTCTGGCTGTGCTGGGTCTTTGTTGCTGCGCATGGACTTTGTCTAGTTGCTGCAACCAGGGGCTGCTTCTCACTGCTGTGTGTGGGCTTCTCATTGCTGCGGCTTCTTTTGTTGCAGAGCACAGGCTCTAGAGCACAGGTTCCAGTAGTTGCAGCTTGCAAACTCTGTTGTGGCATTTGGGGTTCTCCTGGACCTTGGATCAAACCCCTGTCCCCTGCATTGACAGGTGGATTCTTAACCACTGGACCACCATAGAAGCCCTGGAGGTCATGTTTTAATTGCTGTTTATAAGGCAGTGGTTCTCAGGTGTGGTTTAAAGGTCTTCCAGGGGGTTATGGTGTCTATGGATTTTAGAATGAGAAGGGACACCACCTATCATCAGGTTCAATCACTTGAGTTTCACTCAAGGATTCAGGAGACAGAGAAATGCTTGGTGACTCATCCATGGTCACAGAACCTAAAGAGTGGCCAGCAGGGCCCACCCAAACTCCAAAGACAACCTGGCACATACTAGGGTGAAGGTGTCCTAATCAACTCTTGATGAAAAACAGAATAAAAGGTGGAGACACTTCAGTCGTGTCCGACTCTGTGCTACCCCATAGACGGCAGCCCACCCCGTCCCTGGGATTCTCCAGGCAGGAACACTGAAGTGGGTTGCCATTTCCTTCTCCAATGTGTGAAAGTGAAAAGTGAAAGTGAAGTCGCTCAGTCGTGTCCAACCCTTAGTGACCTCACGGACTGCAGCCTACCATGCTCCTCCATCCATGGGATTTTCCAGGCAAGAGTACTGGAGTCGGGTGCCATTGCCTTCTCCAAAAAGGTGGAGAGGAGACTGTTTATTCCAAGCAGTGGAATCTTAAAAATCATTGCTTGATAGTATTAGATAGTTGGTTAGTTTCTACACTAGATTTTACAGGTTAACGTCAATCCAATCTCACAAATATTTAATAAGAACATATTGTGCATGAGGACACACAATGGTGGGGTCACACACCTAGAGCTGGACATCCTGGAGTGTGCAGTCAAGTGGGCCTTAGGAAATATTACTAAAAACAAAGCTAGTGGAGGTGATGGGATTCCAGCTGAACTATTATAAGTGATGCTGTTAAAGTGCTACACTCAATATGCCAGCAAATTTGGAAAACTCAGCAGTGGCCACAGGACTGGAAAAGGTCCATTTCATTCCAGTCTCAGAGAAGGGCAATGCCCAAGAATGTTCAAACTGCTGTATAATTGTGTTCATTTCCCATGCTAGCAAGGTTATGCTCAAAAGCCTTTAAGCTAGGCTACAGCAGTATGTGTACCAAGAACTTCCAGATGTACATGCTGGGTTTAGAAAAGGCAGAATTACCAAAGATCAATTTGCCAACATTCATTGGATCATGGAGAAAGCAAGGGAATACCAGAAAAACATCTGCTTCGTTGACTATGCAAAAACCTTTGACTGTGTTGATCACAAACTGTGGAAAATTCTTAAAGAGTTGGGAACACCAGACTACCTTCCCTGAGAAACCCTGTATACAGGTCAAGAAGCAGCAGTTAGAACCAGACATGGAACAACAGACTGGTTCAAAATTGGAAAAGGAGTAAAACAAGGCTGTATATTATCACACTGATTATTTAACTTCTACATGTGAAATACTGGGCTGGATGAAGCACAACCTGGAATCAAGATTGCTGGGAGAAATATCAACAACCTCAGATAGGCAGATGATAATACTCTAATGGCAGAAAGCAACAAGGAACTAAAGAATCTCTAATTGAAGGTGAAAGAGGAGAGTGAAAAAATTGGATTGAAACTCAACATTCAAAAAACTAGGATCATGGCATCTGGTCCCATCACTTCATGGCAAATAGGGAAAAAGTGTAAGTAGTGGCAGATTTTATTTTCTTGGATTCTAAAATCACTGTGGATGGTGACTGCAGCCATGAAATTAAAAGATTCTTGCTCCTTGGAAGGAAAGCTATGACAAACCTAGACAGTGTATTAAAAAGCAGAGACATCACTTTGCCTACAAAGATTCATCTAGTCAAAGCTATGGTTTTTCCATTAGTCATGTACAGATGTGAGAGTTGGACCATAAAGAAGGCTGAGCGCTGAAGAATTAATTGGTGCTTCAGAATTGTGATGCTGGTGAAGATGCTTAAGAGTCTCTTGGACAGCAAGGAGACCAAACCAGTCAATCGTAAAGGAAATCAACCCTTAATATTCATTGGAAGGACTGATGCTGAAGCTGAAGTGCTAATCATTTGGCCACCTGATTGAAAGAGCCAACTCATTGGAAAAAGACCCTGATGCTGAGAAACATTGAATGCAAAAGAAGAACGGGACAACAGAGGCTGAGATGGCTAGACAGTATCACCAATTTGGAGAAGACTCTTGAGAGTCCCTTGGATAGTAAGGACATCAAATGAGTCAATCCTAAAGGAGATCAATCCTGAATATTCATTGGAAGGACTGATGCTGAAGCTCTGATACTTTGGCCACCTCATGTGAAGTGCTGACTCATTAGAAAAGACCCTGATGCTGGGAAAGATTGAAGGCAGGAGGAGAAGGGGATGACAGAAGAAGAGGTGGTTGGATGACATCACTGACTCAATGGACATGAGTTTGAGCAGGCTCCGGGAAATGAAGGACAGGGAAGCCTGATGTGCTTCTGTCCATGGGGTTGCAAAGAGTTGGACAGGACTTAGTGACTGAACAACGGCAACAGTGAAATAGCTCCTGCCCTTACAGACAGCCTAACGAGAAGAGAAAACAAGCATACAGATATTGCCATGCAAATTGCTGGGAATAAAAATGATTTTTTAAAAAGATTTTCAGAGTCTCAACAGACTTTTTGAAGATTTCAGAGTCTGAAGGGGAGATGGATTTAAATAATAGGTCAAGTGCTCAGGTCAATTCAGGCAACTCACATTGGGAGAAAAGAAAGGAACTGGAAAAATAATGAAATTTTAGCAAGTTTTCCTACTACTGAGTTAGTAATTGCTGCAGTTTAAAACCCTCCCACCACTCAGATTGATATTACTATAAATTCATTATCCCTAACCCTAAGTCCAACTTAGCAATATCTTTGACTGTCCTTGACTGAGTCGGTCTCCTTCTTCTTAAGTAATTATTTCAAAATACTCCTTTCTCTTCAAGTCTGTACTCACTGCCCTTTTCTCCAACAGGCTGCTTTTCTCACTTTTGGGAGTCCCTGAAAAGTCCCAGTAATTGCCTTAACTTTAGCTGACCTCTAAGAACAATTGATGCCAAGAGCTTTATCTCCAACCTGCTTCCCCCTAAACTTCAGAAGCATCTTATCAAATTATTGCTAGATATCTCCATTTGGATATTTCACAGCCATCTCAAAATCAGTATATCTAAGACTTGGAAGCATCATCTTCCATTCAAAACCTCATCTTCTTCCCAAGTGCCCTTAATCAGAGAAGAGACCACCATCCTCCCCAATTTGCATTTTTAAAAAACTGCTTTGGGCCAGAACATTCCCAAATGCTGAAAGAATGTCTAGTTAAGAGGTTGCAATAATCCAAACCATTGTACTACCTGTCATATTATTTCATACATTTCATGCCATTGCATGAGAGATAACCTAGTCAAGTGATTTAAAACATGGCACTGAAGTAAGATGAATCTATGTCTGATTCCTGACGTGACCACGTTTCAACTAGCCATGTGACCTTGAGCAAATTATTAAACTTTCTAAGACTGGGTTGTGTGTGTGTATGTGTACTCAGTCGCACAGTCATGTCTGACACTTTGTGACCCCATGGACTGTAGCCCATCAGGCTCCTCTGTCCATGGGATTTCCCAGACAAGAATACTGGAGTGGGTAGCCATTTCTTTCTTCAGGGGATCTTCCCAACCCAGGGATCGAATCCACATCTCCTCTGTCTCTTGCATGGGCTGGCAGATTCTTTACCACTGAACCACCAGGGAAGCCCCCTTGTCTTCTGTATATACTGTGCTGTTTCACGCTTTTGAGGGATGCTTGCTTATTTTTTCAACACTCTCCTTTCCTATATCGGTTAGGATTACATTGACAGGAAAACTCTAAACAGCAAGTTAGTAGTTTCTTTCCTTCCCGCGTAAAAAGAGTTCAGTAATTGTCTAAGGCTAATAAAGCAGGACTGCTGTTAGCAAGGACACCGGCTCCTGCCTTGTGGTTCTGCCACGTATGGGCTGCTTCCATTTTTTCCCTCTCTCCATTCTTTACACCTGAGTCCACTGGCCATCTCCTCTCTTCTGTACCATCACCTCATCCTTTTCAGGATGAGGGAAGAATCTCATCCTGCAAGCATCTCCTTCTAGTTATTCTTTTCTTCCCCAGTGGTTCAGTGGTAAAGTATCCGCCTGCAATGCAGGAGACCAGGGTTTGATCTTTGGGTCAGGAAGGTCCCCTGGAGAAGGGAATGGCAACCCACTCCAGTATTAATGGAGCCCCTGGTGGCTCAGATGGTAAAAAAATCTGCCTGCAATGCAGGAAACCTGGGTTCAATCCCTAGGTTGGGAAGATCCCCTGGAGGGAGGCATAGCAACCCACTCTAATATTCTTGCCTGGAGAATCCCCATGAACAGAGGAGCCTGGCAGGCTGCAGTTCCCTATGGATGGAATATTAGATTGTGCTCAGGAGTGGCGGTATTAATGTTTTACTTTATCATGTACACTGTTGTTGTTCGGTCTCTAAGTCGTGTCCGACTCTGCAATCCCATGAACTGCAGCACACCAGGCTTCCCTGTGCTTCACTATCTTTAGTTTACCTCTTTTAGTTGCTTTATGTATATAGTAGACTTTAACTCTTTTCATTAGCTGGAAAAGTTTTTCTTTTTGTTTTTGCTGTTAAATATTAATATACGGAAGTTGTATATGTTTACTAGTCAAATCTGTTAGTCTTATCCTTTGTGATTTCCAGGCTTAGAAAGCTAAATTCTCACTGCTGCTGCTGCTGCTAAGTCACTTCAGTCGTGTCCGACTCTGTGTGACCTCTATGACACCATAATAAATCTTGGTACACGATAAATATCAGTGTAAAATATATTTAATTCTGTTTCCTCAGTTTTTATATGGTCTGATGTGGGTGGGCATATAAATCTATTTAGGGATAGATATTTAAATTTAATCTTTTGTCTCTTTGGTATTTATTTTTAGTGTCTAAGTTGTTTGTTAGATGTCACTTTTTGTATTGTTGATCCTTACTTCAGTATAATTAAATGAACCCTTCCCTTTATGGTTTTCAGTTCAGTTCAGTCGCTCAGTTGTGTCTGAGTCTGCAATCCCATGGACTGCAGCACGCCAGGCCTCCCTGTCCACAGCCAACTCCTGGAGTTCACTCAAACTCATGTCCATTGAGTCAGTGATGCCATCCAGCCATCCTACCCTCTGTCATCCCCTTCTCTTCCTGCCTTCAATCTTTCCCAGCATCAGGGTCTTTTCAAATGAGTCAGCTCTTCACATGAGGTGGCCAAAGTATTGGACTTTCAGCTTCAACATCAGTCCTTCCAATGAACATCCAGGACTGATTTCCTTTAGGATAGACTGGTTGGAACTCCTTGCAGTCCAAGGGACTCTCAAGAGTCCTCTCCAGCACCACAGTTCAAAAGCATCAGTTCTTCGGCGCTCAACTTTCTTTATAGTCCAACTCTCACATCCATACATGACTACTGGAAAAACCATAGCTTTGACTAGATGGACCTTTGTTGACAAATTAATGTATCTGCTTTTTAATATGCTGTCTAGGTTGGTCATAGCTTTTCTTCCAAGGAGTAAGCGTCTTTTAATTTCATGGCTGCAGTCACCATCTGCAGTGATTTTAGAGCCCATAAAATAAAGTCTGTCACTGTTTCCCCATCTATTTGCCATGAAGTGATGACACCAGATACCATGATCTTAGTTTTCTGAATGTTGAGTTTTAAGCCAACTTTTCCACTCTCCTCTTTCACTTTCATCAAGAGGCTCTTTAGTTCTTCTTCACTTTCTGCCATAAGGGTGGTGTCATCTGCATATCTGAGGTTATTGATATTTCTCCCGGCAATCTTGATTCCAGCTTGTGCTTCATCCAGCCCAGCATTTCACATGATGTACTCTGCATATAAGTTAAATAAGCAGGATGACAATATACAGCCTTGACGTATTCCTTTCCCAATTTGGAACCAGTGTGTTGTTCCATGTCCATTTCTAACTGTTGCTTCTTGACCTGCATACAGGTTTCTCAAGAGGCAGGTCAGGTGGTCTGGTATTCCTATCTCTTGAAGAATTTTCCACAGTTTGTTGTGATCCACACAGTCAAAGGCTTTGGCATAGTCAATAAATCAGAAGTAGACGTTTTTCTGGAACTCTCTTGGTTTTTCAGTGATCTAATGGGTGTTGTCAATTTGATCTCTGTTTCCTCTGCCTTTTCTAAATCCAGCTTGAACATCTGGAAGTTCACAGTTCATGTACTATTGAAACCTGGCTTGGAGAATTTTGAGCATCAATTTGCTAGCATGTGAAATGAGTGCAGTTGTGTGGTAGTTTGAACATTCTTTGGCATTGCCTTTCTTTGGGATTGGAATGAAAACTGACCTTTTCCAGTCCTGTGGCCACTGCTGAGTTTTCCAAATTTGCTGGCATATCAAGTGCAGCACTTTCACAGCATCACCTTTCAGAATCTGAAATAGCTCAACTGGAATTCCATCACCTCCACTAGCTTGTTTGTCGTGAAGTGTTCCTAAGGCCCACTTGACTTCGCACTTCAGGATGTCTGGCTCTAGGTGAGTGATCACACCATTGTGATTATCTGGGTTGTAAACATCTTTTTTGTGTAGTTCTTCTGTGTATTCTTGTCACCTCTTGTTAATATATTCTGCGTCTGTTAGGTCCATACCATTTCTGTCCATATTTTGTGCCCATCTTTGCATGAAATGTTCCCTTGGTATGTCTAATTTTCTTGAAGAGATCTCTAGTCTTTCCCATTCTGTTGTTTTCCTCTATTTCTTTGCACTGATCACTGAGGAAGGCTTTCTTATCTCTCCTTGCTATTCTTTGGAACTCTGCATTCAGATGGGTATGTTTTTCCTTTTCTCCTTTGCCTTTCGATTCTCTTCTTTTCTCATCTATTTGTAAGGTCTCCTCAGACAAGCATTTTGTCTTTTTGCATTTCTTTTTCTTGGGGATGATCTTGATCCCTGCCTCCTGTACAATGTCACGAACCTCTGTCCATAGTTCTTCAGTTACTCTATCAGATCTAATCCCTTGAATCTATTTGTCACTTCCACTGTATAATCATAAGGGATTTGATTTAGGTCATACCTGAATGGTCTAGTGGTTTTCCCTACTTTCTTATTTTAAGTCTGAATTTTGCAATAAGGAGTTCATGATCTGAGCCACAGTTGGCTCCCGGTCTTGTTTTTGTTGACTCTATAGAGCTTTTCCATCTTTGGCTGCAAAGAATATAATCAATCTGATTTTGGTTTTGACCATCTGGTGATGTCCATGTGTAAATATATAAAACAATTTATTGTTTTCTAAAGCCTCAATTATCATACAATAATGCTTACAGATAATAACAATTTTTGGACTGTCACCAATGAGCTTCTCATTCTTGTGCTAGTCCTACATTTTAAATTATTAAATTATTCAGACAGGATTTTTGAATGCCAGAGGGCACCACAATAGGTGCTGTGATTTCAATAACAGGCAAACCCCCAAAAATATTGTCCCTACTTTCAATGTAGTTTAAAATTTAGGAAGAAAGACAAGGATTAAAACAATTGATCATACAGATTACGTAGCTCAAAAGTGAATTAAATGTTGAGAAGGAGATGAAAAAGCTTCTTTGAGAGCTTTCAGCAAAGGGCTGAGGGAATTAGGAAAGCAGTGCTTCAGAGAGGATCTGGAAGGATGAGGGAATTTCACTAGGCGGAAGTAAAAGGATGAGTGGTTTCACAGCAGAGGGACCAGGAATGTCTAAGATTGGTCAGTGTTTCTGGAGCCCAGCGTTTAGGAAGAGAACATTGCAAAATAAGACTGGAGAGGTAGGCAGGGATATTTACAATATTGATTTTTATCCTCAACAGTATAAAACTTCGACGGTCTTTAGCAAAGAGTTGATGATTGTATTTCACTTGATGCAGAGTAGTGATTGGAGAGTGACAGAGAGGAGGCGAGGAGAGCAACTAGGGATGTTGGTTCTGTCTATTGGCAGAAAGCCTCAGCTCCTACCCATGAGGGCTTCTCTACAGAGCAGCTTGGGTGTCTGTACAACACAGTGGTTGCCCTCTCTTAGAGCAAGAGATCCAAGAGGTCAGGGAAGAAACTACAATATATATATATTTTTTTGTAAACTCCATGTGAAACATGGAGAGGGAATCAGCAATTCCAGAATTCAAATGGTTACTTGATTTGGAGTATTTGCCGTTTTTTTTTTTTTTTTAAATTTTTATTGGCATATAATTGATTTACAGTGTTGTATTAGTTTCAGGTATACAGCGAAATGAATCAGTTCCACATATATGTATCTCCACTTTTTTTTAGTTTTCTTTTCCCATATGAGCCATTCAGTCAGTTCAGTTCAGTTCAGTCGCTCAGTCGTGTCCGACTCTCCGCGACCCCATGAATCACAGCACGCCAGGCCTCCCTGTCCATCACCAACTCCCGGAGTACACCCAAACTCATGTCCACAGAGTTGGTGATGCCATCCAGCCATCTCATTCTCCGTCGTCCCCTTCTCCTCCCGCCCCCAACCTTTCCCAGCATCAGAGTCTTTTCCAGTGAGTCAACTCGTCTCATGAGGTGGCCAAAGTATTGGAGTTTCAGCTTCAGCATCAGTCCCTCCAATGAACATCCAGGATTGATCTCCTTTAGAATGGACTGGTTGGATCTCCTTGCAGTATAAGGGACTCTCAAGAGTCTTCTCCAACACCACAGTTCAAAAGCATCGATTCTTCGGCGATCAGCTTTCTTCACATATTTAATAGAATTCCCTGTGCTATACTGTAGAGTCTTACTAGTTTTCTATTTTACATATAAGAAACTACAATATCTTTTATGACCTTGGAAATTACACTTGTCACTTGTTCCATATTTTACTGGTCATGTAAGTCTGCCCTGATTCGACGTGGGAGTGGATTACACAGGAGGTGGGTACTATGGGGCCTGTTGGAGGATGGCTGCCACCTACTAGATCCTGCAGAACTACCACATTTCACTGCTGGGCAGAGTATTATGGGAGTGCAGAGGGAACTAAGGAGCAGCATAGGGAAGGTGGAAAACCAGAGAGTTGTGAGATGAAACCCAGCAGAAGGAAAGGAAATTTCAAGAAATATACTTAGGACATGTTAGACAAGAACCAAAAAAAATGTTCACTGGATTTAGTGACAATGAACAAAAGCTCTTTCTTCATTTAACATTTATTTTGACTCACCTCCCCTTGTAACATTTTTCAAAAAGATATTTTCCCCATCTTTTCTCTGATAATCTTCCTTATGAATTTATGAATGTGTTCACAATGTTCCCCCCAAATTTTACTGTTCTTTTGATTGGAATTGTGTTATTATTTTGTTTGAGAAACAAATATTTTTACAATTAGCCTTCTCTGTAAGAAACGCAACATATTTCTCTGTGTGTAAATTTTCACTTATATCATCCAACTCACCTTTGGCAATTGAAAAAATGACGTTATCACAGATCTGTCATTAAGACGAGTCCTGTGCGTTCTTCATGTTGTTCCGGGTGTGAATGGGATCTTTTCCCTTACCCCATTGTAACCATCGTGTCTTCAATCTTTAAATGTATTACTTTTACCTCTCATTTTATGGATAAGGAAAGAGGCCCAGAAAAGACAGGCGACTTGGCTACGGCGGAAGGGTTGGGAACCACAGATCTTAAACATCCAAACTGTATTGTCCTGCGTTTCTAGGAAATCAAGTTGCTTACTTAGCTGGTCATGCATGCATGCATGCATGCTAAGTCGCTTCATTCGTGACCGACTCTGTGCGACCCCATGGACAGCAGCTCACCAGGCTCCTCTGTCCACAGGATTCTCTAGGCAAGAATACTGGAGTGGGTTGCCATCATACCTTGTTAAAATTACTACTCCCTGAACTATCGGTTTCTTTGTATCAGATTTCAAAGTAGCAGCAACCATTTCATAGCACACCTCGAATTTTTAGCATCATTGTTTTGAAATATAGTGTCATTACTTGAGGAACTTCAGCTCATCTCCATTCAATTCTCCCAAGACCTGATTCCTACCAGACAGGAACTATTTCTTCTTTGAGGTCTAAATAGACCTAACAACCTATTGCACTGAATAAATATTTAATGAAGATTGAATGTTTCCTCTGTGGTGGATCAATTACTCTTGCTGACTCTCTGAGGAAAGCTTTCTTTTTTTTTTAATGTCTTGTGGTATGTTAAGAAATTTGTTTTTCTGAGTATTGTTATTAGTGACAAAATTTGTTTCAGTGATATAAAAAGTCATGTCCCTTTGGTTTTTTCAGTTATCTGTTCTTCTTGATTTATATGTGCAGTTTGAATTTTTATGTTAT
Organism: Moschus berezovskii; assembly: GCF_049115385.1. Lineage (NCBI taxonomy): Eukaryota > Metazoa > Chordata > Mammalia > Artiodactyla > Moschidae > Moschus > Moschus berezovskii. The sequence continues at coordinate 3,536,374 of NC_142487.1, read as the reverse complement.
TTCATACACAAATCTGAGATTCATTGACCTGGTAGCATGCAATAAAGTCATTTGCTGTAAGAGTTGGCTTATTTTTTGCTTTTAGAATTTGTGGTATTTGGAGCTCTGAAAATGAAAACTATTTGCTAATGAGGTATAAGGATAGTTAGATGTTTTTATTGATAAATAGCTCCAAAAACATGAATAACTTTTCTTTGAATCAACACAAATTTGTATTTCTTGTATTTTTAACTATCAGGGTCATAGAATTAATTTCATTCTTTTAAACTTCTCTTAACTGATATTAGGTTTAAATGAAATACATTTATATTTGCCTGTAGAGTCTCTAAATTTATAAAGTTAATGAATAACTTGCAAGTTTTCATATTATAAAATCAGAATCACTACAGTGGATTCATTTAGGGCAAGTTGTTAATGTGGCATTCAGATGGAATTTATCAGAATCAATTAGAAGAAAAAGCCCTGTCACTGAAATGAAAATAGAAAGCAATGAATAGGTAGGGAAAATAGTGTATATATTTTTCATCTTCTCTGTATTATTAGCAAGCATATGAACATAATTTTGAAATAGGAAATTCATGCCCAGTGACAAAATGTTCTCCATGTTTAAGGAGTAACTTCACTGTTTCCCATATGATAACTTCTGGTACCTTTATTTCAACTTAAATAACTATTGACATTGTTTGATATTTATTTTACTAGAGGAAAATTGTGTATGTGTGATGTTAGTTATAGTACAAATTTGATAACAAGTGTAGAATAAATCAGTTGAGTCATAGTGGTCTGCTATCTGTTCTTAAGGTCTTTCTGACCCAGGAGTCTGTGACCTGTGAAATCTCCACATTTTTGGATTTGCTAAGACATTTTACAATGTGAGGATTTAAATTTACATGAACATCACTACAGGAAGTTGGCTGATGCAGCCCAAGATGTAATGGATATCAAGGTATAAATTGGGAAAAGTTTAAGAAGTTCTGACAACAATCAACATGTGTGAGAAGAAAAAGGCTTAAGTTGACGTTTCTTTCTTCTTCAACTTATTACAGCAAAGAGAACCTGAAATTTAACCTGGTATTTTCAATGTTCTGATTATTACAACAGCATTCCATTTTGTGAAAGCATTGCCAAGAAAACCCTGAGTTACAAACTGTTCTTGCATCTGATTGGAAAGGGCGTATGAGTTGTTTATAAGGTACTGAAGATCCAAAGCTGCACAAATGAAGGTTGAGACTTAGGGGGGAGGGTTCGAGTCAGGGAAGGGAAGCTTCCTAGACATTACAGCTCTGTCCAGAGGCCAAATGGGAGATAAATCACTGCTGGCCACCTCTCTTATTATTGAAATGGTTCAGCCCTGGGGTTTAACTGAAGGCCTTACAGGGTTTTGAAGTGCAAATGGGATGGTGAAGGGTAAACCCTTTTAGGGTTTCATTTTGATGGATTTTTTTCCTGTGTGGATTTCTGGCACTGACTGTGATCTGGAAGAGGCCCTGAAAAAAGGAAAAGTTTTGTTTTTGATCAGTCAGGCAATAAGAACTTTCCACGGGGGTATACTTTTCTTGCGTGCAGTATTGACCCTATTATGTCTTAAAGTAGGTCTTTTAATTGGGTCTTCTTTTTTTACTTTCTGCCATGGAACTGTCATTTCAAGGTCACGTCTCTCTCTTGATATTAATGCCAAAATTTGATAGTGTTGAATGAGGTGGTGTTTTTTTAGATCAGGAGTTCTAGGGGGACAACTTAGGGTCAGTGTTTGTTAAACAAAGCTGTCTAGTTAAAGATCATACATATTAGAAAAAGTCCTTTCATATTGATAAGCAGTCTATAATTACTTAATCTTTTTCCCATTGATCTACCTAATTGTATGTGTTCATTTAATTATTTTATATACATATGTTTTTCCAGTATTAAAATAAGGATCAGAAAATTCTGACATTGTGAAATATTTGTGTTGTTTGTACAGATACACTGAAGTGTTTGAGGAAATAAGGGAGACATAAGATAATGTTAAAGAAAAAGATATGTTGATTTATCAAGTTAAAAAGTTTTCTTTTACCCCACAAATATTCTACATGCAAGAGATAAAATAAAATATCTTTTATTTTTTCTAGTAAAATAGGGATGAGTCATTAGTCTCTCCAAAGAGAAAGAAGTGTAACTTAGAAGTTTTTTGTGCAAATTTTTTAAAAAATATTAAAATATTTGTATTAAAGAAATGCCATTGTAAATGCTGACATTTCTTCTTAGAAATAAGGCTGACAGACTTTTCTCAAGCATTTGGCTCTTTATTTTGCATTTAACAAAGGTATTTGTATCATTTACCCTGCTTGAAAATGATAATGCATTTAGCTGCAGCAGAGTTCTGTGTTGCTTGATATTATAAAATGGGGTTGTTAATCTTCATAATTGACATTGATCACAGTGTTCTTAATTGCTCTCCAAGTCAGTTTTTGTTTTTCTGTTCTAAAATTTCCCTTCATTGTATTTATTTAATGTTAGAAATTTAAAATTAAATTTAAATGTTAGAATTTAAATTTGCCTTTTGCTGCATGAAGATTTTAAATAAGATACTTTTAAAAATGAAAAGCAACCTGCCCCCACCCACCCCCCCCCCCCCGCAAACCTAGATGGTATCGAGCAGAGTCCCCTGCATCTACAGCATCCATATCATTAGTTCGTTGCTGGGAGATGTTAATATGACCTTTTCTTTGTTGAAAGAGAGCTGTAGTCTTTCCCAGAATCCTCTTGTTAATAGTCTCTTTAACCCAAGTTGGAGGTTGTCTGATGAATGAATGGTGAGCTTTCTTTTATGAGCTACACATATTGTTGACATTGTGTCACACTGCTTTTTAATTTCTAATGTGTTTTTAATTTGCAAAGTATGTGTATCCTTTCACAGCAGTAGCACTGAGCCAGCATTTGAGAATCTAGACATTGCTTTATGTAGATGAGGTGGGTCAGGCTTAAGGATGCTGTATCATAAGCCTTAGATTTACTGAAACACACATGTGAATGAATTTCACTTTGAATATTGTTGAATGAAAGAAGGTTACTGAGAAAGGCTTTTCCCCCACAAGAACCTCTCTTGCCTCTTGGCAAGTGAATTGCCCCAATATAAAAGCGTTGAGGGGGGAAGAGTGAGCCGCAGAGTGAAAAGGCAATCCACAAATAATCACTCTTTTCTGCCTTTGATTGTGTCAGATTTTTTTGTGTGTGTGTGGCAATTGTTTTCTTTCTCGCTTAGAAGAGGTTTATGGTCCAGTGTCTGTCAAGTCAGACCCTGTCTTAAGGTTGCAGTTGTATTTCTCTCTGGAGTTCCTAGAGGTGATGTTATCTTTTGTTCACTCAGCAGTGTGGTCATTCCTGGGAGCATCTGTCACTTTAGGCATTACAAGATGGATGGGTCTCCAGCGAACTGCTGGTTGAGGCAAATGGTGAAAATAAGAAAAGACAAGGGGTTTCAGGGTCTGCAGAGAGGACAGACGACAAGGAAATACTGCTAGAAATCAAGAGTAAGCTGAGCAATAGAGGAAGAGAGAGCAAAGATGGATCGTGTGTCCTTTCACAAACATCTTGGAAATCAGAGTCTTGGGGTGGCTGCTGTGATCTGAAGGGGACATCTTCGACATGGTAAACAGTTCCATGCTTTGGATTTTCAAAATGTGTTTGGATATATATTTTTTTAAGTGTGGGGAAAATGTTGGGAAATTACAATGATATAGAATGTTTTATGTAAGGACTTTGCTGTTTGGATGTGGTAATAATGTACAAATTCTTTTATTGGTAAAATTTTCTTTCTATGTATTTTTTGTTATGCTTTCCTTCCTCTTTTTTTTTTCTTTTTTGTAAGCATTTGAGCATCTGCAGATAATAAAATGTTTGAAAAGTTTCAGCTACATAACTAACATCCTAACTGTTCAATGAAGCCTCTTTGACATTTTTGCAGGGGAATTCTGAAAATCCTGTGCTCATGCCTTAAGGAGGCTGGGGCAGATAGTAAGTTATTTTAAGTAAACTTCCACTTTAATCAGCTGGAGAAAAATATAATTGTTATCAATCTGTGAGAGCAAGATGGAGATTTTGTGTTATATTTAGAAATTCGTTTTGTTGGTGAAAGTCAAAATTTGTGAATGCCGGCTGATCAAGAGTACCTTCTGTGGTAGAGAAGGGACAGGAAGGAGGTTGGCAAGGAGTAAGAAAAGGGAAGGAGGGAAAAGTATGTGGTTGAAAAAAAATGATTTTGTCAAACTTTTTGACATTCATCTATGAAAAAACCATAGGTTGAAAGGCACAGAAATTAAGATGATTAGAAGCTTTAAGCTATACAAATGGTGGAGTATCTTCCTTCTCTATGGGTGTAAATAATAGATGAAAGAGTAAGAGTGACAACAAAGGATCAGGTCGTTTAAGAGAATGTGTGCAGCCTGAATAGGGGTCTGTGGCCCAGGGCCAAAGGTCTTAGCTTTGAGTGTAATTAGAAGAAAATACAAAAATGTCATTACTAGCAGGTGAAGTGTGCAGCACGTGGCCAAAAATTAGCAATTTTAGACTCTGAAGCCACTGGAATTGGATTACTGACCTTTTTTTTTTTTTTTTTTTTGATCATTAAGGTCCTTGTGGAGTCATATAGTTTCATTGGCAGTAATGCAGTTTGACCTTGCTGACCATATGGGGTAATCGTAGGTTTGGATGGAGGGAGCAAGACTCTTGACTCACAAAAAGATGTCTACTTGTGGGTGGGTGGGTAAGAAATGCATGAGATTGAAAATCCAGGTCTTGCATTTTTAATTGTGCTTTTGCCTGAAGACATTCTTTTGACTATAAGGGAGGTAAGATATTTTTATTTCAAAATCTAAAATGGTTCCTTTCTCTCTTTCAAGTTGACCTAAAAGGAAAATAAAGTGAAAGCTTTTTTAAAGAAAATAAACATTGATATTACTTTACATATTTTAGTGCCATAAATATGCATTGAAACTAGTATATTCTTTAAAAAATCCTCTTTTATTTTCTCTTTAGACATAATAACAAAATAGAAACACTTCTAAATTATGTATAAAAATCAGTGAAAAATAGTTCTTATTTCATTTTCTGCTTCTGACTATATTTTCTTATATATTGACTATAATCTACTTAGCAGAAGAATATGTTCACTGTAATTTTCAACCAATTATATGCAATTATAATTATTTAGTTTAATTTCTTCTAGGAATACACTAATCAAAAGGATAGGAAACAGTAGTTGCTTTTATTCTTGCAGGTTTTGTTTGTTGGAAATTATTTAACCATTCATTTCAAAAAGTAGAAAAATAATTTTAATCAATATTGGTTATGTCTTAAATTTTTGATACTTCTTTAAGAAGATAAATTTTGGTCTAGCACCAGAAATTATAAAACTCAAACTCCTTTGAGTAAGGAAATTATCTTTCACCAATTTCTCTCCTAAAAATAAAAATAATCTGTGGGCTTTAAGCATTATGGTAACACCTGTCCAAAATGCAGACTTAACAGATTTATTCCAATTACATTTGCAGGGGGAAATCTTAAGAAGAAATTATTTCCAGGTATATAAAGAGTGATCATTTGGAGAAAGAGGAATATTATATTTGCCCTTTATAATCTATATGGAATTGTTTAAGACTGATAAATTTTCTAGTTGCAATATTTGTAGAATTGTAAATGTTTAAGTTACTGTATTGTGGAATATAATGCATTTGGAAATTAGCTCATGTCTTTATGTATATATTATTTTTTGTTTTTGCAGGTACAAAAAAGCTTTAATCAAGTAAAATCTAGGCAACAGGCTCCCTGAAGTGTTGACAGCCCAACTAAATCATGAACATGGTTCAAAAATGTTAATAAATAAACCAAGGTATTGTACAATTATAATATGCCCCCCCATCCAAATCTTTCATGGTCAAATTTTGGGGGGGAACATTTTAGAATCTAAATAAAGCTCTTGTCTTTGGTACTTAAACCGATGAAGCAGATATTTCTATGAGCTCCTCTCCTTCTGTTTTCTCTCCTCTTTGCTTTCTCCTCCCCTCCCCCATCCTTGCCACCAAAAAAAAAAAAAAAATCCCCGCAAAACAAAACACTTTCAGCTTTAAGGTTTTTCTTTTTTCTTACAACAGCCTCTGTGTTATATTTCCTGCATACCTAAATTAAGACAATAAGAATTCAGCTGTTGGTTCTTTGTTGATTGTGGTTTTATCTTTCAACTTGTCTAACAAGCGAGACATCAGATTATTGGCCTCCACAGAGAAGACCAAACAGCATCTAGTGACTGCATGTATTTACATTTTTTAATCATATACCCTGAGATGTATGTTTTAAAAGTTTTATGGAAGTTTTCTGTTTCTATTTTTGGAAGCCTTTTAATGTGAGGAGGGGGAGAAAGGTGATCCTGTCCTTTTTCCCTTCTATGTCAAAGAAAATAAAAAATCCTCTTAGAATTAAGAGTTCAGGGACACTCCTTAGGTAACTCTTGACTGTCAGGACGTAGCCAAGACTGGCTCCTCCTTTTGGAAGTTACTTAAATAGCCTGGCATTTCCAAGAGAGGCCAAAGATCTTTTCCTCTTTTATGACCCGTCGTATCCTTTTGAGGCCAAAAAGAACAAGAGGGTCATTGCCACTTCAGCCCGGTTCCTGTTGCTCCTTCGTGGTGACCACGCAGATCCTGAAACCTAGTATTGGCTTAACATTTGGGCCTGGAACATCTGGAAAGTGGCCCGAGAGGGAGTGGAGGAGACAGAGAGAGGGAGACACTGTTGGGTTTTGTTACACCAGGTGCTAGGAGGAAGCCTCATTCGCCTTTTTGATATGGGAGGCAAATTCTGTGGGCCCTGGAGTTAGGCTTCAACAATTGAAGAGGTCAAAGGACAGCTGAGTGGGGTCAGTGAGACACCATGGGGTGTATTTTGTTACTGAGTAAAAGGAGCAGCCTCCTAAAACCTTCAAGGATTCTCTTGAAAATCTTGTGTTGTGAAAAGGTTTTATGAGTCTCATGGCAAAAACTCCTGATTTATCTAAGGAATGCTTGCTTTTGCCTAATGGAAGGATAATCCTTACCAAATGTTGGCAACGACTGTAAGAGTCAATATAGGTCTGAAAGAACAGTTTCGGGTTTGAAGTGTACTTTGCTTTCCAAAATGTTTATCATTTTAATGTTTGTCTCAGTGAAGAATTTTACATTGTTGAAATATCACCTTTTCCTTTCCTTGGAGCAGAAAGTGGCAGGAGTTGGGGGTGGGGAGAGGTGGGTAAGCAACTAGTTTACATTAATTTTAAAATCATTCTAAGAAGCTTTTGACTGACCCCAAAGCAGAAGAGTATAAACCTTTAAAAACACCAAAACTTAACTCTGGAAAGTTCTTTGAGTTTATTTTAACATAAAAGAAATAAACAGCTCATGAAGTGTCATTTATTTTTGGATTAAAGAATTATTTTTTTTTTATTTAGTTGTATTTCATAGAAATGGGTATCAGCTGATGAATAACCTTAAGCGTGGGGTTTCTCCTTAACTGTGCTTCTGGTACATTTTATAGTAGTAAGGAGAAAACCAATGTCAGAGTCAAGAAGAGAGAAGAAGAAAAGCAAATAGAAATACAGAATTTTCTCTTTGGAAAAAGGGGTGGCGGGGGTGGGGTGGAAATCTGCATGTGGGAAGAACTTTCTTTGCCATGACCTCAAGATACAACTTACATGATTGTGGAGACTTTCCAAAGGTGTTGCCACCTGGCAGACAGGTAGTACAGTTAGAGGAATGTGGCAATATTCTGATGTCCCAGTTTATATACTCTGTACATGTATAGAGTGTGTGTATTGCCATCTGTATTGTAAAGATCAAAAGATAAAGTGATGAGTAGTACAGAATAGGCTTTGTTAAGCATTTTCTTGCTTATTGATAACTTTATAATAAGTTTGAATTACTTGTGTGTGTGATTTTTTAATGCTTTAAAATAAGTTTTTGTTTTAAAGCCACATGCACATAAATGTAAGGCTTAATGCTCTGTGTCTATTTTCTCAAGGTTAAAGCGCCTTTCAACAACTAATTTAGAAACCTAAGTGTAGTGACTGATAATTGCCTAGAGAAAACCCGCAGCTGTTTAAGTAGCGCTGAAATTGTGGCAAAACTGACAAATAGAATTAACAATGTTAATAAGATAAGAAGATGGAAAGATAGGGCAAATAACAGAGTGGAAGGATGAAGGTAGCAAGAGTAACGCATCCATACAAGAACTGAATGTTCACAGTGGCTTTGCATCTCCAGTGCTTTTTCCTTTATGCTAAGCCCTTCTTTTATTAGTCTCTAAATCACCAGCAGAATGAGTGGTTTGCAAGTTAAACAGTTCAGATACGTGTGTTCAGTCCCTGATTCACATCTGATTTTGAAAGAAGACATTGTAGTAGCAGAGAAAATCAATCAGATTTTGCTTTACTAAGGCACAGTTTTATTCGTGGTGCTTTTTAAAAGTGCATTTTAAATGTATTTCTCTCTGTCATTACATGAATGGGAATTTCTTTGCCCCTCTTTGTACCCTTATGATTCTTATCAGTCAGCTACGTACATTACAAAGGAGACCAAAGCCCTGTTTTTGGATATGGTGACCCAGTATTACCAAAACAAAACCAAAAACCTGCAGAAGTCTTTAATGTGTTCTTACTAATTATATTTATTGGGTTAATGTTCTTTGCCTGCTTTCCAAACAGAATGGGGGCAGGTAAATAAAGAAAAATTAGGTGACTGTTATATGGAAATTACTGAATCATCTGTGTTCTTCCCACTCTACTGGTTAAAGCATCCTATGACATTTGGAAAATTATTGTAATATCTTTTGAAATTCTACTCTGCATTTGAGGAATTGGTTTTTGCCTCTGGTGCTTTATGCAGATTTTAATGACTGTTGTGACAAATCCCCAGAAGTTTGTCCTCAGAAACTACAGAGACTCAGAACTCTCTGAATGTGGCAGCCTTGATGGATGTGCTAAGCCACACTTTGGAAGCATTTCTGGTTATTTAATGTTTTCTGTTCTGGATTATTGACTCTTCTGCTTGTTGAAAAATTGGTCTCTGGCGACATGGTAGAGGTCACACGTTGCCTATTATTGTTTTGTTTCTTTGATCTGACACAGCAATTGCCTCTGGTAATTATACTAGTTCCAGAGGGTCTTGACGAGATGTGTTTATTTTACAGAAGAATTTCTGGTATTCCGAGAAAGAAAGTAAAAATTTCTAGTAGTAACATGTAACTCCCTGTAGAAAGGAAAAGATAGCATTATCCCTTAGCTTTTAATTATGACAGCTTTTATATAATCATTATGACATTAGTTCATTATAACAAGAAGCATTTCTATGGCAATTCAGGACATATTACATATCCCAAAGTATATTAGTTAAAAACAGTTAATCTTAGAATAAAGTAACTAGGTCTAGGTTTTTATTTCAGTACTTAAAATACTTTTGGCTTCAGAAACTGTCCAAGGAGAGTCACCCAGGTTTAAATGTATAGAACTATTAAAGGAAGCTTGAAATTTTGTCTTTTAATTTGTTTGCATTTTCTAAAGATTGTCAGCAAGGAGAATGACTAAAAATGAAATAGAACACTTGTTTTGAATGCATCATAAATTTTGTGCCTTTTTTGGAATGTGCTTGACAAGACATAATATCTCTTCAAACCTGTTTACTATATCGTTGAGTAAGACACAAAAAAGCTCAATGTATTCTTTTTTGTTTAAATTCAACTCCAGTTGTAAACACAATGTTTTGTCCCAAGTGCTTGCAGTTTAATGGGAAAGTCAGGCAGATACTAGAGCAACAAATATCAATTTAAAAGAATACGTAAAATGAGAAAAGAACATAAAAGAACTGTAACTCTATGCTTGTTTTTAATTTTGAATTTTAGACTCTTGAGAACTTGCAAAAACCATGTTTGATTTCTTGGTCCAATAATCACATAGTATCTCTCTCATCAGCGAATATGTTTAACAGAGCAAGGGTGTGTTAAAAGGCATTAAAGATTAATGCTTTAAACAAGAGGCATTAAACAGTAATGCCTTAAACAAGAATTTTTTTATATGAAGCCAAAGAATCTGATAGCTGTAAGAGGCAGTAATGATGTGTTTTGTAATGTAATGATTGTAAAGTTTAATATGTGAATTGTATATATCACCAAATACCGGTTTTTGGAACTTTTACATTGGTGGTCATTTGTTGCTAGAATACTGCCTCCAAAATATACAAGGAGATACATCTCAACTTTTCTTAGTATCCTCAACACAACACCAAGCTTACAGAAAACAGAGAAAACACTACATAGTACTTCTAAAATTTTCTGCACATTTTGTACCAGACACTATTCTAAAAACATAAAATCTTATGTATTCTCACAGAAATCTATGATACTGATTGTATTGCCCCATTTTACAGATGAGAGATTAAGTAACTTGCCCAGTATCATACAGGGTAGTGTGTGCAGGATTTGAATTAAGGCCATGTGACTCCAGAGCCTGTGTGTTTAACTACTTCAATAGTAGAATTTTTATAAATGCTGTCTGGCTGGGTGGATGATTGTTAAACTTTGGAAAGTAGGTGACAACATCTATAGAGAAAAAGATAAGTAACAACTCATAAGTTACTCGAAGCTGTCTATTTAGTACTATACCTGGCACACAGTCAATGAATTGCGCCTAAAAAAATTTGAATCAAAAACAAGTACACACACAAACAGAATGTATCATTTTCACTCACATTCTTTTCTACTTCAAATAGCTTGGTTTGCTACTGCTGCTAAGTCACTTCAGTCGTGTCCGACTCTGTGCGACCCCATTAGCAGGGGAAAAAAACAGGCTTTTGAGTCAAAATTTGAATTCTAGTTTCATCACTTTCAAACTAGATAACGTTGGCTCCTTTCAGCAACCGGATTACTGCTCTGTCTACTTGTCCCTCTTTCTGAATCTGCTTGTTTCCATGTGGTTTCATTTAACTTAGTCCTTCATCCCATAAATGGAAGTTAGCTCTAGAGTTTGACTACATTCCTTACCCGCTTTGGCAGGAATAAGTCCTAGGTGGAGGTGGTTTGTGTACGTTTCATGCTGTTTCCCATGGGGAGGCCCACAGTATCTCATTGCCTCACTTTTGATACTAAAAAAAGTGATACTAAACTTGATCATTGGTTCAGAAGGCTGCATTAGACTTTTTATGTAAGGGACTCAGGCATCCGTGGATACTGGTCTCCACCAGAGTCCTAGAACCAAACCCCTAAAGACACCGAGGGAAATTCTGTTTTTCTTTGTGAAGTACGCTCCTCTCTGTTCCTATCTGTCTTTCATCTAACATTTACAGAGAGCTTTGGGTTTTTTCATTGAGGGGGAGGTGGTGTTTTTATTTTGTTTCAATTTTCTAAATTGTTGCTTGTCTTTGTGACTGTTTGTCTGGTATCCAACATTAAAACTCGCATTTCAGCCTTGTTTTGCAGCCCTGGAATATGTAGATGCACTATTGTTAAAAAAAAATCCACCCACCAGTGCAGGAACCGTAAGAGACTAGGGTTCAATCCTTGGGTTGGGAAGATTCCCTGAAGGAGGAAATGGCACACAACTTCAGTATTGTTGCCAGAAGGATTCCATGGGCAGAGGAGCCTGATGGGCTATGGTCTATAAGGTTGCAACGAGTTGGACGTGAATGAGCATCTGAGCAGATGGGTAGACAAGGAAAAATCAGCAAACAAAGCTCTTTTTTCCTTGATTTTTATTTATTTTGGCTTGGCTTCACAATTTAGTAGGTGTTTACATAATATGCATTTTTCCCAATTGGATCATTATTGTAGGTGTTTTAACTACAGAATGGCATACGTGATTAGATAGCCTAAGACTATCTGCTGCTGTAGACAAACTGATTAGATTCCGCTCCTGTCTTGGCCTTTTCCTCATAGTATGACCTTGGGCAAGTTCCTGAACTTCTCTAGACCTTCTGTTCTGTTCCATCGCTCAATCGTGTCCGACTCTATGCGACCCCGTGGACTGTAGCCTACCAGGCTTCTCCATCCATGGGATTCTCCAGGCAAGAATACTGGAGTGGGTTACCGTTTCCTTCTCCAGGGGATCTTCCCGACCCAGGGATCGAACCCGGGTCTCCCGCATTGGAGGCAGATGCTTTAACCTCTGAGCCACCAGGGAAGCCCTCTCTAGACCTTGGTTCTCCTAAAAATGGAGGCAGTAATTGTATTTTCCTGGCGGTTACTAAGTTCCCCTATGTTACTGTTATTATCGTGGTTTGACAAAGAATGTTTCCTTTCAGGTATCTTGACAATGACAGTGGTGACAATTACTGCTACTACCATTACCACCATGGCCACCAGTATGACCATTCCCTGTGATACTAATAATGACGTGCATGCATGCTTCATTACTTCAGTCGTGTCCGACTCTTTCCCACCCCATGGGCTGTAACCCACCAGTCTCCTCTGTCCATGGGATTGCCCAGGCAAGAATACTGGCGTGGTTGCCATTTCCTTCTCCAGGGGATCTTCCTGACCCAGGGATTGAACCTGTGTCTCAAGGTTGGCAGGCAGATTCTTTACCACTTTTGGACATGGGAAGCCCCTGTCCTTCTGTAGAGAAGGGGTAAAGGAAGAGTAGAAAGACACCAGACTACAGTGTCCTGGTGGTTTGCACTTGATCCCACTTGCATTTTCAGCTATTAATTATGGTGCTGAAAGAGCTCGTATAGGGTACCATACCATTTTAGAGATTACCCCAAGAGTGCGTATTCTCATCTCAGAGGTCTGTGGTGCTATGCCAAGACAATATAGTTTTCCCTGTGTAATTTCACAACAATAAAAGGAAACACGGAAAAGCAATATAGTGCAGTCTCACAGACAGTGACAGCCAGAGACATAAAATATGTGCCTTTGTACAGAAGTCACAGCCTGTTCTTGTTGTATTTAATTTAACAACTGATTCTAAAAAGTATTTCTCCATTTTCTGACCTGAAGTTAGATTTATTTACACCGACTTTCAGTGGGATGTTGGGCTTCCCTGATGTCTCAGACAGTAAAGAATCTGCCTGCAATGTGGGAGACTCTTGTTGGATCCCTGGATTGGGACGATCCCCTGGAGGAGGGAATGGCTACCCACTCCAGTATTCTTGCCTGGAGAATTCCATGGACAGAGGAGCCTGGTGGGCTACAGTCCATGGGGTTGCAAAGAGTCGGACACGACTGAAGTGACTACAACTTCTTCACTTTCAGTGGGATGTTATGCCTGGGGGCTCTTTGAGATTCAGAGGAAGAGATTCAGTAGTCTAGGTGGATAGGGCCAGTGATTTCAGTGACCCTAAATATTATGTATAGCATATGATATTAAGAATGCTCATTTGCTCAGTCGTGTCTGAGTCTTTACAACCCCATGAACTCTAGCCCACCAGGCTCCTCTGTCCATGGGATTTTCCAGACAAGAATACTGGAGTGGGTTGCCATTTTCTTCTCCAAGATATTAAGAATACATTGTACTGAAAATTCTTCTTCTTTTGACCTCTGCCCTTCTTTGGGTAGCACTGAACTGTCAATGAAGAACTCGACACTCAGCACCGAATAAGTTTGGGGTCAGCTTTGTCATTCTTCACCTTATCATTATCAGTTTTAAAACTGCCTGGTTATGTTTTGATCTGGAATAGTCAGCCCCTTCTTTTTGCTCTCCCAAGGCTGTTCCATGGGAACTTACTGCTGTCTTCATCTGAGCATTTCCCAGGGTTATGCTCTTATATTCTGTGTATCTTCTATGATGGTGAAACTGGATCACCCCTGTTTATATTGATTTAATAGTTTAACCAGCACAATATTTATTTGCTGTATCATATTACCCCTTAAACTATGTGTAAATTGAAGGGATTAAGATTATATAATCTTCCATGTATATTTGAGTACTCCTTTATTCAACTGAAAAGGTCCCTTGGAGAATGTAGGTTTTCAGTGATGAAAGGAAGGTAACTTGTTGAGCAGGTAATAGATTCAGAAGAGGCAAGATTTTCAGGCATTTGGCGCTCTGAAGAAAGGCTAAAGGTCCACCTTTGAAGTTATTCTATTATTTTCCACAGTAAGAAATCCCATGAGTAACCGTGCTAGTTCCTCGTATTTTTCTCCCTTCAGTGAGGAAGAAAGGTCAAATGGCCACTGGATTTTGACTTCGAAGCATGTACTAGTGACATGGTGTATTTCTCTTTAGACGCATATACTAGTGACATGGTGTATTTCTCTTCCAACCTCCACTCTGTTTTGATTGTGTGTGGTCCTGTTGAAAAATAAATTGCTGTAGAAAAATTGAATGTTTATACTTGCTCTAGTAGGGTTTTACAAGTTTGAACAAAACCTTGGTTTTCAATTACCTGTTTCATATATTTTAGTACTTCCTGTTTGAATCCTATCTTCAAATTGTTTCAGAAGATAGAAAACATGAAATTAAAATTTCATGTTTTAATTCTAAAATCTGTAAACTTAATTCTTTAAGAATATCATAATACTACTCCTGAAACCTTAAAAAAAAACCTTGGTATTTCAGGAAAATTTCACTTGAGAGGCTTTGTTGATTTTCTTCAACTTACAACTTTTAATTGAGTATTATATGTATTCTTTGGCACAGGTACTTATCATAAGAAAAGCATAGTAATTTATTTTTTCCAGTTTTACTGAGATATAGTTGATATATAACATTTCATTAGTTTTAGGTATACAGTATAATTATTTGATATATATGTGTGTGCTTAATCGCTCAGTTATGTTCAACTCTTTTCCACCCTATGGACTCTAGCCCCACCAAGTTCCTCTGTCCATGGGATTTCCCAGGCAAGAATACTGGAGTGCATTGCCCTTTCCTCCTCTAGTGAAGCTTCCCAACCCAGGGATCAAATGCACATATCTGCATCTCCTGCATTGACAGATGGATTCTTTACCACAAGCATCCCCTGGGAAGCCCTACTTCAGAATACTGAGGATTAAATAAAATAATTTTTAGGAAGTGCCTGGTATATTCTCTAGCCCAACAATTCTCAGACTTTTCATCTCATTACCTCTTTATACTCTTAAAAACAATTGAGTTTTGTTTACGTGTATTATATTTATTAGAAATTAAAACTAAGAAAATTTCAAAATACTTAATAATTTAAAAAGTTAACAATAAACCCATTATACATGGAAAATAAATGTATTTTCCCAAAAAAAAGTTAGTAGAAAGAGTAGTCTGTCAGCTTCTGCCTTCAATCTGTTGCGGTGTCACTCATGAAATAGCCTCTAGAAAATTCCACTGTAAATGTTTGAGAGAATGAGAATGAAAAAGACAAATAATATCCTAATAATAGTTTGAAAAGACTTTTGACCTCATGGAACCCAGAAAGGGTCTTGGGGTCCTTGACCAATCATTAGCATAACTAATAATTCAGTTCAGTTCAGTTCAGTCGCTCAGTCGTGTCCGACTCTCCGCGAGCACCCAATAAATTTAGTTATTATTAAGATATATGAAAATTTTTGTAACATCGATGAGAAGTAATGGCAATTGCATCAAAACTTCTTATTCTATGCTTTCCTGAGGTCCCAAATAAGACTGTGATTCAAACTAAGCAAAAGAAACAGCATTGTTTTTCAAATAAATACTAATAATACATGAATGAGTTCTTTGAATTTTAAAAGGCTCAAATCTTGCTTTTAGGAATTCAATTAAATATATTATCACAAAGCTTTCATTTTTTTTTTTTTTCTTTTTCAGAGAAGAATCCTCCTAGGGTATAAGTAATTTGATATTTCCTCTGAAACCACTGATAGTGTTCCTTTGGGTTATGGCAGCCCACCACTCACCAGTTTAAGGAGAAGGTGTGGCCCCCTTGTCACTGTGCTGTGACAAGATTGACAGGTCAATCTTGATTTACTAGTTGGAGAAACTTTGCTTAAAGCACTTACTGTGGTTTGATCCTTAGATACAAGATCCCTTAAAGGGACTTTCTGAAAGCCCCTTTGGACTCTGAAGACAAGAAGCAAGTGATAGAATAGATAAATTGATAAGTTATCTCAAGAAATGTATACTTCATATAGTTTCTCTTGTAACAGGATATGTGGGTATAGTTTATATCAGCTCTGTGTGTACTTTGCAGACATATAACTCTCTACTAATGTCAACTTTCTCCTTTTTCTTTTTCTTTGGGGGCGGTGGTATAGACCATGGGGAATTCATATGCTGGGCAACTGAAATCTGCTCGATTTGAAGAAGCTCTCCACAACTCCATTGAAGCCTCTCTGAGATGTAGTAGTGTGGTACCACGACCAATTTTTTCTCAGCTGTACTTAGATCCTGACCAGCATCCTTTCTCCTCTGCAGGTAAGTTTCTCAATCCCACACATTTCTACATGCCTTTTAAAAGAAGTAGGAATTCTAGATCTGGGGATCTCTGTAATATGTGGGTTAAATGTTAGCCAATGCCTGTCTCCCTGTCCTCAGATATCTTTTCAGAACTATGAATTTTTCTTTTGGTTATCTCCCCATATGCATCTTTTTATTAGATTAGCTTTGATTTATTTGCTTTCCCAGACGTAAAACCCAAGGTGGAGGATCTGGATAAAGACTTGGTACACCGATACACCCAAAATGGAAGCCTGGATTTTTCTAACAACCTCACAGTAAATGAAATGGAAGATGACGAAGATGATGAAGACATGTCAGATTCTAATAGCCCACCAATTCCCTATTCACAGAAACCTGCTCCTGAAGGGTCTTGCACTACAGACGGTGGGTTTCCGTTTTTATTTTTCAGTTCCTGTAATATTGTCTGGCTAGTTTCTAATCATTGATTTGGTGCTTAAGACTGGAAGCCAGTAATTATAGAAAGGAATGAAGAGTAATCATGCTTTCACTCACGTTATTGCCTGTGACTTCATAGCAGGTGTCTGTTAAAAAGACAGCATTATCATCCCATCTTATAGATCAAGAGACTGAGAGACACAGCCATTGAATGACTTCTCTGAGATGGTACGTGGCAAAGACAAGCCTCGGCCTAGCTCAGGACTTTTTCAGTGTCTCATGAACTTCCTGCAAGAATGCTGCTCGAAAGCGATGTCTCTTTCTACTTTGTTCCACTCTCAAAACAACAACAGAGATATCATGTTTTTTAATATTTATCTTTTCCATGTATTTTGAACATTCATCCAGTATATTGTTATCAATAGAAGATTAAAATGAACATGTTTTTATCATCCCATTTTATCTTGTCAGCCTCCTCTTCTACAAAGGTTTTTAACCACACTTTTAAAAGAGAAAATCCTACTTAAACATTTTCAGTATTTCATGTTTTTGGTCACATAACAAATTATACTCTCTTCCCTCCATTAATGGCATATGGTCCTGCTTCCTGGCTATCCCAGCCCGATTTCTAATTAGTTCATAATCTGATCGTGGTAAAGAATCCACCTGCCAAGGCAGGAGACGCGGGAGACGTGGGTTTGACCCCTGGGTGGGGAAGATTCCTGGAGAAGGACATGGCAACCGACTCCAGTATTCTTGACTGGAAAATTCCCTGAACCGGACCTGGTGGGCTACAGTCCATGGGGCTGTAGAGTTCAGACATGGCTCAGCACAAGCTCTTGATAGTTTGTAATTTGTCCACAGCTCTTTCAGCATGGTTCATTCTAAGGCAGTTCTAAGAGTCCTCTCACTCAAAGGCAGAACAGCCCTGACCTTTTCCTAATGAAATTGACAGTAGAATAGGGCAATATAGTACCTGGGTTTGTGTCAGCAGACCAGCTTCCCTTCATGGGAAATCTTCTATTTACCTAAGACTCACAGGAAGGTAAAGCTATTTTTAGAGGCAATTTAGATAAGCAGATACTTAACACCTGATGGGCTTCTGGGGTTTGCCATTCAGATGTAAATTTTGGTTGCTAATTTCTTATGTAAATTATTGGTAGGTTTCTACCCCACTGGGAAGCAGTTGATTGTCTAAAGGGGTAAAGGGCCACCAAATTTTAAGCCTCCAAGTACGGCTTTGATTACTTGAGTTTGTGTTTACAGCTGTTTCAGTAAACTTTCCCCTCCCCCACTTAGATTACTCTGTAACCTTCAAGTTGGAGATAATTGGAGAATGCAAATCCTGGTTCTGTGAAGTGAAAACCCTGGCTGTTTTCTTAAGGAAAATGTAGATGAGGTTTACAAAGAAGTGCTCTGTACCAGGACCCCTTTAAAATTAAAATCATTTGCTTCAAGAGTCTCGGTTTTAAGACAGCATGTCAGTATTACTTTCAGAAAGTGAAACTATTTAGGGGCGAGTGTGTCCAAGAAATTGTTGTATCTGTGCCCCATTCCATATATTTCTTTCCTTGTGTACAGTAATCAGGCTTATACCATCCTTAGGGTACTTTCCCCCAGATCATCTAGTGGCTTCTAAAAGAAAAATCCTATCTTTTTTTCAGGATTAGTCCAGATGAAATTTAAAATTACCCTAGAGGGGAGTATTAAGATTTCTCCATTTTATTTGACATTTTAATTGAGATTTAATGAGGACGAGATGGTTGGATGGCATCACCGACTCAATGGACATGAATTTGAGCAAACTCTGGGAGATGACAAAGGACAGGGAAACCTGGCGTGCTGAAGTTCATAGGGTCACAAAGAGTTGAACATGACTGAGTGACTGAACAACAATATTTATTATATTAATATTCCAACGTATTTCAAATAGTGAAGGAATAGAGCTATCTGCTATACCAGATATTTGGATCCTATAAGTCTTGAAATAAAATCAGATTGTGTAGATTCTTTAGCTACTTCTTTACAGATGCACAGAGCTTATTTTCAATCTTTTTTTTAAAAAGCAAAATTAAATATTGCTCTTTGCATACTATATATTTTTCTTAATTGGGGGTCCCTGATACTTTGGCTACCTCATGTGAAGAGTTGACTCACTGGAAAAGACTCTGATGCTGGGAGGGATTGGGGACAGGAGGAGAAGGGGACAACAGAGGATGAGATGGCTGGATGGCATCACCGACTCGATGGACACGAGTTTGAATGAACTCTGGGAGTTGGTGATGGACAGGGAGGCCTGGCGTGCTGTGATACATGGGGTCGCAAAGAGTTGGACATGACTAAGCGATTGAACTGAACTGAACTGAACTGATGATATATTTTGTATATAATTAGCTGATCTGAATCCCAAGAATGAAAATTTGTAGGAAACAGTCCAGACTCTTGTGAGCGTCTTCTTAAAATAACTATGAAGTAAACTCAGGAGCTTTTCTTTGACTTCGCAACCTTTTCTGGCTTTGAATTGATTTCTTTCTTCCTGACTCTTTCCCTGGACTCACCCTTGCCTTCTTTTCCTCACTTATTTCCTCTTAATTAAATTGCCTATAGTCTTGTGTTGGTGATTAACTGAAAGGCAAAAAGACAAAAAGTAGGACATTTAAAGGAGAAGGCAATGGCACCCCACTCCAGTACTCTTGCCTGGAAAATCCCATGGGCGGAGGAGCCTGGTGGGCTGCAGTCCATGGGGTCACTAGGAGTTGGACACGACTGGGTGACTTCACTTTCATGCATTGGAGAAGGAAATGGCTATCCACTCCAGTGTTCTTGCCTGGGGAATCCCAGGGATGGGGGATACTGATGGGCTGCCGTCTATGGGGTCGCACAGAATCAGACATGATTGAAGCGACTTAGCAGCAACAGTAGCAGGACATTTAAAAAATGAACTTAAAAAAATTTAAGTATAGTTCATTTACAGTGTTGTGTTACTTTCTGCTGTACAGCAAAGTGATTCAGTTATCCATATATACACATTCTTTTTTGTGTTCTTTTCCATTCTGATGTGTCACAGGATATTGAGTATAGTTCCCTTTGCTATACAGTAGGATGGTGTTTATCCATTCACTTCATGCTAGTTTGCATCTGCTAACCCCAACTCGCAACGTTACTCCTCCTCTCCTTGGCAACCACAGATCTGTTCCTTATTAGACCTTATTTTTTTTAAGGACAGTTTTAGATTTACAGAAAAATTGAGAAAACAGTACAGAATTTCTGTATATCCCCACAGTTTGACCTATTGTGAGCATGTTACGTTATTAGTAATTTTAGTGCTGACTGAAGTCCATAGTTTATTTGTGTTCTTTCATTTCTACCTGATGTCCTCTTTCTATTCCAGAACCCATCTGAAAGTGGTCGCTCAGTCATATCTGACTCTTTGCAACCCCCTGGACCGTAGCCTGCAAGGCTCCTCCGTCCATGGGATTCTCCAGCAAAAATACTGGAGTGAGGAGCCATTTCTTTCTCCAGGGGATCTTCCCAACCCAGGGATTGAACCCTGGTCTCCTCTATTACAGGCAGACTCTTTCCTGTTTGAGCCGTCAGGGAATATCCAGAACCAGTCTTCAGTTCAGTTTAGTTCAGTTGCTCAGTTGTGTCCCACTCTTTGCGACCCCATGGACTGCAGCACACCAGGCCTCCCTGCCCATCACCAACTCCCAGAGTTTACTCAAATTCATGTCCATTGAGTCAGTGATGCCATCCAACCATCTCATCCTCTGTCATCCCCTTCTCCTCCCACCTTCAATCTTTCCCAGCATCAAGGTCTTTTCAAGTAAGTCAGTTCTCCACATCAGGTGGCCAAAGTATTGGTGTTTCAGCTTCAGCATCAGTCCTTCCAGCGAGTATTCAAGACTGATTTCCTGTAGGATGGACTGGTTGGGTCTCCTTGCTGTCCAAGGGACTCTCAAGAGTCTTCTCCAGCACCACAGTTCAAAACCATCAGTTCTTCGGTGCTCAGCTTTCTTTATAGTCCAACTCTTTCATCCATACATGACCACGGGAAAAACCATAGCCTTGACTAGACGGACCTTTGTTGGCAGAGTAATGTCTCTGTTTTTTAATGTGCTGTCTAGATTGATCAGTAGAACCAGTCTAGATGTAGCTGTTGTGTCTCCTTAGGCTCCTCTTGGCTGTGACAGAGTCTTAGACTTCCTTTGTTTTTGATGATCCTGATAGTTTCAGAGATTATAGATCGGGTGTATTCTAGACCTTGTATTGGAATTTGACGTTTTTCTCCTGATGAAACTGGGGTTTTATATGGGTTTGGTGGAGGAAGATCACAGAGATGAAGTGTCATTTTCATCTTACTGTGTCAAGGGCACATACTTTCAGATGATTTATGGGTGGTGACGTTGACCTTGATCACCTGGCTGAGATAGTGTTATCTCCATTCCCCATGAGTATCCCATCCCTGCTGCACCCTCCCCCCGTACTGTCAAAGAAAGTCCCTACACTCAGCCTACACTTTTTAAGGAATGGGGAATCATGCTGTACATCCTGAGGGCAGAGTAGCTACATAAATTATTTGGAATTCTGCTGCATGGAATTTTGTCTCTTTTCCCTTGTTTATTAATTTACACAGTCATTTGTTTATATTCATTCATGAATATTTATTGTATTTGATCCAATACTATTTTATTTTCTTGTTTAATTTTTTCCAGTTTTGGCCCTTGGTAGCAATTTCAGTTGGTTCTTGTGCCCCTGTTATATGCTGCCATCATATGAGTTTTTTTTTTTTTAACACAAAATAGGAAATTTTCTCTTTTCACTGTAACAAGCAGTTGTTTATTTTTAATTTTTGTGTATTATTTGTGGCTGTGCTGAGTCCTTGTTGCTTCGTGTGGACTTTATTGTGGTGAGCAGGGGCTACTCTCTAGTTGTGGTGCATGGGCTTCTCATTGCTGTTACTTCTCTTGTGGATTACGGACTCTAGGGGGCAAGGGCCCAGCAGTTGTGGCTCACAGGCTTAGTTGCCCCTTGGCATGTGGGATCTTCCCTGACCAGGGATCGAACTGGTGTCCCCTGCAATGCAAAGTAGATTCTTAACCACTGGACCACCAAGGAAACCCACAGGCACTTTTTGGAAAAAAATTTAAGAGGAAGAGGTTTGCTTCCTCCTTCTATGAGAAAAATTTTTCTCCTAGAATCCAGTCATTGTTTAATAATTATAACTTTTCACCTCTAGGTGTCCTCATATCATAAATGGGAAAACCTTCAAAGGCTAAAGTGCTTCTTACTTTGAGTGGACTGTGTAGTTTTCCTCATACCACAGACATCACGTTGAAATCGTCTTTCTTCCAGAGCAAATCCTGCTTTCTTCAGATATTTTGCACACGAACTGTGTCTTCTCTACTCTATTCCTGTTTAGCCCCAAACTAAAATTGTACTTTCCCCCCTTAATCTCCCTTTGGCTGCACTATATTGCTTTGAGAAAGCTCATTAGAAAGGGACACCTTTGTGACTTGCAAAACTGAATTTTGAGGATTCATCAGGGCTTCCTTGGTGGCTCAGACAGTAAAGAATCTGCCTGCAATGCGGGAGACCCCTGGATCGATCCCTGAGTGGGGAAGATTCCCTGGAAAGGGGAATGGCTACCCACTCTAGTATTCTTGCCTGGAGAATCCCGTGGACAGAAGAGGCTAGTGGGCTACAGTCCATGGTGTCTCAAAGAGTTGGACATGACTGAGCTACTAACACATTCACTTTCAATAGGTGTGAGATAGGTGGATGCTGACAGAGCCCATGGCTGGCAGGGACTGCTCTGACAAGTGCCCCCAAGGATTCAGCCTAGAAAGCTAGGTGATGAGACTCAGCAAAGATAGGCAACGGAGAAGCCATAGGAGAGTGTCCTCCGTCAGACCAGGGAAGGTCTCGTGGTCAGAGTAACCTTTATTCTGTGGTCAGAGTGACATTAACTCTCTAACCTGGAGTCAATAGACCTGGGTCCCAACTTCTTGAGTTGCTGGGAATTTGACCTTGGACTGTTTTCTTAACCTTTATGGGTCCCAGGTTCCTCATCTACAAACTGAAGAGATAGGGATAGATTAGAGTTACTCAATCTTTGAGTCACAAATCTCTCTTATAATAGTACATAATTTTTGGACCCCTTAGGAATATAAAAACTAATTCTGTCACTGTATGGCATGTGGTAAAGAATCATTTTAAGTAGAAAATACTTATTTTAGATCAATATACTAATTACTCTTTGATATTATTCATGCATGAGAAAAAATTGTCTACTTATCCTTCAGTTGCTGTTTAGGGCTTTCCTGATGGCTCAGCAGGTAAAGAATCCACCTGCAGTGCACAAGACACAGGAGATGTGTGTTAGATCCCTGGGTTGGGAAGATCCCCCTGGAGGAGGAAATGGCATCATGCTCCAGTATCCTTGATGGAAAATTCTATGGACAGAGGAGCCTGGTGGGCCATAGTCCATGGGTTTATAAATAGTTGGACATGACTGAGCATGTAGCAATTACTGTTTAATTTATTTTAAACTGGTTGTGTAAGGAAAAGCATATTTTGTTGACAAATTCAAAAATAAAATGTTAAACCGTTTTCCGACAGGTAGGGAGAGTGGCAGGGGAGGGGAGCCAAGTGTATTTATGTGTTTCCCAGCATCAAAAGAAAGGCAAGATCCACTTTTATTACCCAAACTTTGGAATTTTTACATTTTAGGATTAAAAGTGAAATTCGCCCAGTCATGTCCAACTCTTTGGGACCCCATGGACTGTAGCCTGCCAGGCTTCTCTGTCCATGGGATTCTCCAGGCCAGAATACTGGAGTGGGTAGCCATTCCCTTCTTCAGGGGATCTTCCCAACTCAGGGATTGAACCCAGGTCTCCTGCATTGTGGGCAGATTCTTTACCGTCTGAGCCACCAGGGAAGCCCAAGAATACTGGAGTGGGTTGTCTATCCCTTCTCCAGTGGATCTTCCTGACCCAGGAATTGAACCAGGGTCTCCTGCATTGCAGGCAGATTCTTTACCAGTTAAGCTACCAGGATGTACTAATTTATTTTTACAATTTTTGCACCACGTGAGGAAAGAGTTTCAGACTGCTCTTTGAAGAATTTGTCTGCAAATAATATGCTGCTGAAAGAAGTAGACTTTTCTTTCTTACACAAAAAAAACCAAATTGGATTGATGTTGTTGTTTAGTTACCAAGTCTTGTCTGACTCTTTGCAACCCCAGGGACTGTAGCCTGCCAGGCTCCTCTGTCCATGGCATTTCCCAGGCAAGAATACTGAAGTGGGTTGCCATTTCCTTCTCCAAGGGATCTTCTCGACCAAGGGGTTGAACCCTCATCTCCTGCACTGGCAGAGGGATTCTTTACCACTGAGCTACTGGGGAAGCCCCGAATTGGATTATAATCACTAAAATTTTACCTTAACATTGCTTTTTTTTTTTTGGTGCCCTAGAAGCATATTGGTGCATTTTATATAATTTTATAAGTTGATAAGTGAGGATGAGGTTGACTATAACTTTCAAATCTTGCAAAGAGCACCTTAGGCACATCTGTAAAATGCCTGCGTCCATCAAACACAATCTATGTTCCCTAAGCTTCCCATTATTAACCACTAGCCTATTATGTGTATAAATTAAGCAACATATCAATACATGTGACTGATAATAAAAATCAATCTTAAAATGTATGATGATCAAAACCACACATTGATATGGGCTTCAATCAAGTGAGTGCTGAGTTTGCTCATCTGATTTCCACTATCCCTACATGTATAGCATAGAATGTCCTTAGAACATTTTACTTTAAATGTAGAATATTAGAATAATTATTAGTTTTTAGAAATTTGTAATGTTATCTATTTTAGTTTCATGTATAGTTCTCCCTATCATGGAGAACCTTTGTGAATCCCCAGGACTTTGATAACTCCCCTTTGGAAAATCCTGTATCAGATGACCTTGAGATTCCAGATAGCTCTGATGTTCTAAAAGTCTTGTTGTTCAGTCACTAAGTCATGTCCCACTCTTACTACAGCACTCCAGCCTTCCCTGTCCTCCACAGTCTCCTGGAATTTGCTCAAAGTCATGTTCATTGAGTCGGTGATGCTATCTAATCATCTCATCCTCTGACACCCGCTTCTCCTTTTGCCTTTAATCTTTCCCAGCATCAGGGTATTTTCCAATGAGTTGGCTCTTTGCATCAGGTGGACAAAGTATTGGAGCTTTAGCTTTAGCATCAGTTTTTCCAATGAATATTCAGGATTGATTTCCTTTAGGATTGACTGGTTTGATCTCCTTGCTGTCCAAGTGACTCTCAAAAGTCTTCTCCAGCACCACAATTTGAAAGTATCAATTCTTTGGCACTCAGCCTTCTTTATAGTCCAATTCTCACATCCGTACATGACTATTGGAAAACCATAGCTTTGAGTATACGGACCTTTGTCAGCAAAGTGATGTCTCTGCTTTTTAATAATTTGCAAATTGGTACAGATTGGTACTGACTTGTGTATTTTTTCTAATATGGAGTGAATGAAAGTTCAGAGAGTTTGTAGTACTGTTTCTTAGTGACAGAGAAATCCCCTCAAGCAACCTGTTTCCATCAGTCAGTAATCGTAAACCTCTCATCACTGAATTATCTACATCCTTTGGGAAGGTGTTTATGTTTTGCCCTTTGGAGAAAGTTGTAGTAATGGTGCTACCTCCTAGGGATAGATTTTCTGTCTATACACAAATTAATAACTCCTTTGATTAAAAAATTTACTGCTCCTTTTAGGACTTTTTTTTTTGGCTGCACATCATGTGGGATCCTAGTCCCCCCACCAGGGACTGAACCAGTGCCTTCAGCAACAGAAGTGCAGTATTCTAATTTAACCTGACCTCCAGGAAGTCTCTTTTTTTAGCCTCCTAGAGTTAGGATTTTAGAATTTGGTAAAGACATTTGTGTTAACCCCTCATGGTTTTGGCTGTGGAGTATAACTATTCTTAGTGCTTTTTTTCCCCCAGGTTGACTAATACATTTTATGCCTGATTTTGTATAGCAAACTTTCCATGTCTCACATCACTGGACATTATGGGACTCATTTCTCCTCCAGGGGATTTTACCAACCCAGGAATCAAACGCATGTCTTCTGTGTCTCCCGCATTGGTAGGCAGGATCTTTACCACTAGCACCACCTGGGAAACCCTGATCACACATAACAAACTTTCCATGTCTCACGTCACTGGACATTATGGGACTCATTATGTAAGCTTGGACAAACACTCTAACTTCTCTGAGCCTCAATTTCTCCATGTATGAAAGGGATATAGTCATACCTAGCTAGAATTGTTGAGAGGATTAAATAAGAAAGTCTCTGCAGTGCTTAGCACTCCACCTGGCTTATGTTAAGTGCTCCATAAATTTTAACTGCCTTTCATATCATATCATCAACTCCCAACTTTCAAACCTGAGAGCGTTGTCCCTTAATGGAGGTGGAGACAGCAGATTCTTAAAAGGGTTCTATGCGTCTATAGGCAAAAAAAATATGTTTGTAAATTGAATAAATAATATGACCCCATATATAAATGATTATTCAAATAAATAAAAATGATATTGTGAATAATGAAATACAAATTCTTTCAAATTGTTGAAGAAGTCATGTAACATTTGATATTATTTTTCTCAAATTGTGAACACTGGAAGTTACATTTGAGTTTTTAGTTTTAAAAGAGGATCTACAAGCTTGAAATGGTTGAACCCCATTATCTTTATCATTCTCTCCTCTGGTTTCCTGACTTTTTTCTAATTTTATCATGTCTGCTTTTGAGGTTTAATGATCCAAACCATACAGTAGATTCCTATGCACCACAGCTTCATACCATATTTGGTTGTTGTTTTCATTTATTTCTCATATACTCATTGATGGCATTCAATTTTTGTTGGCATTTGGCTGACATCATAATATGCATTGATTCTGGGAAAAAGCCTATCATGGTTCTGGCCCACTATGTTTTGGGTGATAATGATGGTGCTCTCCCCAGGGTTGTTTGTAAGAATTAGTCATCCGTCCTCCATTGTCCAGTTTTCTGTCAGGTGCCCAACTATGGCCAGAAAGGTGGGATGTTCCAGTGGCCCAGCTTGGACCAGGTGCCAGCTCCAGCTCAGTCTGGAATATCACAGCTGTCCAGGGGAATCCCATAGCTAGAGCGTTAGGAGGATCATTTCCCAGAAGACGTGGAGATTAGTGCTTTGTAGCAGAGCATAGCTGTCCTCTGTTATATTGTTTTGTAATTGCCAGTTCCTTATACATCCTTGCAGTTGACTACAAGTGAGTTCTTAGAGGATGACACATTCTGTTCAGCTCTATCCCCAGGCCAAGGACAGCACTGGTTGAAAATCATTTTATTTTAATTTTCTTTCTTTATTTTTGTCTGTGCTGGGTCTTTGTTGCTGTGTGCAGGCTTTCTCTCAGTGCGGCGAGAGGGGGCTGCTCTTCTTATATCGGGCAGGCTTCTCACTGCATTGGAGAACAGACTCTAGGTGCGTGGGCTTCAGCAGATGTAGCTCTGGGCTCAGTAGTTGTGGTGTGTGGGCTTAGTTGCTCTGTGGCATGTGGAATCTTCCCGGACCAGGGATTGAAACCACATCCCCTGCATTGGCAGGCAGATTCCTAACCATTGGACCACCAGGGAAATCCGCAAATCATTTTTAGCAAATGATGACCTAATGAATTAAGGTAATAATTTATGGTTACAAAGTGGTTATGTAAGGTTTTGTTGTTTCCTATGATGTCTCTTCTAGTGAAAATAACCTAAACAGTTCTGAGTTCTGGTTCTGATCCATTCATTTATGATTCACTAAACTCTGAGCTTCAGTCGCTTCCTCTGTGAAACAGAAAACGTCTGTGTTCCATGATCAAGCTGACTTAGAGAAGTGAATTGCATTGAAACTAAGAATACTGTATTATGTGCACATAAAATTATGTATGTTTGTCAGTTTTCTGTATATTTATCATTTCTTTATTTGTGGATCAGAAAATATAAAGTCATCAGTGTTGGCTAAAACAGTTGGGAATATCTCCTTTTGGTAAGTTTTTGGGCTTCTCTGATGGCTCAGTGGGTAAAGAATCTGCCTGCAATGCAGGAGACATGGGTTCCATCCCTGGATCAGAAAGATGCCCTGGAGGAGAGAATGGCAACCCACTCCAGTAATCTTTCCTGGGAAATCCCCTGAACAGAGGGACCTAGTGGGCTACAGACCATGGGGTTGAAAAGATTTGGACACTGAAGCAACTGAGCATGAGCATCTTTTTAGCTCTGCTCAGAAGAGCACATGTGGTAGATGTGTATTTGAGACTTCCCTGGTGGCTCAGATGGTAAAGCGTCTTCCTACAATGCAGGAGACCAGGGTTCAATCCCTGGGTTGGGAAGATCTCCTGGAGAAGGAAATGGCAACCACTCCAGTATCCTTGCCTGGAAAATTCCATGGACAGAGGAGCCTGGTAGGCTACCGTCGCAAAAAGTCGGACACGACCGAGTGACTTCATTTTCTTTTACTTTGCATATGAACTTTAAATTTAGTCCTTAATAGTGATTCCCACAGGCAAATCTACTCTCCAGATGGGTGATGCGGAGTTATAACCTCTCTAAACATTCCACTGTGTCCTTTTTCTTTTTTTTTAATTGGTTTCTAGGTTTTTGTCAAGCAGGAAAAGATTTGCGTTTGGTATCTCTGTGTATGGAACAGATTGACATCCCAGCAGGATTCCTTCTAGTGGGGGCCAAGTCTCCCAACCTTCCTGAACACATCCTAGTGTGTGCTGTAGACAAGCGATTCCTACCAGATGATCATGGGAAAAATGCACTTTTAGGTGAGTATTTCATACCTGCAAAGTTCCTTCTGAGATAAAGGAATTAAAATACAAGTTTATTTTAAATTATCACAGAATTTTTAAAAATCACAGAATTAGCTTCAGATTATATAGTTTAAGTAAGAAACATTTTTTTCATTTAGTTGTTGTTGAGTTGCTCAGTCGTGTCCAACTCTTTGCAACCCTCATGGCCTCATGGGAAGCGTGCCAAGCTTCCCTGTCCTTGACCATCTCCTGGAGTTTGCTCCAGCTCATGTCCATTAAATCAGTAATGCCATCCAACCATCTCATCCTTTATCATCCAACCATCTCATCCTCTTCTCCTCCTGCCTTCAGTCTTTCCCAGCATCAGGGTCTTTTCTCATGAGTTGGCTCTTCGCATCAGATGGCCAAAGTATTGGAGCTTTCAGCTTGAGCATCAGTCCTTCCAGTGAATATTCAGGGTAGATTTCCATTTGGATCAACTGGTTTGATCTCCTTGCAGTCCAAGGGACTCTCGAGAGTGTTCTCCAGCACCACAGTTCAAAAGCATCAATTCTTCGGCAATCGGCCTTCTTTATGGTCCAAATTTCACATCTGTACATGACTACTGGAAAAACCACAGCTTTGACTGTATGGACCTTTGTTGGCAAAGTAATGTCTCTGCTTTTTAATGTGCTGTCATTTAATAACCTCTCACAAGTTAGTTTTCACTTTTTTATTAACTCTCAAAATATTCATCTTAACGAAGAGATTTTTAAAACCAGGCATTAAAGAATGC
Source organism: Moschus berezovskii (assembly GCF_049115385.1). Classification (NCBI taxonomy): domain Eukaryota; kingdom Metazoa; phylum Chordata; class Mammalia; order Artiodactyla; family Moschidae; genus Moschus; species Moschus berezovskii. Next base: position 3,506,972 of record NC_142487.1, on the reverse strand, counting down.
CTTTCAATTTATCAAAAATAATTATTTTGTGAAATAAAATAGTATTCACTCTCTATAGAGTCATTGGTCTGGACTTGATATAAAATCAACTCTCAATTATTCAACTGTGGATTATCCACTTTGTAAGTTATTGATACCTATTCTATACCATCCATTATTTCTAATTAAACTTTATTGATGTGATTCTCATTTTATATTTAGCATTAGTTCAACCAAGATGTATAGGAATATATCTATGATGTAAGATGTGTAACTTTTATCTCAGAATTTTTTTACTTTCTAGTGTTACTTTAAATCTGGCCCTTTTTTCACAACGTAGCTTCTCTACATCATGGAAAATAACAAAATTGGATTTACTTTTTAATTATTATTTTTAAAGTTGAATTATAGTTCATTTTCAATATTATATTAGTTTCAAGTGAATGGCATAAAGTATCGTTGATTCAAGTGTTTCAGTATTTTTACAGATTGTACTCCATGAAAAATTATTACAGGATAATGGGTATAATTCCCTGTGCTGAAATATATATCCACGTTGCTTGCTTATTTTATGTTAGCAGTTTGTATCTGTTAATCCCTTACAGCTATCGTGCCCCCTTCTCCCCTTTATCCACTGATAAGCACTAGTTTTCTATACCTGTGAGTCTGTTTGTTTTGCTGTATCATTCATTTGTATTATTTTTGGATTCACAGAGAAGTGATATACAGGTTTTTTTTCTTTCTATCTGACCTATTTCACTAAGCATGATACCCTCTATGGTCATCGATGTTGTTATAGATGGCAGAATTTCATTCTTTTTTATGAATGAGTAATCTTCCATTGTGTGTGCATGTATCTGTGTGTGTACATGTGTGTATGTATATATGTATACATATATATTAAGGCCACCACATACAAACCTTCAAGTTGCAGGCTTCCAAAGATGTGAATGTATATTTGCATGTCCAGTCATGTAAGGTGTGAGTGAAATTGCAGCCTGCCCTCCGTCTCCTATTGCTGACAGCCGTTCAGCTCTACCATCTCCCACCTCTTCTCCCTCCTCTAGTCGGTAACTCTTCTTGCCTGTTCACTGGATGCCAGCCCCTGGATGCCAGCAATACTTACAGTATTATACATAATACAGTGCAACAGTACAGTATCAACACAGTACTACTGCACTTTTTCAAGCTACTGTACCGTAGGATTAAAAATGTTTTATTTATTTTTTATGTTTGTCTTTCACGTATTATTTGTGTGAAAAGTATTATAAACCTATTACGGTATACTGAACTGAACTGAACCATATAGCCAACTGTGTTAGTTGGGTACCTAGGCTAACCCTGTTGGGCTTATGAATAAGTTGGACTTATGAATACACTCTTGGAATGGAACTTGTTTGTATGTTTTATATATATATATATATCCACAGGATATATATATGATATATTATATATACATATATATATACATATCACATATTCTTTTTCCATTTGTCTGTTGATGGATACTTATATTGCTTCCATATCTCGGCTATTGTAAACAACGTTGCTATGAACTCGAGGTGCGTGTATCTTTCGATTTAGTGTTTTCATTTTCTTTGGCTTTATACCCAGCACTGAAGTTACCGGATTATATAGCAGTTCTAGTTTAAATTTTTTAAGGAAACTCTATTACTCTTTTCCATAATGACTGCTCCAATTTACTTTTCCACCAAAAGCGTACAAGAGTTTCCTTCTCTTCACATGCTTTCCAGCATTTGTTTTTTGTAGACTTTCTGATGATAGCCATTCTAACAGGTGTGAAATGATATCATTGTTGTCTTGATTTGCATTTCTCTAATAACCACCTCATGCGAAGAGCTGACTCACTGGAAAAGACTCTGATGCTGGGAGGGATTGGGGGCAGGAGGAGATGGGGATGACAGAGAATGAGATGGCTGGATGGCATCACCGACTCGATGGAGGTGAGTTTGAGTGAACTCTGGGAGTTGGTGATGGACAGGGAGGTCTGGCATGCTGTGATTCATGGTGTCACAAAGAGTCAGACACGACTGAGCGACTGAACTGAACTGAACTGAATAACCATCAGTGTTGAGCATCTCTTCATGTGTCTATTAGCCATCTATATGTCTTCTTTGCAAAAATGTCTATTCATGTTTTCTGCCCACTTTTTGATTGAGTGGTTTGTTTTTTCGATACTGAATTATATGAGTTGTTTGTGTATTTTGAATACTAACCCATTTGTGGTGATATTATTTGCAAATATTTTCTCCCATTCCATAGGTTGTCTTTTCATTTTGTGTATGGTTTTCTTTGCTGTGAGAAGCCTAGGAGTACATAGATCAATATCTTGAGTCAGAAAGTGATCCTGCACATGCTTTGTAAAGTTTCCTTAAACTACAGTTCAAAGCCTGCTCTTGATTCATAGAAAAAGAAGTGATAATTTTCATTTTCACGTGCTTTAATTTTTTTAAATATACATTTTTTTCTTTTAGTGAAATTGAGCAGATGGTTTAATATAGACACCTAATGGTAAAGTTTGTTCAGTTCAGGTCACTCAGTTGTGTCCGACTCTTTTCAACCCCATGAACTGCAGCATGCCAGGTCTCCCTGTCCATCACCAACTCCCGGAGTCCACCCAAACCCATGTCCAGTGAGTCAATGATGCCATCCAACCATCTCATCTTCTGTCGTCCTCTTCTCCTGCCCTCAATCTTTCCCAGCATCAGGGTCTTTTCAAATGAGTCAGCTCTTCGTATCAGGTGGCCAAAGTATTGGAGTTTCTGCTTCACCATCAGTCCTTCCAATGAATACCCAGGACTGATATTTAGGATGGATTGGTTGGATCTCCTGTGAAGTTTGTACATTGGACTAAATTAGCAAAGAAGATCCAAGTATTCTTTTGTTCATTTATTCATTCAACAGTGTTTTTTCCAAAAATCACATTATGATTATGCTATGATATGTGAGCACAAGAATGATAACACACGGTCTTTTCCATCACAGAGCTAAGAACCTAGTTGATTCTGGAAGAACAACGTTTTGTTGTTGGAAACCTTTTCAGCACTTTAAAAGCATCAAAGTTTTATCAAATGAAACAGTACATATGTGGTTCTGATTACAAACATAGAAAAATCTTATAATGCCTTTTTGCTCAATGCCTTTTCTTCATGACTAGAGGGATCTTCTCAGAATGTCATGGAAAAGACACAGAAAAGACCATCAGAATAATAGATTTTATAATCCTTTGTAATCAGGAATATGAAACCAAAGGCTTTGGAATTAGAACTGGATTTAAATCCCAGATTTGCTACTTAGCACTTTAAGAACTTGAGCAAGCTACTTATTTTCTTGAAGTCTCAGATTCCCCATTTATTGATATATAAAGAAACCAATAGTGCCTACCCTGCAGGGTTATAATGATCAAAGGGGTGATGTTTATAAGGTACCCAATAGCACAGTGCCTGGCACATAACTGCTCTTTAAATGGTAATTATTCTGCCATTCTATCATATTTATTAAATACCCTTATAGACATGGGACTTCATTTAATAATTTTTTATTAACTACTGTTCCAAGTGAAAGTGTAGTGCCACAAAATGGTAAAAGTTTTCTCTTAGACAGGCACAATGAGATTTTTATATGTTCATTACTCTATTGTGGGAAAGTTAATATTCATTTAACATTTCTTACTTAAGATGAATGATTTTAGTATGCATTACAATATAGTGGAGGGAATTCCCTGGCAGTCCAGTGGTTAGGGATCTACACACTCATTGCTGAGGGCCCTACACACTCATTGCTGAGGGCCCATGTTCAATCCCTGGTCAGGGAATTAGTACCCACAGCCATGTGGCACAGCAAAAAAAAAAAAAAAGTTATAAAAATAAATAAAAATTTTAAAAGATTTAGTGGGAAATTTTTTTAAAACTTAAAATATTCTAGAATCCTGTGGACTCCGATATCAATTTGCCTAAATTTTTATATAGATTATGCAGATTCCAAAGACTATGGGGAAGGCAGCCATGCTCACCACTATACCACCAACGCTGTACCAAAGACTATGGGGAAATTGATTTTAAAATAAATTGATCCACTTGGCGGTGCATATGCCCCACATCTGCCATGCAATTGAAAGATCTGATTGCTAGAAAAACTAGAAAGGTAATTTGGCTGTAAGAGATATTATTTTTTTGTGATAGTGATAGCATGAACTTTGAGCAGATAAAATCTGTCCTGAATCAAAGTTAATACAGAAACCACACAGTTTTAAAAACGGACTGTAGCATTCTTACTCTTTTATATTGCTAATTCTCATCATTAGTAGGAAGTTTCTTTTCTTTGAAGATTATCCAGATCCATTGCTTTTCTTCCTCCATACACTCTTTTGCTTTTCACCTCAGGAAACAAGTAGAGGAAAAGAGATAAACTCTAACCCCAATAAATTTTTAATTCTAATTCTCCACAGTAATCTTTTATGAACTACTTGGCTTGGACCTTTGAGATAAGCCTCATTTTTGACACTTTTTATTTCAGCTGAAGATTCTTATATTTATTGTATTTTGAGTGTGTGGCATCTGCCTCATAGGTCAGCCAATTTTCCATCAAGGCATAATGATCGCATCAGAAAGTAAGGTCCACAGAGGCCATGGGTTTGTCTTCCTTGTTCAGTGCTAAAACCTGGTACCCAAAATAGTGCCAGCACATAGCAGAGTACAGATATTTGTTGGATAGATGGATGGACAGGTAGATAGATGCATGAATTAATGGATGGATACCTGGATACGTGGATGGATGAATGGTTAGATGGATGGCTGACTTTAGGAATTTGGTGAATGAGGCAACCATTGACATCTTTATTCTTTTGGTCTACAGCTGCAAGGTATTAGACAAATAGCTAAATGCTCTCGAATGCAATCCATCTCTGAATAAGTTTTAAATAATTTATGAAATTATGTTAATATTTATATTTCTATCAGTTCAGTTCAGTTCAGTCGCTCAGTTGTGTCCGACTCTTTGCGGCCCCGTGAATCACAGCTCGCCAGACTTCCCTGTCCATCACCAACTCCCGGAGTTCACTCAAACTCATGTCCATCGAGTCGGTGATGGACAACCATCTCATTCTCTGTTGTCCCCTTCTCCTCCCGCCCCCAATCCCTCCCAGCATCAGTCTTTTCCAGTGAGTCAACTCGTCGCATGAGGTGGCCAAAGTATTGGAGTTTCAGTTATTTAGTTAGCATCAGTCCTACTGATTATGTAGAATTACTAATATTATGTAACTGACCGGAGTTTGTGACTATCTTTTATTCACCACTGGTTTTCCAGTGTTTAGCAGAATGCCTGGCATACAGGTAGGTGCTCAAATAATTGTTGAATAAATAATAATAAGTTGAACTGCCCATTTCTAAATGTTCTGAATTGAATGTTAGCCTTCTGAGATTGGGACATTATAAGATAGTCTGTCTTGAATCCCGTGGTCCTTCTCTTCTCTTTTTATATCAGTCAGTTCAGTCTCTCAGTCGTGTCCAACTCTTTGTGACCCCATGGACTGCAGCACGCCAGGCCTCCCTGTCCATCACCAACTCCCAGAGTTTACTCAAACTTATGTCCATTAAGTCAGTGATGCCATCCAACTATCTCATCCTCTGTCATCCCCTTCTCCCACCTTCAACCTTTCCCAGCATCAGGGTCTTTTCAAATGAGTCAGTTCTTCGCATCAGGTGGCCACAGTATTAGAGTTTCAGCATCAACATCAGTCCTTCCAATGAATATTCAGGACTGATCTGCTCTTCTTATATACCTTTGTTAATTATAAAGTGGGTTTATTTGGGGATTTAAAGAGTGTATTATTCCATCAGTGAATTTATTTTCAGTTATTTATTTATAAATACTTTGTTTACCCAGTTTGGAACGCCCTTGTTTGCCAATATGATCAAACATATGTGATGTTCTCACAACTCACAAGCAGAAGAACTCACTCTCTTACTGTCCACTTTTCTTCTATGTAATGAGGGAGGTTGAAACATTGATTTCCAATCAAGCAAATTGTGGCTTCTCATCCTCCCAGCCTTCTCCGTTTCTTCTTTCCATGTCGTCTGTTCCAGGAACATCACTGAAAGTCTTATTCTGTTTGATTAACCTGAGTGAGAATTGTTTGGATGTTAAGTCTAAAGGAATAATGAGCTAGTTCGAATAAAGAACGGTTGAATAGAGAGGAAATGGGAATCTCAGGAAACTTGTGCCAAATAGTACAACTGGATCTCTTAGAAACTAGGACGTGAACAATGCCCTGAGTTTATACATCTCTGTTCGTACTCTCCTATCTGGAGACCAGCTCCTCTTCACAATTCCAGTTTGCTGTCTCCCATACCCTAGCTGGCATAGCCCTGACTTGGGTTCAGATTTTACAAAACTTCACATATCCAGGGTCTGGTATCATCTGACTGATTCTTTCTGTATTTATTTCAAAATTCCAGGAGAGAGACTGACTGTCCAAGATGGGGTCAGATAGTGGTCTACAGTCTAATCAGCTGTGGCCATGGAGTCAAGTCCACATGGTGGGTAGGATGGGGAACCAGGGCCAGTAGGTTAAGAAGGAAATATGGGGCTTCCCTGGTGGCTCAGTGGTAAAGACTCCACCTGCTAGTGCAGGAGACACGGGTTCCATCCCTGAGCCGGGAAGATCCCACATGCTGGGGAGCGACTAAGCCTGTGTGCTACCCTTGTGAGCCTGAGCTCTAGAGCTCAGGAGCTGCGACTACTGAAGCCTGTGTGCCCAGAGCCCGTGCTGCACGACAAGAGAAAGCACTGCAATGAGGAGCCTGCGCACCGCAACTAGAGTAGCCCCTGCTCGCCACAACTGGAGAAAAGCCAGTGCAGCCAAAAACAAATAAAATTTTTAAAAAAGAAGGGAATTTGTAAGGAGGAAATAATAGGTATCTCTAGGTCCAATATTTTTCATATTTTTGTGTCAATTTTATAAATTCTATCATATGATATTATCCATTCTATTCCCTTAATCATTATCCCTTTAGAGCATTTTAAAATTATTTCATCTTTCACTGTTATAATTGCTAAATTTTTTGCACCTATCTTTTTTCCTTTGAATTATTTCCTTGAAATTAAGAAGTTAACAGGCCAAAGAGTTAGTATTTCTATCCTTTTTGTATATAAAATTTAAGCATTATAACAACATGCAAGGCCATCAGTAACTGTTTTTCTTCATTTCAGGGTTTTCTGGAAACTGTATCGGCTGTGGAGAAAGAGGATTTCGGTATTTCACAGAATTTTCCAACCACATAAATTTGAAGCTCACCACCCAGCCAAAGAAGCAGAAGCACTTAAAGTACTACCTAGTCAGAAGCTCCCAGGGTGTACTGTCGAAGGGACCTCTTATCTGCTGGAAAGGTAGCGTCAGTTTCCGGGGGTGGGAAGGGAAAGTGAGTGTTAGGATATTGACAAGTGACCTGTGACCCCTAAAGGGTTCAGAATCCAGGTGTGGAATAGATAAATACCCCAAGTTCAGAAGACAATGCCAAAATGTAAAGCCCCTGGCAGGTTATTTGACTTGCTTCAGTTTTTTTTTTTTTTTTTTGGTCGCTTCACATAGCCTGTGGGATCTGAGTTCCCTAATCAGGGAAGGAACGTGCTCTCTCTGCAGTGGAGGCAGATCCTTAACCACTGAACCGCCAGGCAAGTCCCTTGACTTGCTGCTTTTCATTTTTAATAGAAACTATTTAAATTTCTCATTGTATTTATGTCTTAGGGGTGTGGAATACATCTCTCTCGTGGGGAGGGAATGGACTCTTCCTAGCTCTTCTGGCATTTAGTGTACATGTGGCACAGTCGCTCCAGTTGTGTCTGACTCTGCAACCCCGTGGACTGCAGCACGGCAGGCTTTCCTGTCCTCCACTATCTCCCAGAGTTTGCTCAAATTCATGTCCATTGCGTCGGTGATGCTGTCTAACCATCTCATCTTCTGGCACCCCCTTTTCCTTTTGCCTTCAATCTTACCCAGGATCAGAGTGTTTTCCAGTGAGTCAGCTCTTTGCATCAGGTGGCCAAAGTGTTAGAGCTTCAGCTTCAGCATCAGTCCTTCCAATGAATATTCAGGGCTGATTTCTTTTAGAATTGATGGGCTTGATCTCCTTACTGTCCAAGGGACTCCAAAGAGTCTTCTCCAACACCACAGTTCAACAGCATCAGTTCTTTGACGCTCAGCTTTCTTTATAGTCCAACTCTCACATCCATACATGACTACTGGAAAAACCATAACTTTGACTATATGGACCTTTGTTGGCAAAGTGATGACACTTGTGTTGACACAAAGTGATGACTGTTTTATGGTTGCATAAAGTATCTTTAAGTCTTATTTAGTGTTCAGTGACAATTCATCTTTTTGGTAAAGCATTACATTTTTGAAATAGTTTTTGACACAATGATCCTGGGTGACTTCTGGAACCTCACATTTATAGCCATTGCTATTTTGGAATTGTATTTATGTGTATAATGTCAAATACATATTTGCATACAATATACCTAACATGGAGATATCCTTTTCGGCCAAAATATAGTAGCTCTTCAAGGAAGGTCATAACATAGAAGATTGCAGAAAACTGCATCTACCTTTTGCATGTCTCCAATAAACTTGGAAGCTCTCTAAAGGACCCACTATAAAATTTGTCATTTACAACCATTTATATTTCTTTTTCACCTGCTACCTTTAAATACTAATATGGTACAACATATAGCATAAATTGGTTGGAAGTTACAGCCACACAGGTTGTCACAATATTTGCTATCTACCTGAATCAGTGCAAAGTATTATTAAAATACTACACCAAATCCCAGTTAATATTGGCTCATTTAAAATGGAGCTTAGTTGCATAATCAGTAATTACTTTGAATAATATGTGCCCATTTCTTTTAATAAGAAGGAGATACAACCAGTCCATTCTAGAGGAGATCAATCCTGGGTGTTCATTGGAAGGACTGATGCTAAAACTGAAATTCCAATACTTTGGCCACCTCATGCGACGAGTTGACTCACTGGAAAAGACTCTGATGCTGGGAGGGATTGGGGGTGGGAGGAGACGGGGACGACAGAGAATGAGATGGGTGGATGGCATCACCGACTCGATGGACACGAGTTTGAGTGAACTCTGGGAGTTGGTGATGGACAGGGAGGCCTGGCGTGCTGTGATTCATGGGGTCGCAAAGAGTCGGACACAACTGAGCGACTGAACTGAACTGAACTGAGAATAGTAAGAATTTGAGAATTTCTAATTTTTCTCCTCTGCTTATAAATTTTTCTTTGCTTCTGTTTCTGAACATAAATTAAGGATGAAGGGAGCCTAGGAGGCTCCAAATCTAGGTTACTGTTGTGCACTGAAATCAGTCCTGGGCAGGGGACTAACTGGTGCTTGAAAGCTTACTGAGTTTTTATAAATTATTGACATTTTAACCTCAGTCTTACCAATAAAACTAGCATGACTATAGTAATTTTTCTCCTGGGAACTAGTCTGTGCATAACAGAAGTCAAACTGTTCTAGGGAACAAAATCATCTCTTTGTTTTCCAAACATGGCCCTAGAAGACAAATTATGTTCACCAGCTTGGACGTTCTGTTGGAGTCAGGACTGGGGAAGGGGGATCTCTTAAAGAAAGTGGCTGCCCCTTGAGGAGCAGGAGTTTATTTTAGAAATTTTGTGGATTGTGGCCCCATCACCTGTTTTAACAGAATATTGTTCTCTATGATTCTTATTCCTTCCTAGAATGTAGAAGCCGACAATCCTCTACCACTTGCCACTCCATTAAACCAAACTCTTCAGTGTCATCGACTGTGACCCCAGAAAATGGCACAACAAATGGATACAAATCAGGATTCATTCAGACAGGTACGGGTTATTTTCTTTCACAATTTTAAGCAGCAGATGTATATTTATTGAGGCATTTAAACTTACTGTTGGCTGATTTGAACGGAAATTTTTTTTAATAGAGGTATTACTTGAGTTACTATTTGAATTAGAACTTAGCATTGAGATGGGTCAGTCTGTGGGTGACCAGGACCTCAAATCCCAAACAGCACTGCCAATGCCAGGCAAGACAAGGAGACAGAACTGACAGTTGGTAGAGAATTCAGCTCAAGCTTAGGACCTGTGTCTAGAGAAGTCTGACAGGAGGCAGTGAGTAGAAATACAGCCATGAGGGAAGTTTGCATCATAGCTATGAGGTGGCATTTATTGAGGACATTCTCATGAAGACTGGGGTGCTAGGATAGGACTCTAACTAGGCTTGCTCAGCATTATGTTGAGTATTACAAACCAACCTGGATACAAACTAAAATCCCAAAGCAGGACTGAAGATCACAATGGAAGAATCTAGGATCTAGTTTCAGGTAGTACAAGATTGCAGCTTGGTTACAAATAACCAGATAAAATCTTAGTACCTGAAGCCAAGTTACAGTATCAGAGCAGGGTCAACAGAATGGCTGATCTGATAACTGAGCAGATAAACCACTAGTCTAAAACTTCTGAGAATTCCTCTAGTGTGGAGGCCTGCACTCAGGTCAGGATAATACTCCAGGGGGACTTAATGTTTCTAGGTGGCTGATGGGCTGGAGGGCTAGCTGTAACTGAAGAAATCCCTGAAGATAATATTTGAGAAAATTTTTCAGAACCAGCCTATGTTGTATCTTAAGCAAGAAGAAAAGTATTTCAAAAGTATGAGTGAATTTTTTTTTCAGTTCATTTGTATTTTGGAAAGTATTATTTTACCCACATACCTCATAGCATATATATTCTGCCAGAGTTCACTCAACCACAACAAGTTGCAAAAAAGACTGTCTGTCTTCATTGCACTACTTGGCATTTCTCTTTCAAATGTATGTAAAATTTTGATGAGCTGGTAAATGGTTTCCACTTATTTTCAAAATGGAAGTGATTATTAGAATATATTAGTAACAACTGCAGTGATAATGAAGATGACTTTATTTGGGGACATTTCTTGCTATGTGTCTGGACTCAGCAAAAACCATTTCATCCTGGATTTTAAGTCTAGCCTTTAAACTGTCCAAGAGATTTATTTAAAGGCTGTTATTTAAGAGAGAAGAGAATATTCTAAATTCTCATTTAGAATAAATGAGAGAACATCATGTCACTAGGTATTCAAGTAAGAAAAAAATTGGCATTTGGCTCTTGGCACTGAAATATTAGCTTTCATTACAATGATGTCTCCTCCTACAATTTTAGTAATTTGATTCTGCAGTATATTTTCTGCCATTAGAACTTGGGTCTAATGAAATACAATTTAAAAACTACAGCATTAGTAGTGAATACTTACTTCATTCCAACAGAAACTTACCGTGTGTTTATAATATTCCCAGACCCTTGTCAGATGCTATAAGGCAGGGTTCTGGTACTTGATTGTCGGCTCTAATGATTTAAAAATCACTCAAATAAGGGATAAAAGCAATAAAACATGTTACCTTTCATAAGGGAGAGGTGAATATATGTAGATAACTAGTCACACCTGAAAATAATGAAAAGATACTGAAATGTTAATAATAAATAGTGAAATGTTAATTAGCATTTTAATTATGTAGAACTATATTTTGAAAATGAAAATTGCTCCAAATAGAGGAATTCATGATTCAGGCTTTATTTAGCAAAGGCTCCTTCAGTTATCACAACTGACTTACAGTGAACACAAGTGACCAAGTGCTATGTCAATATTCTTGTGTATCCCTTGTTGAGGGGAGAATGGTAATTTGACCATGAAATTAGCTATTAATTTTAGGTGCAATCCAGAGAATTTAATAGAAGATGGTTCCTTTAAGAGTAAAACTTTGTGTCTAAAACTTTCTTCCTGACAAATAATATTTATGGAGTCTTCAACAGTAATTTTTTTCAATGTATTTTGAAAGTAGTAGACTGTAAGAATTTTATACCAGCCTATATTATCATTTCAAACATTAAGAGTATGAGGCATCTCCTTAGCTGGTAGAGATTTACCCTCCTGTAGGAGATTGCCTTCTTAATCTGCAATCAATGACTGCCTGTAATCAGCATTTCTTAGCCTGAAATGTAAGCACACATTTTAGCAAAGTATTTGCTAAAGCATACAAATAAGAGAAGTATTTGAAGATGGGATTAATTTGCTATTTACACAGCTTTGTCTTTCATTCCAACTGCCAAGCTCTGGACATTCTGTTCTGGCTGGCTTGCTGCTTTATCTTTTGCTTATTTTCTTTCAACATATTTGTGTCATTGAGAATTCAAATTTTAGCCAACAATCCTGGTAAAATATTTTATGGTTTTGACTGAAGGTGGCTACATAGTTACTACCTATATTGTACACACTTACTGCACACACACACACACACACACATGTGTTTTGTGTTTAATAAGGACAGGAATTCAAGAAAAGGATCCTGGAAGCTGTGTGGTGCAACCAGAAATAAAGGTGGGGAGGGAAGAATAGATGAAAAAAATCTTTGCCTAACAAAAAATTTTCTATATTTTTTCCCTAAAAGTTTTATTGTTTTATCTCTTGCATTAGTCATTTTGAGTTAATTTTTGTGTGTCATGTGAGTTGAGCATCTAAGTTCACCTGTTCACATGTGGATATCCAATTGCTCCAGCATCACCGTTTCACAGATTGTCTTTTTGTTAGTGAATTTCACTTATCAATAATCAATTGATTATAAATAAAAGGATTTATTTCTGGGCAAATTTATAAAATGGACCTCCTCAAAATTCAAAGCTTTTATACTTCAAAAGACAGTATTAAGGAAATGAAAAGACAAGTGATAGACTAGAAAAAGATACATGCAAAACACATATTTAATAAAGGATTTGTATCCAGAATTTATAAAGAACTCTTATAACTCAGTAACAAGATGACAATCCAATCAAAACATGGGGAAAAGATTTGGAACAGACATTTCTCCAGAGAACATATGCAAATAGCTAATAATCACATGAAAAGATGCTCAACATCATTAGTCATTAGGGAAATACAAATCAAAACTGTAATGAGATATTAATATTACCCCCATCTACCCAGGAGAAATAAAGACATGTTTTTGCAAAAACTTGCACACAGATGTTCAGATAGCAGCATTGTTCATTCAGTCGAAAACTGGAAACAACCTAAATGTCAATCAACTCATGAATGAAGAGACAAAATTGTGTATCCATAAAATAGAATATCATTCAGCAATAGTAAAGAGCAAGCTACTGATACCTGCTATCCTATATCATGAATGAACTTCAAAAACACTGTGCTAAGTGGAAGAAACTAGTCAAAAGAGACCATGTATTATATGGTTTCATTTATATGAAATATTCAGAAAAGGCAGATTACTAGAGATAGGAAATAGATTAGTGGTTGCCTGGGGCAAGGAGGGAATGAAAATTAACTGAAAGTGGGCATGAGGTTTCCTGTTGGGGGATGGAAATGTTCTAAAACTGGCACCACTTGGTCAAGTTACTAGAAATCACTGAACTGTCCACTTGAATTGAGTAAGCTTTATGATAGTTAAGATACAACTCAGTAAAGCTGGGGGCGGGAGATTAGAAGGCTGCTCTTCGACAAAGGTGAAATCATTTGGAGTGGCAACATTTCTCCCTTGGTTGAATCCAGTCTGCTTTACTGAGTGTCTCCTAAAGAATGAGCACTGTTTCTGACCAAACAGGAAACTGCACAGGGCTTGGAGTCCGAGTCCTGGTGTTCAAATACTGTCCCCGATGTTTATTGGTTGAGGCTTGGGAGACGCCACTCAGTTGTTGTGTCTGGATTTTCTCATTTGTAAAACTGAAAATAACAATACCTATTTTGCAATAAGGATTAACTCAGCCTTGCTATTATACTTCTACTTGTGTGCCGAAACCACAATAACCACAATGGTGTGATCACTCACCTAGAGCCAGACATCCTGGAATGCGAAGCCAAGTGGGCCTTAGGAAGCATCACTACGAACAAAGCTAGTGGAGGTGATGGAATTCCAGTTGAGCTATTTCAAATCCTAAAAGATGATGCTGTCAAAGTGCTGCACTCAATGTCAGCAAATCTGGAAAACTCAGCAGTGGCCACAGAACTGGAAAAGGGCAGTTTTCATTCCAATCCCAAAGAAAGGCAATGCCAAAGAATGTTCAAACTACCGCACAATTGTACTCATCTCACACGCTAGCAAAGTAATGCTCTAAATTCTCCAAGCCAGGCTTCCACAGTACATGAACCATGAACTTCCAAATGTTCAAGCTGGATTTAGAAAAGGCATAGGAGCCAGAGATCAAATTGCCATCATCTGCTGGATCCTTGAAACAACAAGAGAATTCCAGAAAAATATCTACTTTTGCTTTATTGATTACGCTAAAGCCTTTGACTGTGTGGATCACAACAAACTGTGAATAATTCTTAAAGAGATGGGAATACCAGACCACCTGACCTGCCTCCTGAGAAATCTGTATGCAGGTCAAGAAGCAGCAGTTAGAACTGGACATGAAACTACAGACTCATTCCAAATCGGGAACGAGTATGTCAAGGCTGTATATTGTCACCCTGCTTATTTAACTTATATGCGGAGTACATCATGAGAAACCCTGGGCTGGAAGAAGCACAAGCTGGAATCAAGATTGGCGGGAGAAATATCAATAACCTCAGATATGCAGATGACACCACCCTTATGGCAGAAAGTGAAGAGGAACTAAAAAGCCTCTTGATGAAAGTGAAAGAGGAGAGTGGAAAAGTTGGCTTAAAACTCAACATTCAGAAAACTAAGATCATGGCATCCAGTCCCATCATGTCATGGCAAATAGATGGGGAAACAATGGAAACAGTGACAGACTTTATTTTTGGGGGCTCCCAAATCACTGCAGATGGTGACTGCAGTCATGAAATTAAAAGACGCTTGCTCCTTGTAAGAAAAGCTATGAGCAACCTAGATAGCATATTAAAAAGCAGAGACATTACTTTGCCAACAAAGGTCCATCTAGTCAATGCTATGGTTTTTCCAGTAGTCATGCATGGATGTGAGAGTTGGACTATAAAGAAAACTGAGTGCCGAAGAATTGATGCTTTTGAACTGTGGTGTTGGAGAAGACACTTGAGAGTCCCTTGGACTGCAAGGAGTTTGAACCTGTCAATCCTACAGGAAATCAGTCCTGAATATTCGTTGGAAGGACTGATGCTGAAGCTCAAACTCCAGTACTTTGGCCACCTGATGCGAAGAACCGACTCATTGGAAAAAACCCTGATACTGGGAAAGATTGAAGGCAGCAGGAGAAGGGGATGACAGAGCATGAGATGGTTGGATGGCATCATTGATGTGATGGACATGAGTTTGAGTAGGCTCCAGGAGTTGGTGATGGACAAGGAAGCCTAGCGTGCAGCAGTCCATGGGGTTACAGAGTTGGACACTACTGAGAGACTGAACTGAACTGAGCTGTATGCATTCTCCCAATTATGATTTATTAACCATATATGTTCTTTTTAAAATAATTTTTATTTATGTATTTTTGACTTACGCTGCGTCTTCGTTACTGTAAGAGGGTTTTCTCTAGTTGCAGTGTGTGGGCTTCTCGTTGTGATGGCTTCTCTTGTTGCGGAGCATGGGCTCTAGGCTGTGGGCTCGGTAGTTGTGGTGCATGGGCTTAGTTGCTCTGCAGCATGTGGAGTCTTCCTGGTCCAGAGATGGAACCCATGTCCTCTGCGGTTGAAGGTGGATCTTAATGACTGGACCACCAGAGAAGTCCTCGTCTATATTTTTTTATATGCTAGAAACTGTAGGCTTATTTTATTTATCCCTCTACACCCTAGTACCTGGCAGATACCTAGTACCTGGAAATAAATATTTTTGAATTCCATTTTTATTTAAATTTTAAATTAGCGTTTGTGGGATTGTTAATTTGCTCATGTGTACTCTTTTTCCAACTGAAGATGGTATGCTCATCTACCATTAGAAGGAAAAATCAGCTTGTAAGGTGGGATAGAGATGGGCCACCTAAGCTTTGTTCCTGGGACTGATAGTGTCATTTTTAAGAAGATGCTGTTAGGCAGGACCTGATATGAATCTATGACTGTCTTAGGCCCTGGATACATTTGCCTAAAGTATTTAAAGTTCTATTTTATGGCTGCATTGGTGAATATGCATGCGTGCCACGTGTGTGTCAAGTCACTTCAGTTGTATGCGACTCTTTGCGACCCTGTGGGCTATAGCCCGCCAGGCTCCTCTGTCCATGGAATTCTTCAGGCAAGAATTCTGGAGTGGGTTGCCATGTCGTCCTCCAGGGGAATCTTCCCAACCCAGGGATCGAATTGCATCTCTTATGTCTCCTGTATTGGCAGGTGGCTTCTTTACCACTAGTGCCACCTGGGAAGACCCAAAGATGAATATATTAACATTAAATGTTAAGACACTTTCTTTGACCAAAAGTTCATCTTTTTCTTCTAATTTTAAAAGAAATTAAAACATTTTCATGAACACCTAAAAGTGTTAATGGACCTGAGGTACTGTACCTTCTCTGCCTAGTGGAGAAGTTAGACCTGTTATTGGAGACGGATGTACAGTCCATGAAATGGGGTTTTCCTCTAGATGAGCAACTGATGGCTCAAAGTAATGTAAACCCCTTACTGTCTTATGCTTGTGTATTAAACTGATAAGGACAGATACTACACTTAATCTTAGCCAAAAGGCTGAGAAGTGATTATGCTTAAAGAAGTCAGAACAATAACAAATGAAAGGACTGACCCTATCCTATATCAACCTCATGAAGCTTTCCTGATAAAGACAGTGTGGAGTTGGTTCAGAGATAGAGAGCAGCAAAACAGATTAGAAAGTCCCCAAACAGATTCCTAGGATATGTGGGTGTTTCCTACTTAAAAGAGTGACTTGCAGATCAGCAGAACCTTTCCCTTCAACAAATGATGCTCAGAAGTTGGGTATCCCATGTGGAAAAAAAAATGAAACTGGACCCCTATTGTCCTCTATCCACAAAAATCATTTCCGGCTCACTGAAGAATCTAAATGCAGCAGGCAGAACTGTCAAGCTTTAAGGAGATATTGTATATATCTTAAATGTAGAGACCAAAAGTGCTGTATCATACCTTTGCTCTTTCGATTTGTCCGTTAGCCACTAAACTTCCAAGTCAGACTAAGCAAAGTTCCTCTCGCAGGTTTTTCTAAGCTTCATTCCTCATGAATATTCAAATTATTCCTTTACCAAAACACAGTCTCCTTTTTCCACATGTGGTGGAACCCTTGGGCTGGCAGATCTGCCCACTCCTAACTAAATACCGGGAACATGTAGGCTTTTCCTTTGTACTGTAGATTCCATGGGCAGGGATTGTATCTTTGCCTTCTTCTCCTATACTATCCCCAGAGCCTGGCATCATATCTGGCCTGCTGAAGTGGCTCAATAAATATCCGAGGAGGGAATGCTTCTCAATAAACGTCCAAAGAGTGAATGGCAGGGACAGTGAACAAAGTCAACAACCGAACTCCTCTGAGACAGGGCCATAGTGCTTTTGAGACTCCTGCTCACAAAGGAGAAAATGTAACTCTTTAGCAAGTATAAGGAGGAATGGTGCACTTTGTAGAAATAAAGAAACCGCAAGTCATAATAATGAAAAGTCATTCATCAGTTATATTAGCCACAATATCCCATCTTAAGTGATAATATACAGTGCTGGCAAGAATATAATAAGACTGACAATCTCAGGCTGATGGAGGTAGACAGAGATATGACTTCTTTTTTTATGTATAATTTTTGTTTTGGCCGTGCTCCATCTTCGTTGCTGAGAGGGCTTTTCTCTTGTTTTGGAGAATGGGGATAACTGTCTGTATGGGCTCTGGGGCTCACGGGCTTTCAGCAGTTGTAGCTCCCAGGCTCTAGAGCACATGTTGTATCATGTATAGCTAATTAATTGACAAAAAATGTTATGATAGTTTTAGATGCATAGCGAAAGGACTCAGCCACACATATACGTTTATCCATTCTCCCCCAAATCCTGCTCCCATCCAGTTCAGTTCAGTTCAGTCGCTCAGTCGTGTCCGACTCTCCGTGACCCCATGAATCACAGCACGCCAGGCCTCCCTGTCCATCACCAACTCCCGAAGTACACTCAAACTCATGTCCACAGAATCGGTGACGCCATCCAGCCATCTCATTCTCCGTCGTCCCCTTCTCCTCCCGCCCCCAACCTTTCCCAGCATTAGAGTCTTTTCCAGTGAGTCAACTCGTCGCATGAGGTGGCCAAAGTATTGCAGTTTCAGCTTTAGCATCAGTCCCTCCAATGAACATCCAGGATTGATCTCCTTTAGAATGGACTGGTTGGATCTCCTTGCAGTATAAGGGACTCTCAAGAGTCTTCTCCAACACCACAGTTCAAAAGCATCGATTCTTCGGCGATCAGCCTTCTTCACAGTCCAACTCTCACATCCATACATGACCACGGGAAAAACCATTGCCTTGACTAGACGGACCTTGGTTGGCAAAGTAATGTCTCTGCTTTTTAATATACTATCAAGGTTGGTCATAACTTTCCTTCCAAGGAGTAAGCGTCTTTTAATTTCATGGCTGCAATCAGCATCTGCAGTGATTTTGGAGCCCAAAAAAACAAAGTCTGACACTGTTTCCACTGTTTTTCCATCTATTTCCCATGAAGTGATGCGACCAGATGCCATGATCTTTGTTTTCTGAATGTTGAGCTTCAAGCCAACCTTTTCACTCTGCTCTTTCACTTTCATCAAGAGGCTTTTGAGTTCCTCTTCACTTTCTGCCATAAGGGTAGTGTCATCTGCATATCTGAGGTTATTGATATTTCTCCCAGCAATCTTGATTCCAGCTTGTGCTTCTTCCAGCCCAGCGTTCCTCATGATGTACTCTGCATATAAGTTAAATAAGCAAGGTGACAATATACAACCTTGACGTACACCTTTTCCTATTTGGAACCAGTCTGTTGTTCCATGTCCAGTTCTAACAGTTGCTTCCTGACCTGCATACAGGTTTCTCAAGAGGCAGGTCAGGTGGTCTGGGATTCCCATCTCTTTCAGAATGTTCCACAGTTTATTGTGATTGACACAGTCAAAGGCTTTGGCATAGTCAATGAAGGAGAAATAGATGTTTTTCTGAAACTCTCTTGCTTTCTTCAT
Source organism: Moschus berezovskii (assembly GCF_049115385.1). Classification (NCBI taxonomy): domain Eukaryota; kingdom Metazoa; phylum Chordata; class Mammalia; order Artiodactyla; family Moschidae; genus Moschus; species Moschus berezovskii. The sequence goes on along the minus strand of NC_142487.1, from coordinate 3,487,841 downwards.
GATCTTCAGTATACTTGCCTTGAGAACCCCATGAACAGTAACAAAGGGCAAAATGATAGGATACTGAATGAGGAATTCCCCAGGTCGGTAGGTGCCCAGTATGCTACTGGAGCTCAGTGGAGAAATAACTATAGAAAGAATAAAGGGATGGAGCAAAAGCAAAATCAATACCCAGTTGTGGATGTGACCAGTGATAGAAGCAAGGTCCGGTGCTGTAAAGAGCAATATTGCATAGGAACCTGGAATGTTAGGTCCATGAATCAAGGCAAATTGGAAGTGGTCAAACAGGAGATGGCAAGAGTGAACGTCGACATTCTAGGAATCAGTGAACTAAAATGGACTGGAATGGGTGAATTTAACTCGGATGACCATTATATCTACTACTGTGGACAGGAATCCCTTAGAAGAAATGGAGTAGCCATCATGGTCAACAAAAGAGTCCGAAATGCAGTACTTGGATGCAATCTTAAAAATGACAGGATGATTTCTGTTCGTTTCCAAGGCAAACCATTCAATATTACAGTAATCCAGGCCTATGCCCCAACCAGTAATGCTGAAGAAGCCGAAGTTAATCGGTTCTATGAAGACCTACAAGACCTTTTAGAACTAACACCCAAAAAAGATGTCCTTTTCATTCTAGGGGACTGGAATGCAAAAGTAGGAAGTCAAGAAACACCTGGAGTAACTGGCAAATTTGGCCTTGGAGCACGGAATGAAGCAGGGCAAAGGCTAATAGAGTTTTGTCAAGAGAACGCACTGGTCATAGCAAACACCCTCTTCCAACAACACAAGAGAAGACTCTACACATGGACATCACCAGATGGTCAACACCGAAATCAGATTGATTATATTCTTTGCAACCAAAGATGGAGAAGCTGTATACAGTTAGCGAAAACAAGACCAGGAGCTGACTGTGGCTCAGATCATGAACTCCTTATTGCGAAGTTCAGACTTAAATTGAAGAAAGTAGGGAAAACCACTAGACCATTCAGATATGACCTCAATCAAATCCCTTATGATTATACAGTGGAAGTGAGAAATAGATTTAAGGGACTAGATCTGATAGACAGAGTGCCTGATGAACTCTGGACGGAGGTTCGTGACATTGCACAGGAGACAGGGACCAAGACCATCCCCATGGAAAAGAAATGCAAAAGAGCGAAATGGCTGTCTGAGGAGGCCTTACAAATAGCTGTGAAAAGAAGAGAGGCGAAAAACAAAGGAGAAAAGGAAAGATATAAGCATCTGAATGCAGAGTTCCAAAGAATAGCAAGGAGAGATAAGAAAGACTTTCTCAGTGATCAGTGCAAAGAAATAGAGGAAAACAACAGAATAGGAAAAACAAGAGACCTCTTCAAGAAAATTAGAGATTCCAAGGGAACATTTCATGCAAAGATGGGCTCGATAAAGGACAGAAATGGTATGGACCTAACAGAAGCAGAAGATATTAAGAAGAGGTGGCAGGAATACACAGAAGAACTGTACAAAAAAGATCTTCATGACCAAGATAGTCACGATAATGTGATCACTGACCTAGAGCCAGACATCTTGGAATGTGAAGTCAAGTGGGCCTTAGAAAGCATCACTACGAACAAAGCTAGTGGAGGTGATGGAATTCCAGTTGAGCTATTTCAAGTCTTGAAAGATGATGCTGTGAAAGTGTTGCACTCAATATGCCAGCAGATTTGGAAAACTCAGCAGTGGCCACAGGACTGGAAGAGGTCAGTCTTCATTCCAATCCCAAAGAAAGGCAATGCCAAAGAATGCTCAAACTACCGCACAATTGCACTCATCTCACACGCTAGTAAAGTCATGCTCAAAATTCTCCAAGCCAGGCTTCAGCAGTATGTAAACCGTGAACTCCCAGATGTTCAAGCAGGTTTTAGAAAAGGCAGAGGCACCAGAGATCAAATTGCTCCCATCCAGGCTGGCACATAACATTGAATAGAGTTCCATGTGCTATACAATAGGTCCTTGTCAGTTATCCATTTTAAATATAGCAGTGTGTATATGACCTTCCCAAACTCCCTAACTGTCCCTTCCTGCTGGTAACCATAAGTTCGTTTTCTAAGTTTGTGAGTCTCTTTCTGTTTTGTAAGTTCATTTGTATCATTTCCTTTTAGATTCCACATATAAATGTCATATGGTATTTCAAGAAGTGATACTTTAACATGTTTGTTTCTATTTCTGAGTTTTCCTTTATGTTATATTTTTCATAATTGAGCACTAAAAATTCTCGGGATGAAGTCGAACGTACAGGTCAGTAGAAAGATCTGGTTTTCACTGATCTTTCTTCAGCATTCGGTGTAGGAATAAGGACCAGAACCTAACACAGATGCATCTAAGTTGCAGTTAGTTAGAAGGTAACAAAACCAGAATCTGAACTTTCTCTGCTCACTATTGACAATTTTATTAGGCAATTGCTGGGTTATACAAAGATGATATTACCTTGAATTCTGTATAATATTCATAAATTACCTCAAATTTCAAGAACAGATTAAAAGGCAAGAGGAATGGGAAGCTAAGAGGGGAGGACTAAGGTTGAAAAATCCATGAAGAAAAGAAACAAATTTGGGTACTCTGTAGTGATGTGGATGAACCTAGGGTCTGTCATGCACAGTGAAGTAAGTCAGAAAGAGAAAAGCAAATATCATATACTAATGCATATATATGGACTCTAGGAAAATGGTGCTAATGAACCTATTTGCAGGGCAGAAATAGAGACGCGGATGTAGAGGACAGACTTGTGGACGCAGACAGGGAAGGAGAGGCTGGGATGAAGTGGGAGAGTAGCTTTGACGTATATACACTACCGTGTATGAAACAGATAGCTAGCGGAAACCTAGCACAGGGCGCTCAGCTTGGTGCTCTGTGATGACCAGAGGGGTGGGGCGGAGAGCGGGGAGGGAGGCTCCAGAAGGAGGGGATATGTGTATATTATAGCTAATTCACTTTGTCATGCTGCAGAATCTACACATTGTAAAGCGATTATACTCCAATTAAAAAAAGCATTTCCCCCCAAAAAAAAATCCATAAAGATAAATTCTATATCCACTTTTGGCCAAAATGAATAAAAAAGGACTAAGTTTATCATACCACCTGAAACAACCAGGAAAAAAGAGACAAAAGTACATGAAAAACAGTTGTTAGGACACTGTCCTTCAGGCAACAAACGACATTGATTCTGAGCAATAGGAAGCAAATAATGTGAGTCTTAGCATTGCCCCAGCTTACCCACCAGTTTCCAGTCCATGATCCAGAGAGGGGGAACTGTGGTAGAGCCCAATAAGTCCCCTAAACTGAGTGGAAGGAACTGAGAGTAAAGAAGACCAAGGCAGGTAAAGTTCATTGGATTAAGTACCAGAAGGTAGACAGCTGCACAGAGAGATCCCCAGCACTGTGCAAAAACTTCCCTGAAATGTTCAGTGTAGGGTCAGTTGATGCATGCATATTTGGAAACTACTCAAGGCTGTATAGTCAAAGCTATGATATCTCCAGTAGTCATGTATGAATGTAAGAGTTGGACCATAAAGCGAAGAATTGATGCTTTTGAACTGTGGCACTGGAGGAGACTCTTGAGAGTCCCTTGGACTGCAAGATCAAACCAGTCCATCCTAAAGGAAGTCAATCCTGAATATTCACTGGAAGGACTGATGCTGAAGCTGAAACTCCAATACTTTGGCCACCTGATGCGAAGAGCCAACTCATTGGAAAAGACCCTGATGCTTAGAAAAATTGGAGGCAGGAGGAGAAGGGGATGACAGAGGATGAGATGGTTGCATGGCATCACCGACTCAATGGACATGAGTTTGAACAAACTCCAGGAAATGGTGAAGGACAGGGAAGCCTGGTATGCTGCAGTCCATGAGGTTGCAAAGAGTCGGACATGACTAGTTGACTAAACAACAACATGAGATCTATCCAGTTCTTTGAGAAATGGGTTAAAAAATTTAATGCCAATTCTTCTTTTATCCCCACTCATTATTTATTTAAATATTTTCGTGTAACAAATGTACCCTTTGGAATTTGCCCATTAGGGTTTAAGTTCCATGTGTATCTGTTGCTGTGTGGCTGACACTGAGAACACTTAATCTCTCTAAGTCTAGCTCCTCATCTGCAGAACAGAAGTGTGAACTACAGCCGCTCCACAGCGTTGTTACGATTACTTTAGAAAATCCTCAGTTGAGTGGTTGGCATGGAGAAGGAAATGGCAACCCACTCCAGTACCCTTGCCTGGAAAATCCGATGGACGGAGAAGCCTGGTAGGCCCCAGTCCATGGGGTTGCAAAAAGTCGGACACTACTGAGCGACTTCACATGTGAGTGTACATGGTTGCACACATGGGCATTGTGTAAGTTCAAACGTGACTGAGTGACTGAACAACAACATCAAGGCTGGTAAAAAGTTCCATCCAGAGGAGTGGGAGGGAACATTCATACAGGGCCAGAAACAAGGGCTGTTCTCACCAGCTACGTGGGAAAACCTCACAATTTATGAGGCACTGGATGGAGTACTTGGGAAAGTCTTGTCTCAGTCATGAAGAATACTTAATTCTAGACTGACCACTATTCAAAATAGCCTGAAAATATCGAAAAACAAAATCCAAAAGGATCAAATTGTTTCCAAGCAATTTAACTGCCTGGAGGAGGGCATGGCAACCCACTCCAGTATTCTTTATTTCTTTTTTAATTAAAAAAAAAGAAAAGTAGAATTTATTAGAGTGGGGATCATGCCAAAAACAGTGGGCTGCCTTCCTGATAGTCATGAAGAGCCGATGACAAGCATAGGTCATTTGCCTGTTTTAATCAGTGGGGAACAAAGGAACAAAGTAGGAGTATGTATCTTACCCAGTCACTCTAGTATTCTTGCCTGGAGAATCCCATGGACAAAAGGAGTCTGGTGGGCTACAGTCCGTAGTGTTGCAGAGTTGGACATGACTGAAATGACTTAGCATTCATACATGCAATTCAACTGTATTCCAGAATAAAGCTCAAGAATATTTATAGACAAACTTCCAATTATAAGATAATAAGTACTAGGGATATAACATACAATATGTTAAACATAATTAATTGTGCTGTATAATGTATGTGAAAGTTGTCAAGACAGTAAATCCTGAGAGTTATCATAACAAGGAAAATTTTTTTCTTTTTCTTTTATTTTGTATTTATATGAGATGATGACTGTTCATTAAACTTCTTGTGATAATCATTTCATGATATATGTAAGTCAAATATTATGCTGTACACCTTGAACTTATACAATTCCCATGAGTGTGTGCAGGATCAGACGTGTCCGACTCTTTGTGACCCTATAGACTGTAACCCGCCAGGCTCCTCTGTCCATGGAATTCTTCAGGCAAAAATACTGCAGTGGGCTGCCATTTTCTCCTCCAGAGTATCTTCCCAACCTAGGGATGGAACCAGAACCTCCTGCATGGGCAGGTGAAATTCTTTACCTCTGAGCCACCTGGGAAACCCATTGAAAGAGGCAGAGAAACACGATTAATATTGAGGAGACTCATTAATCAATCAAAACCAACCCGGAACTGACAGAGGTGTCAGAATTAGCCGAAAAGGACATCAAAACAGTTATTAAACATATCTCATATGTTCAAGAAGCTAAGTAGACACTGAAGATATTAAAAAGCCCCAAAATGGAATGCTTCGCAAACTTGTGAGTCATCCTTGAGAGGGGCCATTCTAATCTTCTCTGTATCGTTCCAGCTTTAGCATATGTGCTGCTGACATGAGCAAAGGATTGTGTTTTAGTTAAATGCTAGTCCTGTTAAATCAGAAGTAAAACATGACTGACATAAATAAATGATGCGGCCTCAGCGTTCATTAGTGAAAATATTGTGTCTGATTAGAAGAATATTACTCTAATTGCCAGTGTGAATGTGAAAATAGGTTCAGAGTACTATAGTCAGGAAAGAAGCAAATTATGTAGTCTATGTTTAAATATTTATTTGGCTGCACCGAGTCTTAGTTGCAGTGACATGTGGGATCTATTTCCCTGATCAAGGATCAAACCTGGGCCCCCTGCACTGGGACTTCAGAATCTTAGCGACTGGACCACCAGGGAAGTCTGTACGGTCTAAGTTTAATACAGGTACCAAGGGCAAAAACAGGGCTTGTAAAGATTTAACGTCTCAAGCATCTGGAACCCTCTTAATCAGACTGAGCAAGACAAGTATTTGTTGAATATCTGCTGTGTTCTAGGTACTTGCTAAACATGTTAATTGCTACAGTAAGGCAGATTTTAGGATCATTTTTCCGATCACAAAACAGAATCTCAGTAAAGGTTAGTATTTGGCAAAAAAAAAAGAGTAATTGACAAAATCAGAATCCAGAGTCTTTCTACTTGCTACTTAAATGACTCCCTTTAAAAAAAAATTTTTCCCCCAGTGATCTTGGGTTAACAGATTGAGCTATTGCATAAAGAGGATAAGGAAGTTGTTGCGGCTTTTTTTTCACTCTATTTCTTTAGCTATGATGTGGCAGACCTTGTGCCAGAAGTTGGGAATGCCATCAAGGAGCTCATAACCTGAAGGGAGAAACAGGAAATTACAAAATCCTGCAACATAGAGAGCAGAGCTGTGACTTGCTCAAGGAATTTTCCAAGTTTTCAAATGCTCCCAGGTTTACAATTCACTGGTGAAGATAATTGGGTCTTGGTGACAATAGGGCCAGGTGATCAGCTGTTTACTCAATGTCTAAGCACCAGTTTCTGCACAACAGCCTACAGTTCAGCTTCACCTCTGAGCAAGATCACAAAGGCTATTACATTTTGGACATTGGGTCTTCTCCCAGTTGATCAAAACCACTGTTAAACACTGAATATGCCTGTACCTGATAAGTTCAAGAATACAAGCATGGGCAAGATGGTAAAGACTAGGGAATAACATAAAAGGATTCATGTTCACTCTGACCTTATCTAATGCCTAACTGTGCTTTCTGACTAGATGCCTACAACAAGTGGCCTTTTGTGACTGGCTTCTTTCACTTGACATCATGTTTTCAAGATTCATCCACGTTGTAGCATATATCAGTATTTCATTCCTTTTTGCTGCTGAATAACATCCCATTTTATGGATATATCACATTTTATTTATCCATTTATGAGTTGATGGACGTTTAGGTTGTTTCTACTTTGGGGCTGTTGTAAATAATGCTACTATGAACATTTGTGTACAGATTTTTGCACAGGCATATGTTTTTACTTTGCTCTCATTTTATATCTAGGAGTGGAATTGCTGAGTCATAGCTCTGTGTATACCCATTTGAGCTACTATTTTCTTTTTTAAAATGTATATATTTTTATTTATTTGTCTGCTTCGGGTCTTAGTTGTGGCATACAGGATCTTTAGTTGCAGCATGTGAACTCTTAGTTGCAGCATGTGGGATCTAACCCCCTGACCAGGGATCGAACACAAGTCCCCTGCCCTTGAGAGCATGGAGGCTTAGCCACTGGACCACCAGGGAAGTCCCTGAGGAACTATTTTCCAAAGTGTCTGCACCATATTACATTCCTACCAGCAATGTGTGAAGGTTCCAGTTTCTCCATATCCTTGTCAATACTTAATATTGTTTTGCTGTGTTGTGTTTTACTTTGTTTTAGCCATCCTCGTGTATGTTGGTAGTATGGTTTTCACTTGTGTTTTTCCAGTGACTAATCATATTGAGTATGTTTTCATGTGCTAATTGGCTGTGTATCTTCTTTTGGAGAAATGTCTATTCCAAACAACTTGCCCATTTTTTAGTTGTGTTATTTGTCTCTCTATTACTGAATTGTAAGAGTTCTTCATACATTCTAGATACAAGTCCTTTAACATATGTGAGTTGCAGATATTTCCCCTGAGTTGTCTCTTCGTTTTCTTGGTGGTATCTCTCAATGGTCTCTCCATGGTATCTCTTGAAGCGCAACGTTATTGTATCTTGATGGAGTCCAGTTCGTCTATTTTTTCTTTTGTTACTTGCACTTTTGGTGTCACGTTTAAAAATGACTGCCTTAGCCTAGCCCATGAAGATTTAATCCTCTGTTTTCTTCTAAGAGTGTTATAGTTTTAGCTCTTATCTTGCATTTAGATCTATAATCTATTTCTGGTTAATTTCTGTATACGGTGTAAGGAAGAGCTTTTATTAGTCAGTTTCTTTATTCTTGTGCATATTTCTGTACATTAATTTTGTACCTGATGGTCTGTGCTTATCTGAATTCACTGACTTGAAAAAATTACCACCACTTAAAATTTATTAACCAGATTTCACCTGTATGCCTACCTGGACTGTTAGAAATAAGTATAAACCACTATAGTAAACAACTAATCTTGCACCAAACAATATATTTGTGGCCTGGAACATAATGACCCACCTGTGTAGTGACATGGCATAGTTACCTGGGACTCCTGTCCTGTACTGTTCTCTGTTAATACCTGAAAAACTTGGGCTGTCTTCAGTTTCCTGAGACTTTATAATGTTGTGTGTGCAGTTGCTGGCTTTTATTCTTCTATAGACATTAAAATCACTCCCTGGTGTAAGTTAGACCTGCAGAGAGGAATATGAACTCTCCTGAACCAGTGAAAGTGAAGTTGCTCAGTCATGTCCGACTCTTAGCAACCCCATGGACTGCAGCCTACCAGGCTCCTCCATCCATGGGATTTTCCAGGCAAGAGTACTGGTGTGGGGTGCCATTGCCTTCTCCAACCAGTAGGGGACCATTTTGGCCTTTTGAGTTCTTATGAGAAGCACTGGTTAGATGTATCGGGAATCACATTGTGGTATGAGCATGAATTTTTTAGATAATTTCTAATGTAGCATCGTCAGAATCCTGCTCTTCAGAACACTTTGTTTTTTAAACTCTCAGAGCTTTAGTAGTTCTTTGACGCATTCCTGTGTTACCTGATTACACTGTTCTGCTGGTGTAGTCAGGGACTTCATACTCCCATTTAGTTGCTCAGTTGGGTCCAGCTCTTTGCGACCCCATGGACTATAGTCCACCAGGCTCTTCTGTCCATGGGATTTTCCAGGCAAGAATACTGGAGTGGGTTGACATTTCCTCCTCCAAGAGATCTTCCCAACCCAGGGATGAAAACCGTGTCTCTTGTGTCTACTGCATTGTAGGTCCCTCATGGCTCAGATCGTAAAGAATCTGCCTGCCAAGCAAAAGACTTGGGTTTGATCTCTGGGTCAGGAAGATCTCTTGGAGCAGGGAATGGCAACCCACTCCAGTATTCTTGCCTGGAGAATTCCATGGACAGAGGAACCTGGCAGGCTACAGTGCATGGGGTCACAAAGAGTCAGACACAACTGAGCGAATATATGACTGAGCGAATAACACTTTCACTTTTTTTTTCTTTACCCGCTGAGCTACTGGGGAAGCCCATAGAGTCAGGGACTTGGGGTCTATTATATTTATTTAAGAAAAATCTGGTTGGCTGGAGTCTTTATCTCTCACATAGCCTGCCTCTGAAATGGCATTTGATTTTTCTGTGCTGAATTTTTTTGTGAATCCAAATAGGGATTTTTTTTTGGATATCCCTGGTATTACATAGGTAGAAATTCTAGTTTATTTTCAAATATTAACACAACCTGTCTTCAAAGGCAAGTTATTTTTCCAACATTACAATGACTTAGCTTGCATAATACTTTTTAAATGATAAACTTATCTGGATAGAGTAAATATATCTCATAAAAATATGACTTTGAAGGAAACTGTAGAGACACTTTTAGTATGGCACATGATCATATCTTCGATGCCACGTCGTGTGACTTTGACCAAGTTAAATGGCTGCTGCTGCTAAGTCACTTCAGTCGTATCCGACTCTGTGTGACCCCACAGACGGAAGCCCACCAGGCTCCCCCGTCCCTGGGATTCTCCAGGCAAGAACACTGGAGTGGGTTGCCATTTCCTTCTCCAATGTGTGAAAGTGAAAAGTGAAAGTGAAGTCGCTCAGTCGTGTCCGACCCTTAGCGACCCCACGGACTGCAGCCTACCAGGCTCCTCCATCCATAGGATTTTCCAGGCAAGAGTACTGGAGTGGCTTGCCATTGCCTTCTCCGAGTTAAATGGCTACCACCATCTAAAGTAATAGTAACAGCCTCATTGAGTTCATGTAGGAATTAGGTGAATTGATATATTTAAAGTGCTTAACTATCACCCAGCATGTTGTAGCTGTTAGTGTTTGTTAAATACATAAAAAGAAAATAAAACTGATGTACAGTGAAATGGACATTCTTAAAATAGATCAGGGGGAAACTGTAATTCTACAGTCTACTCTCTCTCGGCTCACTCTTGTTGAATTAACTTCCTTCCTGTGTATATAACTAGTTTCTAATTTGAACAACCTCTTTCATTTTAAAGATTCACCGGTTCTCAGTCCAGCTAATTCTGCAATCAATTTAAGTGGAGCTCAGGACCTGACCCGGAATAAGAATGTTGTGAAGCCACTGGCTTTGTCTTTGCAGGTGGTAGGGAAGACTTTTGCTGCAGGTGATGTTTTCCTCACTTATATTTCTTTGGTGAATACATAGTCTACAAAAGACTTGTGAGAAGTTTAATTAGCAATGTGGTAGAAGAAAACAGAAGCTCCCTCTTTGCCACCTGAAGGCAAAAGTGGGGGTGTCTACAATGACACATTATTATACAAAGCTTTGCATTTTCTCTGTTAGATCCGAAAGCGTCAGTGGACATTTGGCACACAGGGGAGACAAAATAGATTGATTTTGTTCAATATACATTCTTGGGTACCTGCTATGATGAGAAACTGGGGATACTAAGATAAATCATGCTCAATCCCTGACCTCTAATGTGCTCGTAACCTTGTAGAGGAGATTGACCTGTGAGATGTTTTCAGTATACTGCAGTAAATAAAGGGCTTCCGGGTGGTGCTTGTGGTAAAGAACCCACCTGTAATGTAGGAGACATAAGGAGACATGGATTCGATCCCTGGTCGGGAAGATCCCCTGAAGAAGAGCCTGGCAACCCACTCCAGTATTCTTGCCTGGAGAATCCCATGGCCAGAGGAGCCTGGTGAGCTACAGTCCATAGGGTTACAGTAAATACATAATATCCTAAGGGGAGCACCTCCTCGAGGAGGGGTGTTTAGCTCAGCCTTTTAGGGAGAAATTAAGAACGCGTTCTTAGAGGAATGCAGTTTTGAGCTATGAGGAGATGTTCACTGTATAGAGGAGTAGGGGAAAGACATTTCATATTCAGGGGAAAGCATTAGCAAATCTTGAAAAGGAGAGAAGCAGTAAGACATGACATGTGCAGGACCTTCTGGCAGGTTGGATTTGTTAGAAACATACAATATAAAACTCAGGGAATGGCAGGAAGTAAGCACGATGCAGACAAGGGAAGTTTCCCTTGTGGCCCAGATGGTAGAGTCTGCCTGCAATGTGGGAGACCTGTGTTCAATCCCTGGGTTGGGAAGATCCCCTGGAGAAGGAAATGGCAACTCACTCCAGTATTCTTGCCTGGAAAATCCCATGGATGGAGGAGTCTGGCAGGCTACAGACCACAGGGTCACAGAGTTGGACACGACTGAGTGACTTCACTTTCAGACAAGGGAAAGGTCATAAGAGCTCAGACTCAGTAGCATGAATTTTACTCTATAACTTATGGCACAGGGGAGTGACATAGTCTTCTTTTAACTTAACTAGATCAGTTGGGCAGCAAAAAGAGATGACAAATACAAGTTGCAGGTCTTTCAGTAGTCTGGGTGAGAAATGATGAGGTCTTTGACCAGGGTGAAAATCGGTAGGGGAGGAGGAGATAGATCGGAGAACTACTCAGGATGTGAAATGAGCAGACTCGACTGATTAATGGGAGCATGAAGTGGAAGAAGGGGTCTTGGTTGATGTCCATTTTTCTGGGCTAATGGTTGGTTCTGTTACTTGACATTGGGAATACAGCAGGGGTAGCAGTCTCCCCCGGAGATGACGAGTTCAATTTAGGACATATTGAGTTTGGAATAACAATGAGGTATCCAAATGGAGCCACTCACCAGTCATTTAATTTGTCATAGAGACAAAGCAGGACTAATGGTATAAAGCTGACCCACCAGCATGCCGCAGTAAATGATATCAATCAAGGAGAAATGTAGAGTCAGGCAGGCTGTGAACTGAAGGTAGAACCCTAGAAAATGGCAGTGTTTAACAAAAAGAAATGGTCAGAGAGGTAGAATAAAAACGAGAAAGAGAACCTGTTATTGTTGGCAGCTTTCCAACAGTTAGGCATCATAATTTATCCAGACCACTTTTGTTCTTACTTTGGTCCAACAATTTTTACAGAATCTGTCTTCTGGTTAGATTATAGACTGGAACAAACTGAATACAAGTTTTTACAGCTAAAGGAAAAATTAATGAAATTATGGATCTTGGTGGTAATCATCATGGTTGCTAAAACTGTCACATGAAAGGCTGATATACAACTTATAACTTGAGGATTAGGCTAACAACTCTTAAACCCACTGATGAATCTTAGCGTCACAAGAAGCAAACAAACTAGCTATTATGTGTCTCTCTTAATGGAAGTATACAGCAAGACTTAGGAGGTATTCTTGTCAGAAAAAAAAGAAAAATCAAATGAATCTGAGCAAGCAGCTATATCTGATGATTAGTTTAGGAATTAGAGGAGATATCAAATTACACCATGGATATCCAGTCAGCAAAATACAGAAAATGAGAAGTTCTGCTATGTTTTCAGCAAACTGATTGCAAGAAAGAAAAAAAAAAAAAGGGAGTGGGAGGAATTGGGAGATTGGGACTGACATATATGCACTATTGATACTATGTATAAAATAGATAACTAATGAGAACCTGCTGTATAGCATAGGGAGCTCTTTTCAATGCTCTGTGTTGACCTATATAGGAAGGCAATCCAAAACAGAGGATATGTGTATACATATGACCAATTCACTTTGCTGAACAGTAGAAACTAGCACAACATTGTAAAGCAATTATACTGTAATAAAAATTAATGTAAAAAAGTCTTGAAGGAAAAGCAAAAAAAAAAGAAAAGAAAAAGGAGAATCTTATAGATTAAAAGAGGTTTAAGGGACAGAGCAACTAAATTCTGGAGAAGGCAATGGCACCCCACTCCATTACTCTTGCCTGGAGAATCCCATGAACGGAGGAGCCTGGTAGGCTGCAGTCCATGGGGTTGCTGCGAGTCAGACATGACTGAGCAACTTCACTTTCACACATTGGAGAAGGAAATGGCAACCCACTCCAGTGTTCTTGCCTGGAGAATCCCAGGGACAGGGAAGCCTGGTGGGTTGCCGTCTATGGGGTCGCACAGAGTCAGACACGACTGAAGTGATTTAGCAACAGCAGCGGCAGCAACTAAATTCAATGTGTGGATATTTTTAGAACCCCAGTTTGAATAAGAAATGTAAAAAGCCATTTCTGAGATGACTGGGGGAAATTCAAATACTGATGGGGTATTTAATATTAAGAAATTATTGATTATTGTTAATTTTAAGTATAAAGCAGTATCACAGTTATGTTTTTTAAGAATCCTTTTAGAAACAAATACAAAAGTATTTATGGATGAAGTGATATGATAAATGAGTTTGCTTCAGAATAATCCAGAGCCCATATGTGCATATGTGGGGTGGAGGAGAAGAGATAGGGAGTATAAATAAAACAGGATTGGGCATACCTACCTTGATAAATGTTGAAGCTGGGTGGTGGGTACCTAGTTCATATACTGGTCTCTCATTTCCATGATAAAGGTCTTTTTTTAAAGTTTTCTTTCCACCCACCATCTCCAAAGATGTAGCTGAAAATGATTCTAAAAGATCTCTTGGGGGAACTTCTCTGGCAGTTCAATGGTTAAGACTCTGTGCTTCTACTGCAGGGGCATGGGTTCCATCCCTGGTTGGGAAACTAAGATCCCACGTGCCCCACAGCCAAAAAACTAACTAAATAAAAAAGATCATTTAGGGTCCTAGAAAATTTTTTGGGGTGATATTTTATGTTACTGAAGGTACTACTCTGATGGTTGTAGTTGGCTTTGAGCAGCTGAGCTGTCCTGTCAGTGGGATGTCTTTGAATCCTAGGGTGTGTGATTTGTTGCATGGTTGGAGCGTCACAGAAAGCAGTGTCCTGCCCAGATTCTGTTCTGAGTGGCTTCTCTTTTGTACCACAGATGCTGCTAATGGAAACAGTAGCCATGGAGGAAAGAGCAGTGCATCTAGCTCCACGCCAGCCCGCCCAGGAAATTATTCGTTGTCACCAAGACCTAGCTTTGCCTCGGGAGACCAAGGTACCACACCCATCTTAGAGTTTTGAAATAATGCAACTCAGTTATGGAGGAAGTGCTCCAAAGAGTTTGGAATGGTGAACTATCTGGCAGGGCACTCCTAGTTTTCCCTTAGCTTCTAGTGCAATATTTTGAAAGTTTATGATTGGTATGAACAATTACAGTTGTGTGTCTTGGTGATTCTACAAGGATGGGCCTACCAAGGAAATAGCATTGAAGCAAATATATAAGATGTATCTTTAAAAGTCATGGGCTTTGATGACCAAATTACAGGGTTCAAAGTCCATCTCTGCTATGTGACTCGGGGTAAATGTGAGCCTTTTGTTCACTCTCTATGAAATGGTTATTACAGTATAGTTGTCCTACAACTTCATGAAGTTGTTGATAGAATCAGATGAAATAAGTTGGGTAAAACTGTACATCATAAAACAGCCTGCGGTTGTTAGATGGTGTTGTAAGTATGTGACTTTTTCTAATTTTATCCTTACCTCTACAAAAGTGACTTCGACTTTCTGAGTATAATCATAGTAAAGGTCCTGTGTCACTTTGACTTCTTTCCTTACTTCCATCACTAAGGACAAGCTTCATCTTTCTTTTTGCGTTCAGCTACCATGTTCATTTCTGGGCCACCAAAGAAGCGACACCGTGGATGGTATCCTGGGTCACCCATCCCCCAACCTGGTTTAGTTGTACCTATTCCTACAGTTCGCCCTCTTTCAAGAACTGGTAAGATTTCAACAGAAGATGGGTTTTAAGTTTCCTTAAATTAGCAGAGGTATCTCCTAATCTTGTTCTTTCCATGAACCCTTGAAGATAAATTTCCTTTACCAACTATTGCGTCCAGCCTTCTAGCAGCTGATGTTTTGTCCCCATCATATCTGCCATCCGAACAAGCACATGTGCCACCGTGAAAGATCTTGAGTCACCATCTGGCTTTGTTGTATCCCATAGTATCCATAAACCGATCTTTACAGAGGGCCTGATGCCACCAGTCCACTGTCATAGAGCATGACTGAACTTGCACTGCGAGTAGTGGTGTTAGATGTCTTCTCGTGTGCTCTGGTTCCTTACATGACCCGTACTTACTATTTCTGAAGTGAATGGCTCAGCCTGTAACTAGAATCCTGAAATCCAACTGATTCTCCCTTATAATACCCAACTGTGGCCATTTGATGCCTACAGTTAAAATGTTCAAATGCCCATTTACCTTGCTGTATAAAACACAGACAAATGTAAACATACCAGTTTTAGGACATAAGGTTATTTAAAAATTTGTTTAAAAAGTAATTCTAAAGACTACGTAGATACATACAAAAAGAATTGTGCCAACACAGTACTGTGATTGCCTCTAGGTATACTGACTAATGATGAATTTATCCCTAATCTCATTTTTCTATACTTTTCACATTTTCTGTAATGACTAGATATGCCTTGATAATCTAGGGCAGGAAGAGATAAAATACGAAACAGAATCCAAAATACTGTATATGGGAAAACAACTAAAAGGAAAAACTGCCAAAATTTTAAATAGTAGCTATTTCCAGATAATTTGATAATGGTTGATATATTTGTTTGTTCCTCTCACTTTTTATTTTATACAGTAAGAACGAATATCTTTAATAAAACAGCCATTCGACCTATAAAACTTGCATATTAAAGGTAGTCAAACTGTATTGATTTCAGCTGTATTTCATTTAGCCTTCCTATCTAATCCTTCTTGTCAAACAACTTTTTTTTCCAGAGTCCCTTTTATCTACCCCAGTTCCACAGACCCCATTAACTGGAATTTTACAACCTCGACCCATTCCTGCAGGGGAAACTGTAATTGTTCCTGAAAATCTGCTGAGTAATTCAGGAGTTAGACCAGTTATCCTGATAGGTAAGGAAAGGAATTCCAAGTTGCCTGTGTCCCCTGGAATCTAGAAGCACTCCTCCATTTCGATGTGTCTTTATTCATGTATTCGTGAATGTATTCATTGACGCCTCTATTAATTCTTTCAGCTTTTACTGGTCAGTTCCTTCAAGCTATGCTAAACAAGGGACTAGAAGTTAGGAAGAAGGCAGTCTTTCTGCCCACAAAGAGCACTGTTTAGTGGGGGGGAGTCTAGAGTTCACAGCCAAGAACTCCAAGAGCTCAGAAGAGAGGGAGCTTAACTGCTTGGAGGGGTCTGAGAAGACTTCTCAGAAGTCACCTTTCAGCTGGGGAAGTGAAGGGTGGGTGAAAGCCGACAAAGCTGGGGAGGGCTCATTTCAGTCAAAGGGAGCCAGGCTGCAGAGAAGAGGAGCAAGCTGAGCTGGTGAAGAGGCCCCGCTCAGGAGGACCAAGAGGCCCCAGAGCTCAACCATGGGAAGTTGTAGGAGTGAGAGCCTTTCTAAGCTCTCGATAAGTGGAGGTGCCTTTCATACCCACATCAAGAGCCCCCTCGTTGCCGGGGGCAGTGAGGCAGGGGGAGGCTAGCCGAGGCCAGAAGAAAACTGCTGACTTTACTCCCAGGACTAAACAGATAGGGTGTTTAAGCCCAGTGGGTCTTTATGGTATGTCTATGTGAGGTGTTATCTGTTTTTTGCAGTTGGCTTGAGCCTACTGACATGGATGGTTTTGCTTTGAGCCCTGTTCTTTATCAGGCTCCCCCTAGACCTGCAGGCACTGGGGGAAATCCAGTTGTTTAAATTCCATATAGTCAGGAAGTGCTTACTGAGCATTCGAGTTACATGCACGGTGCAGCTAAGCCTTGGAAGGATAAGTAAAACTAGGACCATTTGGTGTCTGCCTTTTAGAAAGACTCATGGAGGGACTGTTCTCTCCACCAGGCCATCAACACAGTGTGTATTTTCAACACATTTTGTCCTATCTACTTCTAAGATGTTTTGAGACTTTTATTGACATTCAGGAAGAGAACATAACAAAAATAGCTAAGATAGCAAAAATAGTAAGATCCTCCAAGTATTAATATTTGTGACTGGCAGAATATTGCTGTTGATTTGTGAGTTTAGCTTAAACTTTTTTAAAGAAAACCTCAAGAAGTGAAGTAAGCATGTTATGGTAGTCTGTCTATTCTCTGACTTCTTATCTGATCAGGGATTTTATCTGAAAATATTTTATTCCTGCAGGTTTACAAAGGATACAGAGATGTTTTTGCAAACTTTAATCAATCCTCTATGGCAGAGATATTAATTAGCATGTCCCTATATAATATGAGTATTTTGTTTCCTGTTCATCTAATTTAATAAAAGGATAGAATTTAGAGCATTTGAGTGAATTCTCTAAGATTGATATATTTGAGTAATTTGTTTGGTAGCCATTCAGAGGTCAGGGAACTTTGGTAGGCATCGTTGATCCTAGTTGAACAAATATACCTGGTTGGACCTCAGGAGGAAATGTTGAACTTTATTGACCTGCTTCTGTTGGGGCAGGCTATGGCACTTTACCCTATTTCTATGGAAATGTTGGTGACATTGTTGTCAGTCCTCTGCTGGTGAACTGCTACAAGATTCCACAGTTGGAAAACAAGGATTTGGAACAATTAGGGTTGACTGGCAGCCAGCTCCTGAGTGTGGAAAACATGATTCTTCTCACAATACAGTATCTCGTACGGCTGGGTAAGCTATTTTCAATAATCATTTGATGGTGATTTTTATTCTGTTTTGTAACATACTTTTTTCCTTTCTTACCCACTTTCTCACCTTTATCCACTTCTTCCTTTTCCTTTTTCGCTTCTAACATTCTTTTTCTTCAAACCCACTCACTGTGACTTTTCCTCATCCTTTCCTCCATTTCTTTCCTATTCATTTCCTTCTCTTTCCTACTTTTTTTCTCCTCATTTCTCAGACCTAGCCTCCTTTGGTCCTCACTTTACTTCTTCAAGTTCTAGAAGAGATAAATTGCTCCACCTAGTGTCCAGTCCCATGTTGGTCTAAGGTCTCCAAAGCAGTTGATGTTGGCGGACTGTCCGAGAGCTGTGCCATGGGTACCTCCCTTGGGGACTCAGGCCAAGCCACCTTTCTGAAAGTGCAGCTCCCATCTGGAATGCAAATGTAGTCGTTGCCTTAGACAGTTATTTTCTGATTTTCCACTTGGCCTTTTTATCTTGTTTATCCACTGTCCCTACACCCTTTTTTTTTCTTCTGTAGCTTCATCCCTTTGATGTGGTCCCAGACTGCTTCCCTTCCTTGAGGTAGTATCTTGGGACTCCCTGGAAGATCTTCTGGGCTTTAGGGTAAAGGGATACGTAGGTCATGAACCCTTCACTTCCTTCCTCTATTTGATATCTCCTCCTGAGCCCCATAGTGGGTGTATGCATGTGCCCCGACAATACTGCAGTGACTCCACAGCATTTACATTGCAATGTCCTTTATTTTGCAAACTGCAGTGGGCCATCTAATATGCAGCCTAATTATACACTCTTTCCATGACTTCAAACCACTGATTTACTTAGGAAAAATGTTTGAGATGTAAAATTACACATTAAAATTTTTATCTGTACTCTTGTGAATTCTTTTAAATGTTTTAAAGTACTTTGGTGTTAAATGATAAAAAGACATGGGGCTAAACAATGTTTCACACACACACACAAACTTCACCTTCAGCCTTTGGAGCATCAGCTTGCAGTCTTGGCTGTACCTCTTAGTACCCTGAGAGCCCAAAGGCATGCCTTGACATAGGATCTGCCTTGACATGGGCTTTTGAAATTTGGTAAGGCTTCAGGTATCTCATGAGCCACTTTCATGATAAATCTGGGACTTGCTAATCATTTTTATTAGCAAGTGGTAAAATTATAAAAAAATCTCCTGGGACTGACATTTGACATCATAATTTTAATTGATACATACTGACTTTCAACCATGTTTCAGGATGAAAAAACAGCTTCAAGATGCATTCAGGATCAGTAAGACAAGGCCACATGAAGTAATGCTATTACAGCAAACCAAACATATCAGTATAGCATTTTTTTCAATCTCAGTAACAATTTAAGCAGTCAAAGTCCAAGTTAATTAAATGAACTACATGGTCTAAACAAAACATCTTCCCTTAAATTACTAAAAGCTCTTTTCTTAAAAAATAGAACACTTTTTTAGACAAAACTTCTCTGCCCTTCAGGATCAGTTCAATCCAGAGTTTTACTTGCAACCAATTAATTATGTTTCTCAATGTCCAAGATAAATAGCTGTTTCTATTTCTTAATGTAAATTTTAAACATTGAGACATCACTTCTCCTCAACTAACTCTCCTGGAGTCCTCATTTTTTTTTTTTTTTTTGCCTTCAGAAGTTTCAAAGAAGGCAGCTAGAATATTTTCACATATTGTATAGATTATAAATAGACATCCCAAAAAATAAATCCAGACTCCTAAGAGGACAGGGCTAATACTCAGATGGCTCAGTTACCTGAATGTAACAGAGAAGAAGAAAAGCAAGATTTTTCAGAAAGAATGGATCCTTCCACTACAGTCCCTTTAAGAAAAATAAGTCTCAGTTATTTCACAATCTGAAAGTCTTTTGAAGTAAATGATGAAATCAGCACATCCAGAGTCTTGGAGGACCTTGAGTCGGTTGGACTCTTGTTCTTTCCTATTATGGCAGCTCTAGTTGAAAAGCCTTCAGCCCTGTTGTCTGGGCTGAGTAACTGGAGATCAGTACTTGAAGGGGGGAAAATGACCATAATCAAATGGAGAAAAGGCTCCTGCAATTTAGCTGTAAAGGCTAAGGATGAAGAAATGATGGGAGGTGATTGGAAACAAGGCAATTTACTCTAAAAAATAGTCTCTTACTTCATTTAAACTTTAATACTTTTCCCTCCATTTCTCAATTCCTAACAGTAATTCAATCAAAACTCTACATAGAAGTGAATTTTGAGGCAACCAAGAATGCCATGAATGTGTTTGAGATTTTATTTTCCCAGAATGCCTTTGTGTTTGGGATTAATGATGCTGCCTAATAGAACATGTTAACTCCATCGTGGTTTGGTGTGGGTCCTACGACATACCTGTCCACCAGCTTCTTCAGATGGCCTGTGAGAAGCTAGAGGCAGGCAGAGCCACGTGCTTTTTGAGCTGTGGTTTGTTCTGATGGGAGAAATCTTTAAACAGACAACCGCCTTCCCTTCTCCTCATACAGCCAATACAGTGCAATTCTACGCACTTTGAGCTGACTACTAAGTGTGTACTTAATGGCCGCGAACCGTGGTGCTAGTTTGGTAAAGTTAAATGAAGACCAGAAACTTTGGTGGCTCCCAGGTGATAAGAAAGGTCTCCCCTAGTAAAGGATTGGGGAAGGCACGGAATCATGAAGCCAGTGTAAGCACTGCCAGTTCTTTGCCCTCTTTCTATATACAGAAGAGAAAAATCTGTGAGGACTTCACTCTTTTGTTTCCCTCTGGCTCCAGCCAATCCTGGGAAAAACTGTTTTTGTTTTTTTTTTTCAAATTGTTTTTTGGTTAACTTTTTATTTTGTATTGGGGTATAGCCGATTAACAATGTTGTGATAGTTTCACAGCACAATCACATGATGGACAGCAGAGGGACTCGGCCATATGTAATACATGCATCCAAACTCCCCTCCCATCCAGGCTGTCACATAACATTGAGCAGATTCCCTGTGCTAGACAATAGGTGTACTTGTGGTTATCCAAAATTGTTTATTTTTAAAACATATTTAAAAAGAAAAAACCTATAACATTTTATTTAATTTTGCTTGTCCTAAACATTACTAAACTTTCACTTTCTTACTTTCCCAGAGATGACAGGCAGGGTCAGGGAGGCCACTTAAATCCCTGTTAAAGGAAGGAGAGATTTCTGATTAATTCAGGTGCCTCCTTCCCATACAGAAGTCAGGTCCCTCGTCCCTGTATTCTTCTGCAAGGGGCTTTTGACTTTGGATTCCAAGGCACTTACTTGATCTCAGATCACAGACACCGAGGAGTTCTAGATCTGTTTAGAAGCCTGAGTTTCAAAGCTCAGTTCTGCACAGCCAAAGAAGGGGCTGTGGGTAGCAGTAGTGAACGTAGTCCTGTCAGTTTCAACTTAAACTTGAGTGTAAGAATTCATTTATGTCACTTGGATGCCAGACATTGACTTGCTTATTTTGTCCTAAAGCCTGGTTGAGTTTCTAAAGAGAAACAAAATCCCCCTAATTCCAGGGTGGACAGATCACCCGTGAAAGCTTAGCCATAACCACAGTCAGAGAGGAGGGCCAAAGGCCATCTTTACCCCAGAACTCTGGGAAATAACTCACTGATGAGAGCATTCTGTATCTTGGGAAAGCGTGAAACTGCCTAAATGTAAATTGGGAGTGAAAAATAACTTTCCTTGTGGACTGTATTCTCAAAATTTGGTACAGAGGCTATACATGAAAATGTTTTTCTAAAGTATTTATGAATAAAATGAGAACTGTGTGAAGCCTGAAGCTAATTATACACACTAGTGGGCTAGCTTCTTGCTTCATTAGTCATTAACTATTTCCATAATGCCAAGTTTAATATGTCAACAAAAACAGTACCTTCAGCGTCCTGCAACTATGGGTTGCAAAGAGTTGAACACGACATAGCGACTGAACAGCAACAACAACAGTATTATATAATACTATTTCTGATATTATTTTAAAAATCACCACCCTCAGTGACCATCTCCCAAGCCATACGAATCCCAGGGATGGGGGAGCCTGGTGGGCTGCCTTCTGTGGGGTCGCACAGAGTTGGACACGACTGAAGTGACTTAGCAGCAGCAGCAGCAACAGCAGAGCACATCTTTTTTTAAAGATAACAGGAACAGGAGTCTGCATTGTAAAAATATATACTGAGGCAGTCAGAGAAGAGAGAAGGTAGTTTCCCAATCAAAAATGATTAGTAGATGCACTATACTTAAGGCCACTACAGGGAAAAAAGCTTACTTGCCTGTGGAATAGATAGCATACTGGTGTATTTGTGTGTGTGTGTGCGTGTCTCTCTTTTCTAGCTGTGATCTTAAAAAAAAAAAAAATTCTAGCTATGATTCTCTTCAATTTAGGTCCTGATCAGATACCTCTCAGGGAAGAATTTGAACAAATTATGCTGAAAGCTATGCAGGAATTTACTCTGAGAGAGAGAGCCCTGCAGATGGGTGCTCAGTGCACACCAGTGTCACCAGGACAACTCCCCTGGCTGGCTAGATTAATTGCCAGCGTGTCTCAAGACTTGGTTCATGTGATTGTGACCCAGAACTCTTTGGCAGAGGGCATTTCAGAGACTTTGAGGACTCTCAGTGAAATGAGACACTATCAAAAACTACCAGATTATGTGGTAACCATTTGTGCCTCGAAAATCAGAGGAAATGAGTTTTGCGTGGTCGTATTAGGTGAGTAATTTTTAAAATCTATTCATTCAATCATCTGTCTATTTGAAAACTACTTACTGAGTGTGTGAGAATCCATGCAATTAATCTCTGATCAAGGGCCTCAGCTTGGGTTCTTCCTCCTAATTTTAACTTTTCCTTTGCTCCTCAGATCAGATTTTTTGTAGCCTGTAGTTTGGCTAGCATCCCTGTCAGCTGGTGGTGGGAGCATTATTTCAAAGCACATCCTGGTAACAGATACCCTTGTCTCATGTCGCTTCTGTCCTTAAAAGGTTTTGGAAATGTTACCACTCTAGCATGTGATAAAGCCACTGCCACAGGTGGCCTAAGCCAGTTCATCATATCTGCCAGGAACTTAACTCATATATTCACCTCTTTGCTGGAGAGGGTATTTAATGCTGTAACATTGACTGTAAAGAAAAGCTTCAGAAAGTTGGTACATTACAAAATGCATTTTTGTTTCTGGTGCTGATTTTCTATCAGATGCCATCCTGAGTTGCCATTTGGACTGAATTTTGCTTTTCTCCTCTCTGTGAATGGCTTTCACATCTTCCTAACAAAGGGGCCAAGCCTCCTTGCTTTGACAAAACCCACCTGCCTATCTCCCTGTGATGTATGTATCTTTCAACAAGCTTCATCAGAAAGCATAACACATTCATTTTTTTCTCATTTTCATTTGTTAAAAAAACAACATAAGTTTACATTTTTTAAGACTGATATTCATAATAGCCATGCAGACAATTTTTTAAAGGTTTTTCACATTCCTTCCTTGGTCTTTAAACACATCCATGGCATGTCTTCCCAGTTACAAACATGTGTGCCTGTGTGCCAGGCTCCTCTATCCACGGGATTCTCTAGGCAGTACTGGAGTGGGTTGCCATGCACATAAGGGATATTATTTTTTCCCCTTAATCACCTAACTTTGTATTTGAAACTTCATTTCAGATGAAGTTTTGGAATCATCCTTTCAAATGCTGGGTAATCACCAGCATTACCTTTGGATGCACCAGACTTTCCTTATCCAAGTCCCTCTAGACACAGACTCTGGTGGCATTTTCAGTTCTGGATGTTTTATTATAAATCATGTCCCGGCGAGCATTTGTCCACGGGCATGTCGTCTCTCCCTCTGTTCTGCAGGTCAGCACCAGTCCAGGGCTCTGGCAGAGAGCATGCTCACCACAAGTGAGTTTTTGAAAGAAATTAGTTATGAACTCATCACGGGAAAGGTCAGTTTCCTGGCATCGCATTTCAAAACCACATCGTTAGGTGAGTGGCTGTTGGATTCAGCAACACTGCTGGGTCCCCAGCTGCATGATTTTCTGGATCTAAATCTTAGCCTGTCCATGAGCTGAGAGTGGAGCTTAAGCTTGATGACTTATGTTCCCTCATTTGGAATGGTTTCTGCTAAGCATTTTGTTCCTGACCCAGCAGAGGGGTCTGGGCACTAGGATGGAAGGGCTCAGCTCAGCCACTGCTTTGTCGTGTGACCTTGGGCAACACCAGGCCTTCCCAGATCTCAGTTTTCTAATATGTCAAATGGAGACTCAATGCTCCCATCCTGCCTGCTCTGGGTATGACAGGGGCTGAGAGAGAATTATCAATAGTATGTGAGAGCCTGCAACCTGTAAGCGTGATACAAACAAGGGTAGCTGTGGCTACGGGGATTCTGGTACGGGGGTGACTGAGTGTGAATTCTGATGTGAGAAGTGGGATGGCCAGCAGATCTCAACAGAAACCCAGCCTCGCTGCCCAATGTCTGATACAAACACGTCCTTCCTGGTGACTTCCTCACCTCTGCTTCATTTTGTAACAGGTGATGATCTAGACAAGCTGCTAGACAAAATGCAACAGAGACGAGGAGATAGTGTGGTGACCCCTTTCAACGGAGACCTTAATGAATATGTGTCGCCTCAGGAGGCTGCTGCTATGATCCCCACGCAGAACCTGGGTAATGTCACCTCAGGCCAAAAGGAGGGAACCCCATCCTCAGGACAGACGTAGAAGCTGACTCGTTCTGAGGGTTCTGAGGTCTTGTCTTTCAGTCATGGACTGTGACAGGCCTTTCCTCATTATCTCCTTGAGAGGTCTGGCTCAAGTTCAAAACGCCTTACCCTGTGCGTGCGTGCATGCTCAGTCATGTCCAACTCTTTGTGACCCCATGGACTGTAGCCCACCAGGCTCCTCTGTCCATGGGACTTCCCAGGCAAGAATAGTGCAGTGGGTTGCCATTTCCTTCTCCCTTGCCCTGTGGCCTGGGTCTGATGCCTTTGTTCTTAGTAAATGTCACCTAGAATTAGGTCAAAGACTTTATTTTAAACAGTACTCCTCTCTCTTTTTTTCTCCCTCACAAGATTCTGGGGTCCTTGGTGTACCTTCCTTAGCTCCACAGCTGGGCCCACCAGCTCTAGGTGTTCACATAGGGCTTTAGAGAACTGCCTGAAAGAATCTGGACAAAAGTCTGGCCTGGGCCCCTGACTCTCCACTGCCTGCACTTACCTTCCAGTATGTAAAACACACATAATATCAGGGCTTCCCTGATGGTGCTAGTGGTAAAGAACTTGCCTGCCAATGCAGGAGACATAAGAGGTGCAGGTTTGATCCCTGGGTTGGGAAGATTCCCTGGAGGAGGACATGGCAACCCACTCCAGTTATTCTTCCCTGGAGAATCCATGGACAAAGGAGCAATGGTCCATAGGGTCAACAAAGAGTCAGACACGACTGAAGCGACTTAGCAAGCACACAATCTCAGGGTTAGTGAGACCTTCCTGGAAGCTGGAGCAGAAACACTGACACATCGTGTGCCCTCCAGCGGGCTTGCAGGATGCCAAGGGGGACGGTGGGACCAGGGTGAGGAGTTGGATCTCTAGGTTGGATTCTGTTAGGTTCAGATTCCTACCCCAAGTTCCTATTCGATAGGGACAGTGTCAGAAAGGACAGAACAAAGAACAGAAGAATGGATATGAAACAGATACGTATGAGCAGCTGCTGACAGCTTTTTGGCTTCTATTAATACTTGGTGGGAATGCATCCTTCAGGCATTAGGATGACCGCAATAGGAAAAGGAGTGTGGCTTGGCATCACCCCAGGCATAAAAATGAATTTGAAGGCAATAAAGATTTTTGACTCCTGGGACATTATATGGCAGTAAAGTAATCATCCACATGATCTAAAATGTATTATGTGAACCCAGTTAGAATTTTAAAATTTCATAATACTTACAGATTCCCACATTCACACCCTTGATTCCCTATTTAAGAAACATTGCCTAAAATACATAATAAATAAATAAGAGATTTTAATGATGAAAAAGAAAAGTAACACTGCTTAAACATATTTTTAGCTTTCATCCAGCTTCAAAATTTGCTAAGTTCAATTCTACAAAGTTATGCCTCCTCTTTTTAGTCCCAAGCTGTCTAACCTGTGAAAGGAAAGATATAACAGTCTAACTATCCAAAGACAGATTTTTTTTTTATTTTGATTGATTACCTTTGTGGGTCAAAAACTATGTGGGCTGTTCTTAAAAGTTGCAGTTTGGGGCTTTTCTAGTGGGTTGTCTCAGCCAGTAGGGAGACCCACTCACTCTCAGGGTTCCATGGTGGCTGGTGGTCACGTGACCACTGTCTTTGCCTGAGCTGTGTTGCAGCTTGGTTTTAGAAAACATTCATTAGCACAGGTTAATTTGGCCCTTGTGTGTGCCGCTCAGACTTCCACGTGTGTTCCTGATAAAAAGCGGTCCTTTCAAGAAGCATTAAATGTTTCCTGCTCAGGTGTTTAGCCCACTAACCCTATCTCTCATGTGTGTGTGAACGCATGCACGTATAAGAGATTGATCACTTGGTCGTAACTTGTAATAAAAAGCTACTGGCATGTTTAAAGTATCTGGGCAATGTTTTTCTAATGTGTCACCTGTTGAGCAGCCAGCTGGATATGTCATGAATCAGGTCTCTTCAGATAGTACAGGCATCAGCACCAGAGTTGACCAGACCTGCCAGGTCACAAATGCACTGGCAAAGTGGAGTTAAGTGGAAAGAAAGGTGAAGTTAGAGTCATGAGGAGGAGAATTTCAAACTATGTTGCAACTGACTTGCTGGAGAGACAGTGTTTACTGCAGTGCCATCCAGAAAAGCTCAAAGGAACTCAGCAAGATTATGGTTATGGCATTGCCTCTGTTCGGGGTCTGCGCTTGGGCACCTGACCTGTACTGACAGTCCTAAAGAAACCAGAAAGCTTGTCCCCTTTCCAGAGATGAGTTCTGGCTCCAGCTGCAAGGATGTGGTCTGTCGGCCTTGTTTCTGGGCAAGGGAGGGGTGCTGAGCTCATACTTTGTGAGACGATTGATTTTACAATAATACATTTGTGAAATTGCCACATTCACTCTTGAGCACATCCTTTCAGCTGAGTTGTCAGGGAAAGTGGGCGATCTG
The DNA here is from genome assembly GCF_049115385.1 of Moschus berezovskii. Classification (NCBI taxonomy): domain Eukaryota; kingdom Metazoa; phylum Chordata; class Mammalia; order Artiodactyla; family Moschidae; genus Moschus; species Moschus berezovskii. Next base: position 3,460,829 of record NC_142487.1, on the reverse strand, counting down.
TTAAAAGTCAATAGAGAGAGAGGGTAGAGAGTGAAGGTTCTTGGTGACAGAGCATCACTTTACACTGGGTGTATTACTTGTCCCTGTATGGATTCATAGTGGCCATCACAGAAGTGAATCAATCGTGTTCTTATGACTTTTTCACATTTTAGATTTAGGGAATGAAACCTTCCAGATTTATCAGCCGCAGCTCACAGTTGCCAGAAAACTCTTGTCCCAGGTGTGTACTATCGCGGACAGCGGCAGCCAGAGCCTGGACCTTGGCCACTTCAGCAAAGTGGACTTCATCATCATTGTCCCAAGGTCAGAAGTCCTGGTGCAGCAAACTCTTCAACGGATTCGACAATCAGGTAAGATGGAGCTTTCAAGGAGGGCCCTACCTAGATCCAGCCTTAGATTCATTCTGCTTTTTCCTTTGGCTTAATCCAAACGTTTTTAGGGCACTTCCGTCCTTTTATTTACAGTAATAAATATCACAGGAGTACTTTAAATATTGCTTCCAATTCATGTGTAAGTATGTCCTCAAAGTGCTCTGACCTTGTTCCTCCTAGGTCAAGGGTAAATTGATGTGCATGTTTGCCTGATTCTGTTAAATCAGTGATATCATCAGTGGCCTGGAAGCTGGCCACTCATTTATGAAGAGAAATTCCCTCAGGGCAGAGATAACCGTACTTGGGATGGTGGGGTCTGAGCTACCTGAACTCTTTCTATGACTCAGTGAGTCACATTCTCACAGGAGGACTTTTATTATGCATTTAGCACACTACCAGCACGTTTTCAACCTAGAAAGCAGAACACCACTCCCCGTGTCAGCAATGAGAAACCTCATTTTAAAAATTCAAAGTTAGAAGTTCTCCTGATGACCTTAGGAGAAGATCATCTCCTAAGAGAATCAGCCGAGAAGGAAAAAAATTTTTTTCCAGAAAATATAAAAAGGTAAGGAGCAAATATTTTAGTAGTCTGTGGAAAATAACATCCCTCTCAAACATCACATTTGGTTAGAATTACAAGAAGCAATAAGGAATTTAGAAAATTGAGACTGCTGGAAAATGCCTGCTTTTGTTAACTAGGTTTGAAAAGGAAATTATAAATGTCAAGTTGCTTCTGAGTACCTTAGCTGAGGGCAAACACACACAAGCACACTCACAGAGATTTTTAAATGGAGGATAAATCTTTTTGCCACATTAAAAAAAAATATTTTCTATATATTTGAAAACAGGTGGGAAGCAGGAAAATTCAGAAGAGCTTGAAATACTGTTTATAGACGTTCTGCACCTGTCATTTACTGCACCTTAAACTTTACTGTACATGCAGAGCACCTGGGGACCTTGTTATTAATAAAATGCACATTCCTGGGACTTCCCTGGTGGTCCAGTGACTAGGAGTTTGCCTTCCAACGCAAGGGGTGTGGGTTTGATCCCTGGTCTGATGCGAGCTAAGATCCTATATGCCTTGTGGCCAAAAACCCAAAACATAAAACAGAAGCAATATTGTAACAAATTCAATGAAGACTTTAAAAAATGGTCCTCATAAAAAAAAAATCATTAAAAAAGAAAAGCACATTCCCTTCAGCAGGACTGGGTTGGCTTCCAGCAAGCTCCCAGGGGAGACCAGATGGCTCATCAGAGGAGCACCCTTTGATAAGCACAGCTCTCTATGAAATCTTTTTTGCTAGTTCCATGGGCCAGATGAGCCAGCCAACCATAGCCTTTTTCCTCTTTAACATCTCTTAGTGGCTGTGCCTGAGACATGGAAGGTCTGTTCATGCCTTCTGGAGACCCAAGCACCCAATTAACAGTGTAATTTTTGCTTTAGCCTCTAAAATTTTGATTGACAGGTTACACCACAGTCAGTTGGAAATACTGATTTGTACATGAATTAGCCAGAGATGGTCAGACGCCTTCTCTCTCAGCTCTTCCAGAAGCAGGAGTGAGTTCTAGGCATCCTTCATTACTGGCCATTCTGCATTTTTCTCTCTACCCACTTCCGTTGAGGGAAGCAGAGGGGCTTTCGTCACACCAGGCATTAACCAGATTTTGGTTACTTCTTGTGGATTTTCCACTTCCTTACCGTGGAGGGAGCACCTTCTCTTATAGGTGTTTTCCTTGTACCAAGTGGCATTTGTGGCCTTGCCGAGTTTGTTATCCAATAGCTCAGTCATACGCCGACCAGGGTATCTGAGCACCTGTTTCAGAAGGTGAAGTCATCTCTGGTCAGCGGTTGGACTCCCCCACCCTGAGCCTTTTCCTCAAATAACCTCTTGATGACCTGTGCTTTCACCTTTCTTAATCAATGAGTGAAAGTCGCTCAGTCGTGTCCGACTCTTTGCAACCCCGTGGACTATACAGTCCATGGAATTCTCCAGGCCAGAATACTGGAGTGGGTAGCCTTTCCCTTCTCCATGTGATCCTCCCAAGCCAGAGATCAAACCCAGGCCTCCCGCATTGCAGGAGGATTCTTTACCAGCTGAGCCACAAGGGAAGCTCTAGAATACTGGAGTGTACCCTATCCCTTCTCTAGTGGATCTTCCTGACCCAGGAATCGAACTGGGGTCTCCTGCGTTGCAGGCGGATTCTTTACCAACTGAGCTTATCAGTGCAAGACCCTAAATAAAACCCTGCACATTTGACAGCTAGAGAAATTTCATTGGCCCTTCCTTTCCCCTTCTCAATGTCCTTGGATTCTTCCAAAGTGAGTATTTTGAGATTATCATTCCTCTGAAAGGTACTGGAATTTGATGAGCTTAGAATTACAGTAGCTTAGAATTAAAGAAAATCAGTGCTAAAGACAGATTCAGAAAATTTAAGGCAAAGCATATTTTTAAAAGTATTCACATCTGGCCTTGGCATGTATACTGAAAATATTTGCTGCAGAAACAATCACTTCTAGATATTTTTAAATAACAGTACTCATTTTTATTATAGAAAAAGGTTATTTTTTTTAACTTTGAAAAATAAAAGTAGGAAGTTTTAAACACTTATTATCCTGCCACTCAAGGATAATCACATTCAAAGACTTAGTACCTAATGTTCTAGGCTCTCTTCTCTGCCTGTGTCAGGTATTATAGTTGGCCCATTTTTTCCATGTCATTAAGCTTTTGTAAGCATCATTCTTATTTTAATTTTTGTTTTTTAAAATATGTATTTATTTTCATTGCATTAGCTCTTAGTTGCAGCACTGGGGATCTTTCCTTTCAGAGCACAGACTCTTACCTGAGGATAGCGTGAGAGTTCCTGGGATCCTAGTTTCCTGATCAGGGATCTAACTTGCATCCCCCACATTGCAAGGTGGATTCTTAATCATTGGGCCACCGGGGAAGTCCTCTGTAAGCATCGTTTTTAATGAATGTATATGATATTCTATATCATAATGACACCACAATTTATTCACTTTTTTATTTGAATACCTTCATATTCTTGGAACACATAACAGTTGATAGAATGCGAAGGACCTGAAGCATCTTAGGGTGTAAAGAGATTGCCCAGAGCAGAGATTCTGCACTAAAACAATTCTTGAAAGTCATTGCTATGAAAACAGAAAGGATTCTCAAGAAGTCATCTGACTCAGTTTCCTCATATTTTGCCCTGTGAATCAAGGAGAGCTTCATTTGTGTAAGGCCCAGGGGGCAGTGCTCTGGGGACGAGGACTGTTTTCTCATCTCTGTGTGTCTGGTGCCTCCTTTCTGCCTCTCCTGGGTCTGGCACCCGGAGGGGCTCAGCTGCTGTTTGAAGGGTGGGGTGGTGCTGGAGGAGGGAAGGGGAGAGATGGGCAGAGGCAGCGCCCGTGTTTAAGTGCTTCGCTCTCTGGTTCCATTTGCCTTTCCCTGAAAGAAGCGTTTCTGGGGCCAGGAGAAGCACCAGGCAGGGAGAAGCAGCCAGGACTTGCAGAAAGGCCACTTTCTTGGCAGCCCTTGTGTGGCTGAAAGAAAAGGGTGGAAATAGAAACCGTCACGCTGCTGCCGACTCAGCAGCGAGGTGACCCACTGACACCTCAAGCCCCTTTCTAATTAAGGAAGGGAGGCAGGGCGGGGAAGAAAACATTAAGAAAAGAATTGGAAGGTGAAAAAAAGATGAAATGGGTTCATCGTTTTTGTGTGTGCTGTGCTAAGTTGCTTTAGTCACGTCCTACTCTTTGCGACCCTGTGGGCTGTAGCCCACCAGGCTCCTCTGTCCATGGGAATCCTCCAGGCAAGAATGCTGGAATGGGTTGCCATGCCCTCCTCAGGGGGATTATGTTTGCCCTAAAAGGACTTGTAAGTGCTGCAGCAGTCCACGGAGAAGCAGCCTAAGGGATTTCTAGACTATAGGAGTGTCATTTTTTAAACAGGCTGATATTGTAGTATGATTCTTCTAATTCAAAAAGTTCCAAATTCTATAAATTAGAATTAGGTTATCAAACTGTAAGCCACTTTCAACTCAACATGGATAGGATGGAAACAGGAAGGGTTGGTGACTGTCCATATTTTCCTCCTCCCTGCTTTTTTTTAAAAATTAGTCCTTGGGATATTTATTTATTTTGGCTGCACTGGGTCTTTGCTGCTTTGAACTCAGGCTTTCTCTAGTCGCAAACAGTGGGGGGCTACTCTCTTGTTGCAGAGCACGGGCTTCAATAGTTGCGGCACGAGGGCTCAGTAGTTGTGGCACATGGGCTTCATTGCTCCTCGGCATGTGGAATCTTCTCGGACTAGGGATTGAAACTGTGTCCCCTGCCTTAGCAGGTGGAGTCTTATCCACTATGCCACCAGAGAAGTGTTTCTCCCTGCTTTTAGAATGGTATTAGTGGGAGCCCCCAGCAACCGAGAACAGGCCTGGCAGCATCCAGTCAGGGAAATTTCATCATGTGCAGGGGAATGACATAAATTTGACAGCTCAGTACATGCTGATCAGAAAATAACCAGAGAGACAGTGTCATCTGCTGATATGTAAATAGGTCATTCCAACCAAAAGAACTTAAGGAAGCTTTAAGGCAGTGGTAGAAATTAGGAGGGGGGCAGAGAGAGAGAAGGCATTTTCACTTTCTGAAAGGCACTTTCTTGAGATCATCAACCTTAGATCTCCTTGTCATCACCTGAAATGTAAGCCAGAAAAAAAGGCGGTGACAAAGGCAGCAGGAAATGAGATCCAGGGAAAAAATACAAGGAAACCACTTTGTCCTGAGATGAAGTGGAAAAATACCAAGACTCCTTCATGTAACTGAACAAGTACCCAAAGTCAGCATCTGTGCAGTCAGTTTCCAACTAAACAGTAGCCGCGCAGTGCCCACCTCTAGTATACAGCCGATGCTGGCACCTGGCTCACAGTCTCTGCCTCCCCAGCTCCTAGTTTCTCTTCTTACGCTCTCTTCTGAAACACCATCACCTTTCCTCCTGCTTGGGCACCTGCTCCTAGTCACATTGCAGACCCTACAGATCCTGGAACTGTTATATTCCAAGGTCTCCAACAACAGACCACAGCCTCCTTTGCAACGCACAGCATAGGGGGAGAAATCAGCCTGTCCGATCGATGTCTTATAAATTCTTTCTGGTTTCTTAGTTGGCTCTTTCTCCCACCCTCTGTAGTGACTGGCTGTTGCAGACTCAGTTTCATTCAGGCTTCTGACCTCCTCCTTCTCTTAGCAAATGACCGTGCTGCTTGCTTCTCCCCTCCCTCGCCACTTTAGATTATACACGTCCTTCTAAATCTGGAAACCTACCTGCACACACACTGGTCTCTCCCCTCCCTTCCCAATCAGTGAAGAGCTGCCCTCTTCTGCTGAAGTCTGATGCTCCCACCTGGCTCTGGATGCTCCCTTCTCCTCACTATTGATTCTTTTCTCTCATTGCTACCTTCCATTTCCTTCCCGCCTGGAGCTCATCCCATCAGTTTTAAGCTGCCCCGCTATCTCAGAGACAAAACAAGCCTCTGTTAACCCTATCTAAACCTCCAATTCTGGCTATCCAGGTGATGCTAGTGGTAAAGAACCCGCCTGCCAATGCAGGAGACATAAGAGATATGGGTTCAACCCCTGGGTCAGGAAGATCCCCTGGAGGAGGGCATGACAACCCATTCCAGTATTCTTGCCTGGAGAATCCCAGGAACAGAAAAGCCTGGTGAGCTGCAGTCCATAGGATTGCATAGAGTCCATGCAATCAAACTTTGCATCTCCCGTTATAGGACAGATTGACCTTATGAACAAAGGGAAGTACATGACATCACCCATGAAGTATAATTGCCAAACGTGTTTAACTGAATCTAATCATCTAAGAACACTCTCAGGAAAATCCAGAGTGTGTGACAATCTACAAAACACCTAACCTGCATTTTGTAAAAGACCAAAAGGAAAAAAACAAAACAAAACAGGGGGCTGTTTTAATTATACAGAATAAAAAGACTAGACAACCAAGTACAATGCTTAATTCTTGATTGGATCTTAGACCTAAAAATTAAAAACACAGCTCTGGGACAATTAATGAAACTCATATACACTACTATATCCAAAATAGATACCTAATAAGAACCTACTGTATAGCACAGGGAACTCTATTCAATACTCTATGATGACCTATATGGAAATAGAATCTAAAAAAGAGTGGGTATATGTATATGTATAACTGATTCACTCTGCTGTACACCTAAACTAGCACAGCATTGTAAATCAGTTCAGTTCAGTTCAGTCACTCAGTCATGTCCGACTCTTTGCAACCCCATGGACTGCAGCATACCAGGCCTCTTTGTCCGTCACCAACACCCAGAGTTTACCCAAACTCATCTCCATTGAGTCGGTGATGCCGTCCAACCATCTCATCCTCTGTCGTCCCCTTCTCCTCCCGCCTTCAATCTTTCCCAGCATCAGGGTCTTTTCAAATGAGTCAGCTCTTTGCATCAGGTGGCCAAAGTATTGGAGATTCAGCTTCAACATCAGTCCTTACAGTGAATATTCAGGACTGATTTCCTTTAGGATGGACTGGTTGGATCTCCTTGCAGTCCAAGGGACTCTCAAGAGTCTTCTCCAGCACCACAGTTCAAAAGCATCAATTCTTCGGCGATCAGTTTTCTTTATAGTCTAACTCTCACATCCATACATGACTGCTGGAAAAACCATAGCCTTGACTAGACAGACTTTGTTCACAAAGTAATGTCTCTGCTTTTTAATATGCTGTCTAGGTTGGTCATAACTTTCCTTCCAAGGAGTAAGCGTCTTTTAATTTCATGGCTGCAGTCACCATCTGCAGTGACTTTGAAGCCCAAAAAAATAAAGTCTGCCACTGTTTCCCCATCTATTTGCCATGAAGTGATGGGACTGGATACCATGACTATACTACAATTAAAATTCATTTAAAAAAATACAAATCTAAGCTGTGTACTAGAGAGTATTATATCAATGTTAGTTCAGTTCTTAGGACATGATAATGATATTTTAGTTATGTAGGAGAATGCCATTGCTTTTGAGAAGTACACATTGAGGTATATAGGGTTCAATATTACATGTTATTTAACTTCCAAATTTTTCAGCAAGAATAACAACAGTGATAAAAATGAAGAGAAAAAGCAAATATAGCAAAATATTAACAATTGGTGGAACTCATTGAAGGGTATATAGGTATTTCTTGCACTAGTCTTTCAACTTTTCTATAGTAGTCAAAGTAGAAAGTGATGGGAAAACATTTACTGTATTTTGATGATATATCCATCAAATAGATTTTGTATGGCTATTAATGTCTTTTAAAAATTTCTAAAGCAGGGGTATATATTTTACCCCATTTAAGAAATTTTAAATATTGAACAGATCAAATTTATAAATTTTGTAGGAGATATTAAAAATCACAATATAGGGAACACATCATGTTCCCATCAAAATATGTTACTCTTGTCCCCCTCTCCATTGCTAACATTCATCTTCTTTGAAAGGTAACCATTATGCTGAGTTTTGTGTTTCATTTATAGTTTTGCCACTGTACAAAACTCCTAAATAGTATATTGTTTAACTTTGTATACTTTAAATCCTTTCTCTAAGTGCATTTGTCTGTAATTTCCTTTTTATACTCAACATATATTCCTGAGATTAATCCTGTTATTGTGCGTAGCTGTAATTTACTAATTTTACTGGGTTTTAGTATTCCATTATATGAATATAACACACATTTTAAAAAATTCACTTCTACTACTGATGGACATTTAAGTTGTTTCTATTTTTATTTCAAGTAGTGCTGGTACACAGGTACAGCAGTTTCTTAGCGTAGAATTGTTGGGGTATAGATTGTGTACGCTTATCAACCTTATTAAAATAATGCTACATTTTTTTTCCAAGGTGGTTGGTTATATTTTACATTCCCACCAGCAGTGTGTCTCAGTTTCAAATATTTTATATGGTTGTGCTTCTTTTTAAGTTTTTTTTTTAATTTTAAAATACTACAAAAAAGTCACAGAAACATCACAAGAAATCCAAAACTGACATTTAAAAAGAATTCCATTTATTATAGCATCAAAAAGAATAACACACTTAGGAGTATATTTGATGAAAGAAGTGTGAAACTTGTATTCTGAAAACTAGAGAATATTGTTGAAAGAAATTTTAAAAGACCTAAATAAGTGGGAAGACATTGTATGTTCATGAATTGGAAGACATTAATATTTTTTTATTGTTTATTTATTTTTGGTTGCACGGGGTCTCTGTTGCCATGCGGGCTTTCTCTAGTTACGGTGAGCAAGGGCTCATCTTCGTGTGGTACGTGGACTTCTCATTGCAGTGGCTTCTCTTGTTTCACAGCGCAGGCTGTGGCTCAGTAGTTGTGGCACATGGGTTTTCGTTGCTCTGCAGCATGTGGAATCTTTCCAGACCACCAGATATTGAACCCATATCCCCCACATTGGCAGATGATTCCTATCCACTCTACCACCAGGGAAGTCCCATTAATATTTTTAAGAATGACATTATTCCCCAAATTGATCTACAGATTCAATGCATTCCCTATCAAAATACCAGCTGACTTTTTTGCATAAATTAACCAGCTGATTCTAAATTTCATGTGGAAATTCAAGGGACCCAGAATATCCAAAATAGTATTTAAAAAGAACAAAGTTGGAAGACTGACTACCCCATGTTAAAACTTAATCCACAGCTATAGTGTTTAGACGTTGTGGTACTGGCATAAAGATAGACATATTAGTCAATGGGTAGAGTGGAGAAGGCAATGGCAAGCCACTCCAGTACTCTTGCCTAGAAAATCCCATGGATGGAGGAGCCTGGTAGGCTACAGGCCATGGGGTCGCTAAGGGTCGGACACTACTGAGCGACTTCACTTTCACTTTTCACTTTCACACATTGGAGAAGGAAGTGGTAACCCACTCCAGTGTTCTTGCCTGGAGAATCCCAGGGAAGGGGGAGTCTGGTGGGCTTCCGTCTATGGGGTCACACAGAGTCGGACACGACTGAAGTGACTTAGCAGCAGCAGCAGCAGAGTGGAGAGAGTCCAGAAAGAAATCTTCCTATTTATGGGCAACTGAATTTTTACCAGGTGGCCAAGACCATTCAATGGGGAAAGTAATCTTTTTGACAAATAGTGCTGGGGCAACTGGATATCAACTGCAAAAGAATGAAGTTGGACCTTTACCTCACAAACAAAAAGCAATAAAATGGATTAAAGACCTAAATGTAAGACCTAAAACAGTAAAATTCTTAGAAGAAAACATGGGTGTAAATCTTCATCACTTTGGATCAAACAATGATTTCTCAGATAAGACTCCAAGAGCACCATCACGACTGCTGCTGCCAACAACAGTGAACAGATCAACTGGACACGGTTAGATTCCTGCCTTGCGAAGATCCCTTGGAGAAGGGAATGGCTACCCATGCCAGTATTCTGGCCTGGAGAAGTCCATGGACTCTACAGTCGGACATGACTGAGCAACTTTCACTTTCACCATCAAAATTAAAAACATCTGGGGACCTCTCTGGTGGTCCAGTGGCTAAGACTCTGCATTCACAATGCAGGGGCCTGGGTTCGATCCCTAGTCAGGGAACTAGATCATTCATGCCACAATTAAGTTCTCATAAAGATCCCACAGGGTGCAACAACTACAACAAAAGAAAAGATCCTGTATGCAGCAACCAAGATAGAAAATCCCGAGTACTGCAGCTAAGACCTGGTGCAGCCTAAATAAGTACATAATTTTAAAAAAATTTAACAGTATTTGTGCTTCAAAGGATACCATCAAGAAAATGAAAAGAGAACCCACGAAATGGGAGAAATTATTTGCAAATCATATTTGTGATAGGGACTTATACTATTTAAAGACCTGTTATAACTCAATAATGAAAAGGCAAATAGCCTAATTAAGATATGGGTAAAGGATTCACTGGAAAAGACTGATGCTGGGAAGGATTGGGGGCGGGAGGAGAAGGGGACGACAGAGAATGAGATGGCTGGATGGCATCACCGACTCTGTGGACATGAGTTTGAGTGAACTCCGGGAGTTGGTGATGGACAGGGAGGCCTGGCGTGCTGTGGTTCATGGGGTCGCGGAGAGTCGGACACGACTGAGCGACTGAACTGAACTGAACTGAAAGGATCTGAATGGGCAAATAGCCAAAGAAGATATCCGTATGACCAATGAGTGCATGGAAAGATGCTCAACACCATTAGGCAGTTGGAGAAATGAAAATCAAAACCATGATGAATACTGCTTCATACCCACTAAGAGTGCTGGAAGCAAAAATAGAGAGGATAACAAGTAATATGAGGAGAAACTGGAACTGTATTTATTGTTACTGGTGTGTAATTGCTCAGCACACAGAGGTAGAAAATATATATATGTATATTAACCTAGGCATATATACAGCCCCCAGGCTCCTCTGTCTGTGGAATTTTCTAGGCTAGAATACTGGAGTGGGGTGCCATTTCCTTCTTCATAGGATCTTCCCCACCCAGAGATCAAACCCTCACCTCCTGGGTCTTCTGCATTGGCAGGCAGATTCTTTACAACTAGTGCCACTGGAGCCCTATATATAGACTCAGATACCTCTTATTTCTATATCTATATAGATCTTGCCAGTTCCATATGAACACTGCAAGATGCTTTTTATATTTTTATTGGAGTATAATTGCTTTACAATGTGGTGTTAGTTTCAGCCGTACAAAGAAGTGAATCAGAGATATATATATATATATATATATATATATGTGTATATATATCCTCTCCCTCTTGGATTTCCCTCCCATATACAATGGAATATTACACAGTCATAAAGAGGCACAAAATTGGGTCATTTGTAGAGATGTGGATGGACCTGGGGTCTGTCATACAGAGTGAAGCAAGGTTCCTTTTAGTCCTTCTTGTGTCTTTGTGACTTCTTTCTCTGACAGGGGAACCTGGCTCCTGTTATCTACAACGTGCATAGTCACTTCTCTGATTTTTTTTCTAGAAGTTATGCAATTGCCAACCCACACTGATTTGTTTTACTTAGACTTGCTCTTTTCATGCTCACCTTTCCAGGATGGTGATGTTCGGTTTCATTTGTTGCCGTTTGGATTCCACCTTGCCTGCCTCTCCTCCCTTCTGACTCCCTTCCCCCATCCCCCCTTCCATTCTTGATTACCTTTGTTCTGTGGTTCTAAGAGCCAAAGCTATACAAGGTGGTACATTCAGGGAAGCGTCCCTTCCCTCCTCATTCTTATCCATTCTCATTCTCGCTTCTTTACACCGCTTTCCCGTCCACTCTCCTACTGGTAACCAATCTCTTTAGTTTCTGGTTTATCCTTCTTGAATTTGTTCTGCAGAAATGCTAACATACATGAGTCTGTCTTTCATCTACTTCTTCCTTACAATTATCTTGTTTTTTGAAAAATTTTATTAATTTGATATGCTTCCATTTTATATGCTTTTTATTTGTATTTCCCTTTTTATTAATGAGATGAACATCTTTTTAGATGTTTATTGGCCATTTGGGTTTCTTCTCAGAAATGCCTGCTCAAGTTTTTTGCCCTTCTTGGATTTATAGGAGCAATTTCTGTATTCTGAATACTAATCCATTTTAGTAATACTAGTTACAGATTTGGAAGGCTCGTAGTTTTGTTTATAACATCTTTGATGAATAAACTTAAATGAATCGTAAGTTTATCTATCCTTTGGCCTTTTGTGTTTGAGAAATCCTCTATGAGGTCACACAGTTATTCTCCTTCATTGTCTCATAAAAGTTTTAGAGTTTTGTCTTTCACATTTAATCCACCTGAATTTCTTTTCTTTTTATATCAGGTAAGGTAAGAGCCGATATTCTTTTTTCTTCAGTGCTGGTTACTAAAGAGTCCATTCTTTACAACTGATGTACATTGCAAGCTTTATCATAAATCAGGTTTTTACATGCATAGGGGTCTATTTTCAGTCTTTGCCCCATACCAAAACCACTGTCTTATTAATACAGCTGATAATTCTTGGTCTCTGGGTAGATAGATCTCTCCCACCTTTTCTATTTCAGAGCTGTCTTGACTATTCTTGGTTTTTTGCTCTGCCATATACATTTTAAAAGTAATTTAAAGTATATTTTATGATATACTTCTATTTAAGTTTTCTTTAATGTCATTAATAGCTTCATTTTCTCCACAAAGGTCTTACGTATCTTTTATAAGATTTATTCCTAAACAGTATTTTTTGACATCATTCAAAATGGTTTTTTAAGAATATGTTTCCTGTTTGCTTTTGGTGTATAGAAATCCAACTAATTTTTATAAATTGATTTTGAATCCATCAACTTAACTAAATTCTTATTAATTGATTTATCTGTGGATGATTTTGTGTTTTCTACCAAAATATATTATTAGTAAAGAATGATAGTTTTGTTTCTTTCTCTTTTGTTTTTGAAGTAATTGATTGTTCCATTTATTTCTAAATATAGTAGATGCGCAAGAAATTTTTATTGAGTTGAAGTAAAATACTTGTAATGGTGCCATTAACACCTCTTGAAAGAGACCCTCTGAATGAAGAGACCATACCCATTTTTGTTTTACATTTACTAAGGAGAAGCTGTGAAGGGAGAAAGGAATTAGATTGGAATATTAAATTATATTCTGTTTACATTTTAATATACATGGTGTGAGACCACCAGGTTCTATGAAAGAATAAATACTGTATCATTAGACTGGTTGTGGATGGTTTTATTTCTCACTTTGCAGTTATAGGTGAAAAAGGTCAGGATATACAATTATAAAATATGAGCTAGGTAGAAGAATATACATTTTAAAAAAACAGGAAGAAATGCACAAAAATGTTTGCAGTTCTGATTTTGAGTTAAAGAATCATGGATGATTTTTTTCTTCTTTTTTAATATATCTCTATACTTTCCAGTTTTCCCAAGATGAGTATCTATCACTTTCATAACCAGGAAAGAAACAAAACTTAAAACTAAAAGCAAGTCTAAAACAAAATTTAAAGGTAAGGATGATCTACTAAAAATGTCCAGTTAGAGCTAAAACAATCAAGTACATCTGATGTGCCTCCTTCCACCCAGACACACCACTGCAGAGCCAGCTGGCTACATAGACTAACATATCATGTTATATCTAAGAGAACGACCTCGGAGATTCGTGGCACTTTACCTTTCCGTTAAGGGCGTGTATGGACCTGATGTGAAAAAGTCATACACAATTGGTCTTCATTTCATTTGTTTTGAAATGTGATCAACTCAATTATCCACAAGATATATTTTTCCTTTTCATCAATTATTTATCATGTTTTCATATTTAGAGATTTTTAACTTGCACTGCTTGTTTCCTGAGGATAAACTTAGGAAATACAGGCTAATTTTCAACTGGCTCTACTCTCCCCATTTTTACAAAAAAGAAACAGAAGCTCCCAGAGATTAAGTAGGTCCTTTCTCTGTGCCTCTGCTCAGCTCCTCCCTTCAAAGGGCTTTGTCTCTCATCATGACATTTGTCAAAAATATCCATCTTCTCCATCATCCATGAGATTAAGATCTTCATTCTGCCCCCGTGTATCCCCAAGCCTAGCACAGTACCTGACATAGTACCTGATACATAATAGATGTTGAATAAACCTCTACTGAATGTTAAACACACTTTATAAGCAGTTCACTTGCCAAGAAATCAGGCTACTTGCCAAATTAAATATCTGATTCATGGCTTTGGGAAATGTTCACAACAGCATTTGACTACATTTGGGTGGAAAGTGAAAACAGTCTCTGAGTAAAGAAAAAAGTTAGAAAAAAGTTTCAAAATCTTTGACTAATGAAAAAAGTTTGAAAACAAAATTACCTCTCTGTTCACCTTTTCCAGTACAGTGAATGTTTTCTATTGTAAAACATTTTCCCTACTTTCCTTTATACTATTTAGAGCTGTTGATATTATGGCACCTAGATGCTGAGTGCATGTAGTTGTCAATTGAGCTGGTTTTATGTGAAAAAAATTGATTAACGAAACGAAGTCAACACAATTTGTAAAAGTCTCTTCATTTCACTTGTTTTTCTTAATTAAAAAATTTTTTCCACACAGTTGGGGCTGATATTGGATGGATCATATTGAACCCCCAAATGTGACATACCTAACCCCAAATCAGTCTTCTGGTTCCTCCTCAGAGGGTCACAGGCTTGGGTCACAAGATCCTCCTCCCAGAGGGCTGAGTGTCTGGGGGTGGACGACGGAGTGCTGTGCACTCTTGTTTGGGGGCAGTGTTTATCCCAGCTGTATTGAGCCATAATGAACATATTGTGTAAGTTTAAGGTATACAATGTGATGTTTTAATGCATGTATATATTGTGAAATGTTCACCATGGTAAGGTTAGTAAACACGTCCTTCACCTCACATAATTACCACTTTGTCTATTCGTTTTGAAGGAGGATTTGGTGTTTTAATTACAACAGCTTCATGCGCCTAGACCTATTTTAGATGTTTGTATATAGAAGTAATTTTACTACAGACAGAGCCAATGATACAGTATTAAAGTTGTCCAGTTTCTAACATTTTGAGAATATAGTTCAGTTCAATCACTTAGTCGTGTCCGACTCTTTGAGACCCCGTGAATCACAGCACGCCAGGCCTCCCTGTCCATCAACAACTCCCGGAGTTCACTCAAACTTATGTCCATCGAGTCGGTGATGCCATCCAGCCATCTCATTCTCTGTCGTCTCCTTCTCCTCCTGCCCCTAATCCCTCCAAGTATCAGAGTCTTTTCCAGTGAGACAGCTCTTCGCATGAGGTAGCCAAAGTATTGGAGTTTAAGCTTTAGAGAATATAGTTACCTTGAGTAATTCAGTTCATTCTTTTGATTTGGTACATAATCCCACTTTCATTGAGGTCTTCCCATGCTTTGTATACTGTGCAACATCGGCACTGTATAAAATGAGTAAAATACCACCTTAAAAAAGCTCATGATCCGCCTGTGGTATCTTTGGACATTACATTTTATTTTCCTTTTTTCTTATATGTGTCATGTTGCTAAATTTGGGGTAAGGAAAACTTGCACTGTTATATCAATTGGCCAAGAGCTGTAGCCCAAAGCTTCATTTTCCCCCCAGTGGCCTATAGTAGCTTTTAGCAGAGCACTTCACATAGAAATATAATTTGATTGGACAGAGGTCTCATTATTTAAAGCTTCTACTTAATGTATCAGATTGGTCCCTGGTATCATTTGTACATGGTATGGGAGGTCAAGTGTGGTATTCTAAAGAAAAGGAAAGCTGATATTTCCTCCTCAGATGGTGGTGGGCAATATGGAAAAGGAAAGCTATCTACTCTGTAAACCTCTTTCTGTATGGTTAATACTCAGTAAATCAGTTGGCACTAAACTTAAGTTTATCTCTTAGATATGTACGTGAAAAAAGATAATCTCTGTTTTCTTCTTGGCAGGTGTCCTTGTAGACTTGGGTCTGGAGGAGAATGGGACAGCCTATCAGAGAGCAGAGAAATACGTTGTTCGTCTAGACAATGAGATACAAACCAAGTTTGAAGTTTTCATGAGAAGGGTAAAACAGAACCCGTACACGCTGTTTGTGCTAGTTCATGACAACTCCCATGTGGAACTAACGAGGTGATTGCTTCAGAGTGAGCAAATACAATATTTCTTCTCCAACAGTAATGGTTATGTAATAAGTGATTTGAAAGGTGGTAATTTGAAAGCCAAGAGACCCCACCGTTTGGCATCTTCTCATGGGTAGCTCATTCCCGCCCTTTCCTGGCTCTCCCAGTGTTTCTTACTGCTTTAATCTTGATGTTAACTATGCTGTGGGTGAATTTTCAAATTCAAATTCAAAATTTCAAGTTCCTGTTCAAATTCCATCTTAAGAGCATCTTGGGACGTGGCTGCTCCGGGGAAAGGGTGACAGCAAGGAGGAGCTGGTGAGCGACCCCCAGAAGGTCCACCTGCTCTCCTGTCACCACCTTTCTTCCTCCTTGGTTCTTCTCCTTCCCTCCTTTCCAGGTCCTCTTTTCCTTCCTCTCCTGCAATTTCTCCTCCTCTGTACCTTTCTCTCTTCCCTCTTCCCTTTAACAACAGTAGACGCCACTTCAGTGATCTGAGAGCATTTGCAGAATCTTCCACAACTTACCAGTTTAAATAAGAGAACATTCTCTTTATGGGCTTTTTAATAAAAGAGTAGTATGTGTGATGTGATGGAGTCAGATCAAATCACAGTACTTATCTGCTGGGGGGTATCTTTGTTGCTATGGATTGAAAAAAGCAAAAAGTTTTTTTTAAGGAAAAATAGTTGTCACATATTACATATCATGGTTTGTCCAAACCAGGTAGGGAGAGGGAAATTTTAGCATCCTCAAGCACTCACAGACTTTCTTTCCTCGGGACACACTGAGGTTAGGGATCTGGATTTTGTTTTTTGATCTGTGATAGAGATGCTAGAATCACAAACGCACTTGTTCAGAAGCTAGAATGTGCTTGGTACTCCATAATCTTGTCTAGAGCCCTGTGCAGGTGTAAGTAAGATCTTACTTGTTAGATTTGTAAAGAAGGACAGAGGAGTGAGAAGAGGGTAGGAAAGGTAAAGAAAAGAAATTTTGCCTGTTCAGTTACTGCTTGTGTTCTACGAGCATAAATAGCTCACTGACCTTATATACCTCATCTTTGAAACCTCTGAGGGTTTCACACTGAATCGCTCTGTTTAATTCTCATGGGCATTGATATTACTTCTTTGACTATATCTATCTATCTATCTCTATATATATACACACATGTGGTTTTGAGGCTGCATGGAAACCTGGTACATTCACATTGAACAGAACAAAGATATAAAAGTGTTAGTCATGGGGAGGGGGCAGGAGGAGCCCTCTCCATGGTCTAGCAGCCTTGAGGGAGGAAGGAAAGTGTATTAACACAGCAAGGATTCCTTGTCATTTGGGGAATCTCTCTAGGGGCACAGATCATTGCTCAGTTGTAAGCATCATTTTTTGATGGAGGGCTCTCTTACACTGGTGGGGCTTTCAAACTAAAATCATCCACCTCAAGCTACAGATTTGGATATCCTTGGCCTGGATAATGGAGTTTAGACTTCAAGGTGTATCAGGGACAAACTGAAAAAGGAAAAACAAATTCCCTGAAAGCTGTCTGAAAGGGGTAAGAAAGAGGGTTATTTTTGCTCTTCCACATCAAATGCTGGTTGTTTCCACTGCTGCTCTCAGTTAATAAGAACTGAAAAAAAAAAAAAGAGCTAAGACATAACTTCTATTTTGCTCTCTGATTGTGCATCTAGTCACTTAAATGAGGAGGTGTTAATGTGACTTTCAATGTCTCTACAGTGTCATGTCGGGCTCTTTGTCACATGGTGAGCCCGGCCATGGATTGGCTGACAGGGTCATTAACGGCAGAGAGGTTCTGGAAGCTTTCAACCTCCTGGTGCTCCAGGTCACCTCCTGTCCATACACCCTGCAGACCCAACAGTCCCGAATCAGCCCCGGCAACGAGGTACACTGGATACAGCTGGACAGCACAGTGAGTCTCTTCCCTACCTTCTAACCGTCATGTTTCAGTTCACTCGGGAGCAGAATAGCATCATAAAATATGATCAAAAGTCTAACGTATGCTTTAGCTTCTAAAAGATCCATATACTTACAATTAGTATTCACTAAAGGCTGAAGAATGGGCTTCCCAGGTGACTCAGTGGTAAAGAATCTGCCTGCCAATGCAGGAGACTTGGTTTTAATCCCTGGGTTGGAAAAATCTCCTGGAGAAGGAAATGGCACCCACTCCAGTATTGTTGCCTGGAGAATCCCGTGGACAGAGGAGCCTGGTGGGCTACAGTCTATGAGGTCATAAAGAGTCAGACACGACTGAGTGACTAAACAATAACAACAAAAGCTCGTGAATAGTGTTCTCTATACATTTGATTCGGTGGGTTCTACTTTAGGTTATCATGCAGATACAAAATTACCCACCTGTGTAGTTTGTCCCCCTAAAATGTAACATGATCTGATATAATCATCAATATCTTGGGTTAGTTCTGTGGTTTTGAATGATTCATTCTGAGACTTCCCTGATGGTTCAGTTGTTAAGACTGGCTTCCAATGCAGGGCGTGTGAAGATCCCACATGCCTCATGGCCAAAAAAACCAAAACATAAAACAGAAGCAATACTGTAACAAATTCAACAAAGACTTTAAAAAAGTCCACATCAAAAAAAAAAAGAGAGACATTGAGAAAGCAGATTGGCGGTTGCCAATTGGTGGGGGCTGGAGGGTGGGCAGAATGGGTGAAGCTGGTCAAAAGGTACCAGTATCCAGTCATAAAATGAATACATTCTGGGGATAATGTACAGCAAGGCGACAGCAGTTCACAACACTGTACAGTCCATTTGAAAATTGCTCGGAGAGTAGATCTTAAAAGTTCTCACCACAAGAAAAAAAGCATTACAACCATGTGTGGTGATGGGTGGATGTTAACTAAACTTGTTGTGGTGATAATTTCCCAACATATGCAAATAGCAGATTGTTATGTTGTACACCTGCAACTAATGTAATGTTCATGTCAATTATATTTCAATAGTTTTAAAAAAGAAAAAATCAAGTTATACACCCTGTGTGTTAGTCACTCAGTCGTGTCTGACTCTTTTGCAACCCCGTGGACTGTAGCCCACTAGGCTCCTCTGTCCATAGGATTCTCCAGACAAGAATACTGCAGTGGGTTGCCATTTCCTTCTCCAATATATACACCTTAAATAAATACCATTTTTATTTGTAAAAACAAAATGACAAATGTTAAAAAAATAAGAAAATAAAAACAAAGTAGAATAAGACAATTGCACAAAACCAAAGGAGGGAAAGTTCCACCCATCTGAGAGCCGCAGGAATGGTGTCGTGGAGGACAGGGCGCACGGGGTGGGCCCTGGAGGAGAGGAAGGACAGAACAGAGGGACGGGAGCGGACACTGCTGACAGCAGGCAGCAGGGCAGGTCCGCGGAGGAAGCATCAGGCATTTTTCAGAGAATGCTTAGTGGGATTAAATGAAACCTGAAAACATAGATATAGAATCTTTGAGACCAGCCTGGGAAAGCCTACACTTGTTACACGTCGGTGAACAGTTTTTAGCAAGGGCACAGTATTATTAGAAATAGCAGCACCTACTCTTTTTTCTTTTTTGGCTGTGCATGCAGTTTGCAGGATCTTAGTTCCCCGATCAAGGATTGAACCCAGGCCATTGCGGTGAAAGTGCTGATTCCTAACCACTGGACCGCCAGGGAACTCCCAGAATATGCATAATTCTTATATTTTTCAGCTTCACAATTATTCACAATTCACAATTATTCAATGTTAATATACAGCCCTGTGAATTTTCACGAACTGAACATGCCCGTGGAACCAGCAACCAGATGAAAAACTAGAACATGAGCTTCACTCCAGAGGCCAGGCACTCTGTCGCCAGAGGGAGGCACTCTTCTGCTTGGTTTGCCTCATTTTGAATGTTGTATACATGGAATTGTGTGACAGGCATGGGCTTTCCAGGTGGCCCTAGTGGTAAAGAACCTGCCTGCCAATGCAGGAGACGGAAGAGATTCAGGATTGATCCCTAGGTTGGGAAGATCCCCTGGAAGAGCAAAATGGCAACCCACTCCAGTATTCTTACCTGGAGAATCCCATGGACAGAGAAGCCTAGCAGGCTGCAGTCCATGGGGTCACGAAGAGTTGGACACGACTGAGGTGATGGACAGGGAGGCCTGGCGTGCTGCGATTCATGGGGTCGCAAAGAGTCGGACACGACTGCGCGACTGAACTGAACTGAACTGAAGTGATGCACCCATGCAGTAGGCACTCTGTTATATATAACTTCTTATGCTCAGCATTGTTTGTGAGATTCTTTTATATTTTACATGAGTCGTGAAACACTCATTCTTTTGGTAGTATATAGGTTACGCTGGGTGACTCACCACAGTTGATTTATTCATCCTATTCACTGATTTCAGATGTTGCTTTGAGCATTCTAGCTCATGCCCTTTAGTAGACATCTGTATACTATGTATCTGGGAGTGAAATTGTTGAGTGCAGAGTTCAGCTTTAGTGGATACTAAGAGGCTGCATTTTAAGGCAATTTATTTTATAAGAGGTCAAGTCAAAGTGATTAGAAAGGTGGGGGTGAGTCATCTGGCTTCTCTGATAACTCAGGTTGGAATGAATGAGTACCTCAATCGGAATCGAGGTTCTGGCAATTAAAAGGGTGGAAGAAATTTTCTAGGATATTTTTTTTTTTTGAGGAAGAGGGAAAAGGCATTTTAAGGTGATGCCTTTAGTGGGAAAAGGGAAGCCAGAAGAGCAGTAGACCTATGTGCGGAGGGCAGACAAGCCAGATTTGAACTGAGTTGAGGCCGGGCGAGTGCACCATGGCAAACAGAGTGGGAGTAGGAACTGGGGCTGTATGATGAGGATCTGGAATAGTTTTTCAGGAGCGCTGATCACTGACCGAAGCAGCTGGTGTAGATAAAATCATGGAAGAAAATAATGAAGAGAATGGCTGAGAGGGCGGTGAGGCCAAGGACTGAGGGTTTGGCCTCAGGAGTCCTTGGTGATCTTCCAGGGAACAGCGTCCAGAGAGCAGAGGGTTGGGGTGAAGGAAAAGCAGAGATGGCCCCGCAAAGACAGGGAGTGCTGAGCTCAGGGTCACTGAGAGGGCAGGACTCTGGGAGCGGAGATGTTTTTTTTAAGCAGAGGAACATTTTCCCCAAAGATACAAGAATTCAGTAAATCATGTCACTTATGATTTGTGATACTGGGGAAGCCCAGTAGCTCTAGTTCTTCAAACCCTGCTACCTCCAGGTGATTCTAAGCCATCTATTTAACAAGCTGCCCCTATCATTTTGCTAAAAAAAAAAAGAGAAGGAAAATGAAATGAAAAAAAAAAAGACAGCATTTTATTCAGGTCTTCTCATTTTTTAATTGGATTGGGGAGATTGCTGTTGCATTATCCGAGCTCTTTATAGATATTGGATATTAACCCCTCATCAGATAAATGGTTTGCAAGTATTTTCTCCTATTCAGTAGGTTGCTTTTTCATCTTGTCTCCTTTGCTGTGCAGAAGCTTTTTAGTTTGATATAGTCCCACTTGCTTATTCACAATTTTTTCTAATTTTCAGGCAATAACCTGTTAAAGGTCCTTCCTCCCCTAACCCTGAAAATAAGACACCTTGTACCCCGCCCTCACTGGGTTTTGCTCTGTGTTTTGAACCAGGAGGACATGAGCTGCGAGGAGAAGCTGTACTTCGGCCTGAATGAGTACAGTAAATCTCTGCAGTGGGGAATCACGAGCCCCCTTCTGAGATGTGACGAGACATTTGAAAAAATGGTGAACACGCTGTTGGAGAGGTAAATAAGGACCTTCAACCTTGTCTTTAGCTGTTCTTGTTTGTCTGAACACATCAAATGTCTTTTTTGTCAGAGTCACAGGGAGTTTTGGTGGCGCCCAGGCTATGCAAATGATACTCAAGAGCAGAATAAAAATAACCTTTCCTGAGATGACCTTTCACTCAGCTGGGTTTTCTGTCATCATCCAGGACCAGCAAAGGAATCCGGTGACCCCGAGTGGGAAGGAGAGCCACCTTCCATGCTCTGAATCATTTCCCAGGCACACAGAGATGATGCGGGCAGAGAGGGATTGGCTTCTTAGAAGCCGTTCCTCTGGGGTCTGGCCTCCCCCTCCCCACCGCGCACCCCACACTTTTCTCCTCTCTCTACCACAGGCAAGCACCCTCAGTAAAGAAATGAAACTTTACTATGAGCAACTTGAAGTGTAAACTGGAGAACACTAAAGAATAATCAGATTGTTTGAGCTCAGTTCCAAGTGGCCCTCCTCCAGTCCCCAACTTTGGGGTCAAGGATTATGACTCTGTCTCCTTTTTCTTCCTCAATTTCAGGCCAAACGCTGGAAGAGCAAAGGGATTTTCTGTTTTGTTTGTTCATTTTTTTTTCTCCCTCTCTGATCTTGAACTATAGACTCAAAAAAAGAGGCATAAGAATTTAACCTAATAGGGAATTTCACAGCAGTCCAGTGGTTAGGACCGCAATTCAATCTGTGGTCGGGGAACTGAGATCCCTCAAGCCAGGCACGGCCAAAAAAAAAAGAAAAGAATTTAACCTAGTAGAGGTTCCTCCCTGTCCTCCACTACAGTATTCTGTCTGATGTGGCAGTGATGGGGCAGTCAGGCACTATGTGATGAGGCACAGTCTCGTTTTTAGGAGCTCTATTTCTTAGCACTGTCTCTCATCAATCACAAACCATCTATTTAAAAGCTGCCCTATAAGGTTGCTAAGAAAGAGAAATAAAGATGATCAGGGAGAAATGTCCTACCCAGCAAGTTACTGGGCAGTGTCAGGAAAACGAACAGGCTTGCAGTGGGATTTTGTACTTTCGCAGCTGTTGGGTTTGAGAAGACTTAACAGACACTGTAATGTTAATCCCTTCCTGGCACCTGTGATCTGAGATTTCTAAAACCTCCCCATGAGTCTCCCCTCTAAGTGTTCCCCAGCCTCCTGTTATATCCACCAGCTTGGAACCTATCTTTTCTTCCAGTAACATCTTGGAGTTTTATAACTCGTATTTTAATGGACCTTCCCATCAGCTCCTATACAACTTTTGTAATTCTTACAAAAACTATGATTACAGTTGAATTACAAACAAAAAAAAAAAATTGGGAAAACTATTCACTTCTAAGTTCATAGCTCTCAGTGTAAAATGTAAATGCCTGCATGTCAGATGGTAAAGAATCTGCTTGCAGTGCGGGAGACCTGAGTTCATTCCCTGGGTTGGGAAAATACCCTGGAAAAGGGATTGGCAATCCACTCCAGTATTGCTGCTGGAGAATTCCATGGACAGAGGATCCTGGTGGGCTACAGTCCATGGGGTCACAAAGAGTCAGACACAGTTGAGCAACTAACACTTTCATTTTTCACGTCAAAGTTACCCTTTGATCTAACTTTGGTGTTCTTACATGCCGCAGCAAAAAAAAAACAAAAAACAGTAAGCCTTAAACTTGGATCATCTGTGCTCACTTCCTCCAGCCCAGCTCCCCCAGGCTCATAATAGCTATGATTTATTGAACACTTGAATGGATTGGTTCAGGAGGACCGATGGAACTAAAGGATTTCTTTACTTTTCCCCAGTCTACTAAATCTTTACCACTTGAGAAGACATTGTCAAAACACTGAATAAAATCCACACTCTTGTCTCTGACTGATTGGATGATCTTAGGAAAGTAGCTAAATTTCTCCCAGCCCTTAAATCAGCATCCTTCCATGAGAAGGTGAGTCAGAACCCAGGGAATCAATCCATGGTCTTTTCCAGCTCTAAGTACTTCAAAACCACAGTAGTCATTTGCTGACCTGAACTGGTATTTGACCCTGGGCTTTCCTGTGCAAGGCTGGTAATGACTGTTTCACTTTAAATAGAATTATAAAGTGGAGCAAAGGTGAAATTCCCCTCTGGTCTACCCAGCTGCCGGCCTGTGCTACCAGCCGGCATCCAGGAAGAAAGTTCATAGACCCGCCATCCTTCTGCAGGCTCCACGCGAGGCCCAGCCAAGCTCCGGTCCAGGCCTTGCTTTCCCTCAGGCCTGCTTTCTTGACCAGCACCTCTTCGGGTCTGCAAGTGGGTTCTCTTTACCCATGTGTATTCCTTCTGTCTTCTGGCTGGGTCTTATGAGGAATAGCATGTAAATGAGAGGTTTATTTTCTGCCTGTTCTGTAATTGTAAAAAAAAAAAAAAAAACAGCCGAGTTGGTCCAGTGGAAGGTGGTGAGCGGGGAATGTTGGGGTGAGTCAAGGACACCTGCTATTTATTTCCTGGGGCTCCTTTCACCCAGGTGGATGGGAGACCACACCGCTGCTGCTGCTGCTGCTGCTGCTGCTAAGTCGCTTCAGTCGTGTCCTATTCTGTGCGACCCCAGAGACGGCAGCCCACCAGGCTCCCCCGTCCCTGGGATTCTCCAGGCAAGAACACTGAAGTGGGTTGCCATTTCCTTCTCCAGACCACACCACTAGGGGATGCTATTTCTCCAGCCGGCTCCAAGCTTCCTGCATTTTTATGAGATGATACTGTTATTGCCCTGACTCAAAGGACATGAGTTTGAGCAAATTCTGGGAGATGGTGAAGGACAGGAAAGCCTGATGTGCTGCAGTCCCTGGGGTCGGAAAGACTCGGACAGGACTTAGCAACTGAACAACAATAATTGTTATTGCTACAAGGAAGCTGACCTCAAATTAGCCATAATAATTACTCTTTTTACTCCTTATACTTCACAGACATTACATTAATGTATCAGTTTCCTCAACTGTAATTTTAAGTATCAGAGAAATAAGCCACCAAGCATTCTAACCCCAGGACAGCAGCAAGAGCTTAGAATCTAGGGATGATCCTTTACGACTCTGTGGATAGTTTGAGCGGACCAGTGCTTCTCAAGATACAATGTGGTACAAATCACCTGGGGACCTTGTCCAGGCTGTTTCTGATCAGTACACATTGGGTAGGAGGGTTTGGCATATCTAACAAGCTCCCAGTTGGTGATGCTGCTGGTTCAGAGACTACTCTGGGAGAAGCTAGGTTCCCTAGACTGTCCCTAAGCCTCTTGAACTCGAGGTACCTATCCCAGCAGGTGTTGTGAGCTCAGCTTTTCCTTTTAGTGATGTGGGCTCCAAGGTTATTCTTTTTTTTTGTAACTTTTTAATTTTGTATTGGGGTATAGCCGATTAACAATGTTGTGATAGTTTCAGGTGAACAAGGAAGGGACTGAGCCATACATATGCATGTATCCATTCTCCCCCAAACTCCCCTCCCATCCAGGCTGCCACATAACATTGGGCAGAGTTCCCTGTGCTCTACAGGAGGTCACTAAGTTCATTCTTTTTTAACAAATTTATTAATTTTTAATTGAAGGATAGTTGCTTTACAATATTACTTTGGTTTCTGCCATACATCAACATGAATCAGCCATAGGTATACATATGTCCGCTCCCTCTTGAGCCTCCCTCCCACCTCCCAGCCCATCCCACCCCTCTGGGTTGTTACCGAACCTCAGTGTGAGTTCCCGGAGTCATGCAGCAAATTTCCTCTGGCTGTTTTACAGTCGGTAGTGTATGTGCTTCCCTGCAACTCTCTCCATTCGGCCCAGCTTCTCTTTCCTCCCCCCGACCCATGTCCATAGTCTGTTCTCTGTGTCTGCATCTCCACTGCTGCCCTGCGAATAGGTTCATCAGCACCATCTTTCTAGGTTCCCTATATATGTGTTAATATCCGATATTTGTTTTTCTCTTTCTGACTTCACTCTGTTTGATAGGCTCTAGGTTCATCCACCTTATAAGAACTGACTCAAATCCAGGTCATTCTTGAGCTCAAGCCCACCACCCACGACTATCCCCTCCCCACCCTGCTGGGTCTCCATTCCTACCACACAGCCCTCACGATCCCAGGGCCCCACGCCCCCCATGCTAGTGCCCCTGTGTTCTGTTGAAGGTACCCCAGGCTGCACAGCATGGTGGTTCGCTGCTACCTCCTCATCCAGCAGTACTCGGAGGCTCTGATGGCTCTGACCACCGTGGCGTCCCTGCGCGACCACAGCACACCGGAGACCCTCAACATCATGGATGACCTCCTCAGCTGCCCGGGGAAGAACCGCAGCGGGCGCGGACACATGCTCATCCTCAGGGTGCCCTCCGTGCAGCTGGCGATGCTGGCCAAGGAGCGGCTCCAGGAGGTGCGCGACAAGCTGGGGCTCCAGTACCGCTTCGAGGTGGTCCTGGGGAACCCCGCCTCTGAACTCAGCGTGGCAGCCCACTTTGTGGCGCGACTAAAGGTTAGCAATGGACAGACCTTCGCTCCGTTTTCTAGGACCCCACCCCCCACCCCGTGCAGGCAGCTCAGAGGCCTGCAGTTTGCTAGAGTTTCGCACAAGTGTCACGCGATCTTCGTGACAACGTTAAGGCTAAGCTAACGGACGTGTCTGCCTTCCTAGTTTATTAACATTTGGTCTGGGTCCCCCGTGCTAGTGCATGCATGCAGTTGGTCTTCCATGCTCTCCGACTGCAGGTGCAAAAAAAAATGCGATGACCCAATTTCACCCCCTGTTTATTGACCTTGTTCAAGATTCATCTAGCCCACGGCCATCTGTTTTCTCAGAAAAAAAAAAAAAGGTAAGTTGTTCTCTCAGACCTCCGTGGGGGCACGCCTTTCAATGTCATCCATTCACTGAATCTTTTCTGTCCACTCAGAGTCGGTAAAGTATCCTGTTTTCTCTTCAGGGCTCACAGAGGACGATCGCCCACCCTCTTGCATGTGGATTCCCCAACAGTTTGCTGTTTCTTTGTACTTGCTTTGGCCCCAAGCGTGGGCTGGACTGAGACTCTTCCAAGCCTGTGCATGGCTAAGTCCCCACCCCTCTGCACGGGGAAGGCATTGCTTTTTCTGCACCCCTCCTGTCAGGTGTGGTGGGCGGGGGAGACTTCTTTGATCAACTAACCTGAGTCCCTACCTCATGCCCCGCTCAGATTTTTCTGAGGACTTTTCTCATCCAAGGTGTCCCAGCCCTTTGACAGCATTTAGTGAAATTCTGCACACAGATAGGTGAGGTACTGAGCAAGGTGTTCTGTGTCTGGGTTAGATCAACATGGTTTCTGAACCTTGCAGAAACTAAGTACTGAGCTAACCTGGATGAAGAAAAGCCTAGTTTGACACAAACTGTATAAAAAGAAAGCATGCAGTCTTAGAGGATTTACATTTCCATCAGGGCTGCAGTTTACCAACTGCAAAATGAGCGTTAGACTGTATGGTCTCAAGGGCTGTAATTTGAGGATTATTATTTCATATTCAGAGAGCATTTTGCAAATGTAAACCTTTGAATTGTGTTCTGCTACCTAACTCAAATAATCCAAAATGCAAACAAAATGTCTTGTATTAGCTTGATACACAGCTGGAACAAATAAATCTGTCTAAACACAGAAGCTCCTATATTTAGTGGAAGTTGTAACATTTACATTTCACATATGGATATATAGATATAATGTTCACAGTTCTGAATTAAAATCATAGACCACAATATAGCAGTATTCCTGGGATAAGTAAGGAATGAGTATCCTGAAACTCTTCTTACAACTTGTTGTTATGAGACAATTTGAATGATGCTAATGATGAGGAATCTGGAGACAGGGAGGTAATCAGCACTGCTCTGTGAGGTCTCACACACCTACTGCAGGGAGATGTTCTAAAAGGCTGTGAGGCAGCAAGGTCTTCTCTGGGTCTCTGTTGGCACTGACTGGGTATAGCTGCTTAGAGCGTCTTAGGTTGTTTGTTCAGATACTTACTGCTGCTGCTAAGTCACTTCAGTTGTGTCCGACTCTGTGCGACCCTATAGAGGGCAGCCCACCAGGGCCCCCTGTCCCTGGGATTCTCCAGGCAAGAACACTGGAGTGGGTTGCCATTTCCTTCTCCAATGCATGATAGTAAAAAGTGAAAGTGAAGTCGCTCAGTCGTGTCTGACTCTTAGCGACCCCATGGACTGCAGCCCACCAGGCTCCTCCATCCATGGAATTTTCCAGGCAAGCATACTGGAGTGGGGGTGCCATTGCCTTCTCCGAGACACTTACTGCTGCTACTGCTACTGCTGCTAAGTCACTTCAGTCGTGTCCGACTCTTTGCGACCCCATAGATGACAGCCCACCAGGCTCCTCTGTCCCTGGGATTCTCCAGGCAAGAATACTGGAGTGCGTTGCCATTTCCTTTTGTAAATCAGCAGTCTTCAGTAATTTGCCCCCATGGGCCATAGTTTGAAAACCAGTCAATAATGGAGGTTGTTACCTGGCTGCAAGCACATCAGAATCACCTGCAGGGCTTCCAGGGGCTGCTAGGGGTGTGCCATGAAGAGATCTCAAGTAATTACTTCTCAAGCTGCTGCTGCTAAGTCACTTCAGTCTTGTCCGACTCTGTGTGACCCCATAGACAGAAGCCCACCAGGCTCCCCCGTCCCAGGGATTCTCCAGGCAAGAACACTGGAGTGGGTTGCCATTTCCTTCTCCAATGTGTCTCAACCAGTTACACTTCAATTCACATGAGTAGTGGCCAAGCACCAGCTACATGGAAGAGATTTCCAGGGACTTCCCTGGTGGTCCAGTGGTTAAGACTCTGCCCTGTAATGCAGGAGTGCAGGTTTGATTCTCTTGGAACTAAGATCCCACATGTGTGAGGGATGGCTTAAAAAAAAAGAAAGAGAGTTTCCATATGTTCAAAATCCCTCAATCACATCGATCCATCCTTTTTATATTCCACCTTTTTTATTTTAAAAAATATTTTTATTTATTTATTTGTCTGTACCAGGGCTTTGTTTCCGCACACAGGATCTTTAGTTGGCAGCATGTGGAATCTAGTTCCCTGACCAGGGATCAAACCCAGGCCCCCTGCATTGAAAGGTAGAATCTTAACCACTGGACCACCATGGAAGTCCCTATTTTCCACTGGTGTGGAAGTGATAATTTGAAACTTTCGCATCCTTAGTAAGACTTGCCACTTGCCAGGTGGTCTCTGTTTCACCTGCTAATTTCTAAATTATTAATACCAACTTCCTTTACCACTGACGAAACAGCACCAGTATGCCTTTTGTCTCTAGCCTTGGGTAATATCCAGGGCCTCTTTTTCCATTAGGGGGCCTTATTTTTGTGCTTATCCTTTAGGTATTGTGGTTAACTTCTAAGTGCTAATAAGTACTTTGGAATGATATAAGTTTATATCTAAATAAGTTAGTTTGTCCAGAAGGCCTGTGAAGCTTTCATTAGATTTCCTTGACCTTGAACCCCATATGAGCCCCTAAGTCAATGCTCTCTCAGTCTTTTGGGTTGTCTTAACCACTTCTGTAGGAAAAGCACCCTGAGGGCAGGATAGACCCATAGAAGAACGGCAGCCATCCATCATCATAAGTAACAATGCAACAGGAAAACATTATATAGTGGGTTTGACTTGCTCTGATTGGTCAAGAGTAAAAGTGGAATCTGTTTAATCATTTTTTGAAAGTAATTCTCCTTATAAAACATGACATCTGTTCTTCCATCATTATAACCCAACTTCATTCTTGCTAGAACCATGAAATATATTTGGGGAGACCCCAGAGTCAGGGATCTCATAAGTCCAACGAGAAGATTTATGAGTAAAATGATTCTTATTTGTGGAATTATTTGTTTTGATTTAGGTAATGTTCTAGTTCCCTTTGACATGAAAATATATGGAAAACTGAGTTGGGAGTGGGGAGAAACTTTCTGCTAATGTCTTAATGTTTTTGACAGATTGACTTTCTAAGACATAGAAGGTCTCTCAAACTTATAAATAGTTCTGTAGATCCACTGAATTCTCCTTGGCATAAAAATATATGACAAAAGATTGAGGTTTGGGGGCTCTTCCAGTTTTACAAATTCTATGCATTTTACTTGAAGTAATTGTGGGTATATTTATTTCCAAGACTGGCTTTTATAGACATCAACAAACGAGTAACCAAACTCTGTTATATTATATCATATCTTGCCTGATATATTTCTTTTTATCCCATGTTGGTTTTAGCAAAGGAAACACCAGTCTATTTTAAAATAACTTGCATCTCTTAATACCCCACTTCTTAGTCCTTGTTCCCAAAAACATTATCAGAAATGTCAGTTGATTTCTTGTAATAATTTCTGCTAGAAAGCTGATATAAAGCACCATTAGATGATAGTAGAAATCACCTTATCCACTTAAGAGATGGTTTATTTTCTTTCTCCTCTAAAATAGAAAAAAAGTCTGTAAGATCTTTTCACTTTCGAGCATCCTTCAAGTTGAGATTTTCTTCCTCTTGATAAATTCCTGTATTTCCATTTATTAAAGATATACATATGTGTGTATATGTATATTTCAGTTAATGGATAGAGGTGATTATATATAAGTTTTGCTGTGATTATTTTATTAGTCCTTTACAACAAAAATGGTCTTTTTCAATCAATCAATCAATCCCCAGAGTCTTTCCATTATACAAAGAAAGTGTTATACTTAAGAGAACTGAGTCAGGTAGTTTAAGTAGGGTTTCTGTAAGGTTTGCACCATTGGTGGGATATTTCACATTGTATATTTCTTTGATGTGCATGGCTAATACATGATATATTCATTAAGATCTTCTGTTTCACCTTATTGAGATAAAATGAAAGGCCACATTCTTCTAGAGTACTTGGTGTATTCTTTTCAGTAGCAGTTAAAATATATGTACACATACAAACATACCTATTGGAAGTCACTTGGAAGCACAGATGTGTGTAAAATCTGACTGTAGAAACAAAAAAAGGTGGAAACTCAATGAGGGATTTTAATTTTATTGTATGGGTCCCCTTCTACAGACCTGGAGAGGAAATGAAGCGGAAGAGTGGGTCCCTCGGACGTACCAGGATCTAGAAGGTCTGCCTTGTATTGTGATATTAACTGGTAAAGATCCTCTTGGAGAAACCTTTCCCAGGTACGATGATAATCATTAATTCTCATTTTCCATTGGTTGCTTGGCTGAACTGATGGTTAAAACTTAGCTGATGCTCACCCACTTCCTTCACTTGGCAAGTGAGAAGCCAATTGTTTTACTTGGGGATATAAGAAATTTAACCTTCTTGGATCCTTTCAACTTTCCAGAGATTGCCTAGCAATTTGGGGAATGAGAGAGAAGCCCCGGAAGAGAAGTGTTTATGCACGAAAGCTGGGCAGCCAGAGAGGCTTCTCCCAGAGAGGGAGGAGAAGCATTGCCCCCAATGAGGAGCTTTTTGGATGAAGTGTTTCTGTTAGGCTGTTGTTCCCTCAAGGATCTGGGGCCTGTGGGTTGAAAGGCAATAGTAAGAATAGTCATTGTTATTGTTTAGTTGCTCAGTTGTGTCCAGCTCTTTGGGGCCCTGATGGACTGTAGCCCACCAGGCTCCTCTGTCCATGGGATTCTCCAGGCAAGAATACAGGAGTGGGCTGCCATTCCCTTCTCCAGGGAATCTTTCCAACCCAGGGATCAAACCCAGGTCTCCTGTATTGCAGGCAGGTTCTTTACCGTCTGAGCCATCAGGGAAGCCCATTGGGTATTGCTCTAAACACATTGCCTATGCCATGTCATTCATTCTTTGCAATAACTGTCAGCTGGCCACTGTTACTCTATTCTATATGTGGAGAAAGTGAAGTGACTATCCTGAGGCCCTAACAGCTAGGAGGCGGCAGCACTGAGGTTTACATCAAGGATTACCTGGCACCAGAGCTCACCATTTTGACCTCTCTCAGCCACACGTAAATGCTGCATGCCTCACCAAAGACACCATTACTTTGTGCAGGTCTCTAAAGTACTGTGACCTCCGGTTAATTGATTCGAGCTACTTAACCCGCACTGCCTTGGAGCAGGAGATGGGGCTGGCCTGCTGCTACGTGTCCAAAGAGGTGATCCGGGGGCCCACTGCCGCCCTGGACCTCAGCGGCAAGGAGCAAGAGCGAACCGCGGCCAGCGAGAATGACACTGAGGAGCTGCTGATCGACCTGGAGAGACCCCAGAGTAACAGCAGCGCCGTCACGGGAACTTCAGGTCAGTACTTTCTCTCTCCAGGGGTTGGGGCAGGAGAGAGAAAGGGGTAGAAGTAGGGAAGACAGAGGCACCTGCTGACTCCCATCCAGCTTTCAGAGCAGCGGTGGCTGACCTGGGCATCCCCTCCAGACCTCAGTCCTGGGGAGACATAGTTGACAAACGTGAGTCATGAGCAGCCACAAGATATTTGCCTGGGAAGCACTTAATGAAGAGCTTGCTAATAGGCTAAATGCATGCGTGCATGCTGCATGCTAACTCACTTCAGTCACGTCCAACTCTTTGTGACCCTATGGACTGTAACCTGCCAGGTTCCTCTGTCCAGGGGATTCTCCAGGTAAGAATACTGGAGTGGGTGGCCATTTCCTGCTCCAGGAGATCTTCCTGACCAGTAGGCTAAATACAATAAGTAAATTTCATGAACCCTTACTAACACCACGTCTCCTAGTCTCTGCACCCTGATCATCTCATTGATATTACGCATCTGATATTTGCACAAAGGCCTTCTTTTCCTTCCAGACCCTGAAGTGGTTTGTCCTAATTGGCCTAGTACCTGGCACTGAGTGTGTGTTTGTTTGAATGAAGGAATGAGTGACTTTCCCCCCAAGCACTGAAATGGCAAGTGTTTATATACAATACGGAAGGCTACTCTGGGGCCACTGGTTGATTGGGAAGATCCAGCCTAAAGCCTACCAACCACCCTCTTATGTTACTGTGTGGCTGATGGCAGTGCCTGGCATGAATTATCTTCTGCTAAATAGTATTAAGCAAATGCAGCATTATTTCCAGGGCTTCCCAGGTGGCGCTAGTGGTAAAGAACCTGCCTGCCAATGCAGGAGACATAAGAGACATCAGTTCAATCCCTGGGTAGGGAAGATCCCCTAGAGGAGGGCATGACAACCCACTCCAGTATTCTTGCCTGGAGAATCTCATGGACAGAGGATGCTGGTGGGCTATGGTCCGTTGGGTCGCAAAGAGTTGGACACGACTGAAGCAACTTACCCCGCACACACAGCATTATTTCCATTTTTTTTTTCTGATTGTGAAAGTTATAATAGAGTTTAATATAGAAAACTTGGAGAATGTAATGAAGTATACAGAAGAGATGAAAAATGAAAATCCCACAACAGAGGGACCCACCATTCACGTTCCTTCTGCCCTGTGTTTCCCTTCTCTTACCTCATGACACTGACACACACACGTGCGCACACACACACACACACTGCTTCTGAATGGAAGAGGCAGGTTATCTGTGCCTGGAAGAGCATGAGGACTGTCTTACCGAGGTCTGCTTCAGTCATGGGTCAGGACTGTACTCCCTACCCTCTAATGACAGTCTCCCCAGTTCAGACTGGTAGACCAGTTCAGAATAAAGGAAGGAGTCTGGGAGGATGGTAAAGGGTAACAGAAGGGAGGGGAAGAGCACACCTAGAAGCTTTTCCACATCAGCCAGCATCAGTGAGGAGAGGAGGAAGGTGGAGTGGGGTGGGGTGATTAGAGTCCACTTCCTTCCTGGGCTCCTTAATCAGCCCCCTCCCTCCCCTTCGCATGGAGAGCTGCCCCGCAGACTCTAGATTCTGGCCTTGCTCTCATCAACTCTGCTGTCTGGAGTTCCCCCTCCCCAATTTTGGAGGACCCAGATGCTGCCCTCCTACACCACCCTACCCACCACCCCACTAGCCTCCAGCTGACTTTCAGGGTTCTCAGAGGGTGCTCATCGCCCAAGGCATGCAGGCCAGAAGACTCAAGGGCCTTGAAGAAAGACCTCAAAGGCAGAAGAAAACCCTCAGGCAGAAGTCAGCTGAGCAGCGGTGATGCGGTCACAAGCCTCTGGTTACTGGCCCTTCACCTAGGAGCTCCCAAGGTTGGGATTTGCCCGCATGCCTGGGAGGCACCAGTCTGAGCAGAAAGAGTCTTGTAATGCGATTCTGGTTTGTCTTCAAACCACTTAGTCGCTCAGTAGTGTCTGACTCTGACCCCATGGACTGTAGCCCTCCAGGCTCCTCTGTCCGTGGGATTCTCCAGGCAAGAATACTGGAGTGGGTTGCCACGCTCTTCTCCAGGGGATCTTCTCAACCCAGGGATGGAACCCAGGTCTCCTACATTGCAGGCGGATTCTTTACTGTCTGAGCCACCAGGGGAGGGTGAGGGTGGGGGACGTTTGCGGTGAACTGGTTGCAGGTGAGCAGATCTCCGGCCCTGGGGGGAGGGAGGGAGGCGGTTACGCCCCGGCTTCCCACGCCGGTCGGTCCGGGCATCTGTGGAAGGGGCTGCACCCTGGGGAGCTTGTCCACAGCCAGGAGGGTGGGGCCTGGGACCCCAGAAGGAGACGAGTGCCACTGGACAGGACTTGGGTGTGGAGCGTGTGTTGGTCAGGGCTCTGGAGTGATTCGGATGGCTTATCCAAAAGACGTAATCAGAGGAGAGTTTAATAACCCGCGATGTACAAAGACGCGGGCAGGGTGGAGAGAAGGAGCAGGAGGCGGCGGGTGGTCGGTCCCAGGGCGCCGCGACTACCAGCGGCCTGAAGACGCGGGCAGGGTCGGACGTGGGTCCAGGTTTCTCCTGGCCGCCCGGAGGAAACCGGGAATGAATGGCCGTTTCCGAGCCCACCCAGCAGCCAGGGCGGGGGACAGGGGGCGCGAAGCGGGCGGCGGGGCGCCAGGGGCCGCGGGGCGGCCCGAAGCCCGAGCGCCGCCTGGACCCCCGGGCCTTCCCCCGGGGCAGGGGCGGCGGTGACAGCGCGGCGGGTGGGTCCTCTTTCAGGCTCCATCATGGAGAACGGGGTCAGCTCGTCCAGCACCGCCGACAAGTCCCAGAAGCCGCCCCCGACGCCCAGCTTCCGGAGCCCGGCCCCCAGCGCGGGGCTGGACGAGGGGCTCTCGGCCGGCCCGGCGGGACCCGGGGAGCCCCTGAAGCAGGAGTGCGACTCGCTGGGGCCCCCGCTGGCCAGCAGCACCACCGCCAAGCCGTCGCCGTCGTCCTCGGGGCCCGGGGCGCTGCCGTGGCCCGGGCCGCCGGGCCGCGCCGGCCGGCCGCCCCAGCCCGCGCTGCCCCCGGTGGTCATCCTGTCCAAGGCGGCCTACAGCCTTCTGGGCGCGCGGCGGGGCGGCAAGCTGCCGGCGGCCGCGGCCCTGCTGCCGCACCCCGACGTGGCCTGGGCCAGCCCGCTGCGCCCGCCGCCGCCCGCGCACGCCGGCCCCGAGGAGCAGTCGCTTTACTACCGCCGCTGGACGGCCGCGCGGCCGCACCACGCCGACCACGGCAACCCGCCCGACCCCGCCTCCGGCGCGCGGGCCTGCCACCCGCGCCGGCTCCTGCTGAGCGGGCCCCCCCAGGTAGGGGCCGGCGTGCGCGGGAGGGCCCGGGGTGGGGCCTGGGGTTGCGGGGTCGGGGGTAGGGCGCGGGGGCAGGGGGCTCGGGTTGCGGGGTCGGGAGCCACGGGGTCTGGGGTTGGGGTGTCTCGGGTCGGGGGGCGTCGAGGCCCCACTCAGAGATGGAAGGAGTCGTTGGAGAGCCCAGTTGTGATGTCTCTTTTCTCTTTTCCTCCCCCTCTCCCCCTACAATTCAACACCCGCCCCAGGTGGGGAAGACGGGCTCCTACCTGCAGTTTCTGAGGCTCCTCTTCCGCATGCTCATCCGGCTCTTGGAAGTGGACGTGTACGACGAGGCCGAGATCAACACCGGTGAGCGCCGGGCGTGGCGGTGCGGGCTATTAACCACCGCATCTCGGGGCTGTCCGCGGCCTCCGGGGGGTTAGTGCAGCGTTATTGAGAAGTTAGAGGCCAGGAGCCAGCAAAGAGTTGTAAGATGCAGTGGCCGTTTAGGTCGGGTGTGACTTCCTCTCCTTTGAACCCCGATCCTCACTGTGTCCCCCGAGTCGCTGGGCACAGAGGCATCTTATAAAGCCCGTCAGGTGGGTTCACTGCTCAGATGGTGACACTGCTCAGGTTTAAAATTAGTAGACTGCGGTGTTCTATGCCTTCAGGGTCCAGGGCACGTTTTATACTCCATCAGGGTCATCTTATGTTTTGCCTGCTGGCTTCGAGTGAAGGTATGTGGATTACTACCCAAAGGAAAACTTCCTTGAGCAGGACAGAACCCTGGCACCATCAACAGCCTCTTGGGACTGGCAGAAGGATGGAGGGGCTGGTGCTTTCCAGGTCATCCCCAGCCTGCACCTCCTGCCCCCCTTCTTGGCCTTGCCACCCTGCTGTCACTCGTGAGGGAGGCGGTTCCCCTCTGCAGCCTGTCCAGCAGGGCAGGAGTGTGGGCATAAGCAGGGGTCAGCCAGCATTAGCCCTGCAGCCAGGGGAGGGTGGCTTCGCCTCAGAGGGACTGCGGTGCTGGAGGAGACGGGGAGTGGCGGGCAGGAGCAGTCATGGGTAGACGTTCTTCCCAAGCCCCTGAAAGATGAAGCCAGAGAAGAAAAAGGCCTTGCATTGTCCATCACATTAGCCCTTGGAGACCTCCTTGCTTTTCCTAAATAGTTGGACCTGTCCTGTGACCAGCCCAAGGGATAGATTAGTTCAGAGCCAGACTAGGTAAAATCAGCCATGTTTAATCATCTTCCTATGGCTTTTGATTCAGCTTCCATCCTCCACAGTTGACATGCGTGATTCCAGACAAACACACACAGTCCTGTCTTCCCGTCCACATCTTGTCTGTGTGCCTGGCTGAGCTGAGCAGACCCCAGGCCACCACAGAAGGGACTGAAAGACCCCGGGGGCTGCCCAGAGCAGGCGGGGCTACAGTGCAAAGGCAGAGCCAAGCTGCCCAGGAGTGAGGGGCTGTCATCCCATTGACTCCCACCTCCCAGGCTTCTCGGAAGAAGGATGCCTTTGATTTTCATCTCAGGTTTCAGCCAAACCTGGCCTTTGTGATGAGCAGCACTGTTTGGCTTTATTCCTTCACCCTCATTTTAGTGCTGGTGAATGCAGTGGTGCATTGGAGAGGCATGGGGATGTGTTTTTATTAAACGAGAATAAGCTCTAACTTTTAAATAAAATGTGCGTTTTTAAATTAAATTTAAATCTTGAAAAGGTCCAGGATGTAAAATTAAACAGTGTTGTGCTTAAAAGGTAATAGCTGTACTTCTAGCTTTTAGGCTTTTGGCGGAGGGGAGTTTTTTCTTTGTTTCTCCTTTTGAGGGTTTCCTCAATGGCTCAGATGGTGAAGAATCTGCCATAATAAGGTTTAAAAAATCTAGATATAATGAGACACGGGTTCGATCCCTGCGTTGGGAAGATCCCCTGGCAAAGGGAATAGCAAGCAACTCACTCGAGTATTCTTGCCTGGAGAATTCCATGGACAGAGGAGCTTGGCAGGCTACAGTCCTTGGGGTTGCAGAGTTGAACACAACTGAGCAACTAACACACACACACACTCCCTTTACACTGTCTTAAGCTGATCTTATAGTTTTTATTATTAATAACAAATATCACCTATTGGACACACACCATGTGCCTGCCACGGTGTTAGCACTTTCAATATGCCATATGGACTTCTTAAAACAATCAGGGAACCCTAAGAAATGAAGGTGCCTGAAGATCGGCGGGGGCAGTGGCCTGGACTCAAACCCAAGGCCCCAGGCTCTCAACCTGGTTTGCATGTCGGAAGCACTGAAGGAACTTTAAATACAAGTGCCTAAGTAAGGAAGGTGGTTCTAGGCTGTGTGGCCTGAGCACAGGGGGTTTTACAAGCTCCAGTGGATTCTAATAAGCAACAGACACTGTGAATCTTGCTCAGTGAGCCCCTGAAATCCTTTCAGCTGTCAGCATCTTAAAACCCCTGACTAAATCTCTTGTGATAGGATTCAGATCATCCAAAGTTAAATAAGATTTTAAGGACATTTGGGGGTCGGGCGTGGGAGACTAGTGGATCTCTTAGACTTGGGAGTTTCTGGGCTGGGTGTGTAGAGGCTAATGGGGACCAGTGAGGGCCAGCATCCCTCCCAGCAGGTCTGAAGGACACTCTGCACCCCTCTACCCTGGACTCGGGAGCTCTTCTCAGAAGAAGACATACCTGGGCGGTATGTTTCCCTGACACTTGGGTGAGAGGGAGGGAGGGCGGCCAGTCGGTCTGATCGGGCTGCTCTGTGCACTTTCCTTCTTGGCCTAGATCACAGTGAAAGCAGTGAAGTGAGCCAGTCAGAGGGCGAACCCTGGCCTGACATCGAGAGCTTCAGTAAGATGCCCTTTGACGTCAGTGTGCATGACCCCAAGTACAGTTCGATGAGCCTGGTGTATACTGAGAAGCTGGCAGGGGTCAAGCAAGGTCAGTGCACGTGGAGCCTGAAGGCCGAGGGTTCACCTAAATGAGGGCAGGAAACCTGGGGCAGTTTACTCCTTGAGAGCAGCTTAAGTCATCCTCCTCTGCACGTCTCGTTTTATTCACATGAATGTCACCTTTTGGGCTTCCTGGGTGGCTCAGTGGTAAAGAATCCACCTGCCAATGTAGAAGACGTGGGTTTGATCCCTGGGCCAACAAGATCCCCCTGGAGGCGGGCATGGCATCCCACTCTAGTATTCCTCCCTGGAGAATCCCATGGACAGAGGAGCCTGGTGGGCTACAGTCTGTGGGTTTGCAAAAGTTGGACGTGACTTAGCGACTAAACAACAGCAAGGTCACCTTGTAGTTTTCAGAGCTGCCTCTCGGGGCATAAACTGCAGAATCCTAGGAAAAGCCCTTCTGGGGGTGGGGGACTTTTGGCCCAGGCGTAGGGGCTTCACACATAGCATGGGAAGGCGTTTTGTCTCTTTTTACACAGAAGCGATAAAGGAAGCCAAAGCTGAGGAGCCCCGGAAACGAGAAACCACGTCCATGATGCTGACCAAGTATGCAGCCTACAACACCTTCCACCACTGTGAACAGTGCCACCAGTACATGGACTTCACCTCCGCCTCCCAGGTGCAGCCCCGTACTCCTGCCCGTCACCAGCGCGGGTTCCGTGTGTGCGGGGGGGAATGCCCCAGTGTCAAGCCCTGGACAGAGGACGGCTTGTTTGGGCTTTAAAAAATATTTTAGTTGTGTCGGGTCTTAGTTGCCACATGCAGGATCTGTTCATTGCTGTGAACAGACTCTGACGTTGCCGTGCTTGGGCTCCAGAGAGCA
Source organism: Moschus berezovskii (assembly GCF_049115385.1). NCBI lineage: Eukaryota > Metazoa > Chordata > Mammalia > Artiodactyla > Moschidae > Moschus > Moschus berezovskii. The sequence continues at coordinate 3,421,712 of NC_142487.1, read as the reverse complement.
CAGGCTTTAGTAGTTGCAGCCCGTGGGCTTTATAGCTGCCCCGAGGGATGTGGGGTCTTAGTTCCCCAACCAGGAATCGAACCCACGTCCCCTGCATGGCAAGGCGGATTCTTAACTACTGGGTCACCAGGGAACTTCCAAGGATAGCTTATTTATGAGATGGAGCCACTCATTTGTGAGCAGAATGCATGCAGCAGTTGATAAAATGACTTTGGGTTTATTGGGATTATAGGCAGGGGAGTTGGGCAGGGGAGAGAAAGAAACTGAATTTGTGTCTTAAGTCACTTCATCGAATGGTTACATGTGTTTAGATTAGAAAGTAACTGGTATGTCTGTGATTCTGAAAAAGCTGGATATTACAGTATGTTTGACAGAGGGTCTCTTCCCCTCCTTCGGGTTGTTGATGAAGATGGTGTTATTATCTACAAGTCCATAGGGTGTGCCCTGTGAGCTGTGATCTGCAGAGACCCAGTCTCACTCTAACTCCAGCGTGGGTGGTTTTGACCACTAGGCATACGGAGGAGTCAACGTGTGCTTTTTTATTTGGAGAGCACTGAGAGGTAGAACACAGAAGGTGAGCAAATACCCCGTACCACTGAGCTTCTCGTTGGCCAGAGCATCTTTAAGCATAGAAGATGGGAAAGGCAGCCAGTGATGGTTGTATCGAGCACCTACGTGGGGGCTGAGCTCCATGTTGCTTCCCCACTTTATCTTCTTGACCTTTAGTGCTTGGCCCTGAACATCTGGAACAACTCTTCCTTTCTATAGGATGTGCTGGGTGGACGCCCCACTTCCTCCCCAGACTTGCTTCTACGCTTGAGGATCAGGTCCTCTCCATTTTCCCCCAGGGAACGCAGAAGGATGTACTGGTCTTTCTGCTCTTCTGATAGAAGTTACCTTTCATACCCTAAATGTTTTCCTGTGTCATTGAAAACTTTCAGTGGACTGTTTGAAATCAGCTCACAATGCTTTATGGAATATAGATGATACAAGCCCCTGATCTATAAATCACTAGAAAATTCATTTTTTAGACAGTATATTAAAAACCTTCTATTTAGTTTCTGCGTGATTACAGTACTGCCTGATACTTGTGAAGCAGAAGGAAGGAGATCTTAAGGGGAATATTACAATGTTATTTTTCTATGAAATGTAATATTTAGGTTGAACCTCTTGGGAAGGATACCTGGATTCTTCTCATGCCTGCTGACTAGTGATGCTCTCTTTTCATTAGGCCAAATATTGTCTGCACTGTACCTTTATATAATTATTCACTGAGGTGGGTTATGAGAAAATGTGTGAGCTTTCCAGCAACTTAAAAAAGAGGTTAGATTTGTATGTGGCTTGGATGAGTCAAAGGTCTCTTCTGGAAGCCAGAGTTCTAGGGTAAGTGACCATTCAGACATCTTCAGCTTCCAATGTAGCCAGGAAAGATGGGCCCACAGGGGTGTTTTAATGATGTCAGTCTTAATAGTTTATTTAGGAAAAATATCATTTGACCTGACCCACTCAGAAGAGGATCCCTCGGTCAGGAAGATCCCCTGGAGGAGGGCATGGCGACCCACTCCAGTATTCTTGCCTGGAGAATGCTATGGGCTGAGTAGCCTGGTGGGCTACAGTCCAAAGGGTCGCAGAGCTGGAGATGACTGAAGCAACTTAGCACACATGCATGCACAGAGAAGCATTTTCCCCCGTAACTGGGCATCTTTGGGAGTGTTTGGATAGCAAGACCTCCCAGAGGTATACTGGACTTCTGCAGGGCTGAGCAGTAGTTGTTCTAAGAAGGTGAGAAATTGTAGTTTTCAGCAGCAGTCACTGCGCCACCCTCAGAGAGGCTGTTTGGGGTGAGAAGCTTGGATCTCGTGTCAGCCACTAAAAGATGAAGTGTTTGCCTCTTCTGACACTGCACACAGCCAGGTCTGGCGAGAGGTAGAAGTCCAGGGTAGCTGGCCTCTATCAATAACCATCTTGAGACGAGCAGCCTGGAAGCTTGCCAACTGTGAGCTTACACGCCCTCCCTTTGTTCTTTGCAAACGCAGATGTCCGACTCCACCCTCCACGCCTTCACGTTCTCATCCTCCATGCTGGGAGAAGAGGTGCAGCTCTACTTCATCATTCCCAAATCCAAAGAGAGTCACTTTGTCTTCAGCAAGCAGGGCAAGCACCTGGAGAGCATGCGGCTGCCCCTGGTCTCAGACAAGGTGGGTGATAGCGCCTGGATGCATGGATGGATGGCCTCAGGTACTAGAGCCAGTTTTATAAACATCTAGTATCTAAGGGTTCTAATTTCTCTTTTTGGCCTCTGGTCCTTTTTTTTTTTCTTTCAGCAGAATTTGAATGTGGTCAAGAGCCCTATTTTCACCCCCTCCAGTGGTCGCCATGAGCACGGACTTCTAAACCTCTTTCACGCCATGGAGGGCATCAGCCACTTGCACCTGCTGGTGGTCAAAGAGTATGAGATGCCACTCTACCGCAAATACTGGCCCAACCACATCATGCTGGTGCTTCCTGGCATGTTCAATAACGCAGGCGTGGGTAAGGGGGCACGCGGGATGCCGGGCAAGGGCTGGGAAGAGAAATACCAAGCTCCATTCCTCAGGCTTCCAGAGGGTCCCATGACCCTGGAAAGTGTCTTGTTCTGTGGACCAAAGGACTTTTGACTCTTTTAAAAATATTATTTATTCTGGGCTGGCTCTTCGTTGCTGCAGACTTTTCTCTAGTTGTGGTGAGCTGTGGCTGCTCTCTCATTGAGGAGCATGGGCTCTAGGGCATGTAGACTTCAGTGGTTGCGGCACGTGGGCTCAGTAGTTGTGGCTCCCAGCCTCAAGAGCACAGGCTCAGTAGTTGCGGCACATGGGTTAGTTGCTTTTCAGCAGGTGGGATCTTCCCCAACAGGGATCAAACCCGTGTCTCTTGTGTTGGCAGGTAGACTCTTCAGCACTGAGCCACTAGCGAAGCCCTTGATTCCTCTTTAAATGAGTTTTCATTTCTCTTTATCTGCACTCTTGCAGAATTTTTTAACTTCTGAGGACTAACATCCAAAGAAGTCACTGATAGCGCCCTGGGAGGGCCTGGGACTCTGGCCAGCACAGGCTGCAGGTGTTGCTCGCTACCAGCCGGCAGCAGGGACCGCACAGAGAGGAGGGCGGTCAGAGGAGGAGGGGGGTTGGTGGTTCAGACCCAGGTCTGGGGGATCGCTGGGGGTCATCGCTGATCTTAAAGGTACACAGCAAGTTCTCGGGGGTTCTGTACAGCTGGGGACTGGAAGCACCATCACTGCCGATGGCAGTCATCTTAAACGTGTCTGGAAGTCTTTCCTGCTTTTCCCCTCGGGGTTTAAGGTCAGTGGGCTGATTTCTCAAGGGGACACCTGGCTGTTGAGTGTACTGACAGAGCGGGAGGAGGAACAAGAGAGGTCCAGGGCTCCTTCGTTTACCCCTGAAGGCAGGAGACCTCCAACTGGATCCAGTGTCCTAGAGCTCTGCTGTCTGCCCACTCCCTGCATCTCACTCACTTCCCATCGGCTTCAGTGGGAATTTCGAGGCAGAGCTTCAGGAGGGCTGAGGATCAAGAGCTTTAGAGCCCCACTGGAGTGAAGGCAGAAAAGGCCAGAGTAGTGCCCCGGATCCACGTGGGCCTTCTCTCCAGGGCTGTCTCTCCTTTCCCCTTTCCTTCTTAAGACTCTTCCTTTCTTGCTGTCCATTTCATTCCTTTTCATTTCCTTAAGCTTTAGCCTTAATATCGATTAAAATATTTTCCAAACAGGTTTATATTTTTAATGTAATTTTATTTCCCATCACTTAACATCAGATGACTTAAGACTTTCACATATTTCTGGTCCTTTATCCTCCCCCAAAACACTGATCCCCACACTTAACTAAAATCTTTCTCTATATGTACATGACCCTCACACCTTTCCGTGCCTAAATAACCTTTAAGAGAAAATATTTCCGCATCCCAGATTTGAGTGAATTTGTTTACTGCCAGTTTTGCCATTTTTGTAATCATCTGGGGAGAGAAACCAGCATATATGCAAATGAAGCGGCTTTTTTTTTTAATTGATAACACAAAATTTAGCCATTAAGTGTACAGTTCAGCATTCATCAGTACATTCACATTGTTGTGCAACCAGTCTCAGAACTCTTGACCATCTTGCAGAACTGACTCGGTAACATCAAAGGTCAACTCCCCATGATTATTGGCATTCACCCACTAATGAACCCTTGGTCTGCTCCTCACCTTCCGACTATTGTGAATAATGCTGCTGTGGACATGAACACAAATCTCAAAACCCTGCTTTCCGTTCTTATGGGTATATACCCCAAAGTAGAATTGCTTAATCACATAGTAATTCCACTTTTAAAGTTTTAGGAATTGACATACTGTTTTTCATAACGGCTTGTACATTCTTACCAACAATGTAAAATGGTTCGTTTTAATGTATCTTCACTAACACTTGTGTTTTCTGGGAATCTTTGCTGTCATTGTTAGTAGCCAACCTAATGGGTGTATGATGGTATCTTGTGATTTACGTTTTCCTAATGATTAGTGATGTTGATCATATTTTCATTTGCTTACTGGCCATTTGTGTATCTTCTTTAGAGAATCTATTTTTCAGTAAGGTTTTTGTTGTTGACTTGTAGTTCTTTGTATATTCTAGATTTTCACCCCTTATCAGATAAGGCTTGTAACTATTTTCTCCTGTAGGAGAATGTGTTCTTTGCACAGTTTTAAATTTTTATGTAGTCCAATTCATTTTTTCTCTTGTTGCCTATGCTTTTAGTGTCATAGCCAACAAATCAACAAACTATTGCCAAAACCAGCATCATTAAGCTTTTTGCCATGTTTTCTTCTAAGAGTTTTATAAAAGCTCTTTGGTCCATTTTGATTTCTTTATACAGCATAAGGTGAGGGTCCAGCTTCATTTTTTTGCATTTGAATGGTCTTAGCACTCCAGTACTCTTGCCTAGAAAATCCCATGGACGGAGGAGCCTGGTGGGCTGCAGTCCGTGGGGTCGCTATGAGTCAGACATGATTGAGCGACTTCACTTTCACACATTGGAGAAGGAAATGGCAACCCACTCCAGTGTTCTTGCCTGGAGAATCCCAGGGACGGGGGAGCCTGGTGGGCTGCCGTCTCGGGGGTCACACAGAGTCGGACACGACTGAAGTGATTTAGTAGTAGTAGTAGTAGCACGACTGTCAAAAATCATTTGACCGTATACGCAAGGGTGCTTCTGGGCTCTGTATTCTTACTCCATTGGTCTATGTCTCTCTCTGTACTACTGTGACAACTGTTTTGATTACTCTAGTTTTGTAATCAGTCAAGTGTGAGACCTCCAGCTTTGCTCTTCTTTTTTGAAGATTGTTTTGGTGATTCAGAGTCCTTTGATGTTCCATGTGAATTTAAAAGTGAATTTTTCTATTTCTAACAAAACTCTGATATTTTGATAGGGCTTGTATTTGTGGATTGCTTTGTGGGATGTGTTAATACTATTGCACCTTCCAGTCCATGAACACGTCTTTCCACTTATTTGGAAACACTTTCAGCAGTGTTTTGTACTTTTTAGTGTACTGGTCTTTAGCCTCCTTGGTTGACTATGTATTCCAAGTATTCTTTGTGATGAAAATGAAGCACTTCTTAATTTCCCTTTGTCATTATATAGAAACACAGCTAATTTGTCTTGTGTCTACACCTCTGCTGAATTTATTCTAACGTGTATATTTAAGGTTTTCTACACATAAGGTCATGTCTGCAGATAATTTTACTTCTTGCCAACTTGGGTGACTTTTGTGTGTGTGTGTGTAACTTCTCTGGCTAGGATTTTCAGTACTATGTTAAATAGAAGTGTCTTATTCTTGATTTTAAAGGAAAAGCTTTCAGTTTTTCACCACTGAGTATGTTAGCTGTGGGCTTTTTCATATATGGCCCTTATAATGCAAAGTATTACACACAGTGCTCTTGAAAGGGATCAGTAGAGTTCCCTAAACCCAGCATTACCCTCCATCTACTCAAACGGGTTTCCTGGTTCCTCCAGACTTAATTGGTTTTTTTTTTAAGCTTCTTTATTTCTGTGTTTTGTTTCATTTGAGAGTCTGTGTTAGTCGCTCAGTCGTGTCTGACTTTTTGTGACCCCCATGGACTGTAGCCCACCGGGCTACTCTGTCCACGGGATTTTTCAAGAATAATGGAGTGGAAAAAAAAAAAAAACATTGGAGTGGGGATAACTTCTCCAGGGGATCTTCCCGACCCAGGAATTGAACCCGAGTCTCTTGCATTGCAGGGAAATACTTTACCACCTGAGCCACTCGGGAAACCTCATTTTAGGGTGGCCCACTCATAAAACCTGGCTGATTCCTGATGGTCATCATCTTAATTGCTCACACTGAGTACTCACTTACCATGTGCAGCACTGTTCTGAGCACCATACAACAGTCCCATGAAGTAGACATTATCATCGCCTCCTTACAGGTGGGGAGGCCTAGGCACAGGGGTTACCTGTTCACCATCTCACAGCTATAAAATAGTAGAATTGGAATTCAAACCTAAGAGCTTGGCTCTAGTCTTCTCCCTTATTCACTATATCATATCCCTCTTACACACCAGGGAAAGGACACCAGTTTTGAGTCTTCTTTAGGGACCTGCAGCAGGGGACATTTTAGTTTAAGTGGCATACCCATAGTGCAGCCCTGGCTGCTGCTGAGACTGGGGAGCCTCTTATCCTGGCTCTAAAGAACCAGCAGGAAGTATTTCCTCTATGAGGCACCCTTTGTCCTGGCAGGAAAAGTGGACTCTAGCAGCTCTCCTTAAAGTGCAATTCATCAATCACCTGTGAAAAGGTCTCTGGCCCCTCATCAGACACCACTAGTGTGAGCCTCTGGTGCTGGGCTCCAAGAATCTGCATTTTAAACAGCTTCCTAGATGAGTCTTGCCTGCACTGATGTGTGGGAATCACTGCCCTGAATGTCTGGTCAACCCCCATGTGTACAGTCACCAGTGAACACGCATACGTATGGAGAGTGTGTGAACTGTCTGTGGGGCCTCCGCCAAGCCCGAGAGGGGAACGTCCGAGCCCTTTCTGTGTTGCCTTTCAGGTGCTGCCAGGTTCCTCATTAAGGAGCTGTCATATCACAACCTGGAGCTGGAGAGAAACCGCCTGGAAGAGCTGGGAGTTAAACGCCAGTGTGTCTGGCCTTTCATCGTCGTGATGGATGACTCGTGTGTCCTGTGGAACATTCACAGTGTTCAGGAGCAGACCAGGTAGGGGCGGTTCTGTGCAGTTCCAGGAAAGTGACATGTGCCACCGAGCAGGTCCTCTCCTTGGCCATCATGGCACAGGAAAGTGAACGAGGGACACAGCTTCCCAGAGCAGAGCCACCATCCAAGACCACTTATAGAACCCTCAGGTTCTGTGGTAGCCTAGGAATTTTTTAATCTAGACACTCAGTATGCCATTAAATTCCTGGACTGTTTGTGTTATCGCAGCTTTGGTCTGCTGTAAGAGTCTGTAGAAAGACACAGTGGCTTATGTAGAAAAACCACTGGCTTCTGAATTGGAACGGTTTTTAGCCCCAGCTCTGCTTCCTAACTGTGTGGATGAAGAGAAAAAGTTATTCCATCTCTGTCTCAATTCCATCCCCTATAAAATTATGGCTGGAGCAAAACCCGTGGCTCTCCTCAAGTGGTGAGGGGATCCATGAGGGTGATGAAATGCTAAACCTGGAGATGTCCTGTGCAGTAAATGAGCCCAGATGTTCACAGCCCGTGAAACACTGTGCCACATGGTCTCAAGGCCCTTCCAGCTCAGACGTTCTGATCCTGTGCCCTCATTTCCCTGGTGGATTTGAAGCCAGTCCTTTATTATACCGTAATTACCAGGACTGGGAAGAGTACCTGTGTGCTTCTAAACTCTGGCTACCTCTTTGGTAACTCCCTGTTCGTTACTCACCTTGAAAATGGGCCAATTTCCTTCTCTGCCTTTAAGGGGTCAGCCTCACCCCAGGGGGCTGCCCTGGTGGCTCGGTGATAGAGAGCCTGCCTGCCAATGCAGGAGGTGCAGGTTTGATCCCTGGGTCGTGAAAATCCCCTGGAGAAGGAAATGACAACCCACTCCAGTATTCGCGCCTGGAAAATTACAGGACAGGGGAGCCTGGCAGGCTCCAGTCCATGCGGAAGCAAAGAGTCGGACACACGCACCCCTAGAAGGGGGTGACACACTCACCTCACAACGACGCTCACCCCTAGAAGGCCGCTTCTCTAAATCAGCAGTGACAGGCAGCATGAAAATCGTGCTTGACATCCCTGTCCACTCCAGACTAAGAGAAAGTCAACCAGCTAGTTGTGTCCTTTACAGATATTAATACCGTACAGTAGTGTCAGCTCTTCGCAAGTGACCATGTCTTCAGTGATACTGAGTGATCTCTTATGTAAACGAACTCTGCATTTCGTAGCCAGCCCATGGAAACAGGAGTTTCCAGTAAGAATGTGTCCTTGAAGAGTGTCTTGCAGCACATGGAGGCGACACCAAAAATCGTGCACTATGCGATCCTGGGCATCCAGAAGTGGAGCAGCAGGCTGACTTCTCGGAGCCTCAAGGTCCCATTCTCTAGGTGCCACGTGCACGACTTTATCCTCCTCAACATAGACCTGACTCAGAACGTGCAGTACGACTTCAACAGGTAAGGTGGGCTCCTGGATGCGCACCATCCTGCCGGTTACTGACTCTTTCTGCCCAGCCCCAGCCTCTGTAACGTGTTTATTCCCGTCTCTGAGAAACCAAGACTCTGTTTATATGGACAGAGAATGGGGGATCATGAGCCCCCAAGTGCCCCTTCATCAGTTCAAACTGACCCAGACTGAGTCACGAGTGCGGCGATGTGCAATGCTTAGGAAACATATTTTGGCCATCTTATTATCCCACAAGAACTGAAACAGGGACCACATTGTTTCATCAGTGGAAATCAGTGTGTGGACCCATAAACCTATTCACGATTAACCTTTCACTCGCCCTCAGAACTCGAAAGGTAGTCACTTCCTGAGACGTTAGCAAGACCCTGAGATCTGGATTCTGTAGGGAAAAGCCAGCTAGCCCTGGCCTTGCCTCTTGAACTATGCACATGTCCCAGAAAATCTGAAATGGCCAAGGAAGAATGTCAGAGACCGTCAAGTCCCTCTTATGTCAACCCCCGAGCTGCAGCTCTTAGAATATTCTATAGCGATTTCACTTCTGTTTTAAATTTGGCAGATGCTTCATCCTGTTTGCAGCCAGGATGTTAACACTGGGAGCAGCTCTGCACTCTTGTCCCATGAGAGTATAGAGTATGTGGTCCTGCTGCAGTTCAGAGGTGCCTAAGGAAGGTGCTGGGCCAGTCACCTCACTGCCCCCTTCCTGAATGACTGTAGTGCCCCCATCAGGGCATTACAGCACAAGCCAGTGTCCACAGAGCCAGCTCCGTGTGGGGGAAAGGCCGGCTCTGTGTGAGGTGGCCCACCTAACATCTGCCACAGATGTTGTCTCTGTAAGTAGCGCAGCTGAGAGGTGACAGGCAGTCAAGGGAACCTACCGTTGTGGTTCTAATTTAGGTATTTCTGTGAAGATGTTGACTTTAACCTGAGAACAAACAGTAGTGGACTGCTCATCTGCCGCTTTAACAACTTCAGTCTCATGAAGAAACATGTGCAAGTTGGCGGGCAGAGGGACTTTATCATTAAACCAAAGATCATGGTAAGTTGGCAAGCTTGATTCTCCTGCTGAAAACAGGATGATCTCTCAATGTCTGTTTTCTGGTACCGGCATTAAGTACGTGCCCCTTGACTGGAAAGTGCAGTAACACAAGGGAGGCCACTCTTAATGTCAGACCTGGAGCCTTGTGTCCCTCACTGAGCACTCATCTAGAGCCAAACCTAAGTTTTGAAAATTCAACAGAATTACCTTTCTTTAGATTTAAGGCTTAACTCCATCAAAACTTTTGTTTCCAATGTGTTCTATAAACTGGCTGCCAGTTAACATTTTTTACATTCTTTATGTAACAGGGGAGAGAAATGTAAATCAAATTTCTTGCTTGCATGGTCCTTTGCCAGTTTTAAAGTAAGGCAGATCAAAACCTGTTAAGGGTTAATTCTATGGGCCTACCCTTTTCCGTTTAAAAGATTTGCTGGTAGCTAATCACTTATAGGGCTTTCCAGGTGGCACAGCAGTAAAGACTCTGCCGGCAATGCAGGAGACACGGGTTTGATCCCTCGGTTGGGAAGATCCCTTGGAAAAGGAAATGGCAACCCACTCCAGTATTCTTGCCTGGGAAATCCCATGGACAGAGAAGCCTGGCAGGCTACAGTCCATGGAGTTGGAAAAGATGGACTCGACTGGGCATGCACAATCATTTACAGCATGTGGACTATCCAGTGGATCTTAAAAGACCTCCTTGCTTTTTTTTCTGGTGCTGACAGGATGGGATTTAACCCACCCACATCCAGGAGTGCTGTAAAAAGGTTTCTGTTGGTCCTTACAATGTACATGCTAAATGCACAAACTTTCAAAGAAGCCTTCTTTAACATTTGCTTGGGCCCTTGCTGTGTATAAATTACATTAAATCCAATGGGAAGAATTTCAGAACCCAAGGATGACAGACGATGCCGCTACCTTTCCTGCGGGCTGTCAGGATTCAGGCATGCTCTCCTTGCGGGAGTCACACAATGCCTGCGGCAACATTTCCCATCACTCCCTTGGCTCTGATTCCAGGTGTCAGAGAGCATGGCGCCTATCCTGCCCCTACAGTACGTCTGTGCTCCCGACACTGAGCACACCCTTCTGGCAGCCCCTGCACAGTTCCTCCTGGAGAAGTTCCTGCAGCACGCCTCCTACAAACTCTTCCCCAAAGCTATCCGAAACTTTCGGAGCCCCGTGCTGGCCATCGACTGCTACCTTAACATTGGACCAGAGGTAAGCGGAGAGGGGCCGGGGCTATCAGGTAGAGGGGCTTGTTCCGCATCTGGGAGTTTCTCTCATAACTACCCTGTATTATGAGAAATAAGAGAAGCTTTAGGTAGGTTAAAACTTGACACACAAAGGGAGTACAAAGCGCAGATAAGCAGCCCCCTTAAGTTCTCCGTTACCTGACCCTGAGGTGGACAACTAGAAAGGAAGGCACGAATCATTCAGCTGATGATGCAGAGGTTTTAGCTGCTTTTGAAATGCTAGCGTGCTCTGTGCTTAATGGTTGCAGGTGGCCGTGTGCTACATCAGCTCCAGACCCCACTCCAGCAACGTCCACTGTGAAGGGGTGTGCTTCGGCGGACTCCTCTTGTACCTCTGTGACTCTTTTGTAGGTGCTGATCTTCTTAAGAAATTTAAGTTTCTCAAAGGTAAATCAAATTCAGTATCTTGCTTGTGAGTGCTGTTAGTTCCCACTGGACAAAATGCAGAGGTGAAAATTATAAAAGAGCATTTTAACAATCATTTTGCCAATAATTGAATACCTTCCTTTGAAACTGGGGCACTGACTTTTTTCAAACAAGGGAGTTAGGCTAAATGCGGATAAATGTAGCCAGGTTTAAAGATGTCGCCACTATTTTACATAGGAATGATGCAATGCAGATGTTTCTCATATAAATCTAATTTCGATAAAAATTAGTGAGTTACGGCTCTGGAGTAGAAGCCAAAGTTGCTTCAACAGGTATGTAGCATACAGAGGTTTGCTTAAGAACAAACCGCAGATTAAGCATCACAAATAACCTTGATAAGGTGACTCCTGAGGTTGGTGAAAAAAGGTTCAGTATGTTGTGTACAGCGTGCCATTTTTATGAGAACAGGAGAAACTGTATTTACTTATATGTGTGTGTATAAAGCACATCTGGAGCTGTGTGTGGGGGGGAACAGGAGGAAGCATCTTGGGGGCATCTGGCAATATCTGGAGACATTTCATGTTGTCACAGGGTGGGTGGCTGCTGGCAGAGTGGGAAGAAGCCAAGGACACTGCTAAACATACTGCAAGAACAAGACAGCCCCCCAATAGTGATGTGGCCCCCAGTGCCAAGGTTGAGAACCCCTGATCTAGCGGGACTCACAGAACCTTACAGTGTGGGTTTTAATGCTGGTTACCACAACAGAAGGGCTTCCCTAGTGGCTCAGCGGTAACGAATCCGCCTGCAATGCAGGAGACCTGGGCTCAGTCCCTAGATCGGGAATATCCCCTGGAGAAGTGAATGGCAGTCCACTCCAGTATTCTTGCCTGGAGAATTCCATGGACAGAGGAGCCTGGTGGGTTAAAGTCCATAGGGTTGCAGAGTTAGACACAACTGAGCAACTGACACACACACACAACACCCAGAAGGGGTGGGGTGTGGTTGGGAGGGCTTTCACTTTACACTCTTTCAAACTTTGACATTTGTAAGTTTCTTTATTCAAAGTAAATAATCAAATGAACAGTCCTGATAGGTTGGTTCTCAAAAGTGTTCGCTTAGGGGATATAATCAGAGGGAGGTAAGAAAGGTTCTTTAAGTCCTTTCAACCCCTGAGCCTAAGACACATCCCTGCTTTCTCCTGAAGGTGCTACCCTGTGTGTCATCTGCCAAGATAGAAGCTCCTTGCGCCAAACAATCGTCCGCTTGGAGCTGGAGGACGAGTGGCAGTTCCGCCTCCGGGACGAGTTCCAGACCGCCAACAGCAGTGACGACAAGCCACTCTACTTTCTCACCGGACGTCACGTATGACCTTTTGAAGAGACCAAAACTAGCAGAGGGATGCCTAGATGGGGTGGGGCAGAAATAATTATTGGGGATTTTATTTTTTCCTTTAAAGTACAATCACTGTGGAGCAAAGTGCAACATGTATTTGTCTGTTCTCCAAAGAAATCCCCCACCCCCAAATCTGACCCAGATCTCTGGGGGGCATCACTTTCCTTCACTTCCAGTTTCAGGACCTTAAATTCAGGTTAACTCCACCCGAAGTAGTTATGCAATTAACTCAAGATGTGGTCTGCCCACGGGAGCCTGAGGAGGAAATACTGTGGAGAAATCGTGTGGACGCTGCGTTGTTTTTTTCTACTATGCTCTGTCAGGGGGAAAACTGACTCTTGGCGTTAGCGAGCCTGAATGTGTTACGTGAGACTCACGCCACTGGTGTGGAATTAATTGAAGATTAACATTTGAGGCCTGAGCCCTCAGTTTCTCTTCAGATCTGTACTTTGGTACAGTATTACTCAGGGGTCTGAAATGATAGAATGTAGAAGATATTTGTATTTAAAAAAAAAAGTAGCCTTGTCTTTCTCTGTGCAGTGTTAGTTTATGATTTATAATCTTGTATGTATTGAAACTTTTGGCAAAATTTCCACAGGAGTTGAAAGTTTACTATTTAAACTGAACAAACACGTTAGTAAATGCAGAGCAGGCGTTGTGTGTATTTATGCAGTTTCTCCTGGCTTAACTTCTTTTGCTTTATCCATTCTTTAAAAATGTTTCCAGTCTCTTAAGCACATCATGCCTGTGAGAATATGAACAGTGATTAATCTTGTACAAGGAAAACCTGATTCAAAAGTTGAGCCAATTAAGAAGGTTTCAGCAGTCACCCCACACCCACTCCATTGGGTTGGAATTAAGCAGTTGGCACCAGCAAAGCTAAATGTCAGGCAGGCTAAGCTTCTGTGTGGAGTGGAACTAGTTTGTTTCCTTTCAAAGACTCAAGCAGAGTTTCCTTTCAAAGATACGTTGAATTAGCTGCCTTATACTGACAGTACCACAGAAACTGCTGAAAGGGGAAACAGAGCCATAGAGAAAGAGCGGCTGCTTTACTTAATCAGTGAGTGGGAGTGTGTGTGTGAGTGTGTGTGTATGTCGTAAAGAAGAATTCCATTTAAGTCTTTTTGACTCAAAAATCAGCAGGGGATCTTTGTTCAGTATCAATAGTAGGAGGCATAAGTTTATACAGACTTTTACCACATATTTTAATCAAAAACGGATTTCTAGAAAATGTTCTAGAACATACTGTTTTTTTGGAAGTTGATTCTTCCAAATTACTTCAATTCTCACTGATGGCTTGACATCTTTCTTATTAGTCCATATATCACTTTCACTTTATCTCCACTTTACACAGCCATTTTTACTTGAATAGATATCTTGTTTATGGCCTGAAACTACGGAGAGGGGCCTGCCAAGCCTGCATTCACTCAGAACAAATAGTGTTATCTGACCAGCTTTACTAGTTTGATACGGAGTTTACAGAGATTGAAAAGATGGAATGTACTAATCTGAAAATGATTTCAGATCTCTTGGTTTCAATAGCTATTTTTGTTTTATATGTATCTTAAAATGAACAATTCCTTTTAAAAATTCCATTTTTAATTGATCTTTAAAGAGGACCTGCCTTATATATGCTTTAAAAATACTTGTTAATTTTAGTACAGCGGAACTTTTGGCAAAGAGGTACGTTCTGAAGCAGACTGATTTAGATATGAATGTATCTCACTTGTTTTGTTGAAAGGGCCTACTGCAGATGATATCAAGAAACCCACTGTTTGTGCAATATTCCAATATTTACTATATAGGGCAAATAAAATACTTGAAATAATCCTAAAACAGTTGTTCCTGGGGCAGATGGCCTCTCAGGGTTTCTTCTGGCTTTATGGCTTCAGTCTAAAGACAAAAAATTTAAGTAGTTATTTGAGCTGTGGAGACTCCGTATTTGTTAGGGCTACACTCTGAAAAAAATCAGATGATTATGATCTCTTAAATGCTGTTTAACTCTGTGGAAGAGAAATGCCAGAATAAAGCCAAAAGACCATCACCCTGATGATGGAGAATTTAAACTGACCTGCCTATTCTTTTCAGTGTCTGTCTTACTAAGGCTTAGATCTTTTAAAATCACCTTATCAGTATAATTCTTTAGAGAATGTCAGGTCATTCTCCTTTAAGGATAAAATTGCACAAGCACAGAACACCATGATTTGGTTAATACAACCCCTGGTGTGTTCCACTTCGAGCCTCGCCAGCCCTTAGAATATCATGGTGTGAATGTGTTCACTTGGCCTGCAGAATAACTGACCTATAGACCTGTTAAACCCTGCCATATGTGAGGGTTCACACAGGTTAATACTGAATGTAAACTTACAATGAGAATTGCTGTATTCAGTTTTTTGGGCTGTAATTTATGCAATTGCTTCTTGTGATTTTTAGAAAAGGAGGCACCTGTGTTACTTTATTACTGTAAAGTTTCTTAACCAAAATTTGGTGAATTTCACTAGTCAGTCTACCTCACATTTTGTTTATGATTCTAAATTGTCTTAAGTTGTGTTGACAGTACATTCTTGTCCTTTCATTTAATTTGGTGAATGTATTAAATTCTCCCCCACCTCCTAAAAAGAAAGTGTGTTTTCTTTACATTTTCTGGTATGTTCAAAAATGGAATGAGCTGGCTCTGACAATGTCCAAGAAAGGCCACAAGTCCACATGTCATAAGTTGGATAACTCTAAGATTCTACTATTCTGGCTTAACAGTGCAAGAAAGTGCTGAGTATTTGTGGACTGAAAATCTATAGCTTATCCAAAGAAGATACACACATATAAAGTATCTACACACCATGCCCACTTGCAGAATGCCACATAATTATGAATAACCGATCTAAAAATAATTAAAGAGATGTTAGAAATATCCATGGTACATCCCCAATATTTTATAGATGGCAACTATATTCATTTCCATGTCCCAAGAAGCAGACTTTGGGATGGCAGAATTGTGTAGTATAACCTAAGGTTCAGTTCAGTTCAGTTCAGTCGCTCAGTCGTGTCCGACTCTCCGCGACCCCATGAATCACAGCACCATTTTATTTCTAAATTCTAATTTCACCAACTTTGGAGAATTAACTTATTATTCCAGGGGGAAAAATGCCTTTCAGTTCTATTATATTGACAGTGCCAAAATAACAGCCTTTGATATAGAACTGTAAAAACATTCTTTAGGGTCAGAGGTCCCTGGCTGTTACCTCAGTAGGGGCAGTAACTATTTTAAGCATGCTGACAGATTCAGGAGCAAGTAGGAAACTGCCAGTGTCCCACTACATACTTCAACGGAGCTGCCTTAGAAAGACTAACAGCTGTGAAACTGACTGCTGTACCTTTGTATTCAACTACGAAGAGCTGAACAATATCCAGAGAACACACATTCCTCAGGCTTGTCTTCAGTCATGGCAACAAGCTCATAAGCTCCCTCTGGGTCTAACAGAATATGATAAAACAATAAAACCCTGGCTTCCCTGAAAAAAACAAAAGCAAAAAATCCTCACTAAAGATGCAGGAAGGACCTCTGGGACCAAGGAAACACTGTAAATTCCTACGTCTTAGCTGTCAAGTATTAAGCTGAGGAAAGAATCTATAGTTGGCCCTTCAACAACACAGGTTTGAACTTCACAGGTGTACTTATACACAATTGTTTAAAAAAAAAACATATATATATATATGGGACTGCAAGGAGATCCAACCAGTCCATTCTAAAGGAGATGAGTCCTGGGTGTTCATTGGAAGGACTGATGCTAAAGCTGAAATTCCAATTCTTTGGCCACCTCATGCGATGAGTTGACTCACTGGAAAAGATTCTGATGCTGGGAGGGATTGGGGGCAGGAGGAGACGGGGACGACAGAGAATGAGATGGCTGGATGGCATCACCGACTCAATGGACTTTGAGTGAACTCCGGGAGTTGGTGATGGACAGGGAGGCCCCATGGGGTCGTAGAGTCGGACATGACTGAGTGACTAAACACTACAGTACTACACAATCCCTAGTTGGCTGAATCTACAAAGTGCTACTATAAAGAGCCGACTGTAAAGTTATACCTGATTCCTGACTACGTGTGGGGTTAGCACCCCAACCCCCACGTTGTTCAAGTGTCAACTGTACTTCAGTGATTATGACAGCAAATGGAACAGGAATAGTTAGAAAAAGCAACAACAATTAAGTTTTCTTACCAATTCTTTGCTGTTGTTCTAAGACAGAATCTTCCCTTGATCTGCTAGAAAGCCCAGGAGCCATGAGAACAGGTAGAAGGCATATGTGTGTCTGCAGTTGCTACCCCAGAAATCAATTTAGCCACCTTAACCACCAGTGAACTACAGCCAGGAAGGAATGTGGCTGTGTTCCTACCAAGACAGCCATGCAAAGTAAGCGACAACTAAAATATCAGTGTATGTCTACTGTATTTACTGTCCTTATGATTTTAGTAGATATAGCAAGTCTACTCTTGCACATTATAAACTGATAAAATACTGACTTTTATAATGCTGACAAAATGAAATAAAACCACTGTATGTCCACGTAAACAAGAGCAACCGTATAGAATCGCAGGGTGTCTGTCTATACTGGTGGGCCCTATAATGTCAATATTCTAGACATTCAGCCCAACTATTCAAGGGTAGCTGAGAAAACATTCAGGCACCTTTATATAACTGGCAATTACAGAATCAGTCATTTCGACGTCTGTGACCGTCAGCGTTTACTCACTGTATCACTGGTGCCTCCGCAACTCCAGAGACCGTGGTTCTGTTCCTGTCGTCACTCTTCAGTCTTCAAAGGTGGTGTGACAATGGTGACGGTTCTTTTGAGTCTTGGTTTCTACCACTTTCTTCTGGTTCTTCCCTTGCATATGCATTCTCACAAGTTCTTCAACAGTCTCTTCTATCCTCTAATTTTATAAACCCCAGGGTGGAGATCGCCTCTAAATCTTCAAATAACTAAACAGTTCAGTTCAAACTTTTCCCAAACTCTAGGTCTACGTGTTCAGTTATATACACCAAATAGATATCTCCACTTGGAGATTCAGCAACCACCTTCAAACTGTGAGCAGAACCAAGCTCATCCTTCCCCACCCGATCTTCCCACCTAATTCTCCAGTATGCCCTTCTTGGCCAAAAATCCACCTACTCCACTACCTGAACCAAAATTACCCAGATTCTCCTGTCATGATCTTTCTCTAGTCAGTTATCAACTCCATCAATTCTTCAATTTTAACAAAGTTCATTTGTCTAATTTTCATCCACACATCATAGCTTTAGTTCAATTTGCAGTATCTTTCACAAAGACTGCAGCTGCTCCTATAAGCTCATCTAGATTCTAAATTCCTCACCTGTAAATTCTACCTATGTGGCTGTCATAATTAAATAATGCATCACTAGGGCTTCCCTGGTAGCTCAGCTGGTACAGGATTTGCCTGCAGCGCAGGAGATCCTGGTTCGATCCCTGGGCCAGAAGATCCCCTGGAGAAGGGATAGGCTACTCACTCCAGTATTCTTGGGCTTCCCTGGTGGCTCAGATGGTAAAGAATCTGCCTGCAATGTGGAAGACTTGGGTTCGATCCCTGGGCTGGAAGATCCCCTGGAGGAGGGCATGGCAACCCACTCCAGTATTCTTGCCTGGAGAATCCCAATGGACAGAGGAGCCTGGTGGGCTACAGTCCATGGGGTCGCAAAGAGTCAGATACAAATGAGTGATTAAGCATAGCACAAACACAACGTATGACACACGGCAAACACTCAAATGTTAAATATTATTAATAATTCTATTCTTGGAAAAATAGCTAGACTGTAAAATTTATTTGAGGGGCTGTGTCTTTAATATAAACACGAAAAGAAACAATCTTCCTAGTAATGGTAACCTTTAAACCAACCAATAAATACAGCCTGTCTACTTCCAAGTCCCTTTGAAACCCACCAAGTATGGCTCCCCAAAGAATCCTATTGCTTATATGGGATCTGGGCCTGTATTATGAGTTTAACAGTTACTAGAACATCTATGCTATACCTGAATTTTTCATCCTGTTTTTAAAAAATCATGGGTTCCCTGTCAGGCAAACATTGAGACCAGCAATGACTAGAAGAGTCTCAAGACCAAAGAGAAAAGCAGTGTCAAGAGTTGGACCATCATGATGAATGAGAAGAAATACCACCCTACTGACAGGTACAGAACCTTACACCCCTCGATTAATTTTAAAAGCACACATCTATGGGTGATAATGTGTGTGCATACATATACACATACAAACACACACCCCTGTCAATCTGAATTTAAAAGTCTTAATTTTTAGCTGCTTTGAATGTCAGTTCATAACATTCACCTATATTAACTCATAGTGTCGTTTCATTCTTGGGCCATGGCTCTTTATCTCTTTGAAAGACCAGAAAATTCCCAGGTTAGGATCTTGTCTTTTGGAGATGTCACCCATACAGATTCTGCAGCAAACTGGTGAAAACTACCTTTTCAAAAGCCACTGTTTTAATCTTATTTCAAGGTATCAAACCTAACAGACTTCCTGATAAAGCACAACAACCACATACCATTATCACATTTATCACTTAGAAAAAGCGCTCAAGTATTTTATTATTTTATTCTACATTATATACAAGTCATAAAAGGCCACAGCAGTTTTTCAACATATAAACCCTTTAAAAGTAGAGGGCACTATGAAGGATAGACAAGTATCAAAATGAAGTCCAATAACGAGGGCACAGACCCAGTGTAGCATTTCTGAGGAGTAACAAAGCAGATACCAATTCATACATATTTAGCTTGCAACTATTCCACAGGTTTTTATAAACCTCTTTGGGACTGTGAATAGCTAAAGTGTGCCAAATTGACGTTTATTTTAAAAAGTGAAACCAGAATGAAAAAATAAATAAACTAAAGGGCACCATTCTAACTCGAGTCATTCATAGTTCTCCAAGAAGGAAAGCTTCAGTTCTTTTCCACCTTCTGCTTCTTGATGGCAGCAAGAAGCAGAAAAAGAGAAATTGAAAAAAAAAAACCTCAGTATTTCAAATTCTCTCTTGCTAAAGGAGCTTTGCTTTTTTTGTGATGATTCCTTTAAAGTAGGTATCAGACCCTTTAAGAATTAGTTTTGATTCCTAAACACATAACATCACACCCTTCTTGAATAATAATACAATCTTTAAAACTATGACTGGTATCAGCAGATCAATATAAAAAAAAATACAGTACCAAGCTACACTGGTATATTGCCACAATTAAGAACTTCAAATTATACTTATCACTGAGACCATAGTCCTTGCATTAGTTTTCAGTCCACTATGAACAATTATCTGCTGCATGTAAACATGTCTAAATAACTATAGATAAAATACATCAATCATAAATTTCTGTAAAAGATAATAAAATATCTTCTTTAAAAAACAAAACAACAATAAGCAATTACTTCATTTTTTTTCCAATTTTACGAAAATGGAACAACCTTCTGGTTGTTGCCAGTCCTGAGTTCATTGTAATAAAAATGGCCCTAGTTCCTGGTTTAAGTCAACAACCAATCCATTCTCATCAGTAGATGTCTTCTGATACTGTAGGCATGAGTTTATTTTAGGTACTATTTTGTCCATTAATAAAATTATATACCAGAAACTGACCAGTGCCACAGTACTGTGTTGCAAATAGTTTTCCATCAGGAGTAGGGTCTGAGAAAGCAATTTCCTCTTTACTCAAGTATGAGCCATATATAAAGTTACTCCTGTTTAAAAAAAAAAAGGGGGGGGTGTGGAAGGTAAAAAAAAGGAAAATTATTTTTAGTCATTAAAAATGGAAAAAATCTGTCAAATAATGTTGTATATTCTAGAAACTTAAAAATAATTGTTTTGTAAAAGCAACAATGGTTATAGAAACATTTACCCAACACCTTTTCATAATAAAAATACTCTAACAACTCTGAATAGAAGAAACTGATAAAGAACATCAAAAGACATCAAAGTTAACAGTTAAAAAAAAGACTGAAAACTTCCTAAGAGATCAGGAACAGGGTAAGGCCACACTGCTCATACCTCTTCTATTATCAAGGACAATTAGACAAGCAAAAGAAATGAAAAGCAACCAGGTTGGAAAGGAAGAAGTAAAATTATCTTTTCACAGGTGACATGATCTTTTATATACAAAAATTATAAGGAATTCACAAAATAACAGATCTAATAAAACACGAGTTCAGCAAGTTTGCAAATTATAACATCAATATTAAAAAATTAATTTTATTTCTATGACCAATTCAAAATGAAATTTAGAAAACAACACTGAAATACATAGTAAATACTCAGTAATCTAAGTAAATACTTAGGATTAAATTTAACAAAGACATGCAAGACCTAAAAAATGAGAACCATAGAGCATTGTTGAAAGAAATTAAAGGAGACCTTAGTAAACAGAAAGACATCCCATGATTATGAATCAGATGACTTAATATTGCTAAAATGGCATTATTCCTCAAATTGATCTATAGTCAGTTTTTCTGCAAAAATTAATAAGCTGTTCCTAAAATTCATATGCAAATGCAAGAGACAACAAACGTTAATTTTTGGAATCTTCTCTATCCCTTTGATTAAAAATCAAGCAATATATATATATCTTTGTTTTGTATTTTCCAAGTCTCCTGTAAATGTGTTATCATACTTTCATACTTTAAAAAAAAGAAAAAAGGAATAAAATGAAGAAAAACTATTGACTCAGATTATTTACAAATATTATTCTTAAAAATTTTCCTAAAAGCTAAACTCCCAAGAAATTTCCCATACTTCTTACATACTGACAATCTTATGCAAATTTTAAATTAATAAAAATAAAGGTTATACATTTATGATGAACTCAATGTCAGTCTTTATATAAAACTCTGCTTAAATGCTAAACTATTGATAATGACTTGAAGGATTACATCCAAGTTACCTTAGGCATTCAATCATGCGAGAAGCGATTTTTTTCCGACGCATCATGCTGAACACCCATATGCGGCTGATCCCACAGATTGCAGGCTCTGGCAATGTTGAGCAGCACCAGGCTTTTTGCCTTTCAAATCTGACCTTTTCTTCTTCTGACCTGATAACTGGAAGTTTTTCTTCTATAACTCTGTAGCCCTATATGCAGCAAAATTAAGGGGAAATTCATAGGTGATTTTTTAAAATTGAAGTATAGTTGATTTACAATGTTGTGCTGCTCTCTGCTATACAGCAGAGTGAGTCCATTATACACATACAGACATTCTTGATGGGGAGGGGGGGCAGGGTGTTTAAAGTGAGACTATTATTAAGCAATTGTCTCATACTGACCTTTCGTGAGGTCATCACTACGTCCATCTGGCTTCTTAACAAACCATAGGCTAACCATACTTAGCCTTTTGCTCTCATTTTAGGAAATAAACAGACCTGGATCTACATTCTGTTGTAACTCACTTATTAGTTACGTGACCACGAGATGAAGTTACTTAATTTAGCTTTGGGTTCCTTGTCTACAAACTGGAACTCTCCACCATCTCTTTCAGAGACTTGCTGAGAGATTAAATAAGGAAATACAAAGCACCAGGCCATCACGGCTGGCACATAATAGGAAGTGAATGTTAATTTTCTCCACCTCCCACATTCTAGGACCAGCAAAAGTACATGTGGAGAACTCAGCAGTCACAACTGTTTCTGTGATAGCTGTCATAGGGTTTCACAGCTGTGCAGAACCGGGACTCAGGATGGCAGAGGAATCAAAAGTTTAGGAAGGTCCTTTCCCTACACTCCTATCTCTTAAAAATAAAAAAAGTACTTTGAAAAACATACATCTCTTCTGCCAATCTAGTGGTCAAAAAGGGACACCACTAGCCTTTCGACAGAATGAGGTACAAAAGTTAAAACAATTAGACAACACAACTGAGAGTTAACAAAGAATAAACAAGCAAGTATTGCACAGCTATGTTCTAACATAAACACTCCGACAAGTCATTTTTGGAATTAAAAAAAACACAAGGGTGCTGAGGTCCCTGGTAGTCTAGTGGTTAGGACTCAGTGCTTTCACTCCTATGGCCCAGATTCAATCCCGGGTCAGGGAACTGAGATCCCAGAAGCCACTCAGCAGGGCTAAAAAACCCCGCAACACAGGAGTTTATCAAAGAACATTCATTATAAACAACCAAACAAACAAACAAAAGAAAAAACACTGTAAGAAACAGTCAAAAAACAGAATAGATGTCTGCAATTTTTTTTTGAATGCTTAGTCATTTGCCAAACAAATTTAAGAATACTCTTTATAAAATTTGCAAATATCCTTGTCACTCTGTGCAAATCTGACTTCAAATATCTTTTTCCCCTCCTCTAATTAACTTCATTTGTTTCAATGATCAATTCTGTCCCACATAAAAAGTGATACTTCCTTCAAATGGGTACCTTACTATTAACCCTCCTCAGGAGCCATAAATCATGCTAGCTGGATTGAATTTAAGGGGGATGAGTTGCTAAGGACAATCCTTAAACACACAACAGTTATTCAATACACACAGAAAGCACTTTGACATACTGGTAAATCAAGCACAACATTGCTGATATCTTTTAAAAGTGCGACAATCAAGACTCAGAGACCTATCAAGTGGACAAATGATAAAGCAAAGAATAAATCTGGGGCAATGGAAAAAATAAAGCCACAAGATGTGCACTATGCAAAATTAATTCAATTACATGATGGCAAGCTTCTATGAGTTAGTCCTTTTATATAAAATTTATTATCTCCAAACTACTTTGTCAGCTATTTAAATCAAATTTGTGATTACAAATAGCAAAATTCATAAACTTACACAATTTCAGGTTGAATTTTTTTTCAGATTGAATTTTTATGTAGCTTAACATACAGACATTAATCACACATATTTGTTTCAACTCTGCACCTTATTAGAAAATTTTATAATGAAGCATATATACTTGCAGGCAACTATTAATATACTAAAAGATATCAACTAAACAAAAAGTCAAGTCCAATGCACACTGAATTCATGCGCAAGAACTCAGCTGAAAATAAGACAGAATTCATAGGTAGCAGCTACCTCAAGGTGAGCATGATTAGGAAGTCCAAAATCTTGTTTTCTTAAACTGGTCTAACTTGGGACCATCTTACAATATGAATATGCCAATTCTACTATAATTCTGCTATTTGTTTACATTTGGCTCTTAAATACAAACCAAGTCCTCATTAGAGCTCAACCAAAGAAGTGGTGACCTAATGCAGGGGTGGACAATTTTTCATGAAGGGCCAGGAAATAAGTATTTCAGGCTGTGTAGCATTACTGGCCTCGTGCAACTACTTAATCCAGTCTCTGGAGTGTGAAAGCAGCCACTGACAATATTTAAGCAAATCGACATAGCTATGTTACAATAAAATGTTGTAAAAAACAGGTCAGATTTTGCCTTCCGGACTATAATCTGGCAACCCTTGATTTATTTCAGTGCTGAAGGGGACTGAGACAGACATTTCATTAGTAGCCAACAAGGAAACTTCCTAAACAAAATTTAATAGTACTTCTGACTTGCAGAATTATATTTACTGACTTAAACGAATTCCCATGCAAGACAACTTCACTGTAGTAAAAAAATTATGCACAGGAGTTCTCGCATTCATACTCTTCCTTACACAGAATGTTAAAAAATTTACTAGCATGATGTTATTGCTATAACTCTTTAAACACCAAACTACATACGACCATTCTTTAAAAATCACTTACCCACTGGATATGTTCTGCAATTAGACAACCAACTACCTTTTTGTCATTAGAAATAAACAGAAGTGTTTTTGTTCTGGAATAGCACATGAGTGGAGCCTGCTGGAAACCTAAATCATTATCAACCATCTCTCTAATCTCGTCAACCTGCCAAATAAAGAAAAATTATTATTTTTTAAACAAAAGCATTTTATATATGTAAAAATATGCTATTTCAATAAATTGAGCATATTATTCCAAGCAGAACATCCTCCAAAGAGTGATTCTGAATGACTATCCTGATCACTAAATGTTTTTTAAGCTCTGTGGACCAATCTTCAAAAGGAAGAAAGAATGGAGAGTGATGTCAAGCCGAGCAGTCTGAGAACAAGAGTGAGAGCTCCTCTGATAGGTAAGGACAGGAAGGCGTCCCAGCTGAAGCATCACGGAATGGAAAACTGGAAAGAACTTCACTGGAACCTGAGCCAGGCAGGCCACACTGTTCTTCACAAACCTTCATTAGTACTCTCATCAGTGGAGTGGAAGTGAGCACAGAGAAAAGGCATAAATGTTTACTCCTTATCAAAAGTTTATAGGGCCAGATGTTATGCAAAGCACTTTATGAACATTATCTAATTTAAATCCAACACCTCTTACAGGCTGATAGTTTCTCACTTTGCATATGGAAGAAATAAAATTCAGAGGTTAAATAACTTTCCCATGTCAGATATGGGACACGGGGAACCGAAGAGCTGGGCTTTCCGGGATTTGAACCCATAATGCTATTAATATAGCATCAAACTGCTTCTACCACTTTACCTCCTAGAATTCTTGTCAAGGTCAAATACAATAAGCTCAAACTTTTGTAGGTACTCAAAGTCAAGATTTTTATAGGCACTCAAACATCTGTTCCTTTGCCAGTTTTAAAAAAAACTGCAAATATTCAGTCCAATAAACATTCATCTGTGACACTAAGTTTAAAATGCAAATGACACCTAAGGTGGTTAAGTATATACACTTCTGAATTGCAGAATACCATGTAACACATTCCTTATTCAGTGATGAAAACCCAAGTCCTCTTAATCCTAGAAAAATATCCCACAAAGCAACACCTGACTCAGTTCCTACAGGCAAATGACTCACAATTCTTTGGATTTTAATTTTTAACCTATTATGGGTTACTAACCAGTAACATACTGAACTACAGGTTACTAAGAACAAGGATATTAGAAATTTACTGTCAGAATAAAATGACATCTATTAGTTTCAATTTTATAAATGATTCACATTTGTATTTTGATTCGTGAAATCACTTATGTGGCATTTACTATGCCTTCTATATCATCACTCAAATTACTGATAACATGAGACAGTAATCAATCCACTAAAAATTCATTTCAAATATGTGAGACAGCTGTCATCTGAGGATGTGAGAATTGGGCCATAAAGAGGGCCGAGCGCTAAAGTCTTGATGCTTTTGAACTGTGGTGCTGGTGAAGACTCCTGAAGACTCCCTTGGACAGCAAGGAGATCAAACCAGTCAATCCTAAAGGAAATAAGCCCTGAATATTCATTGCAAGGACTGATGCTGAAGCTCCAATACTTTGGCCACCTGATGTGAAGAGTCGACTCATTGGAAAAGACCCTGATGCTGGGAAGGATTGAGAGCAGAAGGCGGGGACAGAGGATGAAATGGTTGAATGGCAATGAGATTGAGCAAACTCCGGGAGATAGTGAAGTACCAGAAAGTCTAGTTTGCTGCAGTCCATGGGGTCGCAAAGAGTCAGACACGACTTAGAAAATCAACAACAAATGACACGCTACAAAGTTAAAGCATTAATTTTTCAGTTGGGTTGTGACTAAATGCTTATTTCTTGTTCTCAGAATGGGGTGTTTAAATGTGCTCTGCTAGCAATACATTATACTCTTAAAATCAGCTGCAAAATTATTCTGTTTGAAATTTCACTGGAAATTTACCTTTTTCAGGGCATACTTTGGATCTTCAGGAAGAACCATTATTATCCTGCCATCAGGATATTCGGCTAGAATTCTTTCTTTTTTCCAACCCTAGATACATATTAAAAAAAAAGAATAAAATTTATTTATCACAGTTCATACATCATATTCATGTATAATATGAAAAGTACAGCAATGTGTCTAAAACTTACAAACATGGAAAAGTATATATGCTCATTAATGTTTAAAAAGACATGATAAATCAGCTAATTTGTTAAGCACACACAGGTACAATGTAAGATAATTTCTCTTTACTATTTATTCAGTGATCTAAGACCACAAAAGCATTTCTAATTTATCATTTTCCATTTTAAATTATTTTTGAAAATCACACAGCAAAAGCAAGCCCCTTAAAGTCAGTGACTCCCAGAACCTAAAGGATAACTCCCAGTTTCTTGATAAGAGCATTAAAGTCTTAAATTTCTCTGGAACATGGTTACCTCCACAAACAAACACTCATGGTTTTATGTCTGGCATGCCAAAGACCTCCAGGAGGTTTTAAATGAACTGATTTGCATGCAGGAGCCCAATATGTAAGGAATAGTTTTTATTCTTATTGATCACAACTATCAAAAGTCACAAGAAGGATACTATAAAAATATAACTACCTTCTAAGAATCTAATAGGGAAGGAGAGGCTACGTTGTGTGTATCTGAAGTTAAACATACTCAAAAAAAGAGAGGTAATAAACTCTTCTTCAGATCCACACTCGTGGTGATTAATGAGCAGAACCTGCATGAAAAAAAAAACAAAACAAAAGCCACTTAAATCTAGTAAGATGGGACTGAACCAGAGGTTAAAACTAGGAGCTTTGAGGTTAAAAATAAGTACAGAAGGAATGAGCTTAACTGGTTGTTCCATTTGTCTTACCCAACCAACTTTAAATAAAAAGGTTTTTCAAGAAGCAATGTATTTATCCTAAAGAAAACCAGCATCTTTCTGAGATTTGTTTCAGAGTATTAAAGCTCAATGAAATCAAGAAAAAGGCAACAATATTTTTAAAAAACACTACGGCAGGTCTGAAAGATTGATTTTCTTAAATGATCCAGAATGGTCTTTTGGGAAAGGGTGGTTTCTTAGCTGGGGACAAAAAGTCTAGTAACAAACTTGGTATAAACAACTGTTTGGATTAAAGTATTTAAAACCAGAATTTGTTTAAAAAATAAGAGCACCCAAAAGTAAAGCAAATTCAGATGACTATAATTAGGATGGTCATGAGTTCCCAAAATTTGAAAAGAAAAAAGGAGCAGAAACAATAGTCACAGAAGTCATTTTTTTCAAATCAGAAACAAAATCTGAATCATATCCAGACCTGAATATAGGTAAATGTTTTGAAAAGGCATAAGAGATATCATCCTCTTTAAAACACAAATTTACATTAATGTTATTTTGGGGAAAAGCTTTTAAAATAAATCTATTTTACATAAAATGAAAATGGAGACTTTTCATTTTAAAAACTAAGCTACAATTTCAATGAAGAGCTAGAATTTAACTAACTCCAACTTATAACAAAGTCATAGTTTCCTAAGCTGAATTATCTAAAAATAATTTGATAAGTTACTTTCCTGTTGTCTTTAAAAATAACAATACTGGTCAACATTATACTGCACCATTGGCACTAGATAAATTATTTTGCTTTATTGGCTTTTTTGTACAAAATTTTCTCTTGAAACAAGTTGAGACTTGCATGTTCATACAGAAAATGTTTCACAATTGGATTTGATACAATTTTTAAAAATGTTTTAAACATGGTTGTTTTTGCCTGTATGTGTATAAGCAGGAGGAACTGCAAAGGGCAGAGTTATTACTGCTTAAGTTTCTAATACCCATGAAGACAACATATTTAAGAGAAAACTTTAAGAGTTATGGATTAAAAATGCAGGGTTTAAATCCCATTTCTTGGTAGTTACTAGCAATATAATCTTGGGCAAATCACTGCAACCCACTGTTTCCTGACCTAGGCTATGGACAAAACAGCTGTCATCACCCACCTCACTTAGTAGTTTAGAGAACTGCTTTAAGATGATTCCTCACACAGAGGAGCTATTCAGGAACTCTGAGTAACTTCCACTCTACCTTCCTAGTGGTGTCAAACTACAATCAATGTACTACTTTAAGAAAACACAATAAAGCCCCCAAAGTTACATGCAAAAATAAGTTCAAACTTTGGACAAGGCAAAGATGAAAGAACCAACGTGGCTAAAAACTGTCAAATAAGATATTAAAGACATTTATATGCCTCAATTGTAGCTAACTCTTTCCTGGGGTCAATAACCACATGATCCTCCTATCTTTAGAGAATTTAGATGAGATGAAGTCTTTCTGCTGCTTGAAACTGAGGCAGAGGCTGTTTGCTAAAGGGTAAACGTGATTTAGAGGAATAACCAAATACCCACAGCTTTCTCCAAAGATACAAATTTCAATGCAGTGCCTTTATACCTTTCACCTTTAGCTCTAAGATGTTACACACAGCCCTCTGCTAGCAAGTAGTATTTTCCAAATCCCATTCTTAATTCACCTATCTGGCTGCTAAAAAGCAGAAAGCTTTACACTGCTAATAGCAATTAATGATCTTTTTTTTTGTTGCCCCTTGCTATTCTAGACTTTAGAGTCTCAAGAATGGAAGGAATTTTCCTCTTTTTCTATTTGAACAAGATTACAATTGAAAACAAAATACACTGGGTGGTAGATATATTGATGTATATACAATTGTCAAAATTCATCAATCAAACATTTAAGATTTGTGTGTTAAAATTATATCCCAACTATAAAAGTTCCTACTAATCACTTCCATTAAAGGTTGAATGGAAATATTCATGAAATAATACTCTGAGAAATAAAATCAATAACTAGCTTTTCAAAAAGACTATCAACAAATATGGCAAGGGAAAAAACCTAGAGGGAGAATCTTTAGATTAAAAGAGATTTAAGAGACATACCAACCAGTGCAATATATGGACCTTAATTCAAACAGTATAGAAAATTATGAGATATTAGGGGAGATTCTGAACCCTGAAGGAATAGCTGATATTAAGGAATTAAAATTTAAAGGTGTGATTATACTCTTAAAATCTTGTTTATTGATATGCTGAAGCTGAGTGCAAAATACGTGGGGATTCGCTATTTGGTGGTAGTGGGGGGAAATGGGGATTGAACGATATCTTGGAAAATTCAAATCACCCAATTGTCAAAACGTGCCAAATGTCCAAGGCTTACGCAAATACCATTTATTCACAAGTGAAAAATGAATATAAAATGAATCCAGCTGGCAGAGTGATTAGACCTGAGGCTGAGACAGGCATTGACTGCAATGGAGGCACAGAGGGGCTTTTGAGATACTAGTGGTGTTTCTTGTCATGCGGGGGTTCACTTCGCAAAAATACACCATTAAGCTGTGCACTCGCTATCTGTGTACTTCTCTTTACAAGTTGTATTTCAATTAAAATTTTACTTAAATTACTAAAGGAATTTGAAAAACACATTTCAGTTCAACAGCAAGACTAACAGTTGTTATCTGTTTAAATAAATATACTCCAAATACCATTTTTAAAAAATTTTAAATCTTTAGAAACAAAATTAAAATTAGCTCATTCAAAATTCAGTCACATGCTCTTTTTGACAGTACCCATGGCACACAGCATAAAAAACTGCAGAAAAACTGCATAAGAGGAACAAATTACAGACTCTTGAAATACGTAAAAATATTTCTGTTGAAGTGATTTTTAAAAGCAAACATGTACTTATGAATATTTTAAAAGTCAGTAAGACTGTATACCAAATTATAAACTGAGGTTATTTACGTGGTTTAATTTTTTTTCCTTTCGGCTTATCTGTATTTTCTGTTTTTTTCTACTTTAGTAAAATGGTATAATAAAAGTACCTTAACTACCCCAAAGCAGAAGGTTTTAACTTCATGTTTGGTTACTTTGCAAAAATAATTTTATATTAACAACAATACTGTTAAAGATGTGTTTCCATGCTCTCTCCAGGCATACCACCTTTCCAAATCTCTGTGTGTTCACCAACCCCAAAGCTCTCTGAACCCTGTTCTGGCTTTTTGAAGGTTTCACTCGAGGTGGGACTGATTAAATCACTGGCCACTGGTAACAGAATTCAATCTCGAGTGCCTATTCCCTCCTAGGATCACTGTGTGAGAACTGAAAGTTCCAACCCTCAGTAGTTGGCTCCCATCCTTAGGCTAGTTTCAAAGGTCATCTCATTAACATAACAAAACACACTGTGTCCCCTCTTTTAGGAAATTTCAAAGGTTTTGGGAGCTGTGAGTCAGGAACTAAATAAATACTGTTCTTATAAATCATGCTATCACAAGCACTGAAGATGATTATCTGCGAAACTTTAGTTTGAAAGTGACTGAGGTCAATTTATTTCTGAACTAAATGTAATTGTACACACAATATAACTGCTGAAATTAAAATAATTAAAGCCTAGTATCTTATATATGTTAACTTGTGGTAAAGAATCCGCCTGCAATGTGGGTTCGATCCCTGGGATGGGAAGATCCCCTGGAGAAGGGAAAGGCTACCCACTAAAGTATTCTGGCCTAGAGAATTCCAAGTGACTCTAGTCAATGGGGTTGAAAACACCACTGAGCTACTTTCACTTATGTTCAGCTAACAAGACATGAATGATATAATTGGTCTATTAAAGCATAATTAAGTACAACGTTTTCTGAAGCTAACCTTCAAATCTGTTAGCTATATTTATTATCACTAGAGTATTTCAAGATTCATGGTTTCCGATTTTGAATGACTTAAACACTAAAAGCAAGCCAACCTGTTTAAGTTAATCTTTCATAGTTTGAAAGAAGGTATTCAGAAAAACAAAAGTCCCGTGAAATAAGGGTTTTTTCACTCATTGAGTAAGTCAGGAATAAAAGAATATACACAAGAATTTAAGTTTTACTTTAGAAAAATCGGATTCAATTCTAAAGATGCTTTAAAGACTTTTCATTTTGTAGGTATGCTACGACGGCAGGATCTCCTCCAGTGTACTTCTCTTGTTCTCTGCAATATTTGAACTGAACAGAGGCTAGAACCCCTACTCTTCCACTAAAGCTATTTGTTTTGATAAATCTACTTGTAGCAGCACTAAGTGAACTCCTTATGACAATTCAAACATTCTACCTCCAAAGTGACATGTAGCACCTAGCAACATGTGACAATGGAGCACTGGCTGGTGTGAATGAGGACCTGCATTCTCATTTTCGGAAGTCTGGTGTTACCAAACTGAATAGTGCAGCTATACAGCCAACTAGGGATTGGTCCAACCTTTCTTCAAGCTTCTCTGGTCACCAAGACAGGAAAAACAACCTGTCTTCTGATCATTGCTCTACCAAAGTAATTATCATTTCTAAACTGAAAAGTTAATTTATAATTTAAATAGTTAATATTGATTTATTGCTTTAATAGCTATTTAAATCTTTTATTGTTAACTTTTCATTTCTTTCAGGCTTTGCTCCTAAATTTGCAGGCCAAGGGCATATCCAATACCCTGAATGTAAGGTCCTCCACAACGCATTCAGTCAGATAATCAATTCAAAGGAGGTTAAGGGAAAGACAGAGGTAAAGAAGGATTAAGTCAGGAATTTTTCTGCAAAGACCCAAACATTATTCCTCTTCTGCATTACTGAAAGTTGATAACACAGCTGACTTCTGGATAGTTCCTTGCTTGGCAACAAGGCTGAATGCTCTTGGGGGAGTTTTTCCTGTTTTCTCCTCACACCTTTAGGAAAACACTTCATGAAGGGAAACTGAAGGGAAGCTAGGTCTAAACCAGAATCCAGGATCCCTAGGAAGCTTTAAGAGGCTCCTTCCTAAATAGTTTCTAGTAAGTCATGTAAAATACATTTCCTCAAATGGGGTCAATGAGGCAGATGGAGTACAATGACGGATTACACAGAGACCGTCATTCTTCTCCCCTGCCCCAAGTCAAAGAGAACACGTGAAAGATAAAATATTTCAGTCAACCAAAAGTAGGTTCTGTGGCATCAATTTCTACTATGACTATATAACTTATACATTATTTTAATCTTTTGAAAAGAAGACTTCAGACATTTTTACCTGTCATAGATTATCATCATGAAATAATTATAAGAAAAAATTTCTACTGTAAAGAAAAACTGCTTATGTTGTAGACACTGTTTGATTAAAATAAAACTTATTCTAATTTATTCTATATTAAGCAGTACAGAACTTTATTCCCATTCCCTGAACATTGACCATTTAAAATTAAAAATATAAACAAAAGCCACAGCACAAAATGACTTCTTAGTTCTATGTGCTTCTCTCCAAGAAACAGACAGGACAGATAAACTGGCATTTAAAAAATTTAGATGCTTCATCAAACACGAGTACTTAATGCAAAAGTACAACACTAGGTGCCCAATAAAAGATTCACGTAAGTGATAACCCAGAATCCAGAGCTGTGGTCACAGCAGAACATCTTTAATATGGGTGTGCTTTTTTATCTTCTCCATACACTAGAAAAGAATGCTACAAAGTTCTGGAGGAGTTTCTACCTTACAATCTATGTATATCTATGTTTGAAAACAACAGAAGGTAAGAACATTAACTTTGATGTTAGTAAAGGATGGCCAACTGCTAAACTCAATTCCTTCTCTTGAGCTTATTTTGACAGTAAATAAAATAACCTGTAGCTCTGTCCCATCAAAAAGGCGGAGGGGGCGGTCTGGGGCAGGAATCAGTCTTCCTTAAGTTGCTCTGTGGCTTTACAGACTTGCAAGAGCCAGGATTTGTTAAGAAGTGATGCCTCCACCTTGTTCCATAAACTAATTTCCTTTGGTGTTATGGAAGAGCAGAGTACATTATTTCCTGGTTGATTTCCTTACAGTTGGTCTCAGAAATTAAGAACTTCCCTTAAAATAAAGAATTAAGTCTTTTAAACCAAATTTCTTTATAATTTTTGGAAATTGGCTGCAAGAATCAAATAATGTAACTTGAGCAGAATACAATTGTACCAGATTGATGGCTGTAAAATAAATAAGTATTTCTGCCCCAGAGGTATTCCATAATTTAGCTACCTGATAGGCCTATTTTTCTTTTCAAGTTGTAAGGATATTAACAGAGTCAAATTGGAAAAGGACAAATTTCAAATGACAAATATCTAGCTACAGATATTCTTTATCCACATACCTTATATTTTATTTGGTTAAGTGGGAGGAGGGTGTGTGTGGGGAAAAGCAGATGGAATAAGGAATATAAAGGATCACCACAGCAGGGAACCAAAAAAGGAAAACCCCACCTATCTTGGGAAGAAGTTAACTGAATAAATAAAACCACAAATATGAATTCTTCAACCAAAGATAAGGATACAAATTTAACTGAAGCCAATAAAGATCTTTTAAATCTAGTGCCTATATGAAATGAATTGGTGATCTCAGTTCAGATATCCTGGAGGTCTTATTAATGTGAGTGTACAGTACTGAAGGTAACATGTATAAAATAAATTCCATTTCAGATATGGGTAAACAGCAATTACATTAAATTACTATTTTCACAAGATATCTGAAATGGTTCAAAATTATTTAAAATTTTGCTACTTCCCAAAACAAATATTAAATAATACCCATTATGCCTCAACTGCACATACATTAAAATATATATACGAAAACATATTTACTTTGTGGGATTTTTTTTTAAAGTATACTACAAATTCCGAGGTTTTGGCCATCAAGAATTGTTCTTTAATAAGAAAAACTCTTATGTTAGCAAAGAGAAGGTAAAGGAAATCCCCACACAATCTATTCGGTATAATATATACCACTATCAATCCCCCCAAAAAAGTTGTGTCAGGCTATTCTGAATACTAAACAGATTCATCAATAGTTAATTCAAATCAAAGGAAATTTAAAATACTCAAGTTGAAGAGCATCACTTGTTAGAAGAGGTACAATAACACTTTAAAAATATAACAATTAAAAAAGTAAGTTAAATTTAAAAATCCCACAACATACACCAGCCAGAATGAATTTGCTGGGTTTTATGTTTGGCTTTGTTTTAAAATAAGCCTGTATATATACTACAGGGGCTTTGTATATGGTGCTATTTTCTAAAGACAAAATTTTTTCAATGACTTGAATCTGACAATTCACCTCTAATGATCTGATTCTGCATTTTAGAAGTCATGAATTCCACCTACCACATATTTTACAGCACTTATAAATTGATTGTGGAAGAGCAGATGCTGTGTTTCATCCTCTGGATTTGAAGCAGTGTAAAGCATGCCACAGACATTACACGAAACTGCTCCAAATCTTTTTTGTCCTGCATCCTGTTTATAAAAAACAAACAGAAGGGTTTTTTTTCCCCCCACGAAAGAATAATTTGAGAATATCAGTCTCTAAAGTTATAATGTGAACATAGAGTGAGAAGTGTTTAAAACAACATTCCATGCTAATGACAAAAATGAAGATGCTAACTTTTGAAATCTATGTAATTTTATTAAGAATTGTTTTTCATTTTAGTAATCATTCACTCCACACCACTGAATAACAATGGAAAAGAACTGAGAAAGTATCTTTAACACTACACTCTTAGTTCTAAAGCCTCAAATGGCAAATACTTACAAATGATAACTAGTATGTATTTTGTATCTGTGATAATTATACCATTGAAGTTTAGAAGAAATGCTTCATAGACTTTTATAATGTCTTAAAGTCTTTTCTCTTTAATAGTTTTGTTCTAGTTACATTAAAAAGAGTATTTTGATGTCACCAGAAACTCTTGAGCAAAGGTAAAATTAAACATTCTCTATTTTCTTTCTATCAAATAAGTATGAAAGGCTGACTATAATCACCTACACTCCAGTAATTCGCCCTTGTGCTGTAGCACAGTAGCTGGCTACAAAAGGTTTTCTACAGTTATCCTCATTTAAAAAGACAAATCACAGCAATATGAGCTAACTTTAATATTAATTTTAAAAGCACAATTCCTTTATTCTTGCTGCTCTGAAACTGGGAAATTTCAACTAATTACTGAAAAAAAAAATACAAAAAACAGAATCTAAGATAACTATATCCTAGTGCCTTATAGCTAGGGCCACAGAGCAAAAAGAAATCAAATGGTAAATGAAAGATTGCATATAAAAGGGAAGCTCATTCTAAAAGACTGAAACTATTGACAAAATATTACCTGAAAATTCAGGGAGTTAAAAAAAATTGCCTGAATTATGGTTAAGATACAAAACATTGTATTTACCATGTTAACCATTTTTAAGTGTACATTTCAGTCGTATTAAGTACACTCACACTGTTGTGCAACCAATCCACAGAATTACTATTATTTTGCAAAACTGAGACTCTAGGGACTTCCCTGGTGGTCCACTGGTTAAGACTGCACACCTCTACCTCTAGGGTCACAGGTTCGATCCCTGGTCAGGGAACTAGGATCCTGCATGCTGTGAGGAGTGGTCAAAAAACAAAACAAAACCCCTGAAACTCTATACCCACTAAACAGTTCCCCAATCCTCCTTCCTCCCCAGTTCCTGTAAACCATCATTCGGCTTTCTATCTCTATGAATTTGATTCTTTTAGGCACCTTTCAAAAGTAGAACCATGTAGCATTTGTCATTTTGTGACTGACATTTCACTTAGATAATGTCCTCAAGGTTCAATCATACTATAGTACATGTCAGAATTCCCTTCCTTTTTAAGGCTAAATAATATTCCACTGTCTACAGACACAGCACATTTTGTTCAGCCATCCATCCACTGGTGGACTTTTTAGTTGCTTCCACCTTTTGGCTGTTGTGAGTAACAAACAGATGTATGAACAACCTCTTCAAGCAGGCAGTTTTCTTAGCAACGACTAAGTATCTACCTCGGTTTCTTTTCCTCACTGGAAATGGAAAATAATAGTCATACCTATCTCATACTTTTTTCTAAGGCTTAACTTAGTTAATATAAGTGGAGGAAATGGAACAATGCATTGGAAAATATTAGCTGCTGTCGTGATCATTAACATCATCATTAACATCAACTCTTGACCAGCACTATACAACAGAAATGTGATCCACAAAAGTAACTTTAAATTTACTAGTAGCCACGTTAAAGACCGCAGAAGCAAACCAATAACATTAATATTTTATTTAACAAGACATATACTGAATGTTATAATTTCAACATACATTAAATATTTGTAAAACTTAGTGAGATACTTTACATGCTTCCTTGTACTCATCTCTGAAACATAGCATATGTGTTTACACTTGGAGCATACCTCAATTCTGGGGAGTGACATTTCAAGTGCTCAACAGTCATATGCGGCTACCACACTGGATGGTGCAGTTTTAGATTCTACTTGTCTAATCCTATTTCACTAACATACTGATTTGACTACAGAAACACTATCAAATTTGATGAAACAACTTTTTCCCTCACTAATCTTTCTCAAAAAGATTTCTAGACAATTCTTACAAAATTATCCCCCCATATTAAAGCTAGAACCAATTATCCAGTACCAAAAAATTCGATTACTTGTGTCAACTGGAACTACATTAAATGTTCCTATTATTCTGGGTTTCTTCTTTTTTTTCATATTGTGCTCACTCATTCAAATTATATTTTTCATCAAACTATCTCCCTCTCTTTTGTACCTTCCCACCAAATTGTACTTATTTTCTATTTCAAATTAACTACTGGTTTATCTTCCTGTAAAATGTAGTTTTACAATTACACCATATACTAAAATACACATATTTAAAATCATCTGTGTTTATTAAGCTCCACGTTATTTTAAAATTTAAACCAACTACTAAAAGAAGGTAGTGATCAAATGACACATTTAAGAAAATAATGTGAACTAAAGTATCAATCTATGGTAAATAAAACTAGAAGTAAGGAAATTTGAACTTTTATTGTTATAGGATGGAATCACTGAGAGAGTGGCTGTCATAATACCAAGAATATTTCCATAATGAAGAATTACAGTGACAAAAAGGCTCTATGGGGAAAAAAATGAACTTATTCCTTGACAACGTGCATAAATACGATGGGGTAACAACATTTTAGCTAAAAGGTCAAGCTGTATACTTACTATGATCAACTGTTTTTCATCAGCTTTCTCTGCTTCTTTTAGTTTCAAGTCTTTTGGAATTGTTATCTCCAAATGGGAATTACACTTGGGCCAAGAATGATTTGTTGGTATCTCCCTTTTAAAAAACAACCAACCAACCAAACAACTATTAAATTTTATAGATCCATATCATTTCAAATCACTGGTAGAAAAATACTTAGTATTTTCTATACAACACTGTGACAAATAAAATTCCAAGGGGTGTGGGGGCAGGGAAATAACCTTTTAAAAACCAAAAGGAAGCCCAAAGAAACAACTCATTTGCAACATAAAAACAAAAAAATGTAGTACCTACCATAGTATGAATAAGTTTTAAGTCAGTTTCAGCAATTTGAGTCACTACAGTTTGTCCTAAATACTTTTTCCAGCAATCAGTAAAGCAAAAAAGTCATACTAATTTATTTTGAAAGTAAAGACAGAACAAAAAGCTTTTAATCTACTGAAACACTTTTACATGTTGCTAATGATCGCCGAAGAATCGATGCTTTTGAACTGTGGTGTTGGAGAAGACTCTTGAGAGTCCCTTATACTGCAAGGAGATCCAACCAGTCCATTCTAAAGGAGATCAATCCTGGGTGTTCATTGGAGGGACTGATGCTAAAGCTGAAACTGCAATACTTTGGCCACCTCATGCGAAGAGTTGACTCACTGGAAAAGACTCTGATGCTGGGAAAGGTTGGGGGCAGGAGGAGAAGGGGACGACTGAGAATGAGATGGCTGGATGGCATCACCGACTCTGTGGACATGAGTTTGAGTGTACTCCGGGAGTTGGTGATGGACAGGGAGGCCTGGCATGCTGTGATTCATGGGGTCGCGGAGAGTCGGACACGACTGAGCGACTGAACTGAACTGAATATATATCAAGAGGCTTTTTGGGCAAAAGGAGCATTCTCATATATTGTTGCTGGGAGTATAACACTCAACCACTTTGCAAGGAAATTTGGAAAGGCAGGTTAAATCCTATAGCTATGAATTTATCCTAGATAGAGCCACATAAGCGGACAAAGATAAGTGTTTATTGCAGGACTTTTTTTTCTGACAGAAATAAACTAGAAACAACCAAGGTTTCAATAGAGAACTGTTAATAAACAATGGAACATGTGCATAGTGAAATCTAATACAGAATTTAAAAGAATGAGGAAGGTAGAAAATATCTTTTCTATCTTCCATAACACATTGAGAAAAAACTAAAATCTGCAAAACACTACGTGTAGACACAGAAAAAAAAGTACACTAAAAACAGAATTTCTATCACATCTGTGTGAAAAATTGATGATTACTAATGCAATCTTTCAAGGGAAAAAATTCCCCAAACTCAAAACTTACAAGTATAAAATCCTTAAGTTCTTATACTTACATTAAATTAATACCTTACCTGTTATCACTCGTCTTAGATGTCTGATTACAGAATATACTGTGCTGTTTGGGAACTGAACCTGTGATTTAATAAAAAGATGGG
Source organism: Moschus berezovskii (assembly GCF_049115385.1). Classification (NCBI taxonomy): domain Eukaryota; kingdom Metazoa; phylum Chordata; class Mammalia; order Artiodactyla; family Moschidae; genus Moschus; species Moschus berezovskii. The sequence goes on along the minus strand of NC_142487.1, from coordinate 3,382,660 downwards.
TTATGTACTAAACTTTGTATTAGCCTTCCACCTAACAGTTAAAAATGATCATGAAGAAAAACAACCTCAGTGCACTAAATGTTTTATTTTTAATAAATACCATTTGATAAAATTAGAGTCACCTTTCTAGGAATTTCTCTTCAGAGAAGAGGCAAAAATCTCTACAGAAAAAGAAAAAAAAAAAAGCTCTACAGAGCTGCAGAGAGATCTAATGGTAGATTAACAGTGTGTCACTAGTTTCAGCAGTAATTACTGCTGCTAAGCTAAGTCATTTCAGTCGTGTCCGACTCTGTGCGACCCCATAGATGGCAGCCCACCAGGCTCCCCCATCCCTGGGATTCTCAAGGCAAGAACACTGGAGTGGGTTGCCATTTCCTTCTCTGATAATTACTAGCACTGAACAATAAAGGAAATTGTTTAAATGCTTTTATAATTGTTCATAATAATGCTTTCATAATTATTCAGTCTCTAAAAGAAATAAAGGAAAACATTAGCTTAAAAAAACCTGTAGTCTCTGGAGTTTTAATCACACTGGTGGTGGTTTAAGTGCTAAGTAGTGTCTGACTCTCTTGTCTCCATGGATTGTTGCCCGCCAGGCCCCTCTGTCACAGAATTTCCCAGGCAAGATTACTGGAGTGGGCTGCTATTTCCTTCTCCAGGGGATCTTCCTAACCCAGGGATCAAATCCACGTCTCCTGGCAGATTATCACTGAGCCACCAGGGAAGTCCTTTAATCATATTACTAATCAAATAATGCAATAACAATTAATTTTCTAACAAATCAATGCATTTCTGGTACTCATATTATACTTCTCCTTCCCCACTAAGGGCATCCCTGGTGGGTCAGGGAAATTCCATGGACAAGGAGCCTGCTGGGGCACAAGAGTCAAACACACCTTAGCAACTAAGCACTCCTAAGTGAAAAGGTTAAATGGCATATGCAATGCAATCAATTATATGAACTCAATATTTAGGAATTTCTTTTCTGTATCTCCTGGTGCTTCATCTGATATAGGTGAACAAATCCCTATTCAAGAGTTCAAAGAATATATTGCCCAATTTTTTTGGCCACGCCATTCAGCTTGTGGGATCTTAATTCCATAAACGAGGGACGGAACTCGTGCCCCTGCAGAAAAAGCACTGAGTCCTAACCACTAGACTGCCAGGGAATTACCCTCAAAATATTCATTAGGTTACAAAAATAAAGTTTTTTATGGTAAAAGTGAACAGACTATAAGAACTGATTTAATTCAAAGATACAATTACTAAGATGGAAAACTGAGTAATTAAGGGTTAAAGATAAGAACCTGGTAAACTAGTCATTTATACTTGAAAAATAAACTGCCATCATTATTTTAAGCAATTCATTAAATAACACTTCTTCAGAAAGTAAGTTCACAAACAAAAGATTTAAAAGCAAAGTAGTTTTGGTAGGGAGTTAAAGAATCACCTTAAGTACTGTATACAACCCAATCAACAGATAATTCTCCCTCTTCAAAGAACAGTTATCATCACAGATTTGAAAAACACAAGCAATGGTTAAAAGAAGGATTTAACAGGTTTATTTGATAGTGGATATAGTCTTCTGTTAGGCTGACAGAAAAATCTCTGACCACTGTGAAATCTAAACAATACTTTCACAGTATTACCTGGAAATTTATTCTCTCCTGTATCGATTTTTGCTTGACTGAGCAGAGTTGAGACAGTAGTGGCATTTTCCACTGGATTGTTTTCAAGCTTAGATTCCAAACACAGGCTGCAACTCTAAGCACATATAATTCAAAATGTTAATATTCAACTTTTGCATCAACCTTTGGGTCTTACTACAATATTTTCAGTGAATTTTAGCACTATACTAAGAAAATTTAAGATCATATATGGAGTAATTCACACAAAATATGCCTTAAAAAAGTCTATGATCTCCCTACACGCTACCCTCCCTCTCAGCATCAACTCTTACTATTCCCCTTCATGCTAGACTGAAAACTTTACCTCTGCCACAGATACACTCCATATCTGCTGGCTCTATGCTTTTTCTGGGTTTCATCTACCTAAGTCTCACTGTCCATTACAATAGCCAGTGCCACAGCTCACTGTTGGGCACTTAAAATGTGATATGACTGACCTGTGATTTACTGCAGATGTAAATCACCTACCAGATTTGACTGCAGCCTACCAGGCTCCTCCGTCCGTGGGATTTTCTAGGCAAGAGTACTGGAGTGGCTTGCCATTGCCTTCTCCGTCAGCAGCAGCAGATGTAAATCACCTACCAGATTTTGAGGTATTAGTGCCAAAAAAAAAAAGTAAAACACCTCAATTTTTAAAACTCATGACGCATCGAACCATTATTTTTACATGACAAGTAAAATGTATTAACTTTACCAATTTTTTAAAATGTGGCTAGCAGACATTCTTAAACAATTTATGTGGCTCACTCTCTATCTCTGCTGAACAGTGCTAACCTAAAACACCTTCAGTTCAGGTCAGTTCAGTTGCTCAGTCGTGTCCGACTCTCTGCGACCCCATGAATCACAGCACGCCAGGCCTCCCTGTCCATCAACAACTCCCGGAGTACACTCAACCTCATGTCCATCGAGTCCGTGATGCCATCCAGCCATCTCACTCTCTGTCATCCCCTTCTCCTCCCGCCCCCAATCCTTCCCAGCATCAGAGTCTTTTCCAGTGAGTCAACTCATCGCATGAGGTGGCCAAACCTTACTCCTGTATAAACTCAAGTCATTAAATATTAACCCCTTCCATGAAATCTCCTCCAAGTTTTCCATTCCTTTTCCCCAAATTCCCCGTTCCCATTCCCCAAATTTCCCAATGACTTCATTCATCTTTCATGCCCTTATCACTTTCTATTTTGAATTAGTTATTTTTTTATTAATCTCCTATATACTCTTAAGTACATATGCATATATGTAAATATATTTTTGTATATATATACTTAAGTATATAGTTTCAAGTATATATTTTTTAATCACCTAATATTCTTAGGAGCAAAGACTTATTGTTTATCCTTGTATTTCTAAGAGCTCCTAAATCAGAACTCTGTCAAAGTAGATACTCAATAACTAACAAAGGAAAATAGTGCGAACTCAAACGTCAGCTATCTCAGAGGAATGGAAATGTGGTGGTGAACAGATAACTTTTGTGTGTGTGTCTGTATCTATCTGTATTGTAACTGTTACAAAGAACACATAACATTATTCTTGAACATTACATTTTTGAAATATGAACATTTTTGTCATTAAAAGGCAGAAAAATTTAAAACAATAAAAATTAAGACATGCTAGTAATCAATCTCCATTAGGAAGCTAGAATTACTAGTTTAAAAAAAAAATCATAAAATAATTGAGCTTTAAAATTCATAAAATCCAAATACTTTAAATTCAGCCCAAAGAATTCAGAAGGCCTATCAGTCAGAGGCTTAGCCTTACCAACCATCATCATTTTTCAGTACTTTTGAGACTGACACCATATAATAAAAAGAAGAAAAATTACAGACAGCCACAGAAAAAGTTTTCAAATGGCCTAAGGTTTGCTTCTTTACACTCTTCTACTTCCCCAAGTATAAATCCAGCCAAATTCTGAAGCCAGTCAGTCTCAGTTTAAAGCCCGGCTCCATCACTTACGTGTTACACAGATCTCTAAGCCTCACTCTTCTCACCTGTAATACGTGGACAGTAATAGAACACATGCTGCAGAATGTGGTGACGATTATATGAAGTTCCCCTTTGCCTAACAAGGAAGCAGTGTTCATTAAACAAAGCTATTATGATGGCTTCACTAAACATCTTAGTATTTATGGGAAGAAGAGAAATCTCTGAGTGACCAGGACAATGCACGTTTATTAAAGGCAGCACACAGACCATCTTCTATGGTCTTATCAGCACGGTGTCTCGAATGCAGCACACACTCGGTAAGTCTTGAAATGATATGTTCACCACCACGTCTCCTAACCACTCTTATGATAGTAATCACATTGTTGGTACCAGGGAAAAGCTGGAAACAATATAAAAGGCCTTTCACAGAGGAAACATAAATAAAGCGTGTATATTTTTTTACAACTATTAAAATACCCATGTATCAATGAGAATAAACAGTGGTCTATTTTGGGGGCTTCTGACACAAACCCTGACTCCTTACTCACTCAAATTTACTTCTAGACCTAAATGCCTTGAAAGAGAACTTTAAATCACTTGTAAAACTTTAAAGTGACTTTTTCCCCCTCTATTCATGATTTTTTTCCTCAAATGATCTTCTTATACCCAGAGTATGTCACTGTAGAAAGAATTAAGGACTGAAAATCAGGACATCTCAATTCAAATCTATTTGTGTCACCAAACACATGGCCTAACCCACATTCTTCTACTGCTCTCAGCTTTCTCATTATAAAATTAAATAACTGAAACAAAATTGGTGGAGTTTTAAAAATCAGTATTATAGAGTGCTAAAGTTCTGCCTATTGATTTTATATTTTGATATTTTAACTACATCTTAATTTGGAAAGAAATGGTTCAGCTGCTTTTATGAAGTTTCAAAACTACTTCTTAGGTAATCAAGTTTCTTCTAGCTTTTTAGATTCTGTTTTTCAATTTACTTCCCCATTTACAAAATTTTTGGCCACTACAATTTTATTCTTAGCCTGAGGGCTGAATTATTTACATCCTTCAGGCATTTTATTTGCCAACTGTTCAAAATGGCTGCATAAGTCAAAGCAAAAGGCATCCCTGCTAGAAATATTCAAGTTTTATCAGGTGCTGAAAAGCTGCCTTGTGCCAGATGAAGTTATTTTAATAACTTGATCAGAACTGAGCCCAATTTCAAGTTCCACATTTTAGTCACTCACTATGAAAGTTTCTTCGGTTATAATTAATAGAAATAGGAATCAAACCAGTGTGATGAAATGAAAAGCTACAATTTGACAAGTTTGTACTTCATATAAAATAAAAATGAAGGGTGAAAATAAGGAAATGATGACAAGCATTCATGTAAATATGAGCCATCTAAAGGAGTCAGTAAGTTCTATCACTCACTACAAAACTGGGTTAATGAAACTCACTAATTCCTTACCAAATGACTCTTCCATCTTCTACAACTTAATTCTTACGCTAAAGTATGTTATAAACACTTAATTCTTATCAGAAAATACTCAGACACCTCCAGGTATATAATGAAAATAGATTACCTTCTCTGGTGTTGATTCAAAAGAATCTTTCTTCTGCTTATCCAATGGTTGGTCAGGAGGTGGTTTTATCTGATTACCCAAATGACAATTTTCAGGAGCCTTTTTGGGGATCTTCTTCATTTCAACTGCAATATCATTAGGTTTAACATCTTCAGAATTAACTTCTTTCACTTCTTCCTGCTGGCAGGCTTTATTTTTATCACCATATGGTTTTGACCCTAAAAATGTACTTTGAGTCACTTGCTGATGCGTTTCTAACGCAGGTAGTGAAAAACTGGTTCGTAATAAGGCCAATTTAGGGGAAAATTGAGAGTCTAATTTATTTTGCTGCACAGAGTTAAATTTTGAGAGTTTAATTTTAGTCCAGTTGGAGTTCTTTTTAGTTGAGTTGTTTATTCCATTTAGTATACATTTCACAGGCTTTGTTTTTCTACTGGGGAAGAAACGATTACATTGAACGTCCTGATTCGTTTCCTTCTGATGAAGTATTTGTCTTTCAGTCTCTGTCTCTTCCAATTTTATTTCTGTAGGCTTCTCCTCCTTTACATTTTCCATTTGTGAAGATTCCTTTTTTACCTCTACAGTATCTGACTCAATTTCACCAGCAATTTCTTCACAGAGCTGGAGAATGCTCCCGCGTTTGCTTGTTCCTGCTTGCTCCAGCCCATTGTCTACAGTTTGTTCAGGCACTGATGGCTGTGGACTTTTTTGGGATTTTGCACTAGTATTCATTTGTGTGTGAACTGACTTCTTCATCTCATTCTTTTTAGAGACCACTGAAGTAGCCACTTTGGATCTTTTTATCTCAGAAGAAGATTTTGTTTCTTCTTTTCTGGTATTCTGCAAACATTTTTCAGATCCTTTTATGCACTGAGAACTAGAAGTATAAGCCATCTGATGCTCCACTTTACGCTTTTTTCCTTTGGGGGAATTGATCGCTTCATTAGTTACAGAATTTTCTTCCTCTTTAGAATCAGACTTTATTTCCAATACTTTTCTTTTCACATGTTTCTGATTTGTTTTAGCTTTATTAGATTTACTCTGAGTATTGCTACAGTGCTCTTTTTTTGTTGGTAGCAAACTCTGTTTAACTGCTTGAGCCTGACCCTGAATTTCTCTACTACGCAGAGACCGTGTTGAAACCTCTGTTAACTGTTGCAGTCTTTGTGATCTCCGGTTCAGATGTTCATTTGATTTAGGGGTTTCGTGCACTGATTTTTTCTGAGATATTTTCTTCTGTTTTGCAGATTCTTGTTGTGAATGTCCCTTTACAGTCACCATATTTTTATTCGTAGATTTACTGGCTTTTTTATCACTGGATGCTGACCTTGTGCTCATGCATGTTCCCAATTCAGGCTGATTTACTTTACTTTCATTGGAAGATTTAACCAGTGATTTTATAGCTTCCTTTGGATCTGATTTTTTTGCTAGATTCTTTTGAGAACCTTGAACTTGTGTTTCTAAATTCTTATCTTCATTCTTTTTAATAACACTGGAGGAATTTTCTTTTGATTTCTCCTGAATGGACATCATTCCTGAGTAAGGTCCTCCTTTTCTGAGTATTTTTGAAATTTTTGTGTCCTAGTAAATAATAAATGCTGAATGTCTAGTATTATTACTGAGCAAGTCTAAAAGATCAACTGATACACATTTTCAACAAAAGTACTAGTCTGCTAAGATTTCTGTCATCTTTATGGCATGAAGGCGGAATGATACTTGCTTTACTTTGGACAAGGCAATAGAGATTTGAGGAAAATTTAAATCTAAGCTGATATTTTCAGAACTTTTTATGACAAAAATTTTAATTCAAGTTTGTTCTGTTTTGTTAATGTTTCAATTAAATTCGTTTTCAGGCCTAGCCCTATGACTGGAGAAGTTATTTATCACTGACCTGTCTGTTTTGACAAAGTTTTTGAAAATTTTTTTCTTCTGAAGTCTACAGTTATTGGACTTTGATTCATTAGAAACATGTCTTACAGATAACACGTTTCTTTCCTTGTTTGCTGAGTCTGTTGATTTAACGTTCTTATTTAACCACTTCCGTTTAATAAAATACTCTATTAATATAGATTTCCTTTTGTGCTGCCATTTCTGGAAAAATAAAAAAACAAACATTAAATTTTGTACAATCCAAGAAATTTGGCAATGCTAACACTATAAAGAAATAACCACAACTTACAAAAAACGTTACTTCTCTCTTTCAATTACTTAGTGTGTATACTTAGAATACACTTTAAAACTGTATAAGCAATTGTTGTTGGTTACACATCTGTAAGCTGCTGTGGGTTAGGTGATTCATGTTAAGGGGACAGGTTAGGCTTTGCTGTGGGTGTGGGTGGGCTTGGTGCCTCATTAGGGGTTTGGCTCCATTTTACTGTTTGTGTTTTTTCTGGGGCCAAGCTGAAGGGGCAGCATACTTAAGGCTAACAGAAAAAAGTATCCTAAGTATAGTCTTATAAACCGAAAACCTGTCTTAAATAAACAGAGAATAGATGAAAATCAATCTACTCCTTGAGGTTACTTACATTTCCTTTCCCACAAGAAACATTTGATCTTTCAGCCACCATAACTCATAAGAATTTGACAAAATCATTCCTTATAATTTCCTTTTAACACATTATACAGCACCTAAAAGTAAAATTTTGAGAAATGTTTATAAATTACATAGATGTATTTACATCTCATCTATTAATTGATATATTAATCTATACTCCATAATTTTACCCTGTCCTAACATTAGTTTTCAGAGCTCCATTTACACATAACACTTAAGTATAGTATTTCTAATCTGACGTAAACTATGGCACATGCATTCAATGAAGTAAGCTTTTCTATTTCAATTTTACATTTTAGAAAAACTTTGTACTACAAAAAAAATCATAATACATACATACAGTGGTTAAGCTAGTAAAGCAAAATCCTACTTTGAGGAAAAATAGTGCACGTAAATAATTATATTCATAGAAAAATAGTGACACATAGTTAAAAAGGCATTTATATACACAACATTTATGTCTACTCTCACGTAATACTTGAAAAAAAAAAAAGCAATAGATTAAAATGAAGCAAGACAAAACCATAAATCCAGAGGACAAAGAACAAAAGTGTAAATGATAAAAATTAAAAGTACAGAAGCTACAAAGAAGGACAAATAACCTCCAAACTCAAAGAAACCTGATCCTAAACTGGAAATTGAGGAAAGCCAAGAGAGAAGCAACTCTGCTTAAACCAGAGAATCCCTCAAGAAGCAGAAATGGGCAGTACCATGAGATGGGGAGAAAATGGGACTCACAAAAGGGGAAAGATCCCCACACAGCCATCCCAATTATTACCCGGGTGAATAGGGAAACAAAAATATGGAGTTTCAGTACAACAGAACACTCAGCAATCAAAAGGAACAAAGTGCCTGGAACCACATGAATGAACTTCACAATCATGATGCTGAATGAAAAGGGCTAGACACAAACAGTACACAAAGAATTTTACTTCTATAAAATTCTAGAAAAGGCAAACTTATCTATAGTAACAGAAAATAGATGAGCCACTGCCTGGGATAGGAGTGGAGAGAGGGAGAGGTAAGGGAAGTGGTCTCTACCGTGACTGTGATGGTAGTTACAAGAATGTGCACATCTGTCAAAATCCACCAAACTGTGCACTTTAAAAGGCTGCCATTTATTACACACACAACAAGACAGTCACGATGGTGTGACCACTCACCTAGAGCCAGACATCCTGGAATGTGAAGTCAAGTGGGCCTTAGAAAGCATCACTATGAACAAAGCTAGTGGAGGCGATGGAATTCCAGTTGAGCTATTTCAAATCCTGAAAGATGATGCTGTGAAAGTGCTGCACTCAATATGCCAGCAAATTTGGAAAACTCAGCAATGGCCACAGGACTGGAAAAGGTCAGTCTTCATTCCAATCCCAAAGAAAGGCAATGCCAAAGGATGCTCAGACTACCGCACAATTGCACTCATCTCACATGCTAGTAAAGTCATGCTCAAAATTCTTCAAGCCAGGCTTCAGCAATACGAGAACCGTGAACTTCCAGATGTTCAAGCAGGTTTTAGAAAAGACAGAGGCACCAGAGATCAAATTGCCAACATCCTCTGGATCATGGAGAAAGTAAGAGAGTTCCAGAAAAACATCTATTTCTGCTTCATTGACTATGCCAAAGCCTTTGACTGTGTGGATCACAATAGACTGTGGAACATTCTGAAAGAGATGGGAATCCCAGACCACCTGACCTGCCTCTTGAGAAACCTGTATGCAGGTCAGGAAGCAACAGTTAGAACTGGACATGGAACAAGACTGGTTCCAAATAGGAAAAGGAGTACGTCAAGGTTGTATATTGTCACCCTGCTTATTTAACTTATATGCAGAGTACATCATGAGGAACGCTGGGCTGGAAGAAGCACAAGCTGGAATCAAGATTGCCGGAAGAAATATCAATAAACTCAGATATGCAGATGACACCACCCTTATGGCAGAAAGTGAAGAGGAACTCAAAAGCCTCTTGATGAAAGTGAAAGAGGAGAGTGAAAAGGTTGGCTTGAAGCTCAACATTCAGAAAACAAAGATCATGGCATCTGGTCCCATCACTTCATGGGAAATAGATGGGGAAACAGTGGAAACAGTGTCAGACTTTGTTTTTTTGGGCTCCAAAATCACTGCAGATGCTGATTGCAGCCATGAAATTAAAAGACGCTTACTCCTTGGAAGGAAAGTTATGACCAACCTAGATAGCATATTAAAAAGCAGAGACATTACTTTGCCAACCAAGGTCCGTCTAGTCAAGGCTATGGTTTTTCCCGTGGTCACGTATGGATGTGAGAGTTGGACTGTGAAGAAAGCTGATCGCCGAAGAATTGATGTTTTTGAACTGTGGTGCTGGAGAAGACTCTTGAGAGTCCCTTGGACTGCAAGGAGATCCAACCAGTCCATTCTAGAGGAGATCAGTCTTGGGTGTTCATTAGAAGGACTGATGCTAAAGCTGAAACTCCAATACTGTGGCCACCTCATGTGACGAGTTGACTCACTGGAAAAGACTCTGATGCTGGGAGGGATTGGGGGCGGGAGGAGAAGGGGACGACAGAGAATGAGATGGATGGATGGCATCACCCACTCGATGGACATGAGTTTGAATGAACTCTGGGAGTTGGTGATGGACAGGGAGGCCTGGCATGCTGTGATTCATGGGGTCGCAAAGAATCGGACATGACTGAGCAACTGAAGTGAACTGAACTGATGCTTTAATAAATCTGCCCAAAAAAGAGAACTGTAAGTAACTGATATGGACCTATAACCGAGAAACACTGTTAAACCAAATAAAGCAAGGTGCATAACAGCGCGGACTTCCCCTTGTCATAAAAAGAAAAAAGGAAGACAGTGGGAGGAAGGGAAGTATAGAAACGTATGCTTGCCTGTGCACACAATAGGTTGGAAGGATGCACAAAAACTAGTTAACAGTGAAGACTTCCAAGAAAGAGAACTATGGGACCAAGTGCAAGAATTATGGGGAAAAAAAAATTTACTTTTCACTGTATACTCCATTTTATTATGTGAACATATAATCTTGTCCAAAAAAAGTTACATTTCTTTGAATATATTTAAGTGTATTTGGCATACTGACCAGTTATCTTTGAAGGCACTAAATTATAACAATATAAGCTACTTACCTTATTGAAATGAAAATTACATATAATTTTTTCCTTCAAGTTGATAGATGATGCTTCTAATAAATGATGCTTGTAATAACTTCCATGTGTTTGGCTGTTAATCTTAAAAAAAAAAAGAGAATTCTATATAGCTGAAGTAAAACAATGTATTAAAAAACATGAGAATACAAAAACAGTATCATCTATTAACTGTCTATTAACTATTAGAACAACTTGGACTAAGTTAGACTAACAATGGCTTAGTGACAATTTTTCACTTGATATACAAAAATCATGCAGTTCAATATGGTCACATCTCATTTCCCATATAACAAATTCGGTTTTTCTCTGAAAATAATCACTACCTTCTACTCCAAACCCTACCTCCATGAAAGGAGTATATTATTTTCCTTCCCATCAGAGGCTCAGCTTGACCATATGTCTTACTTTGGCCTCATAGTGGACAGAGCATTCTTCCCTGCCCCTACAGCTTTGCCATCTGATGATTTGGCCTATGGGATGTTAGCAGAAAAGACAGAGCGAGATCTAAAGTGTCTTTGTGCAATTGGTCTTGCCCTCTTGCTACCTCTGCCATTACCAGGAGAAGAGTTTCAACAGGTAGATGCTGCCTCTTCAGCTTAGGCCCCAGAAGAAACACAAACAGTAAACCGGAGCCAAACCCCTAATGAGGCACCAAGCCCACCCACAGCAAAGCCTAACTCAAGTCACTTTAACATAAATCACCTAACCCACAGCAGCTTGCAGATGTGTAATCAACAACTGCTTACACAGTTTTAAACCACTGAGTTGTAGGGCAGTTTCTCATACAACAATAACTGACTAATACATACAGTTAAATTTTCTGGGAAGCCCCAGATTTACCCAAGATTAAGCCTCAGAGTTTATCTTCCCAGGTGGCACAGTGTTCAAGAATCTGCCAGCAAGAAACGCAGAGAGACACAGGCTTGATCCTTGGGTCAGGATGCCCTGGAGTAGGAAATGGCAACCCACTCTAGTATTCTTGCCCGAAAAATACCATGGACAGAGGAGCCTGGTAGGCTACAGTCCATGGGGTGGCAAAGAGTTGGACAAGACTGAGCAACTGTGCAGGCACACACACAGACACAAACCTCTGAGGTACAGTAACTTGAAAAAACTCATTTAATGTCCTTTATTACTTAAGCACTAAAATTTTTAATTTTAAAAATTATGAATTACTTAACATCTTTTCCTCCCAATTTCTAAATATTTTAACATCTGGCAGTTGGGCTCTAACAGAACAAAGGGGTTAATTGATACACAAATCTACAGTATTTGTCACTCACCTGTTCAGCTATGCTAAGGATTAGTTCACTTTAGTTTGCCCTATATGTTAAATCATTATTAACCTAGCATTATATACCTTAACAACATCCCTTTCTAATGCATTCTCTCACCTGTTAACAAATTGACAAGATCCCTCCACAAGCCAAAGCTAGCTTCTTAATAGAATTCTAATAAAATCAATATTGGGGCCAAAAAACAATAATAAACTTAACAGAAAACGATCACTTCAGAAAATCCACAACACTTACATAGAAAGATAATTTACAAGACACATGTTAGAAAGTACCTGAGAATTTAAGAGTACGTCCAATTTCTGAATTGTACGCTATAATAAAATATATTCAAATTTTAATCATTAAAACATTTAGATTACATCATCCAATATAGTTTAAGTTTAAAGTGATATTTTAAAAATCATTTTACAATTGGGAATTCTCTGCCAGTCCAGTGGTTAAGATTCCAAGCTCTCACTGCCAGGGGCCCAGGTTCAATCCCTGATGAGGGAACTAAGATCCAATAAGCAATGTGATCAGGAATAAAAATAAAAAATTTAACGGAGATATAATTTGAGATGGACTATAAAATTCACCTAATTATACAATTTAGTGGATTTTAGTATCTTCAGAGTTGTATAATAATTGTCACTAAGTCCAGAATCTTTTCACCACCCCAAGCCCATCCGCAGTCATTCCCTATCCCCAACCCCATTCCAGTCCCTGATAGTTACAAATCCACTTTCTGTGGATATGGATTTCACTATTCTGGCTATTTTATATAAATGAAATCATCAATACACGTGGCCTTTTGTGGCTGGCTTCTTTCACTTAACATTAACACTTTCAGGGCTCAAGCAGAGTTGTTTAGTTGCTAAGTCGTGTCTGACTCTTTTATGATCCCATGGACTGTAGCCCATCAGGCTCCTCTGTCCATGGGATTTCCCAGGCAAGAATACTGGAGTGGGTTGCCATTTCCTTCTCCATTTAGTAGGTTTCCAGCATGTATCTGTAATATCTTGTTCTTTACAGGCTGGTCCAAACACTATTTCACTGTATAAATATATCACATTTAATTTACCTATCCATCAGTAGGTAAATTGTTTGATGGGATGATTCTACCTTTTGGCTATCATGAGCAATGCTTTGAATAATCCTGAATGAGTTATCATGTGAACATATGTTTTCAAGTCTCTTGGGTATATACCTAAGAATATAACTGCTGGACGATATGGAAACTCTATGTTTAAGACTGGAGGATTGTCAAGTTCATAACCTCTTCTGAAAATTCACAATGTCTGCAGGTACCTGCTTTAAAAAACAAAGGTGGGGGCCTTTAGGGAGTTCATAAATAGTTATATTCTGAACCTCCTGTCCCTGTGCTCTCCAGGAGATTCCTGACCCCAAAGCAGCCAATACAGTCACTATGATGTAAGGTTTTCAATCTTGCCACTACTAACATTTTGGAGCAAATAAAAATCTTTGACAGGGAGTATGGCGTTGTGGGCATGGAGGATGTTTTAACAGTAGCATCCCTGGTCTATACCTACTAGATACCAGTGGCACTTTGCCCTCAGTTCTTACAATCAAATATATTCATATTCTCAGACAATACTGAATGTCTCCTGGAAGGCAAAAATCACTCCTGGATGAACTTTTGGCTTACCTTGTGAGTAAGCCAAATGCCAGAGCTGCACCTTTTCTCAGCAACCTTCTGAGTCCTGAACTAACTTCTGATTTCTGTAAAGCCTAGTGTTGGTGATTTCTGTTTTCTCCTTCCACAAGATCTGGCTCTACAAATACAGTCTTCTCTTCCTTATTTCTCTGTGTATCCTGCCAATCCATTCATTATCCCCTATTTAGGGTAATTCAAGTGTTTCTCATGTTCTAAAATGCCCAATACATACTTAGAAATTAAAAAAAACATGTTAAGGAACATAAAATTAAATATATTACCACTAGCCAAAAACATATAAAATGTTACAACCAAAGCAACAATAAACCATTAACAGAGAATGCAACAGAAACATACAGTAATACAAGGTACCGTCCCTAATAAAATTTTCCAAACATTCAAAGACAAAAATCTCTTTATTACACTAGATTTATAACAGACATTCAGTTAAACGTTATTCTCAACATCATTAGTCAAAACTCTTAAGACAGACATGGACAATTTAATTTTTTAAATTCTCTTCCTCCACCAGTCTCTTAAAAGTTAGTATTCCCCAAGGTTTGGTTTCTTACCACAAAAGACACACATTAACTAATTTCACTTATACTCATACTTTCGATTACTACCTGTAGACCACTAACATTCAAATGAATATACCCAACACAATTTCCATTCCTAGTGCTACTCAGATATCCAACAACATACTGGACATATACATCCTGATGTCTTAACGGCACCTTAAATTCAGCTGTCAGTCAAGTCATTCCACTATCACCATCCTCCACAATTCATCATACTACCATCTACCAACATCAAGAAAAATAAAGCCAAAAAAAAAATTAATATGACAGCAACAATGACAACAGTAACATTTCATTTCCTAATACCAAATCCTTAGAACAGTTCCTAGAACCGCAAGCAGTTATTAAGTATTAGTTATAATAATTAGCTGTAACAATCAATATGCTGATGTAACTTTTTTATGAAAAGAAAGCATGAAAAAGAAAATGTCTTAATTATGCCTCATTTCACTTAACTACTTGTCTACTCTTTCCATATTACCATCATCCCTTTCCGCTTCAGTAATTACATTAATTCCAAACTATTATTTACCTCAAAGCAGTAGTTCTCAAAGTGTGGTACAGGGATCCTGCAGATTCCAGAGACCCTTTCAAAGGCTCATGAGATTAAAATCATATACCAGTAAAAGATCAATTCAAACTGCAAACAGACCAATGCAATGAATGCAACACTGTACGAAAAGGATATAGGTATAGTTTGAGACTCCACACCACAACTAACTGTTAAGAAATTACCACTTGTTGAGTTTCCTTGTAAAGTCAAAGAAGAGTATCACAATTAATTCAAAATGTTATTCAATTACTCCTCCCAACACATTCCTGGGTAGCTGGATGTATGCTTCAAACAGAACAACAGAAAGACTGAATGCAAAAGCTGATGGGAGAATCCAGCTGTCTTCTATTAGGTCAAACAATAAGGAGATTTACAAAAATGTAAAACAGTTGCCATTCTTGCCCTAATTTTTTTTTTGGGGGGGGGGGAATAGTAGTTTTGCATTTAAAAAGTTATTTATGGGAGGGAGTTTGGGAAAGAATGATACATGTAAAAGTATGGCTGAGTCCCTTAGCTGTTCACCTGAAACTACCACAACACTGTTAACTGGCTATACCCCAAAACAAAATAAAAAGTTTAAAGTTTGAAAAAAAAAAGAGAATATGCTTAAGGTTCTCATATACAACATGTATGAGAGAATAAAATAATAAATTTCTAAAAAGTTATTTATATTAGCCTGTAATTATTTATTAGCTATTTATTATATATTAAATATATTTAAATTAACTTCAAATATAGTAACTGCCAATAGACATTACAGACATAAAAGCTATTTGGAGTCCTATATAATTTTAAGAATGTAAAGGGATCCTGACCAAAAAGCTTGAGACCACTATATTAAAGTAACACTGAGGAGAATTCCTTGGCAGTCCAGGAGTTAGGATTCCACCTTTTCAAAGCCCAGACCACGGTTCAATCCCTGGTCAGGCAATGAAGATCCTGCGAGCTATGAGGTGTGGCTGATAAAGTAAAAATTTAAAAAGTAACGTCTTAAACCCCATTTTAGTTTAAATACTGAGCTTTACCTCTTACACAGACATAAATCTTTAAAATTAGCTGAAGAGAGCAGATGACATAAATCTTGACTTCTTCAGGTGTACTATAATGCAACTAAGCACAAAATGTAGCTCTCTCAAAAAAGAAGACAGGGCAGTCAGGTCAACAGAATGTTGTTATTTGTCAAAAGTAACCGTAGATGATATACAGAACTTAGGCAGAAAGCAAGCCAAAGAACTTTTACTGTGCCAAGAAAAAAGGATGCACAGAAAAACATTAAAGTCTGGGCTTGGGGAGGGGGGTGTAAAAGAATCCTTAAGCAAATTATGCACGGTTAAAATCTCACTGGAGTTAGTTTCTAACTACCGTCTCAACTTCTGATCACCTTCAGTTGAGGTTATTAAAATTACTCAAAGTATAATATAAATCAGGTAACAAAACTCATGAGAAACATTTAACTATTACAAAAATCCATTGTGCAATGCCAGTCTCCTTCATTATTAGAATAATTACAGTCAGCTTTGTGCTGTAATGAATGACCAAGCTAAAAAGGGCACCCAGCAAAAGGGGTTAATGACATTCATTAATTAGGGCATTTTCCCAGTTCTTCTGGAAGCATAATGTATTGATTTAAAGGGCTAACACAAAATGTTGCTTGGAGCTGATGTTAAAACAATTACTTTTTCACTACAAAATCATAATACTAATCAACGAACTTTCTTTACCCAAGAAATAGTTAAGAGGGGCAGATGTGCATAAAGTAGGACAAGTTTTCTTCTAAGAAGGGTACTTCCAAAGTCACACATCTGACCCAGGGGCATATACTGCATTCTGCCTAAAAAGGGGAACTGTCTGCGTTACAGTTTTCTCACTTCCGCACATGCTCTAGGCCTGAATTTGCAGCTTCCAAATTAAGCACTTTTCATCCTACTCTCATAACTAATTCCACGGTGAGATTTTTTAGTGTGTTAGTCGCTCAGTCGTGTCCAACTCTTTGCAACGCCATGGACTTGGCCCTCAGGCTCCTCTGTCCATGGGGTTTTTTAAGTTTTTCAAATTAAAAACAGTTCCACTGCCGCTGGTGCCGGGCGTACTAAAGACCTGATTAGAAGTCGCTGAATATAGCATAATTCACGGCATTCAAAATGTTTTAAACTGAACTCGTGCTTTACCCAGCTTTTAAAAAAATGTTGAGGTGGGAAGAAAACAAAATACACCCACATCCTACTGTTCTACTAAGTAGCATTCTTTTGTTGGTTTCTGCAAAGGCTATTTACTGAAATGGCATTTGATAATACTATCTAAACACTGTGCTGCAATTACTTCCTGCAGAAAGAATCCCTTTTCAACCATCCAAAGGCTATCGGAAAACAAGGTTCACAGTACTTCTCAAACCTCAAGGCTTACTCCTTTCTCCTCCCCCGCCCCCTCTCCTGGAAAATACTGTGCGTGTGTTATTCACTCAGTCGTGTCCGACTCTGCGACCCCGTGGGCTGTAGCCCGCCAGGCTTCTCTGTCCATGGGATTCTCCAGGCAAGAATACTGGAAATAAGTAGCCATTCCCTTCTCCAGGGGATCTTCCCAACCCGGGTATCGAACCTGGGTCTCCTGCACTGCAGGCAGATTCTTTAGCATCTGAGCCACCAGAGAAGCCCTACTGTATGAGGTGGGTTTTCAACAATAAAACATTTGGGAATGGAGGAGGGGAAGCTTAAGGGTGTGGGAGAGGGAGTGTTCCCCAGTTTTTGGACTAGCTATCTCTCTCCCATTCTGCCCGAGAAAAACAAACCCCCGCTGTAAAATAATCTTATGAACAGGGATCAAAATCGAGGACCCAATTCCCTTCTGCTCGCATCTATCTCTACAAACTTCGCGATGGCAATCAACAAACCCAATTTCTACTCCAGAGCAGCCCGGCCTGCGCCCAGATCCTCGGGTCCAACCAGAATCCCTCTCTGACCTTGGACCCGGGCCACCGCTCCCCTCCCAAGCTAAGGATCGTGAAGCCGGGATCCCCACAGCCCAGCCCGCAGACTGCAGAGGCCTCGGGGTTCACGCCGGGTCAGCGGGTGGGCGGCGGGCAGCAGAGCGAGCCGCAGGACCGCAGCTCCGCCGGGGCTGGAGCAGCGGCTTCAGGGGAGAAGACGGGGACGAGGCCCGGCGAGCCGGCGGGCCGCCACCGCCCCGGCCGCCGCAATGGCTGCACGCCGCCGCGGCGAGACCCTGGCCGCGACCCCTCAGCAGCTCCGCTCGCCCGGCGGGCCGCGGCAGGTGATGCGGCGGCCAGGCAGCCGAGCCGCGGAGGCTGGTGAGCCGCTTCCCGGAACCGCCCACTCCCTCCCGGGCGCGCCCGCAGCCGGGACCCTGAGAAGGGACCGGCGTGCGAGGCGACGCGACCCGAAGGTGGCACGCGAAAGGGGAGAGGCGTCCGGCTGTCCGGAGGGGCTGGCCACGGGGAGACGAGGACTACAGGCGCGGCGGGGCAGGCGGGACGCTCGCCTACCTTCCTCGCTCCCGGCCGAGGGTCCGACGCGAGTCAGCGGACCGCCTCACATCCGGGTCTTGGGAGACTCTCGGCCGCCGCCGCCCCGCCGCCTCTCCCGCCGCGCAGAAATGCCAAACTTCCGGCGACGCCGGCGCCGCCTCGCCCGTCAAGCGGGAGTCACCTGGGACCGCCCCGGGCGCGCTTGCGCAGCGCTCTTGCTCTGCCCGAGCCCGCTCCGTTGACGCGCCCGGAGGCTGAAGATGGCCGCCACGCTCGCCGCGCGCCGCGCCGCTTTTCACCCCGGCCGGGACGGCGGGGCGCCGGGGAGAGCGAGCCCGCGTCCGGCCGCAGCGCAGGCGCGGTGGGACGCCTCGCGTGCGCACCTCCCCGGGTGGGCGCCTGGTCCCCCGAGCGGCGGCCGCTTCCCTGCTTTCCCCCAGCTCGTGTCGGAATAAAGCCGCCCACGCCCCCAGCGGTGGAGGCTTGTCTTGAAGATCCGTCGCCAGCGGTTCTGCTGCTGGTTGCAGGTACTGCTCTCTGCGACTTCCAGTTCAGATACCGCTCATCTTCCTTACGGCCCAATGTACAGAAAAGGGGAGGCGATTGATCCGTTCTCCCTCCTTCCCGGCGTTGCACTCCAGCGTCTCCCCAAAATGCATGGCTTCAGCGTCTCCTTGCACACTTTCCTTCCTGGGCGTCAGAGCACAAGAGTCGACAAGAAATTGTAGGAAGTTCCACCGGATTTAGTCACGGCGTGTGTTGAGACAAAGCTTTGGCTCTTAGCCTCCAAAGACTGAATCCAGGATCCTAGGATTCTTGATTCTACACTGCTTTTGAACACGCTCTCTATGCTTCTCTTTGCTTATTTGTAGGACTGTCAGGATGGGTAAATGAGTCCTCTTGCCTTTGAGAATCTGGAGGTGATCATAAGTGGATTCTCCCCATGGTTCTTACAGCCCTCGTTTTTTGAAGCCAAGTCCACCCCAGAATACCCTCTTAAATTGGTGAAGCCTGATGTGATTTTTCATCATCTTCCATAAAACTTTATAGAGCTGCCTGTCAGTTTAGTCTAGAGAGGTGCCATGGTTTAAAAACCAAAATGAGAGGTCTTGGTGGGTGAAGCCGTTGGCCACATCACCATATCTTGTCATAATTGGCAAAAACCTGTCTGCCGCCCCTCACCCCCACATCCCCAATCCTTGACACATTCATTTGTCCCTTGATCAACACAAGTTTAAACACACCCATTTATACGGGGATTTTTTTTTTTTCCGGTAGTAAGTACTAAACAGTCATCATCAGTTGATTGTTGGGAGGTTGTAGGACTCAGGATATGGATGGGCAACTGTAAATTAGACATGGATTTTCCACTAAGCAGAGGGTCTGTGCCCCTAATGCCAGGGAGTAGACTGCCAACCTGATTAAAGCTGGTTATCTACTACTGATAAAATATCTGATTTAATACATTTACCTTCACCTTTAGATTGTCAAGACAACTGGTGAATTTTTGTGTGTGTGTGTAAACCACTTTATCTGTAATAACTCAAATTCTGACATACAGACCTACACAAACCATATTTACAACTTTCCATTCCCCCCAAATAGGCCTTTGTTTTTCAAAAAAGATATTTATTTGGCCATGCTGGGTCTTAGTTGCAGCATGTGGGATCTTTTCACTGCTGCATGGGAGGTCTAGTTCCCTGACCCTTGCATTGGGAGCATGGAGTCTTAACCACTGGACCACCAGAGAAGTTCCAAAGCCTCTGCTTCTGAGTTCTCTGTTCACTGTATTTGTATTGGCCACAGTCAGGAATGTGGGAATCCTTACAAAGGTTACACTGTATAAAATCATATGTATTTATTTTTGATACATAAGGAATTCATTGTTATTGTTTAGTTGCTAAGTCCTGTCCACCTCTTTTGCAACCCCATGGACTGTAGCCTGCTGGTCTAATTTTACCCCTATCAAATTGTCCATGAAAAGATTGGTGACAATTAATGTTGGTGAAGATTTGCTTAAGTGAATTTGGTGGGGGTTTGCATGCTGCTAATGTTCAGTTGCTAAGTCATGTCTGACTCTTTTGCAACCAAAAGACTGTAGCTTGCCAGGCTCCTCTGTTCGTGGGGTTTCCCAGGCAAGAATACTGGAGTGGGTTGCCATCTCTTTCTCCAGGGCATCTTCCCGATCCAGGGATGGAACCGGAGCCTCCTGCATTGGCAGATGAATTCTTTACCACTGAGCCACCAGGGAAGCCCTTTTCATTAAGACATCTGCCTCCAAAAATTAATGGAACAGCTGTATCGCCCAGCTGGTTGCATTCTCATTTCCTTATTCTTTTCTTTCTCATGGCCAATCTAAATACTTGTAACATACAAAACCTCAGCTAACTCCAAGAAGACAGAGGAGTCTCATTTTCAGACTGACCCTCCAGCTGGCAGCAAATAAAGACTTTTTCTTTGTTGCTCCATTCTTGCTGACTTTATTTCAGGACTCTTGATGGTTTTATACTGTGAGAGAG
This sequence comes from Moschus berezovskii, assembly GCF_049115385.1. Lineage (NCBI taxonomy): Eukaryota > Metazoa > Chordata > Mammalia > Artiodactyla > Moschidae > Moschus > Moschus berezovskii. The sequence continues at coordinate 3,361,681 of NC_142487.1, read as the reverse complement.
TAAAAATTCTTAAAAATTTTCAAACTAGAAAATAAAAACAAAATTGATGGCCATTTGGTCCATTTGGATCGCCAGGAGATTATTAGGAGCTGCTGGGAAGACAGGGGGATAGATGTTGAAAAGGTAGCATACATAAGTCCATTACAGTCTTGCTACTCAAATTGAGATCCATGGACTAGGAGCATCTTCATCAACTGAAGGCTTGTTTAGAAGTGCAGAATTTCAGACCCCATGCTGACAGAATCAGAATTTCATTCTCACATTTCCTTCAGATGACATTGATGTTTGATGAGCAATGCCTCACAATATTCAGGAATTCTGATGACCAGGGATGAAGTCCAAGCTGGAGATACAAATTAAAGCCCTAGTTTTGGAGATCACCTGGACTAAGGGAGAAAGTATTCACTAGAGAAGCGTAACACGATCTCTGGATCTCTGGGCACCTTTTGAGGTTTGTGACCATAATTTCAAGTAAAAATAATCAGTTAAATTGTGTGATTTTCTTCAGGCACATAAAGTAATGTTGAGGTTCCTGCTGTTGGGACAGAAGTAGCATAATCCTCTGGACTTCTCCCAGAACTAACTTTCATTAACGAGTAAATCTGGTGCTGCATAATACACGGAGTCCTGCCACGCCCGTTAAGGGGATATAATCTCAAATTTCCATACAGTTTCCTAAACCTGCCCTAAACACCCTCAGCAGCTGCAAGGCACACCTCCAACCGCCAGGGGCCGCCGTGGCGCTTCGCGCAGCCGGAAGGGAGAATAGCCCAAGCGCGGCCGCGGCGTTTCCGCCGTGCGTCCCTGCTCTCGGCGCGGTCTCTACGTCGGAGCCCCGAGAGCTAAGTGTTTCCGGCCATTCATACGCCCAGCCTCGGCTCTCGGTGGTCGGATTTCGCGTACTATCGGGCCGAAAGGGTGACGGCGCTGCTAGGATGAAGCTCGTGAGGTGAGGAGGTGGCCGAGCGGAGTGGGGGCTGGGAGGGGCCGATCTGGGCCCGGAGCGGGAGGCCGGGCTGCTCCCGATGCAGGAGGCGCGAAAGCCGCGTGCGCGCGCGGCCTGCCAACGGCCTCCGGCGCCCGCCGCTCCCGCCTGGTCTGGCCCGCGCCGCCGCAGGCGCTCGGGCCTGGGCTTCAGACTGGTTCGTGCCGGGGTCCTGCCTGTCTTGCTAGAGAAGGAAATAAAGGCCGGACCAAGTGTTCCCGCCTAGAGTCATAGGGGCCTTAGAGGTGCAGCGCCAGGCTCCCAAGCTCTTAACTCTTGATGAAAGTCGATAGACTTTGATTGGCGTCGAACTTGTGCTCTAGTCTGGGTTACTTTTCTGCTTCGTCTCAGCATGCAGAGCCGGTAAGAGTACTTAGAAGCTCCAGAGGTTTATTAAGAAATAATGAAACCCAATTCCGAAATGTTTCAAGTCAGGGATGGACTTTATTTCGTAAGTTGTTTTCTTAGTGTGTTTTTTACCCTCTTGTTGTTACTGTCTAGATTTTACGTTATACAGTCTGCATTTATTTCCCTGTAGAATAAGCTTTTGATTTAGGAAGAATCTCCCAACATGGGACAGAATCTCTTTGCTGTATTTTTTTGACTAATTACACAGATACTCTAGATTTCTTCTGGTTTGTATCTGTGTTTAAATTTGGCCGGTTAGTTTTGCATACTGAAGACGTGCTTATTGATTGAAATAATTCATTCTGTACTCCCTGCAAATAGATTGGGTTTGGTGGTTTTGCTTGAGACTGAGAGGTGGAACATAGAAGTAGAGATTTCTGAGAACTAAGTTTATATCTTAGCAGGCAGTTATAAACTAACTTAGCTAGTTATAAACTAACTTAGCAGTTATAAACTTACTTAAACAGTGTCGACTAGTTTTTGGCCACCTGTTACACTGTACGTTCATAATAGATTATTTTCTTTATTTCTTTTTCAAGGCAGGGTCCCTGCCTTGTTGGAGTGTTATGTTTTGTGATGAAGGCAGACAAGTAGATAGTTTCTAGTACATTTGAAATAACATATAAAATGCTCATTGTTATATTCAGGATGGCATTTTAGAGAGTGCATTTAAGGTCAACTTGTACATTGTTTTCCTTCCAGTTTTATTGAGATATAACTGGTGTGTGGTCAATACCTGCCAACCTGAATCTATAGTTAAGTTTTATGTAATACTCTTTGAAATCAGTTTGTCTCATTTAAAGACAGTCCGTGTTGTGACAGAATATCCCTATAAATTTTAATGAATGTACTGAATCCTATTCCGTGTCTTAGACGATAGAAACAACATTTCTAATACCTGAAGAATGTATTTTGCACCAGGAAAAATGGTTGGTTGTCTAAGGTGTTTGGAGATTTGGTTGACTTCTTTCAGTATCTCAGTTGGTGACACAATTATTTTATTGTCACCCTGATCAAAAACCTGGGAGTCATCCATGATTTATTCCTCTTGATGATCCTAATAATCTGTTAAATTGCCAGGTTTTGGCAGATTTAAGTACCTAATAAATATCTTTCACTATTCTGTTCTCTTTGATTTTTAAATTTAATAGTTTGGGTTTGGATGCCATTTCAGCGGTATACTGAAGGATCCCATTTTACCTTAATATTTAAGTATTATCTGAGTATCTGAATTTCAGTAAGCAGAAGGAATTCTGACAGTGAAGGATTTATCAGAAAATAATTTTACTTTGTTTGGTTCCTGGCTTGGGTGGTAGTGTTTATTTCTCCTGCCCTCCATAAACCCTCTCTGCCACTCCTGTCACACCACTAAGCTGTTCAGACTTCCTTTTTTCCCACCCAGTTTTTAAAAGTCTCACTTCCTAAAAGGTAAATGTCTCATACAATGAAATTTAGCACGCATTTCCCAATTTTGAAAAGGGTATACACCTGTAAAATCCACATCCGATCTGGATAATGAGCTTCTGGTTTCTATTCTGTTTCATTGGTTTGTTTGTTGTTTCTGTTTCTCGGTTATGTAAACTTTAATCTCTATATTGCTCTCTAGAAGACACCTACTTTGTCATCTGATGTGATGCTCCACTCCATTGATGAAAACCCTTCAGTTGTTCTCGTAGGAGAACTCTTTAACAGAGCTTGGGCATCCCCTGAAAGGAAACTCTTCTCTAATCATTTTCTTGGACTTAATATTCCAGCAGTAATACCTATAGTTTCTGTGTACATTGTGCTGTTTCTTACTATATCTTTGCTTTTATCTCTTGCTGCACATGTTACCAACTTTTCAGACTTCTTACTAGAAGTCCACTAAAATCTGATTCCTTCCTACTCGTGCTACATTGTACTCATGATAAAAAAAAAACCCTCTGTGTATCTCCATTGTGCTTTTAATTTATGTAGTTACTTTGAAAAATTATTTTATGTATCTCTTTTTCCTGCTAGAGTTTGAACTCCTTGGGGGCTTAGTCTTGCTCACTTTTGATACTCATTACCAAGCACAGGGTACCAGGTAACACAGAATGGCATGCATTATTTATCAAAGAAATATCCTTGGACTGGATAAAATGTATTTGGATTCAGTTCATTAAGAGAGACTTTTTTCCTTGACAGCAAATACGGAAAGGGAACAGATGTAGCACATGGGTTTTTCTTTATATGAGAGCAGGTTTGAGACTTGCTTTTATACACGTTGAAGTAGTTTCCCCTTTTTTGATGGCTGTCTGTACTCACTGGAAAAGACTCTGATGCTGGGAGGGATTGGGGGGGAGGAGAAGGGGACGACAGAGAATGAGATGGCTGGATGGCATCACGGACTCGATGGACATGAGTTTGAGTGAACTCCGGGAGTTGGTGATGGACAGGGAGGCCTGGCGTGCTGTGATTCATGGGGTTGCAGAGAGTCGGACAGGACTGAGCGACTGAACTGAACCACTTAAAACGTTGCATTTTCAAAGCTCACTTCCCTTTACTCATGGAAACATTTTAGCCAACTCCTGGTGCTTGTTACAGTCCAGGGTTAGATGGGAAGTTCCTGATCCCACCCCTCAAAGGGGCTCCAGCTGTGGGGACCCAGGAAGCCTCCAGGTATTGGAGTCCTACAGTTGTGACTGATGTTGTGGTAGCGTATACAGAGTACACACGACACTATAGGCCAGAAATTTTGAACATGAGTTGAATGTTAGATCCCACTGTAGGATTATTGTTCACTTTCCTAGATGTGGTTGTGAATTTGTGAACTCAACTTCCTCTGCATTGTTTCATAATAAGTTGGAGAAAGGAATAGATGAAGTGAGGAATGGGTGACTGTTAAGTAAATGTTATTGAGGCACCTTTCTATACAACTAGGGAAATTATGATGCACACTGTTAACGGGAATGGGTGCAGACAGCATCCAGAGCACGTTTTCTACAGCTAGAAATTTCACTTTGACTTCATAAACGTGTTTTTGAAGTAGTAAAAGTAAAAACTTACTGTTTATTCTTAATGTCTTTATAGATTTTTGATGAAATTGAGTCACGAAACTGTAACCATTGAATTAAAGAATGGAACACAGGTCCATGGAACAATCACAGGTATGGAGGTTAACATTTTATATAGTACAAATCTCATTCCTTTTGTCTGGAGTATTACATGCACCTTCTTACATATGTCTCCCCTTAAGCTCTGGTGCTAGTACCAGACTGGATTCAGGTTATCCTATGTGTAACCACTGTTTTCTTGATTTATGCCTTTTGCGCTTTTGCTTGTATGTGCCCCCTGGAGTGTTACATCTTCCAAAACACATATTACTTTTATTAGAATTTTGAGTCCCCTGTTCAATCGTAACGTCTTTGAAGATAGAGGATAGGGTTTCCACATCTGATTATCTTGGCATACATGGGAAATGGGGAGGGGGTGATGAGGAACCATAATTTTACCTAAGCATAACATTTTTGAGTATTTTCTTTGTTTTTTTTTTTTTTTAGATATCTCTTTGCTTTAGTGATGTAAGATGTTTGATATGTAGTTTTATATTTAAAGCCACTGATTCTTCACTAATAGTAGATGTTCCACCCCACCCCCACCCCCCAAAGGGCAGGTTTTTTAAAAGAATTGATGAAAGAAAATGCTATCTTAGCAGATGGCCTCATTCTGCTCTTTGAAATATTTACATAACTGGTGATTTTTGTGAGTTTGCTAGAACTTCGCAACACCAGTTGCTGTGAAAGGAAGTCCATGTAGTATAAGGTTTTGATACAGACTGATCGTATCTAAGGAAGTATAATTTTTCTGTTAAGATTCTGTGATTTTAAACAGTGATTTAGTCTGCTCTAGCTCACTTAATAAAGAATCCGCCTGCAATACGGGAGACCCTGGTTTGATTCCTGGGTCGGGAAGATCTGCTGGAGAAGGGGTAGGCTACCCGCTCCAGTATTCTTGGGCTTCCCTTATGGCTCAGCTGGTAAAGAATCCACCTGCAATGTGGGAAACCTGGGTTTGATCCCTGGGTTGGGAAGATCCCCCAGAGAAGGGAAAGGCTACCTACTCCAGTATTCTGGCCTGGAGAATTCCATGAACTGGATAGTCTATGGGGTTTCAGAGTCAGACAGGACTGAGCGACTTTCACTTCTGAGCTTTGTGTTACATGTTGTGGAGGAGACTGAGTGTTCTTCCTGCATTTTACGAATTCAAAATACAGTGATGGAAGACAAAAGTAGTACAGTGCAATATTTGCCTCACAGATAGTAGGCACTTAATAAAAATTTAGTAAATTGGGGGAGCAAAATCTAGTAAAAATCCAATTCTCTCCCCCTACTGACAACCACTATTCTGTTTCTTATATCTGGGCTGTATATTTTAGTCCTCACAGTAGGGATAATCATACCATCTACCATAGGGACATTGGGGATTACACTAAAATGCCTTAGCACACCATTCATGGAACTCAGAGCTCATAAATCTGATATAGTGCCACCTGTGGCCTGATAGATAAATCAATTGCCTTCCTTTTTATCCTAATAATTGCCCTCGTTTTTCCCTCCAGGTGTAGATGTCAGTATGAACACACATCTTAAAGCAGTGAAAATGACCCTGAAGAACAGAGAACCTGTACAGCTGGAAACACTGAGTATTCGAGGCAATAACATTCGGTATTTTATTCTGCCAGACAGCTTACCTCTGGATACACTGCTTGTGGATGTGGAACCAAAGGTGAAGTCTAAGAAAAGGGAAGCTGGTAAGTTTGAAGGATTATAAACATTTTTGTGTATGGTATATTTATACCCTAATCCACTATTCAAAATATGTTTAAAATATGTTTGTATCTGCAGACAACACAGGTTGTTTGGTTGCTTTTCATTGCCTGTACTCCCCTGAGTACACCTGGTGTTTCTTATGGTTCCTGGTATTGCTATTCAAAAGACCAGTGTTGTTTGTTCTTAACCTGCTGGTCCTTTGTGCATGGCCTGGTCCCCCATTCCCTGCACACTTTGGAATATTTGGGGATGAACCCTTTATTCCTTCTATTCTGAAATTTCTTAATGACTTAGCTTTTTGTCCATTTCATTGTTCTGGGTACTTGACGGACCCTTTCAGTATGGATATTCCTGTGTTTTAGAGCTAAGAAATTTACTTGTGTACCTTTGACAAATTTCTTCTGTTTTGTTTATTCTGTTCTTTCTTCCTGGAATTCTTAATAATGGAGTTTTCTGACTGACTCTTTCTGAGTCTTTTCTCTTACTTTTCTCTCTGTCTTTTATTCTGAACTTGGTGTTGTTTTCTCTGGTTTCTCTTTTTATTTAATCTCTTAATATGCTCTTTATGTTGAAGGCTTTACTCTAGTATCTTGCACTTTGGCCATCCATTATTTAAGAAGGACCCTGAAAAGAGAACTTCTGGGTAGGGAGGCCGGACTCCTTAGCTGGTGGATTCAAAGTAAATTTGCTTCTCCACCGAGGCCACCCAATGATTTTGAGACTTTTCCTCCCACCCACACTAAGAAATACACTTTTTGCATCATGACCTGTTCATTCAAAGTTTTGCAAAGAACTGTTTAGTCTTAATACCTGCAGATGCCCTTAAGTTTCCTGTCCTATTCTCTTTCAGTTAAAAAAAAAAGTTCAGGTTGTATCACATAGCCCGAAAAACACTGACTTGATCCCTCTCTTCGTCCCTCTGGCCCTGTGATTTTTGCTGCCTTCCACTTTGCAACTGTTTTCAAATCCAAACCCTTTGTGCTTCAAGGTCTTTAGGTTAATTTTATCTTTTCTTTCCTGCCTGGTTAATTTTATCTTTTCTTTCCTGCCTGCCTGTCAGGGAAATAAGCATTAGCTTTGCAGGATGGGAAGAGGACTAGCCAGTCTACTGCCCCACGGAAGGGTTGTCAGCCTTTCCCCCCACGTTTTCAGCCTCCTGCCTCATCTTACCCCGGCTTCCTAGGTCTTTTTGAGGTTATTCTTCCTTTACTAAACATTTGTTGTTCTCAGTCTGTTTTCTGACTTAGAAATTTGTTGAAATGTTTAAACTACTGTTTTTTTTCTGTGCCCTCCCTCCATGGATATTTGCCATTTTTCTTCCTTTTCTATCGTGAATAGTACCTCAGAGCGAATTGGAGATAAGTGTGGTTAATCTGCCTTGTTTCAAGAGAAGTGCTAGATTTACTCTATTGCTTTGAATGATAAGACTCGGAACGATGAGTAGAAATGTCAGGGTTTTAAAGACATTCATAGATAACTGAAAATAGGAAGTTCAGAGCTAGGATGACCAGGTAACAGGGATATTGCTACTGGGTTAAAGTACTAGATTATGATTGGGCCAGATGACTTAAGATTCGGAAAGATCATGAAGTTGTTATTTGATGCAGTGTGTCTCAAACTTCCTTGGCGTGAATTAACTTAGCTGGATTCTCTTTGGTAACAAAACTGGCTCATAGTGTTTGTGCTCTGCTCCGTTAGTGTGAAATCTCTTTCATCTCGTGTGAAGTTCAGCTCATTTGTGTTTCATTTTGTGGTGAATTTGAGGCATGATACGAAGAAAAAATGTTTTAAACCTTAATGAATTTCTCAATAAATAAAGTCAAATGAAACAAATATTAAGGTATTAGGCCAGCAGTTCTTGGTTCGGAAGAGGTGACCCTGAGGTTAGGTTTGAGAGAAGCTGAGTTAAAGTTTTCTTTACTGTAGGTGCTGTTGGCGGTGGCCAGGTCACATCAGCACGGTAGAGAATTTACCTTACTTTGTTTTTCTCTTCCCTCAGTTGCAGGAAGAGGCCGAGGTCGGGGAAGAGGACGTGGCCGAGGCAGAGGCAGAGGCAGAGGGGGTCCTAGGCGATAATGTCTCTCAAGGCTACTATTTCATAGTAGTAAGTATTACGGTATATTTTTTGTTACAAGTTTCACTTACGGCAGCCAAGGAAGAGGACGTGGCCAAGGCAGAGAAAGAGGGAGTTCTAAGTGATAATGTCTTTCGCAATTACTGTCTCAGAGTGATAAGAATTATGGGATATTTTTTGACCTGGTTTGTTTATGGCAGGTGGGGCAGGAAGACGGATACGTGACAGAGGAAGACTATGAGGCCAAGGCAGAGGAATGTGAAGTCCTAAGCGATAATGTTGCTGGAGCTTACTTTCACAGGGCTGGATATTCAAGTTTTTTGTACAGGCTTTGTTTGTAGCAGTTTTTAATAAACATAAATGTAACACATTTGTCTGTTGACTATATCAAGTTTTTAAAGTTCATGTGTATATACTTTACCAACACAATAAGAGCTAAGCATTACTACTGGTAGTCCCACAGTAATTCCAGTCTTAGATCAGGCTTTTAATTTTTTGAACTAAAGTATTTCTTTTATGAATGTATATAGAATATATCTTTTTGTTTCACATGCACTGGTGTGTTTTATTGTTTTACCTTGATTCCATTCTGTGGAACCTTCCTACAAGTAAAATAAGTCCTTTTTGATACTTCAGAAACTGAGGTCCTATGGAATGAGGTCTAAACTTGATTCTCCTTTTCCTGAGTTTTGGTCCATGGAGATGTAGTTTCTTAGTAAAAGGTGATGCTCATCTTCTAATTCAGGAGTCGTTGATTATGTCATCATTGTTAATGGGATTTTTTTGGGGGGAGTTGCCAGACAATGTGTGGGATCCTAGTTCCCTGACGAGGGATTAAACCCATGTCCATTGCATTTGAAGGCCAGAGTCTTAACCACTGCACCACCAGGGAAGTCTCTGTTTTACATTCTCTGCGTTGAAACTGTAAACAGTGTTCACTAGATTATCTGTTGTGTTGAAACTTGTAAATGTGTAATGTACCATCATTGGCTCCTGTACCCAATACTTTTACAAGTAGTTCTTTAAGAATGAAAAAAAGGCGACTGACTTATTTGCCAGCAAAACTGGATTCTTTCCGATCATTAATAAGGATTTATTGAATTGTTTTAATAGATTAAATTTAGAGAAAAATGTTAGTCACCAAGTTGTATGTGACTCCTGTGTCAGCCCCAGGGACTGTAGCCCACCAGGCTTCTCTGTCCATGAGATCTCCCAGCAAGAATACTAGACTGGGTTGCCATTTCCTTCTCTAGGGAATCTTTCCAACACAGGGATCAAACCCATGTCTTTTGCATTGGCAGGCGGGTTCTTTACCACTGAGCCATCAGGGAAACCCTAAAGAAAATACATCTCAGTACATAGTTTCTTATAAAGCTAGTTTACTGCTGTTTGTTTATATACTAAGATGAAAACCTGACCGAGTATTGGAGTGAACTAGATTCTGTATTTTCATTTAATCATGTATGTGTGTGTGTTTATTTAACGAGAAAGAGATATTCTGCAAAGATTGTTACCAAACAGGAGATTTTGGCCTTCTGGGAAGTTAGGTGAATTGAGATAGCAACAGCATTTGTGTGTGGCATGTGTGTATCTCATTCTTTTCCATCCTCTGTTTTTGCTCCTGTTAGTTGAATGCAAGCAGAAGGCAAAGGGACCCAGTGTTCATCAAGGTGGGGAGATACGAAGGGGACAAACAGTAAAGCACAAGTTGGGAATAAACATATGACTCCTGACCTCATGGTACTAACAGGCTGAAAGGAAAATATATACATAATTGCAAATTGTGAATACTCTGATAATACTTTGTATTATTTTGTCTGTTTTAAAAACTGGAAGCTCATTTTAAGTCAAATGCCAATAACAGAAAAATGTTTTAACTGTACCTTTTTATTTTTTAATTTTTTTGGCTGAGCCACATGACATGCAGGGTCTTAGTTTCCTGACCAGGGAGTCAAAACTGTGCCCTCTGCAGTGGAAGTGTGGAGTCCTAACTTCTGGACCGCCTGAGAAGCCCCTTAACTGTGTCTTATTTTGTGAATTTTAATGTTTCAAAGTTTGTAGTGTGAAACCAGTCTGGGAACACAGTTTAAATATAAGGCTAAACCTAGTGGGTACTGGATTGAATTTATCAACTTTAATAATAGCCAGTTATTTTATCAGCACAAATGACTTTCAGAATAGCCAGAAGAATTGCAGTTTGGCAGTGTAAACTATGGCAGACCACAGGCAAATCCAGAGAACCAGGAATTGGGGCTGGCTTTTATAGGGCATGGGGGAAGGAGGCAGGGAGGCCTTGGGAGGGGCAATAATAAGCAGAGTCTTTTGCATGAAGAGGCCTCTCATTGGTTGGGTGACTACAGTTTCTGATTGGCTGGGCTCCCCAGGGAACAAGAGATTGTTTCTTCCTACTGGATAACCAATAGGCATCACCCTCATCTCCAGAAGTTTGAAGTAATTAGGTTCAAAGTGAAGCTGGCCAGTTGGACTGTAGAACTTTCCTCCTTGTCCTGTTCCCTTTGGTTTTCAAGGGCAGGCTTCACCAGGCATGTGGTATTACAAAAAGGATTGCCTTTTGTTCTTATGTTTTGGGTGAGTTTTTTTCCTTTTGCCCACACTACTTGGTTTGTGAGTTCTTAATTCCCCAACCAGGGATCAAACTCAAGCCGTCAACAGTGAAAGCACAGAGCACTAACCACTGGACCGCTGGGGAATTCCCAATTTGATATCTTGCTTAAAATTTTGTGAAATTTGAGGGTTTGTTTAAGGAAATTAATGAGTTTATGTAGAAAACTAAGTGAGCTAATAGAGAAATTATATTTCACGGCGTGTTTTGTTTTACTGCAACTAGATCGGTTAAGCAAGGATGGCTTAGTATTTTGAAATGTAATAATGTGTTTAGTAGTCAAAATTCACATGGTCTTTGATATCAGAATCAATTCAGTTCAGTCGCTCAGTCGTGTCCAACTCTTTGTGACCCCATGAACCACAGCACGCCAGACCTCCCTCCATCACCAACTCCCGGAGTCCACCCAAACCCATGTCCATTGAGTCGGTGGTGATGCCATCCAACCATCTCATCCTCTGTCGTCCCCTTCTCCTGGCCTCAGTCTTTCCCAGCATCCGGGTCTTTTCCAGTGAGTCAGCTCTTCACATCAGGTGGCCAAAGTATCAGAATAACATTTAATAACACAATAGTCATTCCTGAAAACCTAAAATGGACCTTGCTTATCATGTTGAGGAAGAATTTTCTCTCTTCAACCAACAACAGACATTTCTGGAGACATTGCCAATCAAAACAACAAAAGAATATGTCTAATATTGGTCTTTATTTAATGTGAAATTTCTTGTGGATTCACAAAATAAGAGGTGTACTTTTGAGAAGGAAGAGAAGTTTTGCTTTTTTTTTAAATTTTCTGTGCAGGACCATGGTAGTGGTCCATTTATCTGAATCAGGCTTTCCCCTAAGTAAAAGTTTTAAAGGTTTGTGTATTTCCTATATTTTGAGAAAGGTTAGTATATAATATGAGATTTAGTTTCAAAGGACTTCCCTGGTGGCTCAGACAGAATAGAATCTGTCTGCAGTGCAGGAGACCCAGATTCAACCCCTGGAGAAGGAAATAGCAACCTACTTCAGCATTCTTGACTGGGAAGTTCCATGAACAAAGGAGCCTGGCGGGCTACGTACAGTCCATGGGGTCGCAAAAGAGTCAGACACAACTTGGTGACCAAACAACAAAGAAGCCAAAATAAAATATACAAAGGCAAGTGGCAAGAAATTCCAAGACAGGGGCCTTGGTTTTGTGTCTTGACCCACAGGCAGGTTAATGTTCCCTCGGCTGCTGCTTTTGCCCAGTAAGAGCCTCTGCATCAGAGACTGATCTACAGCTTGTACAATCTGAATGTGTATTTCATTTTGCAGTTTTAAGATTTGAGCCAGGGTCTCACATTTGTTTTTATTGGGTATTTTCTCCTTAACTGTACACAAATAAAGCTTATAACAATTGCTTTTTGTTTTTCCTTGCCGGAAATAGCAAATATCACCTGAGGGATTTGGTTGATACGAATCTTAATGCATTTGTAGGTGAAAAGAAACCAGTCATCTTTCTTGGGAAACTGTATTAGTGTTCCCTAAAGAAACAGAACCACTAAAAGATATTTACATATACAAAGAGATGTATAATAATGAATTGGCTCACACAATTATAAAGACAGAAAACCAGAAATGATCAGCCTTCTGCAAGCTGGAGACCCAAGAAAGTTCCCAACTGAGCCCGAAGCCTAAGAATCAACGGTGGAAGTCAAAGTCCTGAGAACTGAGGGAACTGATGGTTCCAGTCTGAGGGCGGAAGATCAGTTCATATCAATCAGTCCAGTTCACAGAACAAACTCTGTCTTCTCTACTTTTTTCTGTTCAGACCCTCAACAGATTGGACGGTGCCCACCCAAACGACAGGGCAATCTGCCTTAGTCCACCAACTCAAATGTTAATCTCATTTGAAACCTCTTCACAGACACACCCAGAAGTAATGTTAAGGCAAATACCCATGCACGTATAACCCAGTGAATTTGACACATAAAATCAACCTCATGAGAACAGGACCTAGCACATACTGTGCTTCAGTGAGAAGCAGGTTTATTTAAACCAGGATCTTATACTGTGATTTACTTCAGATTTATCTTTCAGTAAGAAATAATGTACTTAAATTTCCTAATCATATTTTATAATAGGCTGCCAACCTTTACTCAGTGTTCTCATAAAATGATAAGTCTCAGGGAGTATCCCTGAAAATGAAAACCTAAAGATTATCTCAAGGGGTAGGGTTTCTCTTCCTCTCTCCATGTTCCTGCTTGAGTCCATAAAATATTGGCCATTGAGATTCCCTGGCGGTTCAGATAGTAAAGAATCCACTTGCAATGCAGGAGTTTGATCCCTAGGTCGGGAAGATCCCCTGGAGAAGGAAATGGCAATCCACTCCAGTATTCTTGACTGGGAAATCCATAGACAGAGGAGCCTGGTGGGCTATAGTCCATTGGGTCATAAAAGGTCAGAGAGGACTGAGCAACAAACACTTTCATCATATATTGAGGGTAAAAGAGGCTTGGCCCTTTTGTTTACCTCCCCAAGGAAGACTGTTCTGTTGACACTCCTTAGAGGCATCTTCTAAGAGGTCCTCCACCCTATGACTTCCTCTTCTATTTGTGATCCATGGACTGAGTAAGAGTGCTCTTTATTCCCATAAGCTTGTTCTAAGTGTGTTTCAGGGGAAGAAAAGCATTAATTTTATCTTCCAACCCAAGTTATGTTCTTTAATCTGTCTTAACCACTAATAAAGTAGGTAATCTGAACCTACCTGTCTTCTCAGTTTTATTCAAAACCCAGAGATGAGGTATGGTCATCTTTGAAATTTAAAAAATCTGAAATTTTGAAGACCTCAGGTTAAATGGGCTCGGTAGGATACATGGTTAGTTACCAACTCAATATTCACGCTCTACTCTCACAAGAGCCCAGTTTTCAGGGGAATAGAAATGAATCAAGCTCTAAAAGCTTTATTTTCTCACTCAATTTGGGCTTATCAGGATCCATTTGCCCTAGTTCTGATTAATGACATGTAAATAGAAATCTCCTACAGGGATTCTGGAAAAGCTATTCTTTTCAGATAAAAACCAGAATCATCTGTCTTGGGTCTTTTACTCCATATTCCTTCCACCTTCTTCCCTGGAACACAGATGGGATAACTGGAGCTAAGGCAGCTATTTTTTACAATGAGGAAAAGTCCAAGAGAATTAAAGACCTAGACCTTCACATTCTTAAGATGGTTTAACCAGTGCCAGCAACTGTCTTCCCCTGAACTTACTGTTCTACAAGAAAAAAATACTACTTTAGAACAAACTATAGTAAATTGCTTTTTGTATTATCTGTTGCCAAATGCCATTTCTGTGGGATACAGTTTCTAATGAAACAGACCCTTAGCCCCTGTGCAACAATATTATTCCTGCTTTGTTCAGTTGACTTGGTAAGGACAGGATGAATTGTAAAGGTAACAATTCTACACATTATTAGAGGTTTAAAATGGAATTTGGCCAGTCTATATATGTGACAAAGAGCCTATGAATTTATTATAGCTGGGCAAGTTGGTTGTCACAATGTATCCTCCATTGCTTTAAGGAATGAGGCACCTGTAAAAACCGGGAATGTTCTACTTGATGAATAGTTTGCAATGTATTGCTGTACTGACTACTCTCAGCAGGATTTTGAAGTGGTTTGGTAGATAGTAATTGATTATATTCATCTTAGAATAAGTATTTCCTAGTGGAATTATATTCCACTTTTATTCTGTTTGACCTTTCAAACGTACACAGAATAGACTGGTACACTGAGCTCCCATATAGTCACTACCCACCTTCAACAATTGTCAGCCATGGTCAAACTTGTTCCATCTATACTGCCACCCATCCCCCCACCCTTGCCCCCTGCCATGACCCACTGGATTATTTTGAAGCAGATCTGAGATATTTCATCTATACATGTTTCAGTGTGTATTCCTGATAAATAAGGGCAGTTTTTAAAAATATAACCACAGGATCATTGTTAGCATTGGACTCCACACTTTGATTGCCAAGGACACAGGTTCAATCTCTGGTCAGGTTTCTAAGGTCCTACACGCTTCATGGTGTGGCAAAAAAAAGATAAAGTTTTATAAATGATATTTTTGCAGTTGATTTGTTTTCTTACCCCATGTTGGTTTTTTTCCATGCAACATGTAAAGTTTCCTGACTTCTTCATTTTACTGATTGCACCCCATTTGGTCTCTTCTCATGTTCCTTTGACCCCTGAACTTCCTATAAACTGAAGTTTGAAGTTCACCCGCTTCAAGTTTAATTTTTTCTCAATAATTTTTCATGGATGGTATTCTTTTTCATTGCTATGTTTTTCACAGCTTCTTAAACTTAAACTCAGTGATTTCAAAAGGCGAAGTCTTAGGGAATTCCCTGGTGGCCCAGTGATTAGGACTTGGCATTTCACTGCCTTGACCCTGGTCAAGAAACTAAGAGCCCACAAGCCATGTGTCATGGCAAAAAAAAAAAAAATAGTTACTATAAATTCCTTTCTTTGGCCCTCAGAAAGCACAGCTAATAAATATTAGCTGGTTGGTGGTTGCCAGAGTCTGTGGGGATGGAGAGAATGGGTTTCTATTAATATGTATCATGGGAGAATTAGGCAAGTGATGTAAGTTTGAATAGGGGACTGTGGTAGTGGACATACAATTCTGTGCATTTGTTAAAACTCATGGACTTGTTCATCACAAAGAGTAAACTTTACATAAATTTTTAAAAATCCATCAGGATGTGGTAAGAAGGATGGAATACAGATGATGACAATGAATCTAACTGTATTACAAGTGAGTCACATAACCACACTGAGTGAAGTTAAGTCAATTTCTCAGGAGTGTAGGTTAGAAATTCTGAAACAACTTTACTTTTATTTGTATTGTTCAGTAAATAAGTAAATATATTGTAGACCATCAGAGCCAGGTTCCTAACTTAGAGAAAGAAATTACAAATAAGAAATGGGAATTCATTCTGTTGCTGAATTGGAGTCAGAGGTGTCAGTATGGATGGACTCCTTTACTTATAGATGACAGATAAATATAGACATGTGCATGCATTATATTTACATATAATTTTTCCCTACCTCCATTGAAAAGGGCTACAAGTGCTGGGACCGCTGTTGCTGCTAAGTCACTTCAGTCGTGTCCGACTCTGTGTGACCCCATAGACGGAAGCCCACCAGGCTCCCCCGTCCCTGGGATTCTCCAGGCAAGAACACTGGAGTGGGTTGCCATTTCCTTCTCCAATGTGTGAAAGTGAAAAGTGAAAGTGAAGTCGCTCAGTCGTGTCCGACCTTTAGCGACCCCAAGGACTGCAGCCTACCAGGCTCCTCCATCCATGGGATTTTCTAGGCAAGAGTACTGGAGTGGCTTGCCATTGTGTGCATATCTATATCCAGATCTTGATTTTTATTTTTTATTTAAGGTTGTGGTTTTTTTTTGGTGTGGACCATTTTTAAAGTCTTTATTGAATTTGTTACAATATTGTGTCTGTTTTGGATTTTGAGGGATTTTTTTTTGGCGGTGGGGTGGTTTGAGGCATGTGGGATCTTAGGTCACTGACCAGGGATTGAACCCACAACCCCTGCACTGGAAGGCAAAGTCTTAACTGCTGGACTGCCAGGGAAGTCCCAATATCTTGATTTTTAAATGCCATTCTTTAATAAAAGAAATCAGGACTCCTTGAAGAACTGTACTGATTCCAGGACTGGAGTAGAGAAAATAAAAGATGAGACTAGAGCATCTGGTGGTGCCAGCCCACTTAAAAAAAAAAAAAAGGCATATCAAAGGGACATAGAAGCCATCCAGAATGCCTAAACTGAAACAAATTGAACAATAAAATAAGGATAGTACGTATATTTAATTACAAGCCAAAGAAAAACACTCATGAATCGATACTGATGTCAACATCTAAACAAAGAAATGGGGCCAGTGGTGGAAAGGTGACAGCACTTTCTTTCAAAAGGATTTCAGTTATAAACACAGAAGGAATGTGAGAAATAGAAAAAGACCATCAGAATGCAACAGTACCTTGCTACAGGCAAGATAAGATCCACCAATGAGTAGAAAGAAATGTAAACAAACAGGATATTTGCATAGTCTCAAAATAGGCCCTCCTCCCTTCCCCACCCCACTCCTGAATCAATTACAAAGGAAAAATTAATAACTTCTCTGTGGTGAATCCCGACTGGCACCACCTCAGCCAAGGGATCAAGGTTAACATCACCACACAGATCAACATGTACTTTTCCCCCTACCCTAAACCCAACATGTTTTAGATAGAGAAAGCTATATTAGTAATAAAATGTCATTTGGTTTTGATTTGGTTTTTAATAGGTTTATATATAGCACTGTCACAGTTCATAAAGTATTTTCACATGTTATTAATATTTCTTTAATCCTCATAATAACTCTGTAACACTGGTATTTCCATCTACATTTTTTTATTAACCATCTGCATTTTCTAGATGAAATCAAAGTCTGGACAGGACAAATCATTTCCTTCAGGTCAAATGGTGAATTAATAGCAGATCCAAGAATCAACCTCATGTGCTCTGAATTCAAGCCCAAACTTCTTTCCCAAGCAATGATCTTAAAAATAGTAGGAACTATGATTAATGATTATAAAGAGCTCTAGGTAAATATAGGAGAAGGCAATGGCAACCCACTCCAGTACTCTTGCCTGGAAAATCCCATGGGCGGAGGAGCCTGGTAGGCTGCAGTCCATGGGGTCGCAAAGAGTTGGACACAACTGAGCGACTTCACTTTCACTTTTCACTTTCATGCATTGGAGAAGGAAATGGCAACCCACTCCAGTGTTCTTGCCTGGAGAATCCTATGGACGGGGGAGCCTGGTGGGCTGTCGTGTATGGGGTCGCACAGAGTTGGACACGACTGAAGCGACTTAGCAGCAGTAGCAGCAGCAGGTAAATATAGAGAATATTAGGCATTTTTACTTTGTATGTTGATATTTATATATCTTATCTATAATATCTATTCATATATTCTAGAATATATATCATGAAAACATATATGATAGTTTATTGTCATATTTTTCAGAGTCCCTTTAATTCTAGTAAGAAAACCTAGAGGTTTCAAAGGCCATATACTGGATCACTTCTATATGGCATTAGAAGGAAAAAAGTCACCATCAGAGTCCAGGAATTAAGCACTATGCATGTTCCATTTCGAGGCTGGAAAGATAGGGAAAAAAATCTGAAGCTCTCTGCCCATAGGTAGAGTAAAGCAGATATTTAAAACTTGCAGAAACCAATTAGTTGACAGTTTAAAAGAGAGTAATGCTCTTTGTGATCATTCTGCTCTGTTAATATACTGACAGCCTGTCTATTCATATGCAGCTGGTACTGAATGCTTGATAATATAATTAACAATAAACTGAAAGTACAGATGGTGTAGATATGATCATTGTACTGATTGCAAAATTTGGGTACCAGTATCTAACTCCGGGGGAAGACAACCCTCTATAGAGGGCACAAATAAACAGTTGTCCTGTAATAAGTTAATATTGAGTCATGGTCTTAACTGACAGTGAAGTCTTTCTTACTTGGTCCAAATTACTGTCTTTATTTAAAAGAGATACTCAGTGAGGTAAATTAGTTTTGTCAAATTCTCACCATTTACATTTTTCAAAGTAATTCCCACATTTAAGTGGTTGAAGGATAGAACTGGAAGAAGCTTCTCTTAATTTTAGAATAAACAGCACGGTTGAATAATTCACAGCTTGATAATGCATATGACAAAGCAAAAACTTTTTTAATCACAAGGCCTTGAATATATATTCAAGAAATAAAATATATAAATATTGTATATTCTAAATATATAATTAGAAATCAAATTTAAAAGAAATCAAATATACAACAATTTTTACCTCTTTAGGTATCAATATTGATATCAACAATATATCATTGGGACAAGTAACATATTTTAGGACAAGAAACACCAGCTTCTGTTGTATATGTTAGCCTGTTTGTAGAAAAGTTTAGGACTGAAAACTGTCTTTTAAGTGAGAACTGGATTTAAAATAGCATATTTCTTAAGTATTCTTTATCACCTGACCTTGCAGGTTGGCCTCACTAACTCCAAATTAAGTTCCAAGAAGCAGGGTGCTTACCTCATGACCAGCACTTTCTTAGGTTCAGAGCGACAGTGAGATTTTTTATTGCCATTTTGGCACTGAAGTCTGCAGGGGACACAGACACTGCTTTAATAGATGTTCTGATTTGAAATGAGGTTGCAAAAACCCCTCCTCTCCCCAGCTCCTGATCTGTATGTAAGATGTACCCTTCCGTCAGGGCCAGGACCTGCATCTCTTGGCTCTCTGATCAAAGGCTAAAACTTTTCTTTGGAAGCAAACTGAACCACACTTGGTCTTGATCTTCTGGCTCAAAAGACACCAGGCAGAAGGTGCCTTTTTGGGGACCAGCTGGAGAGGATCTGTAACAAAATATATGTGCTAGCACTGGGTTCAAGATGTAACAAAATGTGTAGTGTAGGACAGTGTCAAAAATGAAAGAAAAAGAAAGCCAGTGTATCCTCTGTATCCCTATTTCTAAAACAATGCTCTGTGAGGCTTTGAATAAATGTTTAATGATGATAATAACCAACAGAAACTGAGGAGACGGCTAGAAAAAATTTCAGAGTATACTTCAAATTAACTTTTCAAATCAGAGATCTGGCTTACAAGGTAGTATTTTCATTCTTATACAAACCTCTGTTATTTAGCTATTGTTGACCTGCTCTGTTCCAGGCAATATGCTAAGTGCTTGGGATGTAGAAATAAACTACAGCCTTTCTTTCTCAGAGCATATTAGAGTGTGGAGATACTGGGGAGAATGTGACCCTCCACATCAGCACTTAAAAATGCTCATTTCATTACTATTAACACACAAAAACACACACACTATTGCATGCATGTAGAGCTATATTTTATTTTTGTTTATATTGGACTGGCCACAAAGTTTGTTTGCATTTTTTCATAATGTGACCCTATATGAATCAAATTGTTTTAGATTAAATAACCTATCAGAAATATCTTTATAAATTATTACATATAGGGCCACCTCATTATTTTTGATGGCCCTGCCATGTGGATGTGTCATAATTTGTCCATTCCCTTACGAAACAGGTTATCCTGAATGTCCAAAGCTGTTCCGTTCCGTTCCGTCGCTCAGTCGTGTCCAACTCTTTGCGACCCTGTGGACTGTAGCCTACCAGGCTTCTCTGTCCATGGGATTCTCCAGGTAAGAATACTGGAGTGGGTTACCATTTCCTTCTCCAGGGGATCTTCCACAGGTATGTAAAGATATAGACTTGAATGTCCAAAGCTGCAGCAAGTCTATATCTTTACATACCTGTGCTGGTTTTTCTATAGGATAGATTCCTCAACATGGTCTCTCTTCTATTTTAATGTGTCTGGCCCCACTCCTTCTGCCTTTTTCTTCTCAGAATACAAATGTGATGTGTGAGCTGCCATCTGTGTCTGCATGCTAAGTTGCTTCAGTCATGTCCAACTCTTTGCGACCCTATGGACTAAAGCCTGCCAGGCTCCTCTGTCCATAGGATTCTCCAGGCAAGAATAGTGGAGTGGGTTGCCATGCCCTCCTCCAGGAGAACTTCCTGACCCAGGGATTGAACCTGTGTCTCTTACGTCTCCTGCATTGGCAGGCAGGTTCTTTACCACTAGTGCCACTTGGGAAGCCCAACATTAAGGTCTGGTAGCTTGAGTATTTGGAGAAGGAAATGGCAACCCATTCCAGTATTCTTGCCTGGAGAATCCCAGGGACAGGGGAGCCTGGTGGGCTGCCGTCTATGGGGTCACACAGAGTCGGACACGACTGAAGCGACTTAGCAGCAGCAGCTTGAGTATATCACAGTCATTTGCTTACATTTGAATTTTAGAGTTCATTTTATATCTTGTGTCTAGGAGATAACTATCCTGACTGCCAGGGATATGGCATCAGAAAGAGCCTGTTTTTTTGATGACACTGATGAACATCTGTATCAGCCCTGCCCTGCTTACCTGGAAACTTCTTGTGATGCAAGATAATTAAATATTATTATTCCCAAATCAGTGTCAGATGGGTTTCCTGTAGCTGAAAGTACTTTTAATTGGAACAAATGGTGGGAGCCCAATATTCTGAAATCAGTGAAATGAAACAGTTTTAATATTTGTTACTAACACACTTATGAAATGATCATAAATTACATTCTAGGGATTACTTTTCTGTGGATAAAAACTCACAAACAATTTAAAATGGTAGACTTTATTTCATATAATGATATATATGTATGCACATATACTATTTAAAAAATAACCATGTGAACTATAATCATTATAAAACATATCAGCCTTAATTTAATATTATCAGAGTAAAAGAGCATGTAAAGTCTGTCTAACGTTGCATTTGCCTTTCAAAGTTAAGATACATAAAAGATTTAACACATTGTTTTTTATCTTCAGTTTTCATGTTACCATCATTAGGTATAAATACCCTTAGGAATGTGCCAACTTATAACTTATATTCAAATAACCAAAGACCTATTACAATTATTAAAGTACGATAAATCACCTAAAATAAGTAATCTAAAAAAATACTAGCCTAAATTAAAACCCTGAGGAATTAAAATCTTTTTACATACACCATAGTTTTGGTTAAGTGCAATTCCATGTTTGTACTACTTTATTTAAGGTCATACTTGGTAAGGCATAGTAAAAATAAAATCTACCTAAATTACCATCTAAATCTATATTTTATTTCTTGCAACAAAGTTGTTTGTTTCTCCAAAAAAAGTAGTTTTTGCATGTCATTCTGGACCTCTTCACCACCTGCTGGCTTATTTGCTTTATATACAGTAGTCAAGAGTTATGCACTCAGCTGAGCTGCCTTTATATACGGTAGTTCAGACAAAGTGCACCTGAAGAACTACATGCTTGAGAGTTCATGTCCGTGTTCAATCATGGCCTGCACAAACTGCTTGAAGACTCGGTCCATGTAGGTGGACTGCCTTGGCCAGATTCCCTCCAGGAAACCAATATGGCCTCCATAAGAAGTAAGGACCAAAGCAACATTAGGGTTTTGCTTAGCAGCTTCTATTGGAATAGCTTGATGAAAAATGGGGGATGGTCAGGCAGGAGGGTGGATAAGAGAAGGGAAGGAAAGAGAAAAATATATATTAACAGTTGTTAGGAAAAGTATGCACCTTTATCATTTCTAATCATTTTAAACCAAAATACCATTAAACAAATATTCATAATGAATGTGGCTAATCAAATAAGTCTAATTTATAGCAACCACCCATATTCTTCTAACAGTTCATGTTCACGTTCATGTACTGGATCATCATTTTTGGAAGAATCAATCGATTGTTTATAACAAAAGTACAGGCCTAGTCTTCTTTTGAGAAATTAAATAATTCAAGAAATGATGAATCCTTCCATTATGCTATAAGATTCCCACTTAGGTGTTACACCAAGGGAAAACACACAAACAAATCTTATTACCTTTGTGAGAGTTACAAATTCACTATGTATGACTTTGGTTAACTTTACATGAAGTTAGATTCCTGAGGCCAGTTGGTGGCTGTGTTAAGAATCCAAAGTTATAGATAACGATTTATAAAAACATACATACATAGCAAAAAAACAATGGCATAAAATACTCCCCAGTGGTAACAGCGTTTATCTTTGGGTGGTAAAACATTGGTGATTATATTTTTTCTTCTCTGAATTTTTGTTTATAGTTAAGCTCTCCCTACCCCACACCCTTCAATGGAAGGGAAGGTAATTTTACTGTAGGACAACTGAGATCAGTTCAAGAAAGGGCTGCCACAGGACCCCTACTGCCTATTTAGGTGATTCTCTAAACCGACCTTTCACTACATTCTTTGAAGAATAAACCGAGAGACCCTAAATCAAGGCCTAAGAAGCCAAGTCCTTGTCCTAAATGGGTCCTGAACTGAGATCCTTATCCAGCCAGCTACACCTAAAGCAGAACATCTATCTTGGGATCAGATGTGAGAACTTAAGGGGAGGGCGGATGAAATGGCTTGATACTATTTTTGCTTTTCCTTTTTCATCTTACATTAAGGGCTTCGATTTAAAGTGCTTCATTTGTCCCTGATGGAATTATTAAGAGCCCCACTTTCACATTCTGGATACACTCAGTACTTTCTAACACACTGATAGTTACAGTCATGTCAGAAGAACAAAAGGCTGGGCCATGGGAGTCATGTGAAAGATGTTGGCTGCCTGTGCTCTCAGAATGCAGACAATTGTCCACTATTTTCAGTGTGGCTTGGGAAAGAATAAGAAATAATGAGTCTAAACTTCAACTAAGGTCAAAACAAGTTAAATGCTGGGAAATTTTTGTTGGTGGGAGAAGGGCCTGTGAAATATAAAAGCAGATGGAGAAATATTAGACTTCCTTAATCCAATGAAAATAGGCTAAACAATCTCCATGTTATTCAACTGATATTAAAGTTCACAGTTTAGGGAATATCCTGGTAGTACAGTAGTTAGGACTCCACGTGCTCACTGCCAAGCGCCCAGGTTCAATTGCTGTTTGGGGACCTAAATTCCCACAAGGCTGCAAAACGTGGCTAAAAAAAAAAATTCACAGTTTAATTTTCTGATTTGTGGTCAAAGGCCAAGAGTTCCAGCCATCTAAAACTACTTTGATTTAATCATAAATCACACAATGATATCCCCTAGAGAGATGGTAAAGTTTTTAAAAAACTTTGGGGATTTTATGAAATTTTGGCAATACATATGTGCTGTGTTTGTACTCAGAATAGTTTATTTTAATAAAGTACTTGGGGGAAATGTTTTTAAAGTATTTAGGGGAGAAATAAGAAAAAGTTTTATAAGAAGCTTTGCGAAGTTTCATTAGAAAAAAATTAGAGGTCAAATCTATTTATCCTTAAGATAGGTATTACTGATAGGCATCTTACATTGCTTTAATGTATGAACACAGGCATGTATATCTTTGTTACAAAATTCTGTTTATCTTGAATTAAGAGAGTGAGGAAGTTAACTTGGGCATGATTTTCTTCTATACAGTATCCAGGGGTAAAAAAAACTCTTTCCCTTCAAATATGACTTTATTGTCTGAATGTGCTACACTCATGGAGTTATCCAAGGACATCTTATTAATAAAGTCTCAAGCTCTCTTCTAGGTTTAAAAGGGGAGTAATATTCCAAAGCTTTCTGTATAAGAACCTCAGGAAGAAAAGGCAAACTATGTCAATGTACTCTCGAGGTAAAAATACTGTAACATAGCCTGTCCAAAGAACAGATAGAAGGAAAGGTTATAAGAATGAATACAAGCAAAATACTGAGAGCCATAATTTGTTCTGAGGCTCTCACAGTAGACTAGAGAAGAATATATGAAAATGTTTAAAGTGATCTGAAACATTTAGATACTAAATTATGAGTATCAAGCTATTTTTTTCTGTTTATCACAGTGGAAAACAGTATATGAGTGACATTTTGTTTCTTATTATTGTATTTTCCCACAAAGAACATTATTTTTAAACAGTTCATTCATGTCAAAATGTATACAAAGATGTTAATTTACCATGACTGGGTGAAAAAACATCATCCACAGAATTCAGACACAACACTGGAATCCCTACTGACTTCAGTCTACGATTTGGACTGGCATCAGTGTAATAGTCATCAATTGTCCGGTAGCCGAACATGACAGAAGTGAATCGCTTATCAAATTCTCTTATGGATTTAGCCTGAAAAACAGAAACCAACTATATATGTTCTTAGAATCAAAAGAGGAAATAAAAGTATTACATAAAGTTTCTCTCCTACCTTCATGACATGATCCATGTCAATTTGTTTTACAAACATATGCCGGTGCCTGGAAAAAAAAATTTCAAAAATAAAAAAATTAAGGTCATTCCCATCTCACACACACCTAATAATAAGTAACTTAGCACAGGACATAAAGTTGTTACTCAATAAAATATTTATTGACCTTCCCTGGTGGCTCAGTGGTAAACAATCTGCCTGCCAGTGCAGGAGATGTGGGTTTGATCCCCGGGTCGGGAAGATCCCCTGGAGGAGGGATGGCAACTCACTCCAGTATTCTTGCCTGGGAAATCCCATGGACAGAGGAATCCAGGGGTTTGCAAAGAATTGGACATGGCTTAGCAACTAAATAATGATTAACGACAACAAAATATTAATATTTACTTAATCAGATATAGCAGGAATATATTGGTAATTGTTCTGAAGACTCTTTTTTTAAAGATTATTTCTTTTATTGAATGAGTCTTTAAATTCTATAGTGCTTTACCATTTTGAAAAGTTTCAGACATATGATTTCATTATATATAATACTGTGTGTGCTCAGTTGTGTCCCAACTCTTTGCAACCCTTTGGAAGGTAGCCTGCAGGCTCCTCTGCCTATGAGATTTTTTGAGGAAAAGGTACTGGAGTGGATTGCCATTTCCTCCTCCAGAGGATCTTCAGGACCCAGGGATTGAACCCACGTCTCCTGTGTCTCCTGCATCTTTTAAAAAATCCCCCACCCCTGTATTGCCCCTCCCTCTGCCCCTCTCTCCACTGGTAACCATGAGTTTGTTCTCTATCTATAAGTCTGCTTCTTTTTTGTTTTATTCACTAGTTTGTTGTATTTTTTAGATTCCACACATAAGTGATACCATACAGTATATGAAGCACCTGAGGACATTTTTTTAAAGGTACTTTTTTCTTAATTATGGAAGAAGCAACCAGTTGTGCAATAATAAACAAAAGTGTTGTTTCATAACAAACTGTACCTACACACTGATGCTATGAAGCCAATTTGGCCAAAAAGGCCCCCACTGAAGCCAGAAACTCTAAACTGGGTAAATCAACTGAAGATTTACTGTACGCTTTAAATTGGTGTACTGAAAATTAGGATTTATATTTTTGTGTACCTATTTTTAAATGTTGTTCATTTTTTTTGTATAACCCACATTCTAATCCAAATCTTTCACTTCACTTTTCTTGCTACTGTCCTCCATTTCAGTGACCATGAATAAAAATATGATTCTGTAGTATTTCTAGCAATATTTTATAGTCAACATCTGTGATGTAAAATTTTTTTTTTTTAATTTAAAAAAAGATGGGAGGGGGGTTCAGGAGGGGGAACTTATGTACACCCGGGGCGGATTCATGTCAATGTATGGCAAAACCAACCAATATAATATTGTAAAATAATTAGCCTCCAATAAAAAAATATAAAATAAAATTAAAAAAGAATAGGTTAAGTTTTTTTTAATAAAGTAATTTTTAATTAAGGTATATATGTTGTCTTTCATTAAAAAAAAAAAAAATTGGGCTGTGCCACTAAACATGCAGGATATCAGTTTCCTGACGAGGGATTGTACCTGGGCCACAGAAGTAAAAGCCCAGAATCCTAACCACTAGACTGCCTGGGAACACCCCAAAAAGTTGACAATGTCTCATGTCAACTTTCAGGGTAACAACGGTTTTCAATTAAGTTATGTGCAAATTTACTTTTTATTTAAAGTCATCAATTCACTTTAAAATGCACAGTAACAATCATCATAAAAAACAGAAACATCCCATGTTCTTTGTTATCATACTGTTTAACTGTTAGAAGATAACTAAACAATTTCAGAAAAAAACTAATTCACAGATAATAGTTTGGTAATGTTAAGAATTGTGGGGGCTGAGAATATCCATATTTTAGGGGCATGCTCCTAAGCCTCTAAAACATACTATGTTCATAACACAAGCTTTAAAAAACATATTATTTAACTCTGAAAACACTTAGCACATTAGTTACTACCCAGGGAAGAATTAGGTACTAGTAAGATTAGCGACAAGTAGAAAATCGAGGGAAATAGCCCATAGTTATTCAACACATTCAATACTAATGTTTTTATTCTTTTAGAATAATTTAGAACAGTGACGAAATGGTGATCTTCAAAATGGGGCACACAGACTAGAGGTTGTACAAGGTACATCATGGTACAGAAAGAAAACATCAGAGCTCTTATCTATATTTTTAGCTTATACATAAAATATTTTTATTTTTGTACATATTGACAATAGAAGGATTATTTTGTTACAGTATATAACATAATAGTGCATATAACAAATATATATATACATTAGCAGTGTTGTCCTTTAAAACATTTTACTGTGGCACGTACTCCAAAAAATTTGGAGACACTAGGTGTTTAAAATGACTTACTTATTCACGGAAGACTGGAGGCAAGTTGTCAAATAATAATTAAAAAGCAGCCAGTTCAGTGGTTTCTCCAGTGACTCCGTGCAAGCAAAGGTATTCCAGCCAACTGAAAAAGTTGCAGCTGCCTTCAAAGGAGTTTTTGGTCCAATTTTGCCCAAATAATTTAAAAGCAGCATTCTAAAATGAGGAAAAACAAAACACAGTGATGACTTTGTTCTATATCACAAGACATCCTATTTCTAATTGTGGACTTTTAACTACGGAGAAGAAAACATATAAACCAGTGTGTCTAACCCCTTTATCTTGGAAAACCATGAAAATATCTTCTTTCTTTCCTTCTGTTCACATATTTATCTTGAGAATGGATAAATATGGATAGAGAATTTGAGAATGGGACAAAGCATACAGTTGTTAGTTAAACATGTATCTTTCTTGGAGGTAAAACATCAGGAAAATCCATTGTAAGAGTGGTTTTCTTTTTCTTTTTTGAAAATTATATTGGGGTCTATTAAAAATTTGCAATTCCCTGGCCCCCCCTGCCCCCTAGCTGAGTATTTAACTTATTATGGGAGGAGTGTTTCAGGCAAACTTTTTCTATAAAGGGCCACAAAGCAAATGGGTTCTGGTGGCCCTAAAATCTCAGTCACAACCATCAATACTTAACCCCGTGACTGTATTTTAAAACATGCGTGAAGGAATGGACATGGCTGTATTTCAATAAAATATTATATATGGACATTGAAATTTGAGTTTCATATACTTTTCACATGTTGTGAAATAATTCTTCTTTTCCAACCATTGAGAAACATAATAACCATTCTTAGCTCTTGCACAAAAACAGTCAGTCAGATTTGACCTCCGGGTTGTGGTTTGCAAATGCCTGGCACAGGTGAAAGATCACAAGGAGTGGTTTTCAAATGTGTTTGCACACTGAAATCACCTGAGGAGTTTTAAAAACTCTGATTGATTTCTGGGTCACCTCGAGATTCGGAGTCACTGGTCTGGGTGGCCATTCTAACTGTCTATGCGTCCTTGCTCCCTGGGCTTCCCTGGTGGTACTAATGATAAAGAACTGGTCTGCCAATGCAGGTTTGATCCCGGGTTCGGGAAGATCCCCTGGAGGAGGGTATGGCAACCCACTCCAGTATTCTTGCCTGAAAAAGCCCATGGACAGAGGAACCTGGAGGGCTATATGTAGTCCATGGAGTCACAAAGAGTTGGACATGACTGAAGCAACTTGGCACACATGCACACCTTGCTCCCTTCAGCAGTGTCTCAGGGCTCCTTGACTAGAGTTAGACTTCCTGAATTGTGGCAGAGCAATCAACCCTAAAGTCACTTGTTTTCTTTTCCTCCTCCCTCCTGCTGTTTGTCCTTATCTCCTTTCACACATTTTCCTCTTTTCCTTTTGTTCTATCATTTTTCCTGATTCTACTCTAGTTTTACTTTGGGAAAAGGGACAAGAATGGAATTTAACACAGTATACCAGAAATCCAAGTTTGACATTGACAACTAAGAGAAAGGATAATAGTATAAATTCTGTTTCCCCTATCTTCCATCCTTTATTTTTCCAATTGCTCAGATTCTGAAATGAGTAAAAATTCTCTCTCATTCTCTTTTTTTCCAACCCAGATGGCTTACAGGGTGAATGAGATAAGATATTAGATCAAAAATGAAGATTTTGGGGTTTGCTGTTTTTTTTGGGTATTTTTGCTATTGTTGGACGAGGTTTATTGGAAATGTTACAGCAGAAAAACACAAATGGCTCCCACACTGTTTTGAAATTCATCCCAGGTATAGACTGAGTGACCTGCAGGCTGGATAGATGCCAAAAACCAAGAGCTTCGGCATTTCCATCATGTCAGAATCTCCTTCAGTGATTTCCTGATCCAGGGCAGAGACCTCAGGCTGGAGATTTCCCTTCTGAGAACAACTCTTCATAATGACTGCATTCCTTTTTTTATAGTGCATGGCTCCCTAAGCCAGTTAAGGGATAATGCTTCTCTCCTGCAAAGGGGTCATTCCAGTGTCTAGTTGTGGTGGCCCAATTCTTTGGCTGGCAGTCAAGAGGTTTCTGTGAGGCTGGTGTAATGGGCAAGTTGAAAGAGCTAGAAACGAACCTCATAGGAGCAGGAATAGCTGTGACTGAGCAGGTGGGGACGCTTCTTAGTTATTATTCAGGAGTAAAATAACATCAAGATATTACTCCATAAAAAGGCTGTGTCACTTTGATAAGAAAAAGACTCCATTTTTTCACCAAGAAAAAAAAAGGCAGCTAGAAAAGATAAAGAACTCGCAGATTAAGAGATTTAAGAGACATAATCTGCCCATATGTAGACTTTATCTGGCTCATGCCTCAAACAAACTGTAAAAACTAGCCAACAGATTGACAGTGAAATGAAATACTGACATTGAATATTTGATGACATTTAGGAATTACTGTTAGCTTTGTTATTGTTTCTTAAGAGACTCTACCTGTCAGAGACACATAAATCTCTATAAATGATGTCTGAAAATTATTTTAATGTAATCAGAGTTGAGAGGGAATGGAGGGTAGATTATCCTTGAATTGACAGTCATTGAAGCTGGGGTGATGAAAATATATGAGGAATCATTATACTCTTTCTACTCATATATACTTGGAAATTTCTATACATTTTTAAAGCTAGTCTAGGAACCCATTGGGAGAATGGAATGTGACCAGGTCTCGAGCAGCGTGGATTCCTTGGTGAGACTTAGTCCTGGCTCAAACCACTGCTTGGCCCCACGCATAACAGGCATGGGGATTACCCAGTCTGGGCATAAGGGTCTTAGATGCTTTTGTCTGCTGCATCTCCAAAAGGAAAAAAATGTGTCAAGCTGTAAACCACATCCCAGAGTGGTAAACCCACTTGGGAACACGTCATGGTGCTAGGCAACTAGAAAGGGGACTTCCCTTTCAACAATTTACAAGACATTAATATGCAACCAGCTGCAAAGGCTAATGGTCAAGTTCTGCCTTCAGGCACTGAGACTTCAGCTCGACAAGAATAGGCATTTCCCAGGAGCCTCTGAATAAAGAATCAGGGCCTGTTTACGTAAAGTCTGGCTTTTTAAAAATTCAAGAATTTATATGATTAAGGGAAGAAAGTTCAGCTGCCACCCTGTCCTTTAAGGTTCTCATTATGGGGCAAAGGAAAAAGTGAAATACTTTCCTTTAAGCACAATTCACAGATTTTGTCTCGGTTTTCTGCACTGATTCAGATTTCTTCCTTTTTAGTAGGTCAAGTCCGACCTTCCATGCTAATGTAAGAAACGTATTCTTTCCTTCTTAGTTTTATGTTTATCAGAATCTAAAAAACTATGGTTAGAGCCAAACTTTCAGAGCCTATCATTTGTAAAGCTGTTCATTTTCAAGTAAGCATGCTCCCAAGACATTTTGAATATTGACAGATAAATTGACAATAAAATTAAGACAAAAATATTTTCTGTTTCCATGTGTTTGCTGATTTTGGACAATGGTTTAGGTCCTCTAAGCACAGCAAAATGCCATATAATAAAAATTTTGTTTTTTATTAAAGTTCACTATTACAACAACAACAACAACAAAAAACACAATAAAATTAGCACAAATGAGGCTAGGCTTCCCTGGTGGCTCAGATGGTAAGGAATCTACCTGCAATGAGGGCAACCCGGGTTCAATCCCTGGGTCAGGAAGATTCCCTCTAGAGAAGGGAATGGCAACCCACTCCAGTATTGTTGCCTGGAGAATACCATGGACAGAGGAGTCTGGTGAGCTACATATAGTCTGTGGGGTCGCAGAGAGTCAGACACGACTGAGCAACAACATTTTCATCCAACCACATGTGATGAAATATGAGAAACACAAAGCATTTGCTTTTAAATGCCCATGTAGCTTATGGTCATCCGAAAGAAGCAGGCACTAGGACCACTTCCCTCTAGGACATTTTAGAAAGGAAAAATCTTACCCTCCCATTGACACTCCTGCTGCCAGAAATGGAGCAGAAGGGTACAGACTGTGGACGTGGTGAATGACTGTCTCCAAGTCTTCAGTGTTCGAACAACAGTAAGTCCTTGGCGTCTGCAAGCAACGACAGGTAGAGCACAAAAATTAAAACTGGGAGGGGAATCATTTGTATAACACAGAAATGTAAAAAAGAGCAAAAAGTCATTAACTAGGAGAAAATGACCTTTGTTTGCACATACTATATGAGTCAGGATAATTTTCAATTTTCTGTCTTGCAGTTCAAATTTATGCCATTTAGAGTCAGTACTACCCGAGTTGGCACTAACCAAAGACTCTGATCACACAAGGAAGCCTGGAGGGAAATGGAACAAGACCAATATAAATACCTTAAATTAGATAGATATGCAGTACTCTATCCAAATGTGTCTCTAACTAGAGAATAGAGTCAATTTAGGAAGAAAAAGTGGAGAATGACACTTTTTTATAGGAAACCAACAACAACTTAGGCCTGACAAAGCCAAAGCAATTGTTTTTTTAATATATAATTTTATTTATTCATTTTTATTTTTGGCTGTGCTGGGTCTTCATTGCTGCGTAGGCTTTTTTCTAGTTGTGGCAAGCAGGGGCTACTCTAGCTAGGCTCTAGGTGCATGCAGGCTTCAGTGGTTGCAGCGGGGGTAGGGGGGTGAAGGGGGTGGGTGCGGGGTTAGCTGTTTCATGGCATGTGGGATCTCCCTGGACCACAGATCAAACCCTTGTCCTCTGCACTGGCAGGCATATTCTTTACCACTGAGCCACCAGGAAAGCCCCAAAGTAATTCTTATTTAAAAAAAAAAAAAACACAATCAAGCAAACAAAAAAGGTTTTCAATAATCCACAAAAAAATCTAAACCGTAACTCCTTTCTGCTCAGGTATAACCTGAGTGCTGTCTACCAATGAAGGAGTGTAATTTTTTTTCTGACACTGCCTTCACTCTAGATTAAAGAACATGCAGTCTGCTTTATTAATTAGATATTTTCTTTTTCAATAACACTCCATATAACCCCAGCTGCGCTACACTGAAAACAAGACACTTAAAATGTTAAAATATGTAAAGCTGATTATGCCTCAATACATAATGCATTAAAACAAATGATTTTCATGTGAACCCCATCAATAAGGGCTCTGTTTCCAGCAGAAAAGCTTCACAGATGCTTTATTTGAGAGCTGGGAGCAGAGGGCAATCCTGTCTGTACAATGTATGTGAGAGTGTATGCGTGAATAAAGTATGCATGAGATAAAATAACTAGAAATTTAACAACAAAGAGATAAATCAGGTAACATTGCCCTAATAAAAAATGCCAAAACCAGTTATCCGTACAACCCGGATGGTAATATTCCAATAAAATATGACTGGAAGGTTATGTGTCACCCACCATTCAATCACTAATGTGTATCTGAGAAAACTGCAATTTTCACTGATCCCTCCAACTAAACTCAAGGTTAAAACACTCCTATTGCCTATTACCATCTTTTTGAGATCTGCAAATATAAAACTCTCCAAAAGACAAATGTTAACCTGACAGTATTTACAATGGCTAACATTTATTGAATAATTAAATTTGTGCCCACAAAACCCCAAGGAAGATCCTATTATATCTAGGAAACTGAGTTATTAATATAAAATTGAGTTTAGAGAGGTTAAATAATTCCTGTAAACTCATGAACAGCTAATACACGATGAAGCTGAGATACTTCCAAAAATACTTTGTGATTAAATGCATTTGAGGGGCACAAATTCAATGTAAAATCTAAACAGACCAATGTCTACTATCATGCTTATTCATAGTAACTGTAGAATTTGTCACAAGAATTCAGGTGAAAAAGATATCCTTCTTTAGCATTTTTATTGTATTTGTGTTTATTCACACTGCATAGCTTTAAAATTTCTGTATTATTTAATATAAACAGTTACCAACACATATTCTTGTTATGAAGGCTTCAAGTAAAGAAAGTGTATACGTGTGTATACACACTTGCACACACAGATACATGAACATACACACAGAGTTGGTGGTGATGGTTTAATCTCTAAGTCATGCTTGATTCTTTGTGACCCCATGGTCTGTAGCCCACCAAACTCCTCTGTCCATGAAATTCTCCAGGCAAGAATACTGGAATGAGTCGCCATTTCCTTCTCCAAGAGGATCTTCCTGACCCAGGGATTGAATCTACATCTCCTGCACTGCAGGCGGATTCTTTACCACCGAGCCACCAGAAAAGCACACACAGAGTTAGGGTATGATAAAAATGGCCTAGGGAAAATTATTAGGATCTTAGTGCCAGGAATGCCTGTGGATAGCAGCTGCTTCCTTATTTACAAGTGGGAAAACCAAAGCTTGGTAAAGTTGAGTAATTTGCCAAAAGTCACAAAGTAGCAAAGCTCAGGGTTTATGTTTGTAGTGAGTAAACTAGTTCTCATAAAGCACTAGGATTCCATGAGATATTTAATAAGCAAATCGATTATCTGGGACCCTCAGAGATAGGAGCTTCTTTTTCCCTTAATGTTTTTCTCCCAATGGATTACACTGAGTTGGAAACCAATAACGCTGGTATGAAAATGTTCAGTTCAGTCGCTCAGTCATGTCTGACTCTCTGCGACCTCATGAATCACAGCACGCCAGGCCTCCCTGTCCATCACCAACTCCCAGAGTTCACTCAAACTCATGTCCATTGAGTCGGTGATGCCATCCAGCCATCTCATTCTCTGTCGTCCCCGTCTCCTCCTGCCCCCAATCCCTTCCAGCATCAGAGTCTTTTCCAGTGAGTCAACTCATCGCATGAGGTGGCCAAAGTATTGGAGTTTCAGCTTTAGCATCAATCCTTCCAATGAACACCCAGGATTGATCTCCTTTAGAATGGACTAGCTGGATCTCCTTGCAGTCCAAGGGACTCTCAAGAGTCTTCTCCAGCACCACAGTTCAAAAGCATCAATTCTTTGGCAATCAGCTTTCTTCACAGTCCAACTCTTACATCCATACATGACCACGGGAAAAACCATAGCCTTGACTAGACGGACCTTGGTTGGCAAAGTAATGTTTCTGCTTTTTAATATACTGTCTAGGCTGGTCATAACTTTCCTTCCAAGGAGTAAGCGTCTTTTAATTTCATGGCTGCAATCAGCATCTGCAGTGATTTTGGAGCCCAAAAAAATAAAGTCTGACACTGTTTCCACTGTTTCCCCATCTATTTCCCATGAAGTGATGGGACTAGATGCCATGATCTTTGTTTTCTGAATGTTGAGCTTCAAGCCAACTTTTTCACTCTCCTCTTTCACTTTCATCAAGAGGCTTTTTAGTTCCTCTTCACTTTCTGCCGTAAGGGTGGTGTTATCTGCATATCTGAGGTTATTGATATTTCTCCCGGCAATCTTGATTCCAGCCTGTGCTTCTTCCAGCCCAGCGTTCCTCATGATGTACTCTGCATATAAGTCAAATAAGCAGGGTGACAATATACAACCTTGACGTACTCCTTTTCCTATTTGGAACCAGTCTGTAAATGTTAGGTAGTTAGAATAGGAAAAAGGAGTCCAGAATGGTGGTGGCTGAAAGACAAGGAAGGGAAAAGCCCGCGGAAATAGAACAAGGGAAGGTCTGAGGACCGGAGTGAGGACCTCAGGTAGAACAAACAGCACTCCTGTTAGCCCAGTTTACATAGGGCAGGCCCAGGGGGAGGAAAAAACATATAACAAGAGGGGCCAAAGGGCTGGGGTCTCTCTCCCGAGAGCACATGCTCTTTTTCTCTCTCTCCCGCATGCACTCTCTCTGCACTTCACATCTTTTGGGTTGGCATGCTCTCACACCTCGAGGATGTATTTGCATTTGTTTTCTAAATAAAACTGAGCTGCAACACTGAGATCTGACACGTGATGAGGGCTTTAACGTCCATCGCTTCAAATTTTTGTTGTGATGAGACAGAACCGAGGAAATTACACACTCTGCCGGGAGAAATATCAATAACCTCAGATATGCAGATGACACCACCCTTATGGCAGAAAGTGAAGAGGAACTCAAAGGCCTCTTGATGAAAGTAAAAGAGGAGAGTGAAAAGGTTGGCTTGAAGCTCAACATTCAGAAAACAAAGATCATGGCATCTGGTCCCATCACTTCATGGGAAATAGATGGGGAAACAGTGGAAACAGTGTCAGACTTTATTTTTTTGGGCTCCAAAATCACTGCAGATGCTGATTGCAGTCATGAAATTAAAAGTCGCTTACTCCTTGGAAGGAAAGTTATGACTAACCTAGATAGCATATTAAAAAGCAGAGACATTACTTTGCCAACCAAGGTCCCTCTAGTCAAGGCTATGGTTTTTCCCGTCGTCATGTATGGATGTGAGAGTTGGACTGTGAAGAAAGCTGATCGCCAAAGAATTGATGCTTTTGAACTGTGGTGCTGGAGAAGACTCTTGAGAGTCCCTTGGACTGCAAGGAGATCCAACCAGTCCACTCTGGAGGAGATCAATCCTGGGTGTTCATTGGAAGGACTTATGCTAAAGCTGAAACTCCAATACTTTGGCCACCTCATGCGACGAGTTGACTCACTGGAAAAGACTCTGATGCTGGAAGCGATTGGGGGTGGGAGGAGACGGAGACGACAGAGAATGAGGTGGCTGGATGGCATCACCAACTCGATGGACATGAGTTTGAGTGAACTCTGGGAGTTAGTGATGGACAGGGAGGCCTTTCGTGTTGTGGTTCATGGGGTCGCTAAGAGTCGGACACGACTGAGCGACTGAACTGAACTGAACATCTATGGTGCCGTGACTTGCATTTAACCTGGCTGAAACAACCTCGGTGCAGCTCCCCACAAGGAGGAGGCCAAGCAAAGCGGGAGCCCAACTCAGCGCAAGCTCCCATGGTGGAAGCGGAATGCGAAGAAAACCCAGCACAGGGGAAGTGACAAGAAGCCCAGCGTGCTGGAAACCAGGACAGGGAAAAACTAACTCAGCAGAAATCTCACGTGGCTGTCTCAGATTCCAGAAGACCTCCCGTTATAGTAGGAGGTCCTCGCTCCTATGGCTGGAGGGACATATGCCTAACGAAATCTTAATTCCTTTACGATCTCTCGATCTCTCGTTTCTTGTTTCCTCGAACCCCCCTGCGAACAGGCGAGCGGCAGTGGGCGCAAGTGAGGGACTCTGGAGAGGCTACTTCTCAGTATGTCCCAAAGGCTCCACTCTCTGCTGAGCCCCAGGAGCTGTTACCCAAGCTGGTGGGGGTTCTCCTGTCCTTAATCTTCTTTGTGCCAAGGATCAAGCCAATGAAAACTGTGAGCACAGGTCAGGTATTCAGCAGATTTTCCAGCAGGCTACGAAGGGGAATCCTTGGCGCGTTTTTTCCATTGCTTTTTCCTCCCGTCCTTCAGCTCCTCTCTCTTGGGACTTGAGCCTGGCCAAAACCCATGATGCCTGGCTTCAGGACCTAACGAAGCTCAGGCTCTGATGTCTCATTGCAAAACTTCAGTGAGAGACACAGCGATAGGTAAGAGGTGGATTTGTTAGGATTCAGAGAGAAGCACACTCGGCAGAGTGTGGGCCACTGCAGAGGGCAAGTGCTTCCACCATGGAATTCGGTTTGGCTAGGTTTTGCAAGCTGCGTGAATTCATATGCTAATGAGTGGGAGGATCATCCCAACCATTGGGGAACCACTCACTCTTCTGTCTTTTGACAGTGACTTGGAGCTGTTCTGCCACCTCTGGGTGTGTCATTTAGCTTACAGATTGGGGATTAAGATTTACCTGAATTTGACTTGTCATCTTGGATCCAACTGATTTTAATCGGTTTACGTTATGTCCTTGTGCTATGTCATTCTTTCAAAAGTTGTGCCCGGCCCCCTTCCCTCCTGTTTCATGCTCTTTTCCCGAGCCCCGTCCAGGCCCACAATGTTGCCTCTACAACTTCTGGAGGGACACGAAAATAGTTGTCCCTTGGGAGGGAAATACTGTATAATACCTAGTCCCTCTAGATATTCAGGCCTTCATTTTCCATGTTTCCTACAACATGTGCAACATCAGCATCTCCCAGTGAACCTGCTAGGGTGGGAGACAGGCATTGTGTGCCTGCTAGAAGTCCATCTGTTGGCATTCCTTCAAAGGCAATTGGGCTCCCAGGGATAATGTTTGCCACTTTGGGAGTTAGCCCTGCAGGCCGTTTGGGCCCAAACCCTTACCACCCTTTTCCTAAAGTTTGGATCAAATTTCCACTCCACTTTTATGGAACATCTGGTCTGTTGCCTCTTACCAATTTGTTCTTAAGCCAATTATTAACTCCTACAACCAGGACCCTGCCCCCTTGTAGGCAACATCGCTCCACCCAGCCTATTATTAAAATATTTTAATGCCCCTAACAGGGCCAGATAACCCACTCCTTTGTCATTACTTCTGTTATTACCTAAACTGGGTCTATGACAACGAAATGTTTACCATTGGAGACACCCTAACCTGCTCTTATGGAGGACTAGGGGAGGAAATCAGTGACTTACAATCCCTTAGAGCAGTAAGAGGATAAGGCTTATGACCACTTCACCAGGTTCCCAGTTTCAGGGCACAGGCCTGGATTGCTTTATGTTATGATATCTATTCCCATCTGCGGTGAACAAACTGGCAATGAGTTAAAATTACAACCCCTTAATCTTACCCAGCACTGGTCACACTGGAGACCTTGGGGATGCCCAACTTGTCTGGGGGTCCCAGGAGGTCAACCTGCCTTGACCTGCCTAGGGATCTGGACCTCAAAAGGTTGTCATGCCTCAACTTGCTTGGGGATCCACCAGTTCGGGGGTCGCAGGAGGTCTTCACGCCTCAACCTGCCCAGGGACCCAATTCTCGGGAGGCCGACCTGCCTCAACCTGCCCAGGGGTTCAGTTTCCAGGAGGCTGTCACGCCTCAGTCTGCCTGGGGATCTGCACCCTGACCTGGGGACGCCTGGCTCTCAGGTTGCAACAGTACTGGTTAGGATAAACTTCAGAAAGACTCACTCATAAGGAAGCCCACCCATGGAAATAGAAGGAAGCCTATTACTTGAGGGACTGTGCCCAGTCTCAGCAATAACTCAGGACCCCAACAAGAACCCCACTGCCTTTCTGAAAAGGCTAAAAGAGGCCCTCCAAAAGTTTAACAATCTGGACTTAGACTCTTACGAGGGACAGGTGATTTTAAAGGACAAATTCCTGTCCCAATGTGCATCAGATATCAGAATAAAGTTACAACAGGACTCTGCTGCCTCTTTAGATGAGATGGTCCAGACAGCCACCAATACCTTTTATAACAGAGAACAGGAGAAGGAGGCTAAGGCCCAGGAGAGGAAGAAAAGGAAAGAGATAAGGCATGCCCAGATGCTGGCTGCCTTCCAGGGAAGCCCTGTGGCAAACCTCAAGTCCTTGAAGGACAAAGCACGAGAGAAGTGCTTAATCTGTAGACAGACGGGGCACCGGGCCAAAGAGTGTCCAAACCATGACAAGTCTCCTAAAAGTCTTGCTATAAATGCTATCAACTGCGACATTGGGTGGCACTCTGCCCTCGGGACCCAAGAGCCTCAAGGTCAAGTGTCAAGCCTGAAGCGGCCTGCTCCAGCCAGCCCGTCTGTCACAGATAACCATCATGGGGCTGGAGCCAAGGGTGCAACTGGATGTGGCAGGCAGGCCTGAGAATTTCTTGGTTGACACAGGGGCCTACTACCTACTCTGTCCTAACCTACTCTGGAGCCTTCTCCTTTCAAACCTGTACCATTTGGAGAGCAACAGAAAAAACAGTGACAAAAAGATTCACCTGAGCACTTTGTTGCTGGGATGAACAAATATTTTCCCACCAGTTTCTAGTGGTCCCTGACTGTCCTCCTCCCTTATTAAGAAGAAATCTCTCCCTGCCTTCGAAACCTTGCAGCTATTGCAGTCCTGCTAGAAGATGCTTTAAAACTCTTTTGAGGGCAAACTAACTATTTTTACCAGCCACCAAGTGAAACAGCTCCTGAATGGGAGAAGCCATTTATGGATGTCTGATCAAAGAATCTTTAGATATTAAGAGTGCTGATGGAAAATCCAGGCCTCACTATATCCCCTTGTGAGGTTCTTAACCCAGCCACCCTCCTGCCTACCCCTGAGGGCTCTCTCCCCTGTCACTCTTGGCCAATGGACAAGAAACCTTGGGCCAATGGACAAAACCCCAAGAGGGATCGTCAGAAGATCCTCTGACCAATCCTGAGGAAATCTGGTACACTGATGGAAGCAGCTTTGTCTTGGATGGAAAAAGAAGAGCTGGGTATGCAGTAGTCTCCAATTTTGAGGCCACAGAGGCTAAATCTTTGCTACCAGGTACTTCAGCTCAGTTAGCTGAGCTCATAGCCCTGACTCTAGCTTTAGAGCTGGGAAAAAGAAAGAGTAGCCATTTATACTGACTCCAACTATGTCTTTCTGGTGCTACATGAACATGCGGCTATTTGGAAAGAAAGGGGCCACTTGACAACCCGAGGGTCCCCAATCAAATATGGTGATCAAATCCTTAGACTTGGAGGCAGTCCATCTGCCCACTGAGGTTTCAGTCTCCCATTGCAAGGGACACCAAAAAGGGAGCACGGAAATGGCATGAGGGAACCAAGCAGCTGATCAGGCAGCTAAGAGAGCAGCATTAACAGAACAATGATCTAACAGGGTTGCCACCTTAGTTCCACAGACTAATTTGCCGGAAACTCCTTCATATACTGAAGGTGATACTCTTAATGCTAAGAGTAAAGGCTTTCTAAGAAGATCATATGGGGTGGTTCCAAAAGGAGGGACTCCTTTTTCTGCCTGGGAACCTCCAATGGAAGTTGGTTAACAGCTTACATGCCACTACTTATTTAGCAGAAAAGGCCCTCCAAAGATTACTAGAAAGGTCCTTCAGAGGAACAGGCCTCCAAATGACTATAAGGCAAGTGGTCTCCTCTTATCCCACTTGCCAATTTAACAACACCCAAGGAGCTCAAAGATCCCAGCTGGCCCAGCCCATCCAACAACGTGGGACCTACCCAGGAGAGGACTGGCAGATGGACTTCACCCAGATGCCAGTTTCTCCAAGGTATAAATACCTATTAGTCATGATAGATACATTCACAGCATGGATTGAAGGCTTTCCCACCCAGACTAGGAGGGCTGAGGAGGTAGTAAAAAATCTCCTCCATGAAATCATTCCGAGATTTGGTCTACCCAGGTCATTACAAAGTGACAATGGCACATCATTTACTTCTAAGGTCACCCAAGGGATCCCTAAAGCATTGGGCATTACTTATTATCTCCATTGTGCCTGGAGGCCTCAGTCTTCAAGAAAAGTAGAAAGAGCCAACCAGTTCTGAAAATCAGCGATAAAAAAGATAACCCAGGAGACCTCCCTGGGATGGAAGGGAGCTTCCATAGCAACAGCCCTCCTCTGCACCCGCACTGTCCCTAAGGAGCAGGCTGGTCTTAGTCCTCAGGAGATTCTAGATGGGAGGGAGACCTTTGCTTATATCAGTGACCTCTTCCTAGATCCAAAGGCTCAGACTCTCCAGTCTTATACCATGGACACTGGTCAATTCCAACAGGATATATGCTTGTGGGGTGAGACCAGGACCCAAAAGCTTCTAGGGAGTCACCACTATATGCTCCAGAGACTCAAGTCTGGAAAGATGGGTCCCCAAAGGCTCAACTCCAGCTCTCATGGAAGGGCCCCTACCCTGTAATACTTTCTACCCCTACAGCAGTCAAAGTAACTCCTGGATTCACTACTCACGAGTCAAGCCGTGGAAGAAAACAGAAGAGGACACTCAATATACCTGTGAGCCCCTAGGAGATCTCAGATACCTATTCAGAACTACAAATGAGTGCCATTCTAATGGATAGCCCAAAAATCTAGTTTCTGGGGATAAGATTTCTCAGGACAGCTCTAAAGAGCCAACAGCTTGGCAGGGGTTGTACTCCAAAACAAACAGGAGATAGATCTTCTGATCCCTGAATAAGAAGGGACTTGAGCCATCCTGGCAATGGGAATTTGGAGTTGACTAATGCCCCTACTAGTCCTTGTAATGCCACATTGATGCTGCTTATGATGCTCCATGTATTATCAATTGTCTTCAACCAAGGTCCGTCTAGTCAAGGCTCTGGTTTTTCCCGTGGTCATGTATGCATGTGAGAGTTGGACTGTGAAGAAAGCTGATCGCCGAAGAATTGATGCTTTTGAACTGTGGTGCTGGAGAAGACTCTTGAGAGTCCCTTGGACTGCAAGGAGATCCAACCAGTCCATTCTAAAGGAGATCGATCCTGGGTGTTCACTGGAAGGACTGATACTAAAGCTGAAACTCCAATACTTTGGCCACCTCATGCGAAGAGTTGACTCACTGGAAAAGAGTCTGATGCTAAGAAGGATTGGGGGCAGGAGGAGACGGGGACAACAGAGAATGAGATGGCTGGATGGCATCACCGACTCAATGGACATGAGTTTGAGTGAACTCCGGGAGTTGGTGATAGACAGGGAGGCCTGGCGTGCTGCGATTCATGGGGTCGCAAAGAGTCGGACACGACTGAGCGGCTGAACTGAACCCATTTTGTCTCGGCCCAGGTCAACAAGCTACAACATGCGGTGCCAGTTCAACAAGGATATATAAAACTACCACTGACCATGGAAAGTATCACTGACCCTTAGATGGACACCACTACAAGGACTCTGAGGCCTGAGACTAGAAAAAGAGGGAGGCCCAATGCCCCTCGCTACCCCAGTTCAGCAGGAAGTAGCCAGAAAGACCTCGATGCCCCTATTCCCAAAGAATTGGGCCTCCCATCTCTTGAGGGGGGGATGTTAGGTAGTTAGAATAGAAAAAAGGAGCCCAGAATGGCGGTGGCTAAAAGACAAGGAAGGGAAAAGCCCGTGAAAATAGAACAAAGGAAGGTCCGAGGACTGGAGTGAGGACCTCAGGTAGAACAAACAGCACTCCTGGCTAGCCCAGTTACATAGGGCAGGCCCAAGGGGAGGAAAAAACATATAAAAAGAGGAGCCAAAGGGCCGGGGGGGACTCTCTCCTGCACATGCGTGCTCGCTCTCTCCCTCTTCTCTTCGCATCTTTTGGGTCCGCATGCCCTCACGCCTTGAGGGTGTATTTTCCTTTATCTAAATAAAACTGAGCTGTAACACTATCTGAGAGCTGTGATGCACCAAGGGCTTTAACATCCGTCACTTCAAATTTTTGTTGTGACGAGACAAAACCGAGGAAATTAGCGTGCTATGATTCATGGGGTCGCAAAGAGTCGGACACGACTGAGCGACTGAACTGAACTGAACTGAACAGATCAAAGCTCCCAGCATTCTGAAACTCAGCACACCCAGAGCCTTTCTGGCATCATCTGCCTGGTTTCAGCCCTTCCCGAGGCTCCTGTGATGACTGTGTCCCATCCTCCTCCAGCTGCTGGCTTTCCATTTCCTGCCAGTTCCTGTCATTCTTCCTACTACCCCAAAAGGGAGAATTCAGTTCCGGAAGTTCTGTCATAGGCCTGCAACTGCTCATTCTCTGGTCCACACCCTGTTCCTGGAGGTCCTGTTTTACCTTCACAGCTTCATCAACTACCTCTTGCTGTTCAGTCACTCAGTAGTGTCCAACTCTTGCCGACCCCATGGACTGCAGCATGCCAGGCCTCCCTGTCTTTCACTACCTCCTGGAGTTTGCTCAAACTCATGTGTATTGAGTCAGTGAAGCTATCTAACCATCTCATCCTCTGTCACCCTCTTTTCCTGTTGCCTTCGGCTGCAACTAAACCTGAATCTCCAGGCTCTTCCTTCTTCCTGAGCTCCAGATGCAAATTGCAAAGTTCTAGAAGTAAAGTACAATCTGTACTTCAAACTCAAAATGCCCCAAAGCAAACCCTTTTATCTCTTCATGAAAATTCCTAATGCTTCCCCTAACTTCCCTTTTTCCTATGAACGACGAAGTCTGCATTTTCTTATTTAAAACTGTAGGTG
This sequence comes from Moschus berezovskii, assembly GCF_049115385.1. NCBI lineage: Eukaryota > Metazoa > Chordata > Mammalia > Artiodactyla > Moschidae > Moschus > Moschus berezovskii. Next base: position 3,318,615 of record NC_142487.1, on the reverse strand, counting down.
ACATTGCCTTCTTCCTTTCCCTTAACCCACAGTCAATACACTTCCTATAGCTTCTTCCTCTCCAGAATCTTTGCAGGACACACAGGCAAGCCCTTCTTTCTACTCGAGTAAAGACCTGGTATGTTAGATTCTCTCAGAAGGTCCCCGCGACAAAGGTGAGTGGTTCATTTGAAGGCATAGCAGCAAGTGGGAGCAGGGGAGTGGTGAGTGAGTCAGGAAGGGTAGGAAGCCATCAAGAATGTTAGCCAGCAATTTGTGGCTGTGCATGACTGGAACTCAATCCCATTGGGGCACTTTGGGAGACTGTTGAACAAAGCTCAAAGTTATCTCAACCAAGTGGCAAGGGTTATTGATCCACCAGTTAGTTTCATGGAGAAGGAAATGGCAACCCACTCCAGTATTCTTGCCTGGGAAATCTCATGGGCAGAGGAGCCTGGCGGGCTACAGTCCATGGGGTCACAAAGAGGCGGGCATGATTTAGTGACTGGCTCAGACGGTAAAGCGTCTGCCTACAATGCAGGAGACCTGGGTTTGATCCCTGAGGTGGGAAGATCCTCTGGAGAAGGAAATGGCAAACCACTCCAGTACTCTTGCCTGGGAAATCCCATGGACAGAGGGGCCTGGTAGACTACAGTCCATGGGGTCACAAAGAGTCAAACATGACTGAGCGACTTCGACTTCACGCACAGTTAACTTCACCATTGGTGGAAGGCATCCTGGAGATTAACCCCCTGGCACCTGGTCTGTCCTCAGTACAGGTTCAGCAGCCTTCTGTGGCTAGAGGAGGCCCTCCCCACCGCCCCCGTTGGAGATGCGAGTGCCTGCAGTGGGAAACCATCAGGTAGGCTAGATGGGAATGGTACATGTCAAGAGGAAAAAGTGGTGGGAGGCACCAGCCTTCTCAGCTCCCAGGCCTTTGTACCTTTCACTTGGACCATGAGGTGATATGCTCTGACATGGTTAATTCCCAGCCTTTCCTAATAACCATCCATAATCACACATCCCACTCACTGCGAGATTAATCTTCCTAGAGAACATTTCCAGCTCTAATCAGGACAGAGTTTCTGATTAATACGCTCCATTAGCTTTCCATTGCTGACTGAATTCAATACAAAGTCCCCTGTTAAGGCCCTTCATAATATGCCCAGTCACCTTTCCAGCCCTGTGTTTCACTATTCCTCCATCTGTATGGATTCTGGTCCATGGACCCTGCCCCTCTCTTGTCTGCTAAATCTCTCAATACCCTTGCCACCTGTGTAAACTTCTGCCACATGGCCTGCACGGTCAGCTCTGCCTGTTGAAATCAAGCCTTGAACTAATTCAATAAACGCCAGACAAAAGGTCAGACTTGGCCCCTGTTATCCCAAAGAACTCACAGCCTTTCCCAATTCTATCCCAACTTGTCCTGTCCAGCCTGCTCCCAGCCCTTACAATATATGTGAGGCTCTCTCTCTTACTATCTTGCTCCTCTCCATCTCGGACAGTCATGAAACACTTGTCAGATTACACAGAAACACACAGGATGGAAAGTGAGATGACCTGGTAACCTCAGATATGCAAAACTATGTAGTTATAGCACAGAACCTCTCGCTACTTGACAGGGCTCCAACAGGAAACATCATGTGCTTTCTTTATAGGACTTCACTCCCACTAAAGGAAGAATTCATCTAGGACACACAGCAAAGACATTTATGGGGGGGTAATACATCAAACTGGTAGGTCTGGCAGAAATTTTCTTCAGATTTGAAGATATAACTTTATAGCATCTTTTTAATTAAATTAACTGGAGGGTGATTACTTTACAATATTATGTTGGTTTCTGCCATACATCAACATGAATATACACAGGTCCCCTCCTTTGTGAACCTCCCTCTCACCTCCCACCCCATATCAACCCTTTAGGTTGTCACAGAGCATCGGATTTGAGCTCCAAGCTTCACGCAGCAAATTTCCGCAGGCCACCTATTTTGCATATGATGATGTAAATACGTTTTATATATGTTTCAGTGCTACTCTCTCAACCTGCCTCACCCCTCCTTTCTCTGCTGTGTCTACAAGTCAACTCTTCATGTTTCTGTCTCTTTCACTGCCCTGCAAACAGGTTCATCAGTACCATCTTTCTAGATTACACATATATGTGTTAATAAATGATATTAACATCTTTTTAGATAAAACGTGATAATTAATTCTCTTCTTCCCAACCCAGGGATTGAACCCAGGTCTCCGGCATTACAGGCAGGCTCTTTACCATCTGAGCTACCAGGGAAGCCCCAGTTGCTAGGGGCTACTATTAATATTATCACTAGCAACTATCATATTGCAGTGATCCTTGCCTTATTTCATGCTTTCAGAACAGAGGTAAAGTAAGCCACATCTAATCACTAAAGGAAGGAAGAATAACCCAGCAGGATTCAGTTGAGTGATGCATTACTTTTATAGTAAAAAGAGGATGAGAAAGGTATTCTTAAAAAATGCAGAAAAATCTAAAGGAGAGATAACCTTCGAGCAGACATTGGACATAAGTATTTTTACAAGTTAGATAGAATAATTTGACAATAATTACAAACCAAGATTATTCATATTGTTCAACTGCAACTACGATCAGAGAGAAACAACAGTAATTTCTTAAATGGCTATCAGAGTTAATTTCCTTTTTTTTTAAACATCAAAACATTTCATATTGGGATACAGCCAATTAACAATGTTGTGATAGTTTCAGGTGAACAGGGAAGGGACTCGGCCATACATAAACAGGTACCCATTCTTCTTCAAACCCCCTCACATCCATGCCAGCACATAACACTGAGCAGAGTTCCATACGCTATACAATAGGATTGAGAATAATGCAGTAAAATTAATTCTAAATTATTTATATATAATAGATCAGAAAAGAATAAAGCATATATTTTATATTTATCTATGAATGATATCTAATTTACCCATAACTTCCAAAAAGGAGACACAATGATTTCTCCTTATCCTGAAAGAGAATTTTCTTGTCCTGATTTAGAAGTCATTTGTTTTATGAAATGCAAATTTCATTTTAAAAATGTGGGGAGTATAGAAAAAATTAAAATTCACCCTGTTAATCGGATAGCCTGACTCTCCCTAGCTATTCTGGGAGCAGATTAATTTGCTAATCTGCAGAAAAAGCCATAACCCGGGACCTTTCTCTCAATGCCTGCCACATATCCTACACTGAACCAGGCCAGCTCATAAAAAGATTTCAGTTTTCTGTCCAGAAAAAAAATAAAACTGGAAAAGGTACACAAATATCTTTTTGAAAATCACTTACATTTCACATTTTCTCTAATGTCTTGATGAACATCAAGAGCTTAAAATATTTCATTTTACAGTCTTCTTCTTACTAGTATTTAAAGGTTTGTACTTAAATATTTGATAAGATGATGCTTAAATAAACTCTGTGAAATCTTGCAAGGGATAATCTTGAAAGGGATAATCCATTTATAATAGGACTAACTATGCTTCTGTCAACTACAAATTGGCACTTAACAAAAACAGTGCCAACGACTGAACAACAAAGGCGTTTGCCAGCTGCCTCTACAGAGATTGAACCCCATGCTGCTATGGCTGTTGACCTTCAACAACCCCTGAGGGAGTTCAGGGTGGAGTGAGGCACTCTGGGCTCCAGGGAATCTGGTGGGACAGGACTTTAGATAGTTGGATGTTTTTAATGAACAGATTTTATGATCTCAATCCCTGCATCTCCTCATATCTAGAGAAGCACTAAATCCCTTCATGGTGATATCAGATCCTCGTGACTAACAAAAAACCTTTTTTAAAATGAGTGCTTCAGAAAACAAAAAGAAAAAAATAAAATAACAAATAAAACGAGTTATTTATGGTATTGAACTCCCCCTTCACCCAAACCTCGTATGTTGACTTTCCCCCTCTAGCTGCTTTGGAGCAGTATCTCAGAGCTATCTGGGATGCAGCTTCCCGCGCTGCAGTCCTCATTTTGCCCCAAATAAAACTTAACTCACAACTCTGAAGTTGTATATCTTTTTTAGTTGACACTTCTTAACTGCTCTCCATGTTGTGCTGTTTTGTTTACACTCAACCCACTCCCAGGCCAGTACTTAGTGAGCTGCCCAAATCATTCTTAGGAAAACTGACCCTATTTCTGGAAGCTGAGTTTGTTAAATAAGGAGTCGGAGAAAACAATTGTATGTGCATCTCTAAGCAAAACCAGCTCTGTAATGAATAATCATTTTACCTCCATGGACAGACATACAAAACAACCAGGTAGCTAAATACGCCTGAAAATTAGTTAATTATTTAAAATAACCAACCACAAAACAAAGGGCCCCAGGAAATATCCTGGCCAACTCTGAGGCCAAGACAGCCTGTATGCCGTGTTCCTGCTAACATTCTGGATGGCTATCGCACATGCTTACGCAGTCCTGCTGCAAAGAGACTCCGATAAATGAGCACAGTTTGTTAGTGGCTTAGAGCAGGTCAGCCACACAGACAGGAGTTCTCAGATCAGGATCCTAAGAAACCTGGGACTCCCCACAACCTCACAGTGATTTTCAGCCCGGCCTATAGAAAGAGGGCGTTAGGACAAAAACAAACCCGGGGACTCAACCCCAGGTCAAATGAATCAGAATCTTTGGAGGATGGCATTCAGAGATCAGAGATTTTTTGAAGTTCTCCAGAGGATCCTACTGTGCAGCCAGGGCTGAGAAGCAACTGCTCAAAGGGAATAAAGAACAGGGTGAGAGCTGAGCCAAGAGAGGAGGAGGCTGCAGTGACAAGAATGACAAAGCCTACCTCGAGTGACTGGGGAAGAGGAACGTCTAGTTCTACAGGGATTGCCTGCAGCGCATGGAGAAGTACTGCTAAACAGCTCACAGCAAAACCCCTGGCGGCTCAGACGGTCAAGAATTCGCCCGCAATGGAAGAGACCCGGATTCTATCAGAAGGAACCCCTGAAGAAGGAAATGGCAACCCACTCCAGTATTCTTGCCTGGAGAATCCCATGGACAGAGGAGCCTGGCCGGCTACAGTCCGTGGGGTCACAAAGAGTTGAATACGACTAACACTCACGGCACAAAGGAACACCTGGCACAGGTGAAGCCTTCAATAAATGGTAGCTGGTAATCACATCACTGTTACTCCTAAAATTATAACTGCTATTCCTTAAAGATATACCATTCCTAAAATTCTTTTTTAAACTTATTTTTAATTGGATGATAATTGCTTTACAACGTTCTATTGGTTTCTGCCGTACAACAATGAATCAACCTTCAGTTCAGTTCAGTTCAGTCACTCAGTCGTGTCCGACTCTGTGACCCCAAGGACTGATGCTAAAGCTGAAACTCCAATACTTTGGCCACCTCATGCGATGAGTTGACTCACTGGAAAAGAACCTTAAGTACACATATATCCCCCCTGTCTCGAACCTTCCTCCCACCCACCCCCACATCCCACTCCTCTTAGCTGTTGCTCAGTAGCTAAGTCGTATCTGACTCTTTGCAGCCCATGGACCGCAGCACGTCAGGTTCCTTTGTCCACAGGATTTCCCACCCCTCTAGGCTGTCACAGTCCTGCCGTCCATGGCAGGCCGCAGTCCCTGGGGTCACAAAGAGCACAGGACTACTTAAAAGATTGAACAACAGATAGTCACCGAGCAGCATGTTGAGCTCCCTGTGTTATACAGCAACTTCCCTCTAGATATTTTACTGAAAATTGTTTAAATATAGAGAAGTGTACAATCTTTTGCACACCCACCAAGAGTTGATATTACTGAGTGACATCACCTCATAACATTGATAATATTGAGCTATTACAAGATATTACTGAACTGCACCTATCAGTGCTAGAAGAAAATTCTAAAGGATTCAACATACTCATATCCACACCTGACTGATGACCTTCCGGGGTTGTTGTGATAGGTAGCGGGAGAGGTTATCTGGGGAAACATTTAGGAAAGAGCAAACGTGGGTGGCACACGATGGCTGGGTATGGGAAAGGCAGTGCGTAAAGGTGAGAGTCTGAGGACTGAACTGGCCCTGGCCAGCCCTGAACTGTATGTTCCTCCTCCCTCAGACCAGCAAGTCCTTCATCCCTTGTGAATTTCCTAAATCCCTCCCTACCCCATTAACTTCCAAGGTGGAAAAGCTCAGCAGGGAACAAGAGCAGATTTCTCTAGATCTGAGTCCTTAATTAACCACCCAAAGCATCGGAGATTGAGGCAAGATCCCTCTCTTTGAAAACCTTCTTTATCTCAACCCCCAGCTTTTCAGCCTGACTTGACCAAAAGCCAGAAATGAAATGTTAAGACACTGGACAGTCGAGTTCCTGCCCTAAGACCATTAATCAGCTTTACGACCTCAGGCCTGTCAGCCTATTTCTCCAGAGATGTCCTCATTTATTAAATGAGGGGTTTTTTGGGTTTTTTTGTTTTTGGATTAGAGGATCCCTGAAGCAGAGCTACTTAAAGTGCCAGGAAAGGGTGTGATAAGGGGCTGATGTCAGAATGAATATCAGTGCACTGCTTCTCTCACCCGGAGAGTGTTTCTATGAAAAAGAAAAAGCAATCAGCCCACCTCAGCAGCGTGGTTGGAGTTGAAGTTGGCTCACATTCTCTCACCCTGTCAGCGATGGTGTCAGATAGTTTGAAAACTAGAAGCTGGCCCAGAGACCACGTTTGGAGTAGCATGGTTTTAAAGCATTTTCTGGGCTTCCCTGGTGGCTCAGATGGTAAAGAATCTGCCTGCAACCCGGGAGACCTGGGTTGGATCCCTGGGTTGGGAAGATCCCCTGGAGGAGGGCATGGCAACCCATGCCAGTATTCTTGCCTGGAAAATCCCCATGGACAGAGAAGCCTGGCAAGTTGCTGTCCATGAGGTCACAAAGAATCAGACATGACTGAATGACTTTCACTCAAAGTACCTCAAAGTATTTTCCGGCTTCTGCTCCACTGTTGACCCTCCCCTGAACCCACTGAACCAGCTCTAACTTGAACTGAAAGTACTTGAAGGAGGCTTTTCTTTCTTTTTTTATTTTTTTAATATTTATTTATTTTTGTTTATTTGGCCATGTCAGGTCTTAACTGCAGCACGTAGGATCTAGTTCCCTGACCAGGGATAGAACCCAGGCTCCCTGCAATAGGAAAACAGAGTCTTAACCACTGGACCACCAGGGAAGTCCTAAGGCTTTTCTTTTTAAGAACTTTATGAGGCATGGTTCACTTAGCATACAATTCACCCATTTAAGATGTGGTTTTTTAAAGTATATTTAGAATTGTACAACTATCATCACAATTTTAGAACATTTTCATCACTCCCCAAAGAAACCCTCCACCACTTGCAATAACTCCCCCTTCCTCAGCCCAAGGCAGCCACTAATCTACTTTCCATCTCTACAGATTTGTCTGTTTGGAATATTTTGTATAAATGAAATCATTTAGTATGTGATCTTCTATCTGGCTTCTTTCACTTAGCATAATGTTCTCAAGTCTGTTTCATATTGTGGCATGTATCAGTACTTTACTCATTTTTTAATGCTGAATAGTAATCCATGACCTAGCTGTACCACATTTTATTTATCCATTTGTCTGTTGATGGACATCTGTTTCCTTCCATCTTTTAGTTATTATGAATGTGTGTGTGTGCTTTGTCGTGTCTGACTCTTTGCGACCTCATGGACTGTAGCCCACCAGGCGCCTCTCTCCATGGGATTCTCCAGGCAAGAATCCTGAGTGGGTTGCCATTTCTTCTTCCAAGAGATCTTCCTGACCCAGGGATCAAATCCTCATCTCTTGCATCTCCTGTGTTGGCAGACGGATTCTTTACTACTAGTGCCACCTGGGAAGCCTGGTTATTATGAATAACGCGGCTATAAGTATATGTGTACAAGTTATTGAATGAATAAATATTTTCATTTCTTGTATATATACCTAGGAGCGGCACTGCTGGATCATACAGCAACTCAATTTTTAAGTTTTTGAGAAACTGCCAGAATATGTTCCAAAGTGGCTGAGAGGGTTTTCTGGTTGGGTTTGCTGCTGCTGCTGCTAAGTCACTTCAGTTGTGTCCGACTCTGTGTGACCCCATAGATGGAAGCCCACCAGGCTCCCCCGTCCCTGGGATTCTCCAGGCAAGAACACTGGAGTGGGTTGCCATTTCCTTCTCCAATGTGTGAAAGTGAAAAGTGAAAGTGAAGTCGCTCAGTTGTGTCCGACCCACAGCGACCCCATGGACTGCAGCCTACCATGCTCCTCCATCCATGGGATTTTCTAGGCTTGCTGCTGCTGCTGCTGCTAAGTCGCTTCAGTCGTGTCCGACTCTGTACGACCCCATAGACGGCAGCCGACCAGGCTCCGCCATCCCTGGGATTCTCCAGGCAAGAACACTGGAGTGGGTTGCCATTTCCTTCTCCAATGTGTGAAAGTGAAAAGTAAAAGTGAAGTTGCTCAGTCATGTCTGACTAGTAGCGACCCCATGGACTGCAGCCCACCAGGCTCCTCTGTCCATGTGATTTTCTAGGCAAGAGTACTGAAGTGGCTTGCCATTGCCTTCTCCGTTTCTAGGCTTAGGGACATAGAAATCTGCATAACCCTACAAATAAAAGGAGAGGGAGTGTAACCTTTAACAAACTCAGGTTTCACTGAGTTCTTTGTAAATCATCATTTCTAAACTAAGCTGGAAACATGACAGTTCCCAAAGTAATCACTAATATGAGGAAGTTTGTGTATAACTTGGCTTCCTAAAGGCACCGCCCACCTTGAGGGTGCCTGCAGGGATATCTGAGAATTAGTCTACTAAGACTGGGACTCTCTGTCTTCTACAGCTCAGAGGCCCAGAGAGGGAAAAGTGAAGGCTTCTCATTTCCCAGCAAGCAAGGCTTCTGGCTTTCTCTCAATCCTGCAAAGACTAATTAGAAATAAGGACAATATGGTGCTAGAAGATTTCTACTTTCTTATTCTGCTTTGCAGGGGCCATAACCACCCCTATAAATTCTAAGTATATCACCAACTTATTTCAGCAGATCTTTTCCTCTTGCTTTTCTTCCACCGCTAAGAGAATGGCTTACCCTAAATTCCACGTCACCTTCGCTAGCTCTCTTCGATTAATTTCAGTTCGAGTCAGTTCCTCTCCCTGTTCGATCTTTGCTGATTCATCTGTTGTTCTTTATTATGACTACCCTAAAGTCTTACTTACTCTGGGTCTGGGCTATATTCAGTCCTTTCTGGAACAGGGAAGTTATAAATACTCATAGAGTTCCTCTAGTCTGAAACAGTAATTGTTCATAGCTCTAAGGCAGAAAGAAGAAAGGCTCTCAAGAGCTCTCAATGTCAAAGCCAGCTCTAACAATCAATATTGGCAATTCGTTTTTGTGATCCATTTGGGTACAAATATATGTTAAAGTATATTTCATTTTTTGTTGTTGTTCAGTCACTAAGTCATGCTCCACTGTTTTTGATCCCATGGACTGTAGCACTCTAGGCTTCCCTGTCCTTCACTATCTCTCAGAATTTGCTCAAACTCATGTCCATTGAGTCAGTGATGGACTGACTCAGTCATCCAATCATCTCATCCTTTGTTGCCCCCTTCTCCTCTTGCCCTCAATTTGTCCCAGCATCAGGGTATTTTCAAGTAAGTCGGCTCTTCTCATCAGGTGGCCAAAGTATTGGAGCTTCAGTTTCAGCATCAGCCTTTCCAATTCAGGGTTGATTTCCTTTAGGATTGACTGGTTTGATCTCCTTGCTGTCCAAAGGACTCTCAAGAGTCTTTAGCACCACAGTTCGAAAGCATCAATTCTTCAGTGCTCAGTCTTCTTTATGGTCCAACTCTCACATCCATACATGACTACTGGAAAAACCATAGCTTTGACTATATGAACTTCATCAGCAAAGTGATGTCTCTGCTTTTTAATACACTGTCTAGACTTGTTATAGCTTTTCTTCCAGGGAGCAAGCATCTTTTAATTTCATGGCTGCAGTCACCATCCACAGTGATTTTGGAACCGAAGAAAATAAAATCTGTCACTGTTTCCACTTTTTCCCTTTCTATTTGCCATGAAGTGATGGGATCGGATGCCATGATCTTAGTCATTACATTTAAGTCATTTGATATCCTATTCTTTTTAAAGTTAGATTGAATTAGCGTTTAGGATACAGATATTTGCTAGGGGTATCAGTTCATCAAAATTCAACCCAGGCACTGTAAAAGACACCAGAGACCAAGCTTCTCTTATCCTCCTGCTTAGAACTCAGTGAGTTCTTTAGAAGTAAAAAAAATAAAAATAAAAATCTAATTACTATCCCTTTGTAAAATCTCCCGAAGTATTCTTGTGGAGATTTTTTAAAAATCTATGCAAGTTTATGGGGCTTTCCCAGTGGTTCAGAGGTAAAGAATCTGTGTGCAATGCAGGAGACAGGTTTGACCCCTGGGTTGGGCAGATCCCCTGGAGGAAATGGCAACCCACTCCAGCATTCTTGCCAGGAAAATCCCAGGGACAGAGGAACCTGGCAGGCAGAGTTGAACATGACTGAGCATGTAGATGCAAATTTATGGCTCAAAGTTACTGGGTTGCTGCCTTCTTTCAAAGTAAAATTCCAATTAAATGTAAATGTTCAGGCAGAAGTTTTCCCAAGCTTCCTCCTCTTCATCTTTTTCTCTCCTCCTTCCTGTTTGTCGTGTTCTAAGAGTCTATCCTTTGCTAGACCAACAGTCCTAGGCAATCTCATCCACTCCTGACCTCCTGGTTCCACTGTATACCCATAATCCATGATGCCTTTCTCCAGCCTGTATGTCTCTTCTGACAGCCAGTCTAGTACATCTGAGTGTTTATGAGAAATTTCCACCTGGATGACATCAAAGCACCCCCAACATCTAAAACTGAACTTGTTATTTCGATAACACCAAAATCTTGTAAATTCTCCTACATTTCCTATTTCGGCAAATATTACCATTCATCATATTAGCCTTTTACAGTTCAGCAAAACTAGACATGCTGATGTTGACTCCCTTCTCTCCACTTCCCACAATACAATGAACACTATTCTTTCTGCCCAGAAAAACCCCTCATTTCTGTCCGCGTCCCCTACATCTACATTCACACTCTGGATTGTTGTTGTTTGGTCGCTCAGACCAGGTAGGCTGACTGTGTGCTTATATTCTTGTTTGGTGTCCAGCTCTTTTGCGACCCTATGGACTGTAGTCCACCAGGCTCCTCTGTCCATGAGATTTCCCAGGCAAGAATATTGGAGTGGGTTGCCATTTCCTTCTCCAGGGGATCTTCCTGACCCAAGGATTGAACCTGCATCTCCTGCACTGGCAGGCAGATTCTTTACCATTGAGCCACCAGGGAAGCCCTTCACACTCTGAATAGATCTTTAGCAATTGCCAAGCCTCCTTCCCCTCCATCACTTTTCTGCTGCGGTTTTCTTTCTAAAACATGACTAAGTTATTGTATATGTCAATTATACATCCATAAAAGAAACTTAGAAAGAGTCAATGGTTCAACAGTAGGTTCCCTGGGGTTCTACACATGACTCTTCAAAATCTGGCCCTCCCTTTCTGGGAGAATTCCTAACACTTCTTGAGCAATAAGAAGGAGTACAGCACAAACGTCACGAACATAAGCACGCAGTCAGCCTACCTGGTCTGAATCCTGGCTCTGAATTTCCCGGTGAGGGCACATTCGTAGCCTACTTGTGCCTCGTTTTCTTCATCTGGAAAATGGGGGTCATGGTCGCTATGCTCACCTAAATCACAGGGTTGTTTCTATTACTGAACATCAATAGGAAAAGACATAACTGATATATTCTAAGGACTCCATAAACATTAGAGAAAATGATCACCATCATTCAGTTCAGTTCAGTTCAGTCGCTCAGTTGTGTCTGACCCTTTCCGACCCCATGAATCACAGCACGCCAGGCCTCCCTGTCCATCACCAACTCCCGGAGTTCACTCAAACTCATGTCCACAGAGTCGGTGATGCCATCCAGCCATCTCATTCTCAGTCGTCCCCTTCTCCTCCGGCCCCCAACCTTTCCCAGCATCAGAGTCTTTTCCAGTGAGTCAACTCGTTGCATGAGGTGGCCAAAGTATTGCAGTTTCAGGTTTAGCACCATCGTTCAGTTCAGTTCAGTTCAGTTCAGTCGCTCAGTCGTGTCCGACTCTCCGCGACCCCATGAATCACAGCACGCCAGGCCTCCCTGTCCATCACCAACTCCTGGAGTTCACTCAAACTCAGGTCCACAGAGTCGGTGATGCCATCCAGCCATCTCATTCTCCGTCGTCCCCTTCTCCTCCCGCCCCCAACCTTTCCCAGCATCAGAGTCTTTTCCAGTGAGTCAACTTGTCGCGTGAGGTGGCCAAAGTATTGCAGTTTCAGCTTTAGCATCAGTCCCTCCAATGAACATCCAGGATTGATCTCCTCTAGAATGGACTGGTTGGATCTCCTTGCAGTCCAAGGGACTCTCAAGAGTCTTCTCCAACACCACAGTTCAAAAGCATCGATTCTTCGGCGATCAGCTTTCTTTACAGTCCAACTCTCACATCCATACATGACCACGGGAAAAACCATTGCCTTGACTAGACGGACTTTGGTTGGCAAAGTAATGTCTCTGCTTTTTAATATACTATCAAGGTTGGTCATAACTTTCCTTCCAAGGAGCAAGCATCTTTTAATTTCATGGCTGCAATCAGCATCTGCAGTGATTTTGGAGCCCAAAAAAATAAAGTCTGACACTGTTTCTACTGTTTTTCCATCTATTTCCCATGAAGTGATGGGACCAGATGCCATGATCTTTATTTTCTGAATGTTGAGCTTCAAGCCAACCTTTTCACTCTTCTCTTTCACTTTCATCAAGAGGCTTTTGAGTTCCTCTTCACTTTCTGCCATAAGGGTAGTGTCATCTGCATATCTGAGGTTATTGATATTTCTCCCAGCAATCTTGATTCCAGCTTGTGCTTCTTCCAGCCCAGCGTTCCTCATGATGTACTCTGCATATAAGTTAAATAAGCAAGGTGACAATATACAACCTTGACGTACACCTTTTCCTATTTGGAACCAGTCTGTTGTTCCATGTCCAGTTCTAACTGTTCCTCAGTGATCAATGCAAAGAAATAGAGGAAAACAACAGAATAGGAAAAACAAGAGACCTCTTCAAGAAAATTGGAGATTCCAAGGGAACATTTCATGCAAAGATGGGCTCAATAAAGGACAGAAATGGTATGGACCTAACAGAAGCAGAAGATATTAAGAAGAGGTGGCAGGAATACACAGAAGAACGGTACAAAAAAGATCTTCACGACCAAGATAGTCACGATAACATGATCACTGACCTAGAGCCGGACATCTTGGAATGTGAAGTCAAGTGGGCCTTAGAAAGCATCACTACGAACAAAGCTAGTGGAGGTGATGGAATTCCAGTTGAGCTATTTCAAGTCTTGAAAGATGATGCTGTGAAAGTGCTGCACTCAATATGCCAGCAGATTTGGAAAACTCAGCAGTGGCCACAGGACTGGAAGAGGTCAGTCTTCATTCCAATCCCAAAGAAAGGCAATGCCAAAGAATGCTCAAACTACTGCACAATTGCACTCATCTCACATGCTAGTAAAGTCATGCTCAAAATTCTCCAAGCCAGGCTTCAGCAGTATGTCAACCGTGAACTTCCAGATGTTCAAGCTGGTTTTAGAAAAGGCAGAGGCACCAGAGATCAAATTGCCAACATCCGCTGGATCATGGAGAAAGCAAGAGAGTTTCAGAAAAACATCTATTTCTGCTTCATTGACTATGCCAAAGCCTTTGACTGTGTCGATCACAATAAACTGTGGAACATTCTGAAAGAGATGGGAATCCCAGACCACCTGACATGCCTCTTGAGAAACCTGTATGCAGGTCAGGAAGCACCATCGTTAGCCCTCCACAAATAAGGACTTGCTGCCCACCCTCTTTAACATCTCGTTCTTTATGCTGAGAAAGCTTCTCTCTCCCTCTGCTGGTTCAATACCATAACCTTTAAGATCCAGCTCAAACCCACTTCTACTGTCATGTTCTTCCACCTCCCCCAGGAGTTAGTTACTCCTTCCCTCTAATCTCTGTAGCCTTAATACACCTTTTTGTGGTCACAGTTAGCACCGCACTATCTATATTATTATATAGCTCTTGCAACTTATGTACCCTCTTTTGCAACTCAAGTTTCCTAAGAAAGGGTTAGGGCTGTGTGTAGTACTGTACGCACTCCTCACTATGGCCTGCACAGGTACCTGATTTAATAGGCATACAACACAGCTTTGCTGAACAAACTGATCCTTTGTTCTCCTTTTATGGGACCAAATGGACTTTACTTTTCAGTGCATTTTCTTGAGAGCCTAAGACCATGCCTTTCCCAGCTTTGTGTCCTGGAAGCATCTGGAAGGACACACAGCAGACAGGAGCTGCTCAGAAACGACTGGCTTGGTCCAGAGCCACGTTCAAATCTTTCCTTTTAGAGTACCTACAAACCTACCTATGAGATTCCTACAGGGCTGGACCAAATAAGGAAAACGGAATCTTCACCTTCACAAGGAACTGGAGTAAGACTGTAAACACTTAATAACTTTAGCTTTTGCAATCAGGTTGATCTTGATCCCCTCCAGGATTTATCAATTAAAGCGCAAGAGCTCTTTTCTCCCCCCAAATTCTCATAATGTACCAACATAGTGACATGATTGTATATTTTTATTTCCAGCATGACTTAATTATTTATAGTCTTAATATCATTCTTTATCAATGATTCAAAAAAAAAAAAAAAGGTTCTTTCTATTCTGATAGAATTGCCTTTGACCTGTTGAAGTGGTGAGGGACTAATAGTTGAAAAGCTTCAAGAAAATTTCAGTGAGTGTAATATTTCTCATTCCAACTCACAGTTAATACACCAGATAGTGATGATTTTCCAAGAGATGCAAGAAATTCTATCCTAGCAAAAGTTTACGGGTTATAAAAGGGGGAAAAAACTGATTTAAAATAATATCTCCTCTATGGAAACTTTGACAGGCAAATAAGCATATAACATGCAGTCAATCTGTTTCACAAAAACAGTAAATTACTTAAGTAAATCAAGTATTACTCTATTGGTTAATTTTTGGGGGCACTAGTTAATTTTTAAAGAAAATGTGTTTTCCACTAAAAATGACGTTGATAAATATTTGTTGCTAACCTACAGTAAGTATAAAAAGTTAAGTTACAAAATAAAGCCTTATTTTAAAAAATAGAAATATGTAACATTTTAAAATTTAAATATAAGGTCTAGATGAACACAGACTAAGAGGATTCCCCTGGTTGTATAATCATGGGTTTTACAAGTTTCCTTTTTCTCCCCTTACCCATATTTTTCCGCAGTGAACTTGTATTATTAATATAATAAGTTATCTTAAATCAAAAAGAGTATCTTTTTGTTCCGTTCCGTTCAGTCGCCCAGTCGTGTCCGACTCTTTGCGACCCCGTGGACTGTAGCCTACCAGGCTTCTCCGTCCATGGGATTCTTCAGGCAAGAATACTGGAGTGGGTTACCATTTCCTTCTCCAGGGGATCTTCCCAACCCAGGGATTGAACCCGGGTCTCCCGCATTGGAGGCAGACGCTTTAACCTCTGAGCCACCAGGGAAGCCCTTCTTTTTGTTATAAAACTGTATTTCTTTAAAAATTAAGCTGCTGTCATTAACTTAAATTTACTTACCAAGAGATTCTCCCCCGCCACTCCTCTGTTGTTAAAAACCACATATCTAAAAACCAAAAAAACAATTTTTGTTATTTTTATGCATGATCTTAACAATATAATATTAAAGTACTCTTCTTGGGCCTATATTAGAGCACTAAAAGGTTCTTAGAAATCTGTTCCAAAGAAACAAGGATGCTTGATAATGTCATTAAATGCACTAAAATACATTTCTAGTTCTCTAAAGTCAACATAAGGATTCAAACCAGGAAACTATATATCAAAGTGGTATTAAATTTTCCTTCCAAAAGCAGAATCTTTACAACTTTTTACTATGTAGATGTGTAGACCTCCAATAAGTATTATTAAAACAATTCTGAATACAAGTCAAACTTAAATGTTTTTGCTTCAAATTAAAAAATGTCTTCTAACTATTCTATTTGTAACATTAAAGTGTTAGTCACTCAGTCATGTCTGACTCTGCGACCACATGGACTGTAGCCTTCCAGGCTCCTCTGTCCATGGGATTCTCCAGACAAGAATACTGGAGTGGGTTGCCATTTCCTCCTCCAGGGGATCTTCCTGACCCAGGGATTGAACCCACATCTCCTGCATTGAAGGCAGATTCTTTACCGTTTGATCCACCAGGGAATGAGCATCTATTCCCATCCTGAATTAGCTCTTGTCCCTTCAAAGCTCAGCAAATAGAGAGACTGGAATTTTACCTGCAGTGAAAGCATCATGGCAGGTAGAATTGTGAGGGACATGGCACCTGAGCTGGAAGGCTGGGTCCCCACTATGCTACCGCTTGGTGTTCGGCTGACCGAGGGGAGAAACAAATAGCTCTGTGTCCTACAATCCTGTTTGCCTGTCCTGGGTCAGTGGTCATAAGTGAAGGGCTTTACAGTAGCACTGGCTCACAGTAACTATACAAAGACCATTAGCTAACTAGAAACAATGGTAGTTGCAACACCATGCTACCTTTACACAATCATTCTGCCACACAAAACTTTCCATCAACCATAACCCCAGATATGTATTTTTGCCATCCTCAAGCAAAATCCTGACTTGTGTCTGCACGGGTTCTCTTTGCCTTAGTGAATCTATATTCATGTCAATTAAAATTCATTTTCTTTTTGTCTATCTACTTAACTAATCAATCAAGATTATTTAAGGTTCTAATTTAACCCCACATCCCTTTTGTGTATTTAAAGCATTTACTATCTTTGTTTTCATGATGTATTTCACACAGAAGAAATAAATACAAAAAGCCTGTAATTAAGAACAGAACAGTTTTGTATGTACTCTAACTGCCTTCTTTCAAGGTACTGTTGATCACCGTATGGGTTCTAAAACCAATGAATTGAATATTCACTAATAAATATTCATGACTTGGATAGACTTAGGGGTTTAGATTTTACTTCAGGATGTTTTTGCAAAGGAATTCTTTCTCACATCTGAAAGGTCATATAGACAGTTTTATCATGCCCTACTGAAAGAAGAGCCCCTACTAAAAGACCTTACTAACAGAGTTTTGCCAAGAAAACCCACTGGTCATAGCAAATACCCTCCTCCAACAACACAAGAGAAGACTCTACACATGGACATCACCAGATGCTCAATACTGAAATCAGATTGATTATATTCTTTGCAGCCAAAGATGGAGAAGCTCTATACAGTCAGCAAAAGCAAGACCAGAAACTGACTGTGGCTCAGATCATGAACTCCTTATTGCCAAACTCAGACTTAAATTGAAGAAAGTAGGAAAAACCACTAGACCACTCAGATATGACCTAAATCAAATCCCTTACGACTATACAGAGGAAGTAACAAATAGATTCAAGGGATTCGATCTGATAGAGTGCCTGAAGAACTATGGACGTAGGGTTGTGACATTGTACAGGAAGCAGTGATCAAGACCATCCCCAAGAAAAAGAAATGCAAAAAGGCAAAATGGCTGTCTGAGGAGGCCTTACAAACAGCTCTGAAAGGAAGAGAGGCGAAAGGCAAAGGAGAAAAGGAAAGATATACCCATTTGAATGCAGACTTCCAAAGAATAGGAAGGAGAGATAAGAAAGCTTTCCTCAGTGATCAATGCAAAGAAATAGAGGAAAACAATAGAATGGGAAAGACTAGAGATCTCTTCAAGAAAATGAGAGATACCAAGGGAACATTTCATGCAAAGATGGGCTCAATAAAGGACAGAAATGGTACAGACTTAACAGCAGAAGATATTAAGAAGAGGTGGCAAGAATACACAGAAGAACTGTACAAAAAAGATGTTCACGACCCAGATAATCACGATGGTGTGATCACTCACCTAGAGTCAGACCTCTTAGAACGCGAAGTTAAGTGGGCCTTAGGAAGCATCACTATGAACAAAGCTAGTGGAGGTGATGGAATTCCAGTTGAGCTATTTCAAATCCTAAAAGATGATGCTGTGAAAGTGCTGCATTCAATATGCCAGCAAATTTGGAAAACTCAGCAGTGGCCACAGGACTAGAAAAGGTCAGTTTTCATTCCAGTTCTTAAGAAAGGCAATGCCAAAGAATGCTCAAACTATCACACAATTGCACTCATCTCACACGCTAGCAAAGTAATGCTCAAAATTCTCCAAGCCAGGCTTCAACAGTGTGTGAACTGTGAACTTCCAGATGTTCAAGCTGGATTTAAAAAGGCAGAGGAACCAGATATCAAATTGCCAACATCTGCCGTATCATAGAAAAAGCAAGAGAGTTTCAGAAAAACATCTACTTCTGCCCAAGCCTTTGACTGTGTGGATCACAACAAACTGTGGAAAATTCTGAAAGAGATGGGAATACCAGACACCTGACCTGCCTCTCGGAGAAGGCAATGGCAAGCCACTCCAGTACTCTTGCCTAGAAAATCCCATGGACGGAGGAGCCTGGTAGGCTGCAGTCCATGGGGTCACTAAGAATTGGACACGACTGAGCGACTTCACTTTCCCTTTTCACTTTCACACATTGGAGAAGGAAATGGCAACCCACTCCAGTGTTCTTGCCTGGAGAATCCCAGGGACGGGGGAGCCTGATGGGCTGCCCTCTATGGGGTCACACAGAGTCGGACACGACTGAAGTGACTTAGCAGCAGCAGCAGCAGACCTGCCTCTTGAGAAACCTATATGCAGGTCAGGAAGCAACAGTTAGAACTGGACATGGAACAACAGACTGGTTCCAAATAGGAAAGGAAGTATGTCAAGGCTATATATTGTCACCCTGCTTATTTAACTTATATGCAGAGTACATCATGAGGAACGCTGGGCTGGATGAAGCACAAGCTGGAATCAAGATTGCTGGGAGAAATATCAATAACCTCAGCTATGCAGATGACACCACCATTATGGCAGAAAGTGAAGAACTAAAGAGCTTCTTGATGAAAATGAAAGAAGAGAGTAAAAAAGTTGGCTTAAAACTCAACATTCAGAAAACTAAGATCATGGCATCTGGTGTCATCACTTCATGGCAAATAGATGGGGAAACAATGGAAACAGTGACAGATTTTATTTTGGGGGGCTCCAAAATCACTGCAGATGGTGAATGCAGCCATTAAATTAAGAGATGCTTGCTCCTTGGAAGAAAAGTTATGACCAACCTAGACAGCATATTAAAAAGCAGAGACATTACTTTGCCAACAAAGGTCCATCTAGTCAAAGCTATGGTTTCTCCAATAGTCATGTATGGATGTGAGAGTTGGACTATTACGAAAGCTGAGTGCCAAAGAATTGATGCTTTTGAACTGTGGTGTTGGAGAAGACTCTTGAGAGTCCCTTGGACTGCAAGGAGATCCAACCAGTCCATCCTAAAGGAAATTAGTCCTGAATATTCATTGGAAGGGCTGATGCTGAAGCTGAAACTCCAATTCTTTGGCCATATGATGCAAAGAACTGACTCATTTGAAAAGACTCTGACGCTGGGAAAGATTGAAGGTGGGAGGAGAAGGGCACAACAGAGGATGAGAAGGTTGGATGGCATCACTGACTCAACGGACACGAGTTTGAGTAAACTCTGGGAGTTCGTGATGGAAGGGAAGCCTGGCGTGCTGCAGTCCATGGGGTCGCAAAGAGTCAGACACAACTGAGCGACTGAACTGAACTGAACTTAAAGAAAACACATGTTTTAAAATCTCAGAACTCTGATTTGAGAAAAGGCTAGAAATATTACATTTTATTGACTAGTCAGAGAAAGATTTTAAATATACTACAAAAACATGCAGGAAAGTTAAAGTAGTGCATGGTCAGTTAGTCTTTGCTAAAAAAGAATGGCAAGACAGCCACTTGTATTTATTGTATAAGTACCGAAGTAACACAGGAATTGGAACCAAATTTAATTATGACCTTGAAGCTTTCCATCATTCAAAGAACCATTTTCAGCATGCAAACATGACTTCAGGATAAAAAATGGCTTCCGGGGTAAGATATCATCATGTGACTGTCCCCTGAGAGAAGGGGACAGAGCTAGTGAGGGGAAAGAAAGCGATGATCTGCACACTCAGGGAACAGCAGCCTACGCACCTGGGATTTTCTTCCAAACTGCAGACAGAGATGTCTGCACTTTCTTTTAGGCAACTCTAAACAGTGGCTCACAGCTCCAGTACCTCTCGCTAGAGGAGAAAGTGTACTGACCCCTCCACAGGCCTTTTCATAGACCCTGTTCAATCATCTGTATGTACTTCTATGGATTAAGATATGTGTTCACCACTGTATCTACCTCTAGCCTTGGGAATGAGGCGGAGAGATACTAGAGGATAAGAGAGAGCCGCTTTGGAGGCAGGAAGCCTGCAGGTTTCCACATGGCTCCCTTCTCCCATCCAATTGGTGACAATCAGTTAGCTGCTCTCATTTAACCCCTTTTCTGCCTTCACCATCGTCAGGGGACACTTTAGCAAAATGAAAAGAACTGGTTGAAATACAACTACTCTTCCTAAGACATTTGATAGGCCCCTGTTAACTTTATAACCGCTCTGTAAAAATTATTTTAACAATTTCTCCCAAACTGTTTATCTATTTATTTTTAATTTGACTTCACCAGGTCTTAGTTGCAACATGCAGAATCCATTCATTCTTAGATGGGGCATCTGGGATCAAGTTCCCTGACCAGGGTTCGAACCCGAGCCCCCTGCATTGGGAGTATAGAGTTTTAGCCACTGGACCACCAGAGAAGTTCCCTCCCAAGTAATTTTAAAAGGATATGTATATTGAGGAAAATTGTTCTATAAAACTTATTTTTCCTACGCATTTTAACTATTTAAATTTTCTTAAAACAGGTAAAATACAAATAAAGAGGAGACACTAAATAAATAAAATCTGGAATTGAGAATTTTCTATGACAATAGACCACATTAACTAGGAAAGCTCTTAGTGAAGGTTAAGTAAGAGCAGAGAGCTACCTGCAAGGCAGGATTTCTCAACGTTGGGCGCTATGGGCATTTTGTATCAAGTACTTCTTTGTAGAAGGGCTCTTGAGAACCACTGTTACAATGAAATGGGTCAGATAGCCCTGAATCTGCTCAAGCCCAGTGATCCACTAGAAGAAAGGAATTTTAATCATACAACTTTATTTTTCAGTTCTAAGATTCCACGAGTCTTTGAGTCTATGAATGAAAAGAATAATCAGCAAAGGCTGGAGTGAGAATATTCAGGGATCACTGTTTTGATTTCAAATAACAACAGATAATATTTATCAGTGTTTACTATGTGCTAGATCATCTCCAGTGGTAATGTATGGATGTGAGAGTTGGACTGTGAAGAAAGCTGATTGCCGAAGAATTGATGCTTTTGAACTGTGGTGCTGGAGAAGACTCTTGAGAGTCCCTTGGACTGCAAGGAGATCCAACCAGTCCATTCTAAAGGAGATCAATCCTGGGTGTTCATTGGAAGGACTGAGGCTAAAGCTGGAACTCCAGTACTTTGGCCACCTCATGCGAAGAGTTGACTCACTGGAAAAGACTCTGATGCTGGGAGGGATTGGGGGCAGGAGAAGGGGACGACAGAGCATGAGACGGCTGGATGGCATCACCGACTCGATGGACATGAGTTTGAGTGAACTCCGGGAGTTGGTGATGGACAGGGAGGCCTGGCGTGCTGTGATTCATGGGGTCGCAAAGAGTCGGACACGACTGAGCGACTGAACTGAACTGAACTGAGATCATCTTCTAGGCATTTTACATGAAGATTAATATTGGAATAACTCATTCATTCAAAAACTTATTGAACAGACTAGTTACTGAATTAAAGATTCAGTTAGTGCTTGTAGGAGAAAAACAAAATAAAAATATAAGGTTCCTGTCCTCAAGAAGAAAAAGTTAAAGTATTAGCTGCTCAGCCATGTCCTACTCTTTGTGACCCCAAGGACTGTAGCCCTCCAGGACCCTCTATCCAGGCAAAAATACTGGAGTGGGTCGCCATTCCCTTCTCTAGGGGATCTTCCCGACCTAGGGATCGGGAAGACCAAGTCTCCTGCATCACAGGCAGATTCTTAACCATCTGAGCCACCATGTAGGAATGTATAAAAGTTTCTAAGGGATGAGAAAATAGATCACGTTAGCTGAAACATGACTATATACTAGGCTAACGATAGAAACTAAAGAAAATTTAAAAAAATAAGTTAGGATCAAAATAGGCTTAGGGTGCAGATTGCCAGGTTAAGGAAAAATGACAAGAAAGTTCTGATTCCAGAAATGTCATGGTAGATCCTGCAAGGCCAGCCCTTCCATAGAATAATAACTAAATGCTTGATAAATTATAAAGGCAATGGAGAACACCCAAAGCAGGCAGAAACTAAATGGGACTTGACACTTGGAAGAAAAAAAATGGCATTGGGTAAGTCTCCTTTCACAGCATTTTGCCTGAGGGGAGGCACCAGCTGGTATTACCCAGTAATAGATAAAGGTCAAATAAAAATGTTCAGTCTCATGGGCTTGAAAATCAGAAAACAGTGCTCGCTTCGGCAGCACATATACTAAAATTGGAACAATACAAAGATTAGCATGGCCCCTGCGCAAGGATGACACGCAAATTCGTGAAGCGTTCCATATTTTTGACTCTGTGGGAGAGGGTGAGGGTGGGATGATTTGGGAGAATGGCATTGAAACATGTATACTATCATATTGAAACAAATCACCAGTCCAGGTTCGACGCATGATACAGGATGCTTGGGGCTGGTGCACGGGGATGACCCAGAGGGAGGATAAGGGGAAGAGGGAGGTGGGAGGGGGTTCAGGAGGGGGAATTCATGTACATCCAGGGCGGATTCATGTCAATGTATGGCAAAACCAACCAATATAATAAAAATTTTAAAAAAAAGAGAGATTAAAAATAAATAAAAGAAAATCAGAAAACAGAATCTGCTGCAACTCTAAGAGAAAATGAGGGGGGAAACCTCAGAAAAGAGAGAGATACAGAGGCAGAGGCCTAAATTCTGGATAAAAACACTGGGTGCAAAGCTCTGACTGGGTTTTCTGTGACATGGGCCCCAAGCAGTCCAGTTAAGGATGAAAACCTGAACAGAGACCTCAGCTGCTGTCTATTGCAGATGGGACAGAGTTTGAAGTTTGAATTTACCCAAATTATCTGCCTGAAAAACAAACATCAGTCATTAGAAAATGTATAGAAACTCTTTAGAAATACATAACAGAATCCAGAGTCTCTACAATGGATCATTCAAACTGTTCAGAACAAAATACACAATTACTATACCGCGAAGAAACAGAAAAATGTGGCCCAACTCAAGAGATAAGATAATGTAACTGAAGCTGAGACAGTCCAAGGTGTTAGAATTAATAGGTGTGGATTTCAAGCAGTTTTTATAACTATCCTCAAGGACATAGATGAAAATTAGCTTGTAATGAATTTTCTTTTAAAGGAAATATCAGGAGAACAATAAAACCTATCAAAAATGGAAAGCCTAGGTTAAAAAAATACAATACTGAAATAAAAAATATTCACAGGATTTGCAAATTGCAGTTCCAATCTCAAGATGAGAGAGGAAAAAAAAAAGATTGGAAAAAATGAATAAAATTTCATTGATTTGGGAGACATTATCAAAAGATCTAACATGCCTGTAATTTTGGATCCAGAAGGAGAGGAGAGAATAGAACTGAAAAAATATTTAAAGAAATAATGGCCAAAATTTTTACAAATTTTACTTAAAAAGACACAATTCATAGACTCAAAAAGAGAAAAGTGACGGGGGAAGGAGTGAATCGAAAGTCATAAAACAGTAAAACAGTAAACTCTGTATCTAGCATAACAATAAAGACACTAAGTGTGATTGGACTTAAAAGCTCTAATTAAAAGGCAGATGTCAGGTTGGATAAAAACCTTCAAGACCCAACTATGTGCTATCTACAAGCAATGCACTGAAAATAAACACCCATACTTTGAAAGTTAAAGTATAAAAAAGATATATCACATGAATGATAAGCCAAACTAGGACAGAGTGGATACAGTAATATCAGTTAGATATTACAACCAGAGACAAAGAAGGACATATCATAATGATATAAGAGTTCATTCACAGGAAGATTAACAATCATAAATGTACACGTGACTGATAAGAGGTTCCAAATACATGACATAAAAATTGATAGAATTAAATGGAGAAATAGAAAAGCCATAATCATAGTTGATTTTAACATCCTCACATCAGCAAGACAAAAAAAATGAGTAAAGATATAAAGTATATGAATAACACTAACAACTATCTTAGCCTAATTCACATTTGTATAACCTAATCAACTATCTTAACCCAATTTACATTTGTATAACACTACATCCAACAGCATAATACATTCTTATTAAAAACTGATAATACCTGAATATTCCCAACCTCACTAACATCAGAAAGACATCAAGACAGATAAATGTAATTCATATACTTTCTTCTAGAATATGAAGCATCAGAAATCAAACAGATAATTAACAAGAATATACTACTGACTATATTAATGCTCAGCTCCTGATTATCACGTGGTAATGGAGAACAGTGAAAGTTAGTTCATAAATCATGAGCCTCATTCTCTCATTCTCTTGTTTCAACTCTTTCTCTATAAAATCTATTCTCTGAATAGGAAACATGACTTATTTGCCTGTCGTATCTTCAATTGCCTGATAAAATTGAGTCCTGTGATATTACAGGTCTACATTATCTCTATACGCAAAAATCATGGGACTTGAGGAGCTCATTGTTCCCAAGTTGGGAGCCTGAGATATCCAAGGGTGTGAAAATGTAGTAAAGGAGAGTTTTCAAAAATGACCAAGATTTCAAAGAGCCTAATGGAAGTCAGTTGGTGATGGACAAGGAAGCCTGGCGAGCTGCAGTCCATGGGGTCGCAAAGAGTCAGACACGACTGAGTGACTGAACTGAACAGAACAGAAGTCATGTATTTTTCTGCAGCAAGGCTGCACAGTGGAAACTTAACCCTGTCACACTGTTTAATTTTGGTGAAATTACTAATACCATAGATCTGTTTTTGGTTGGTAAAACGGGGTTAGTAATATATATCTTGGAATTGAGTTCATATTAAATAAAATAACTTGTGTATAGCACCTATTATGTGGCAGGCACTCAACAAAGCTAAATTTAATTATGGTAAACAAAAATAGCAATTCTAATTATTTCTTGCTGATCACGAGCTCTAAATGCCCTCGTGAATTTAAAACAAAAAAAGACCAACAAGTTAATATTTAACTAAATGCAATTTATTCAGCTAAATATTTCAAAACCAGGGCCACAAGGGGAAAATGTCAGTTATCTTTGATGTGAGGAAGCTGAAAACCTTATTATACCATTAAGTGTCAAGTGTCCTCTTTCAACAATCTCTGAAAATGTCTTATTGGAATCTTTCTTCCCCTCTAGTGCTTCCATTTTCCCTAACATTTACTCAGTTGTTTTCTGACGTTCTCATATTTTATCTTACTCATTTGAATTCTAGTTGGGTCTCTTTGGTAATTCTGTTAACTTAAAACCCAGTTGAAGTAACCTACAGAAAACCCTATTTAAGAACAAAAAAGTTCTACATTAATAATAATAATATTTTAATAAAAATAAAATAAATAATAATAATAATGATCTAATAGGAATTAGTCTATGTCACAGCCCACGGCTGGCAACTTTATCTCCCCAAACCGAGTCAGAGACATGTATGTGTTCTAGGATGTAGATTCCAATGGCTGCTCCACCTTAGCCAGGTCTCACCTTCCTTCTCCCTGTTCCGCCCACTGCCTGGCCAGGCACACTGCTGACTCTGGGTCCTCCTAGGACGGTTTCTCAGCTGGTAATAGGGCCAAGGCAGTAAGTACCTCATTTCCATCTGAACAGACTAAAAGAATGATGCTCCTTGGCCAAACTAAAAGAATGTGAGGCATGTGGGATCTTAATTCCCTGACCAGGGATGTAACCCATACCCTTTGCATTGGAAGCGCAGAGTCTTAACCACTTGATTGCCAGGGAAGTCCGAGGGTCTTTTCTAAGCCAGACCATGGCCTAATTCACTCCTTTAACTTTCCTAGCTTAATGCTAGCTTAACAAATGTTCATCATGGGCCAAGGTTCTTCATACACATTACATGCAATCCTTATAACCCTGTTAAGTATAGGGATCTTTACAGATGAGAAAATTGAAGCACAGATTAACTAAATAATTCATCCATGGAAACACAGGTAGTATGTGACAAAGCTGGAATCTGAATGCAGGCAGATTTGACTTGGTGATCCACTTAACCAGCCCACTATCCACTTAACCAGCCCACCAGTCCCATGCTATCTAAGCTAGTAACATTAAAGTCTCTTTTCCCAAAAAGATGGGTGCTCTGAACACAGAGTACACTTTGAGTGCATGCCAGCTCTGATAAAAAGAGCTTTGTCCCTGAAAGTTTGTTAATTAAGGTATCATTTTATAGTGGAACATCTAACAGCAAGTTCCCTAGAGAACAGGATCACTTGTTGGCATCCACCATATCCTTTCCCAGAAATGCCATTAAATAAGCTAAGTACCTCATTCCGTGCTTTCTAACATTTAGCATTATCTCATCTAGCCAGTCTCATGAATAATCAAGTTAACTGCTGCTGCTGCTGCTAAGTCACTTCAGTCGTGTCCGACTCTGTGTGATCCCATAGACGGAAGCTCACCAGGCTCCCCAGTCCCTGGGATTCTCCAGGCAAGAACACTGGAGTGGGTTGCCATTTCCTTCTCCAATGTGTGAAAATGAAAAGGGAAAGTGAAGTCGCTCAGTCGTATCCGACCCTTAGCGACCCCACGGACTGCAGCCTACCAGGCTCCTCCATCCATGGGATTTTCTAGGCAAGAGTACTGGAATGGCTTGCCATTGCCTTCTCTGAATCAAGTTAACTAACTCATTCTCAAAACTTCAAAAATGAAATTATTTAAACAACAAATCATAAACATACTTTCAGATAAAAAACATTCTGACGTAAATTTAAAATGATGTCTTATCTAAGGTACTGCTTTTAGATTGTTGTTCAGTCACTAAGCTGTATCCAACTCTTATGACCCCATGGACTGCAGCATGGCAGGCTTCCCTGTCCTTCACCGTCTCCTTGAATTTGCTCAAAACTCAAAAGCTCAAAACCATGAGTTTGTTCAAACTCATGTTCATTGAGTTGGTGATGCCATCCAACCATTTCATCCTCTGTCACTCTCTTCTCCTGCCAGAAATCCTTCCCAGTATCAGGGTATTTTCCAATGAGTTGGCTCTCTGCAGCAGGTGGCCAAGGTACCAGAGCTTCAGCTTCAGCATCAGTCCTTCCAATGAATATTCAGGGTTGATTCCCTTTAGGATTGACTGGTTTGAATTCCTTGCAGTCCAAGGGACTCTCAAGAGTCTTCGCCAGCACCACAGTTCGAAAGCATCAATTCTTCGGCGCTCAGCCTTCTTTACAGTTCAATTCTCACATTTGCACATGACTACTGAAAAAAACATAGCTTTGACTAGTAGTCAAAGCTCATCCTTTCGTTTTTGTGCCTGATTTTCGATAGTTCATTCTCCTCTTCCTTCCTCCCTCAGGAATAGTCTTTGGACAGCCCCCCACTGTGTTCTTAATGCTTCAGGAAAAGCTAACCATCTAGCCTCCACTGGTGCTACTTCCTCTACATAAAAAAAATGTGCAAGCCCAAACTCCACACTGGACGGTGAAGGAACATTTACAATTAGTCAACTTTTAACCTCTTTAAAATCATCTCCCACTTTAAGGAAAAGGAAAATAAAGGAGTAGCTCTTAGGCTAAAACAATCTACAGTAGCAAATAGAGAAAACTAAAAAGACAGAGAAAATACAAAAAGTGATAAAAGGAGGCAACATAGATATTAGGTTGATGTATCTATATTAGCAACTATGTGGTGTTATCGAGAAATTTTGAGTTCTTTGCATGTGATGTGTATTTATTCTTCCTGAAACATTTATAGCTCTAAGAGTTACAATAATGGTAAGTTTTAAACTAGGAAACATAAATATCTCTAATTTTCCTCTTTCTGATAGGTAAAAGAGTTATTGATGGTCAAAGGTTGACACTGGAATTGTATTTCTGCATTACTTTCATGTTGAAAAGACATTTGCTGAAGCATTTTGATCCACTTACCTTTACTTCTTTGTCAACTTCATACATCTATTAAACATCTTAAAATTTTAAAAATAAATCATCGCCCACTTCAAATATCTCAGAAAGATAAATGATGGACACTGGCATCCTTGCTCCCAATAGTGGGCTCTGCCGTGAAGGACAGGAGATATCAGTCCTGTCAAACCACAGAAGAAAATCAGTGCTTTCTGTACTTTTTTAATGTACTTTTTAAAATTTATTATTATTTTTTAATTTCTTTCTTTTTGGCTGTGCTGGGTCTTCAGTGCTGTGGGGGCAGGCTTTTCTCAAGCTGCAATGAGCTGGTGTGTTAGGTGCTCAGTTGTGTCCGATTCTTTGCAACCCCATGGACGAGGGTCTGCCAGTCTCCTCTGTCCATGGAATTCTCCAGGCAAGAATATTGGAGTGGGTTAGCCATTACCTTCTCCAGGGGATCTTCCAGATCCAGGCTTTTGAACTCAGGTCGCCTGCATTTCAGTCAGACTCTTTACCACCATGGAAGCAGTGAGCTGGGGCTACTCTCTGTTTGCACTGAGGGCTTCTCATTGCTGTGGCTTCTCTTGTTGCCGAACACAGGCTCTAGGGCACACCGGCTTCAGTAGCTGCAGTGCAAGGGCTTAGTTGTTCCACAGCATGTGGGATCTTCCTGGGTCAGGGATCGAACCCGGGTCTCCTGCATTGGCAGGAGGATTCTTTACAACTAAGATACCAGGGAGGTCCCTGTGAGTATTTTTTAGGTGTGGCAAGAAGGAAATTTTTTGAAACATAAGCCTGCAATCTTGACTAATTCCTCAATTGATCCTTTTGTCCTCTTCTGCTGTTTCTCTGTCAAAATTTAACTGTGTGACCCAGGAATTCCCTGGCAGTCCAGGGGTTAAGACTCCACACTTCCATTGCAGGGGACCCAGGTTCAATCCCTGGTCAGGGAACTAGGCTCCTGTAAGCCGGCCAAAAAAAACAAATGTGTGACTCACTCTTGATCTTGTCTCCTGAGGCCTCTTTTGCCCAGCAACTGGGCTTCCTCCCTCCTGCCCTACTATATCTTCTCAAACTGTGCTTTATCCACCCTCATTCTCCTGGCCCTTTCAGTTGCATCCAACCATGCTGACCTATTTCTTCCCTCTATAAAATGTCTCACTTGCTTCCTAGTAGTACAGAATCCTGGCACTTGCAACGCTCTAATCAGCCAGTGCTGGAGACTATCAGGGATCTCTCAATATCCACCCTCCCCCTCTTCCTCAGTAACAGAGTCCCCCAGTTTCCTCTGGGTACATAGCTGCCCCAAATAAAGATTTTACTCTCAATCATCCTTTCCAGCTAAGAAAGAGCAGACCCATGTGAGGAAGGCAAAACTGACAAGCACATTTGTTGCAAAGCATCCTTAAAAAAAAGATGGTGCCTTCTCTAGTCTCCCTTTTTTCTTCTTCTTGGGGGTTGGAATGCAGATGTGACAGCTGGAGCTGAAGCAGCCATAAGTGATGAAGCGACATGATAAAAGAAACTTACTTTTTTTCAAAAAGTATTTATTTATTTGACCGAGCTAGGTCTTAGTTGCAGCATGTGGGATCTAGTTCCCTGGCCAAGGATTGAACCCGGGTCCCCTGCTTGGGAGGGAGCAGAGTCTTAGCCACTGGACCACCAGGGAAGTCCCAAAACTTGCTCTTCTGATGCTACAGAATCTCAGTCCACCTTCTTAGATTTTCACATGAGAGAGAAATAAACCTGTATCTTGTTTGCTGCTGCTGCTGCTAAGTCACTTCAGTCGTGTCCGACTCTGTGTGACCCCATAGATGGAAGCCCACCAGGCTCCCCCGTCCCTGGGATTCTCCAGGCAAGAACACTGGAGTGGGTTGCCATTTCCTTCTCCAGTGTGTGAAAGTGAAAAGTGAAAGTGAAGTCGCTCAGTCGTGCTTAGCGACCCCATGGACTGCAGCCTACCGGGCTCCTCCATCCATGGGATTTTCTAGGCAATAGTACTGGAGTGGCTTGCCATTGCCTTCTCCGATATCTTGTTTAAGTCACCGTTATTTTGAGTTTTCTGTCACTTGGAGCCAATCCTGGTCCCCTCTAATGAATTTCTTCCTTATTATTGAATATTCTCTGTTAGTTCCACTAGACTGTGCTTATGCTCTTTGGGAACAGAGAGTTCTGATACTGTACTTGATTGTGCCAAAATACTTAATAACTGACCTAGATGTCAATGAACTTATTGTTACACAATTCTGGACAGGTCACTCTTTTTAAATATTAGTTGGGGGTGGCATAAAATAGATGAATGGTCTCAACAGAAGATGATTAAGATGCTCTTAGAGTTACCATTTTTCTCTCTGACCTTACTTGAAGTAGTATACAGTAGTGTTTGTTTCAATCATGTCTGACTCTTTGAGACCCCATGGACTATAGCCCACCAGGCTCCTCTGTCCATTGGATTTTCCCAGCAGGAATGCTGGAGTAGGTTGCCCTTTTCTCCTCCTGGGGCTCTTCCCAACCCAGGTATCGAACCTGAGTGTCCTATGCCTCCTGCATTGGCAGGTAGATTCTTTACCACTGAGCCACTGGGGAAGGGTTGGAACTTAATTCAGAGAATGGGAAAAAGATTTAAGAAAACAGGATATTATCCCTGTATACAAAATAATACCTCTTAGGTTGTGTTATTGAATACAATTTCTTTTTAAAGAATTTTAAAGAATTGGAGAAATGAATGAGATTTCCAGCTATTTTATCAATTATATGGGTATAACTTATTACAGGGAACAGTTTTTTCTCTAGTACTCTGGTTTCTGTGAGGGCTTCTCTCTAAATACACTCTTGGCCTCCTGGTCTTCTTACCTTATTTGCTCTCTGGGAGATAGAGGACTTTTCTGATTGATACAATTTGGAAGAAAGACTGGAGGTGTCTGACTCAGCAAATTCTCTTCTCCTCCCAGAGGCAAGTTCAGGGAGAACATGATGCACTCTGCCAGTGAAGGCAGGCCAAGCATTCCCTATTCAGTTTCCTTGATCTTTGCCCTCCTTCGCTCATGATTACCTTACATGACCCTCAGCTTAGTTTCCCTTCATTATTAATTTTGAATTACTGGACTTTAACAGAAAAGTTCTGCCTCTTTGTTAGTTTTTGGGTACAGGAGAAGACATCTACTTAAGAGTAACAGTAAATTTTTAGGCTTCAGTTATCCACAGGAGAGGAGTTAGGTTGTCTCTAAATCATATCTCATCAGTGAAACATCAATGATTCCCTGGTGACCTGACAGAATGCACAACCCTCCCTATAAATTTGAACTTTACATAAGATAGTAACTGAAGCTTGAAGGGACATGCACCCTCCTGATATTGGGGTACTCATGCAACTCTATTGTGTAAGAAACATTATCATAATGTACAAGCATTCCTGCAAGGAAACTAGATGTTTCCCAAGAAGTAGGTTTGCTTGTACTTGCTCTTTAAACTATTAAAAAAAAACAAAACCTGTTCTACTCTGCTCAGGGAATAGAAAGCTCACAAAGGAAGACAAACGTATCTACAGACCTGCTTTGTTCAAGGCATGAAACCACCTGATACAACCTAATTTGTTTCAGCTCTGTAGTAAGTGAGAAGCTATATTGGAGAAGCTAAAAATTAGTTGCCCACGGTCCCTCAGCAAGTGGCAGTTCCAACATTTGAACCCAGACCTGGCTTTAAAGCCCATGTACTTCCCACACATTACACACGTTTCCCCAAGCTCCGTTATCTGCTTCATCCTATGCAAGGGATCATCAGTGACTTAGATCTGTTTTGCAACCTAAGGACTCAGTCTAGACTTGTACCAAAGTATAGGATCCTTTTTTTTTTTTTTTAATGTCAGTGGCACTGAAACCACCTGACTGTCTCCAATAGATTACAAACATACTTAATAGGAGTTGGAGTCTAAATTCTTACCTGCTGACTTAAGGCTGACCACATGATTTGTTTTGACTACAGTCTGGCAGAAACAATAATATGAGAGTGCTTAAACTGTAGTGTTGGTTGTTCAGTCATGTCTGACTCTTTGTGACCCCATGGACTATAGCCCGCCAGGCTCCTCTGTCCATAGAATTCTCTAGACAAGAATACTGCAGTAGGTTACCATTCCCTTCTGCAAGGGATCTTTCTGATTCAGGGATTGAACCTGGATCTCCTGCACTGCAGGCAGATTCTTCATTGTCTGAGCCACCACCAGGGAATGGGCCTGAAGAAGACTTGCAGCTGTCACTTTAGATTCTTTTTTAAAAATTTATTTATTTATTTATTTTGGCTGTGCTGGGTCTTCATTGCTGTGCATGGGTTTTCTCTAGTTGTGGCGAGCGGGGGCTACTCTTCATTGTGGTTTACAGGCTTTTCATTGTTGTGGCTTCTCTTGTTGCAGAGCACAGGCTCCAGAGCAGAGGCTCAGTAGCTGTGGTGCACAGGCTTGTTTGCCCTACAGCATGTGGGATCTTCTTTAAACCCATGTCCCTTGCATTGGCATGCAGATTCTTAACCACTGGACCACCAGGGAGGTCTGACTTTTGGACTCTTGGGACCCTCTGCCACCCAGTGAACACTGGTGAGCCTGATGGAGAGTGAAAGATCACGTGGAGCTGACATGAGCCATCGCTGCAGATGACTCCCAAGCCCAGAGGTGCCCTGGCTGCTGATCACAAATGCATTAATCATTCCACCCAAGGCCAGAAGAACCACCCAACTGAGCTCAGACCAAACTGTTGACCCACAGAATTGTGAGCAGAAATGCTGCTGTTTTTAGCCACTATGATTGGGGATAATTTGTTATACAACAAAAGCTAGCCCTCTCAACGTAGGGTCAGAGATTCCTTACAGTTAAAAACAAATGAGGTTAGGTCCAAAGGCTATTAAAAAGTTTACTGGTCATTGTTTATTCATACATCCTGCTACCTTCAATCCAGTGTGACTCAGCATTAGAGTTCCTGAAACAGAAATAAGCTGTGTCTTCAAGCAGCCAACAGTGAACTGGTCTAGCCTGTCCCTCTCTAGGCTCCTTGTGATAAGGGCAATTGGCCATAACTCTTTGCTTCCCCATCACAGTGTAAAGCCTTCCTTATTGTACATTCTCAATAAAATTTCTGAATCAGTAAAAGAGATTTTAGCCCTTAGGGAAACTGGAACCTTCCTAAAGTGTCTGTTTGCAGTGCAGGAGTCCCGGATTTGATCCCTGAGTTGGGAAGATCCCTTGAAGAAATGGCAGCCCACTCCAGTACTCTTGCCTGGAAAATCCCATGGACAGAGGACCCTGGTAGGCTACAGTTCATGGGGTCGCAAAGAGTCAGAAATGACTGAGCAACTTCACTTTTTCACTTTCACAGCTTTGAAGCACAGTGTAATGATAGCCATGGTAATAAAATTTGGAAACTTTTACAGGTGATGGAAAACGCCACACCTACTGGCAACAAGTCCATTCTAAAGGAGATCAATCCTGGATGTTCATTGGAAGGACTGATGCTAAAGCTGAAACTCCAATACTTTGGCCACCTCATGCGACGAGTTGACTCACTGGAAAAGACTCTGATGCTGGGAAAGGTTGGGGGCAGGAGGAGAAGGGGACGACCGAGAATGAGATGGCTGGATGGCATCACGGACTCTGTGGACATGAGTTTGAGTGAACTCTGGGAGTTGGTGATGAACAGGGAGGCCTGGCGTGCTGTGATTCATGGGGTCGCGGAGAGTCAGACACGACTGAGCGACTGAACTGAACTGAACTGGCAACTCTATGGCTGAGGAGATTCAGTCTTTGAGTTTTTACTACATTGTGTTTTGTTTATTTATGTGTATAGTTATACCTACATGTATACATTCTTATATTCTTTTCCATTATGGTTTACCTTAGGAGACTGGATATAGTTCCCTGTGCTATACAGTAGGACCTTGTTGTTTATCCATTCTAAACACAATAGTTTGTATCTATTAACCCCAAACTCCCAGTCCATCCTTCTTTCTCCTCATCTCCCTACAATTACATTGTTTTTATTTTTAAAAGATTACTTTTTGATATGGACCATTTTTTAAATGTCTTTATTGAATTTGTTACAATATTTCTTTTCACATTTTGGTTTTTTGACCAAGAAGCACGTTGGATCTTTTTACGTTTTGGTTTTTTAACCAAGAGGCATGTCGGATCTTAGCATCACAACTAGGGATCAAACCCCACTCCCTGCATTGGAAGGCAAAGTCTTAACCACTACAGTACCAGGGAAGGGCCCCCCCCTTTTTGGGGGGGAATGATTAAAATCAGTATGTAAAGTAGTTTGAAGTTCATTTTTATATACTACCTTTTACTGATCTTGCTGAAAATTTTTCAGCAAGATTCAAAATTCAAGATTTTTTTGATGTAAACCGTTTTTAAAAAGTCACTGTTTTTAAAAGCACTTTCTAAAGTGCTTTTAGTTCAGGCAAAGTATAGAATCAGCAATTTAAATATGTACAAAAGGCTTTATGATTTGTACTTTTTCAGCATGACTAAGTTTCAGTAAGAAAACTGGAATCAAGCCTCAGAACTAACTGCTGCTGCTGCTGCTGCTAAGTCACTTCAGTCGTGTCCGACTCTGTGTGACCCCATAGACGGAAGCCCACCAGGCTCCCCCATCCCTGGGATTCTCCAGGCAAGAACACTGGAGTGGGTTGCCATTTCCTTCTCCAATGTGTGAAAGTGAAAGTGAAGTCGCTCAGTCATGTCCGACCCATAGCGACCCCACGGACTGCAGCCTACCAGGCTCCTCCATCCATGGGATTTTCTAGGCAAGAGTACTGGAGTGGCTTGCCATTGCCTTCTCCATCAGAACTAACTAGATGGTACTTAAACATAGGATAATAATAAAATTCCTGCTATTTCTGAATGCACATTTAATTGGAACCATAATTCTGGAATACCATCTTAAAGCTTCCAAGAGACTGTCAGCTCATGAACAAAATCAGCTTTATCTATATAAAAAAATCAGAGTCAACTTACTAAAATTGAATCAGCTATTATGGTATTTTTTTCTCTTTGTTTTGCATTTTCTTCTTTATATCAAAATGTTTTTATTAATATAAAGTCAACATCAGTTTTTTACACAAACAAGTCTTCTAAGTTTAAGAAAAAATAACAACTCTACTTTAATGGCAACTCACAGTGTCCCATAACCATAATTACCATTGGAGAAAAAAGACTAAGGCTCAAAAAAGCAGTACCTTTCACATGACTCTGCTTTAAAATTTTAGAGCTAAACCAGAAACTTAAAGTTGCTAAGTTGCTCGGAAAAATTAAATAGAATCTGGTGACTGAGTTGAATAATAATTACTTAAAAATGCTGCACCATTATTAATTAGGCCCTAGCCTTGGGCACCTGCAAATTCAGGTGGACGGAAAAGGCACAGATCACCTTTGGAAAAATGAGGATGACCTACAAGCTGATTCTGAATCTTTTGTACACTTGGGGTCTGATCTGAGAGAAGATTAGTGGATCCAGGGTTCAAATATGAAGTCTGACATGAGGGCCCCTGTGTGGTCTCTCAGGGGTTTGTAATTGCTGTTCTCCTAGCAATCCCTTCGCAGTGACCTACTGCTTCTCAGGCCGAGATCCTATAATTCCCAGGTGATTCTAATTTCATTCATTTGTTTGGCCAAAATCTGTTACTCAGTGACAAAGTGCTATTTTCTGTGAAATGATTGTTATGCATTTTCCTGAAAAAAGAGGGAAAGGAGGAAGTTGGGAAAAATAATAATTTAGCGGATTACTTAATCCATGAAAGAAATAACAAGTGTTTCAGAAACAAACATGTAGACACAGTGAAGCCTCATTTAAAATGAATTAAGTGAAAAATAAAAGAAATCATTCATGGGTACCTGTATCCTAGTTCTTCACTGAGGTGGATCATATGAAGGATATAGGATTCCTTGCTTGTTCCAGTGAGGCCAGGCAACAATAAGACAGTAGGTCGGGTACTAGCATCCATATAACGCTTACTGTTATCATTATCAAACCAGTCCAGGGAAATCTGTCCTCCATCTGCAGTTTTAATAAGTTCACTGA
The DNA here is from genome assembly GCF_049115385.1 of Moschus berezovskii. NCBI lineage: Eukaryota > Metazoa > Chordata > Mammalia > Artiodactyla > Moschidae > Moschus > Moschus berezovskii. The sequence goes on along the minus strand of NC_142487.1, from coordinate 3,282,288 downwards.
AAGAAATAATACAAAAGATATACTCCTTTAGTTTCAAGTCATGGTTTTTTGTTTTTTTTTTATTTTGGCCACACCACGTGGCAGGTGGGATCTTAGTTCCCTGACCAGGGATCGATCAAACCCACAACCTCTGCATTGGAAGGGCAGAGTCAAACACTGGACAACCAGGGAAGTCCTGCAAGTCATGTCTTAATGTTAGTTCTTAATTCTGTATATATACCTGATGTTATTTAGTCATTTTAAAATAACTTTTTTCTGCATCCACTAACACACACGTCACTTTCTTCCACTGCATGGATGTCACGAAATTAGTACAATAAGTACTTTCAGCAAGATCAGTAAAAGGTAGTATATAAAAATTAACTTCAAACTACTTCACATACTTATTTTAATCATTTTCTCATTACTCTGAAATACGCAGCATTTAACCCCTATTTGATTAAGGTCACCCAAATAATTCAACAGGGAAATGATGAATAAGTAAACTGCTGATCTGGTCACTGCTCTTGTCTTCATGTTATAAAGCAGTCTCCTCATAGTGCATATTACAAAATTGGCTTCTTAAAGGTTTCAAAGTACTTCTCACACAGTATCTACAACCTTCAAGAATTTTCCCAAATAAATAGTGCAAGTTCCAGGCAACAGAGGAAATTCCAGAAAGGAATAGATGACTCAGGAAAATTAATAATAGACACCATTTAAATCTCCTGGTTACTGATATATTCTGGACCACATCTTTTAACACCTTAAGGACATTATCATCGAAACCCATTTGCTTATCAATATGATAAGCATTTTACTGGAGTCCATCACATAAGGTCCAGATTAACTGGCATCCATCTCACCCCCACCACCAGCTCTATGTATATCATCAAAGAATCTAGGTTCTCAGAGCCAGATGCAGGGCAAATTGGGAAAAGAGTAAGTCCCAAGCACCTCTGTCATCTTAGAAATAAACCGTTTACACGAGAGCACCTCCCCCGCACACGTGAGTATCTTCCTGCGGTTGCGCGTGTGTGGCACACGTACCTTCCACCTTCACCCTTCCTTGCTCTTCTATATACTTCCTAAGCCAAAGCTTCTATGAACCAAACACCGAAAGTGTGCAAAACACTGACGTTGAATAAATGACTGAAAAACGGAAATTTACATACTTCCTGTACTGCACCAGGGGCTTGGAAGTGATGAAAGGTCTCAGCAGCGTCTGTCCTCGACTCTCCCAGCACCAGACGGTCGGGTAGTAGGTTTCTGTCACCACGGGACAGTGGTCCTGAAGGAAGCGGCTGAAACTCTCACCTCCCGTCACTAATTGGGGCTTCTGTGGGGAGAGCCAGTATCAGTGAAGGGCCCGGAACAGTGCAAAGTTTCTGCCAACCGTAAACCAGAAACAAGCGCAGACTAGTCCCCCAGCGCGCAAGACTCGTCTGATTAATATCCTTCTTGGAAGCCTGATGCAAGTTCTTCAAACACAACGAACCTAAGAGCAGTTTATTAATTAAACCCTCTAGGGAAAGGCGAGAGTTGACGCCAGGGAGTCACCCTGAAAAATGTTAAGAGAGTATCTCGGGGGCAGCTCCGCCGGGTTAGCGAAAGGTGACCCAGCAGCGCCACCAGCGCCGAGGTCAGCAGGGTCCCGCGCTCTCGGAGGGCATCCATCAGATGCCGGGGAAAGGGGCCCCCCGGACGGCCCGGGCCACTCGCCCTTGGCTTGCCAGCGGCACCTCCGGCTTCGCCTGCTGTTGTCACTCCCGGCAAAGCTGCCCGCGGCCCTGCGCCAAGGGGCCCGCGCCATCCCCCGGCTCACCTTGGCAATGCTGCTCAGGTAGTAGCAGGCGTAAGCGACGCTGAAGCCCAGGATCAGGGAGAAGCCCACGCCTGAACCGAAGAAACCCACCCGGACTTGATGCTCCAGGTAGTGCGAGAGCTCCCTGGAGAGCATCCGCAAGTCCATGGCTAGGCGCTGCATGGCGCGGGGACCGCGGGGGCGAGGGTCTTGGGGCGGGAGGCCGGCTAGCAGGCGACAGCGGGCGCGGCGCTGCCTAGGACCTTCCACCCGAGCGCGGCTCCAGCCCGGGTAAGCGCGGCTTCCGCCAGCGGGCGCGGTCGATCAGCCCCCGGAGGCGTAGCCCGGCCCCCCGGCCGCCGCCGGCTCCGCCCCGGTTTCCCCCGGGCCGCCCCCACCGCCTGCCACTCAGGAAGCTTCCAGAGGCGGGGTGCCAAGCCGGCTACTGCGAGCGAGGAGGAGGCGTCTCCGGACCAAGTCGCCCTCAGCCCGAGCGAACCCCCAGAGTGGGAGTCGGGGTGGGGGTGGGGGTGGGAGAGCGAAGATGGAAATGGGCCTGAAAGCGCGCTTTCAGGTCCTGGGGGACTGGCACCTGCCCTGGTGACCTTGACCGATTCCTTCAGGGTCTTGGTTAATCCTGTATGTGATGAACTAGCAGGTTTAGGGTGCCAGGGAAGGATACTTGGAGTTACAAGATTTGGGGAGTTCAAACATGTTGGGAGAATGCCCTACGTAGTGAAAAAAACCCTACATCCCCCGAGGAAGCTGTGTTGCCTCCCGAAAACTATCAAAAGAGAAATAGTCTACAGTCAACGGTGAGGGCACTTGTACTGACTTTAAATCTCCCTGAATCCTTTAAGTAGCTGAGTATGCCTTAATTGAGAAGTGGTTCCTGAAAATAAATGAGATCAAGAGTAGGAACTGGGATTCGACGTTTTTAAAAGCTTATTTGTGGTTCTTTAACGTTTTCAACTTATAGACGCATGGAAATTGAGAGTTACCTAATGTACAGAGGAGAAACCATTTATGAAGTAACCCCTGCTAGGCTTATTTATGGCAACATGACTAAAGCCAGGAGCAGCTCACATGCATCTAAAGGGATTAGAAGATTTAACAATCCGTTGTTATGAGCTCCTGGCACCAAAAGGTACCAAGAGTGCACAGGGAAAAAGGCAAGGACTGTGTAGACTATGACAGATTTCACAGAACTGTAAATTAATGGTATAAATAAGTGATAGGGAAATGGAGTGGGCAAGAGTGAGCAGTTTATGTTGTTTGGCTGTGGTTTGGAGCTTGCAACTTGATGGTTGCCATTACTCAAAATAATTGTTACCTTCACTGAGCCTGTGTTGTTTTTCAGTCTGTAGAACAGTGATTTTTGCCTCATAGAGTTATTAAGATGACTAAATGAAATAATGTATGTGTTGGCCTCCACCTGAATGTAAGTAATTCTCTTTCAGTCACTGACTCTCGTACTTGAACACACCCAGAAACTCAAAGGCATATGGTGGTTGCCATGATGGTTGCCATACTTGACAATTTACTTGCCGCATTCTTTGCAATGCCTGTTCCTGCTTTCTACCCTGCCCCACCAGTAGATACATGTATATTTCATTTTGCTTAAGTTTGAAGTGAAAAATATAAAATTCGTCATTGGCATCCCAGTGCGCAGAAAAGGTGCTTACCTGCAAGTAAGCAATTCTGAACTCATCCACCAAGCTTAGATCATTTACTCTTTCAGAGCCTCGAATATCTTGTCTCTAAAATAAAATGGTTGAAATGGAAGAGGCCTAAGTTTCTTTCTGTCACTAAGTGCAGGCTTGCTCTCCACTCCCCGCACGATAGGCCAATGAATCCGAGAGATGAGATCTTGAGGCAAGGAAGAGACTTTAACTGGAGTGCCAGCAGCTAGCGCCACAAGAGAACCATTTTATTGGGGTCTGGACGCCAGGTTCGTCTACATATTAGAGATGAGGGGAGGTGAGGAAGCAAAGTAAAAAGGCCATTAATCTTGCAAATATCTCCTAGAATGGCAAGCCTCAGGCAGGGTATGTGTTAATTTCTTCTTTCCTGCCATCCCCTGGTGAACAAGGTTCTGAACAAAGGCACTTAATTTAACAGTCAGGCAGAGGGGCAGGATTCTCTGAGGCAAACCACTCTGTATCATTATAAAACAAAAGCAACAAAAAGCAAGTCAAAGAAAGTTCTAACGTGGAGTCAGAATTGGCTTCCTCCCTGCAACATTTCCTGTAAGAAGCACATTCAGAATCTTCCTTAAGAAAAGAGCCGTTACTTCCAAGCAGAAATAGAGACACAGACATGGAGACCAAATGTTTGTACACCAAGAGGGGAGGGGAGGCAGTGGGATGAGTTGGGAGACTGGGATAGACATACGAGCATGAAGACTTTTGAGAGTCCCTTGGACAGCAAGGAGATCAAACCAGCCAATCCTAAAGGAAATCAACCCTGAATATTCATTGGAAGGACTGTTGCTAAACCTGAAACGGAAACTCCAATACTTTGGCCATCTGATGCAAAGAGCCCACTCTTTGGAAAAGACCCTGATACTGGGAAAGATTGAAGGAAAAAGAAGGGGGCAATGGAGGATGAAATGGTTGGATGAGATGGCAACTAACACACACAGTGAGAACCTACTGTGTAGTATAGGGAACTCTGGTGAGCTAAATGGGAAGGAAACCCCAAAAAGATGGGATATATGTATGTGTAGAGCTGATTCACTTTGCTGAGACTAACCAACATTGTAAAGCAACTATACTCCAATTAAAAAAAAAAAAAAGAACCATTACTTCTGTCAGGCGAGTGTATATTCCTCAGTTCTGTCTCATCACAACAAAGATTTGGAGTGACGGACATTAAAGCCCCCTCGGCGTGTCACAGCTCTCGGGTCTTGGACAGACCATGTTATAACTCTCAGGTCTCGAACGGACCGTGTTATAGCTCTTAGACAAATCAGTGTTACAGCTCAGTGTTACAGCTCTATTTTATTTAGAAGATAGCAGGAAAATCCAGCGCCCCAGTGTGTGGGAGAGAGAGAGAGCCTTTTGGCTCCTCTCGTAATATGTTTTTCCCCTCGGCCTGTCCTATGTAAATTGGGCCAGCCAGAAATGTTGTTTGTTTTACCTGAGGTCCTTGGACCTTCCTTTGTTCTATTTTCATGGGGTTTTCCCTTCCTTGTCTTTTAGCCACCGCCATTCTGGACTCCTTTTCCCTATTCTATCTACCTAACAACTTCCTTTTTTTTTTCCTCTGTGGCTCCACCGCCCAGTTTGTGGTATCTTAGTTCCCTGATCATGGATTGAACCCAGACCCTCAGCGATAAAAGTGTGGAGTCCTAACCACTGGACTGCCAGGAAATTCCCTATTATTTCCAATTTTAGATCTGGAGAAGGAAATGGCAAGCCACTCCAGTATTCTTGCCTGGAAAATCCCATGGACGGAGGAACCTGGTAGGCTACAGTCCATGGGGTCGCAAAGAATCAGACATGACTGAGCGACTTCACTTTCTTTCTTTTCCAATTTAGATGAGGAAATGAGAGCTCAGACCCCAATACAGTCCCAGTGATCTCTTCCTCCTGGTGCCCATGCCTTTGTATAGTCCTTTCTCCTTGAGCGCAGATACAGCCTGTGACTGACTTCTATCTGATAGAATAGGAAAAAAGTGATGCAATGTCACCACTCCTGTGATTACATTATATTATATGATTCTAGCTTAGCATTCCCTAAGAAAGGCAATGCCAAAGACTGCTCAAACCACCATACAATTGCACTCATCTCACATGCTAGCAAAGTAATGCTCAAAATTCTCCAAGCCAGGCTTCAACAATACGTGAACCGTGAACTTCCAGACGTTCAAGCTAGTTTTAGAAAAGGCAGAGGAACCAGAGATCAAATTGCCAACATCTGCTGGATCATCGAAAAACAAGAGAGTTCCAGAAAAATATCTATTTCTGCTTTATTGACTATGCCAAAGCCTTTGATTGTGTGGATCACAACAAACTGTGGAAAATTCTGAAAAAGATGGGCATACTAGACCACCTGACCTGCCTCTTGAGAAATCTGTATGCAGGTCAGGAAGCAACAGTTAGAATTGGACATGGAACAACAGAGTGGCTCCAGATAAGAAAAGGAGTATGTCAAGGCTGTATATTGTCACCCTGCTTATTTAATTTATATGCAGAGTACATCATAAGAAACACTGGGCTGGATGAAGCACAAGCTGGAATCAAGATTGCTGGGAGAAATATCAATAACCTCAGATATGCAGATGACCCCACCCTTATGGCAGAAAGTGAAGAAGAACTAAAGAGCCTCTTGATGAAAGTGAAAGAGGAGAGTGAAAAAGTTGGCTTACAACTCAGCATTCAGAAAACTAAGATCATGGCATCTGGGCCCGTCACTTCATGGCAAATAGATGGAGAAACAGTGGAAACAGTGGCAAACTTTAATTTTGGGGGCTCCAAAATCACTGCAGATGGTGAATGCAGCCATGAAATTAAAAGATGCTTACTCCTTGGAAGGAAAATTATGACCAACCTAGACAGCATATTAAAAAGCAGAGACATTACTTTGCCAATAAAGGTCCGTCTAGTCAAGGCTGTGGTTTTTCCAATAGTCATGTATGGATGTGATAGTTGGACTATAAAGAAAGCTGAGTGCCAAAGAATTGATGGTTTTGAACTGTGGTGTTGGAGAAGACTCTTGAGAGTCCCTTGGACTGCAAGGAGATCCAACCAGTCCATCCTACAGGAAATCAGCCCTGAATGTTCATTGGAAGGACTGAAGTTGAAGCTGAAACTGCAATACTTTGGCCACCTGATGTGAAGAGCTGACTCATTTGAAAAGACCCTGATGCTGGGAAAGATTGAAGGCAGGAGGAAAAGGGGATGACAGAGGATGAGATGGTTGGATGGCATCACCGAGTCAATGGACATGAGTTTGAGTAAACCCTGGGAGTTGGTAATGGACAGGGAGGCCTGGTGTGCTGCAGTCCATGGAGTTGCAAAGAGTCGGACGTGACTGAGCGATTGAATTGAACTGAGCTTAGCATACTGTGCTGTGGTTAGTCGCTCAGTCACATCCGACTCTTTGCGACCTCATGGACTGTAGCCCGTCAGGCTCCTCTGTCCATGGGGATTCTCCAGACAAGAATACTAGGGTGTGTTGCCATGCCCTTCAGGGGATCTTCCCAACTCAGGGATTGAACCTAGGTGTCCCACACTGCAGGCGGGTTCTTTCCCATTTGAGCCACCAGGGAAACCCAAGAATACTGGAGTGGGTAGCCTATCTCTTCTCCAGGGGATCTTCCTGATCCAGGAATCCAACCGGGGTCTACTGCATTGCAGGCAGATTCTGTACCAGCCGAGCTACCAGGGAAGCCTCTAGCTTAGCATACTGGAGCTAAAAACTGTCCTGATGACCTTGAGGAAGCCAATGGCCATATAAACTGCCCATAGAGCCACATGACAGGGAACTAGTGATGGTTTCTAGGGTTTATGGGTAGCCTCTAGCTGACAACCAGCTACACCTGCAGGGAAATGAATTCCACAAACACCCTGAATGAGTTTGAAAGCAGATTCTTTCCCAGTTAAGCCTCCATATGAAAACACAGCTGACTAACATCTTCACTGTAGCCTTGTGAGAACCCCCAGCAGAGGGTTCAGCTAAGTTGTGCTTGGACCCTTGGACCAAGGAAACCATTAGAAAATAAACATATTATTTTAAGCTGCTCATTTTGTAGTAATTTGTTATGTGGCAATAGAACACAAGTAGAGAGTGTAAAATGGTCTTAAAAAATCACTCAAAGATTAATAATTATCAGTGGCTCATTATTTATTGTAGAAATGTTTAAAGATTTCAGCTACTTCAATCAATAGTCAAAACTAAGCAACCCACTGAGAGTTTTTTTTTCTTTATACTTCTCTTTTTAAAATTGTCACAATGAATATTTACTTTTTAAAAAGATTTTTTGGGGCTGTGCTGGGTCTTCATTGCTTGGGTGGCTTTTCTCTAGCTATGGCAAGTGGGGCTACTCTCTAGTTGAGGTGGGCAGGCTTCTTATTGCAGTGACTTCTCTTGTTGCAGAGCACCAGCCCTAGGGCATGCAGGTTTTAGTAGCTGGAGCTCCCAGGCTATACAGTACAGGCTCAGTAGCTGTGGCCCACTGGCTTAGGTGCTCTGGGACATGTGGTATCTTCACGGACCAGGGACTGAACTTGTGTCTCCTGCATTGGCAGGCAGATTCTTTACCACTGAGCCACCAGGGAAGCCCTGAACATCTCCTTTTTAACTTAAAAAAGGTGATGGCACCCCACTCCAGTACTCTTGCCTGGAAAATCCCATGGATGGAGGAGCCTGGTGGGCTGCAGTCCATGGGGTCACGAAGAGTCGCACATGACTGAGCGACTTCACTTTCACTTTTCACTTTCATACATTGGAGAAGGAAATGGCAACCCACTCCAGTGTTCTTGCCTGGAGAATCCCAGGGACGGGGGAGCCTGGTGGGCTGCCGTCTATGGGGTAGCACAGAGTCGGACATGACTGAAGCGACTTAGCAACAGCAGGAGCATGTATGTAAGTATACATATATATATGCATATATTTAAATTTTAAGCTAATTGTAAAGGGGTAAGTCACAGGAAAAGATATATAGCTAAAAGTAAGATAGGCTAAAACATTCTAAGACATAAATGAAGACAAGTTTTAAATAGGAAAGCATCTTCACAAATTTTGTATAATATGTTCTTGTACCTTTTATTAAGGAACAGTATTTAGAAACCAAGATCTGGGTCCTTGTTTTATAGTAATAGATAGATAGGTAGGTAGGTAGATGGATACAGTTGTTTCTGTATCTGCTGCTGCTTCTGCTGCTAAGTCACTTCAGTCGTGTCCGACTCTGTGTGACCCCATAGACGGAAGCCCACCAGGCTCCCCCGTCCCTGGGATTCTCCAGGCAAGAACACTGGAGTGGGTTGCCATTTCCTTCTCCAATGTGTGAAAGGGAAAAGTGAAAGTGAAGTCTATCCCTTTGTATTTAGGAGATCAATCCTGGGTGTTCATTGGAAGGACTGATGCTAAAGCTGAAACTGCAATACTTTAGCCACCTCATGCGACGAGTTGACTCACTGGAAAAGACTCTGATGCTGGAAAAGGTTGGGGGCGGGAGGAGAAGGGGACGACTGAGAATGAGATGGCTGGATGGCATCACCGACTCTGTGGACATGAGTTTGAGTGAACTCCGGGAGTTGGTGATGGACAGGGAGGCCTGGCATGCTGTGATTCATGGGGCCACAAAGAGTCGGACACGACTGAGCAACTGAACTGAACTGAACTGAAAGGTGAATTAAGAATGTAACTCTTTTATGTGGACTCCCTGATAGTTTTAGGAGAACTTAAACCTCTTAGCGATGTTTCTGGTTTGTTTTTTTTTTCCCCTTTAATTTTTGGTTAAAGCAAAAATCCTACCTATAATCAGAAATGACATAAATCCTTTTTTTTTTTTTCCAATTTTATTTATTTATTTTTTTCAAGTTGAACAGACTAAATTTCTTTAAACAAACTTACTTATACTCCAGAGTCCTTTAAAAACTTAATAGCATTTATACATTGAAGGTATTTGATTATCTTGTAACTAGCACTTCAAATGCAACAAGCATTTGAAGCAACAAGCATTTGACCCAACAAGTAAAACTTTCTACAGTTCATAACTTTTATAAATAAAATAAATTAAATGTACAGTGAATAAGTTCTCTGAAATATTTCAATATTTCTGCAGGTTTAGTAACATCGTAAAATACATTTCAACTAAAATTCACAAATCTAAAAACCTGTTAGGCATTTTTAGGCGTTTTAAGATGGAAATGAAGACCAATGTTACATCGTAATATGCCAATTACAAATAGTACTTCAAATAGCAAATACTACAGTTTGTCCCAAACTTTAAAAACTATTCATGAACTCAACACTGAACTATCGATGGCTATGAGAATTGTTTCCTAGCCTTTTTGAAAATTTCAACCCATTTACGTTTAAGGTAATTATTGATAAGTACAATCCCGTAGCCATTTTCTTTATTGCTTTGGGTTCAAGTTTATACACTCTTTCTGTGTATCCTGTCTATAGAAGATCCTTTAGCATTAGTTGGAGAGCTGGTTTGGTGATGCTGAATTCCCTCAGCTTTTGCTTGTCTGTAAAGCTTTTGATTTCTCCTTCATATTTGAATGAGATCCTTGCTGGGTATAGTAATCTGGGCTGTAGGGTATTTTCTTTCATCACTTTAAGTATGTCTTGCCACTCCCTTCTGGCCTGAAGAGTTTCTGTTGAAAGATCAGCTGTTATCCTTATGGGAATCCCCTTATGTGTTATTTGCTGCTTTTCCCTTGCTGCTTTTAATATTTGTTCTTTGTGTTTGATCTTTGTTAATTTGATTAATATGTGTCTTGGAGTATTTCGCCTTGGGTTTATCCTGTTGGGGACTCTCTGGGTTTCTTGGACTTGGGTGATTATTTCTTTCCCCATTTTAGGGAAGTTTTCAACTATTATCTCCTCAAGTATTCTCTCATGGTCTTTCTTCTTGTCTTCTTCTTCTGGGACTCCTATGATTCGAATGTTGGAGCGTTTAACATTGTCCCAGAGGTCTCTAATATTGTCCTCATTTCTTTTAATTCGTTTTTCTCTTTTCCTCTCTGTTTCATTTATTTCTACAATTCTATCTTCTAGTTCGCTTATCCTGTCTTCTGCCTCTGTTATTCTCCTGTTTGTTCCCTCCAGAGTGTTTCTGATCTCATCTATTGCATTATTCATTGTATATTGACTCTTTTTTATTTCTTCTAAGTCCTTATTAAATCTTTCTTCCATCTTCTCAATCCTTTTCTCCAGGTTATTTATCTGTAACTCCATTTTGCTTTCAAGATTTTGAATCATTTTCACCATCAAAATTTGAAATTCTTTATCAGGTAAATTCCCTATATCTTCTTCTTTTGTTTGTGTTGGTGGGCAATTATCTTGTTCCTTTACTTGCTGGGTATTTCTCTGCCTCTTCATCTTGCTTATATTGCTTTGCTTGGGGTGGCCTATCCCTCTTCTTGCAGTTTGTGGAGTTCTCTTTATTACGTAGTTTCTTCGCTGTGTGTGGGGTTGGACGGGTGACTTGTCCGGGTTCCCTGGTTAGGGAAGCATGTGTCGGTGTTCTGGTGGGTGGAGCTGGATTTCTTCTCTCTCCTTTAGAAGACAATGGGCTGCTTTTCTGGGAGCCTGATGTCCTCTGCCAGTATTCAGAAGTTGTTTTGTGGACTTTACTCTGCGTTCAAATGTTCTTTTGATGAATTTGTGGGGGAGAAAGTGGTCTCGCCGTCTTATCCCTCCGCCATCTTGTTCCTTCCTCCCCAGAACACTGGATTCTTATATTCCACTTGGTCGTGGAGTATCTCTTCCCAGCTGCTCCAGCAAGGCGCAGCCGCTGTACCTTACCTTGGACGAGGGGTATCTCCTCAAAGCCGCGCCTCCTGCTTTGAATGTAGATCAGCTCCTCTCGGCCCTCCGGTGCCCAAGCAGCCACCGCCTCCTGAATGTGGTACAGCTCCTCTCGGCCACCGCCCTAACCCTGGGCGCGGGGTAGCTCATCTCAGCCACGATTCTGCACGTGGTCGATTGCGCCGGAGCCAGGCGTCTCCCGCGTCTGCGCCTGCGCCGCCCCAGAAATGACATAAATCCTTAACCTCCTCAGTTATATGGCATTTCAGCCGCAGAATCAGAGGACAAAATGGTTTACATTGACAGAGAATGCGAGAACTGCACATCATAAGACACACATTTAATGAAACACAAAATGTTAGGTTACATTCAATTAAAAAAATTATCGCTTTATATGAATTGTTATTAAAAATTGCAGATGGTTGTCAAATTATTATTAATAAACCACTGTTGCCCTAAATTCCTCAGCTTTAGTTTTTATTGCACTGATTGCAGCCCTAACTTTAGTACTAACAATCCCCAAACTAACAAAGTCCAACCTTAGCGCTAACAATCTGACTTCCAAGTGATCGAGTTCTTTGGGAGATGTGCTGTACCCTAGCAACTGAAGCAAGAGACTTGAGGATGAGAAAAGGAATTAAAATAAGGAAGGGCTCAAGTAACAGGCAAAAAGTTGTGTTGGAAAGGAGGAACCCCCTGTGGGACCCCCTGTGGAGGCCTAGGCAAGAAGCAAGTTGAACTTTTTGAAAGCTTGGGAAGCGGTCAAGGGGGCAGATGAGTCTCTGGTCCACAGCCCAGAGTGTACTGTTTATCACTGTGATGGTTAATGCTTCCTCAAGGTTAGTTTGTGTTTATTAGATTCAGAATATGGCAGTCAAGTAGTATCCACAATAGGGAGATGAATTAGTCTGCTTCCTCCAAGGTAACTAGAGTCATTTGAGAATACCTTCCTATGGAGCAGATTAATTTGCAGGCTCTAACCCAACTGGAGGAACATAGAGTTGATGCTTCTTCTTCCTCCTTCCCCAGGGGAAGGCCAAAGACACACTCTGTGTGAGACAGAACGACTAACAGACAGATAGAAAGAGAAAGAAAGAGAAATTATCGTATGGACTCCAAGAGAAATGGTTGAAATCAAAATCATCTTAATAGAACGTCAGTATAATTACCCTTCATGCAAAGATGCAGCTTTCTGATCACATGTGGTTGGAAAGAGAAATATTTTTGGCCACTTTGACATCTGTGAAAACACCCTGCCCTGTTAATTCCCAAATAGCTTGTTTACAAGTTAATGTACCCATAGTAGGCAAGTGTGGAGTGCTCATGCGAAACACTGCAAGGATGTGCTAAAATCAGTCCTTAAGCAAGGCAACTCATTTAAGTTAAATTTAAAAAACGGAAAAGAGAATAGTATATTATCTTCTTAGTTGAAATCTCCAAACTTACCTGTATACACATTCACATGTGTATAATTGATGGTCTTTGAGGGCTTAGGAGGGGGCACAATGATAGCCAAACACAAGTGAATGTCATGATATTTTTCCTTCTTCATCGAAGATCATAACCTATGGTAGCCAGAATTCTAAGATGTTCTCTTCTCAAGATTCCTCCCACTGATGTTCAGGTTTACTTTGGAGATACTGCATTTGGTTCTGCTGCTGCTGCTAAGTCATTTCAGTCGTGTTCGACTCCGTGCGACCTCCATAGACGGCAGCCCACCAGGCTCCCCCATCCCTGGGATTCTCAAGGCAAGAACACTGGAGTGGGTTGCCATTTCCTTCTCCAATGCATGAAAGTGAGATGTGAAAGTGAAGTCGCTCAGTTGTGTCTGACTCTTAGCGACCCCATGGACTGCAGCTCACCATTTGGTTCTAGATCACTGCAATAAAACAAATATCACAATAAAGCAAGTTATGCAAACTTTTTGATTTCCTAGTGCATATGAAAGTTAAGTTTACACCATACTGTCATCTATTAAGAGTGCAATGATAGCATTATGTCTAAAGAAAATAACGTATGTACTTTAACTGAAAAATACTTCATTGCTAAAAAAACAGTTAACCATCACCTGAAAAAGCAGGGTTGCCACAAAACTTCAATGTAAAAGAACTCAGGATCTTCAAGGTTCAATAAAGCAAAGTGCAATAAAATGACGGATACTGTGCACAGATTTGTATAACTCCCTTCCCACATGAATACGGTGCCACATACTTTCTGTGCTTATGTTGCATTGTATGGCAAAGGTGAAGTGATTTTGCAGATGTAATCAAGGTCTGTAATCAGTTGACTTTGATTTAATTGAAGAGGAGATTATCCTGGTTGGACGGACATGAGTTTGAGCAAGCTCTGGGAGATGGTAAAGGACAGGAAAGCCCGGCATGCTGCAGTCCATGAGGTCGCAAAGAGTCCTACACGACTGAGCGACTGAAAAACAGTAAATCAGATGAGCCTTTTAAAAGAGGGTCCGAAGAGTCTCTGCTGGCCTTTTTTTTTAAAAAAAATATGTATTTATTTGGCCATTTCAAGTTGTAGTTGTGACATGCAAACTCTTAGTCAAGGCATGTGAAATCTAGTTCCCAGACCAGGGAAGGAACCCAGACCCCTATTCTGGGAGCACAGAGCCTCAGCCACTGGACCACCAGAAAAGTCCTTCTGGTGGCCTTTAAGAATCAAGTCTCCATGAGTTCTAAAGAGGCAAGAAAAGGAATTCTCTGAATAACCTTGTGAACTTGGAAGAGGACTTTAAGCCTCAGATAAAAGAACAGCCTTGACCTTTGAGTAGAATGTTAGCAGTGAGTTTTTCATAAGTGACGTTTATCATGGTGAGAAAATTCCCTTCTACTCCTCATTTGTTGAAGGTTTTCATCATGAAAAGGTGATGGATATTTTCAAATGCTTTTTTAGCATTAAAAAAATGGGTTGGGTTGGGTTGGTCACTATTTTGTTGAAGATTTTTTTCATCCATATTCATAAGGGATATTGGTCTTCACTTGCCCTGTGTTGTGATGATTTTAGTATCAGGGTAAAACTGGGGTCACAGAATAAGTTAGGAATGCTTCTTCCTTTTTTATTTTTTGTAGGAATTTGAGAAGTGTTTGGTGTTAATTCTTTGAATGTTTGGTAGAGTTCACCAGTGAAGCCTTCTGGCCCTAGGCTCTTTTGGGGAGAAAGTTTTTTTATTTCTGTTTCAATTTTTACTTGTTAGAAGTCAGTTCACATTTTTCTGTTTCTCCTTCCTTTTTTTGGGTGCTCCAGGCGGCTTGTGGGATCTCAATTACCCAACCAGGAAGTGAACCCTAGCCACGGCAGTGAAAGTGCCAAATTCTAACTATTAGAACACCAGGAACTCCCCCCAATTTTTCTCTTCTTGAGTCAGTTTTGGTAGTATATATTTTCCTAGGAGTTTGTTAATTTTGTTTAATTATCTAATTTGTTAGCATATAGTTGGTCATGAAAGTGAAAGTCACTGAGTCGTGTCTGACTCTTTGAGACCCCATGGAATATACAGTCCATGGAATTCTCCAGGCCAGAATACTGGAGTGGTTAGCTGTTCCCTTCTCCAGGGGATCTTCCCAAACCAAGGATCCAACCCAGGTTTCCCAAATTGCAGGTGGATTCTTTACCAGCTGATCCACCAGGGAGGCCCATAGTTGGTCATAGTATATTTCAATAATACTTTTTGCCTCTGTTAGGTCCCCAATTTCAATTTGATTCTAGTTAATTTACATCTTCTTTGTTTTTCTTAATCTAGCTAAATGTTTGTTCCTTTTGTTGTTTTCAAAGAATTAACTTTTGGTTTTATTAGAAAAAGTTTTTTAGAAAAAACTTTTGTTTTTCTATTCTTTATTTCATTTATCTCTGCTCTAATCTTTATCATCTTCCTTCTGCTAGCTTTGGGTATAACTTGTTCCTTTCTTTTAGTTAATTGGGGTATTGTTGTGGTTATGGTTTAGTCGCTAAGTCGTGTCAGCCTCTTGCGACCCCATGGACTGTAGCCCGCCAGACTCCTCTGTCCGTGGGATTTTCCAGGCAAGGATACTGGAGTGGGTTGCCATTTCCTTCTACAGATCTTCCAGACCTAGGGATCGAACCAGGTCTCCTGTGCTGCAGGTAGTCTCCTGCATTACAGGCGGATTCTCTCTTGACTGAGTCACCAGGGAAGCCATTGATTTGGGATCTTTCTTCTTTTTTTGATGTCAGCATTTTTCACCTATAAATTTCTCTCTGAGCACTGCTTGTGCTGCATTCCCATGAATTCTGATGCGTTTTCATTTTTGTTCATCTTAAATTATTTTCTACTCTTTCTTTGGATTTCTTCTTTGAATGACAGTTTGTTTAAGAGTGTGATCCATTTCCACACATTTGCAAAATTTCCAAGTTTTCTTCTGCTATGAGTTTCATTCCATTCATTCCATGGTCATAAAAGATACCATGTATGATATCTTTTAAATTTATCAAGATTGTTTTGTGGCCTAATGTAGACCTATTCAGGAGAATCATTTCACCTTTAGCTAAGAAGACTATGCACTCTTGTTGCTGGGTGGTGTGTTCTATAGATGTCTGTTAGGTCCATTTGCTTATAGTGCTGCTGCTGCTGCTCAATCGCTTCAGTCGTGTCTGACTCTGTGCGACCCCATAGACGGCAGTCCTACCAGGCTCCCCTGTCCCTGGGATTCTCCAGGCAAGAATACTGGAGTGGGTTGCCATTTTCTTCTCCAGGGGATCTTCCTGACCCAGGGACTGAACTCAAGTCTCCTGCATTGACAGGCAGATTCTCTATCACTGAGCTACCTAGAGAGTCAAAAACAGTTTTACTGAAGTATAATTCATATACCATACAATTCACCAATTTAAAGTGTATACTATAATAGTTTTTAGTATATTACATCATGCTGCTACTGCTGCTGCTGCTAAGTCACTTCAGTCGTGTCCGACTCTGTGTGACCCCATAGACGGTAGCCGACCAGGCTCCGCTGCCCCTGGGATTCTCCAGGCAAGAACACTGGAGTGGGTTGCCATTTCCTTCTCCAATGTGTGAAAGTGAAAAGTGAAAGTGAAGTCGCTCAGTCGTGTCCGACCCTTAGCGACCCCACGGACTGCAGCCTACCAGGCTCCTCCATCCGTGGGGTTTTCTAGGCAAGAGTATTGGAGTGGCTTGCCATTGCAATTTATATTACATCATAAATTTGAAAAAATTATAAATTTATGTAGTAAATACATATGCTGTTTTGTTATCAATATATGTATTATATATAAAACAAATACATAAAACTTGTCACATTTTTAAATGTAAAATTCAGTGACATTAATTACATTTTCATGTAATCAAGCACATTTCGAGTACTATGAAATCATCACCACTTCCATTTCCAAAATGTTTTCAGTGCCCTGAGTAGAAACTCTGTAACCTCTGAGCAGTAACTCCTCAATGCTTTTCCACCAACCTCTCTGGTGACTTCTAATCTACTTGCTAATTCTTATTAATCTTTATTAACTTGAATATTATAGGTGCCTCATATATATGGGATCATACAATATTTATCCTTTTCTGTCTGGCATACTTTACTCATTATAATGCCTTCAAGGTTCATCCATGTTAAGGCATCAGAACATCACTTGTTTCTACAGCTAAATGATAGTCCGTTGTATGTATATACCACATCTTGTTTGTCCATTAACCTGTTGATGAACACCTGGAGGGTTTCCACCTTTTGGATATTGTAAATTACATTGTCAAACAAATATTTGTGTAAAGACTTTCAATTTCTTTGGGTATATACCTAGAGGTGGAATAGCTGGGCAGCTCCCCAGCTGGTGCTAGTGGTAAAGTACCTGCCTGCCAATGCAGGAGAGTTGGGAGATGTGGATTTGACCCTGGGTCAGGAAGATCCCATGAAGAAGGGCATGGCAACCCACTCCAGTATTCTTGCCTAGAGAATCCCATGGACAGAGGAGCCTGGTAGGCTAGAGTCAATTGGGTTGCAAGGGTTGGACACACATGAATTGCTGGATCATATTATAATTCTTGTTTCATTATCTTTTTATTGTGTCAAAATGCACATAGCATAAAATTTATCATTTTAATCATATTTTTTCATTCTAACCATTTTTAACTGTACACTTTAGTGGCATTAACTTCATTTGGATTGTTATTCAACCATCACCATCACCTAATCTAGAATTTTCATCTTCCTATTAGAATTTCCAGTGAAATAGTGTAAGTGTGGCAGATCATGGAGGTATAGAAGTAACAGATAAGACAAAGTTTGTACACTTTAGCACTTGGAATTATAACTGGACTCACTGTCAATTGGCAACTTTTTCTGTGATGTAACGCTCGAGACGACTCAAAGGGTTCATGGGAACATGAAACACTGCTGGAATTCATATGTTCCCAAGCCAACAGGAAGGTAAGGACTGCTCTCTCATCTTTCTGGGAAAATAAAACACATCTTAAGATTTCACAAGAGTCTTGTTACTTTACTCAGGTTTTCATGGTTGATGAACCTAATTTGGGAGGACAAAGGAAAAGAAGTGGTATTTGTTGTCTGGGATTGGAGGGGATGTGGGAATGATACAAGCGTGCTTCAGCTCCCAAAGACAGATTCTTTTTTATTTTTTTTAATTTATTTTAAATTATTTTTGGCTGCACTGTGTCTTTGCTGTTGCTTGCAGACTTAGTTGCTCCAAGGCATGTGGGATCTTCCAAGACCAGGGATCAAACCTGTGTCCCATGCATTGCAAGGCAGATTCCTAATCTCTGGACCATGTCGGAAGCCCCCAAAGACAGATTCTGACTGGCAACAGATGTGTGGGGGCTGATACTGTCCCTACTTGTGAGTGTAGGGACTCACAAGTAGAGTGCCTTCAACCCAGCCTGACACATAGGTCAAAGATTTTGGCTCCCTGGAACGTCCCTGGTGGTCCAGTAGTTGAGAATCCACCTGCCAGTGCAGGGGACATGAGTTCAATCCCTGATCCGGGAAGATCTCACATACTGTGGAAAAAATAAGCCCGTGCACCACAAGTGTGGTACTGAGCCCACATATCACAACTGCTGAAGCCCGCAAATCTAGAGCCCATGCTCTGCAACAAGAGAATCCACAGCAATGAGAAGCCCACTCACTGCAACTACCGAAAGTCTGCATTCAGCAATGAAGACAGAGCTGCAAAAGGTAAATAAATAAATAAAACATCTTAAAAAAGGATTATGGTCCCTAATACGTGTGCGTTTCTGACAAGTTTGGCCACAGAAATGCTTGAGCTGATTCCTCAGACACCAGCCTTTGCTGCTTCTCAAACCTAAGCATGTTGGGATATATTTTTTAAAAAAGAATCAAGAGCATTATTACGTACAAAGATTATTAACCCTTTTGTCTTACCTGTGAAGTAACTGAATCAGAGAAGTTAGGTGATTCACTGAAGCTCTCAGAGTGGGTTCAGTTCAGTTCAGTTCAGTCGCTCAGTCGTGTCCGACTCCTTACGACCCCATGAATCACAGCACGCCAGGCCTCCCTGTCCATCACCAACTCCTGGAGTTCACTCAAACTCATGTCCATCGAGTCGGTGATGCCCTCCAGCCATCTCACTCTCTGTTGTTCCCTTCTCCTCTCGCCCCCAATCCCTCGCAGCATCACAGTCTTTTCCAGAGAGTCAAATCGTCGCATGAGGTGGCCAAAGTATTGGAGTTTCAGCTTTAGCATCAGTCCCTCCAATGAACACCCAGTATTGATCTCCTTTATAATGGACTTGTTGGATCTCCTTGCAGGTAGCCTCAGTGTAAGCTTGAATCAGTGCCTTGAGTTCAGTGCTGTTTTCATTTTATCACATTGTTTCTATTCAAAAAGCTGGCCCTATCTGTAATGTCAGATGATTTCCTCTAAATCTGTTTCAGAATTCAAACAATTTCAGCTTAAGCACTGGCATGATATGTTCCAACAGAGTCATTAGTATTCATTTTCCAAAACATTTTTTTCTCTCAAGCGTTTATTCCATTTTTCTTTGGCACTGGTATCCTTGTTTTTACTACTTTGTGTAGGGCTGACACCACATCTAACTTATGAGTGACATGACACCCAGATGGATCATGGCCTCAGCGTTTGATTCAAGGATAAAGTCATTGTCCCAGAAAGAGACTTTTGCTGAGACTGTTGGGAGGGGGTGGGAAACCTCTTTTCTGGCTGAACTTCTAGCAGCAAGGATGAATGGAGCCAGGAGCTTGAGGCCACTTTCACTACAGAGGAAGCCAAGAAAAGGAGAAAATGAGAGCTGGAGAAAAACTGAAGAAAGAAAATGAAAGCTGGAAAAAAACAATTCTGAAGATGTAGTTTGAGCTCTTAAGTCAAAACACATACTAATCTAGAACTTCTGTGGTTTTTTTTTCCCAGTAATATGATCTAACAGATTTCCTCTTTTGGTTAAGCCAATTCGAGTTGAATTTTTTGTCTTTTGAGATGAAAAGATCCCAACTAATATAACATTGTTTTGATTGCTTAAAAATAATTTTAGGAGGGAAGAGAATGAAAGTCACTAGAGAGTAACATTTTAAAGTATCGTATCTAATTATGAGTCAAGAGCTTGAATTAGTTAGGGCTGCTTTCAGCTTCAAGTTATAAAAACAACTTAAACAAGAAAGATATTTATGTCTTCATAGAAAAAGAAGGCAGTAAGCAGAAAAGCAAGGAAGGGTTGGTTAGCTCATCACAACACATCACTGAGGGCCCAGAATCCTTTCTATGGGCATAGATTGGGCATCTCACTTAAGTACTTCTAGATCTATGCAATCAGAGAGTCTCTAGCTCTGCTAGTCAGATACGAGTCATCACAGTGAAAAGCCATGGCTTTGCATCCAATGTGCAGATATGTGCCATTTTGCAGGTTCTTGAATAAAGAGGAAGTTGGATTTTCTTGAGAAAGCCCTGGAACAGCCAAAAATTTATCTTATAATTCTCCCCACTGTTTTCTCTCCCACTCCCCCTCCCAAAACTAGCAGCCATTTTCCGAATCAAGTGGGCACTAGGAAGGGGAAAATTCTCTTTAACGAACTCCTATATACTGGCTATGAATAAGCCCATCCTCATGGGCACCCAAGAGGACAATGGGACCCACTGATCAGAGCTGTAGTTTATGAGGGTCACATCGTTAATCAACTCTTGTCTAGAGCACATTGTACAAATATGTCAGCGAACCATCTATAGTTCATTCCCTAGTTCCTGAATACATAGTTGGAACGGACATGCTTGGCAACTAGAAGAGTGTGCATATTGGCCGCCTGATCTATGCAGTGAAACATAACAGTAAGGAAGTCCGAACAGAAGTCCTGTAACTGCCCTTTCTTGTCAAAACAATAAACTCAAAGCAAATCACATCCCTAGGGGAACTGCAGATATTAGTGCCACCATCAGACTTAAAAAAGGTGGAGACAGTGATTCTTGTCACCCCTCTATTGAACTTGCTCTTTAGCCTGCAAAGGTAGGTGCCTCTTGTGTATTATGACAAAATTAACCAGGTGGTGACTGAATTGTAGCTACTGTTTTAGATGTGGTCTGTAGTGGAGCATACCATTGTGTAACTCCAGCTATTGCTGATCTACAAAGAGCTTTTTTCTCGGTACCATTTGACAAGCATCATTGCAAACACATTGCTCATATCCAGCAGGAGCAGCTGCACCCCTTTCATGTCTTTCTTCAGGGCTATGTAAAGTCTACTGCTCTCTGTCATAATCTAGTTTATAGAGACCTTGATTGTCTCACTATCTTACAGAGAATATCATGCTGGTCCACTACAATAATGTCATTACATTAACTTGATTTGGAGGGTCAGAAGTGCTAAGAACCCTAGATGCCTTAGTAAGACACATGCTTACCAGTGGATAGCAGATAATCTCTAGGAAAATTTACATCTTATCACTTTAATGAAGTTGCCAGGAGTCTAGTAGTCTGGGGCACATCAGAATATCCTGTCTAAAATATAAGGCAAATTGTACCTTTAGCTGCTAGAAAATATGGAGGAACACTTGAGCGTTTTTGTCTTTTAGACAAGATATATCACTTTTATATTGCTTTGTATAAGCTAGTCTTGAGTAGTTCCTAAAACAAGGGAAAACGCTGCAAGGCAAGCTTCTCTGTCATGTGGGCCATATGACCCAGCAAAGCCTGTGTTGTCACATGTTTCTCACAGACTGTCATACAACATGGATCCTCTGTCAGATGTTAACGGTAGAATCCCAGTGCCAAACTCTGAGGGTTTAGTTCAAAATAAGTCCTCTTCTGTTGGTAAATATTTTTCCTTTTGAGAAATAGCTTCTGCTTTCTCCTGAGTTGTGGTTGAAATGAAATGCTTGACCACAGAACGCAAACTGAGGCATATGCTTTCAACATGTGACCAACATATGGTGCTCCCATACTCAACAGGTTCAGGAACCAAGGTGTCAACTGGCTTTATTCATTTTTATACTATAAAATAACCATCCTGGAAAAACTGTTTTTGATTCCCATTTCTACACCTGTGTGTTTTATTGGTTGAAAGAATTTATTTTTCAAGTGAGGAATGTTTCCACCAGAGAATACAAAAATATCTGAATTGGAGGTTGAGACAGACACTTGAACACTTGGGGTTTTTCAAGACTGAAGACAAAAGGAGAAGGGGACGACAGAGGATGAGATGGTTGGATGGCATCACCAACTCAACAGACATGAGTCTGAGCAACCTTCGGGAGATAGCAAAGGACAGAGAAACCCGGCATGCTGCCGTTCATGGGGTCACAAGGAGTCGGACACAACTTAGCCACTGATCAACAACAAATTGACAGGCACAGAAGAGGGTTACTGTGTTGACTGAGTCATGGGTTCCACATGGATTACCAAGTGGAAATGGGATTCTTGCTGCAGAAAAGGTTAAGGAAGAACTGCGTTTGGAATCAAGAGATTCTTTGAGGCATATTTCAAAATAGTGCACATAAATTCTAGTAAAATTTAATGGTAGACTACATGCATTAGGGCTCTCCAGAGAAACAGAGCCAATAGGATGTATATATATGTAAACACACACACACACATAGCCCAATTCTCAGGGGTGTGGTGGGTCAAAGAATCTGCCTGTCAATGCAGGAGACACGGGTTTGATTCCTGGATTGGGAAAATCCCCTGCAGAAGGAAATGGCAACCCACTCTAGTATTCCTGCCTGGAAAATCCCATGGACAGGAGAGACTGGTGGGCTACAGTCCATGGGATTGCAAACAGTTTGACACGACTGAGAGGCTGAACACACATACACACACACTTGTCTTCATATAGACAACATATACAAAAATGTAAAGTATATTATTACCATATGACAATGTATAATAAAAATACACATCTTTATAATAAAGAGACCAATTATGAGGAATTGGCTCATGGATTATGGAGGCTGAGGAGCCCAGAGATCTTCAGACAGCAAGCTGGAGATTCAGGACAGTTAATACATTCAGTCTGAGTCCAAAGGCTTGAGAACTAGGAAAGTTGATGATATGTGTCAGGTCCAGTTTAAAAGTCCACAGACTCAAAACTGAAGAGAAGTTGATGTTTCGGGCTAAGTCCAAGGACCAGGAAAAAAAACAACAACAACAAACCAATGTCATAGCTGAAAGTAGTAAGGCAAAAGGAGTTCCCTCTTATTCAGACCTCTTATTCAGACTTCTTGTTCTATTTAGGTCTTCAATTGTTTAAAAGAGACCCACTCACATTAGGGAGGGAAGTCTGCTTAATTCAGTCTGCTGATTCAAATGTTAGTCTTATCTGGACACACGTCATAGAGACAATCACAATAATGTTTGATCAAATGTCTTGGTCCCCTGTCAACAGTCAAGTTGACACATGAAATTATCACAATAAAATGACCCCCTAAGGACTGAGAGTAAAGTCCTTCAAAAATGAATACTTGAACCACCTGCCAGATATGGGACTACAGTAAGTTGACGTGTTGGCAGAGGGAAAAGGAAATATGAACTGTGTAATGGAAAGAGGGGAGTTATAAACATCAACTATGGTCTTGTGACCAGTAACAGAAATGAGGACAGTAACAGCTATGCTTATTTTCATCCTTGCTTGTTGCATTAATTTCTAAGGGATGCCATAAGAAAGTATCACAAACTTGGTAGATTAAAACAACAGGAATTTATTTTTTCACAGTTCTGGAGGCTAGAAGGTGTTTTCAGGGCTCTGCTCTCTCTTTGAAGGCAGTATGGAAGAATCTTTGCTGGCTTCTTCCTGGTGGCTGGCAGCCTTTGACCTTCTTGTCTTACAGGGGCATCACTGCATTCAACCTCTGCGTCTCTTGTCACAAGGTCTTCTTCCCCGTACATCTGTGTGTCCATATCTTCTTTTCTTTCCTTTTGTAAGGACACCAGTCATTGGATTCAGGGCCCACTCTATTCTAGTATGACTTAATCTTAACTTGATTACATCTATGAACACTCTTTTTTTCAAATAAGATTGTTTCACAGGCATCAGGGGTTATCTTTTTGGAGGACATAGTTCAGACATAGTTCAACACTTACATATGAAGCCAATTATTTTCCTCCTTCTCATTTCCCAGACTATTTTTTTTAATTGAAGTCTAATTGCCATGCAACATTATATTAGTTTCAGGTGTACAACCTAGCGATTTGATATTTGTAGATAGTGCAATATGTGCTAAGTTGCTTCACTCATGTCTGACTCTTTGTGACCCTATGGATTGTAGCCCTCCAGGTTCCTCTGTCCATGGGATTCTCCAGGCAAGAATACTGGAGTGGGTTGCCATGCCCTCCTCCAGAGGATCTTCTCGACCCAGGGATTGAACCTAGGTCTCTTGATTCTCCTGTATTGGCAGGCGGGTTCTACTAGCGCCACCTGGAAAGCTCATATGGTGCAAAATGACCATCAAAGTAAGTTAACATGTAACTGTCACCACCCAGCTACAGTTTTCTTGTGATGAGCACTTTTGAGATCTACTCTCTTAGCAATTTCAAATAAGCAACACGGTATTTAAAACATTAAAAAAATTTAGTTATTTTTGGCTGCGCTGGGTCATTGCTGCTGCGTGTGAGCTTTCTCCTGTTGTGGTCTGAGGGCTTTTCATTGAGGT
The DNA here is from genome assembly GCF_049115385.1 of Moschus berezovskii. Lineage (NCBI taxonomy): Eukaryota > Metazoa > Chordata > Mammalia > Artiodactyla > Moschidae > Moschus > Moschus berezovskii. The sequence goes on along the minus strand of NC_142487.1, from coordinate 3,257,908 downwards.
GGCTTCTCTTGCTGAGGCGCATGGGATCTAGGATGCATGAAGGCTTCAGCAGTGGTGGCTCAAGGGCCCAGTTGCCCTGAGACGTGTGGGATTCTCCCAGGCCAGCAATCAAACCCGTGTTCTCTGCACTGGCAGGTGCACTCTTAACCACTGCACTGCCAGTGAAGCCTACAATATGGTATTAAACCATAGTTGTTATGCTTGTACATTACATCCCCATGACATTTATTGGAAGTATGTACCTTTGACCTCTTTACCCAATACACCCACCTTCCAATCACTGTTTCTGCCAACCTCCAATTTATTTTCTGTAACTATGAGAACTTGTTTTTCTTCTTCTTTTTTTTTTTTAATTCCATATATAAGTGAGATCATATATTATTTGTCTTTCTGTTTATTTAATTTAGCATCATGTTCTCAAGGTCCATCCTTGTTGTAAATGGCAACAATTTTATTCTTTCTATGGTTGAATACTATACCATTGTGTGTGTGTATACACATATCACATTTTCTTTATCCATTCCTCCATTAATTGACCTTGTGCTGTGTTTTATTGCACAATTGCACAGACGACTGAGTGACTAAGTTCAGCACATGTTGTATTGTTGGGTCTATGTGCTAAGCTGTGTCCAACTCTGTGACCTTATGGACTTTAGCCCTCCAGGCTCCTCTGTTTATGGAATTCTCCAGGTAAGAATACTGGAGTGGGTTGCCATTTCCTCCCCCAGGGGATCTTCCTGACCCAGGGATCAAACCCCAGTGTCTTATGTCTCTTGTCTTGGCAGGTGGATTCTTTATCACTAGTGCCACCTGGGAAGCGTTGGTGGTTGTCTGAGTCTTCTTTTCTCTTGGTCTGTCTAGGAAAATGTGAATTTCATTGGTGGTTGTTTACATTAAAATGTAGGTTACAGGGTATCTAAGAGGAACTGGCTGAACTGGAATTAATATCTCTCAGATACAAATATGGCAATAGACGGGAATTTGTGTCTTCTCTTCTTGGGGGAGAGAGAGATGGTGCAGGTATCTTCATGTTCAATAGAATAGTTGCATCCTGTTAGGCAGATGCTTGATGTCACTTCTTTGTTACCTGTAAGTATTTAAGTACAATAGAGTGAGAATGGTGCTGAGTACCCCAGAGGGTAGACTATTCCTATTAACTTGTGAGAGATCACTGATGAAAGAAATCATTTTGGTTTCTTGCTTCTGAGATGGAACTTACAGCAGCTTCTGGGTGCCTACTCAAGCAGGGAGGTTTCAGGGGTTGTAACAGCAGAGTGTGCCTTGCACTCATGGAGCTCTGACTTTGGCAGTGGCAGTGACAACGACAGATGACTTTGGGCTCCTGGTCTCCTGCAGTTTCAGTGAGCGTGGGCCCCTGACTTCCTGCAAGATAGCAGTTGTTTCAACACCAATAGCTTCAATGGCACAGTGGTCATGGGTCCTTGGTAACATTATTTTCTCTTCTAGTCCTGAGGGATAGTGTTCTCCAGTATTTTCTAATCTCATCTTGCTTCTATATCCCTTTGAAAACTTTTGCAAACAACTGATTACATTCATTAAATTCCTTGTTTGAGTATTTAGCATGTGTTTTCCTAAGTGGACACTAGCTGATACACTTTTCTTCTTGGGCACCCAACTAAGCTACATTTTTCCTCCCTTTAAGTTACATGTGGCTGATTTCTAGGCCATGGTATATAACTGAGTGATATATGCTGTTTGGGTCCAAGACTTTTGAAAAGTGAGTATGCAACCTTCTCTACTTTTCCTCCACTTTCTTAAGTGCGACATAGATAACTTTAGGGGATGGTGGAATAACAGAATAAGTCTCTGGATGGCCATGTGGAGGAAAGCATTAGGCTATTATATGAATGGGAAACAAAAATTGTATTTGAACCTTTAAGTGCTTTGGTGAGAGCAGATGGTGTTACTCTAGCTGATAAAGTTATTCTCCAAATATTATACATTTTTGCTGACTATAAAGCAGCCAAAAATGCATTCATAGTAATAGAGTAGTAGGTGAACAGCAAAATTACTACATTTCTGGAACAAGGATTTATTTTATCTTACTTTTGGCTGGAATAAAAATTGTACTATTTTTGAATACCCCTAAATGTTTCTGAACAAATGGGAAGATAAGCCTACATATGTGCAAAATGACTGGCATATTTGGAGATGTGCATATGTTCTAAACATGACAGACACATGTATGACACAGTGTTTTCCGAAATGCGGTGTAACTACTAACTTAAACATCTAGGGATGCAGAAAATGATCCCCTGGTGTGAAAGAAAGTATGAAAACTTTCCTATTTATTTGGTATCTTATCCTCTTATAATTTCTGAGTATGTTACATAACATGTAACATGCTACTGTATATGTAAGTTATACAGTAATAATCATACATATTGGAAGTACATGTTCAAAAATTTTGCACTGAAAAGGATGCGTGAACAAAAATATTTAGAGACCATTGGCAAACTTAATTTATTTAAGGGCCTTGAAGTAGTCCTAGTGACATGATAATGTTATAAATTCACAGTGTACTTAATAAGGTAATAGATGTATAGGAGAGTGTTTAATATATACAAATTCATCTAGTATTACATGGGTTATAGCTTTTGCTTTTTTCTTAACTTTCTCTGAAATCCTGGATGAGTTACTTAATTAGTGCTGGTCTCATTTCTTCTTATCAAATATGGGGATTAGGTTAATTTGATTAACTGTGCTCAGTGGTACTCCAAAAGTTTTGATGAGTTTCTATAGAGCTCCTGCAAAGGTAGGAGGCAGGGAAGACTACAGGAAGACTATAGACAAGAGTTTCAGCCTTGCTGTATTACTTCATCTAGGGTACTTAGCTCCCATTATAGGTCATTAAGTACACGGTAAGAACAGACGATCTGTCAAGCGGCAGGGAAGGGATGGAGGAAGAAAGGAAAACCGTTGGGCTATATCACTTCTTAACATCCGTTTCCATTTTAAGGGCAAAAAAATTCAAAACTGTTTTAACTAATCTCTGGTATTGAGAATAAATGCCTATCTAAATATTACATGATGTCCTCATAAGTATCTTCCCTGGTGGCTCACACAGAAAAGCGTCTGCCTACAAAGCGGGAGACACGGGTTGGATCCCTGGGTTGGGAAGATCCTCTGGAGAAGGAAATGGCAACCCACTCCAGTACTCTTGCCTGGAAAATCCATGGATGGAGGAGGGTGGTAGGCTACAGTCCATGGGATCACAAAGAGTCAGATACGACTGAGTGATTTCACTTTCATAAATATAAAACTCCTGGGTGAGATAAACACAACCAAACATATGGAAAGTCATTATCAATATACCTGGCTTGATGTAAAATGCAAGGTTGTGCTATTAAGAGTCTTAGCATCTCAGCTGGCTTTTTCTTGAGTTAGCTTACTTTACAAAGTCAACCACAGTATAACTTGTGCTGTGGCTATATTTTTTTCTAAAATCTTTTAATCAACTTATTAATGCATGTCATGTGATCAATTTAACGGTTAACAAGTAAAGAAGGAAACCAGTAATGATCCCAAGAGAGGAGAGTTGGCAGAGAGAGAATAGCACATTTAACACTTTCAGGATGAAAACGCTTTAAAATAGACTAGATATTAGGCTGGTCTATTTTGAACAAATACTTCAACTGTTAATTTTCTAAAATAAGCTCTGTTTGGTCTTTGGGATTCCATATTGGTATTGTCCTGTTTTGAACATGAAAAAGTAAGAATATTTATTTTGCTACATTACTATTCATTGGTTATACTTTACATCTCATTATTTGATTTGGTCGGAATACTCCTTGCGTCCTTGACTCTCAGGAAAAGCGACAGCAGGCTGACTTCACATCCGTGCTGGGCTTGAACCACTTATTTTAAATCCCATACACCATAATGTCATTTAAGTAAAAGTAGCCAGAAACCACTCTTACAGCCCTCTTATTTTGCTGACTGGGGGCCGAATTATGTAATGGATAGGGGTTGTTACATTGGGCAAGGTGCTTGTAAACTCTTTCCAGGAACTTGTGCTGTTTGGGGTCTACTTACCCCTCTGACTCCGTATAAAGGTAAGACATATGTCATTCGGAACCATTCTGGTCAGTTTAGAAACACACCAGTATTTACCCATGGTGGTCTGAAATGCTTTCAGTTTACATAAACAGAAATACAGGTCGCCCTTAATCTGTGTCATAATCTGTCCTATTCCTCGCCCTGTAAAGAGGAAGACTAAAATGTTCAGTTCAGTCACTCAGTAGTGTCTGACTCTTCGCGACCCCATGAATCACAGCACACCAGGCCACCCTGTCCATCACCAACTCCCAGAGTTTACCCAAACTCATGTCCATCGAGTCGGTGATGCCATCCAGCCATCTCATCCTCTGTTGTCCCCTTCTCCTCCTGCCCCCAATCCCTCCCAGCATCAGGGTCTTTTCCAATGAGTCAACTCTTCGCATGAGGTGGCCAAAGTATTGGAGTTTCAGCTTTAGCATCAGTCCTTCCAATGAACACCCAGGATTGATCTCCTTTAGGATGGACTGGTTGGATCTCCTTGCAGTCCAAGAGACTCTCAAGAATCTTCTCCAACACCACAGTTCAAAAGCATCAATTCTCCAGCGCTCAGACTTCTTCACAGTCCAACTCTCACATCCATACATGACCACTGGAAAAACCATAGCCTTGACTAGATGGACCTTTGTTGGCAAAGTAATGTCTCTGCTTTTTAATATGCTGTCTAGGTTGGTCATAACTTTCCTTCCAAGGAGTAAGCGTCTTTTAATTTCATGGCTGCAATCAGCATCTGCAGTGATTTTGGAGCCCCCAAAAATAAAGTCTGACACTGTTTCCACTGTTTCCCCATCTATTTCCCATGAAGTGATGGGACCAGATGCTATGATCTTTGTTTTCTGAATGTTGAGCTTTAAGCCAACTTTTTCACGCTCCTCTTTCACTTTCATCAAGAGGCTCTTTAGTTCCTCTTCACTTTCTGACATAAGGGTGGTGTCATCTGCATATCTGAGGTTATTGATATTTCTCCGGCAATCTTGATTCCAGCTTGTGCTTCATCCAGCCCAGCGTTTCTCATGATGTACTCTGCATATAAGTTAAATAAGCAGGGTGCAATATACAGCCTTGACATACTTGGAACCAGTTTCCTATTTGGAACCAGTCTGTTGTTCCATGTCCAATTCTAACTGTTGCTTCCTGACCTGCATGTAGGTTTCTCAAGAGGCAGGTCAGGTGGTCTGGTATTCCCATCTCTTTCAGAATTTTCCACAGTTTATTGTGATCCACACAGTCAAAGACTTTGGCATAGTCAATAAAGCAGAAATAGATGTTTTTCTGGAACTCTTGCTTTTTTGATGATCCAGCAGATGTTGGCAATTTGATCTCTGGTTCCTCTGCCTTTTCTAAAACTAGCTTGAACGTCTGGAAGTTCACGGTTCACATATTGCTGAAGCCTGGCTTGGAGAATTTTGAGTATTACTTTATTAGCATGAGATGAGTGCTATTGTGTTGTAGTTTGAGCATTCTTTGGCATTGCCTTTCTTTGGGATTGGAATGAAAATTGACCTTTTCCAGTCCTGTGGCCACTGCTGAGTTTTCCAAATTTGCTGGCATATTGAGTGCAGCACTTTCACAGCATCATCTTTTAGGACTTGAAATAGCTCAACTGGAATTCCATCACCTCCACTAGCTTTGTTCATAGTGATACTTTCTAAGGCCCACTTGACTTCACATTCCAAGATGTCTGGCTCCAGGTGAGTGATCACACCATTGTGATTATCTGGGTCGTGAAGATCTTTTTTGGACAGTTCTTCTGTGTATTCTTGCCACCTCTTCTTAATATCTTCTGCTTCTGTTAGGTCCATAGCATTTCTGTCCTTTATCGAGCCCATTTTTGCATGAAATGTTCCCTTGGTATCTCTAATTTTCTTGAAGAGATCTCTAGTCTTTCCTATTCTGTTGTTTTCCTCTATTTCTTTGCACTGATGGCTGAGGAAGGCTTTCTTATCTCTCCTTGCTATTCTTTGGAACTCTGCATTCAGATGCTTACATCTTTCCTTTTCTCCTTTGCTTTTCGCTTCTCTTCTTTTCACAGCTATTTGTAAGGCCTCCCCAGACAGCCATTTTGCTTTCTTGCATTTCTTTTCCATGGGGATGGTCTTGATCCCTGTCTCCTGTACAATGTCAGGAACCTCCGTCCATAGTTCATCAGGCACTCTGTCTATCAGATCTAGTGGTATGTAATCCCAAATCCACACGGAGTAGAGGGACCCCGTTTCAGCAGCCCGGGCGACATCCAGAGCCTCACTTCCTCCAGGCTCACTTCCAAGCTGTCCAGACGGAGTTCCCTGCCCCGCCCCTCCCCTCACAGCCAATGGGACACGCCGCACCCCCGGGGTCCGGCGCAACCACGGGTAGCCGCCTCTCCTTTGCCCCAGACTGGGGCGGGGCGCCTACCCCTCCCTGCTCCAGGCTGCGCGCATGCGCACTCTCACAGGGCCGGGGCGTGACGCTCAGGGCTGGGTTTTCCTCCCCTTCCTTCCCCGATCTAGTCGCTCGACTCTCGCAAAGCCGTCTAGCGCAGTGTTACTGAGGGTCCGTTTCCAAGTCCCTCAGAGGACGTGCTGCCCTGGCCTAGGGTGCGCCAGTACCCGGATGTGGAGCCGCTCTCGCCCCGCGGGGACTCTGTGGCGGGGCGGAGCGCGGCGGCGCGCGCGGGGGCAGAGAGAAGGGGGCCCCTGGGCCCGGGCGCTCGCCGGACGCCGGGAGGTACCATCGCCGCCCGCGGGGGAGGAGGCGGCGCCGGCGCTCGGGCGTCCACCCCGGGGCGAGGGCCCGGGGGAGAAGACAGGCAGGCAGTTAAGCGTGCTCCCGGCCGCCCGCGCCGTCTCCCCCGGGCGAGCCTCCCCCGGCCGCCTCCGCTCCCCGCGCTCCCGGTCGGGGGAGAGCGTGGTTTCCTGGCGGCCGTCGCTGTAGCCCGGCCGCGGAGCCCGGAGGAAGCGGGGGAGTCCCCGCCCACGGCCCCCTCCGCTCTGCCCGCCCGCCGCCGCCGCCGCCTCGGCCTCCGCGCCGCTGCAGGCCGGCCTCCAGTCCGAGCGCGGGGCGCGGCGGCGGCGGCGGCGGCTGGGGAGCGGCTGCAGCTTCGGCGGGGACCGCGCCGCCGCCCCCGTGAGTTATTCCCACGTCCCCCGGGGCTCGCTGCCGCCCCCGCCGGCGCCGAGAGTCCGGCCCGGGCCCAACTCCCTTACGGGCCCCCCGGCGGCGGCGGCGGCGGAGCCCGCGGCTCGGGCCCCGATGAGTAACTCCAGGAATAACCGGGTGATGGTGGAAGGGGTCGGGGCCCGCGTAGTGCGCGGCCCGGACTGGAAGTGGGGGAAGCAGGACGGCGGCGAGGGCCATGTGGGCACGGTCCGGAGCTTCGAGAGCCCCGAGGAGGTGGTAGTGGTGTGGGACAACGGCACGGCCGCCAACTACCGCTGCTCCGGGGCCTACGACCTGCGCATCCTGGACAGCGCGCCCACGGGTAAGGGCGGCGCTCGGGGCTCGGGGCCTGCGCGTGGAGCAGGGGCGTCGCGGGGTGGGCCGGGGGGCATCGGGCGGCCTGGGCGAAGCCCCGCGGTCCAGCGCCTCCCCCGCCGCTCCCGGCCGGAGGGAGAGGTTAGGGAAAGAGCCAGAGGGAATTTTAGGTTCCTTACCTGGTAAACACAAACTTAAGAGAAAAAAAAGACTCCCCTGCTTCCCTTTTCTCCGCCCAGTCCCCAAGGGAAATGATGGCTGCACCAGTACAGGGATGCTTTCAAGCCTGGAAGGCACAAAGCATCGGGAAGACAACAGACCCCTCCCCTCCTCTTCCAGGGAAGGGATCTGGAGAGGCCTGTCCAATAAGCCGTTGAAATAATCATCTGCCGAGTGTTAAGTGTCTGAAGGGAGGCTTGCCTTGCCATATGGTGTTTCGTTGGCCGGTAACAATTGCCGAGGGGCCATTGGTACCTCGGTTTTGTTGCGATTCCCTTTCTTCCTCCACTGACATGCAGAAAGACTTGGGAGTTCAGTAGCTGAATGCCACTTGATACCCTGTGGACTGATTTTTCATCTTAATTGTTTCGTTGTGTATCTTTATAGCAATAGAAGGAAAAACAGTCTCAATATTGAACCCTTTCTTTGTGTTAAATACTCTCTCAAGTGGAAGATAGGCATAGGGGTCACCTGGTATCTTTTAACGTCTCAGTTCATCTGTAAGGTTAAGGCAGAGACTTATCCAGTAAAAGGCTCTGAGTCATTGACCTTCTCAATTCACCAAATTTCAGGGAACTGTTAGTTACTGACTCTAGAATTTTTCTATAATGTGCTCACCTGAAAGCTTGCTCTCAGAATAATTTAATCGAATTCATTTTCAGTAGATTTATCCTTGGGGCCCTGTTCAGTAGGAAATAGTTTCAGATTTCATATTTGATAGTTTTCAGCATGCTTTAGCTTATTCTAAAGCTTTATGATTGAGTTTGGCAAAACCTAACAGATCCTGAAATGGGTACATAGTTATTGTTAGCAGCCAATAGAAAGGAAATTAACACAAAGGCAATTCAGTTATTGAATAGATAATGCCTAGAATTGTGTTTCTTAGCTGGTTATTTAAATGTTGCAGAAGATTTATGTCCAGAGCCAAAAGAAAAGATTTCCCAGTACAGGAAGGCTCACCAGTGTGTTTTACAGAATACTCATTGCAAGCATATGTAAATATCGATGTATTGTAAATCTGCAACCTTTTTAAAACAGTGTTAAGAAACTACTGTATTATTCTCTTCTGTACTTCTGCTTCTTAATAGTATCTATTATTGATTGTTATACTGTCAATATGTTGATTGTTATACTATGCTAAGTTGATTCAGTCGTATCCCACTCTTTGCAACCCCATGGACTGTATAGCCTGCCATGCTCCCTGTGTCCTTGGGATTCTCCAGGCAAGAATACTGGACTGGGTTGTCATGCCCATCTCCAGGGGATCTTCCCCATCCAGGGATCGAACTTGCATCCCTTATGTCTCCTGCATTGGCAAGCAGGTTCTTTACCACTCGTGCCACCTGGGAAGCCCCTTGGTGATTTTTCCATGTTAGCAAATATAGGTCTACCTTATTATTTCATAGCTGCGTAATATTCCAGTGATTGTATGTAGTACTTTATTTAACCAGCTCTGTATTGTTGAACATTTGTATTGTTCCAGGTGTTACTTACAATGATGTTCTGAATAAGTCCTTGAACATGTATATGGGTGACTATTGAGCACTTCGGAAGTGGAATTGCCGTATTAGAGGGTACATATATGTAACATTTTGGTAGATGTTGACTAAATGCCCTGCAGAGGCATTTTTACCAATTTGCCCTCCTGACAACACTGTATGGGGCATATTCTTGTTTCTGGACACTCTTAATTAAAATTTTATCCTGCTGGCGCAAGCTAAATTTTGACCACAACTCAACAATTTGAAGGCATCTTGGGATCCGTAATGGTAGGTTCATGGGGAATTTTAAATATCTTTCCAGGGTAAAGGTAAAGTAACAAATCCTGTACTGCAGCAGGTTTTTTTTTTTTCCCCCACAGGCGTGCAGAGCAGGTTTTGAAGGGATATTTCTGTTCCCTGTCTGTCTCATAGTATGGAATATATCTGTCCTATAAATAGTTTCATTATCTTATGAAAAAACCAGTTATTTTTCAGAGGTTTAAAAATCTTAGTTTACAAGATAATTTTCCACATTATTTAATCTGTTGGTATGTATCAATTCATCTTGTTCATCGGATGCTGTTAGCAAACACTTTTAAAACCCCTATAGAAAATTAGAGTTAAGCAAATAAAGCAAGAAAGTAAAGTTCTTAAAGAAGAAAACGTCTGATATGTTAAAATGTAGAACAGTCCTGTTTACTGTTTGGGATAAGGTTTCTCAGTTTTGGCACTATTGCTGTTTGGAACTGATTAGATAATTCTTTACTGGAGGGGGCTGCCCTGTGCACACGCCTCTACCCACTGGTTGTAGACATGATAACCCAGAATATTTCAGATAGTGCCAGGTGCCCCCTAGGGAGCAGGGTTGCCCCCAGTTGATACTCATTAGTTTGAGGATATGTGCTTATGTGGTAGAAGTATACCAAAAAGTAATAATAAATGCCAAACGCAAGGGAGTGGATATCTTTACATTGAAGAAAATGTAGTGTAGTAATTTTTTGGTAAATATTATGTCGTAAACTGGGTCGTGGGTGTGTAAGTGTTTGTTATATTTTTATGCCTTTTGTGTTCTTAAACTTCATTGTTTTTAAAATTCTTATAATATTTACCAGGACAACTGAGATTGATTATTCAGTTTTTTGTTTCTCACATATGAACAGAAAATTTATTGAAGTCTGTTTGGAAATTAAGAAATGGGTACGTTTTAAAATAAAATTCTGTGAAACTTCCTAAGAATTAAGGATTCTGGAGTGGTTGAGTCATTTTGAATCTTTTTGTTATTCCTTTACTGTGTTTTGGAGATTTTGTCTGAGGGTTGTATGTGGAGTCTGTCATGTTTTGGCACCCGAAGCTTTATTTTATTTCTTTCCGGTGTCATAAGTTTGAATTTTTGGTTAGGATAGTCACGCTTTGAAAAGAGGAGCATTTAGTGTATATTTGAATGATATAACTTCTGTCTTGTATCCAGATATATTTGGTTAATTTGTAGTGAGTAAGAAGATTGTGGAAATACATATGTTATTGAATTCATTGGGAGTTAATTTTGGGAAGTGTGTAATCAAGTAGGTATAGTCGACATTTTATCATTTAGGTACTGAGTTTATAGGATTGGGGAGAAATGTATTTTTACTCAGTGCGCGTTTTTTGGTCCCTTGACCTCAGTGTTGTATTGTTACCAGAGAAAGAGTGGAGAAGATCATTTGCGTTGCCTATTAAGGTTCTTTCTACCCTCCTGAGTATGGACAGTGAAAGTTAGAAGTATAGATGATTAGGTTTATTTAAAATCAGCTTCTGGTATTGTTGGTCCAGGCTGTCTTGGGGCAGTTCTTTGTCCTTTTCTTCCACCCCTAGCAAAGAGTGCTTCTTTGGTCACACGTGGACCAACTCCTTAGACGTCATTACTCAGTTGAAGGCCTCGAGGTGCTCACCCTGGATAGAAAGTGAAGTCGATTAACAACCCTCAGCATTTCCTTTCCAAGCCCCCTTATTTCTCTTCTGATCTACAGGAGAAAAGAGTGTTATCTGGGGAGAGAACCTTGGGAAAACACAGGACTTGTGTGAACAGTGTTTGGAGAGTAGGATGCCAGACCTGGAAAGGATGAGATATTGTGAGATGGTTTTTGCTAAAGGCATCTGTAAGGAAAGCTTGATTTTCCTAAAGAGCCTATCTATTTTGAAGACTTAGGTAACATACCTTTTCTTTTTTATCTTCATCTACTAAAACGATGTTTTAAATGATGAAAGTCCATCTAGTTTTAATACTCCCTGTAGACTGCAACTTGGTTGAACGAGGACCTCAAGAAATCAACTTGAAGTTCTCAAGAAAGTTATCCCTCTCTCAGTACTTGTCAGAGAGTAAGCATGCAGGTCACCTGGGAACCTTTAAAAATGCAGATTCTGATTCACTAAGTGTGGAATTCAGCAAGAGTAGTTTAAAAGCTCCCAGGTGATGGAGATGATGCTGGCCCATGGACACTTGCCTGGTCTTAGCTGTGGCATGTGCTTAGTTGCTCAGTCGTATCTGACTCTCTGCGACCCCGTGGACTGTAGCCCACCAGGCTCCTCTGTCCACGGGGATTCTCCAGGCAAGAATACTAGAGTGGGTTGCCATGCCCTCCTCCGGGGGATCTTCCCAACCAGGGATCGAACCCAGGTCTCCTGCATGGCAGGCGGATTCTTTACTGCCTGAGCCACCAGGGAAGCCCTAGTTGTGACATGAATTGCGGCATGTGGGGTCTAGTTCCCTGGCCAGGGATTGAACCCTGGCTCCCTGCATTGGGAGCACAGAGTCTTAGCCACTGGACCACCAGGGAAGTCCCCTGTAATGCTGTCTTAATATATGGTGGTGGTTTAGTTGCTGAGTTGTATCCAGCCCTTGCAGCCCCATGGGCTGTGTAGCCTGCCAGGCTCCTATGTCCATGAGATTTCCCTAGGCAAGGATACTGGAGTGGGTTGCCGTTTCCTTCTCCAGGATCAAACCCAGGTCTCTTGCATTATAGTGGGATTCTTTACCAGTGGAGCCACCAAACTACAGGCTTATCTCTGTGGTTAGATTAGATATTTCTTTTTGGATGTGTCTCCAGGTAACCTCCCACAGGTTCTCTTCTCCACCTTTAATTGCTAGACAGTGTGATTGCAGTGTTCCCTGTGCTCCTTTCTGCTGCTGCTGGTATGCTGGTTGTAATCGTCTTTTGCATGAGATTATTAGTTGGAGGGGAAGGAGGATGTGTGTGTGTGTTCCTTGTATCCATTTTCTAGCAAAACCATAGCTCTGGATGAGTATTTTCTGAATAAATCGCTCTTCTCAAAGAGCTTTGAACTCATTAGATGTGCAGTTGGATTCCTCACACAGATAAAAAGAAACTCAGGCTTGGAGAGATGAAGAAACTTGTTCAGTCCCAAAGCTGGTGAATGGCAGATTATAGGGATGAAAACTCAGTTAATTCATTGCTTTCCCCCATCATTCTCTCTTCTGTTTATAGTAGTTCAGAAATGATCACCCCATTTGTACTACTTTTCCTGAGGGAAAGTTGACTAGAAAGTTGAGATAAATTGTTCTAGTCTAAAAAAAAAAAAATTGTTCTAGTCTGTGATATGGTTGTTTGATTAACTTAATGTCGCACTGTTGTTGGACATTAATGATTTTTCTGTATGTGTATCCCACATGTAATATGTAATCCAGCCCTATGGGACCCCTCCTTTAAGCCTCTTACATTTAAATAATCCTGTTTTTTTCATTGTTTTCCCATTTTTAGAAGTGGTAGGTTGCTGTGGTTTCCTGTCTAGTGACTGGACCCTGATTAATGAATTGTGTTTACCTAACTCAGTCTTATGTTTCTATTTCATTTACCAGTTAAGTAAACATTTTTATTGAAATTTATCTGGTAGTTTTCCATCTTTTCTGATCCTGATCATTTCTTACAAACGAATTGGCAGGTGTTTCACTTTTATATTTTGAATAAATGAATTCAGAATCCACTGAATTTAAGATGAAATAAAAATAATTTTCTTTTATGGATGCAGATATTAGAGTTTATTGGTGACACACATTGTTTCAGCATTAAAGACCGTATAATGAGGGAAGTATCTCCAGATGTCACTTTTCACCTTGCTTACTCTAGTTCCCTTTGGACTGCATTTATTATTTCTTGTCAGACATCACCTTTACCTGGAGGGACAGATTAAATGGTATAATTAAAAAGTATATGTATCTTCTGGGGAGCATACTGTTAGCAACCACTTTTCATTCTAGAAAAGGTATGTGATTTGGGAATACTTACTCTTATTTTGTAGGAAAAGAAAACTTACTTTTGATTTTGACTCTTAAGCACTTTATCTCAAGATAATCGACATGTGGTTTTATATCATTAAGATGTATTCTGCAAGTCTGACCATGTCTTAGTGTGCCAGAAGTGAGCAACATTGTTAGACCCTCAGCTGTCAAACTCCCACCCATCCTCACTACACCTTGTATTGTGTGTGTTGTATGATTTTTTTTTTTTAGTGACCCACTGAGGGTTCTAGTATCAGCTGAGTAATGTATAATTACTAACCTAATTTCATTCTTAGATTTTTAGAAAAAATAGTAAATGTGAAAGTTTTAATGGAAGTCCATACCTTTATTCAGAATGCTTGGGACTGAGTTTATAAACTTTTGGATTTTAGAGCTGTAATATGGTATTTGCCACAAAGTGCATATCGCCTACTTCCAGGTCCAGAGCAGCACCTGTCATATCAGATACACCAGTATTTCTGCAGAAAGCGTATGAATAATTATACTAAGGGAAAAACATCTGCTTCACTGAATATGCCGAAGCCTTTGAGTGTGTGGATCATGACACACTGTGGAAAATTCTTAGAGATGGGAATATCAGACCACTTTACCTGCCTTCTGAGAAACCTGTATGTGGTTCAAGAAACAACAGTTAGAACCGTACATGGAACAATGGATTGGTTCAAAATTGGGAAAGGAGTACATCAAGTCTGTATATTGTCACCCTGCTTATTTAACTTATATGCAAAGTACATTATGCAGAATGCTGGGCTGGATGAATCACAAACTGGAAATCAAGATTGCTGGGAGAAATTTCAACAACCTTAGATATGCAGATGATATGACTCATGGCAGAAAGTGAAGAGGAACTTAAGAGCCTCTTGATGAGGTTGGAAGAGAAGAGTGAAAAAGCTGCTTAAAACTCAGCATTCAGGAAACTAAGATCATGGCATCCGGTCCCATCATTACATGGTAAATAGGGGAAAAAGTGAAAACAGTGGCAGATTTTATTTTCTTGGTCTCCAAAATCACTGTGGATGGTGACTGCAGCCATGAAATTAAAAGATGCTCCTAGGAAGGAAAGCTATGACAAACCTAGACAGCATATTGAAAAGCAAAGACATCACTTTGCTGACAAAGGTCTATATAGTCAAAGCTACTGGTTTTTCCTGATATTCATTGGAAGGACTGATGCTGAAGCTGAAGCTCCAATACCTTGGTCACCTGATGTGAAGAGCAAACTCATTAAAAAGACCCTGATGTTGAGAAGGATTGAAGGCAGGAGGAGAAAGGGACCACAGAGGATGAGATGGTTGGATGGCATCACTGATTCAATGGATGTGAATTTGAGCATGCCCTGGAAAATGGTGAAGGACAGGGAAGCCTGGCATGCTGGAGTCCATGGGGTCACAAAGAGTCGGACACAGCTGAGTGAGTGACTGAACAAAACAACAACATAGCCTTTTGTTCATTCAGATCAGGATTTACCGCTAAGTTTGTCATATACAAAAAACTTGACAGTTTTGGGATTTTGGAATAGATGAGAGACTGTGGGCGTATCTCTTCCATTTCAAAGCACTGTTCTTTTGTATTTCCTGGGTCATGTACCTCGCTTTGGAAACTGTTGCACTCAGTCACCAGACACGAGCTTATGTATGTTAAGTATCTGTAGGAAAATGGCTCTTTTAGAACATTCCTTATTCTCCTAAGCCCATTTCTTTGCTCATATACTTTCATATGTCCCCATGGCCAGTTTAGCTTGGCCCCCCCCCCACTTTTAAACTGAGATGTTTGCATTACAGTAAACCACTTCCTCAGACCAAACTAGGAACACAGAAACAATTTGATCTTTTTTTCCCATAGATTCAGTTCAGTTCAGTTCAGTTCAGTCGCTCAGTCGTGTCCGACTCTCCGCGACCCCATGAATCACAGCACGCCAGGCCTCCCTGTCCATCACCAACCCCCGGAGTACACTCAAATTCATGTCCACAGAGTCGGTGATGCCGTCCAGCCATCTCATTCTCCGTCGTCTCCTTCTCCTCCCGCCCCCAACCTTTCCCAGCATCAGAGTCTTTTCCAGTGAGTCAACTCGTCGCATGAGGTGGCCAAAGTATTGCAGTTTCAGCTTTAGCATCAGTCCCTCCAATGAACATCCAGGGTTGATCTCCTTTAGAATGGACTGGTTGGATCTCCTTGCAGTATAAGGGACTCTCAAGAGTCTTCTCCAACACCACAGTTCAAAAGCATCGATGCTTCGGCGATCAGCCTTCTTCACAGTCCAACTCTCACATCCATACATGACCACGGGAAAAACCATTGCCTTGACTAGACGGACCTTGGTTATTAGCTCTCTGTAAATAGGTTCTTATGAAATAGTCTGGTATCTAAGTTATCTTTTCAGGTTCATTTCTGAGGGAAAATGATCCTGAATTCTAAACAACTGGCTTTTAAATGAACTTGTAGAACACAACTAAGATAAGGTGGGGTTTAAACTAATGGAGGAGATAATGGAATGTAGCCGGTAGTCCAGACACTCACTTCTGGCTTGGAGTGACTTTGGGAGCATATTTACTTTTGTAGATGCTTGCTGTGGTTAGGATTAGTTTATATTCTCTATGCATACTCATGATAAGAGTATATGGCTTTCTCCCAGGGGTGGGTTTATCATCTTGATGATAATTTTGTTCCCAAAAAAGCAAGAAATGGGGTGGAAACTTCTGATGTTAAAAAGTTCATTATTTGAACTTTGGGAGTTTTGTAGGGCTAGTGAGTGAGTGAAGAGTGAGTAAATCGTGAAAGCTTGAGATTGTAATGTTTTACATTATGGTGCCTTGCTTACCTCCCTTTCCCAGTCTCTCTCCATGGAGTAGTGGAAAATGCACTGGGTTAGTCGGGAAGTGGAGGTGTGTGTTCATTCTGTTTCCTCATGTGGACTTGTTAACTGGAGGAGCAGACATCTACGGAACTCGCATCATGTGTCAGAAACTGTGCTAAGCTTTTTACATACTTTATCTCATTTAGTCCTCATAAAAGTGTCATTTGATAGCCTTCATTTTACTGATGAGAAAACAGGCTATGGGAAATGAACAAGTTTGCACAAGATTTCATAAGTAATTGGTTAATGGTTGAGGTTCATATCCAGGCTTATCAGTGCCCCCCCACCGCCACCGATACTTTATAACATTAATCTTTTTCAACTTTACTTCTTCACCTGTCAAATGAAGTTGGATAGGTTAAGGTACATAGATGTTTTGCTTCTAAAATGAAATAATGAAGTTTTATCTGTTAGGAGGAAAAAAAGTGGATAAAGTTCTGATTTTTGTTTGATTTCATTAATTTTCTACTCTTGTGTAACAAGTGCTAAAAATAGCAAATATATTACTGAAATTGCTAGTTGTGTGCCTAGTTTGACACCTTGTTTCTTTTGTTTGAACTGTGTGAGGTATGATTGTTATGCAAGCTTTTAATAAAGTAGAGAAGAAAAAATAGATGAGAAAATAACTTGTCCAACAGAAAAGATCAGAGAATCGTAGATTTTGAGTGAGACACTTTCAAAGACATCTCCTTAACTCAAAATAAGAGTTGGTTGGTAGTCGATGGCGTTTCACTCTACTACACTATTGAAATTAGCTAAGAAATAGATAATTTTTTCATTTTCCCAGGGGGCACTAGTGGTAAAGAACCTGCCTGCCAATGCAGGAGACCTCAGTGATAAGAGTTCAGTTCCTGGATGGGGAAGATCCCCTGGAGAAGGGCTTGGCAACCCATTCCAGTGTTCTTGCCTGGAGAATCCCATGGACAGAGGAGCCTGGTGTGAGGAGTCCATGGGGTTGCAGAGTCAGGCACGACAGAAGTGACTTAGCATGCACGCAGATAATCTTTTCAGTTTTTAAAATGTATCTCTCTGAGGTTTATTTGGTTATTAGAATGGGATTCAGTAACTTTTATTTTGAGTATAGTATGTTAAACGGGAAACATGATGTCCTAGATATGTAATTATTCTTCAAACAAAATCAGAGCTAAGTAAAGAAAAAAACCCAGGTAGAGTCAAGAGCATAAGAGGCCAAGCTTTGTAATCAGACTCACATGGTTTGAATTTGAGCTCACATATCCTCAATTTCTTCATCTATAAATAAGGATAATAATGTCTACCTTTTAATATTGTTGGGGAGGTTATATGATATATGTGAAGCACCTAGCTTGGTGTACTGATTTAAGTAGTAGTTAGTATTAATAATAACCTTATTTTCACTAATTTACTGTTTCTCAAGAGTAAGGAATGTGGAGTATACCAGGCAGCTGGCAGGTCACAGAGGCCTCACCCTCATTAGGAATTTTAATTACACTTCAGTAAGTTTCTAAACAATAAGCACTTTGATGGTTCAGGGATGGTAAAATGCATATTCTAGTTGGTTAACCCTCTTTAATC
Organism: Moschus berezovskii; assembly: GCF_049115385.1. NCBI lineage: Eukaryota > Metazoa > Chordata > Mammalia > Artiodactyla > Moschidae > Moschus > Moschus berezovskii. The sequence continues at coordinate 3,239,976 of NC_142487.1, read as the reverse complement.
TCTGTAAACTTTTTGTCGCACTGATTTGGGGTTAAAATTGAGTGAATCCATAAATCAGAAATAGGAATTCCTGGTTAGTTGAATGACATCAGCAAATAGTTACGCCACAATAAGTAAGTGCGTTTAAACACTGGTTGATGACTTACCTGTAAATTACTTTTTACTGTTAGGTGAAATCTTTTAATTAGGGCAAAAAGGTAGGGGGTTAACTAGGCACTGTACTAGTCTACTAGGATTGCTTATCTTTTATTTTAAAAGTTTATTACATAGTATTTAAGATATCCAGGTACATGAGTGATTAATAAATACCTGTGCTGCTGCTGCTGCTAAGTCGCTTCAGTTGTGCCCGACTCTGTGCGACCCCATAAATGGCAGCCTACCAGGCTCCCCCGTCCCCAGGATTCTCCAGGCAAGAACGCTGGAGTGGGTTGCCATTTCCTTCTCCAATGCATGAAAGGGAAAAGTGAAAGTGAAGTTGCTCAGTTGTGTCCGACCCTTAGCGACCCTGTGGACTGCAGCCTACTAGGCTCCTCTACCCATGGGATTTTCCAGGCAAGAGTACTGGAGTGGGTTGCCATTGCCTTCTCTGAAATACCTGTGCACCTGTCTACAAATAAAACATTTCTGATGTTTGAAACACTATGTACTTTTTCCCAATTTCATTCCCCTCCTCTCCTAAAGTAACCACTATGTAGAAATTCTGCTACCACTAGGTAGAAATTAGTAGTTCCTATGGATTTCTTTACATTTATGCTATGTTGTATATATCTGTAAACAATCAGCATTTTTGTATTCTTGTATAATTTTAAAATGGAGCATTATGGTTGAAGGGTTCATCCACGTCCAATTGTGTGGCTCTTAAAGATTCATTTTAGATTCTCCATTAAATACCTAATATATGTCTGCAATCTCTTGTTAATGAACATTTATATTATTTACTTTTGCTTCACATAATGAACTGCTTATAGTGAGAAACTTCTCTCTTTTAATCTTTTCTCTCTAGAAATTTAGCAGTTTACTTAATGCTTTGTGAATTTGAACTGTTTTCCTTGCCTCTTAAGAACTTTTGGTTATTGATTTCAATTAGCATGTTTTACCGTTCTCATAAAATTAATCAACAAAAAGACTTAAGCTATGTAAATTCACTAAGTTACTGAATTTAGGCGAGATGTCATTAAACGTAGAGCAGATGGTCATTTAAGTATTAGAATGAGTCAAAAGCTATCATCAGGTGGTTCATTTAACAGTGGCAGATGTCTTCATACAGCTTAGCAAAGGGAAACAGCATTACTCTCTAGGGTGGTACGGTATTCTATAAGGAGAAAAAGCGCTAATGGGTTTAGTTAAGGAAGTAAATTTCAAGAAAGGGAAATTTTAAGGAAGAACTCTTGCCAGGGCTTAGGAGGTTTTGAATGGAAGAGAACAGTTTTAGGTGAGAATGAATTGGGTGGATGAAGTAAGGGCAAACAAAGAAGCTACCAAAGTAAGAGGCCAATAAACTGTTGGCCTTTTTCATTTAAGGCTCTTTCTCCTTTTTAATGTTTTCTTTAAATACCAACTTTTGTTTTAAAGTCAATTCATTGCTTTCTCATTAAAAATTCTCTACTGCTCATTTTGGTGTTGGAGCAGCTGCTTTGTTGACTTTCTCCAGTTCTCAGCCTTGGTCTGTTTCACAGCTGTTGAGTAGCTTTGTTGGCATTTGAACTGTGGGAACCAAGAAAGGATTTGGATGTGCTTTTGTGTGCATTAATGGTTTTCCTGAGGTATTCTTAAAACCATGAATTGTAGGAGGGTTTTTTGTTTTTAACCAGTTATCATTGTGTGTTTAAATGGTTCCATTTAAAGAAAGCGTGTACTCAGATTATGAGCTGATGAATGTTATCATTGTACTGTGTGGAAAATGCACTTAGAGATGAAAAATATGTAAATAGGGGACTAGCTGAAACCTGGACTTCTCTTTTTTTGGTCAGGTGGGGATACATTTTCCCTTTGTCTGTCACCAATCCACACTCCTTTGAAGAGCTGGACCAATAGTTTAGGATGTGCCTCTCGGTGTGTATTGGGCCAGTTTGTTTAGTATGGTTGGCTTTTTGTAATGGCATAGGAGACTTATCTTAGGCTTTGTTCAGAAATGTAACTATTGTGTGGACATTTACTGTAACTGCTCTTTGATATTATGAAATTTTGGATCCTGGTGTTTTCCTGTGTTAAGACAGATTAAGGAGTGTATGTGTTAGGTATGCATTTCATTTTCATAAGCATGGAATAACTAGGTTAGGCTATGGGTTAAAAGAAAAAAAAACTTTGAGTTGTGGTTTTGTACCACATTGCAAACGTAACAGTTTGAAAGTTGATTTCTATAAATAATTGGAGTTCCTTGTATTTTTATTTTCAGCTTTTATTTTAATTGTAAGGGACATATACCAGCATTTCTGATGCTTATACTGCATATTAAATGCCCCTTCTTACCCAGCTGCTTCCTAGAATTAATATACTCTGAGTGTAGAAAACTTGAAAAACCACAAAGGGGAATGAATCCCAATCAAGCTCATTTTGGGGGTTATCTAATTTTTTTGTGCACATGTGTTATACATATAATGTAATTTATTTACCAAAGTGCTGTATTGTAATTCTTAGCAAACTGCTTTATAAAATAATAACATTGTTTACCATCTCAGTAATGTTTCTTCTGCAATGTGGTTTAATAACTGCAGAGAATTTTCCTTTATGGATTACCTTAGTTTATACATAGATAGTATCATATTTTCAACATCAGTTATGTTAAATTTTTATTTACTACAAAATATTTAGTATTATTGGATGTACCTTTTTAAAATTTTGAAGGCAGGGTCAAAATCTTTTAAAGCATTTAAAACATTTTGCAGGTACCTTCTATGTAGAGATTGTATCAATTTATGTTTCCCTCTCAACAGTATCCATCTGACTGGCTTTCTTGACACCATCTTCACATACATGGATGTGTTATTTGTAATGTGTGCTCATTCAGGAAGATAAAGTTGATATCTCTTGTACTTTCTTTTTAAAGTTATGAAATTATAATAGACACTTCTCTAAAAAAGACATATAGATGGCTAATAAACACATGAAAAAATGCTCAACATTGCTCATTATTAGAAAAATGCAGATCAAAATCACAATGAGGTATCATCTTACGCTGGTCAGAATGGCCACCATCAAAAAGTCTACAAACAGTAAATTCTGGAGAGGGTGTGGAGAAAAGGAACCCTTTTACACTGTTGGTGGGAATGCAAACTGGTATAGCCACTATGGAGAACAGTGTGGAGATTTCTTAAAAAACTGGAAATAGAACTGCCATACGACCCAGCAATCCCACTGCTGGGCATACACACCGAGGAGACTAGAATTGAAAGAGGCACATGTACCCCAATGTACATTCCTGCACTGTTTACAGTAGCTAGGACATGGAAGCAACCTAGATGTCCCTTGGCAGATGAATGGATAAGGAAGTTGTGTATACACAATGGACTGTTACTCAGCTATAAAAAGGAATGCATGGGGCTGAGTCAGTTCGAATGAGTGGATGAAACGAGCCTCTTATACAGAGTGAAGTAAGTCAGAGAAACACCAATATCTTCATGCATATATATGGAATTTATAAAGACGGTAATGATCATCCTATATGCAAGGCAGCAGAGACACCGATGTAAAGAACGGACTTCTGGACTATGTGGGAGAAGGCACAATCACCATATGTAGGATGATTTGAGAGAATAGCGTTGAAGCGTGTATATTACCATATGTCAAATAGATGACCAGTGCACGTTCGGTGCGCGGAACAGGGCACTCAAAGCCGGTGACAAAGCTGAGACAACCCAGAGGGATTGGGTTGGGGAGGGAGATGGGAGGGGGGTTCAGGATGGGGGACACATGTACACCCGTGGCTGATTCATATCGGTGTATGGCAAAAATCACAATATTGTAAAGTAATTATCTACCAGTTAAAATAATTTAAAAAACCAAAAAACTCAATAATTCAGAAGTGTGCAAACAGCAAACACACGTGGATGTGCCCCCCCTTCCTCACCTGTGCTGCCTCGGCCCGCAGTGTGCAGCTGCGAGGACTGGCTTGGTTTTCTCCATTGGTACACTTTCTCTATGGGTGTGCTCACGTGGGTGTGTGTGTGACTTCTACATTTTGTGTCATGCTTAGAGAGACTTTACTCAGGAGTATAAAAGATGCCGTTCAACTATTTCTTCTAGCACTTTTATGGTTTCCTTTTTTCATATTTAGCTCATTATCCTTATTTTTGCTACACTGTACTGCAGAGAACTATTAATTTAACAAAGATTGTATCTTTGCTTTGTTTTAGTTGCAATGGGTTGCATAATAAATACCCCAAGACTTTGTGTTGTGGAAAATATTTGTATGCTCAAGGCTTAGTGGGGGATGGTTTGCCTCTGCTCCACCATTGTCTGGGGCTTCAGTGAGAAGAGTCAACAGTAGAGGGGCCGGCCCAGCCAGGCTTCCTTGGGCATGTCTTTCCACCTCTCTGTGGCTTCTCGGAATGGTCTCCTCTGTGGCAGCTTCAGGTAGCCAGACTTACTATGAAAGAGCTCCCAAGGCATGGCAGGGCGGGGGCAGTGCAGCATGAATCTTGACAAGGGGAAGGAGAGATGCATGGACAGACAAATGGCATAGAAATCATACAGTGTCACTTTTACCACCTTCTGTTAACCAAGGCAGATGTCCCCTCTGGTTCGGGGGTGGGGGGAACAGACCTGCCTGTTGATGGTCACTTGTCATTCATTGTCCTGTTGTCAGAGGAGCACTTGGGGTGGATAGAGTCGGTGAGATTTTCTTTAGAAAATAATCTGCCACACCTTTCCTCCATTTTAAGTATACACTCAGTTTTCCAGGAATGTAACTGATATAAAATCTTAAATAAAGCAGGTGTATATCTGTATTTCAGTATTAAAATTGATGAATTAAAAAACTGCTCATGTTGTGATTTTTGCCATTTCTTATTAAAAAGTGAAATTTTTATGAAAATTTAAAATTCAGTTTGGTAAACTTGCATCAGATATGACAGTTGTTCAAAGTCTTTGCCTGTTGATAGGTTTTAGAATTTACCTTAAAATCTTAATGTGAGCCAGGATAATTTCTTTCTTAACTCTGTAGACTTTTGCTATTTGTGTTGGGAGATAATAATTACAAGAATATTTACAAAATTATGTTTTCAAAATGAACACTTTAAGGAAAGGTTATATATTGGTTTTAATCAAAATATAGCAGATTCTTAGTAACCCTTGTGGTTAGCCAAATTATGGATTCCTTGCTACTTAGGGAAAAAAACGAACAAAAAAAACCTCCTCATATGATTGGAAAACACCAAACAAATCCTTTTCTCTGTACTCGTTTATATACCCCAAAAGGAAGAATAGATGCAAATTGCATTTGGCTTTCTGATTTATATTCTAAAAACACTAAAGCATGCAGTACCAGTGAATGCTGGTAGCTCTGAGTTGTGCAGCCATAAATTTGGTTTTTAATTTTAGTTTACAGTCTGTTAAGCTGGAGTCTAATCTCCTTTGGGCCTGTGGCAGATGATCACTTCCATGATTGATGCAGTCAGAGTTAATTAGCCGTAGGAAGGGCTGGATGAGCTACCCTTGAGTAGGCCTGTCTTGAACGGCAGGTGTGTCCTCTGTTGCTATTGTGGAGTGAACACAATGAAAGGATCCCAGGGGATAGGTACAGCTCAAGGAAGCTGTAAGCTTTGGGGAAAAACCAGAGATAAAATAGTAATTAGTGAATGGAGAGAGTGGGTAATTTGCTAAAATGAAGGTCATCCACACATGAATTAATAGATTATTCTCCATATGTAGTCTCTGGGAAATTGAGAAATTTGTTCTTTAATTTTTGTATAAAGTATTGCTGAATTTGCCAAGGATATATGACAACTTTGATCACTAATTTAGAATTGGTTGACTAGTACATTTAATATATCTATGTTAAGGTTAAGTGCAGTCTAGTTCGTTATATTTGCCTTTTTGCTCTAATGCCTTTCTAAGTATGTTTACCTCTTTTATCTCTTCAGCTTCACAATATCTCTTTCCATGTTGTCGTGGTCTGCTTGGGCTGCCATAACAATCTACCACAGTCTAGGGGATTTGTAAACAACAGGAATTGATTTCTCAGAGACCAGGTAGTCCGAGTTCAGAGTGGTGATGGCTAGTTCGGTTCCCTAGTGAGGGCTCATTCCTTCCAGTGTTCATTTCTCCCCACCCCACCCCTCCCTCCCTTTTACATCTTAACCATCTCAGCTTAGGCACTTAATTTAGAATCTGGTTACCATCCTTATAGAGGTTTTAAACTTGGATATAGACATGAGTTAAATAGGGTTTTTCTCTTTTCCAGGAAGTAGCAATAGTGTATTAGTTTTTGTTCAGTTACAGAAGTACTACTTTTATATTACAGTTCTTGCATATTCTGCACATTCTCATTTTATTCTTAGAACATACCTTTACTTTAAAGATCATATCACTTCCTCCAAAGGGAATCAGGCTCTGAGAACTAATAAGACTCATTTTTTATTTAATTAGTGGAAGATCTCTAAATTTATACAAAATACAGAGTTGAATGAAGCCCCATGTTAACTGTTACCCAACTTCAAATGAGCAGCCTTGTTTCATCTCAACTCACTGTACTTCCCCTCCCTCTCCACTGTGTATTTTGAAATAAATACTGTAGTTTTACATGTAAATATTTTAGTTAATGACTTTTGTGGACACAGAGAAAGCTATTGACAGAGCCAGAATTTGATGTAGGAGGGTGTCAGCATCGGGCATGACCATACAGCATGTCATGAAGTAGTGACACTGATGTTCACAGGCCACACATTGTTTAAAAAGCCTCCAGTTTTAATTTACTTGAACAAGTGATCTTAATATAACAGAATAGTAAAGGAGCATTATTCCCTCGTCTTATTACCGTACAGTGTCAGTTTTTTCATTAATTTATAGTGGTATTTTTGGTGGAGATTGTTTTACCAAGTGCTTGTTTTCTTTTTCTAGCATTTATTACTTCTTTTTCCTTAAGGAAAAAAAAAAAAAAACCTGCAACAAACTCAGCTATGTTATTTCCCATTAAACTGGGAAGCAAAAAGTTGTCAATACTTAGGGATAAAAGCTTAAGTTAATTGACAGTTTCTTTCTGATATTATGAGAATAAAACTGCCTTTTTCTTTGAAATTATTTACCTGGAGAATAGGTTCTTGTTCCTCAAAAAGTTTTTTGTGTGTTTGAAGTCTGAAACATCTCCTTGATGATAAAGGATTCTTCCTTCTCTCTCTGGATTGACCCTAAGTTTCAGGTTTGGATGTGAGCAAGGAAAGTACTACTGAGAAGTGTTTTTCCTTATGAAAAAAGAAGGAATAGAAAAGGTTTAGTCTGTAATTTGTACTCTTTAGAATATTTGCTGTCTGTTATCTTGAAACTGTATGTGGTTCATTTGAAATATTGTTTCTTGCTTTATTGATCTATTTTGTAAAATGCTGTGTTCCTATTGTTTCCCTCAGGGAATACTGTTCAAATAAACAGTACTTGAAATTAATGTCGGCATGCCCCTCTATTTTAACAGGCATCAAGCACGATGGAACCATGTGTGATACCTGCCGCCAGCAGCCGATCATTGGCATTCGGTGGAAGTGTGCGGAGTGTACAAATTATGACTTGTGCACCGTTTGTTATCATGGAGATAAACATCATTTAAGGCATCGCTTTTATAGAATTACCACACCAGGGAGTGAGCGGTATGGGAATCAAATTTTTTTTTTTTCCAATTGCAATTCTTTGTTACATTTTTTGTACCATTCAACCTTAAAAATAGGATTAGGAAATAGCTTCTGATAGCTGGTTTAGTAGGAAGTAGCAGATACCAGTCTAGATGAGGACCAGGGCTACCACATCATGAGAAAAGAGCTAGTGCAGACGGAGCTATGTGTGTTTTTCCAGTATAATCGGGGCTGTTTGTTCTCTCGTGTAGAGATGTGGCACTGCTCAGTGTTTGGATGTGCAGGGGTGGCCCAAGGAAGGCTGATGGTTTTCTCCATATGCATTCTATCCTGTGAGTGCTAGGGCACAGTTATGGAATCAAGAGACATTTGTTTAGACTATAGAGCATTAAGACTACTTGGGTAAATCTGAAGATAAATAGGGCATGTTATTCTTAAGCAGTTAGCAGGTTAAGGGATTATTTGATCAGCAGTGATATCACATGATAATATCATTATTCAGACTGTATATAGAGATATGTAAAAAAGTGTCTTAGGAGCAAAGAGAGGAGTGTTGAGTGCGAGTGGTTGTAGAGTTTTCGCTGATGGAGTATTCTCAGGGAGCTGTGACTAATGCAGAGAAGGAAGAGTCAAGTTGGTGAAGGGAGGCAACAGGAGTAATAGAAACTTGGATTTTTGTGTCAGACTGTCCTGGTTCAAATCCTGGCCCTGCCATTTGTTGAGTCGTTTTCTACAAATTATTTAGTTTTGTCTTTTGCTTACAGTTTTTAAAGTTGGAGTGTAGTAAAGACATTCTGAAAATGAATGGAATAATGAGATAAAAGTAGAATTTAAAAATCCCAGTTCTTTTTGATTTTTTTAGGGATGAGAAGACTGTAGGAAAATAAGGGATGGAAGGCTTTGGAGAACCATGCTTGTCTAGGTAGCTGCATGTAGAATCTTTTTCAAGGTCCATAGTCTTTTGTAGGTATATACTGCTTTAGAGACAGTTTGGTGTAGGTCAGACCCAGGCCACAAGTGTATTTTGCTTGACTTGCTCTCAATTTTTGAACAGTTGCTTACCTTGTAAAACCTTTGAAAGGTGAATTTCTGTGAAAGGTGATTTCACAGAAAGATCAAGTTTATGAATTCTAACTCCCCCTCCCCCCGAGGCTGTCACACAGGGCCTGCATTTGTTCCTGGCAGTGGTTGGCTGAAGCCCAGGAGGATCTGCCCTCTTTAGACAAAGCGTCCTCTGGAGTTCACCAGAATCCCTACCACTCCTTATTGTCTTCCTCTGCCCAAGGTCAGGTGCCATTTGTCATTGCTGTGTGCTGTCTCTCTTAGGCCCTCGTTTGTAGTGTGTGCCTGCCAGTTGTAGGGTTTTGTATATGCCATCTCTAAAGTTGTGAAGCATTGCAGCGATACCCTGCAGTGATTAGACTGGATTCATGTGTTGATTCCATTCCTGTTTAACTTTTGTGACCTTGGGCAAGTTATTGATGCTTACCTCTTCGGGACTTAGTTTCCTCATTTGTAGAATGAGTAATGTAATAATACTTTTATCTTAAGGTAGGTAACAGAGTTTATACTTCTCTAAGTGTTTTTATGTATAGGAAAAGCTAAGTGAACATAAACTGTTGTTATTATTCCAATTACTAATGTCTTCATCAGCATAACCTAGGGAATGTGGAAAGTATTCCTGTTTCTTGCTGTTACGGTATTAACCAGAGCAAAGAAAAATCTTTTAAGTTTTCAAAATAACCTTTTTTATAGTATTTATTTTAAAAAATAAATTGCCACCCGTTACCATTTTTTTAACATAAATTTGAAAATAGATAATATTTTTTTAGGGTTCTGTTAGAGTCTCGTAGAAAATCGAAGAAGATCACGGCCCGAGGGATCTTTGCCGGTGCCAGAGTGGTGCGAGGAGTGGACTGGCAGTGGGAAGATCAGGATGGAGGAAATGGACGCAGGGGAAAGGTGAAGGTTGTTTTGATCCATCGTGTTGGTTTTGAATACTGTGTATTCAGATGATGTTAAAACTACTGTAATTGAATTTAATGGCCCATTTTCTTTAAGGCCAATAACAGTTTCTTAAACTTTCATTTTTTTTTTTTCCCCTGGGAAGAAAAATGATTGTTCCCTCTCTGCTGTACACATTGGTGTTCAGTGAGAAGATTGGTGGGTAGGTTTTTCTTTTCCACCATTTTCTTCGTGTTGCCATTTTGTTACCCCGAATGCCTTTCTGAACATCCTCTTTGGGCCAGTCCTCCTTAAGCAGTATCTCATGCTCTTGGCTTTCTTGTTACTAACATTTCATCTGAATTTACGTGCTTTATGTTCCATTCCGTCAAAGATGTGTTTCTGAGGGATCATAGGCAGAGTGGTCTGGGGGGTCAATTATAGCAGTTATTCTGAAGGGAATTTTGTGGTCTCTTTAATGGGGTGGGGTAACCAGAGATATCAGGGTAAGTGGGTTGTTGGTTTTGCTTATTTTGGATTTCATGTTGCTTTTGCTGGTGACGCAGTCGTTGATTCAGTCAGCAAGTCCTGAACGTGTGTTCTGGGTGTTGTGCTCGGTGTACTGAGTGTGTTTTCAAATCCTGAACGTGTGTTCTGGGTGTTTTGCTTGGTGTACTGAATATGTTTTCAAGTCCTGAATGTGTGTTCTGGGTGTTTTGCTCGGTGTACTGATTGTGTTTTCAAGTCCTGAATGTGTGTTCTGGGTGTTTTGCTCAGTGTACTGAGTGTGTTTTCAAGTCCTGAATGTGTGTTCTGGGTGTTTTGCTCGGTGTACTGAGTGTATATTCAAATCCTGTATGTGTGTTCTGGGTGTTTTGCTCGGTGTACTGAATGTGTTTTCAAGTCCTGAATGTGTGTTCTGGGTGTTTTGCTAGGTGTAAAGTAAGTAAGTAAGTAAAGTCGCTCAGTCGTGTCCGACTCTTTGCGACCCCTTGGACCACCAGGCTCCTTTGTCCATGGGATTTTCCAGGTAAGAATACTGGAGTGGGTTGCCATTGCCTTCTCCATTTGCTAGGTGTACTGAATGTATATTCAAGTCCTGAATGTGTGTTCTTCGTGTTTTGCTTGGTGTACTGAAATTAACAGCATTTCCCTTTGAGACTTCAGCGTCAGTCCCTGTTCCATTGTTACTTTCTTTAAAATATTGTTCTTAGCGTTAAGGAATGATGACTTTAAAGTCTGTGTCATCTGAGGAACTCTTCCTAGGAACTTGAAGGCCTCTTGTACTACTTGGTGCTATATAGATTCTTTTCGAATTTAAGCCTTTTAAACATTTTCCAAATTCAGAGTATTGCTGTATTGATTTCATTTTTAAATGATAAGGTCTAATGTTTAATGTTTGGAAGTCAGACAAATATTTTAGTCTTTATCTTTTAAATACTTTGATTTTTATTAAGGAAGCAATTCTTTTTAAGAAAAACTTCAGTAAATATTCACTGACCACTTAGGTGCAGGATTCTGTTCCAGGTGTGAAGGTTGTAGGAATAAACAGAAGAGGCAAAGCTCCTACTCTTTGGAGACCTATGTTCTCATTAGAGGAGGTGGAGAACCAGAAATTCCAATCTAAGTTCTGTGACCAGCAGCATTAGTGTCACCTGACACCTTGTTAGAAGCATGCTAGGTAATAGGTCACCTTCCTCCTAGACTTTCTAAATTAGAATCTTCCTGTTAATAAGATACCTAAGTCACTCAGGTGCACATTAAAGTTTGAGAAGCACATTTCTTTCTTTTTTTTTAAAATTATTTAAACTTTTTATTTTGTATTGGGGTATAGGCAATTAATAATGTTGTGAAAGTTTCAGGTGGACGGCAAAGGGACTCAGCCATATGTATCCATGTATCCATTCTCCCCCAAATTCCCTTCCCATCCAGGCTGCCACATAACATTGAGCAGAGTTCCCTGTGCTGTGCTATACAGCAGGTCCTTGTTTGTTACCCATTTGAAATACAGCAGAGTGTACATGTCTGTCCCAAACTCCCTAACTATTCCTCATCTCCCCTCCCCACCCGCACCCTGGGCAACCATAAGGAGAAGCATGTTTCTGGAAGCAAAACTAGACCGCAGATCAGTGTGGGTTTGGGGAGCACACCATCTCTGGCCGGATGGCTTGCTCTGGGGGCATGCTTGGCAAGCCAGTGGCAGAGCAGAGGTATCCCTTGGGGAGTGAGCACAGACAGCCTTGTCCCAATGCAGAGGGTCTTGGTGAGTGTAACTCAGGCTGGTGTCAGCCTCTGCTTTCCTCTTTGGCACGGCCCTTTGTGCAGCAAACAGCTTCTGCAATCATTTACAGCAGTCCTCTGTCACATGGGGTGTATAAAACATGTTGAAGCTTGAAGAATAGTAGAGAAATTTTAAAAAGTAAATTTTATTCCTACTCTACAGATTAAAAAAGAGTGTTATGAATACTTTTAAAAGCCTTCTCTTTACTCTTTCCCAATCGCAAGCCTTGCAAGGTAACTAATTCTTCCTGTCGTCATTCCCTTGTTTGTCTTTATTATTGTTTGACTTAGTGCTCTGCATTACAACATTTAGGATTTAAGTTTTTGAGAAACCAAGTAGCAAGCAGAAATCTAGCCTTTGTAAAGACAGAGCAGAATTGTGCTTTTAGACGAATGCTTCTAGGGAGAAAATAAACTGAATTCAGTCTCTGGATAACAGCATCCCTGGGAGCTCGTAAGAGTCTTTCTGGGGTAGTCAGTAGACACGGTCATTAGTGGGTCCTGGAAAACACGGGGCTCAGCACGGTCAGGACACCAGGTAGGGCAGAAGTATGGACCACGTGCTGTACACTGGACAGGAATATACTCAGAGGGCATGTGTTGTTTGCGTCCAAGCTTACCATGGTACACCTCAGAGTTTTAGGAATAAGGCAAAGCAGAATATTCTGTGGAGTGGGATGAGAAACCTCGGCTGGTTTAGGTGGTAGGGAATGGGGGGTTCAGAGGAGAGAACCTCATCATTACATAGTCTACTAAGCCAAGTTCAGTTGAGAATTTGGGTCTGGCTCATTCAGGCAGTGTGTCCTTAGGTTGATAAAGTGATTTAATGGCAGTGGACATCTTGGTAATGAAAGCCTTCAACATGTCTGGCCTGTGAGTCACGTGGCTGCAGCGCGTGACACCTGGTACCCAGCAGGCATCTTGGCAGCCCCCTCTGATGGATGCCTTTGTCTCTTTCCTGGCTGGATCTTGTGTTTTCTGTATCCCATTACATCATCTTCCTTAGTTACTCTTCCTTTTGATGGAGTACACGTCCTAGTAATGTTTTTTGAAAGAGTGCACGAGAAGTAAATTTTTTAATGCTTTCATTCTAAAATGTGTTTTAGCTTTATATTCTTTCTCACACTTAATTATGTGGTCAGAGGGTTAAAGAAACTTTTTCATCACCTTTTCAAAAGCAGTTGCTGCTAAAGCCTGAAGCCACATAAATGGCACTTTTCAGGATTTGTTGTATTGACACTTCTTAGGGGGAATGCGAAGTAGCAATTTTGAAGCTTTGAGTCATCAGTATTACACTTTTGGTTTGTTATGATTTAATACTTGTTACATTTTAGGAACAAAAAGAAAAATAAATGAAACCATCTTGCACATATGACTCTGAGTGAGGGAACTTGATGTAATAGGAAGTCTTCAGGGTAACATTATTTAAACACATGTTTGAAATGAAATATAATTTTTGACTGACTCTTTCTGACCATGTTTGTGAATGAATAAAGTTTTTAATTCCCCCTTTTCCTTCCTGGTTGGCTTCTCTCTCCCAGTCCTCTGGTGTAACCCACACAAACCTGGTGTAACCCACATGAAGGTGGTAGTGTATTCTTATCTTTTTTTCCTTGAGGTTCAAGATTCCCCATTCTCTTACTATGTGTTCTCAACTGTATGGTTAGTTTGAGCCATATTAAGGGATAGTTAGCAAATTGGGCTGATGTTGTATCACATGCCTGCATGTACCATGGTTTTTTGCATGGTGACAACAGTGTTAACACAAAAATAAGCAGGTCAAGTGCAGGCTTTGACAGACATGATGTAAGGATATCATAGAAATGTGTAGTATGGTCTTAACTGTCTGTGTTAGTATTTCAAGACTGTTTTCATTTTACAAATGCTTTCAGTTCAGTTCAGTCACTCAGTCGTGTCCGACTCTTTGCGACCCCATGAATCACAGCACGCCAGGCCTCCCTGTCCATCAACAATTCCCGGAGTTCACTCAAACTCATGTCCACAGAGTCGGTGATGCCATCCAGCCATCTCATTCTCTGTCGTCCCCTTTTCCTCCCGCCCCCAACCTTTCCCAGCATCAGAGTCTTTTCCAGTGAGTCAACTCGTCGCATGAGGTGGCCAAAGTATTGCAGTTTCAGCTTTAGCATCAGTCCTTCCAATGAACACCCAGGATTGATCTCCTCTAGAATGGACTGGTTGGATCTCCTTGCAGTCCAAGGGACTCTCAAGAGTCTTCTCCAACACCACAGTTCAAAAGCATCAATTCTTTGGCGATCAGCCTTCTTCACAGTCCAACTCTCACATCCATACATGACCACGGGAAAAACCATAGCCTTGACTAGACGGACCTTTGTTGGCAAAGTAATGTCTCTGCTTTTTAATATGCTGTCTAGGTTGGTCATAACTTTCCTTCCAAGGAGTAAGCGTCTTTTAATTTCATGGCTGCAGTCAACATCTGCGGTGATTTTGGAGCCCCCCAAAATAAAGTCTGACACTTTTTCCACTGTTTTTCCATTAGATCACACATAAAGAAGGCATGTAAAGTCTTGATTATCCTGCTATTAGTGGTGTTAAGATTGATCAGTGCAGATATTGTCAGTTTGATCTCTACAGAATTTCTCAGTGACCTTCTACCTAATGGTTTTAGTTGCCATTCCACACATATTTATTAATCAGAATTGAAAGTAAGAAATTAATGTAGTTATTTTTTTATGCTTTCCACTTTATTTCCTCCTCGATAAACTGAATCGCATTAACAAATGAAGTGATTTCATTTAGTGATTCAGTTTGAGTAATGAACTTGCTTATGTTCCAAGTAATTTGAAATTTAGGATGAATTCGATTTAAACAAAATTTGTTTTTTAGTTGATCAAATGCTATTTTGTCCCTATCATAAAAGCACAGGCTTATTTAATCTAGCACTGCATTTTAAAAAATAAATAGAATCTGACTGTATTGTAATCAAAAGCTATTTTTCTTTCCTACAAATTGCATGTTTCACTTTAGAATGTTAGAAACTCTTGCTTTTGAAGATTATACAGTGGTTAGTTGCGAAAATCATAAAACACAGCATGGCAGTGATGGACTCCACAGTCAGGATGGTAGTTACCTCTATTAGGAGGCAGGAGGGTGAGGTTGATGAGAGGCATGCAGGGGACTTTAAAAGACTGGTAATTTTCTTTTTCTTAGTCTAATGTTCATTTCATTTTTTAATTTTTTTTTTAAGTTTGTGTTAGATTTTTATAACATGTTTTAAAATTAGAAAGAATAGACTCATTTACTAATACTTTGAAATATTATTCAAGTATTTAATTAAGTCCTAAGCATAAAAACTTTTTATCTCACAAAAGCACTGTAAAATAGTGGCTTGCGAAATTGTTCTTTAGCACAGGGTGAAAATGAAGCGGTCATTATGTATCTTATTTGAAAGAGTAGCCCATTTTTAAGGGCATAACTTAAAAATTATGTTCAGCTCCAGCCTGGCATTCTGAGAAACTATGAAGGGTGGTTCGTGAGTGTCAAGATGGAGAGGAGTCCTGAGTTGCACATGTGCAGCCTCCCAGTCTGGGCTGTGGACTGGTTCACTTGAAAATCCCCAAGTTCAGTGCTCATTGTGTGTCATTTTTGTGTAGTTGATTCTTGGCCCTAAATCAGTAGCAACTCCAGTTTGTTTTTTTTTTTTAAATATTGACTGCTCTAACGAATCTGTCTGGTCTGGTGGCATGTGGGGCCTGGAGGTAGTATCTGGGTTTCCACTGTAGTCAGGGCATTTTAGCTTGGATGGCCTGCTTTTCAGGGCAACTGAGGGGCACCGCTGGAGGAACCAGATCTCTCAGGCCTTCTTTAAACACGGCCTTTGAGCCTGACCAGAGAGCTGGGTTATCTTGAATTGTTCTGGGTATTTGGTCAAAGATTTTACATTTTGTATCAAAAAATAGGTTTAAAAGAATACACTGCTGTTAGAAGGAACCCTTTAAGAGTAAAGATTTTAAATTTTGAATTGAATTATGTATTTGCTGATAATCCATCACTGTAATCACTAAGACTCTCTGTTTTTTTAGTTTATTTATTTTAATTGGAGGCTAATTACTTTATAATATTGTATTGGTTTTGCCCTACATTGTCATGAATCCGCCCCGGGCGTACATGTACTAAGACTCTCAATTTAAAATTTCTGCAGTAGTTTTAGGGACTTCGCTGGTGGTCCAGTAGTTAGGACTCCATGGTTGCTCTCATTGCTCTGGCCCCAGGTTCAGTTCCTGGTCCAGTAAACTGAGATACTGCAAGCTATGCAGCATGGCCAAAAATAAATAAATAAAATTTCTGCAGTGCTTTTAGAAATAACCTTATAATATTCTGGAAAAATATCTCTAATTCAATTATATGTTAGAAGTGACATATATTTGGCAAGTAAGTGTTTTTCATGATCCCGTTACACAGGATTGTAACTGAAGTAATTTTAAAGATTTAAATGTAATTGAAAGAATCAGCTTCTCCTCTCTTCTTAAAGACTTTTTTTCCCTCAAAAATTTCCCTTAGGTAACAGAGATCCAAGACTGGAGTGCATCAAGCCCGCATAGTGCAGCCTACGTTCTCTGGGATAATGGTGCTAAGAACCTGTACAGAGTTGGCTTTGAGGGCATGGTAAGTGTAAGAACCGTAAAAGATGAAAATATTGGATGGGTGAAAAAAAGGAAATTAAAAATAGCCCTTATTGTAATCTTTCATTTTTTCTTGCGTCATTTCCGTTTGTCATAATACCGTCATCTGAATCATGAGTATGCAGTAGGAAGGAACATCTGTAAAGTGAGAATTAAATATAATAGGTGTTAACATTATTTTTAAGGCGTTTTTTCCCCTGTATTTTTAAAATGTACTGTTGATAATTGAAAATGGCTGACCTGGAAACATTACTCAAGTGCTTAAGGAGTAGTATTTATATGTAGGTTGATTCCCATTCTTTTTTGATGGCTGAGTAGCACTCCTTGTGTGATTATGCCATTGTTTATGAAATTTCTGTTGATGGGTATGTGAGGTGGTTTTTTGTTTTTGTTTTTCGTTGTTGCAAGCACTGTTTCAGTGACATACATCCTTGTGCCATATGTCTTTGTACATTTATGGGTATATTAAGATAGATTCCTCGAAGTGGAATTGCTCCGTTAAAGTATCACATTAAAACAGCTTGACCCATGACTCTTTGGCTAGGATTGAACTAAATGTGAACTCCAGTGGCAAAGGAGGCTGTAACTAACAGAGAGTTGGATTGTGTGTCTGTGTGTGTGTGTGTGTAAAGGAGCTCATTTTCTTAATACAGTAAGTATATTATCGGTCACTTTATACATATATATATATATGGTACTGTTAGGCACTTTTAGGTAATCTAGTTCTGAATTTTCATAGTCACCCTCAAAGTTTCTCATCTAACTTCACAGTTTCTGTCCTTTTAATTATACCACAACTGCTTCCCCATTCACATAAATACTTAAATTCTTATTAGAGCTAAGGGGGAAGGAACTTGAGTTAACTACGTTATGGTAAAATAAGGACTAAAAGTGATATAAATAGAAAATTATCTGGACACAGAATCAAAAGACTGGATTTGGTACTTTACTTTTCTGCCTTCTGACTGCTGCTGCTGCTGCTAAGTCACTTCAGTCGTGTCCGACTCTGTGTGACCCCATAGACGGAAGCCCACCAGGCTCCCCCATCCCTGGGATTCTCCAGGCAAGAACACTGGAGTGGGTTGCCATTTCCTTCTCCAATGTGTGAAAGTGAAAAGTGAAAGTGAAGTCGCTCAGTCGTGTCCGACCCTTAGCGACCCCACGGACTGCAGCCTACCAGGCTCCTCCATCCATGGGATTTTCTAGGCAATAGTACTGGAGTGGCTTGCCATTGCCTTCTCCGGCCTTCTGACTAGTTTTGGATAATTTCCTTTATAAAATGAGTCAATGCTTACCTTGTATATCTTATAAAATTGATTAGAAAGATCAAACGAGTTGACCTCATTTTGATAAAAGTATCTTTTAAATGGAATGTAGTATGTCCTTTTAAATACAAGATTTTTGTTTAGTTCTTTATTTCCAACGTGTTTTTTAAAATATTTCCGTGGTAAAGATCCAGACATTTTAATTTTGAACTATAAAAGAAAGCTTAAAGTATGACATATCTGAAGATCAAGTTTATAGTTTTTGATGGGTGTTTATGAAAGCAGTGTTTAGTGTGAGTATTAACCCAGAGCTACTTCTGCTGAGGATAATGTTCTGAATGAACACTTTCGCCTATTTTAGGTATTGAGCTATATTTGAAGCTTTCAAGGGTGATTATTTTGGTTTCTTTTCTTTTTGTAGTCTGATCTGAAGTGTGTCCAGGATGCCAAAGGAGGTTCTTTCTACAGAGATCATTGTCCTGTGCTAGGTGAGTTAGCAGACGAGAAAATTTCTAAATAATGGGTCAGAGTTCATGGAATCAGAAAAGCATTTCAGCTGGGCTTTGAGAATATTAGTTATCATTAAAGATTTTTAAAGGCACGCTCTTGGTTGTGTTTGGTTTTAAAAGCATTTGTTCTTTTTTAATGATTTATTCAGTCTCTGAAAGAGTTGTCATGTCTTGCTAAATTGATACATTTATAGGGCATACCCATACTGTATGAAACTTTTTTGTTTTAATCATGACCTTATTGAAAAATTTTGTGTTGTATTACCATACTTACTGCTGAGAATAAGACCTAACAATTTCATATTTATAAATTCCTTAGAATTTAATTCCTTTGACAATATAACAGCTCCAAGATTAAGATAACATGATAAATATAATGTATGATTAAAATAAAGAACAAGAAAACCAAAACTGCTTTCATTTTATAGATTCTTCATTGAACATTTGCCACATTCTTCTGATTAAGCCTTTAGGCTCTTCTGATTTAGCTGTTTTGGTGTGAACTCTGTGTTCCTCTTTTCAAATCATTTGTTTTCCCTTATTGCCCCAAAGTGCTGTTTTCTTGCAGCATACCTTAATTTTTTAGAAAAAAGAATATGGAAGAAAATCTTATGGTTTTGATGACAGATGAGATCATCTCTCTTGCATTCAGAAACATTCTTCTTTTGTATTTGGGCTTCACAAGAAAAGTGTAAAATCAACATACACATTTAGGATCCCTCAGCATAGTGTTTGATGATCATGCATCCTTTGTCCCAGAAGTAGCTTTGAAAATAATCTTGGAAATGGGCTTTTGAAATATTTTAAAATGCTCTTGAGGCAAAAAATCACAAAAACCATTTGGTAAATAATAATAGTAAGCACTTCAGAGAAAACAAAATTCCAGGAGTCTGTTTCATATTCTTTAGTTAGCTATCCTGACTCTTCAACAAGTCATCAGGCAGAAAGGTGACTGTTACCAATGCCCAGAGCTTTGTGTTCTGATAGTCAGTGTCTTGTCGTCTAGATTCTGCTCCTCTTCAGTCACTGTTACAAGTCATTACTTTATTTCTGCTTTTGAGTCTGTTTGTTTTCTTTTCTTTCTTTTTTTAGGCTGTATAATTCTAGATTTTTATATTCACATTTTATTCTCAAAACATTTTAAGATTAGATAGTAACTGAAACTCAGCTGCCTGGGGCTTTTTAAAAAAGTTAAACCAGTGCAGTTGCCTGTTGTTGCTGTGGTGTTCCTTGTCCCTGGTCACCTCCCTCTGCAATTACAGGTGAGCAGAATGGCAACAGGAATCCCGGTGGTCTGCAGATTGGTGACCTGGTCAACATAGACCTTGACCTTGAAATTGTACAGTCTTTGCAGCACGGTCATGGCGGATGGACTGATGGCATGTTTGAGACCTTGACTACAACTGGAACAGTTTGTGGCATTGATGAAGATCATGACATTGTAGTACAGTATCCAAGCGGCAATAGGTTGGTTGTATTTCTTAATTTTCAGTAATGGCAAGTGAAATTTGTCTACAGAGGAACTCTGAGCCTGAAAAAAGCAAATGATGTGACATAACAAAGACTTCTTACAGCTAACTCTTCAGTAATAGAAGAAAATCCAGAATACCTTGGTGAAGTGGAAGGAAGCAAGTGAGGACTCTGTGTGTGTGCACTTTTTTCTCCCTTTAGTGAGCAGAATACATTGTATCAGTGTTGGGTCCAAGTGTAGCTAAAGAGTTGTCTGTTCCTGGTGGACTGTATCAGTCGGCCCTGAATGACCAGGGTGGTAACCCGGACTCCTCTGGTCCCTGTCACCTGGTGTCTCACGGTGACGCAGCTCTTCCTTGCCACATGCCCATTGGTATCAGCAGCACAGCACTGTGCTTTTAGTCCTTTCTGTAACCTTCCTTACACACCATCCTTCCATGCTCCTTGTCTTCCTCTTCTCTGGATAACTCCTCTGCCTCCTGTAAATACTGAGTATATGCCTGTCTCCTCTCTCTAGCTACCCTCCCTGGTACAGGCATACAATATTTGTCTGTGTAAGCTTCCTATTATCCACTAAAATAGTTATTTATTTGATCTCTATGTTTCAAGTTTCTTGGAGACTGGGCCTGTGCCTTTTATTTGTTTATCCCTAGGGGCCAAAATGTATCCAGTTTACTAATATGTTTACAGTATTTTAGAGAAAAAATAATAGTTAATTGTCAGATCTTTATTCAGTTCAGTTCAGTCACTCAGTCGTGTCCGACTCTCCGCGACCCCATGAATCACAGCACGCCAGGCCTCCCTGTCCATCACCAACTCCCGGAGCTCACTCAAACTCATGTCCACAGAGTCGGTGATGCCATCCAGCCATCTCATTCTCCATCGTCCCCTTCTCCTCCTGCCCCCAACCTTTCCCAGCATCAGAGTCTTTTCCAGTGAGTCAACTCGTCGCATGAGGTGGCCAAAGTATTGCAGTTTCAGCTTTAGCATCAGTCCCTCCAATGAACATCCAGGATTGATCTCCTTTAGAATGGACTGGTTGGATCTCCTTGCAGTATAAGGGACTCTCAAGAGTCTTCTCCAACACCACAGTTCAAAAGCATCGATTCTTCGGCGATCAGCTTTCTTCACAGTCCAACTCTCACATCCATACATGACCATGGGAAAAACCATTGCCTTGACTAGACAGACCTTTGTTGGCAAAGTAATGTCTCTGCTTTTTAATATACTATCAAGGTTGGTCATAACTTTCCTTCCAAGGAGCAAGCGTCTTTTAATATTACTGCCATGTATTTAAAGAAACTAACTCTCCAAGTTTCTTTAGGGGAGTGTTTATATATAGAATAAGAAAAACAAACATTAAATTGCTAACCAAAGTATAGAATTAGCTCTAATTGTGTTCAGATCTTGAGAATATATGTGATCATATCAAGAGATGCACAAAAAACATTTGACAAAATCCAATATCCTTCATGGTAAAAATACTAAATAAGAACAGAAGGGAACTTCTTCAGCCTGATAAAGGGCATCTCTGAAATCCTATAGTGAACAGCGTCCTCAGTGGTTAAAGACTGAATGGTTTCTCCTTTAAGATCAGGAACAAAACCAGAATGTCTGCTCTCCCTGCTTTTATTCCATCTTGTCCTAGAGGGTCAAGCTGTGGCAGTTAGGCAAGAAAAAGAAATAAGAGGGAGAAATAAGAGAATGGAAGAAGTTAAGCCATCTTTGTTCACATGTGATGTGATCTCGTGCATAGAAAAATCTAAGGAATCAACAAAAAAAACTATTACAAGTAATAAGTGAATTCAGCATAGTCATGGGATATAATAGTAGTATAGAAAAATAATATAAAAAGTGTATTTTTCTACACTACAATGAACAACCTGAAAATGAAAATAAGAAAACAATTCTGTTTATAATAGCATCAAAGAATAAAATACTTAAGAGTAAATTTAGCCCAGTAAGCACGAAATATGTACACTGAAGGCTTTAAAACATTATTAAGGAAATTAAAGATGACCTAAATAAATGGAAAGATGTTTCATGTTTATGGATCAGAAGATCTAATATTGTTTAGATAGTGCATTAGTTTCCTAGAATTGCTGTAACAGATTACCACAGAGTGGCTTAAAACAGCAGAAGTTTCTTTGACAATCCTGGAGGCTAAAAGTCAAGTTGTTGGCAAGACTGGTTCTTTCTGGAGACCTGAGGAGAGTCTGTCCTGTGCCTCTTTCCTGGCTTCTGATGGGTGCTGTAATCCTTGGTGTTCCTTGGCTGGTCAGTGCATCACTTGTTTCTCTGCCTCTGTCTTCACTTGCCCTTGTCCCCTGGGATCTGTCTGTCCCTGTGTCTTCACATGACCTCTTCTTTTTTGGGGTGAGGCACAAATTTTATTTTTAAATTCATTCAAATTAATCTCTGGTTAGTCAAGTTCAGTATCAGAGATTATCTGATACTGAGAGCCACGTAAACTGTCCTCCGGCCCACTGTTTTCTTTTCGTCAAGCCAACACTTGTAGCTTCGCCATCCATGAGGAAAGAACCCTAAGGAGGCGTAGAAGAAAGTTAATTGAGCTCATGGAAATTCTAAAATCTTTTACATAGAAAATTATGAAAGGATGGTTGTAAATGACCTTTTAAGGACACCAGTCATTGGATTTAGGGAAAAGGATTTAAAAAGACATTTTTTGACACAAGATATTAATGTTGCTCAGTTGTATCCAACTTTTGCGGCCCCATGGACTGAAGCCCACCAGGCTCCTCTGTCCATGGGATTTTCCAGGCAAGAATATGGGAGTGGGTTGTTATTTCCTTCTCTAGGAGATTTTCCCAACCCAGGGAATGAACCCTGGCCTCCTGGCAGGCAGATTCATTAGCATCTGAGCTACCAGGGAAGCTTCTCACAGAAGGTACAGAAATGGTCAATGAATGCATTGCATTACTCTGCTAGGGCTGCCTTAACAAAATATCACAGACTGGTGGCTTAAACAACAGATGTTTATTTATTTATTCTTTTTTTTTTAACTGTTCTGGAGGCTAGAAGTCCAAGATCAGGGTGCCATCACGGTAGGTTTCTGGTGAGACCTCTTCTGGGCTTGGAGAGGATTGCTTTCTCATTGTCCTCACATGGCACCTCACCTTTATGACAACATTTAAACTTACTTTTCTCCCTAAAGGCCCTGTCTCCAAATACAGTTACATAGAGCTTTACCATGTGAAATTTGGAGGGACACAATTCATTCTGTATCACCCTTTTTTTTTTTTTTTTAATGTTTATTTGACTGTGCCAGCATGTGGGATCGAGTTCCCTGACCAGGGACCGAACCTGGGTCCCCTGCAGTGGGAGCTGTGAGTCTTAGCCGCTAGACCTCCGGGGAAGTCCCTGTATCACCCTTGAAGAGATGCAGGACATTATTGGTTACTAAGGAAATTCAGTTCACAACCGCAATGACATACCAACCACTTCACATGCTAGAATGGCTAGAATAGAAAGGTAGGATGATTACAAGTGTTGTTGAGGGTAGAGAAATTGGAACCAAGCCCTCCTACATTAACGATAAGTAGGTGAAGTAGATGCTTTGGAAAACAGTAGTTTCTCAAAATGTTAAATATAGAGTTAACATATGACTCAGTATGTCCACTTCCAGGTTTATATCCAAGAAAATTACAATGTGCCCACAGCAAAATCTGTACATGGATGTTTTAGAAGCATTATTCATTCATAACAGCCAACATGTGAAAATAAGCCAAATCCATCCAGTGGAACATTTTATTTGGCTATAAAAAGGGATGGAGTACTGACATGTGCTGCTACATAGATAAATCTTGAAAAAATTTGTTGAGTGAAAGAAGCCTGTCACAAAAGGTCACATAACTATCTGATTTTATTTATAGAAAATGTCTAGAATAAGGAAATCCATAGAAACAGAAAGTATATTACTGGTCGTTAGAGGCTGGGAAGAGAGGGTTGATTTCACAGTGACTGCTGATTGTTTTGGGGGTATCTTTTTGTGATGATGAAAAGGTAATTATTATAGTGGTGGTTGGTTATACAACTGAATATACTAAAACCACTGATTTATACATGTTAAATGAGTGAATTGTACAGTATGTGAATTACATCTCAAGAAGGGAAAAAAGTCTTAAATTCAGAATAGCATGTATTAACACATCTTAAATGGCCTCTTATTTGGAAATGGTAAATTAACACAGACTAGGATTATTATTTGCAGAATTCTTCCTTGGTCCATATTCTCTTGGGTACTAGTGTTATTAGTAACATAACATTTGACTTTTAGAAAAAAATTTTTTTTATTCTTTATTTAAGAACAGTTTATTAAGTACTTATCCTGTATTAGGGTCTGTGATTAGTGTTAGAATTACAGAGACAGTTAAAACATGGTCCTCTACTTTGAAGAAGTTTCCCTTTAAATTTGGATAGATAAAGTCAGAAATAGCTGCATTGAAATGTTTTAAGTAGTTGTGAGAAGTGAACATTCAGGCTGTTCTGAAGGTACAAAAGAAGAGTGATTATTTCAGCTGGGCAAAGAAGCTCTCTGTTAAAACTATCACTCAGCATATTAATAGAAGATCTGCATTCCATATACAATGGAATATTAACTGTGGTGTCTAGTGGGGTGCAGAATGGTGATCCAGGTGTGTTTGTGTGCAATGGAACTTTCACTTTACATGTTTCTGAAATGTTTTAATCTTTAACAACGAGTGTGTATTACTTTTATGATAATTTTTAAAGCATGCGACCGATAATAAATCTAGACAAAAGGGTATCATACTAGTATGGTGAGGTTATGGATGACTGTTCTCTCAAATTTGTGTAATAAATTCTAAAAAGAAGCACAGATCATTCAGGATGTAATCGTAAAGGATTGCTTTACACTTTGGATGTGTTATAATGCTTTTCTCCCTCCAGTGGTTAACTGTGAATGTTGTGCTGAAGTTAAGTAAACTTACCGATTTTGAATTTTGGCTTTGGTTTTTAGGTGGACCTTCAACCCTGCTGTTCTCACTAAAGCAAACATTGTCCGAAGTGGGGATGCTGCGCAGGGCGCAGAGGGAGGCACCTCTCAGTTTCAAGTGGGTGATCTTGTGCAAGTTTGTTATGATCTGGAGAGAATTAAACTTCTACAGAGAGGACATGGAGAATGGGCAGAAGCTATGCTCCCAGTAAGTGTATATAAAGTCCTTTGGGAGTCAGAACTATAGCTTGCTCACGTAGTTTTGAAAAGCTTTGATGACTTTAATTTTAGAAACTATAAATTAGCTTAATTCTTTGAGAATTGTACTCTTCACTGGCAGCTTAGCATCTGTATGCCTTTTATTTTCTAAATTTACTTCAGTTAGAGTAACTTTGTTGTTGTTGTTTAGTCTTTTTTAATTTATTATTTTTATTGAAGGATGATTGCTTCATAGAATTTTGTTGTTTTCTGCCAAACCTCAACATGAATCGGCTATAGGTATATATATATCTCCTCCCTTTTGAACCTTCCCTCCCATCTCCCGCCCCATCCCATCCCTCTAGATTGATACAGAGTCCCTGTTTGAGTTTCCTGAGCCACACAACAAATTCCTATTGGCTATCCATTTTACATATGGTAATGTAAGTTTTCATGTTACTCTTTCCATACATCTCACCCTCTCCTCCCCTCTCCCCATGTCCATAAGTCCATTCTCTATGTCTGTTTAGTTTCTGAGTTGTATCCAACTCTTTGTGACCCCATGGACTGTAGCCCACCAGACTCCTCTGTCCGTGGGATTCTCCAGGCAAAAATATGGGTAGCCTTTCCCTTCTCCAGGGGATCTTCCCTGACACAGGGATTGAATTTGGGTCTCCTGCATTGGCAGGTGTATTCTTTACTGCTAAACCACCGGGGAAGCCCTTAGAGTAGCCTGGGAAGATCCATAAAGGGCTATAGTTAATATATGATAGATAAATTTAATTTGATAGAGCCTTTAGTGGAGAATGTAATGTTAAGGTGAGACAAAGGCTTCCTGATCCTTCACCCCAGAATGACAGTGACTTTCATACTTCTGTCTTGAAATTAGGCTTGATTCCAAAAAGGATTTAAACATAGATGTAAGCTTTGAGCCCTTTTTGGTTAAAGTTGTTTTTTTTTTAGAAATCAGATTTTCTTTCTTTCGGCTAGATCAATGATAGTTTGGACTATTTGAGTTAAAAGTTTTCTAGAGGTATCTTAAAAGGTTACTTTTTTGAATAAGATTGTTGTGATTATTTTTATATTCTTGTGGAAGTGTAATAATTTTATTAAAATATATTTTAAAGATACTCTATAAAGTTTGTGACTAGTAAATAACCCATTTGAATGTGATTATCCTTTAAAAGTTTTTAAAGTTAGGAATCAAGTAAAATTAATACTTCAAACATGTAAAAACTGATGATTGATTTCTTTAGTGTAGACTTGGAAACATAAATCTAATCTTATTTTTAAGACTTTAGGTAAAGTTGGCCGAGTCCAGCAGATTTATTCAGACAGTGATTTAAAGGTGGAAGTATGTGGAACATCTTGGACGTATAATCCAGCGGCAGTTTCCAAGGTGGCGTCCGCAGGATCAGCCATTAGCAATGCGTCTGGTGGTATGTTCTGTTTTGTGTTTCTTTAAAAGCAATGTGGTTTTCGTTAGAGCCTTTCCTCATTCCCCAGTTCTGGTACACAGATAATGTTATGTGTAGTCTTGATTTTCTCCCAGATCACATTACCTCACTTGCATATTAACTACCTTTTAAACTTGCACTAAATGTCTTTTTTTTTCATATGACGAACCACCTTTGCACTGGCTGAGGTATGCCCTGTGAAAATTCCATAAACGTATTCTTTTTCTCCGATATGTCAAGGGCTTCTCCATGTCAAATAGGAAATACCTGAAATTTAACATGCTACTCTTTAGTCAGAACATTTGTTTTCTGCCACAGAACCATCACTTCCTTTGACTGCCTTATTTATTTTTTTAATTTCCAATATTATTGCTAGCAGATGGCTTTCTTTCTGGATATTTTTATGTATCAGCCATACCTTTTCTCTTGTCATTTTATGAGAGGTATATTGTACAGACCACAGTGGGTAGAGAGAGCTGTGCTGAGATGTGAGTATGCTGGATGCTTGGGTAGACTCAGGCGCAGAGCTTTTCTTCTCATGATCCAGCTTTATGTACACACTCAGTTCATTAGACAACTGGTTACAACTTACTGTACGAATATAGCTGACATCCAGAAGAGAAGATGGAGCCATAACTGTGCACAGTGAGAAAGTAAAGGAAAGCATTGGCCGGCCTCCAGTTTTATTTTGTACTGCCTTCTCCTTCCTCTGCTTGTGTCTAATCTTTCCTGCTGTAATTTGCTAATGTATTGGAGGTTAAATCAGGTGGTGTTTATTTTTACCTTGTGGTTAGATAGCATCACAGTAGGCTGACTTTTATCAGGCTGGCCAAAAATTTCATCCATAGCATCTTAGAGAAAAACCCAAATGAACTTTTTGGCCAACCAAAAAGTTTCTTACATATTGAAAGAGTGAAAAATTGTTAATATCCTTTTCTCAAATAATGTGTCCTTTTCTCAAATAATGTGGATTTGGTGTTGGGCCTCACTTTGTGACTTCTTTCCTTTCCAATAAGTAGGTCGTAGAGTTAAGGAGGAGAACTGGGTAGATTCTCTACTGATCAATGCTATTTGGAGAAAAAAAACCTTATGAAAGGGTTTATAAAAGCACATATCTGGTTCTTTCTTGTTTTAGTCAGAACCAGTCAGTTGACACTTTTGAAATGTTTTATTTTAATATTTTCAACTGAAAATAGGTTTGTCCCTAAAATATTTTCCTAAAGACTATAGAGATGATATTGCTTTTGTATCATAATCATTGATCTGTTGCATTGAGGTCTGAGAGCAGTAAGATACGCTCAAGACCTGAAAGGCAATTTGTATCATTACGATACTCCTGTGGTAGTGTGTTCATGTATATCATCTTTGGTATGACTCCAAAATCTTGAATTATAGTTTGTGTGTAATTCTCTTTTTCTGAAATTTTAACTTGAAATACATGAATTGGAGTAAACCAGAAATAATTGTGGGCTCAGATTTAAATCAGTTTTATATGGTAGTAATTGTAACTTGCATGGGTAGTATCTGTAGCTTAGTACCAAAGTAATATTAATGATAGACATAATAAAACAGGAAAAGTATGTATTATAAGCATGTGGGTAATGGTTGTCTGTTAGTAGTTAAGATTTGAGATCCTCCTATATTAGCAGCTTTATTTAATGCTTTACAGAAAGACTCTCCCAACTCTTGAAGAAATTATTTGAAACCCAAGAATCTGGTGACCTCAATGAAGAATTAGTTAAGGCTGCTGCCAATGGAGATGTTGCTAAAGTGGAAGATTTGCTAAAAAGACCAGATGTGGATGTGAGCATTTTAAAATTTATTTTGAAGCATACGCAAAAATAGAATAGTTAGAACAAACCTTTTACTCAGCAGTTATTAAGATATTGCCACATGTGCTTCATCTGTTCCTTATTCCTTGTT
Organism: Moschus berezovskii; assembly: GCF_049115385.1. NCBI lineage: Eukaryota > Metazoa > Chordata > Mammalia > Artiodactyla > Moschidae > Moschus > Moschus berezovskii. The sequence continues at coordinate 3,211,519 of NC_142487.1, read as the reverse complement.
TTTCTAAGGTATTTTAAAAATGACACTGGGCATTATTTCTTCATTGTGCATTTCTAGAAGATATTGACATTTTCTTATTTTAGTACTGACTTTTGAACTTTATGATGTCAAAATTTACTTTTAGGTTTTTAAGTAGTTAGTGTCCTTTAGGGAAATTCAGTGAAATTTTCTCATGTAAATGTTACAGTGTTTTAAAAATATATTTTAGTAAATTTTATAAGCAATTTTCCATCCTTCTTTTCAAAACATTTAACCTAAGCTTTCCCCCTCTCCTCTTTGTGAAAGTTGATTGTTTCATGGTTCATAATGCAGTTGAATTAGGGGTCATGCATTTTGTAAAATTTAATAGTTTATGTTGTAATGTTACCATTCACCACAGCCATATTTTAAATGGGTTCAAACTGCAAATTCTGGTTCTCACTTAGTTGTTCACTGGCTTTAGCATCGCTACTATTCTGGAACCAGTACGATGTCAGTCAGTGCTGGCCAAAGGATTGTAGGTTGAATGTCACTTTGAATCATTGTCGCTGTGCAGTGAGGGCTTTTGTTACCATATCTTTGTATGTAAGTAATGCCGGACAGTTTGACAGAGATCAGATCTATAATTTATAAGGTGAAAGTGAAAGATGCTCCATTGTGTCTGACTCTTTGCGACCCCATGGACTATACAGTTAATGAAATTCTCCAGGCTAGCATACTGGAGTCGATAGCCTTTCCCTTCTCCGGGGATCTTCCCAACCCAGGGATCAAACCCAGGTCTCTCGCATTGCAGGCAGATTCTTTAGTAGCTGAGCCACAAGGGAAGCCCACGAATACTGGAGTGGGTAGCCTATCCTGTCTCCAGCGGATCTTCCTGACCCAGGAATCGAATTGGGGTCTCCTGCATTGCAGGCGGATTCTTTACCAACTGATCTGTCAGGGAAGCCCGAAATTTATAAGGTATAAACATCTTATTCCTGTGATCTCACGTGGCATTTCAGGTTTGTTGTGGATCAGTTGCAGCAGCATGGCACAGTAGTTTCTTGATTGGTTGTGAGCTATGTCACAAATAGTTTCAGATATTAAAGTACCAAATGTTTTTTTGTGTTTGGAACATAGAGTCAGACTTCTTTTATATTCACTTATGCAGATTTACAATTTATTACACTTAGTTTCTTCTTCATTACTGATTTATTTCAGTTGTTTTTTTAGAATGTACTACATTCTAAAAATTTTAAAGGAAAACTAGTTCTCCAAGATTTGTTATGAGAAGCAGCATCTCCTTCTCAGTGCTATTTTTCTTTTCTTCAGAGGCAACTATTTTCACCTCTTTCAGCTGATTTCCTTCATACAGTTACCTCCTCATCTTTCAGTAACATACTTCTATTGTTATTTCTTGACTTGTAGGTTTTAGAAGTTATGTTTTGATACTGCTCTGTGAAGGTGAGGATTCCACTTTCCTTCTCCATGTTTAGCCCATCCTTTCCACACGCATGCATACCTCTTCCAGGTTCTTAATGTGGTATTGCTTTGTAATTTTGTTAATGTTAGAATGAATTTTGCATGTTATTATTCAAATGGCATGCATATCTGAGCTGTGGAGGATACTCGATTGTGTTTTCTTGCACAGCTTTTTGCTTTCCTTTATGTTCATAATTGTTCTTTTAAAAAAACACCTGAGGTGTAATTTACATACAGTGAAATACATGGATCAGTCAGTTTTGACAAATGCATACACCTATATAATCCACAGCCCTATTCAGATGTAGAACAGTTCCATTGTTCCAAAGGGTTCGCTTGTCTCTCTTAACCCCAGGACATAATCCAAACACTTTTGTTTTCATTTGTTAGTAATCTGATTGTTATTTTTAATTATTCTCCAGAATTTTCTCTTAATTGTGCAATCTTTTAAGACATTCAGCACATCAGGTTATGTATGCGTTTCATCTGAGAGATTTCTCTCAGTGCCTCTGACGGGATCCATCTGGAATATCTCTCACTCATCATCCTCAAGGTTCCTTTCCCCTCTCTCCTGTGCTGGATTTCTTGTTTTCTTTATCCTCAGTCCCTCTGTCTCCAATTTTATTCTGTTTTTTGTGAAGTACGGCTTTCAGTAGCTTCTTCAGAAAAAGGGTGTATGAGAAATACACCTTCAGTATATGACTTTTTTAACCTTACAGTTAAATTTTAGATGGGAAGAGAATTCAAGTTTAGATACCATTTTCCTTCAGAATAATTCCATTTTCTTCCAGCATTCAGAAGTGCCATTCTGATTCCGTGACCTGTTTTATGTTTTCAAGCATGAAGGTCTCTTTTTTCACCAGTGTCTGAACCTGTACAGTGTTGTGCCTTGATGTGGATCTGTCTTCATCCGTTGCTTTTAATCTTTGATCTTTTTATCCGAAATCATGTCTTTCATATATGGAAATTTTGGATAATTTTTTAATTTTAGATTTTAGTTTTAGAGCAGTTTTAGGTTTTATAAACAAATTGAAAGATACAGAGATTTTCCAGTATTCTGTTTGTTGAGTTTGTTTTTGCTCCATTGTATTACTTTTGCTTCTTTGTAAAGAGTCACTTGACTGTACTTATGAGAGGCTGTTTCTGGGCTTCCGATTCTTTTCCTTTCTTCCGTTTGTTTGTTCTTTGGCCAGTGCCACACTGCGGTGATTACTGTAGCTTTGTTGTACGCCTGGGAGTCAGGTAGTGTCACTCCTCCAGCTTTGTTGCTCTCCTTTAATATTGGGTTGACTGTTCTGGGCCTTTTGCCTTTGCATGTAAACTTCCATACAGTAACTTGCTGGGATTTTCATAGTGATTATGTTGAATCTGTGGATCAAGTTGGGAAGAACTGACATCTTGACATTATTGAGTCTTCTTATCCATGAACATGGAGTATCACTCCATCTGTTTAGTTCCTTAATTTCATTTATCAGAGTTCTGTAGTGTTCCTCATGTACATTTTATTTTGTACTACATTCTTTAGTATTCCTCATATACATTTTATTTTGTTAGAGTTATACCTAAGTGCTTAATTTTAGGGGGTGATAATGTAAATGGTATTGTGTTTTTACTTGCATTTCCTTGTTTATTAGTAATATTGAGCATCTTTTTTATGTTCATGTTGGCCATTTGAAATGCCTTCTTTGGAAAAAATGTCCATTTTTTCATGTTGCATTTCCGTATCCATTTAACACAACATCTGAAGTGAAGAAAAGATTGGATATTACTGCTTTATAGTAGAACAGTTTAGAACAGTAATTGGATGTCACTGCCTTATAGTAGAACAGTGGAACAGTTGTGTATAGCTACCCTGGTAACTAATTTATGTGTCCTTTGTGGTAGTTTGCTTACCATTGACATTTGGCTGTATTTGTTGAATTTATTTATACTATACTAGACTTTTTCTAAAAGTCTTCCATTCACCTCATTATTATTTTTTTCATTGAAACAGACTCTGAGGTTTAATAATAATTAAAGTAGACACGTATTTAAACTAAATGTAACTTCCCTTTGTCCCTCCTTCCCGCCCATCCCTTTCTATTTTCAGTTTTGCAGATTGGCTGAAAGTTCTTCCATAACTTTTTTAACAGTGGAACTCTCAGATTGCCTGAATCCCTCCCTAACAGAAACGTGATACAGGTCACGTTTCTGGTGATCTATATCAGGATATATAGAACACCAACCTAAATTGTTCTCATAGAATCATCCAGTTTGTTGGGTTTAAATCTACACCGTGTGAATGTATTGGCTCTTCCCTTTCTGTGACATTCCTTCATCCTTTCTTTTTGTATTTAGGTGAACGGACAGTGTGCTGGTCACACAGCTATGCAAGCTGCTAGTCAGAATGGACATGTTGACATTTTGAAGTTACTTTTGAAGCAAAATGTGGATGTTGAAGCAGAGGTAATTAAACTAAGTTTTAAAAATATTTAAGTAAAAATTAATGTCCTAAAAATGGTCCTTCTGTATCATCAAGATGGATGCTTTTTCATGTTGAAATTTAATATTAACTCAAGGCTCTTCTGATTAAAAAGAAAAAAATGTGAGAGAAGACAACGTGAAGCATTTTGTGTTTTTCTGTGACCTCTCGATAGTCTAGGCATAACCCTAGGTGAAGAAGTTTGAGTTTCCTTTTGCTATGGTAGGACTGCTATGCTGTTGAGAGCTCGGCTATATTTACCCATGTCTCATACTGGGGACGGATAAGGCAATGGCAAGCCACTCCAGTACTCTTGCCTAGAAAACTCCATGGATGGAGGAGCCTGGTGGACTTCCGTCTATGGGGTCACATAGAGTCGGACACGACTGAAGTGACTTAGCAGCAGCAGCATACTGGGGACAGAGAAGGCAATGGCAAGCCACTCCAGTACTCTTGCCTAGAAAATCCCATGGATGGAGGAGCCTGGTAGGCTGCAGTCCGTGGGGTCTCTATGGGTCGGACACGACTGAGCGACTTCACTTTCACTTTTCACTTTCACACATTGGAGAAGGAAATGGCAACCCACTCCAGTGTTCTTGCCTGGAGAATCCCAGGGACAGGGGAGCCTGGTGGGCTTCCGTCTATGGGGTCACACAGAGTCGGACACGACTGAAGTGACTTAGCAGCAGCAGCATACTGGGGAAATTGAGGAAAGAGGAACGTAAATCACATGGGGCAAGATTTTCCCTGATCTGTGACACGCAGAGGGCTTTCCTTGTTGTTTTGTTTTTTCACGAGGGAACCAGTAAATTAGAATTTGTTTAGTCTTACTGTTTCTTGACCTTAATATGGGTTTTTAAAGATTTTGCAGTGTGTGTTTATCACACTCTGTGTGTATATGTGCTTAATTTAATGTAGAGCATGTTCTTATTAAAGGAGAAATTAATGATTCTTACTGGCATTGAAATTTCATTGGCTGGTGTGGGCAGAGGGCTTCCTTTGTTGTAGTTAACTATAACTGCATCACTTAAAAATATATTAGAATTGTATTTGTTTTAGTCTAATGCAGGATTATTTAGGAATAAGTCAAATTCTATCAAATTCAAACTAGGCAAAATGTTGCAGTTTTGTCCAAATGACAGTCCCATCTGAGGAAGCTATTTAATAAGGATTTCAATTTTAGAGGGCGAAATTTGTGGATCAGCCTGTTTTTACTAATTATAAAAATTTAAAGACATGTTTGAAAACAGAAGTCTTATATTCTTTTTGCTTTTTTCCCCCAAATATGTGTATCTTGAGTTGTTGAATAGCTACTAAAGAACCAGTGGTATTTCCGGTCATCCTTGATTTTGGCATTTTCTTTTGCCTAGAGCTTGAGTTTTAAATTAGTATATTAGACATTTGTAAACTATACACTAGTTTCATTACTGTGATGTATTTATGAATGAGATTATATAATTTGACTTTGCATTTACAGAGTAACTTTAAGTCACATCTTCCTTGGTTATGAATTTAGGAGCCCAGTATGTGTTATAAGGATTTTTTTTTTTCTGGTGATGCAAGAGAGACTTAGTATAACGTAATATTTTGTAAATATTACATTTTGAACATCCCATTTTTTAATTTAATGAATCCAGAAACTACAAACTAAAGTATTACAACCCTTCTGACCTTTCTTTTTGGCCACGCCTTGCAGCGTATTAAAAAGCTGAGATATTACTTTGCCAACAAAGGTCCGTCTAGTCACGGCTATGGTTTTTCTAGTGGTCGTGTATGGATGTGAGAGTTGGACTGTGAAGAAAGCTGAGTGCCGAAGAATTGATGGTTTTGAACTGTGGTGCTGGAGAAGACTGTTGCAAGTCCCTTGGACTGCAAGGGACCAGTCCATCCTAAAGGAGATCAATCCTGGGTGTTCGTTGGAAGGACTGATTCTGAGGCTGAAACTCCAATACTTTGGCCACCTCATGCGAAGAGTTGACTCAGTGGAAAAGACCCTGATGCTGGGAGGGATTGAGGGCAGGAGGAGAAGGGAGCGATAGAGGATGAAATGTCTGGATGGCATGACTGACTTGATGGACATGAGTTTGAGTGAACTCCGGGAGTTGGTGATGGACAGGGAGGCCTGGTGTGCTGTGATTCATGGGGTCGCAAAGAGTCGGATACGACTGAGTGACTGAACTAAACTGCAGCTTGCAGGGTCTTAGTTTCCCCACCAGGGATTGAACCTGGGCAATGGCAGTGAAAGCGCTGAGTAGTAACCACTAGACCACCAAGGAATTCCTCAGACTTTTCTGATTAAATAAGCTGAGAGGCTTTAAAAACCAAAAATTTTTTTGCCTGATTTAAAAAAATACCCCTATACTTTGTGACTCAGCATTACTAAACCTTACAAAGTGAGACTGTCCATAAATCTGTGTTTCTAAAGACTTGTTCACGTGAGAGGTTGTGTAGAGTAGGGCTGCGGCTAGGGGGCTGGGAGTGAAGTTGGCACTACTTTTCAAAAGTAGGGGTGTTTTTTTCTTTCTTGCTGCCGCTGCTAAGTCACTTCAGCCGTGTCCGACTCTACGACCCCACAGAATTGAGTTCAAATAAGCAAAACAGTTATTACTCTCCACATAAGATTGGAGTTGGAGTGAGGCCAGTAGTTTGTAAATAACATCATTCAATTTGGAAATTCCATCTGTTACTAAACAGATATGTGTGGCCTTCTAGTGTACCGCCTCTTTTATTTCCATTCTGAGCATTTTCTGTTTTAAAAATCATTGTAGGCAGATGTGATTTGTAGAGATAGTGTGAAAAGGGGGTATTTACACATCCGATTAAGTTAATAACACAGTTTCCCAGTGGGTAAAGGGAAAACTACATTTAAAAATTGGGTTGAAATATAAATATAATTCATTGCCTAAGACTAAAGCAAAAGTTCAGCAAAGTTTCATATTTCTGGAATGTAAAATTCAACATTGTTATAAATAGCAATATGATTTACTTAAAACAGTGATTCTTAATTGGGGGCATTTCTGTCCCACAGGGGACATTTTGTGGACACATATTTGATTGTCACAACTGTTTGGTGGGGAGCAGGGGACTGACAGGTGTGTAATGGATAGAAACTCAGAATGCTACTAAACATCCTCAAATGTGCAGGGCAGTTCCCACAGCAAAGAATTATCCAGTTCTAAATGTCAGCAATGCTGATTGGAAATCCTGGTTTAAAACAGGGAGAAAATATTTAATTTTTCAAATGCACTTAAAATTGTGATTCATAGTTTGTGAATTAATCGATCTGTTTGTAAATTAATTATTATTGCAAATTTTAAACATTTGTAAAAATAGAATAGTTTAATGAATCCTGTGTACTAATTATTCCACTTGAGTTATTTTTTCTGGCCAAGTCTGTCTTATTAGTACCCTCTTAACTCTCATTTCCTCCACTGAATTATTTTGAAGCAAATCCAGATATCATATTATTTCATCTGTAAATAGTATGTATCCTAGAAGATAAGTGTTCTTCTCTTAAAACCTTTATTAACCTTTAACACACCTAGACACAATAATTTAACAATGATTTTTTAAAAATCCAATTTTATTAAAAGCTTTGAAGTTAGCTGAAGAATAAAGAGAATATTTTGTTCTCTGGGAATCTCATTCTGCATCCTTTAATTTTATTCTAATGCATCAGGAAGTGAGCTCAGGATAGTATAGCTCACAGATTGCAATCTATAGCCCGAAGGCCAGGTCCAGCCCATCATTTCTTTTTAAAAGTATTATTGGAACACAACACACTCATTCATCTATTTTATTGTGTAGTCTGCTTTTGTGTTCCAGCTGCAAAACTGAGTGGTTGTGTAGTTCTGACAAGAGATCATATAGCTTATAAATGTTATATTTACTTTCTGGCCCTTCACAGAAAAGTTTGCTGGCCCCTAGTATAGATGACTATTTCAGATTTTTTAGTTGATTGAAGCTGTTAGAAAGCTAAATTATTTGCTGTATATTATACCTTTCAAATATGTGATAAGGTTACATTTTTTCCCTATTTCTTTTTCTTAGGGGAAACTCAGAGCTATTTTGGAAAGTTGGTTGTCTCCATGTATGACCTACTGAATACAGTAGGGTTACATTCTGTTTCCTTCTTAATGTGTAGGTAAAGGCACCGAGGACTGTGGGATCTTAGGTATGTCGATTTGGGTGAGCTCATTTTTCATCCTCCAGGGACTCAGTATTTTTTTTTTTCCTACTGATGACTATAATAAGTAAAGGTGTGGAGGACTGAATGGAAGCCCAGTTTTAAAAAGTGAATTCTTTACAATAAGTTTTTCAAATATAGTACAAGTATATACTGATGATATCAGCGAATTTTAAGTGGTTTTATTATTTAACAGTAATGAAAGCTCTTTTGAATGGAGAATATTAATAGTAGGGAATAATACTAGACTTTGTCAAAAAAATCCCAATTTGAATGGTATTGTTGCTGTCTAAAATAATATTGGGCAAAAAGTTTAATTGGTTTAACCTTCTGTTTCCTCGTCTATGATAATAATTTGAAGGGGTGGAGAGCTGAGTAAGGGAAACAATTAAGATACCACTTATAATATAGAACACAATGGAAATTTAAGGTTTCATTATTATCTGTGTTCTTATTAAACATTTTTCTCCAACTAGTGAAAGTTTGGAGAAGGAAGTGGCAACCCAGTCCAGTGTTCTTGCCTAGAGAATCCCATGGACAGAGGAGCCTGGTGTAGGCTACAGTACATGGGGTCGCAAAGAGCCAGACAACGATTGAGCGACTTCACTTTCACTTTTCTTTTCAGTGTAAGCTAGCAGTTTCTCAAAAAACCCAAAAACAAGGAACAAATCCCAGATGCTAATTCTATCTGATTCTGTTTATCTGGTTAATGAAAACAAAACTGTAGAAACATTGTATTTAACTGTAATCTTCAGAGGAACTGGCAAGTAGACTTTAAGACTACTCAATTCAAGGAAATTCTTTCTTGGAAAACAAATGAGGACTCAGAATAATAACCTCCAGAATGGCTCTAGGAATTAGCGTACATGGTTCCTAGGGATCCATGTTAGTTCAGGTTGTGGCTAGAGGCTTTTCCACTTCGCTTTCCCTACACCCTCCCCCTACCCCAAAATACTGACACTATTAAAAACATGAGAAGATGCTGATTTATTAATATAAGACCCAGAAAGCAATCCTTAAGGTGCCTTTTGCAGGCAGGCAGAGTGCAATCTGAGATTGCCCAAACAAAAATGGTCAGATTTTAAAGGGGGCATATCATAGTTTTATAGTCCTCCCTTATCAGCACCTTTATTTAGTTGCACGGGTTGGGTCTTAAGAATCGTCATTGATTAGTCTTTTTCCCCCATACTCCTCATTTGGAATATCACTAAATCCGTTGGCTCTGTGAAGTTTATCCGGAATTCACACAACTTTCATCCTTCCTGGTGCCACTGTGCTGTCTCCTGGCACTTCTCTTCCCCAGATGTCTTCAGGCCTTTTCTCACTTCTCTCAGCTATTTACTCACACCTTCCCTGGCAGGGGCCATCGCTTGACTGTCTTGTCTTTCTTCCCTGCTATATTTTCTCCTTGGCATTTCCTCCTACCAAACATTTACATTTTATTGACATATTTCATTTTTAATGTTCTCTTTACCCCACTAGAATGGCAACTGAGGACAGGAGTTTTGTCTTGCCTGTTGTTTTATCTCTGTGTCCATAACAGCACTGAGTTCATAGTGGGCACCTAGTCCATGATTACTGAAAGAACGAATGACCAGAGTATACCATATCCAATCTTAAAAATGACAGGATGATTTCTGTTCGTTTCCAAGGCAAACCATTCAATATTACAGTAATCCAGGCCTATGCCCCAACCAGTAATGCTGAAGAAGCCGAAGTTAATCGGTTCTATGAAGACCTACAAGACCTTTTAGAACTAACACCCAAAAAAGATGTCCTTTTCATTCTAGGGGACTGGAATGCAAAAGTAGGAAGTCAAGAAACACCTGGAGTAACTGGCAAATTTGGCCTTGGAGCACGGAATGAAGCAGGGCAAAGGCTAATAGAGTTTTGTCAAGAGAATGCACTGGTCATAGCAAACACCCTCTTCCAACAACACAAGAGAAGACTCTACACATGGACATCACCAGATGGTCAACACCGAAATCAGATTGATTATATTCTTTGCAACCAAAGATGGAGAAGCTGTATACAGTTAGCGAAAACAAGACCAGGAGCTGACTGTGGCTCAGATCATGAACTCCTTATTGCGAAGTTCAGACTTAAATTGAAGAAAGTAGGGAAAACCACTAGACCATTCAGATATGACCTCAATCAAATCCCTTATGATTATGCAGTGGAAGTGAGAAATAGATTTAAGGGACTAGATCTGATTGATAGAGTGCCTGATGAACTCTGGACGGAGGTTCGTGACATTGTACAGGAGACAGGGACCAAGACCATCCCCATGGAAAAGAAATGCAAAAGAGCGAAATGGCTGTCTGAGGAGGCCTTACAAATAGCTGTAAAAAGAAGAGAGGCGAAAAGCAAAGGAGAAAAGGAAAGATATAAGCATCTGAATGCAGAGTTCCAAAGAATAGCAAGGAGAGATAAGAAAGCCTTCCTCAGTGATCAATGCAAAGAAATAGGGGAAAACAACAGAATAGGAAAAACAAGAGACCTCTTCAAGAAAATTAGAGATTCCAAGGGAACTTTTCATGCAAAGATGGGCTCGATAAAGGACAGAAATGGTATGGACCTAACAGAAGCAGAAGATATTAAGAAGAGGTGGCAGGAATACACAGAAGAACTGTACAGAAAAGATCTTCACGACCAAGATAGTCACAATAACGTGATCACTGACCTAGAGCCAGACATCTTGGAATGTGAAGTCAAGTGGGCCTTAGAAAGCATCACTAGGAACAAAGCTAGTGGAGGTGATGGAATTCCAGTTGAGCTATTTCAAGTCTTGAAAGATGATGCTGTGAAAGTGCTGCACTCAATATGCCAGCAGATTTGGAAAACTCAGCAGTGGCCACAGGACTGGAAGAGGTCAGTCTTCATTCCAGTCCCAAAGAAAGGGAATGCCAAAGAATGCTCAAACTACCGCACAATTGCACTCATCTCACACGCTAGTAAAGTCATGCTCAAAATTCTCCAAGCCAGGCTTCAGCAGTATGTAAACCGTGAACTCCCAGATGTTCAAGCAGGTTTTAGAAAAGGCAGAGGCACCAGAGATCAAATTGCCAACATCCGCTGGATCATGGAGAAAGCAAGAGAGTTTCAGAAAAATATCTATTTCTGCTTCATTGACTATGCCAAAGCCTTTGACTGTGTGGATCACAATAAACTGTGGAACATTCTGAAAGAGATGGGAATCCCAGACCACCTGACCTGCCTCTTGAGAAACCTGTATGCAGGTCAGGAAGCAACAGTTAGAACCAGTCATGGAACAACAGACTGGTTCCAAATAGGAAAAGGTGTACGTCAAGGTTGTATATTGTCACCTTGCTTATTTAACTTATATGCAGAGTACATCATGAGGAACGCTGGGCTGGAAGAAGCACAAGCTGGAATCAAGATTGCTGGGAGAAATATCAATAACCTCAGATATGCAGATGACACTACCCTTATGGCAGAAAGTGAAGAGGAACTCAAAAGCCTCTTGATGAAAGTGAAAGAGGAGAGTGAAAAGGTTGGCTGGAAGCTCAACATTCAGAAAACAAAGATCATGGCATCTGGTCCCATCACTTCATGGGAAATAGATGGAAAAACAGTGGAAACAGTGTCAGACTTTGTTTTTTTGGGCTCCAAAATCACTGCAGATGCTGATTGCAGCCATGAAATTAAAAGACGCTTGCTCCTTGGAAGGAAAGTTATGACCAACCTTGATAGTATATTAAAAAGCAGAGACATTACTTTGCCGACCAAGGTCCGTCTAGTCAAGGCAATGGTTTTTCCCGTGGTCATGTATGGATGTGAGAGTTGGACTGTGAAGAAAGCTGATCGCCGAAGAATCGATGCTTTTGAACTGTGGTGTTGGAGAAGACTCTTGAGAGTCCCTTATACTGCAAGGAGATCCAACCAGTCCATTCTAAAGGAGATCAATCCTGGATGTTCATTGGAGGGACTGATGATAAAGCTGAAACTCCAGTACTTTGGCCACCTCATGAGACGAGTTGACTCACTGGAAAAGACTCTGATGCTGGGAAAGGTTGGGGGCGGGAGGAGAAGGGGACGACGGAGAATGAGATGGCTGGATGGCATCACCGATTCTGTGGACATGAGTTTGAGTGAACTCCGAGAGTTGGTGATGAACAGGGAGGCCTGGCGTGCTGTGATTCATGGGGTCGCGGAGAGTCGGACACGACTGAGCGACTGAACTGAACTGAACTGATGATCAGGATAGCAGCATCTTGGTTAATTAAACGAGTTTTACAGAAAATAAGATGAGGTGCGATGTTACTTATTACCTTTGAGAATAATAAAATAGTTGACATAATTTGCTGAATAGAAATTAGAGTTAAACTAATTTTGTGAGAGTCAGGGACAGTTTCATAAGAGAAGAGTTGCCTGAACTGAGTTTTAAAGAATGTGTGTTTTCAAGCCAATAACGTAATGAACAAGTGCAGTGAAGTCTGAGAGCAGCCCGTGAACATCTGGGGCCAAGTCAGTTGGTTAGATTAGTTTTATGTGTGAGGGAAGATGGCAGCAGATGAGTCTGGAATGGTCCACAGAAGTAGGCTTTAAAAGAGGTTTGTTCTTTATAGAGTTACATGAAAGAATTTTAAACATAAATTTTGTGTTATATAAAGAAAATTCTGATTTTTGTATGAAGAATAGGTTGAAGTAAGAAGGCTGGGTGAGCTCTGGCAGTAGGTCAGGTGAATGAGAATGAAAGAAGGCCTGAATCACTTAGATGTAGAATTGGACAAGAGAGAACAGAACCTAACCTGAAGAGGGAAAGCCATCGAATTTGGTGCTTGCCTGTAGGGCTTCAGCAAAAGGAAGTAGATGAGCATGACTGATAGGTCCTGAATGTGTTGACTGTGGTTTTATCAGCCAGCGGAGGGGAGGGTGGAACAGGAGTAGGTTTAGAGCTTGGGAGGAAACGAAGGGGAGGAAGAGGGTAGAAAGGACCAAGATCAGTGTTAGATTTAATTGGGCCCCTTTGCAGGTCTCCTTAGATCACCTTTTGGAAGTGAGCTGTCGTGCTGGGCCTCAACAACTTGTTTGGTGGCAGTATCAGAGACAGAATAAAGGTCTCGTTGTTTGAAGCCTTTTGAAATACTTAAGATAAATTGGGAAGAAAGCAACAAAACCTGGAAGCTGTGGTCTTTGTGCAAGTGAGGTTTTCTAATTTAGAATAAAAATCTGGAAATTAGTTGTTGTTTTCTAGTGCGTGTATGTATTTTCCAAAGTCTTTACATTTTCCTTATATATTTCCCTTTGACATATATATTTGGGTTTTAATTTTTTAGGTATCTTTTTTAACATAAGCAAATTGTTGATGGAACCTGTGTTAAAGTATTTCTGTAGCAGTTCTCTAACAATCATCAATCTGTGGTACATTTCATAAATAGTTCCTATCTTTATTCAGTGAGTGTCAGAGGATTGATGTTCTCATTTTTAATGGAAGGAGTACCACTAGATAGGCTTAAAAATTATAACAGAAAATGAATCTAGACTGGAAGTTAGGAAGATCTTAAATCTAAGATTATGAAATACTGAAATGTGTTACTAGAGAAGTTAACAATATACACACACACAAAGATAATTTTTTTTTTTTAAAGAAGCTTGTTTTTTTTCTGGAATTTTATATATAATACTTCTGAGAGGCACAAGAGTTGAATCCTTACTCTTTCCTATAGTAGTTTGCTAGTTCCTTTTGGCTTAAGGTTGAGAAGTAACAAAAATCCTAACTTTGTTCTGCTGGAATATTAGTAAAGGAGAAGTTCTTGGCCTTTTAAGAATGATTGTCAAGCCATTGTGGACTCCTGCTTGAGCAGTTTTACTTTCAGTATCTATTTGAGGAAATACGCAAAGACCAAAAACTGTTTTGAATTCAGCAACTGTCGTGTTCATTTGTTTTAAATGTATTTAACCATGACGATATTTATCTGCATTATCTTTGGAAAGTAGTTCAGATAAGTTCAATATGGATTTTCAAACCACCTGCAAAAACTAGAGTCCATCAGGGGCTACCGTGGGTTGGAGAAAGTCTGAGAGTCTGCTTACTTCTAGGTGTTATTATTTGAGATCTGTATGGAATAAAGCAGTACTGTTATAATATCCTTCTTCATCTGCATCTAACAATGAGACTCTTTTTGGTATGGACTATGTATATTATCTTTATGGTTCAGTACAAGCATTTTTTTAAAAAAGCAGTCTCTTACATTTGAGAAACACTTAAGCAATTGGGTCCTTTTCTACCTCTCATCTCAAAGATACGCTAATATTAGGTGAGGCATACCTACTGGATCCCTCTAAAATAGTTTTGGCGGTTTGGATGTATAGAATTATACTTGTTTGTGTTTCATTTTTATCTTTAAATGAAGTGCTTAATAATTTTTTTCTGTTCTTGAATATATAGAAAAGTGTATGCTCATCAGCTAGAGATAACCAGTGTTAACATGAGGATGTATTTCTCCCCCTTAAAAGTGGTTGAGATCATACTGTTTGGTATTCTTCCTTCTTTTTTTAAAAGTACTCAACTGTTAGTATAATTTCTATGTTATTAAGAAGTCTGTGTAAGATTTTTTTCATGAGAAAACTTCATATAGTTGTGATCTAACATTTTTCTAATGTTGGCTTACCATCATGGCTGATAATTTAGGAGTACTGAAGAATCAGACTACTTCTGATGTAACTGTTGGTCTAGTATGTGTGTGCATGAAATAATGATCCAGGTCATAATTTATCTTTGGAGCTAATCACTAGTCAATGAATTTCTAGTTATCTTGTTGACTCCATTCTGTTTCCTTTTCTTACATTAATCTGATTCTTGATGAATTATTATAGTAGCGTCACTTTTTTTTTCTGAAACATTCACTGACTGAGACTTTTAATGCTGCTGTTTAGGATAAAGATGGCGATAGAGCGGTTCACCATGCCGCTTTTGGAGATGAAGGAGCTGTTATAGAAGTGCTGCACCGGGGCAGTGCTGATCTGAACGCTAGAAACAAGCGCAGGCAGACACCGCTTCATATTGCTGTCAATAAAGGTCACCTTCAGGTGGTGAAGACGTTACTGGACTTTGGGTGTCATCCCAGTCTTCAGGTAAAACCGTTAAAGAATCATATCGTGCAGGTACTTCCAGGATTCTTTTAAATGGCAATACTAGTTTCTGTGGCAAGCATTCCTTTGTTATCAGTCCTTTCTGTATGATCAGTCATAGTGAATGATTCCAAAGGTATAGAATACCATAAAATTGGCAGCTCTTCCTTCTTAGAAAAGACTTTGTTAAGAAAGTGTCAGTAAAATTGATTTTGTGTGGGGGGAGTTGGTGATGGGGACTTGTAAAAATATCAGCTAGGGGTTGATTTAACTTTATTGACCGTGACAGTGAGCTTCAGCAATTCATAATAGTTACTTCAGAGGAGTCTAAATTATTTTAATTTTAGCTTAGTTTATCTTAGATTGTTGGTCTAATCCTTAATCTACTCTTGGAAGATTTTCTGATTTAGAAAATATATATGGAGTTTTAGGATTGATTTTATAATAGGTATGAAATTTTAGGGTGTAACCGTTAATAGTAGGAGTGTGGCCCATTGTAAGCTAATGAGTTGGTTGGGGGTCAGCTTTTCTATCTCATTAAAATTTTGATTGTATTTGAGGATACGTCCTTGCTTTTATTTTTTTATTTTCTTTGGAAAACCATAGCGTGTTTATTGTATTGTCCATCTAGATTGACTAGAAATTTCTTTACTATAGTGAGGCTAGTATTTCTTGCCTGCATTTTGAAATTTAACACACAGCATGTTTTATTACTGGTTGTTGGATATGGCTTCTGTTTTTCTTTGCTTAGTAGATCATTATAAGAATTAACTTTACATGTAATAATTAATTGAAGAAGAGCTAATGAAAATCTCTTAAAACTTTGAAAACAAAAAAGGATTCTGAAGGCGATACTCCTCTTCATGATGCAATAAGTAAGAAACGTGATGACATCTTGGCAGTTCTTCTAGAAGCTGGAGCAGATGTTACCATTACGAACAACAATGGGTTTAATGCCCTACACCACGCTGCGCTGAGAGGAAACCCCAGGTAAAGATGCCGCCTTTTACTATTTCCTCTGCAGTTTAAAAACAGTTTTCTGTTGCAGGCTCTCTTTTTCTGATGCTTATAAGGAAGTGATTTTGGCTTATTTTAATATTTTAAATTGTTTTAGAATCTGAGGAAATTTTGTCTTCATTAAATAGATTAGTTTTATATGTTTTTTTTTTGTTAAACTAATACAAGTATCATGAAATGACTATTTAAATATATGTTAAATATGGGTATAAAATATCAGGAATACTTGCTTGTATTCTAAAGGTTTAATTAAAATGCATTCCACCTGGAGATTTATGTGTCTTCAAGATCATTCTCAGGCATCCTCTTACCAAAACCTCATGTTATCTTTTTTTTCTTTATTCCAAGTTGTCTATTTGCACGGTAATTATTTTTTTTAAAACTTTTGACTAAAAAACTTTTAAGTTACCTAATTTTTTATTGATAATATAATTAACTATAAACTTCTAGTACAGATGTCTTCTAACCATTGTTAGGGTAATAGGTGGTCTGCTGAAAAAAGTGTTTATTGGTGAAGTTTGAGAAAGACTTTTGGGAAGTCATAAAATTCATAAAGGATCTGCAGAGTCTCACAGAGAAGAAAAATGCTTAGCTTCACTTAACGTAGAACTTTCTGTAAATGGATTTTTTGGAACAACTTTACCTTGAGAAGCATTTTGGAAAATTCTGGGGAATTCCCCAGGGATCTAATGGTTAGTACTCTGTGCTCTAACTGCTAAGGGCCTGGGTTTAAACTCTTTAAAAAAAGAAAATTCTTCATTAGATGTCTTGTGTTTATAGTTGAATCAAGCCACGTGTATTGACTGAGGAAGATGGTTACTTGAAAGTTTATTTTGATAATTTAAAAATTTTAAATTAAAACATTTGAGATATAGTTGACATATGATACTATGTTAATGTCCCTTGTGGCTTCCCTTGTGGCTCAGCTAGTAAAGAATGCACCTGCAATGTTGGAGACCTGGGTTCGATCCCTGGGTTGGGAAGATCCCCTGTAGAAGGGAACGGGTACCCACTCCAGTACTCTGGCCTAGAGAATTCCATGGACTGTGTAGTCCATGGGGTCGGAAAGAGTCGGACACGACTAAGTGACCTTCATTCACTTCACTTCACTTTATTAATATCATGTGTTGAAAATAGTGATTTATATTTGTATATGTTGTGAAGTGATCGCCACAGTATGTCTAGTTAACATCCATCACCATGCATAGTTCCGAATTTTTTTCTTATGATCAGAACTTTTAAGATCTATTTGCTCAGCAGCTTTCAAATATACAGTGCAATATTATTAACTGTTTAGTTCAGTCGCTCAGTTGTGTCCAGCTCTCTGCGACCCCATGAATCACAGCACGCCAGGCCTCCCTGTCCATCACCAACTCCCAGAGTTCACTCAAACTCATGTCCACAGAGTCGGTGATGCCATCCAGCCATCTCATTCTCGGTTGTCCCCTTCTCCTCCCGCCCCCAACCTTTCCCAGTAGACACCATGATTTCTTCTTTGGTTCCATATTGCATTTTTACATCATGTTTCCTTTTACAATAATTTTTTGCTGTTTTTTTTAGCTTCTTAGGATCACCACTAGAGGGTGAGCACAGAGAACAAAAGGAGTTTATTGAAGTTGACTATTGGTACTGTAACAATAGGTATATAATCTAGGATGAAATAAATGGCCATATTGATTTGTTTTTTTCAGATTATAAATATTTGAACACTTCAAATATTTAATGTTGACGTTGTAAAGGAGAGAAAATAGTGTTATATGTTCCCTGCCTTTCAAATAAAAGGTGGTGATGATAGATTTACCACATGCAAGTAGTTGACATGCATTATCTCATTTAATCCCTTGAACAGCTTTTTGAAGAGGAAGTAGGTGTTAATATCCTCATTTTATAGATGAAGAATATGAGGCTTATAAAGAAATGAAGTTTATCAATGCTTGTATTCAAGGTCATGCAGCTGCCTAGTGAAACAGCTGGAACTTGATCATGGTCTATTTGGCTTTAGAATCATTTGATCTTAGCTGCCTTATATTATTTTCTCTGTATTATGGGCTGTATGTGAGGTAAGGCTGGAACACATGGACAGTGAATGATTTAACCAAGAATATAGCAATACATCAAGCTGACTTGCGTGTCATGAGCCTATCTTTTAAGTTTATCTCCTACTAATTAAAATCTTTCTGCCCACCTTGACCTTCAGCTATACTGTGCTACTCTCTCTCCCTAAAAGTTTCTGCTCCTTTCCTTCATTGATTAAGCACTTTCTTTCTTTAAGATGTCCTTAACCGACCTTCTCCCTGAGGTCTTAGATTTCATCTTTGAAATTATTTTCTGTTTGCCCTGTACTTCCTTGTTCTGTGTTCTTGTTTTCTGGGGTTATCTTCTTTGTGCTGTCCCTTAGTATGTGCATTTTTATGTTTCTTTCTGTTAAAATTTTGGGCACAAATATTTGTGTATCTCGTACAATGCCTTGACTGTTGGTGAGGACTCAATACATGTTAGTCTTAATTTGACAGGACAGTGTTAGATATCACAAGAGTATATAATCAATTAAAATAAAAATTCTATAGAAAAATTGTCAGGAGTCCATACAGAGCAAGTATTTCAAGTTAGAATTGGCAAAAATATTTTCTTGAGGGAATTTAATTTAGGTTATATAATATTTTTAAGTTATAAAATAGTTTAAGGTAGATTAAAAACTAAAGTGTTTAGGAGATGAGTAACTTTTAAATATTTTGGATTGTTTAACTTTATTGAGCACATTGAGAGCAGGCTAGTATGTTTAATAATGTTAAACCAAGGAGGGGGGAAAAATACTACTTCTGTTTCTTTAATTCTTGAGATTTCCTCTGGAAATTTGTAACAGTGACTCCTCCAACCAGATAATTGGTGTCAGGTGACATAAAAAAAGAGAAAAAAATTAACACTTTCATTCTACAGCAAAGTGTTGCTTTAGTTAAAGGTATATGACTTCTTTATTCCTATTTTGCTTAAGACATTTTATGCAGTTGTGACTGTAGATTGCCAGATAAAAGATGATTTTAATTGAACATGAACGAGTATGAGAAGATGATGCAAGTTAATTTGTTGTAATTGTAAGCTGGGTTATTTTGAGTTTCTTTTTATATATATATATATATCAGGTTTCTTACTCTTAAAATTAACATTTCTTTCCTGGTATTAACCAGTGATGTCATAAGACAGAAGGAACCATTTAAACTCAGAATTAAGAGAAAGAAGGTCTTCTCATTTTATAGCTGAGGAAACAGTTTTGGAGAGTTGAAATATCTATATAAGTAAAAGGAAATGGCAACCCACTCCAGTGTTCTTGCCTGGAGAATCCCAGGGACGGGGGGCCTGGAGGGCTTCCGTCTATGGGGTCACACAGAGTCGGACACGACTGAAGTGACTTAGCAGCAGCAGCAGCAGCAATGCTTAGTATTTTGTTCCTTTTTTGAGGATTAAAGACTTTTGGTTCAGTATCAGAAGAATTACATACTTACTGTTTAAGTCTGTCCGCCAAATGCTCTGCAGTGTCATTGTCTCCTTTTCCACCTTACCCATCAATGTTCCTGATAAATAGCAGTCAGTTAATTGCTAATCATATGAAAGGTAGTGACTCAGCATTTCTGGAGTTTTGTTTTATATAATGTTATGAAATGAAGTGAAGTGAAAGTCACTCAGTTGTGTTTGACTCTTTGTGACCCCATGGACTATACAGTCCATGGAATTCTCCAGGCCAGAGTACTGGAGTGGGTAGCTTTTCCCTTCTCTGGGGGATTTTCCCAACCCATTCGAACCCAGGTTTCCCTCATTGCAGGTGGATTCTTTACCAGCTGAGCCACCAGGAAAACCCATATAATGTTATACTTTTCTTTAATTTAAAATAGTGCATGTCCACACTGTGGCATTCCTGTTACGGTTTCAGGTGACCTCCTCAGATATTTTCTTCCTTTGAAAGAAGTTTTTTTTTTTTTTAAATTTTGTGGCACAGTCTGCATTTCATTTCTTTTCTGAAGGACAAGAAGTTTAATACAGAGGCCATAAATGAATAAAATAATTTTATTTGAAAGCCTTACATCATTCACACAGTTTTTCATAAAACTGTTTATTAACATTATACACTATTATAGCTCTTTCAAATAGAATTAACTGTTACAAGTTATTTGATTTAAACCATAATCTGAATAATTTAAATAAGTTGAAATTAGTTGACATGTGATTGATAATGATAAATGAAAATGCTGGCTATCCTGTAGTAATCAATGCATAGCTACAGCTGGTTGAAGGGGACCAAATCCATTGAAGAGGCGATTTGGTTCCATTTTACCAGCTCTAGCAAAGCATTGCCGTGTTGCTAGCTGGGGACCTAAAACAGTTAAGATTTTTTTATTTGTAAAATTATGATTATGGTCCTTCCTCAAATGTTAAAAGAATCTCATATCAGTATTTCAGCCATGGATTGTAAAACTTTATTTTCTGAAGGCACTTTTCCTGCTGTTTCCCACTGTAGTCGTGCATAAGTCTTTACCCTTTAGCACGTTGTTAGTGCATTGAGGAGTTATCAATGTACATCTTTATTTTTAACACCTTTGCTGAGTTCTTAGACAGTGACCTGTTTCAAAACCAGCACCATTTAAAAAGAGCATGTAGACTTTGATGTGTATCAGAGTGATGTTTTCTATTTATCTTTGAGCAGTAAACTAAATAAGCAGGTGAAATAGGGTAGGGGACAGTCCTGCTATGCAGTCACACTTTTCTACCGCCACTTCTTTTTTTAGCATAATACTTAAGGACTAACAGCAAGTTGCTGACAGGGGGGAAGGATGAATGGCCTTAAGAAAAGTACCTCTGGTACCCTTTGGTTTATAAATAGATCACATGTGTATTCAGTGTATTGCTTAGACTTGTGTTGAAGGAACTGCCACGCACGATAGCTTTTTTTTCTTTCTTTTTGCTTATGTAGTGTTACTAACCATAGGTTAATAATTGAACTCTTTTAAAAGTCTAGTTTCTTGACTGAATTCTCTGTCATTTCGGGTACAGATTGCCTGGTTACTTCTCATTATCTGCTTAATAATACATTGTGGTTAGCAATAATCATGAATTTGAGTATGAAAATTACCATTAAAACTCAGTACAGCAAGTTTTTGTTATAAGGGAATTTCAATATTGAGAAGGGATGTCTTCTGAAGATACCTTTTTAAAATAAAACTTTGAACAGTTATAGTTTGCCTGTAAGGTAAGTACTCTCACTGAAATATAAACAGTAAAGAAACAGTTATGTGTTTTGAACCAAACTGGGAGAAGGTCAACACTAATTCAGGCAATATTCAAACACTTCTCATACTAAGTATATCCCACATCTGTTGGCTGAAGGGTATCATGCTGCTAGTGAAATTAATGTAACTACAATTATTTCCATCATTTATTCTAATAGAAAAGAAACAGGTGTTAAGTAGCCTGGACTTAAGTGCTGAAGATAGCAATAAAACTGACTTCTATTTTTACTAGTTATATGGGAGCTGTTTAGCAGATCCAGTTGCTCAAGTGTGCTTTGGATGGCAGTTCAGTTTCATATACTGGCCATATCGGGGCAAGAGAGGCCAGGGGGAAAAAAAAATAGTACAGCATTTGATAATGTCAGCATCTGTTATCCCTGTCAGAGAGACAGTTGAAATGTTTGAGTTACAACAGTGTCAGCAGATGCCCAGAGTTTAATATGTACTCAGTTAAAAATGAACAGCTGATCTAAGTGATAGATGTGACATTTTAGAGTGATTGAAAATACTCTTAGATATGTTAAGTTTAACTTGTAAGCACTAGAATCAGTGAATAATTATACTTTTTCAAATGAGTAATAGATACTGTCATTTTCTAAGGTTTGTAAGCTCTTAATATTGTAGCAACAAGAGTCTTAGTTGCTGGAATGTTTTAAAATAATTATTAAAAACTTTTATACCCATAGAATGGCGAATATAATTGCTTATTATAAAGCATAGATATAGTAATACCCTTTGAGTAGTTTCATAGAGGAACCTCTACTTTTGAGGTGTATATTGTCAGTTTTTGATGTTTAGGGCGTGTGTAGTTAAACTTAATGAATGGAATATGAAGCTTTGCCATCCTTTTTGTGAATAATCAGGAAGAAGGTCTATTCTTGAGTGAGTTAAGCTTTGAACTGATTTTTTTTTCTTTGAAAATGTAAAATTTTAAAATTAATGAACTTTTTGTAATTTCCAATAAATATTCTATAACTTCTATGCTTATATGTAAGTCATTCTCTCCTTTTTAATCTGATTAAATGAAAATCACCTTTTGACAATTATCTGCTTGTCTTATTAAACAGAAAATTAACAATTCATGGATAACCTTATGGCCATTTCTATTCAACTGTGACAAAAAATTTAGACATGTGATGACATATGTCTGAATACTCTAATCAAAAGAAATGATTAGACTATATGAATATTAATATTTCTTTTCTAAATCTATTAATCTAGTAGCTTAAAATAGGTGCTAATAAATTGTTGCTAAGAGGTTTATCATTTATATTTATCAATATATAAATATATATTGTACAAAATAAATTTTGCATAAAATGCAAAATGTATTTTAATATCTCTAGCATACTATAAACAGTAGGCTATCATGTTTATAAAAAATTGAATTGTGTTTGCCTAGTACTAATAAAAGATGGTTATTCTTTCTGTATAAATTGGTTTCATGATTGTAGTGTTTGATTTTATGTGCCCTCTTTGGAGAAAGCAAATTCAAGGATAGTGTAGATAATAAGTTAGTTTATTTTAATATTTGGCAGTCTGTGACCAGTGTGCCCTATTGATTTACACCTATTTCCCAGAATTTTATCATTTTTCTTGAATAAATCATATGTCTTGATTTGAGCTAAGTACTCACGTAGCATTGAAAGTGGAAACTGGATTGGGGAGCACAGGGACTGCTTTTCTCTCTGAGAGTAGATTGCTTGAAAGATAGTCTTTTAAAGTTATAACTATGTCTGTCGCTTTCAGAAAGAAAACTGAAAACACCAAAACTTGCTTCAGGAATTCTTCTAATATTGTTAAATTATAATTAAATTATATTGTTAATTATAATTATGCTTCATATCAAAATGCGAAGAATAGCTGTTGAAATGCAGATGAAGTCAGCTTTTGTTAAATGTCAGCCCTACTAATATGATACATTTAAATTAAAATCAAATTGGGGAGACAGAAAATGGGTCGTGTATATCATTTTTTTGTACTAGTATCGCTGTTTTCTCTTTTGTATTCAAATTTTAATCATGTGAGTACTTAATTTAAAAATGTAAAATGTAGTGTGCTTTAAACTTAAAAGATTTAAAAGGAATTCGATGTTAATTTTAAGTCTACTTCAATAGAACCTTTTTCCTCATGAAATATAAATCAGCAACATTTAGTTTCCATCTGAAAGTAGTAGATACATTTTCTGGTGTTAGTATTGCCAAAGGTCATCTCTTTGATAGGTTAATTTAACATTTGAAGGTCATTCACATAGTTGCAGTCTAGTTTCCTTTTGGTGGTTTATTGCCTACCAAAAATACATACTTCTTTACATTCCATAGCATTGTATGTTCATATGGGTACATAAAGAAGTATGTACTCTGAGTAGGTATTACTAAGTTGTTAGCTGTAAAAACATGAAATGTTTTATTTTCCCATTTTTTAGTAAAACTTTCAGCTTACTGATGGAGAGCAGTGGTAGATATTTGCAGAGAATATCAAAGACTAAACTTTATAACAGGTTTACCTGAGGCATGGCATTAGTGCCATTTATGGTTCCTTGTTCTTGGTGGACATAACACTTCTAAACATTGACCAATTATCTGTAGAACTTTGTCCTGGTTTGGTTCTTTTTGAGAGAGATCCATTGAATCAGTGGGGATTTACAGAGTGTTTTTCAGAAATTGGTAAGATCAGCCTAGTGTTCCTTCATAGTCTTCAAAGCAAATTTCTTCTTATTTTGTAGTTTGCTTCTAGAACCTACAAGTAGACAATAATTAATTTGGTGCATGTTCTTTTTATCAGCTAGGTATCTTATTAAAAACATAATAATTAACCACTTAGTACTACTTCTAATGTTGACTCTAAAAAACAAGTTGAAAAAACAAGGAGAAAAACCGGATCTTTTTAGAGTGTGAATGAACTGAATTTTTTTTTTTAATGATAATTTTTTTTGTTAGTTTTGTTTTTAAGGTCACAGATAAGAACTCATGATCATTTGAAAACCTCTGTGTTGTTCCTTTCTTATTACTTACCTGATTTTCGCAGTTTGGTGTTCCTGTCTGGGTTAAATATAAATTTAGATAGAGGAATTAATATCTAATTTTGGTGAGTGGTTCTGATACTTTAATTTTTCTTTTTAATATGAAGGATAAATACCAGAACAGTCAAGTTTTCCAGAGTCTCACTTAAAAGAACTGAAAAGTATTAACTAGTGAGCAGTTGGGTTTTAGCTTGATCCTTTAGCTTGATCCAAATTATAGTTGGTGAGTTGCCTTTTATTATTATGGCATTAAGAAGTTAATTTATAAGAAGACCATAAGAAAATTTCAGATCTGAGAAAGGAGGGGGTATAAAAGACACGGCAAGTAGAATTCCTGCAGCCCGTTGTAAGAAGTGACGGTAGCTCATAGAGAGCAGAGGACCACGTAGCAGGGGATGGTCCAGTACTACAGCAGTTTCAACAATGCAGCGTTCGAGTTTGACCATCTGCAGTCTGGTTTAATTTGGTGCCCAGCTATCAGAGGAATCTTTAAAAAGCATTTTGTGATCTCCCAAGTTTCTTGGTTGACTAAACCTTGAAAGAGTTAATAGTTTTTAAAAGATAGTATGCTCTGAAGGCAGGTGGCAATTTCCTCCGGATACAGAATCACCACTTAATCTGAAACAGTAAAGACTGACTCTTTAATAATGTAAAAGACAGGAATGGACTTGTACAGATTTGACATTGCATCATCTGTCATGATATTGGAACAGCATTCCTTTTTACACTGCATAAGGTCTCTGCTTGAACTGTGAAATGGCTCTGCCCAGGTAGAATTTAACAATAAAAGCCTGTATTGAGTAGATAATAGGTAAGCATGCAGAAAACCATAAGCCTCCATTAAAGTACTGTCCTGTGGTGCTGTGTTACCTGTAAGCTTAGTGTCATGAGCAGGGAGAGAGAGAATGACCCAGAGAGTCACGCCAGCAGCAGCCATCTCATCTTGATCGGCTTTTCACTCTATTTGCTGAATCAGCGCTTCTTTTCATGAGCCGGGGGAAGTAAAGGGGAAGTATCAGTGAACACAGGACCCCACCTTTTAAGATAAATTTGAAAAACAGTGAACAAACAAAGTATATCAGCCATCTTTTCCCTCTCCCTTTCCTTATGCTTAAGGGGAAAAAAAAACAACTTCAATAAAATTTTGTCAGCGTTGGCCATTTGATTTGGAATGTCCTATTACTGGTATTGAATGGATATGAGTACCTTGTCTCTGGTGTATAGAAAGTGAAGCAACCGGGAAAGGTTGCTTCAATGGCCAAGAAAATGCACCTCAGTAATTGCTCAGATGGAATGCTTCAGAAATGGGGAAAAAGTTGCAGAGGAGGTTACTTTTACAATCTAAAAAAGACACACGCACACACACACAAACCCAGCAAAAACCAAAACACACCTCACTCCCACCCACCAAATAACTGTAAACATTCACCCTGTTTCCTTTGCCCACCAGAGGACATTGGGGTCTTCTGACTTCTCAGGAATATTCTGCATCTTTCTTGCTGTGGAATTTTTGTTTGTTTGTTTTTAGTTGCCAGGATTAGATGGTAGATCTGTATTGAAGCTACCTTGTCTTATCCAGAGGTCAAGACTGCAAGCAAGGTCGGGACTTCCACAGTCACTACAGAGGTTAACTTACAGTCTTCCCTCAGTGGCCACAGGCTGAACTGTTACAGCTTTATAGGCAGCTAAGCATTTGAAACATGCACTCCCAGGCAAACAGGCTCTCTTGTGCCTCTCTCTTCCCTGACCATATTTAGTCAACCATAGCAAAAAATAGTCTCTCAGCTGTCGATTGTCGATCCCAAAGCTGAGGAAGCCTCTATCTTGCTTTCTGCCTATTGATTGTTCATCCTGCGGTCCAAACACTGCCTTGCCATTTGTCCTGCTTTTTTTTTTTTTCAAAGCACTGCCAAATAAAGCGGTCTCTCATGTTTCCACTTACACATCCCAGATTTATACTGAGCTTGCGCTGAGGCTAGGAAAGCCTGATGCGGCTGCCACTATACTTAGAAGCACTGCAGCGAAAAAAGGAAAGAGAAAAAATATTACCCTGGCTAGTAGGAAGACGGGCTTTGGACAGATATGGGACAAGTAAAGTCCCTCTGCTGCCAAAATATATTTCATAACCTGTTTTTGTAAATCAGTAAACAAATCAGGATAATGATATTTTACATATCTCAAGGCCTAAAAGGATTTTGTAGTGTTACCTTTAGAGCTCGTTGTTGCTATACGTTCTTTTTAAATTTAATAAATAATAATTGAATGGAAAAAATATATAGAAAGGGTAAGTAGAACCAATGTATTGAAGGTGGAGAGATCACTCAGGAGGAAAGGAGGAATGTCTAAATGAAATCTTGGAAATGCTACTTAAAACTTCTAATTAAAAAAAACTTAATTCAGTGTCAGTTTTAATAAATTTTTTATTAGTGCTTAGGTGAGAAACAGGGTCTGGAATGCTTTTTAGTAATTGTGTTACATTTCTATTGAAACTTTGTATAGTTATATAACTGTTATAATGTATTAATTAAGTTCTACTTTATTTTCAAATGTGAAGTGGTTTTTTTCTCCTTTGTACATTGCTGTTCCGCTTTACTTTTCTGAAATAGCATTTAGGCATGATCATTTCACACTTTATTACAGACTCAAAATAGTCATTAACCTTTCTGTAACTTGTTGCTGTTCAGTCACAAAGTCCGACTTTTGTGACCCAGTGGATTGTAGCCTGCCAGGCTTCTCTGTCCATGGGATTTCCCGGGCAAATATACTGGAGTAGGTTGCCATTTCCTTCTCCAGGGGATCTTCCTAATCCAGGGATCGAACCTGTGTCTCCTGTATTACAGATGAATTCTTTACTGCTGAGCCACCAGGGAAGCCCTTCTATAACTTTGTCACATAACACACGTTGTAGGGGAAAAATACTTTTGTTCTAAATTTTAATAGCATATCACCATAAATTTTAATATTGAGGTTTATTTTTTAACCAAGGAGAAAAAAAAATTAACATCAAATTCCACAAACCTATGGCTGTACAATTTAAGATCTAACAAACTTAAGAATGCCTAGGAAAAACCAACTGTACCTTGTTCTTAATTCATATATAGTCTCTTAAGTATTGATTCAGTTCAGTTGTTCAGTCGTGTGTGACTCTTTGCGACCCCATGGACTGCAGCACACCAGGCTTCCCTGTCCATCACCAACTCCCAGAGTTTATTCAAACTCATGTCCATTGAGTCACTGGTGCCATCCAATCATCTCATCCTCTGTCATCCCCTTCTCCTCCTGCCTTCAGTCTTTCCCAGCATCAGGGTCTTTTCCAGTGAGTCAGTTCTTCTCATCAGGTGGCCAAAGTATTGGCGTTTCAGCTTGAGGATCAGTCCTTCCAATGAATATTTAGGACTGATTTCCTTTAGGATGGACTGGTTGGATCTCCTTGCAGTCCAAGGGACTCTCAAAGAGTCTTTTCCAGCACCACAGTTCAAAAGCATCAATTCTTCAGCGGTCAGCTTTCTTTATAGTCCAACTCTCACGTCCATTGATTCAGTTAAGAACCCAAAAAAACTTACCAGTTTTCTGAGCTCATTCTCCTACAAGGGAAATTCGTTCTTGACGTCCGTTTTGTCTTTAGCATTTTTTTATAACATAGCAGTTTAATTATTTTTGAATGGCTGTTTTAAAACAGTGACATAAAGTGTGCTTCTATAGCTATTTGGGCAGTTTTATAGAGCCAACTTATCTAGATACTGAAGTAGTTTTAGACACATTGTGAGAAGTTGATGCATCTCAGAGTACAAGATAGGTTAATTTCCAAATTTTTAAACTACCTCGTATTTCCTGACCATTTTGTAGCAGTGAAAGTCCTCCTTTCCCACCTCTCAAGCGAACAGTTACATAGTGTACGAAAGGACAGGCACTTTTCTACGGCCTTTAAAATCCCCATAACAGTCCTACGAAATAGGACTTGTGATTCTTTACACATTTTATAGATGAGGAAACGGAGGCATAGAAGGGAAGGACCCTGCTCAGGTCACCAGCCCTTTTGTTTGCTGGCACCAGAATGGGAGCCCAGCTGGTTTGGCTTCAGACTTAGATCTTTACCCCTGTGCCTGCCGCTGCAGTGGTTTATAATGATGCAGGCAGTTAGGGCCTGGACTCTCGGGGACTGGAACCTATGCCAGAAATGTAGCATTTTGAGCATTCTTGGCCCCAGTATGCTGAGAAAAATGACCGTTCATTTGATTGTTTCTTCCTTTGTTTCATTCAACTAAACTTTGAGCACCTCATACTAGATGCACAAAGTGGGTATAAAGATGAGTGAGATGGCTTCCCTGACTTACAGTGTAGAAGAGATCATTTTAGTTGTCCTATTTTAAGAATGACTGAGTCCTCACGTGTACAGCACTCCTGCATCCTGTATTGTCATTGCATATCTGTAATTTTGAGCTAATTTCTACTGCATTACCAAATACCTAATTATTGAATTTAAGCTAAATTAATGAACCTTTTAATTGTGGTTATCTGTCAAAAAAAAAGTTTATGGGGAACAAAATTAAGCACACCAAAAAATTAAAATTTAACATTTGAGTCATGTCTGTTTATCCCTTTAAATAGATGAAAGAAAATAAAAACTGTCCATATTCATTTGCTAGAATGATTATTACAGATAGCATTCTTGTCTCCATCCATTTAGATAGGGGTGGGTGTATATTGAATAAAGATGTGTTCAAACTGTTACATATTAACCTGCTCTTAGCATGGCCTACCGGAGAAGGCAATGGCAAGCCACTCTAGTACTCTTGCCTAGAAAATCCTATGGATGGAGGAGCCTGGTAGGCTGCAGTCCATGGGGTCGCTAAGGGTCGGACACGACTGAGCAACTTCACTTTCACTTTTCACTTTCACACATTGGAGAAGGAAATGGCAACCCACTCTAGTGTTCTTTCCTGGAGAATCCCAGGGACGGGGGAGCCTGGTGGGCTTCCATCTATGGGGTCACACAGAGTTGGACACGACTGAAGTGACTTAGCAGCAGCAGCATGGCCTACAGAACTTCTGCTTGAGATTTATCAACTTTCTTAGCAGGTTCCTTTATGGATTCTGTACTAACATGCTTAAATTATATTTGAGGGATTGTTCAATAACTCAGAATTTATCGAACCCCTAATATGTGCTGTTATTTCAATGTCTTTTTTACATTCAGTAATACTAATATGTAAGGCCTCCTCAATTTAGCTACTATGGTTTGTTTGGAAAAATGTTGCCCATCTCTGAAGAAAGATTGCAAAGCATGGCAGATCCTAAAAATGGAGCCAATGCCATTTGACTGTTACATACCAGTGCAGACAGCTGCTTGTCCCCTTTGCTTCTTAGAACTCATTTGTTCATCATTCAGCAAACGTTTGAGTATTACCATGTGCCAAGGATTATGCTCGGCACCACTATTAGTTGTTCTGGAACTTAATGCTTCTTTGGCACTATTCACAAATGCCTGCTTAACTGGTAGTAAGATCTTATCCTTAAACTATCCATGTCCTTAACCTTTTGGAAAACAACCAGATTGAGAAATAAAGAAGAGTGTTTGAACATTGGGGAAAGTATCTTCAAATCTTATACAGTGCTCCACCAGTGAGAGTCTGTTGGCTCAGTAAAATTACTGATTTATTGAACTGGTAACACCCTTATCCCAGCAACTCTAAGGGCCTCAGTGCTTGCAGCATAACAACAGAATCCTCTTAATTAACTAAGGTGCTGTGGGGAACAGCTGACTTTCGTTGGTTATATTGTGGGGTCCTCAGATTGCCCCACAGGAGGAAAGAAGACAGATCATTCAGAACTGCTCTGGACCTGAAGGGGAGGGGACCAGAGACTGTTCTTTTTTTTCTTCTCTTAGCTCATACTGCAGGCTGGGCCCAAAGTTTGACTTTTCTTGAGGTGGTGTGTAGTTTTTGTTTGCTTTTTGTGAAGGCAGTTGGTCAAGAACTAACATTAATTAACAGTTTTCTTATTAAGATGAGAAGGTTATAGATTGCTCTTAAAATTAAGCTACCCCAAATCTGCAGTATAGAAGAATTCCAGATCATTTATGTGAATACTCTGCCTTCAAGGAAGTGGAATATAACTTTCCACCTGTTAAGAGTAGGCTACCTGTAGTGACTTCCTTCCTTCCAAAGAGTGTAGCTTATTATTTTATAGTAGAGAAAGGGAGAAAAAGAGCAACTCTACAGTGGAGAAAGTGGACAGATGCTACCTCAACCAGATTGTCATGGTTAACATTGACAAATAAGTCATGTTGATAGGGTGCACCCTTGACGTGATGAAAAGGCACTGTCTTTGAGACTTCCTCCTCATAACTCATAATCCCAGTTGTAATCATGAGAAAACATCAGACAAATTACCAGCAAAGAGGATTCTATAAAATAACTGATTAGTACTCCTCAACACTGTCAACATCATCGAAAACAAGGAAAGTCTAAGAAACTGTCACAGTGAAAGGGAGCCTCAGGAGCCATGACAGCTAAGTGTAATGTGGTATTCTAGAGCAGAGAAAGTACGTTAAATAAAACTAAGGAAATTGGAGTGAAGTATGATCTTTAGTTAATAACTGTCAGTACTGGTTCCTTAATGGTAACAAATGTATCATCCTAATGTACAGTATTAACAGCCAGGGTGAGGAACTCTCTGTACTGTCTTCACAATTTTCTGTAAATCTAAAATCTAAAAGTTTATTTAAAAATGGCAAAACCAAAAACTAATCTGACCATTCCTAGCTAGCTGTTGACTTTTGCATTAATTTTGATTTGGGGCTATCTTCAGTATTTCTCCAAAACTTACAGCATTTAATCAGGAGTTGATTTTGTTATAATTGAGTTATCATAAGATAAGTTTAGTCTTATATTCTTTTAAAAGTATATTAAAACAAAAAGTATATTTCAGAATAAATTTTATCAAGACCAATCTTAAAAAGATTTAGTTATGTGAAAGGGAGCCTTTTTTATTTGAACGCTGATGATTTTGAATTTGTGAAAATCGTGAAATGGGTAGATTTGTGTGAAAGGGGTATAAGGGCTAGATTTGGAAGGGGGCTGTTACAGATATTCAGAGGAAAGGTAACGAAAGTCTATGTAAAAGATATTATATAGGAAATAATAGTTTTAAAAGGGAAAGTCAGCAGAACAAATTGAATGCAGGAGTGGGAAGGGAGGAGAGGGTCTAGAATGATTCCCTTATTTCTGACTTGGGTGGCTGGTTAAATGATAATAAGAATAACCAAAATCAAGAATACAGGAAGAATTCTTGGGAAGGAAAAAA
Organism: Moschus berezovskii; assembly: GCF_049115385.1. Lineage (NCBI taxonomy): Eukaryota > Metazoa > Chordata > Mammalia > Artiodactyla > Moschidae > Moschus > Moschus berezovskii. The sequence goes on along the minus strand of NC_142487.1, from coordinate 3,179,714 downwards.
GGGAAATTTGTATTGTGTACTTCATAGGTCTGTAAACTTAGAACTGTAATAACACTATTGAAGAGCTTTAGACTATACTAAAACATTTTACCTACATTATCTCATTTAGTTCTTACAGAACTCTTTTCATATGACTTTATAGACCCATAGAGAATACTTGTAACACTAACATTAATAAAAATGTCAAATTATTTTTCATATGACGATACTGAAAACTGATAGCATTCTCCTGATTCTTTTGAGGGTAAATTCGAGTGCTGGGGTTCTTGTCACAGAACTTTTTCTACAGATAAAGCTGATACACTAATAGATTATTTTTCTCATTCTTTTTCCAGGCTTCATAGAGAATAATTCTTCACTTTCTTTTTAACCAATCGTTATTTTCCAGGGGGAAAAAAAGAAAAAGACATGATTTTTATCTTTTTACTTATAATTCTGTTCTGGTGATTTTTCTATCTATGTATTATCCTGATTTGACTTCTGAATCGCCTCTTGTACAAGTCTCTTTTTCTGTAATCATCCATTTGTTTTATTTACTTAATTATTATCTGGTGTATTCACCTTATTTGCCAATATAACACTGTTTCTATGGGAAATCAAAAATTACCATGATTCGTCTCTAATACCATGGGGCACAACCACAATAAAAACCCAAAAAAGCGCCCCCTCCTTATTTTTACCTTATTATTTTTAATGATTACATTTTGTCTTTAATACAACTTTTTTCACATGATTTAATACTTGTATCTTCAAAACTCTCCAAAAGAGTCATGAAACTATAGATTCTGTTTCTCACAAGGTCAACTGTGTAAGGTAGTAGGTAATGTATGACTTTAGCCTCATGATTATGCGAAATCCAAACACTTGGTAGTATATTGTTGTACCATATACTTAACTTTTCCCCGTTAAGAATTTGAGTCAAAAATGTACATAATTTCTAGTATTTTATTTTAATCCACTGAATGGGGAAGTTTAAAGTCCTTAAAATTACTGAAAATGAACTAAAGCAAGAATCTTCAGCTTTGTATGAGGTCCATGAATGGAACTTGGATTCCCTCAAAATTATATGTAAAGATTTTTATGTCATTTTTTTGGGGGAGGGAATGGTTCCTGGCCTTGCACAGATTTCCAAAGAAGTCTGTCATTCATGGACAGTTATTTTAACTTTAGTAACAACCACTGAAGGCTGTCTTTTAAGTTTTGATTCTCAATATGCCTTGGGTCATTAACCTGTTTGAAAATCTGATAAAAGCTATAAACTTCCAGATACAAGTACAATTTTAGAGATTCGTGGATCCTCCAAAGCATATTTTCAGATGTCTTGGACTTCCTATGTGGCATTCATGGACCACTGCCATTAAGGAAACATGTTCTGCGTCACGTTAGGTCTTAGTTTCATTATTTAGAGACTTAACAATTTCTTTTACACGCGTTCTTATTCTGCATCTTCAGACTGTTTCTCCATACGTTTAAAATATTTCTGTTTCAGATTTTTCTCTCCTGTGTGTCATCTTAGGAAAAACTATCCCAATATGTGTCTTACTGTTAACTTCTTGCCCTTTTATACGCTATTGACACAATTTTGAAAGCTTTTCTGCGTTTACTGCCTTTTTTAGGTGTGGGGGAACATTCAATACCTATACCAATACATATATCAGTGTTGTCCGTGCCAAGTCCAGTACTGTTTATAGAAGCCATTCATTATCTCAGGTGTCAGTCTTTTTTTTTTTTTAAACCACAATTACTGGACAGATATTAAGGGAAATTCTTCCCAAATTTTTAAAAAATAAAAATTATTTTTAGATTTTTCCCAAATTATGAGTTTTCCACACAAAACCTGTGTTAGGAGAAGTTACTGATGAATGGTAAGAAAAGTTGCTTCTTATTTTACTTTCCTTTTTGAGGGTAGGGTAGCCTTTTCTTTACAAAGCATGGTTTCTCAGTAATTAGTTCCCCTGGTCTTTTATGGTTTAATCTTTGGTGCTCTTTAGGATAACTTATTTTGCTTTGGAGATATTTGGTTATCATATTGTAAATTTTAAATATTTGAGTGCCATTTTGTGTATTTCGATATCAACTAGATTTAGCACTACTAAATGACATATATCAGATTTTTAACTCTGCAGAATTCATGGTAATCTGCCAGCCACATAAAATTTGTCTCAATTGTCTTAATTTTTCCCAATTAACTCTTGCTACCTGGTTTCTCTTCATTAACTTTTTCATTAATATATACTGTTATAATTGAACCTAAGAGATTCCACAAATTCAAACTATGTCCTTATTAGGGTATATTTCACCTTTGTTTTTTTTTTCCCCCCTCTCAGAATGTTTCCCTTTGTAGCACTCACATTCTATTTTGATTCTACTCTCCAAATAGTTATAATTTGTTTACCTCTTAAAATGTCAAAGGGCTGTGCATTTGAGATTTAGAAATTTTGAATTTCTGTTTGTCTCTTAAGGGCATAATTTTCTCTAAAGAGGAATATTTTCATTTGATTTTAAGAGTTTCTTTTGAATATTTTTTATAAAGAAAATAATAAAATATATAACTAAATATCAAATTAATATAAATTTGCCTTTCAGCGCAATGCGTGTTTTACTGTCTAAATTACCGAGACCGTGGATTGTGGATGAGAAGAAAGATGATGGTTATACCGCCTTGCATCTGGCTGCCCTTAATAATCATGTAGAAGTGGCTGAACTGTTGGTGCATCAGGTAGGAAAAGCATTTCAGTAATTTTTAACGATTTTGTGTCTTTGCTAATCATTGATTTATTATTACTTCATCAACTACTTAGGGATGAGATAGTTGGATGGCATCACTGACTCGATGGACATGAGTTTGAGCAAGCTCCAGGGGTTGGTGATGGACAGGGAAGCCAGGTGTGCTGCAGCCCGTGGGGTCGCAAAGAGTCAGACATGACTGAGCGACTGAACTGAACTGAACTACTTACTAGTAGGTTACAGTAAAATCCCATGATGGTGCAAATTCAGCTGTAGTATAAGTTAGTCTTCTGCCTAACAGTGGTGCTTCAGTGGAGGGAAATAGTAGTGGGGGTGTGCGTAGGGTAGGTGTGGATCCTTCACGCCTCCGGTATTCTCTCTGCACAGTCTTCCTGAGTTGGTCCAGCAAAATAGGCATCAACTTAAAGGGATTTTCCAGAATCACCGCCACTGTTGTAGAAGTGTTGCTCAGCTATATCATCAAGAACCAGTATGTTGATGTCTAAATCAATGTGGCGAGTTGCTACCAGGTGACACCAGGCAGCAGTTAGGACCTAGGCACTCAGTTCTCAACAGTTGTTGGACCCCTTGAATCTGTGACTGGATAGCAGGGTAGGTTCACCTTAGTTATTTCATTTATCTTAGGAATAAGATACCTCTACATTTTTATGAGCTCGGATTTTGAGGGGAACCTATTGATTGCAATTTTATGATGTTTTGGTATATTCAGCAAAATTTTTAAATGCTTCAGCCAAGCATATACCATAGGGAAGCACTAAAGTTTCCAAAGAATTATCTGTGACTCCTGAATTCAAGGAACTTATAGTCTAGTTAAGAAGATGAAATGGCAGGGAAATTTAGTAGATAGTACATTATGTGTAATTAGGTCTTAGATCTTGTACAGATGGACAGTCTGTACAAAGACATTTAAAGAAAGAAACAGTTCAGAAGCTAAACTGCCTTTCCCCTGCCATTATAGGCCTTTCTTATTAAAGTTAATTCTCTTAGAAGTGTTGTTAACTATGACAAATTCCTTTTCATCCAAAATCCAGACTACTGACCCAAGCCAGTACCACACTGTCTTGGTTGTGCTTAGTCTCTCAGTCGTGTCCGACTCTTTGCAACCCCATGGCCTGCAGCCCACCAGTCTCCTCTTGTCCATGGAAATTCTCCAGGCAGGAATACTGGAGTGAGTTACCATGCCTTCCTCCAGGGGATCTTCCCAACCCAGGGATCAGACCCAGGTCTCCTCTATTGCAGGCGGATTCTTTACCAGCTGAGCCACCAGGGAAGCCAAAGAATACTGGAATGGGTAGCCTATCCCTTCTCCAGGGGATCTTCCCAACCCGGGAGTCAAACTGGGATCTCCTGCATTGCAGGCCGATTCTTTATCAACTGAGCTACTAGGGGAGCCCACTGTCTTGGTTACTGTTGCTGTATAGTAATCAGTAACTGAACTGAAGTAATAACTGTATTAACTATAGTAATCAGTAACTGAAATCAGTTGGAGTAAGTCCTCTAACTTTGTTCTTTTTTCTCAGACCTACTTTAACCTTCTAGGTCTTCTGAATTTCCAAATACAATATGAGGACTCATTAATACATTTTCAGGAAGTATTTACTTAAAATGAGCTGATTATGGCTCTTTAAATGGAGATTAAAAGGGAGCTGTGTTTAACTCTGTATTGTCCTTTGTCCTATAACTGTCCTTAGGTGGAATCACCACAGTAAAAATAATTTTAAATTTGCCGTTCTATTTTAGAAAGTTTGCTCTGCCACCACTTTCTCCTGCTGTCCACATCTGTTACCATGTGTTACAAGGTCTAGCCCTTGGAGGGGGTGTGGTCAGCAGCATCCCGTGTTATGGGTTCCTCATAGAGAGTTAGTTTACGTGCTTCCCTCTTGTCACACTTCACTGTAAGCCTTGTTCTTCTTTCAGGGAAACGCAAACCTGGACATCCAGAATGTGAACCAGCAGACGGCCCTCCACCTTGCCGTGGAGCGGCAGCACACCCAGATTGTGAGGGTAACGTGTCTACTAAAGTGAATCTTACCCTTTTAAATGATATGTTGTTAGGCTCCTCAGAAGGCGTAGTTAGAGGTAAAATTATGATTTTAGGTTAGTATTTTAATCAGTTGGGTAAAGAGTTTTAATTTCTAGTAGGAAAAATCTTCACTCTTATATTCAGAGTTTTTATAATTTTGTTGTCAGGATTTGTAAATTCCTGGAATATTAAATCAGAGAATTTCAAAGTAACATGTACATTTTTTAAAAGTATACTCCCTTTTAACTTTTATAATTGAGAGTGAACTGTATTTAAAGGCTTTGGCTAGACATTTGCCAGACATTTCAAAGAAGCTGTCATACGTATTTTTATTTTACTAATCTGGTGATTCCAGATCAAATACTTGAAAGATGATCTGTTTAAACTTTTTTGTAGAGCAGTGATTCTTAAAGTTTGGAGGCTGAAGCAGTAGCAGTAGCATCACCTAGGGCTTTGGCAGAAAAGTAAATTCTTGGGCCCCGTCTCAGACCAACCAGAGCAGAACCTAAAAGGGTGGGAACTAGCAATCTCTGGTTTTACAGGCCCCCACGTAATTCTGATGTAGATTTAAATTTGAGAAATAGACCTCCAGAGACGTTTTATATAATCTTTTTGAAACACAGTGAACAAAAAAAGAACAAAATAGTAATTTGCCAAAACAGGTGGGACTATATGCTTGAGACTGAGTTCTTTGTATGGTGTTTTTTTAAAACTCTGATAACATTTGCAGAAAGGTTAGGGAACTGTTAAAGCAAAGTTTTATATTTACTGCTTAAAATATCTGTTGAAGTATATCAATTATGCATTATATGTAAGAGATTGTAACTTAGTAAACACTTCACATTTATAATTATTTAAAATTCTCTTGCCAGAAATTCTTCATTTCTCTGATGTTTGGACTTAATAGCCCTTATAACCACACAGTTTGCAGAAAATTGACCAAAGGGGATGGAAAAAAATAAATGCATGTTTATTTAAATAATAGAAGAATTTTGAGTATTTTGATTTGGTCCTATTGGAAATACTTAAAATATACCAACTCACATACCTGAAATTAAAAGGAGAGAAAAAAATGTCCTGAATTTCCTCCAATTATTTTGATCTTAGAGTAGAATAATTAAGCTGCATATTGGTTCTTGGTTCTTGTTTCTTTCTGCTGTCCCTAATTCAGTATGTTTGAATAATCAAGCCCATCATTACTTGTAAGGAGTCACAGGGATACATTCTAAAGGAGATCAGTTCTGGGTGTTCATTGGAAGGACTGATGCTAAGCTGAAACTCCAATGCTTTGGCCACCTCATGTAACGAATTGACTCACTGGAAAAGACTCTGATGCTGGGAAGGATTGGGGGCAGGAGGAGAAGGGGACGACAGAGAATGAGATGGCTGGATGGCATCACCAACTCGATGGACATGAGTTTGAGTGAACCCTGGGAGTTGGTGATGGACAGGGAGGCTTGGCGTGCTATGATTCATGGGGTCGCAAAGAGTTGGACACGACTGAGCGACTGAACTGAACTGAACAGGGATGCAGAGTGGTGGCAAGCAAACACATAAGTTAACTTTCATGGCTGCCCTGTCAGATAGTGCTCTCACACTGTTACTTTAATTTTAATTTTTTTCAGCTTTATTAAGTTATAATAGCCAGATGGAAATTGTATACATTTAAAGTGTACAACTTTGTATTTTGATCCAGGTATACATTGTGAAATAATCACTATAATTAAGCTAATAAACATAGCCACCATCACATATAGTTTGTGTATCTGTGTGGTGAAAACATTTAAAGTCTGCCTTCTCAGCAAATTGTAAGAACACGATACACCACCATTCAATGGAGGGGCTCTCCAGAACAAATTCATTTTATGTAACTGAAACTTTGTTACTTTAGATGTATTATAATTTCTTGTGGGTGAAATACTTTAGGAAAAAGAGACATTTTTCTTTTCTAGCTTTTGGTCCGTGCAGGTGCCAAGTTAGATATTCAGGATAAGGATGGGGACACTCCTCTGCACGAAGCCCTGAGGCATCACACTCTGTCTCAGCTGCGTCAGCTTCAAGATATGCAGGATGTGGGGAAGGTTGATGCTGCCTGGGAGCCATCCAAAAACACGGTGAGCAAAGATAATCGTCACTTCTGTGTCAGGAGGAACATCTTTTAATGCAAGGTCTTATATTTATGGCTCATTGAACCTGCATCTGATCAGATATTTCATCAAAAGTACAAATGCAGGAATTTAGTTTATGAGCTAAACACTAGTCAGTACTGACTGTATTGTTTGCATTCTTACTAAAAGTTGTTTGGTTCTCCTTATGCAACTTAAGCCTTTCAAACAGGAGTGCTGTGGTGTCTTGTTGTGGTTTGGGGTTGCATTTCCTCCTGACTACTAGTATTGAACATCTTTTCATTTGCAGGTTTGCCACCCATATATATTTGACAAAGCTGGCACTTCAAACCTTAATTTATTATGTTGTTGAGCTGTTTTCTTACTGCCATTTGGAATCAAGTTCCATATCAGATATGCGATATGCACGTACATTCTCCCAGTCTGTGGCTTGTCTTTGCATTCTTTTGATGAAGCAGTAGTTTGTTTTGTTTTTTTTCAGACTTTAAACTTTTTATTTTGAATCTTCGTACAGACAGTCAACAGTGTTGTGGTAGTTTTAGGTGAACAGCAAAGGAGCTCAGTCATACATGTACATGTATCCATTCTCCTTCAAACCCCCTCCCCCCTCCAGTCTGGTACATGACATTGAGCAGAATTCATGTGCTATACAGTAGGTCCTTGTTGGTTATCCATTTTGAACATAACAGTGTGTACATGACCTTCCCAAACTCCCTAAGTATCCCTTCCCCCCAGTAACCAGAAGTTCATTATCTAAGTCTATGAGTCGAAAAATAGTAATTTTAATGAAGTCTGATTTAGCAATTCTTTTCTTTTATTGTTTGTGTCCTGAGAAATCTTTGCTAAATCTAAGGTCACTAAGGTTTTTTCCTGTTTTGTACTAAAAGTTTATAAAGTTTGAGCTGTTACACTTAGGTCTGTGATTGATGTTGAGTTAATTTTTATATATACAGTATGAAGTATGGGTCATCTTTTTTTGCTTGTGGATATCATCATTCTGGTCCCATTTGTTGAGAAGACTATCTTTTTCTGCTGCATCGCTTGTTGTGCCTTTATCTAAAATCAGTTCTCTTCTGTTGATCTGTGTCTTTAGCTCTGTAATGCCAACGCACTGTCTTGATTACTGTAGCTTTATAATAAATGTTGAGGTCAGTCCAACTTTTTTCCTGTTTTTCAAAGTTGTTTTACTATTCTAGGTCCTTCACCTTTCCGTATGAATTTTAGAATCATTTTTAAGAATGTAAAAGGATTCTGAGACCAAAGTGTTTGCTAATTGCTGCCTGTCTTTCTGTATGACCATGGGTAAATACTCTAACTCCTATGTGCCTTGTTTTTCTCATTTTAAAATGAGGGGAAGGGAGTAACTACCTCCATAAGTTTGTAAGGATTAAATGAGTTAGTTCATGGCAAGTGCTTAAAATAGTTCTTAGTCCACTGTAGATGCTCCATCAGTGTTAACAATTATTATGACTATTTTCACACAAGATGTGTGAGTCAGTAGCTCAGATGACAGTAGAACCTGATTTGTCTCATTCTCCACTTTGTGTCTTAATTCCTAGTTCTTGGTTCTTTTCTCAGTTCTCTCTCCCCTTATTGTCTCAAGTTGGTTGCTAACAGCTCCAGGGCCAAGTTGTTAGAAAACGGAGTACTGTTTCCTTACTATCTAAATCAGAAGTTCCATTCTTGAGTCTTACGGGCCTTAATTAACTTGATTTAGATTATGTGTCACCCCAGATGAAGTGGATATCTGACTAATTTGGACCTTCTTTGGTTCACTTCTGAACCCGGAGGATGGGTCAGTCCTCATACTGTACACCCCAGGACACTGGGGGTGGGTTAGAAGGGGAATGATACTAGGACTGCACCCATAAGTGTCAGTCACGTCCTATGGTGTGTATGCTCTTTCCAGACATTTTCTTATTCACACATACATATTCATATATACATGCATACATATATACGTAAGCACACACACACCACACACACACACACATCTAGGTATGTATGTATATTTGGTGATAAGAAATGATAACAGATTCCTAAAGGGGAAAATAATGACTTTTTTCATATGATTTCAGTTAATAATGGGACTTGGTACCCAGGGGGCTGAGAAGAAGAGTGCGGCATCTATTGCCTGTTTCTTGGCTGCTAATGGTGCTGACCTTAGCATCCGAAATAAGAAGGGTCAGTCGCCACTTGATCTCTGTCCTGATCCAAGTCTCTGCAAAGCCTTGGCAAAGTGTCATAAAGAAAAAGTCAGGTTTGTATTATTTATTTTCATAAAACCGAATATTATGTACATAAAGTGTCATGTGGTTTCACAGTTAAGGACTTGGTTCTTGTCATTAAACATTTTAGTAGTTGTCCCTTGAGCTTTGTACTTTCTTTCTTAATTTATGTGTAGTAATGAAATGACACCTCTTTGGAATCCATACATAGAGCTGTGTTACAGGGAAATTAATATAATGAGGTATTTTTTATTGAAATACAGTTGATTTACAGTGTTACTTTCTGATGTACAGCAAAGTGATTCGTGTATTCATATATATACATACTCTTTTCCATTATGGTTCCTTACAAGACACTGAATATAGTTACTTGTGCTATATGGTAGGACCTTGTTGTTTTATTGAATATATAGTAGTTTGTATCTGCTCATCCCTAACTCCTCTTATTTATCCTTTCCCTACTCCTTTCCCCTTTGGTAACTGTAAGTTTGTTTTCTGTGTCTGTTTCTATGTCTGTTTTGTAAGTCAGTTCAGTTTGTATCGTGTTTTAGAGTCCACATAAGTGATAGGTGATACTTGTCTTTCTCTGACTTACTTTGCTTACTGTGATCATCTCTAAGTTCATTCATGTTGCTGCAAATGGCATTATTTTATTATTTTTTTATGGTTAAGTAGTTGTATATAGAGATATTAAGTATATTCTTAAGGAACATAAAATTCTATTAGAGAAAGACAATGTATCTAAAAATATATAGATAAAGGCTCTGTAATTACTGCAATAATAACTTAAACACTGGGTGTAAGGGAAATCACTTTGTGTGTGAACATGTGAACAGGCGTTTTCATGTGTTTCTGAAGATTGTAGTAGAAACAGTGTGTCCCTTTTCTGTAGCTGTAGTTGGTTGTGCATATGTATTTCTGTGCCATGTATATATATTTATGGACGTGTTCTGCCTTTCTGTAATAGAATCTTTATGCTCCTTAAGGATAAATTTAAAGAAATGTCAAAACAGCTGCTGCAGTGACCTTTTTTTCACAGTTCCCTGTCCGCTGGGGACTCTGATGATGCTTCCTTATGTCTGTACTTAAGGCAACTAACGTGGACTCTAGTTAGGATTTTTGTTTTATTCCTATGTCCTGTTTCTTCCTCAGCTGGTTCTGTATAGATAAAAAAAGGTTCTGAGTGAAACTGTTCATCTTAGTTTTTTTTTAAGCTAGTGTTTTTGACTTCTGTTTTAGAAGATTCACCCTTTTTCATTGGGTGAGGATTTGTTCAATTGAAATTTGAATCGTGCTATATGTACTAAAAAAATGCAGAGAGGTATAGAAAAGTATAATATATACAGTGTTTCATTTACAGATGATAAAGCTTAGTTTTTAAACATAGCTAAAGTTTTTATGCAAACGAATGATGCTTTAGATGTTTTAAAACATTTTAATTAATGAATTTCTAACATGTTCTGATAGGTTTGATTAGAATTATTTTCTTTCATTAGTGGTCAGGTGGGTTCCCGAAGTCCTTCTATGATTAATAATGATTCTGAAACCTTGGAAGAGTGTATGGTGTGTTCCGATATGAAAAGAGACACTCTGTTTGGCCCATGTGGACACATTGCTACCTGTTCTCTGTGTTCTCCACGAGTCAAGAAATGCCTCATCTGTAAAGAGCAAGTTCAGTCCAGGACCAAGGTAATACGTTTTTCATACAGCATTTTATTATTTTTTGATCTTTGAGACTACAGTTAATGATAAGATTATATGATGCCGTGTGTCTGTTTTAATTTTGTTCTTCCTAATCAAGATCTAAACATGGGAATGTATTATTTATACATTTATCAAGACACCAGCTGAAACATGTAAACTATACTATTAGTTAAAAATAAAAGTTGTCTACTATTTTATTTTCAAAGTCCCTTATCACCTAAAGATGTGTTTAATTCCACTTTGTGATTTTAGTTACTTGTATATTACACCTTTTTTGAATACATGAATTGTTTTGTATTCCTCTTTGTAGAAGACCAGTTGATTTTTTTCAGTAGAATGTCACATAGTCTGGATTTATTTGATTGTGTTATCATGGTGTTCTTTGTTTCTCTATCCTTTATATTTCTTTGAACTGAAAGTTAGATCTCACAGCTTGATTAGTTTCAACTTAGACATTTTTGGAAAGAAAACTTCGTAGGTGATGCAACTCATTTGATATTGTATCCCACTCTTCATTAGGCAGATGAAGTCTGATAATCCTATAATTCTTTATGGCCAAATTCTGTATCTCTGAACTTTTTATCTCATCTGACTCCTTTTGTTTTTTGAGAAGCAGATTCTTTTCTGAGTTTCTGGTTTCTTTCTTTTTTCCCCATGTAACTTAGTGCTTTATCATCTTACTCATTTTAGTTTATGAAATAATTGATTTTCTTTAGTTTTTCTTAATGTGTATATATGTAAAGTGAGGTTTAAGTTTCTTACAAAAAATTTTTCTCAAAGTGAGTAGCTTAAATCAAAAGATACTCTGGTTTTCTTTGGCTTCATTTATGAAGGTTATACTCTTCTCGTTCCCTTGCTGTTCTTTTTATTTTTCTCTAGATATTTCCTAAGCTATACGTTAATATTCATTATTAGAAACAAGTTGGCACTAATTTTCATGATGAACTATCTGGCAGTGACTTAAAAGGTGAAATCTTGCCAGTGCTTCTTGCATTTTCATAGGGCTTCTTCTAAGACTGTATGTTTTTTATGATCCAAATGACTATATCATTAGTAAAATTTTAGGCACAGGAAAAAGTTCCAGGAGTTATTTTTGGGTGAGAGGTATTGGATTAGTAGTACATATGTAATTGTTTAACCTGTTTATAAAGGGGAGAAGGATATACTGGCAGCACTCACTATACCAGGCACTATGTTGGCATTTCATATGCATTACGTCGGTGTCAACCCTACTTTAATAAATTAATATGAATCCCTTTACTTGGTATTTATAATGTGCTTTAGTTACCTGCTGACAGATTAACAGTTTGGGAAAGAATCTGAAAGAATAAAAATTTAAGCCATTCTCTTGTTTTCAGATTCTGTGTATCCTCCTGTTGTGCTTGAAACTTTTTGTTAGATTAAACCCTATTTCAAAAACGTTTCTTGAGCACTTGTTTTATAACCAAGTCAGAGATGTATATGATAGTTCCCTATTATAAATTTGTAATTTCTTGATAAACTATGACTTAATAGTAAAAGCTACTCTTCTGTATAGGGATGTCATCGGTGCTTTAAGAGAGATGTGAAGTGAGTTCAGATCCCAGGGTTGTGTAAAGCAGAGTCTCATCTTAGAACTCTTATTGATCCTCTAGTCACTCTGGTGTTTTCAGTTGAAAAAAACTGAAGCTCAAAGAAGTACACTGACACTTGGGTTTTGAACTCAGTTTTCTTGATTCTTAAGTCCCTATTTTTCCTCTGTGCTATGATATACAAACAAAGTTAAAAACAATGTCTACAAGAAAGGGTTGACAGAACAGGAAGGTAGAAAGGAAGGAATATGTTGTTAGTCCTTTTTAGTACAGTTCTGAACTCCAGGAATCAGAAAGCTTTCTGTTTGTATTTTAAGTTACGGAATTTTCATTCCTGTGCAAAAGTACGAAAACTTACACATACCCTCCCAAGAGGTTTGTCAGGTTGGTTGTGGAACCTTTGAATATAAGGAAATAGTGACCCCAAGTGGCTAAAGGATCATGAACATCTTCATGAAGATAAATTGTAAAACTATTATTTGGATGAGGAAGAATAAATGAACTTGCTCTCTTTAGCAATTAAAGAAATACAAATGTGAAATTAAGAACAATTATTAACCATTCTCATTAAATTAGCAAAAACAAACTTCAAAAATTGCTAGCCAGGGAAGTGGGAAATGAGTAATCTCTTAACACTGCAGTTGGCTGAATCACTGGGTTCACTTTTTTTTTTGAGAGACCATCCTGACAATATATATACAAACTTTTACAATAAACATGCTTTGATATAGTAATTACACTCTTGGGAATGTAACCTGGGTAGAAAATCCAGAAGGGGTAACATTTATGCTTGGAAAGATCTTTTTAAAGAACTAATAGCTGAATGGGTAAGTGATTATTATATTGGTTTACTAGATTATTTTAACATCTTTATAAATAATTCAGATACATAGACAGTTGTGTTGGGAATCAACACATCTTTTATATAGTGAGGAGCAGAGAATCATCATGTGTTAGGCACTGATTGTATATTAAACATTGAACTAAACACTTTATACATAGAATCTAATTTATTGTTATTTTTTTTTCAACTGTCACATTTTAATGTTTGGCCAGTATTTAGCACATATAATTCCTACAATATTTACATGAAGATACCCCTCAGATAGAGATGGCTGAATCAGTCAGAATTCTAGCTGCTGATGTTTGGGATTTTCATTTCTTCTTTCACCGAGATTGTGCGTGCTTTTCTTTTTGGGTTACTAGCCAGCAGATAGCTAACTCGCACTCCTTTGAAACTTAACCATTATCCTCACCCCTTCCTTTAGAGAAAGGAAAGACTTTCTTGGGAGCTACGAAAAATATACCTGTCTCCAGGCTGTGGGTCCCGTAGCCACTTTCCCAGAGTCTTCCTGTTTTTGCTCCCCTTCCTGTGGTTGTGCTGGTGTACTGCATAGTGCTAGCAGTGTGGGGACTTAAGGTTATCGTTCCCTTCTTTGTAGTCAGATCTTGAAGAGGCCTAAAGCCTGGATTTGTAATCGAAGACTTGGAAAGACCACCCTGGTCTTGCATCTTATAAGCTGTAGGAGACTGAAATTTGTTTATTTCAACTGTTTTAAATCAAGTTAGAAACTTAGCAGATATCTTATTAGATTTCTTCTTCTCTATTCTGTACATTTTATTAGTTACCAAGTCTTCTTAAATATTTCTCATAACTCTTTCTACTCCTCTATCTTATTCTGTCTTAATCTGATAGTTAGAATTGTTCCAGGGTATACCTGAATGCTGCAGTCCATGGGGTTGCTAAGAGTCGGACATGACTGAGTGACTTCACTTTCACTTTTCACTTTCATGCATTGGAGAAGGAAATGGCAACCCACTCCGGTGTTCTTGCCTGGAGAATCCCAGGGATGGGGGAGCCTGGTGGGCTGCCATCTATGGGGTCACACAAAGTCGGACACGACTGAAGCAACTCAGCAGCAGCAGCAGCATACCTGAATGAGGGCCACCTAACTCCTCTCCCTGTCTTCTAATTGACTCTTACTACCTTGTGAAGAAGGATTGTTCTTTATTGTCAGAGTTTTTAAAAGCTTCATCTTCACAGTGTTAGGTAACTTGTTAGTACTGGAGCTGGAATTGGAATCCAGGAACATTAAGATTGTGACCAACCATGTCTTACTGCTTCCCACGAAGTTACTATGTCCATAGCAAGGTCTAAGTTGGGAAGGTCCAATGTTCGGTCATTTAGGTGAAGAGGTGATCAGTGGACAGTATTGTTAAGTGACACAAGTAGTGGTGAACGTGTGTCAGGAGGAAGGAGGATGATTGAAAGGTGAATGTGGAGCCAAGGGTGGTGGGCAGGTGAGGGTCAGAGAACCAGAGCAAGCTTAAGAAATCATTATACACGCAGAACGCGGATTAAGTGGAGAAGAGGAGGAAAATCTGAGGGAAATCGTGATTACTCTGGAGGGCTGTGGCTTTAGAGATCAGGGGAGAGACTAGTTCAGAGCTCTGGGCTTCAGCCAGTGGCTGCGGGGGAGGGTCCATATTCTGGGAAGGGATGTGCTAGGTGGCATTCCTTGGATGTGGATCAATAAACCCCTCCTCCTCTTCAATTTTTAGCAGTCTGGCTAATCTGGTTAGATTTTTATGAACGTTAGAAATCTATCTTATCTCAGTCATTTGTCCTTTTAATGTTTCTTTCAAGAGTACTTTAAGCAAAAAAAGAAAACTGAAGTCTAGTCTGTTCTCCCTGACCTCGGAGGAAGTGGAATTTTCAGTGTCATTCGTAAGGACAGGTAGGGAGACTGAAGTGGAACGAGGCCAGCTTAGCTGGGGTGTTTAAAAAAAGGTGAAAATAACTGACCAAGAGACTAGATAGAGGACAGAGGAGACGCCTGTGGTAAATTCCTCTGTGTGGAAGTTTCCTTACAGAGGAGCAGTGCATTTGGATACAAAAGGAGCTGTTGGAGTCGCTCGGTTTATTTGTAGATGTTCACGCTTATGCTGTACCCTCTTTTTTTCGCAGATTGAAGAATGCGTGGTATGCTCCGACAAGAAAGCGGCTGTTCTGTTTCAGCCGTGCGGACACATGTGTGCTTGCGAGAGTAAGTAGCCCAAGCAGAGCTTCCTCAGAAGTATGAAAATAGAAAGCGAAGCAATTACATCTTTGAATTTTTTAAAAAAGTAACTCACGAACAGAGGAGCTGGTAGCCTCTGGGACTCCCCATTTGTTCTCTGTACAGATGTCACCACTCTCCTTCCTTAGTCCCGAGTGTTAGTGAAGGCTGGATGCACTGCATTCCCCCAGCTCAACTTTGTATTTCATTTGTGTGTGAGCACAAATGAAATACAATGACCTCTTCTCACATACAGGGGAAATTTGTTTCCAAACATGAGCGTTGAAACATTTAGTGTGGCCTTTTTCCTTGAGTAAAATGAACGCGTCTCCATGTGTCTGCAGCTTTGTGGAGCCTCTGCTGTGTGCACTCTCCACTGCTGAACCACTCACAGCAGCCGTTGGGGGCAATAGTTTCTGGCCTTCTTAACCTTCCTTAACCTCTGTGTCAAGAGAGCTTATAGAAATCTTTTCTTTATGGGGGTAATATTAAAATTTAAGAGGCATTTTAACCTTTGCTTTTGCATATCTCCCTTGTTCTTTGCAAGTTAATACATTTAGTATTAATGTTCTCCCTTTTAATTTTTACTTGTCAGTGAAGGATTTTAAACATGTTTAACAGTTTATCCTTAAATGGGCCTAAGCTAAAACATGGTGTTTCCTCTTATGAAATAGTTCAGTCACTTAGGTGTTGGTTTTTAATATAAAATCTGACTAAAGTAACAGCTGTGTGATAGATTAATCTCATTGGCACAGATTTACTTTAAGCATTGGTTTTTTTTTTTTTTGACCACTTGTCAACTAAGAAATGATCAAGGTTTTCTGCTATAACATTCTGCTCCAAGTTAATTGTTTCTGTTTACCAGAGACTGATATAATGGCTATTATCAGCTGTTAGAGGGCCAGAAGAAAGAGAATTCTGTCTTAAGTAAAAAGAGCTCAGGTTATGCAAGTTTTCATAGCCTAGGAGTTAACCAACATTTTCTGTAAAAGGTCAACTAGAAAACAATTTTGGCTTTGTGGGCCCCGTGATTTCTGCAGTAACAACCCTTTCCAGCTGCTTGCCTCTGCCATTGTAGTGCACAAACAGCCTTAGACAACATGTAAGCAAATGGGTAGGACTGTTTTCCATTAAATTTTATTTATAAAAACTTAGTGACCAGTTGGGTTTGGCCTGCAGTCTGTGGTTTGCTGACCCTGTCATAAAGCTGGTTATAGTTAATAGTTGGTAATGTGGACTCTAGAGCCTTATTGTAATATTTTCCCTCAAGAGTTCCCCAAAGTTTTTACATTATTTTTGCTTTAGAATATAATGAGAACAACTGCTGATTTTATTGAGTTCTTAATTTGTGCCAACTATTGTAATCTCTTTTTGAGTATTTCCTCATTTATTTTCGTAAGAAACCTAAAAAGTAGATTACTTTCTCTGTTTTACAGATATATTGTTATTGGTAAACATATATTTGCTAGAGAAGCTGAAATTGTGGGGAAAAAATGTCCCTTTCTCAAGGAGTATATAGTACAGCAGGTGGTCCAGTCTCCTCAGCACAGTAATCAAGGAAGGAGAAGTTATAGCCCTTTGGACAGGCTGAAGAAGGAATTTATATCAATAATATAACAACCTAACTGAACTTAATAGTTACAGGAATTTGAAATAATTTGTTGTTGTTCAGTTGCTAAGCTGTGTCTGACTTTGTGACGCCATGGACTGTAGCCTGCCACACCCCTCTGTCCTCCACTGTCTCCTGGAGTTTGCTCAAATTCCTGCCCATTGATTCGGTGATGCTATCTATTTGAAATAATAGTGGCTACATATTACATACTCAGGCTGTTAAATTATAAATTCAAGAGAAAGAAGTCTGCCCTCAGATTGAAGACAAATCCCAAACCAGTTGTCTGCTAGCAATAGCTCCTACCTGGTTCATCTTGCCTAGGCCATCTGACCCATCTCTTTTTAGGCCTTGGCACAGAAGCGACCTTGACAGCACTGTTGAGAGTCTGTGACCCCCTTGTCCACACTGGTGATTTTGTGCTTTGTTAAGGTTTACTAACGTATCATAAAGATATCCTGCCACAGTTTTTGTTATTTTTCCTGTTTTTGAATTGACAAAGACACTTGGTACCATAGGCTAAGATATGGAGTATGCTTTTCATAATAAATGCTAATGGGAAAGGATGTGTTGAAGCACTATGTGTTATTTTATACTTAATTAATAACTTTAGGTGTAACATTATTAGCCCATAACATAGAATTGTGCCTGAGAATTTCTTCGTTGAATGGGAAAGCATTCTACCTTTAATATAGAGGTATTAGAAAGATAGTCCATTATGATGGATTGTCCTGACTACTAACATTAAAAAAGTAGTCACTAAGCAATTTCCTTGTTAGATTCATCAGTTTGATAGGAGCAAGAGAATTGTATGGTATATTTTAGGAATTTAAGAGACCAGTGATAAAATACTTAACAAAAGAAAGTAGTTTTAAAAAATGTCATGCTGGCAGCCTTATAATTCTTGCTATAGTAGTTAAGTCCATGAAAGGTCTCTCCCTCCTTTATTCTTAAGCCTTAAGATCTTGAAATAGTTATGTTACATATTTTTTTAAAAATTTGAACCTTCCCCTCAGTTTATTCCAGTGTATTAGAAAATGCCGTCATTTTCATAGCGAAGGGCTTTCTACCCTAGAGGCTACCAGTGAAAAATATGCTTTCTTTGGTAGGTAACATCTTGAGAATGTAGAATTGTGTATTGCTGTAACTTAGTGTTTATCTCACTGTTAAATGAGTGGAGGAAGGCAGCCCTGTTCATGTTTTCTGCTGTGAGATGTGTTGTGTTGCCGTTTGCAGACTGTGCCAGCCTGATGAAGAAGTGTGTGCAGTGTCGGGCAGTGGTTGAGCGAAGAGTGCCCTTCATCATGTGCTGTGGAGGGAAAAGTGCGGAGGATGCCACCGATGATATCTGTAAGTGGGTTTTCTTACTTTGTTGGGACTTTCATGGGCACATCTCACAGTGCTGACTGCTTTTAAAACCGAAGGTATGTGACTTGTATCTACACGGAACAGGTACATTATAGGAAACCTGAAATTGTGTTTTTCTAACTTGTAGTATCTTGGAGCTTTAAGCATTAGTCTTTTAAGGAAATATCCATGTGTGTTTTATAACAAAGTGTTGTGTTGTTCTTAAAGATACTTTGGCTATTTTTAAGATGAAATTTATTGTGTCTCAGGGCAGGAGGACATCACATTAAAAAATTATTTTTTCAGTTTACACGTGTATTAACCTTATTCCTTTATGTAATAGGTTTACTTAATGTGTTTAATTATTTTATGAAATAGTCATTATTTGTGACAGAGTAACTACAGATAAACAAAGTATAACCCAGTGAACAGTTGAAAGATGAAAAGTAAGTTATTTACCTTCAACCTTTCTGTACAGTTGACCCTTGAACATCACAGATTTGCACTGCCAGGGTCCACTTAAACTAGAATCTTTTTTCTGCACCACATGGCTTGTGGAACCTCAGTTCCCCAGCCAGGGATTGAACCCAGGCCACAGCAGTGAAAGCCTGGAATCCTAACCACCAGGCCACCAGAAAACTCCCAAAACTTGGATATTTTTTTGTAGTAAATACTACGGGACTACATGGTTCATGTGTGGTTGGTCGAGTCCAGTAATGTGAAGAAACCATGGATTTGGAGGGCCACTATAAATTATTTGGTGATTAACCCTTGTGTTGTTCAAGGGTCACCTGTAGTACAGTGGTATGAAAATAGTTTTCATCTCTGCATGAGATGTAAACTGGATGGTCTCTTTGATTTCTTTGTTCTGTGTAGGATGAGGAATAACATTAGCGTAGCCACTTTGTTTTTATCACCAATAGAGCAGAGTAAAAATCCTGAGGACAGATTAACCAGAGTAAAAGTCCAAGTATCTAGAGAATAGGAAAAGTGAGGTAGAAAGTTTCCCTCCATTTAGTAGGTATCATGGATCTTTCTTTCATGGAGTTTGGCATCTCAGATCAGTAGCAACAGGAGAGCCTTGGAAAACCTGGAAGTCTTTGTAGTGTGGATTATTGTCCAGCTGAGTTAAACATAATTAGAAATTAATGTGTAAACCTATTTCTTTTTGAAGGTTATAAATGAAGAAGTTTAACATGAATGTCACTGCTGTATCTGTTGTCCACGTGGGAAAACAGTTTTTTAAGAGCATTCGAATAATAGTATCATCTTTTTAATAAATAAAAGTAATAATTTTGAAATAAAAAAATCATTTTTGCTTCACAACAGTCATAACATTAAAATTCTTTGTGTGTGCTTTAGCCAGTGGGAATATTCCGGTGCTGCAGAAGGACAAGGATAATACCAATGTTAATGCGGACGTGCAAAAGCTGCAGCAGCAGCTACAGGACATCAAAGAACAGGTAACGGCACTTCTCCACGCTGAAGAGTGACTCCCAAGAGCGCCAGTGCGTCTTTTTCTAAGAAAGTGCTAGCGCTGTCTGTAGCAAGCGTGGTTCATGTTAGTGTATCACTGGTAGTATTTGAGGATCTGCAGTCAGCAAGATCTGACTAGAAGATTTCATCAAGTCCTTGACAAAATAGGAAACGCACCACACCCAACATGAAAAAACGCTCCATCACACTTTTCCTGCCTGTCAGATTGAGGGGGGATGTGTTAGAAACTGTCAGTATCGAGTGTTCAGGCAAAGTACATAGCAGCCGCAGCTCACACAGTGCTGATGGGAATATTAATTAGTAAAAACACTTTGCGAAAGTTTGTCATCATCTCATAAAACTAAATAAGATTTTGTTTGAGGATGAAAACTTGGAAAAACTAATCACACAGATAGTGTTTAAAATCAAACGATGGTGGTTGTTTTTGGCTGGGACATGGGGGCAGTTTGATGAGTAGTGATGGTTCTGTTTCATGACCTAAGTTGTTTACTTCCATTTGATTCGTTTGTGAGCTTTTATTAAACTGTACATTATGACCTGTGCACATTTCTCTATAGATGTGATACTTCAGTGAAAAGGAGAAAAAGATACACACACGCACACACACGCTCCATAAGAAAAGCAAGGGAAAGATAAATGTTACATTCAGAAAAGTGGTTATCAGTGAGGGGTGGGGGAGGGCACATTCATGCCTAAGCTGGGTGGTGGTGATTTGTTTCTTTATATATTATACATACCAACAGAAGTACTCTTTCATATCTGCTTAATATTTAATAAAAGCAACATTAAAATGAAGACATTACCTAAATAGGTTCTGGTTTAAAAAAAAAGTCTTTTTTCCCTCTTATCTTACCGCTTGACCCAGCAATTAAATCTGACTTAATTCAAAAGGTTGGGCACAAAGGGTATTCTTTAGTTGGCAGTCAGATCAGTGTTGCCATGCAGTTGTTAAGAGTTCCACCCTTGTCTTTTCTATCTGAAGTTTTTTCTTTCTTAGATAACCTTATGGCCATATTTCATCACTAAAGTAAAAAACTCATTTTCTGTGGAATGTTGAGGTTTCTTACCCCTTCACGGTTACCAGGAGAAGGCAGTGGCACCCCTCTCCAGTACTCTTGCCTGGAAAATCCCACAGACAGAGGAGCCTGGTAGGCTGCAGTCCATGGGGTCCCGAAGAGTCGGACACGACTGAGCGACTTCACTTTCACTTTTCACTTTCATGCATTGGAGAAGGAAATGGCAACCCACTCCGATGTTCTTGCCTGGAGATCCCAGGGATGGGGGAGCCTGGTGGGCTGTATGGGGGTGGCACAGAGTTGGACACAACTGAAACGACTTAGCAGCAGCAGCAAGGTTACCAAGAGAAAGCATCTGAATAAGTCTCTTTTTAAATTTTAAACCTCCCATCTCTCTCTTACCCCAATGTCTCTTTAAAAAACAAAGATTTATTTTATATGCTATTCAGGTTATATTAATCCAAAGTAACTTACCCTGGACTGCACAGATGTGTTTACTTTTGGAAATAAGAGTTATTAATTAACTATATAAACTGCTGGGAAGTTTAATGAAAAAGAAACTTGAAATAGTTTCTTGAAATAGCAAAGCTGCTTTGGCTTTTTAAAATAAAAACTGATTTTTCTATCCCTTTTCTTCTCAAAACTTCAAAGATAAATGTGAAAGTTTACCTTGGAAGAATGGAGCCAGCAAGGGAGACTGTGGTTCTTTTTTTCTATTGTTTTCTTCACGATGATTTCTGATATTGTCAGAGTTGGTAATTACATTTTCCTGTAGGCTTTAGGCCTGATGTATTAATCTGGACATTTTTATTTAATTATTTCTGTGTTATTTGGGAAAGGTATAATTCAGAATGAAGTATTAAGATTTATGTTTTTATAAGCGTTAAATGTGCTCTGTGAGTGTATGTGTGATTTTTTTTCTAGAAAATTTCATAGAAGTATACTCCTGAATTCTTGTAAGTTGATGAAGTTACATTTAGCAATAGCTAAGGTTAATTGTTTTTAACTAGAGGGTCTGTATTGAAGGCAGATGCAATGCAGCTTCATGTCTGAAAGCAAGAGCTCTGGGGCCACATGCGCCCAAGCTCACATTCTGGCTTGTCTTTAGCCTCACTGAGGCTAATGCCTTTAGCTTCACTAAGCCTCAGTTTCCTATTTTGAAATGAGAGTGATACGTGCTTTGGGCCTGGATCACATTTAGCATAGTGCTTGGTGTATGTGTATGTTCTTAGCAATATCCTCCACTTGCTGCATTACACTGTGTTATTTCCATACAAGAACAACCTGGTACCTAGAGTTTGAGAATCTGAGTCAGACGGAAGGGGCTATTTTCATCCTTTTCCTATTAGATTTTGGCATTTGCATTTTTAATTTTATGTATTATTTATTTTATATAGTACCTTTTTATACTGACCTGACAGTACAGCCACTATTTCTATTTTTATAAGGATGATATCTTAAAGATTCAAAAAATTTAAAAGTGTCCAGCAGCCAAAGATTGTTTGACTACAACAACAAAAAAATTAATGACGTTGCAGAGTTGTAAGATTATACTTTCAAACTAGAAAATAGCTCAGTGTTTATTACTTTGTTTATTATCTCACATTGCAGACAATGTGCCCTGTGTGTTTGGATCGTCTGAAGAACATGATCTTCCTTTGTGGCCATGGGACGTGCCAACTCTGTGGAGACCGGATGAGTGAATGTCCCATCTGTCGAAAAGCTATCGAACGGAGGATTCTTTTGTATTAACTAAGAAACCCCCTGTGTTGTGTTAGCTAAAATATTTTGGCCATGAGATCTTAGTGAGCTTTTTAAGCTAGTTGGAGGTTCTAATGAATTAATTTTTAATTTCATAGATTCTTTGCTAGAGTGTAATTAGACTTTAAACGTATCAGAACAACAACAAAAAACTCTACAAAACAGTGTTTGAAGCTGTGTATTTTGTTTTTTGTTTTCCTTTCAGTTGAAACATCAAATCTGTGTAATTCATATATAATTTGCCTTCTGCATCTAAGGGAGAAAGTCCTTTAAAGATCTCCTGTTATTTTTTGTTTTCATTGCATTTTCTCTCATAGTTTATAAATGTTGTTAGACCTCAAAAGATATACTTCCTTATGGTCAGCTGTTTTTCAGTTTATCATGATTTTTATAGTGAGTTGACACAGGTACCCAGAAAGGTCATGCATCATATGAAAGGTGCAAGTCAAACCATTATGTTTCATATGTTAAATGATAAAATTATAGTACAAGTTCTGCATGGTTAAAGGAATACTGAAGAGTGGATTCTCCTTATAAGGCAACATAAAGTTATCCAAATGATTGTCTCTAAATTCTCAGAGTAAATGGAAACACAAAATGAGAGAATAGTGACTTTGCATTTAACTTATTTTCTGGCTTCAAAGGAAAATTGTTTCACTTGTTTCAAAATGACTGAGACATGAAAAGTAAACATAAGCAGTCAGTGGGGAATTGAAGGCAGGGCGGGTGGGGGCATCCAATGAAAGAGTGTCTGCAGTTGCCCTTCTTACATTAATTTGTACACTCTTCTGTTCAGCCAGCTTGTGAAAAACTGACTGTGA
Source organism: Moschus berezovskii (assembly GCF_049115385.1). Taxonomy (NCBI): domain Eukaryota; kingdom Metazoa; phylum Chordata; class Mammalia; order Artiodactyla; family Moschidae; genus Moschus; species Moschus berezovskii. The sequence continues at coordinate 3,156,204 of NC_142487.1, read as the reverse complement.
AAAATGGGCCACAGCTTCCCCTGTGGTTACTTATTCAGGCTTGATCTGACCAGTGAAATGGTACTGCCCTGTTTGGGCCCCGGGGTTCAGTCTAACTTTTCCGATATGCTGAGTAGCAGTAATCCGGGAGGGGAAAAGCACTGTCCTCAGTAAGGCAACGGTCCTTTCTGCTCTGCGTCAGTTCTGCCAGTGTCACTGTTTCTACCTTCCTCAGAGGCCTCACTTCCATTATCTTTCAGATAGTAGAGCTGACTTTAAAGAAAACAGTCTCTCATCATACCTAACAACGGGGATATTATTTAACCTGCCAGCAATATCCAAGACCTTGTAAATAACCGATGACACTTAATTTAGAAAGAATGACTAGGACATTTATGGAAATATGTCTGATTATCTGTGTTTTTGTTTTAATCTGAAGCATCTAATTTTTTTTTTCTCTTTCAACATCTGGAATGAATATACACACATAAGTAAGTGTTTTGGGGTTCATTGCTGCTAGATTATACAAATATCAGCTGTTTACAGTAGTATCTACTATATGTGTATAAGTTTACTTCCAAAGATAAGTATCTTTTTTGTGGGTTTTTTCCCCTTTGACTCTGGTTCCTATTTCAGTTTCCTGCTGCAACAATTTGAAAGTACAAGGTCTCTAGCCCTCATAATATCATGTTTCTGGCTCATTAATGGCTGCTGCCTCTGCAAGTCCTGGTGAGAGCAATGGTGCACTTTGCTGCCTTTCTAGTCTCGGTAATTCCATATCTGTGTTTAGTGGAGTGACTTACCATTTAGAACAGTAAAAATTTTTATAAATTTTAAATTTGAAAATTTATATCAACTCTACTCGGTTACCTAATAACAGGCTACTGAGGCTGTTGTTGAAGCCATATTTTGAAGTTATAAAAAGAACATCTGTCCAGTGATGTTCACATAAAGAGACAGACTATTTTCTTTCAGATTTGTTAACAGCGTAAGGCAGGGTTTTCCTTCTCTTCCGTGCGCTGCCCATCTCTTTTCCACAAGGTCAGTTGTAAGGAGGGGGCACCTGGCTGACTCATGCATAGCTTGACCAACCAGAGAATTGTATAATCTGGAGCTTTACTTCACTTAGATTCTTGTTACAGGTCTTCTGAGCTGCATTGCTTAAGCTTACATCCCTAAAAGGCAGTTTCATCTTCCAGACTAGCTTATTTCCTCCATATTAAAAATATAATAACCTGTAAGCTAGTATAAAAGTTATAAAGTCACTGTAACTGTAGTGTTGTACATTTGTGGATTTTCTCTATTTGTACCACTTTGAAATTTGTCTAGTGAAAAGAAAATGTTTTTTCATTCGTGTTTTTAAGCACCTGAAAAATAATTTTAAATTTATTTTCGGTTGTGAGAGAGAATAAGTTTAAGAGCTTCATTATTTAAGTGACTTTCCTCTAATTCTATGAAACTGCTACCTCTTATCATACGTCTCAGCAGTACTCCCAGTTAGGATGTGTCCTTGTCATGATCATCTTTTTATCTTGTGCCTCGAAGGAGCTTTTGCTTTTCCTAGACTCGTTAGGAAAAAGAAAAACAAAAAAAACCAAAACTGACATGCATTCACTCAAAAACGTATTTATTGGGCTTCAGGAGCAAGATACACAACAGTGAAAAAATTGTCAGCTTCTAAGCACATATAGAATTTATCATGCAGCCATTGCGTATTTGAAGTATTCTTTTCAAAAAGAAGGGATCTAGAGATACTGATAACATTTCTTCCTAATGTTTTCGAAGAGCTGTCATTAGGGTTCCCTCTCTGTGGCCCCTCACCTCTACCGTATTTTTTCTTTTATTCTAACGTTGTCAGCTTTGTGACCCAAAACATACACACAACTTAACCAGATGGTGCTATTCTAATAGTTTTTCTTCCCATAATTTAACATTCTTGCTGTTTATAGTATAAATGTATTTCATTTTGTTGGGAGCAAGGAAGTTTTTCAAGAGAAGATCATTTTGTATTAGTATTGGAATATTATATTACACAAGTGTTTTAGTTTAGCTGGCCAAATTATGCTTGGTTATTTGTAAATTTAAACTTTGCAGATTGACCATCTAGCTACTGAGGCATAAAATTAATTGATAACGTTGAAAATAACTTTCTTAAATTTATGTTTTTGATTTCTTTAGCTTGTAAGAGCATTTAGCATATTGCAGTGCATGCTGCTTAAGATTTGTCCGGTTCAAATTTCAAAGCTTGCCGGGTCATTTTTACGTGGCAGAAATAGATGGTCTTGTGTTGTAGTGTTATGTGTTGCCCAATGCTGTTTTTTGTTTATTGTGAATTTTGGACCCTTTTGGACTAAGAATTATTTAAACTTATGAACTTGGAGAATTGGTGATGGAATTGAATAGAGGGGATGATAGGGATTGCAGCAAGTAAAAAAAGTCAGTTTTTGAGTTTAGAGAAAAATGGAGATCATGTAGATTTTATCAAAGCAGTAACTGTAGAAGTATATTCAACTTTCTCATTTTGCAGAATTGAAACTATACCCATTAAGTAGCAGTCCTCTTCTCCCTCCTCCAGTGGAATAGAATTTTGATTAAATATAGATGGAGAAACACCTGAATATATTAAGAGTTTGTATTTGCAAGACCTACAGTGATGGTGAATAATCAAGTTTGGGGAAGACAGAATTTCTCTTCTCCCTCCCAGTCATCATCAGTCGTAATTGAGTAGGTTTTAAATATCTGTTAATTAGAAGGGTTTATTTCATTTTGGGTCAGAGGGGAGAAACACACTTTAAACATTGTAATTAGGTTAGCTTTGAATTTATACTAAATTGACAAGGTATTAGAACTTCACAAATATTGTGTGCCTTGTTGTTGAAAATGTCAATTTTCTTTAAGTCTGCTTGCAACTGTTTTCAAGATGTTTTTTTCTCTCAAAAAGGCATCCTAATTTTATTTGCTTGAGTATTATAATAGGAATGCTTACTGATATTACTTGATGAATCATGTATAGCCTTGGAACTTTTACACATATGTAAAACTATAACAGTATTAATTACAGTTGTACTTCTTTAAAACACTAAAATTGAGGAAAAGCTATTTAATGCTGTCTCATGTATACATTACTTGCTACAGCGAGGGGGAAATTTTTTTAGATTGAACCTCAGTTTGCTGGTAAGTGGTTGGTAGTGGGTGAAACTAGAGTATAAAAATATGAACTGGATAGTAGAACTGGTGAATTAAAATTGTAAGTTGCTACATTGGCATTTTCTACCTCCTTTTCTGTCATTTTCCAGCATTTATTCAGATTTGTGACTAAGGAGGAGGTGGAAACCTGAGGTTAAAATTGAGATTTTTATTTTGTTGAGGAAGCAAAGGTGACTTGCCACATCAATCTGGTGCCTAAATCCGTAACTACAAGTTACAATTAATATGAAATGTGTAAGAGAGATACTATTGCTGAATATTTTACTTTTCTTGTCAGTCTGTTTAGTTTTGTTTCATAAACATGACTTCTTCCCTCCAAAAAGCAAAATGGTCTTGTAATTTTCTATAGAATAAACAAATGTGCCATTTTGTCTGAAATCAGTAATTTCAGGAAGTTATTGAAAGTTCTGACTCAGGGCTTTTTAACAGTTTAAGCAATTATTAGTTATATTTTGGAAAATCCATCTACATAATTCTTCAGTGCCTTGAAAGAATTATTAACTTGGCAACACTACTAAAATTTTATAGAAGGTGGTCTTTGGTGTGCGTTTATCATCATACACACATTGATAAGTTGTATTTCTTAGCTCATGTAATAGTGATACTGCTTGTGTGCTGGGTTTGGGTAATTCTTTAAAGGAAGTTTTCTTAGATTTGCACTTGATTGTTTTTTTTAATGGATTATTTATGGCCATGACACTGTTACCAGGAAAGTACTTCTATGTTAAGTCATTATGCCAAGTCATGTATCGTAGCACCTGGGAAGAGGAGCTAGAGTTCATACCTTTTGCTATTTTAGCAAAAAAGGAGAATCTGTTTGGAAAATAGATTGTCTTCCCCTTAAATGAAAAGAAGACCTTTTGTTTAAATGATTCAGTTAAAAAAACTTTTTTTTAAGAAAATCATGAATTGCATGACACTCTTTAACGCTGGTCTTACTTAGACTGAATCCACAGAATTTTCTGTTCAGTATGCTTGTGTCATTCTAGATACATTATATTTAGTGATAGAAGGCAGTTTAATTGACTCATAGCAGTGTTTTGCTTTGCATTTTTTCCAGTGTTTTTTAGCTTTCATTTGATTAAAGTCTTGTTTGTGAATATAGTTTTTGTATGGCAAATGATTCTCATTTATTAGCTTTCTCTTAAAAAATGCTTAGCAAGAGCTAAGCTTTTAAAAATGAATGCATTTACCATTAATAAAGCGTATGATGTAATATCGTTATATGATGCTTTTCGCTGATCTTTTGAAACTATTCTTCATAGATGTATACATGAATTTTGATTCTTTATGGCATTTGAAAACACATCTCAATACATCAGATCTTTTTATTGGGAAGGAAATTATCACATCTTTGAGAAACAAGGAAATACATCTCCAACTCTATACAAAACACAGGTGCTCACATCTGGAAGGCTCTCATTGCAGTTGTTTACATTCAGGGTGCCTCTATCAATGGGGCCAAGGATTTTCCTGTTTTAACACCTCATATTCTCAGGATTAAGAGATACTGTAAAAGTAGTCTAAAGGGTAAACTTGATAGAAAATAAATCGACTAGTCATGAAAGACTCAACTTCTTCTATAAAAAGTTGATTACATTTCACAACTCCAATGTAGATTTCATTTTCAAGAGGTACACATTTTAAAACAATGATTTACTTGACTTTGTTAGCATTTTGTGACTAAATCAGTAATAGAAGGGTTTGTGGGTTATTTTATTTTTCAAGTTAATAGAAGTACTTATTGGTGAAGTTACTGGGAGGTTGTCTAGTTAAAAAATTAAATATGTATATATATAACTCAGATGTTTAAGAGGAAAACCATCTAAAACAAAAACCTTTACAAATTGTTTATTTGAAAAAAAGCGTATGTATTCCACCTTTAAAATTGTAAATTAATTTTTTTATAACCTCTAATTAACTGTATTTGGGGGTTTATTTCTATTGCTGTATAATTAGACATTTCATGGCAATATTTTTTTTATTGAAACTCTGTATAGGTTTTTAAAATAAACCCATTTTAGAAAATCTGATTTCTACTTTTTTATCATTGATAGGTATTTATTCTTCAGAGAAGTTAAAATTGTTAGTCTTACAGTCTGGCATTTCCCAGACTGACTAATAATGACAATTTTTAAATGATACATTGTAGGGCAGTGATAGGAGTTTAAAAGATAGAATGAGTGCATGGATTAAAGTAGAACACCAGAAATGATTCTCCCATAAATTAATTGCTAAAGAATGATCATCTGGCTAATAGTTTTTTTTCTCCTTATAACAAAACTAGTTGAGAGATTTATTTTTATCTTAAGGATAAAAAGATGATAAACATTATATGAAAAGATAAGACAAGACCTGGAACAGTGACCATCAGTCTCAGAGTTGATGCTCTGTCCTTGCAGCTGCTGGGCATTGTTGCCTTTGCACTGATTTTATATTCAGATACCATGTACTCATTCTTAAAATGCCCCTTCATGTTAGGTTCTCAGTCTTAGATACGGCAGCTCTCTGAAAGGCATATTTTCAATCAGTATAAATATTATTTCTCATATGTTTAAGACTGTTGACCTTACTTCCTTTTATTTCCACAGAACAGCAACTAATATCTTGAGTGAAATATGGATATACAGTTTGGGAAAAGCCTTTATAGGTGAAGTTAACCCTGTTTTAATACAAAAATAAACAATTGAATCAGAGTGTCTTTGGCTGCTGACCATGGCCAAACCACCCTGAAGAAAGACTGAAGTTCACAAAGATTATATGCCCTTAGTATGAATGTAATAGTGCCAGAGTATTGTGTTAGTTTCCTGTTGCTCTGTGGCAAATTACCATGAATGTTTTGGCTTAACACAGTAGGAGTCTGGGAGGTTAGAAGTCTCACTTGAGTTTCCCTGGGCTCAAATCAACGTGTTCTCGGGGCTTTCTGGTTGCTCTTAGGGAAGTGCCATGTCCTTGCTCTTTCTAGTTTCTGGAGGCAGCCCACTTTCCTTGGCCCCTGTTTGTCCTCAAAGCCATCAATGGCTGGATGTGTCTCATACATTGCATCATGCTGACAATCAATGCCTCTTCTGCCTCCTGAAATTTTCCACTTTTTAAGTCCCAAGATCCTTGGGACTTCCCTGGTGGTCCAGTGGTTAAGATCCTACAAGCCATGCTGCATGGCTGGAAAAAGAAAATCCATTTTTTTTTTTTGCCCATGGCAGAAGAATGAATGAGCAAACGAGTTGATGAGAACTTTCAGCAAACTAGGAACAGAAAAGAACATCCTCAAATTGATAAAGAACACCTACAAAAAACCTACAGCTGACATTACTTTGAGACTTAGAAACTAGGTGCTCTTTCCCTATAAGGTTGAGAAGGAGGCAAAGAGGTCCCCTCCTAAGGTCCTAGCTAATGCAATAAGACAAGAAAAGGAAGTAAAAACTATACAGATTGGAAAGAAAGAAAACTGTGTCTGTAGATGACATGATTGTCTATTTGCAAGTTTCTAAAGAATTGATAGGAAAATTCTTGGAATTAGTCCGGGAGTTGGTGATAGACAAGGAGGCCTGGCGTGCTGTGATTCATGGGGTCGCAAAGAGTCGGACACGACTGAGCAACTGAACTGAACTGAACTGAATAGCAAGGTTGCAAGATGAAAAGTTAACGTACAAAAGTTCACTGCTTTTCTATATACCAACAATGAAAAGTTGAGATTTGCAATTTAAAATAATAACATCTATATTTGTTGTTTAGTTGCTAAGTCCTGTGCAACTCTTTTGACCCATAGACTGTAGCCCACCAGGCTCCTCTGTCCTTCGGATTTCCCAGGCAAGAATACTGGAGTGGGTTGCCATTTCCTTCTCCAGGGGATCTTCCTGAGTCAGGGACTGAACCCACATCTCCTGCATTGGCAGGCAGATTCTTTACCACTGAGCTATCAGGGAAGCCCACCACTTACATTAACACCAAAAAAATATTTGTGTATAAATATAACAAAACATGTGAAAGATCTATATGAGGAAAACTATAAAACTCTGATAAATTTTTAAAAATCTAAGTAAATGGAGAGAGATTCCATGACTATAGATTAGATAGAATCAGTATTGTTAAGATGTCAGTTCTTCCCAACCTCATCTATAGATTCAGTGCAGTCCCAAACAGAATCCCAGCGAGTTGTTTTATAGACATCACCAAACCAATACTACAGTTTATATGGGAAGGCAAAAGACTTGGAATAGCTAGAAAAATATTAAAAATGAATAGTCATAGGACAAACTATCTGCCTAAAGACTTACTATAAAGCTAAAACTATCTCAATTTTTAAAAAAGTCATCAATACTGTGATACTGGCAAAAGATTGGGCAAGTGGACTGATTAAACAGAGAGCCTACCAATAGACCCACATAAATATAGTCAACAGATCTTTGATAATGGCAATGAAATGGAGAAAGGGTAGTCTTTTAAAGAAATGACAGAAACAACCGGCTCAGCGGTAGAGAATCCTGCCACTGCAGGATACAGCAGATTTGATCCCTGGGTCAGGAAGATCCCCTGGAGAAGGAAATGGCAATCCACTCCAATATTCTTGCCTGGAATATCTTGAAAAGAGTCAGACACGGCTTAGTAACTAGAACAAACCAAAAAAACCCCAGCAACAACTGGGCATATACGTGTAGGAAAAAAAAACAACTAGATTCAGACCTTACACCTTTCACAGAAATTAACTCAAAATGCATCATAGAGCTAAATATGAAATGCCAAATAGAAAACTAGAAGATAACACAGGAGAAAATCTAGGTGACTTTGAGTTTAGTGTGTATGTATTTTATTCTACTTCATTTAATTCCATTCATTTTCGTTTTATTTTTTTGCTGAATGCTTGCAGGAATTCCTCTACCAGGGGTTGAACCTGGGCTATGGGAGTGAAAGTGCCCAGTCCTAACCTTTAGACCCCTAGGGAACTCCCTAGTTATAAGTTTTTAGATACCACACTAAAAGCATGACACATGAAGGGAAACGATTGTTAAATTGGTCTTTAAAATTAAAAACTTATACTTTGCAAAAGACATTTTTGAAAAAATGAAAAGCCACAGGTTGGAAAAAAAAACCTGCAAAACACATAGGGTAAAAAGAACCCTAGAACTTGAGAACGAGAAAGCAACCCAATTAAAAAAACGAGCAAAGATTTGAACTGAAAACTCAGTAAGGAATATATTGCATATGGCAAACAAGCATAAATGTTTCACCTTTTGAGAAACTGTGCGAGACACCAAAGGCCACATACTGTATGAGTCCTTTTAAATGCCCAGAATACAGACATTATTCTATACAGACAGTAGACTTCGGTGGCTGCCAGTGACTTGGGAGAGGGGTGAAGGGGGACTGACTTCTGTAATGGGGTTTCTTATAGGGGTGATGAAAATGTTCTGGATTGAGTTGCACAGTTACCTAAAAACCACTGAACTTTAATACTTTGAAGTGGTGAATTTTATGATATGTGAATTGTATTTCTATTTTAAAAAAGAATATTAGTGATTTCTTTAAGTAATCGTGTAGAGATCCCTTTCGCTGAGGCTCTTCTCCAGGAAATGGACAGTTTGACTTGAGAGTCTAAGCATCATCTTGGTAACCAGGATTTGTTCAACTCCTCCCATTCCCAGCCATCAGATGGCTGCTCTCCCCCTGAAGTTAAAGTGAATCCAGGCTTTGCCTTGACACAGTATATTTACTCAGAAGACCTGTTTAAAGAAAGGCAGGGACTAATTATTTCTGGTATAATTGATTGATTGCATGAGTAAACGTGGGAGATAACGAAGGACACGGAAGCCTGGCATGCTGCAGCTCCTAGGGTAGCAGAGTCAGACACGACTGGACTGAGAGGCCGAAGAACAAACTGATTAATGAGTTGTTTCTTTGTATCTTCCAAAGATGACCAGTTCTTTTTTTTTAATGATATTTTAATTTCACGGATTTAAACATTTTATACATTTTATTAATAGTATATTACAGTTACACTGTACTCATTGGTGCTCACACTGTCCCATCTCTGGCCAGTGGAAAGTTACTTAGACTGGCTCCTGAGTTCTATTGACTCAAACGTGTTCCTCATTGGGAGTCTTCTTGCTTTCTGAAATGAGCAGATTTCCGGTCTCATCCTGTATATTCTCTGCACAGATGTGGAATAGAACATTTCTCCAAGGACTCCTGACTCTGTTTAGTGATAAGTGATATCTAGAGACCATAATTTGGGCGCTAGAAGTGTCAAAGCTTTGGGGTTGGTCATTCGCTTCTTGGCCTTTTCAGTGGAAAGAGCTCGGAATATTTTTAAGAGAAATGCTATGAGTTGAAACTGAAGAATCTTGGAACTAAAATTCAGGACCACTGGCTGTTTATTTGGCCTTACTGATTTTATGTCTACTTCTCTTTTCAACCAGTTAATAAATGTATTTGCTTTATTGCAGAGTCACAGTGTTATCACCAACAGTATGATTTCTGAAAACAGTTAAAATATTTTTGCAGGTTTTTTTTTAACATTACAGTAAATCCCACTGGGATGTTTTAGTGAAATGACTGTTTTGAAGATCCTGGAGTAGCTCTCTATCATTATGCTGCCAACTCACTTTCAGATATTAGGAATTGCCTTCATCTTTAATTTTTTAAATTTCATTTTAAGTTATGTGAAATATGTACATTTTTTCAAAGTCAGTTCCACAAAGCAAGATATAGTCCAAGAAGTCTAGCTTCCTTTCCTATCCCTTCCATCCTCCATTCTCCTATAAATCATATTATGGTTAATTTTTCCTCCATTGTTTTTAATACTACAAAATACGCGTATATATTGGTCCCCTCTTGTTCTGAAAAACACAAATATGCATACTCTGCATATGGTCTCTGCCCAACCTCTCACATTTTAGTAAAAACGACATAATATCTTATTATAGAGAATGACTTAAAGAGTTGCTCCATAGAGAATGAATACATGTTTACGTATGGATGAGTCCCTTTGCTCTTCACATGAAACTATGACAACATTGTTAATCGGCTATACCCCAATACAAGATAAAAGATCAAAAAAAGAAAAATTGCTCTGCAGAGGGAAACAGGAAAAGGAAAAGTAGGAGAAGTTGTCTGTCATTCCAGAGCTGAGAGAGGGTGGCCTACAAAGTCTACTTCTGGGCTGCCTGGCTCGGTGAGTGGGAGGTCAGAGTGGCCTGGAAAGTGGTGGGCGTCATTCTGGGGCTCTGGCCAAGTGATCCTAAGCCAGGCAGGTTGGTTTCCCGCTCCCCAGACTCTGGTTTAATCCGGCATCTTATCCTCCAGCCCCATCTCCCCTCCCCCTGGGAAGAAGGGCAGGGTGAGGAGTCATCGCCCAGCCCCTGGAAACTTCTGAGTGGGAAAAGCACACCAGCTGATGTCCTGCACCATCCCCCCGTCTCACCCCACGCCCCCCCCACTGCCAGGGAATGCTGAGGGCTACTTACCCTGGAACACAAGGAACCTCAAACTGCAGGTTGGGAAAATAGGAATTGTCTCCTTCCAGTCTCAGCAAAGAGTATTTACTTCTGAGTGGGACCTCAGGCGTTTCCTATGGGAAGATAAACGCAGACACACACCAGAGCCCGGGACAGTCCTGGCCCCGCTGGGGAGGCAGGGGGTGGGGGGAGTCGGGTCTCTCTGTGCCCCCTTCTCTGGAGTTGTGCTTGGACCAGGGAAACCAGGCTTCCTGGACAAGAGGTGTTCTCTGTGTGTATTGTCAGAGGCTCTGTCAGACCTAGTCCCACCTGAGGAAATTGTTCATTGAAAAGAAACTTAAAAATTTTTTTTTCTCTTTTTAAAAGATGTTCTATACAGGAGTGTGAAGTGATTGTCCAGTGAGCGTCAAGATGATGAATAAATATGACACCCTAATGTTTAATGATAGCAGCCTAAACTCTTATTAAGCACCTACCATGTCTAGTCAAGGCTATGGTTTTTCCCATGGTCATGTATGGATGTGAGAGTTGGACTGTGAAGAAAGCTGATCACCGAAGAATTGATGCTTTTGAACTGTGGTGTTGGAGAAGACTCTTGAGAGTCCCTTGTACCGCAAGGAGATCCAACCAGTCCATTCTAAGGGAGGTCGAACCTCGGTGTTCATTGGAAGGACTGATGCTAAAGCTGAAACTGCAATACTTTGGCCACCTCATGCGACGAGTTGACTCACTGGAAAAGACTCTGATGCTGGGAAAGGTTGGGGGCAGGAGGAGAAGGGGACGACAGAGCATGAAATGGCTGGATGGCATCACCGACTCGATGGACATAAGTTTGAGTGAACTCCGGGAGTTGGTGATGGACAGGGAGGCCTGGCGTGCTGTGATTCATGGGGTCGCGGAGAGTCGGACACAACTGAGCGACTGAACTGAACTGAATGCACATCAAACTCACTAAGGATGAGTTTCATTTTACCTGTGAGGATGGTGAGACCCAGAGACATTAAACAGATTGCTCAGTCTTTCATTTAGTCAGTAACTGTGCTTGGATCCAAGATTGGATTTCTTTTTCTTATCTGCCCCTACTCTTCCTTACATCGTTTTGTTTTTTTTTAAACCAAAAACATCACAACTTGACATCACACATCTCCTGCCTTTGATGAGAGCCCTGATGTGTGCTGGGGAACAAAAGTTGTTATGAGAAATAACAATTTCAAGTTGAATGGAAAGAACCTGGGCAGTTAGTAACATACCTCACCTTTCTGCCCCTTGATTTTTTCCCCTGAAGGACGGTAGAAAAGTAAGTTCCCCAAACTGGGATCTCTCTGGGTGCACCCATGGTGAAGGACAGGGAAGCCTGTCATGCTGCCATCCATGGGGTCGCGAAGAGTCACACGACTGAGCTACTAAACAAACGGGTGCACCACCTCTGTCTTCCACAAGGGGTCAGTAAAATCCTCTTAGTGAGCTGAAGACCCGTTACTGCCATTAACCACTCCGGGACTTAGCTCCGGGCCAGGAGGACCATTCTGTTATTGAAGGGACCTCTGACCTTCATTCCTGCAGTATCTTGACAGGAGACCTGGCTATTTTGACTTGGTGTTAATGAGAACCAAATCTTTGGTTTACCATTTACATGTCTGATGAGTGGAAGAACTTCTCACAGGCCAGTCTAGGACTGCATTCATTTCAACCCTTTTTTTTCCTCCTCCACAGTCTGGGTACCTTAGGTACCAGGTGCCCCAGGAATATTAAGATACTCCTTTCAGCCCTGCCTTTCCAATCATACCACCAGGCGGGGAGAGTGATGGGAAGGGTCCTCGGAGCCATGACCATAACAGGAAGGCTTAGCAGTAACATAAATATACAGAGGGGCTTCCCTTGTGGCTCAGCTGGTAAACAATCCGTCTGCAATGTGGGAGACGTGGGTTGGGAAGATCCCCCGGAAGAAGGAAAGGCTATCCACTCCAATATTCTGGCCTGGAGAAGTCCATGGACTGTATAGTGGTGTTGGAGAAGACTCTTGAGAGTCTCTGGACAGCAAGGAGATCCACCCAGTCAGTCCTAAAGGAAATCAGTCCTGAATATTCATTGGAAGGACTGATGGTAAAGTTGAAACTCCAATACTTTGGCCACCTGCTGTGAGGAGCTGACTCATTGGAAAAGATCCCGATGCTAGAGAAGACTGAAGGCTGGAGCAGAAGGGGACGACAGAGGATGAGATGGCTGGATGGCATCACTGACTCGATGGACATGAGTTTGAGTAAGCTCCGGGAGTTGGTGATGGACAGAGAGGCATGATGTGCTGCAGTCCATGCAGTCGCAAAGAGTCAGACATAACTGGACTGAACTGAAATATATAAAGAAGTTAACTGCAAGTCACCAGGATGTATCTAAATAAACCCCAAATGAATGCATCCTTATTGTACAACCCCTCCCCCATCCACCTCATCTCAAAAATGCAGGGCTACCTCATGGCCACCTGACACAGAGAATTGAAAAAAAAAATAGGAGGAGAAATACTGAGTGGTCTTAACTGATTGCATTTAAAATATGCTACCTTTGCCTATTTTGCAAACGACATGACCACATGAACCTTTCCTGGACCTTAAGGTTCATATGGACCTTACCCAGGACTGCCTGTCTGGTGGGGCCTGCAGCTCAAGCTTCTTCAGTACTAGGGGGAGGGACCCTGTGGACACCCAACTCACGCTCAGCCTTGCCACAGCTGGGGGCGGAGAGAGCAAGCCCAGCCCACTGCTGGCAGGGATACGTGTGGCATCTAGTGACAGGCCCTCTCCAGAAGTAGGCAGGCTGCTGCTGCTGCTGCTAAGTCACGTCAGTCGTGTCCGACTCTGTGTGACCCCGTAGACGGAAGCCCACCAGGCTCCCCCGTCCCTGGGATTCTCCAGGCAAGAACACTGGAGTGGGTTGCCATTTCCTTCTCCAATGTGTGAAAGTGAAAAGTGAAAGTGAAGTCGCTCAGTCGTGTCCGACCCTTAGCGACCCCACGGACTGCAGCCCACCAGGCTCCTCCATCCATAGGATTTTCTAGGCAAGAGTAGGCAGGCAGGTGATAGGATTTCCCCATACCCCTGAATATTGCAGTCTCTGCTTTTTTTTGGCGGGGGGGGGGCCACCTCCATTATTTTACTTGTATTCTGAATCTGCTCTGTGGTCACTTACATAAACTCCTTGCAAGTTAAGATACATTACCAATCAGCATAGAAAGTAACCCAGGGATGTCCCGGTGGCTCAATCAGTAAATAATCCACCTTCAATGCAGGAGACGGGGGTTTGATCCCTGGGTGGGGAGGATCCCCTGGAGGAGGAAATGGCAACCCACTCCAGTATTCTTGCCTGGAGAATCCCACGGACTGAGGCGCCTGGCGGGCTACAGCCCGTGGGATCACAAAAGAGTCGTCGACAGGACCTAACGACTAAACCAACCTCCACCCCTGACCCCAGGCGTGCCAGAGGCAATGGGAGCACCACCCTCCCTCATTGCTCCTGCAGACCAAGGGACGTGGTCCTTTTCTATACATATTTTATTTATCTTTGGTGACAGCCCCTAGCTGACTTGCTCCTGCATCCCTTCCAACAAAGTTGTAACTGGTTCCCTGTATTAAATCTTCCTCTGAAGTGCCTGAAGTGCTTTCCATTCTCTTGGCAGACTCTGATTGGAATGAAATGTAATTTTGGGGAGGCTGTGGGTCATTACGCCAGGAAGGAAGGTCAGGGGAGACTCCCGCGCGCGAAGCACGACGGGAGACCTAAGGCTGCGCCGCCATCTAGTGTTGTCGGCTCTCCTCGGGCCCGCACTGTGAAAGCTTTGCCCACGCACTTCTCCTTGGCCTGAAACCTCCACCCAGCACACTTCTCACATCCTGACCCAGAGCCCTGGAGCTTCGCGGGAACTCCCAGGCCCTCGAATCTCTCTATCTGCACTCCTACCACTTTTAACAAGCAGTTCCCGCAGCAACTATTTGTTAAGGATCCATTCCAGGCTGGCCTTCGGGTAAACCTCCGTGTACTGCTTACAAAGCATTTTATGTGAGTCCATCTCTGTTGAGCCAGATTATAAACAAACTGGTGACACGGACTAGGATTTCTCACGGGCCAATCCCAGTTCTGTGTGCATGTCAGCACTGAATAAATACTCATTTGATTGATGCTGTTCTGTCTCCCCTCTGAGGACCAAACCTCTTGGCAGTTTCCTCCTAGGAAACTGGAGACACTGGGTAGTGAAGGTGGCGTTCTCTCCTGTAGAAATTCTAACGGGATTTCCCCCATCTTTGCTAATGGGCTCTTGCATCCTTCTCAGCTCACAGCAGAGGCAACCGTCCTTCTCCTGTAAAATGGTCAGCAGCTGTGATTCAGGGCAAGATGGCAGCCTGAGTCTAGTTACTGACACCCCTCACCCCGGATTTCTTACTTTGTGAGGTGGCAAGTTTTGGGGGGTCACCTGTAGCTGGATCACACTCACTGTCCCCGCATGCTATGGTCACACTGCGTCTGGGAATCTCACACCCTCCCTTTTCCCTAGTGTGTCCTGGGAGTCTCAGCCTCACCCAGGTTTAGTGTTGGCTCTGCCCTCAGCGGCCGAGGCGGGTCTCGGCGCGTCCCCCCACCTCCCCAGGCTCAGCTTTTCTCCCATGGAGACTGGAGTAACCTTCAAAAGTTAAATAGCACTGCCTGCTTTAAAAAAAAAAAAAAAATTAAAATTTCATCTACTTTGCGAATTTAAGATCCAAGATTCTGAGGCCCTGCCATTAGCTAAGTCCTTATCTACCTCTTAAGGAAGTGAGGGTTCTTTTATCTGGGGCTAGTTAAGCTTAAACTCTGTGTCTCAGCTTCCCCATCTGTGAAATGGGTGCATTCATGACCTCTGCCTGACAGGGGAGTTTTGAGTAAACATCTTCCCATCTGGGTAATTGCCAACTCTGCCTTCCCACTACCAGACCCCAAGGCGCAGCCTCAATCATCCTTGGTTTCTTTTTCTCTTTGCTTAACCCCAACTCATCAGCAAATCCCCTCCCATACCCTATTTTCTTGTTTACTGTTTTTCTCCCACAACCAGAACGTACATTCTGGGAGGGTATGGCCTCTGCCAATCCTGGTCACAATTGTATTCTCACAGCAGAGTCTGGCACATCATGGTAGACATTCCTTAAGTATGTGATAAAAGATTGGAGTGAGTACCATAACATGAAATTGCTTTAAATAAATTAAAGGGGATTATCAAAAGTGAGTTTTCACCAGTACAACAATAGCTAACAATTATGGATGGTTTACTACTGCCAACCACCGTGCTAAGGGTTTAGTATCTATTATCATCTTGTTTCATTTGCACAGCAGTGTATGAGAGATCTATTTTTATTTATGAGTTTTAGTCAAATAAATCGTTTTCTTAGTAGTGCAGGTATTGATAAGAAAGAAGGGAGATAGAGTTACCAGTTGGTTAAACTGTGATAAACCCACACCTGGAGGAACTTGTCATTCCTTTCTTTTTGAAGACATGACATGGTGATGTCAAACTTGTGTCTTGTTTTCCCAAAGCAACTCCTCTGAACTCGGCTGGGCTCTGCGTGAGGACATGGGCCCTTCAGAAATGTGCTGACCTGTCATTTCGCTCGCCCTTCTCCCCTCCTAATCTTTGAATAACTTGATTGCTGGGAACGGGGCCAAGTAGGGAAAGCCCTGCTGGCAGGCAGAGAATTTCTGCTCCAAAGGGAACTTTGGGGTCATCGGCCGCCCCCTTCTTTTGACCCAGGAGGACATTCAGTCGTCAGGAAGACGGTCTCCTGATGGGACAACATTGCTTCTCTTAGCCAGACTCCTTTTCACAAATCAGAAGATGAACCATACACTTCATCAATATGTCCTGAACTCTGCCAGCTAAGCGATGATTTTAAGGAACAAGGGACCACTGCTCGCTTCCTTTGCTAACTTCTTCCTGCAAAGCTGACCCCAGGTATTTTACTTGGATCCTTTAAAAAAATATTTGGGATCCCATTATTCCCTTGAGTGATACATGGGTATCTGTTCTGATGACAGCAAAATAATAGTATTCTCAGTGAAATGAAGTGTTGGGGTTTTACTGTATGGTATAAAGGTAGGTCGTCCAAAAACCTGCGGGTGGAATCTATCATTGCAAATCCGAAATCCCAACCCAGGGTGGAAGTATTTCTGGAGAAACTTGTAGGCAGTGGGCAAGACAACTTTGTTCTGAAGATCGATTTACAAAAGCATTCTTCCGGGGACTCAGTACTTGAGGGACTAGCCTACTGTGTTCCCCCTTTGCCTGGCAAAGTAATAAAGCAACTCTTTCCTTCTCCTCCATTCAAAAAAAAAAAAAAAGTTCTTCTTCCTTATTTGTGAGTTGTATAAGAAAGCAAGAAAAGCAGAGTGAAGACAAAGTTCTAATATTCATTTTTATTAACTCTAGAAATGTTTTATTTCAAAATATGTGCTTGCCATTGCTTTCACTAAATAAATGAAAACAATTATAAAATGTAGCCTATGTCCTTCCAGAATTCTCGCTGATTGTCAGAAACAGGAAAATATTGTAATTTCCCATGAAACGCCAGCATCAGCATAACAGGTTAGTACCATGCGGTGCCACGCTATCATGCGTTTCCCGGGCCCCTCACTAAATTGTTGTTTTAAAAAGACATTCCGACTGCCCCTAGTGCCAAGTGGATGCTGCCTGGATATTCCGTGATGGTGATGAACAGCCTTCTAAGTGCATGTACTGAATTTAAGAAACACAACACCACAGCACGTAAAATCACATGCCAGATCTCACACGGCCGCCAAATCACATCCGCCTGTATCTCTCTGGATGATCCTTCCCCAAAATATAGGCCTGGCACCTTGCCCTGAACATCAGCCAACTGGACATTAGCAGACCAGGGTAGAGAGGGAACTCTAGCTCTGTTCTCCTATAAATCTCAACCAGAGCCAAACCTTGATTGTCTGTGGTTGCGGGCAGAGGAAAAGGGTGCTGTGGGGCCGTGAGTAAGCAGAGCTTGCTGATAATAAACTCAAACCTTATTTTAGGCAATTGGAGAAAAATTAATTTCCAAATTCTTTCTTTTTTTTTTTTTTGAATGCACTAATGGGACTGCAAGGAGATCCAACCAGTCCATTCTAAAGGAGATCAATCCTGGGTGTTCATTGGAAGGACTGATGCTAAAGTTGAAACTCCAATACTTTGGCCACCTCATGTGTCGAGTTGACTCACTGGAAAAGAGTCTGATGCTGGGAGGGATTGGGGGTGGGAGGAGTCGGGGACGACAGAGAATGAGATGGCTGGATGGCATCACCAACTCGATGGACGTGAGTTTGAGTGAACTCCGGGAATTGGTGATGGACAGGGAGGCCTGGCATGCTGTGATTCATGGGGTCGCAAAGAGTCAGTCATGACTGAGCGACTGAACTGAACTGAACTGAACTGAATGAAAAAGGTAACAAGTAATGACAATTATATTCAGAGTCTTTTCTTTTTTTCTTTTTTGTATTGGGGTATTGCCATTCATGGGGCTTCCCTGGTGGCTCAGATGGTAAAGAATCTGCCTGCAATGCAGGAGACCCAAGTTTGATTCCTGGGTCAGGAAGATCCGCTGGAGAAGGGAATGGCTACCCACTTCAGTATTCTTGCCTGGAGAATTCCAGAGGAAACTTTCGGGCTACAGTCCATGGGGTCACAAAGAGTCGGACACGACTGAGCAGCTAACGCTTTCACTTCTCATAGTGATTAACAGTCCTGTAGTTTCAGATGAACAGTGAAGGGACTCAGCCATACATACACATGTATCCACTCCCTGCGAGTCTCGAGTCTTGGAGTCTTTTCATTATAACCGTTTTACTTTCTGAGTTAGGCACTGAGGAGAGGTAGCATAGCCCAAACGTGGTACCCAAGTGGAGCTGGAACAGCAGAGAGGACTCAGGAGTTCCCAGACTGGAAATCAAGTCCCCAGATAATTGAAATTTAACTACAATACTGATTTCTTGTGTAATTACCCTGGAGTTAGCTTCTGCTCTGTAAAGGGCACAATCAATCTGCAGAGATTAAGTTTTAATCTAGAGGTTCATATTGATATTTAAGTCCCTCAGGTCAAATACTTAATCCTTGAATAAGAAACTATATATTTAAAAGTCTGTTACAATATACACATAGTCAAGCAAATGCTCTGAACACAGCCCAGCAAATAGCTAAGAGGAGTTACATTTGGGAAGATGGAAGGGACCAGTAGAAAATAGGTATGGGAGTGGGGTGTTTTTTATTTTTGGCTGTGCCGTGGGCACATAACGATCTTAGTTCCTTGCTAAGGATCAAACCTTTGACCCTGGTTGTGAAAGTGCAGAGTTTTAACCATTGGACCACCAGGGAAGTCCCAGGAGTGGGATTTTTTTTAAAAAAGTTCTTTGCCTAAATTTTTAAAATGAGGGTATATTCATGCAATACACATAAAATAGCATTATGAAAATGAGGTATCTTTTTTTTTTTTTTTTGGTTGCACTGGCTTCTGAGATCTTAGTTCCCTGATCAGGGATCAAACCCGTGCCCGCTGCAGTAGAAGCTCGAAGTCCTAACCCCTGATGACCAGGGAAGTCCCCTAAAGTGACGTATCTTGAGTCAAATCTTCTAGAGCGCAGAGATGGGTCCTATAGCCCCATGTCTGTGGTACATCAATATATTTGTGCTAACCCAGCCTGAAAGCCCTCTCGACAAGTTTCTTTTTGAAGCTGTATTTGTCTCAATGGGGTAGTTTTATTAGCTGAGAACTGAAATTTGCAGTATCCTTCGTGATTTGACATTTATGCGGTCCTTATATTATTACAGTGCTTTAAAATTACTTGCTGTCTCAGTACCCTTGAGACAAAACTGCCACCTGCTCTCTTTTTTTGACAGGTAAAGAACTGAAACAAAAGATGAAAAGTATCTTTGTAAGGTCTTATAACAATAAAGAGTTAGCAAAAGCTAGTAATTGTTTTTGATTTCAGGTTCTTTGTGATATGTTGCTTTTCCAAAAGTATTTTGTGTGTGTTAGTCACTCAGTCATGTCTGATTCTTTGCAATCCCATGGACTATAACCGGCCAGGCTCCTCTGTCCATGGAATTCTCCAGGCAAGAATACTGGAGTGGGTTGCCATTCCCTTCTCCAGGGGATCTTCCCAACACAGGGATCGACCCCAGGTCTCCTGTATTTCAGGCAGATTCTTTATTGTCTGAGCCACCAGGGAAGCCCTTTCCAAAAGTCTTTAGTGTTGTAAACTCTGATGGGATCTGGGTAAGTCTTCACTTTCCTAAATGTTCAATAATCTAAAGTAAAACCTCTTCACTAGTCAGGACTGGGGACAGAGACATGAAAAATCGGGTTCTTCTTCTAGGGCCTTCACAGAAAGATTCCCTGTGATTTCCTCTGGGTTCCTTACTGGAGACTGACTCAGGGGCCCCAGTGTCATGGCCACAGGGTGGTATTAGGGTCTTGGGTAAGCATTTGCCGTTACATATTGTGTGGACACAGTGCCAGATGCAGAAACAACTTCCACTGTGGGGAATATTAGAGAGAACCTGTTGAATTTTTGAGGGGCAAATTCACATGGCTCATTTCTTGTCAATGTGGACTTCGCTTCCTCTCTCTCCTGCCCAGCTCAAATCTGGAATTTATGTTCCAAGAGTAGCCAACAATGTCTTATAAAGTTGAAAGAAATTGAGTTGTTATCTTCCCCCCCGTCAACCAACTAAGTGGTCTATGTTTTCTTTTACGAATTAGAGTTTGCAATAATAGAACAGCAATGGTAATACTGTTGTTATTCAGTTGCTAAGTCATGCCCCACTGTTTGCAACCCCATGGCCTGTAGTGCACCAGGCTTTCTCGTCCTTCACTATCTCCTGAAGTTTGCTCAAATTCATGTCCGTTGAGTCGGTGATACCATCCAACCATCTCATCCTCTGTTGCCCTCTTCTCCTCCTGCCCTCAATCTTTCCCAGCAATGGTAATATACAGGGGAGGTTATGCCAGTCCAGTGAAGAGGATACATTTTCTTCTTTTTCTTTTTTTTGTTGCTCCACTGGAGAAGGAGAGAGGATCTCAGTGGAGAGAGGCTTTGACAGGTACAGTATAACTTATCAGGCTTTCAAGTAACTGGCTGAGGTTAGCCTCAGTTCAGATATGTCAGAGCTGTCAGAGGCCAGGCCTGAAATCTGTAAGGCATTACAGACTGAAAACCCAGCGAGGACGGCTGAAGGTCTCAGTGGGAATTCCAAGACACAGAAAGAGTCTGGAGTGTCTCCATGCTTGGGCCTGACCCTTGATAATACTTGGAGTTTGCTTTTTTTGTTGTTGTTGCAGGATTACTAAGTTCCCTGGGTTTTTGTTCTTTTGGCTCCTGAAATTGGTCCATTGCACCTCTGGGACAATTCATCATTGTGTGGGGAGAGGCGAGGGATCACCTCCACAGGGTCCACCCCCACCCCCCAGAGCTGGGGGAAGCTTTTCTATTAGAGATTAGCAGGCAGAGCTGACACAATCCTCCACGTTAGCTGGGGAGAGAATGGATGCATGTGAGCAGAGAGAAAGTTTTCAGACGCCTTCTGTTGTTAGTACTGGTTTCAGAGATGCTAGTGGAAGCCAACAATGGTAACGAAATGCGCTGCCTGAATCGCGGCTTCTTTTTCTAACCCGCTCACCAAAGTGAGTGAATGAAATGCTCCCCCAAACAGGCAAGAAAAAATACTTGAGTAGAAAGAAGTGGGATTTGAATTGAAACTTTGGGCCAAATTGACCAGCGGTCCTCAGCCATCCACATAACCTCTTTGACCCTCAGTCTTCCCACAGGTGCAATGGTGATGATGAGGATACTTTGTCAGCTTGATGAAAGACCATGTAGTGATGTTGTCGTCTGTGAGGTGAAATTCCAATGTTGGTTATTAATAGAGGCTTTAGAGTAATTATGAATCAGCACAAACTTTGTGAAATCAACAAAGGATTGGACTGCCATTGGGCTACTCTAATCAAAGTGAGATGGGGGAAAAATGCAGGCTGCAGGAGAAAATGGCCAAAGGAATAGAAATCCCCAACTGAAAGAGTATCTCACAGGGACGTAAGCTGGTCTCCTTCTTTCCACCCCTTGCCTTATTGGAGGGTCTTATAATCGAAGGAGGCTGGAAAATAAATATCCAACAAAATGAGAAATGCCTGTCTAATCCAGCCTTGTGTGTGTGGAGGAGGGGGAGGGAGATTTGAATTTCCCTGGAATAAAGCTTAATGAAGAAATTTTATTTTAAAAATCCTCTGGTGTGACAGGATGGGTGTATTTCCTACCTTTGTAATCTTGGCTTTTTCACAGTCATTCCGTCTCTAAGTAACACCGCAGTTCGGTTCTCTCTGAGAGAGAGAGCCTGCATTGCACGGAGTCATGTTTTGATTTTATTCTGTAACTGAAAATCTGATTATCGCTCTGTCTCTGTCTCTCTGATTGTTGTTCTTTTATTCTTGTTTATCCCGAAGTCAAATTGAAGACTCCAAAGTGCTGCTTCCAGGCTGATCCCTGAGAACTCCATGCTGGTTCTGTATGGAACGCAGCAGAGGTCAGGATGAAGGGAAGGCACGGTGAAAGGAATTAACTCAGATCCACTCTTGTTTCATTTCCCATGGAGTTTCACTGAAGTTTGTGTTTTGAATATAGTCAGTTACACAAAGCCCCATGAAGTGAGAACGTAGGTGGGCCTGCTTGTTTGTGCCTTGAAGCCACGCGTTTTTCAGTTCAAGATATAAATGGTCTCTTTTTTGGGTGAATATCCCTTTCATTAGAGCTTCCCAGGTGGCACAGTGGTAAAGAATCTGCCTGCTGATGCAGAAGATGCAAGCAACACGGGACAGACTTGTATGCTACACATAAAACAAAAACAATTTGCTTTACTTTTAAATTTCTTCACTGTTTTACTTATCTTTGATCTGAAAATGCACACTCCGTGTCCAGTACTGAAATTCTCTCTTTTGTATCATGGAAAGCCTGGCTTCTTTCTCTCTCTGAATACTACCATCCTTCACAGTGAAGCTGTTTTGGACCAAACCAAAACTCATGGAGCTCTTGATAAAATACTCAGGACATAACAAAAACTCAAAAGACCTTCACTGCTGCTCTGCTACTGGGTATTGCAAAAGCGTCACAGCTTATTCATGTACCATTCACTGACAGGTGAGACAGTTCTTTTATCAGTATTCTATGTTCCTTCCCCTAGAAAGTCTCATTTAGTTGGTAAGTGGTAAACTCCAATACTTTGGCCACCTCATGCAAAGAGTTGACTCACTGGAAAAGACTCTGATGCTGGGAAGGATTGGGGGCGGGAGGAGAAGGGACGACAGAGAATGAGATGGCTGGATGGCATCACCGACTCAATGGACATGAGTTTGAGTGAACTCCGGGAGTTGGTGATGGACAGGGAGGCCTGGCGTGCTGTGATTCATGGGGTTGCAAAGAGTCGGACATGACTGAGCGACTGAACTGAACTGAACTGAACCGAAGGTCCCTGCTGTTTAAAATTTAAAAAAAATTGATTATTTGATTATGTTGGGTCTTAGTTTTGTCATGTGGGATCTTTCATTGCAGCCCATAAACTCTCTAGTTGTGGAGCCAGCTTAGTTGCCCCATGGCCTGTGGGATCTTGGGTCCCCCACCAGGAATCGAATCTGTGTGCCCTGCCATGAAAGGTGGATTTCTTTTTCTTTTTTTTTTACTTAATTATTTGGTTGCAGCAGGTGTTAGTTGTGGCCTGCGGAACCTCTAGTTCCATCATGCAGGATTTAGTTCCCTGACCAGGGATCAAACTCAGGCCCCCTGCATTGGGAGCACAGAGTCTCAACCACTGGACCACCAGGGAAGTCTCAGGCCCCTGCTTTTTCCCGGAAGGTTTTTACATGGTTCTGATATGTGGTCAGAGTTAGGAAGCACTGATTTTGTAATACTAGTATGGTTCTTTCATTTCCGTCCACGAACACCTTCCATCCTCCACTTACTGTGACATCCCCGAGAGGCGGAGGTTTCTGTGCTTCTTGCTTTCTTGTGTCTTCCCCAGGGTCTCACATCCAGGGGCCACGCAGTGAGCTGAATGAATGAGGTGAGTGTGTTGTGAACTGAGCTACAACTATACTGAGAAAATCACTCTAAACGAAATGGTTATGTCAGAAACACGTGGCTTTTGTGGATTGTAGTAACACGCAGCACTTCCTCCGTGCCAGGTACGTAACATACTGACTCATTCATCCTCACCATAACCCTCCATGGTAGTTACTTTATTATCCCCATTTGACAGATTAAGAAACTTGAGGCTCAGAGAAGCTGGTGCTGTATTTAAGGTGAAGGCAGGGTTCTAATCCCAGTCTACACATCATTATACTACAAGTGGCTTGAGGAGACCAGCAGATACCACAGTGCCTGTCACAGGGGATCAATAAATATTTGCTGGAGGCGTGTGTGAGTGCTAAGTCACTTCAGTCATGTCCGACCCTTTGCAACCCTATGGACCGTAGCCTGCCAGGCTCCTTTTTCCATGGGATTTTCTAGGCAAGAATACTGGAGTGAGTTGCCATGCCCTCCTCCAGGGGATCTTCTTGACCCAGGGATCCAACCCGTGTCTCTTAGATCTACCTGCATTGGGAGGCAGGTTCTTTACCATAAGTGCCACCTGGGAGGGATGAATTAAAATGTATAGAATAGTCCAGACCTGGACATATTAAATTTTCATAGAGAAGAGGACAATCTGGAAAAGTAATCTAGGTTGAGTTGTGCGAGGCATGACTTCTATGGGCTGGGAATTGGGGTCCCAGGATCCTTCAGGTGTTTTGACAGGATGACCAGATGTCCTATTGGCCTGGGCCGGTCCTACTCGATGCTTGTTGTAATTACTAATAATTACTAATAGGGTCCTCATTTCAAATGCCCTGTTTGGATGGTAAATTATATCAGCACTTTAAGTCTAGAAATGATGTGAAAAGAGACAGACTCTCTGAATACAAGGAGGAGCATCAGATACTATTTCCTTAACTGGTACTCCCAGGAGGTCGACTTCTTTCCCCTTCTGTGCATGAACACTGTGATGGTTCTGTACCTGAGGGTGCTGACTGCCCCTGTGTCTCTACTCTGTAAATCCCAGGATCTAGCTTCCCAAGAAGTCTATATTATTATTATTATTATTTAATTCTTTATTTTTGACCGTGCCAGGTCTTCGTTGCTGCCAGCGGGCTTCTCATGGCAGTGGCTTGCCTTGTTGCAGGGCACTGGCTCTAGAGAGTGGGTTCCGGAGTGGTGGTACACAGGCTTAGTTGCCCCGAGGTATGTGTTATCTTCCCGGATGAAGGATCTAACCCATGTCCCCTGCGTTGGTAGGTGGGTTCTTAACCACTGACCACAGGAAAGTCCACCAGGGAAGTCCGCTCTGTAGTGTTGATAACTCCATGAGATTGACCCAGGCAGCTGGGGTTTGGATTATCCTGCCACATCTCCCTAGAAGGTCATCCATGGTGGGACCTGCCCTGGTGGTCCACTGGTTAAGAATCTACCTTCCAATGCAGGGGATGCAGCTTTGATCCCTGGTCGGGGAAATAAGATACCACGTGCTCCGGGGCAACTAAACCCAGGCACCTCAACTATAGAGAAGCCTAAGCTTTGCAAATTAGACCTGATGCAGCCAAAAACAAAATAAATGATTTTTTTTTTTTTAAACAGCACATCTGTGGTCATCACATCTCATGGATAGTTTTGGGTTTGGAAAATATCCACAGTGTACTGATATGTATAAGTTTATCACCTATAAGACCAGAATCCTTGCCTTAGTATTTGTTAGTTTTGTTACTTCACTTGCTTTTTCTCCCTATGTGTGCATAAAGTCTTTTCTGTGTAAAAACAAAACAAACTCACAAGTAGTATTAACCATAGTGTTGTTGTGGGAATGTAGACTTCTGGCAAAGTAATGAAAAACCACTTTCCAAATGTAAAATTCCATGCCAGTGTTCAAGGGAAACTGCTGGCATGGAGCATGTGCTGGGTACAGCTCCAAAGACAGGCTGTTATCTTAAAACCCAGTTTCCCTAGAGATGACCTTCCTTCCTATTTACCTCCTGGGTCGAAAGAGCTTGAGTTCTTCTGCAAACTCATCTGAAGATACAAATCCCTGAGTGTCACTGAGGCCAGGTGTTTTCCACAGAAGAGTGGAATTTCCCAGCTGAAAAACTTCCTTCCACGCTTGTTCTGCCAAAGCTCTAGGTTACTGACCTACAGGAGGGCATCTTAGGGGTCTGACTTTGCCCCCATTGAAGGCTTGTCCAACATGAGGGGAGGGGCGAGAGGAGAAGAGGAGAAACTTTAGTCACCCATGTGTTGGAAGCTATTGTGAAAACTGGTATCTTAGTGATGTAGGAAATAACCTACTGTATACTTTGCCCTCTTGGTGATTTTTGGGCTTCCCAGGTGGTGCTAGTGGTAACGAACCTGCCTGTCAATGCAGGAGATGGAAGACACGTGGGTCCATGGGGCTTCAAAGAGTCGGACACACCTGAGCACAGCACACACAGGCTATAGTGGACTGTAGCCTGCCGGGCTCCTCTGTCCATGGAATTTCCCAGGTGAAATACTGGAGTGGGTTGCCATTTCCTCCTGCAGGGGATCTTCCTGACCCAGGGACTTGTGTCTCTTTCATCCCCTGCATTGGCAGGCAGATTCTTTATACTATACATGTATACTATACGCCAAGGCACTGACCGCGGCAGCCTGTGGGGGGTCACTGTGGACTCTGGATGGGGCAGGCAAGGGGGTGGGCTGAAGAAGCCAGTAGTGCTTGGGTGTGTAGGAGCATTAAGGGGAAGGGCTGTAGGAATCAGACTGAAGCTTTCTAGCAAAACCCCAGGGCTCTATGGTGTTTTTGGATGTCTGTACCTTTCATGCATTTATGATGTTGGTAGAAAGAAAACCAGAGCTGGCTATTCCCAAATCCTTTAAAACCAGCCCTTTGGAGTTCTCTGTGTTTGCAGATGTAAATGTTAAAGGTCACTAGGGCTTAAAGCACCCTTTTCCCTCAAGCATCTTCCTCATCCCTAGGGGCCAGAGCTGATTCGGGAGAAAGTCCCTTTGCAAGAAACCCAGGGTGGGGGGGTTGGGAAGGGCCATAACCCACCTCCCTCCTTTCTATCCTCACCCCCAAAGCAACCAGCTGCCTGGAGCCCTGGCTTTCTGCTCCTCACTGTGCCCAGAGGGCTGAGCTCTGGTTTTGGGGGAGGCCTCTTTCCCGGCTGGTTGCTAAGGCCGTTGCGGACTCCAGGCCTGTTATCAGGAGGAGCACAGTTTAAACAGGCCTTATCGCTGTGTGTTCAATCAAGGTTTATGAGGGCTGATAAAGGTGTCACCTAGTTGCTTGTGGGTTCATTAAAACTCTATTCCCTGGTGGGATGGAAATGCAAGAGTGTTTGTTTCATTTTAATTTTTTTAAACACAATTTTGGGAATAAATAGATGCTGTTCTGGTGTTAAATATGTCACTTGTGGACAAGCTCATCTGTGTGACCAGATTCATTTGTGCCGGTGAAGGGGTGGATAAAGGCAACCCTCATGGCCAGCTCCCTTGAAAACAATAAACCCGGCTTCACCAACACAGCGATCTTCAATATCATAGGTTATCATAATTGCTCATTTAATAATTCAGTACACATCGCTACCCCTGGCTTAGGGGCACCAATAAGCCATTGTGTGCTTTTAATTTTGTGTCCTTTTATGTTACTGGATCATTATAGCAAAAAAGATGTTTGCTTTAGTCTTTTATTTTAATAAGAGATTTCTAACCAAATGTGTTTGACATTGTTCCTCTATGAGTTTCTCCTCTTCTTTTTCTGTTAAAAAGAAAAAATAAAAGCAAAGTAGCCCATA
The DNA here is from genome assembly GCF_049115385.1 of Moschus berezovskii. NCBI lineage: Eukaryota > Metazoa > Chordata > Mammalia > Artiodactyla > Moschidae > Moschus > Moschus berezovskii. Next base: position 3,128,642 of record NC_142487.1, on the reverse strand, counting down.
TTACCTTTATTCACCTCTGATTGTGTATAAGTCGTAGGAGCTGCAGGAGCATAAAACCAGCATAAGAAATAGTCTCAGCTCAGAAGGGCTTTGTGCTCTGTGAGCTTTATTACTGCTTCTGGGTGTGTGTTAATCACTCAGTTGTGTCCAACTTTGTGACCCCATGGACTGTAGCCTGCCAGGCTCCTCTGTCCGTGGAATTCTCTAGGCCAGAATACTGGCGTGGGTAGCCATTCCCTTCTCCAGAGGATCTTCCCAACCCAGGGATGGAACCTGGGTCTCTAGCATTGCAGGAAGATTCTTTACTTTCTGAGCTGCCAAGGAAGACCATTACTGCTTCTACTGAGACCCCAATATTGGCCCAGAACTTGCACAGAGAGCACCTCATGGCTCATTTAATATTTTTTTCTGTCTATCAATATTAAGGCAGAATTGCAGAGTAAAAGGTAAGAAATGTTTTGACTTTTTGTGTCTCCCTGTCCCCTCTTCCAGTTCAAAACATGCCATTGCTTTTTTATTATTATTACTTTATTTTTTTATTTATTTTTGTTTTGTTTGCCTGTTTTCTACTTTTTTGGCTGCACCACTCAGCATGCAGGCAGGATCTTAACTTTCTAACCAGGGATCAAACTCATGCCCTCTTCAGTGAAAGTGCGATGTCTTAACCACTGGACTGCCAGGGAAGTTCCTATTTTTATTTTAAATCATGGTGAAATACAACATAAAATTTGCCATCTTAACCATTTTTAAGTGTATTATTCAGTAGAAAGTGAAAGTTGCTTAGTCATGTCAGGATCTTTGTGACCCCATGGACTATAACCCGCCAGGCTCCTCGGTCCATGGAATTCTCCAGGTGAGAATACTGGAGTGGGTAGTCGTTCCCTTCTCCAGGGGATCTTCCTGATCCAGGGATCGAACCAGGATCTCGTGCATTGCAGGCAGCTTCTTTCCCTGAGCTTACCAGGGAGGCCTAGAAATAATAAATGATTAAATCATGTGTTTTGAAAGCATCAGCAGAAGTTTGGAGCGCAGCAGACACTGTCAGTGTTGCGCCCATTGCTTTTCGCTCCCCATTTTCCAGAACATGCCTCCTGATGGATTTTGGGTTTGGTCTGTGCCTGCTTAGGGCTGGCCAGAAATGGTGGGGAGCTCACACGCCTGGGAGCAGCAGTCAGCCAGGGATGGAGGGCATTGGAGGACAAGTTGCTCTGAGGCCAGTTCTTCGTTGTCATCTCCCAGCGCTCCCCAGGGAGATGGAGGGCCAGCTACCCCCACCAACAGCCTGGTCAAACACCCTCGAGAGTGGCTGCCTTCTCCTCTGTGTCTCGTCTCCACCCTCTGACAGACACTTCCTGAGAGTGCCTCCTAAGTAAACTGCCTGGATGCAAATCCTCACTTCAGTGCCTGCTTCTGGGGAGCTGCAACCTATGAACCGTGTAGTGTGCAGCCATCGTCAAACTCAAAGTGTTCACGAGCTTCTTTCTCCTGTCCTCGCCAAGAGTATATCTTCTCTTTCCCGGGATTTGAACCCAAAAGTTGCCTTCTCCTGCCTTCTCCCTCTGTTCCTTGTCCAGTCTTCCCTTTGACCTCTCAAACTTCTCCCTCTCTTGGCCAATAGTCTTCTCATCCCTCCCAATCCCAAAGTCTGCTTCTTTTCTCTCCAGCACCTCCAAGAACTGCATTGTGGGATATGATGAACAGACATTTCTCTATATAAAGTCTGACCATCTGTGGTGGAGAAGAGGTATGCCCCCAAGTTTTTTTTTAAGTATTAAATTTAATTAATATTAAATGAGCCAGTGATTTTATTCCTAAGACAACACACAGCAGAGATGTTCAGAATGTCTCAGGATGCATGTAACAAACCGATCACCTTCAGTGGTTAAGCAGAATTATCAGAAATCACGGAGATGTGAAGAATGGGCAACAAGGGTATGAAACAAGCTCACCATCATTAGTGGCTTATTAACAACAAAGATTTACTTCACACAATTCTGGATGCTGGAAGTCCAAGATTAGGGTGTCGGCATGGTCAAATTACAATGAGGGTCCTTTTCTAGGTTGCAGACGGCTGCCTTCTCATCTGATTGGCACACAGCCGAAAGAGCTCAAGCTAGCTCTCTGGCCTCTTTATATGAGGGCACTAACCCCGTTCATGAGGCTCCATCCTCGTGACCTGATTACCTCTCTTTTAAAAAAATGTATTTACTTGGCTGTGTCAGTTCTTGGCTGTGCCATGTGGGTTCTTTGATCTTCCTTATGACACTCAGCATCTTTAGTTGCAGAATGTAGAATCTAGTTCCCTGACCAGGGATTGAACCCAGACCCCCTGCACTGAGAGCATGAAGTCTTAGTCACCGGACCACCAAGTAAGTCCCTGATTAACTCTTAAAGGCCCCATCTTCAAAGCCCATCACATTGGGATTAGGGTTTCAACATAGGAATTTGAATTTGGGGGTGGGGAAGAGAATAAATAGTCCATAGCAGATATCACCTCACATCCATTAGGATGGTTGCTATCAAAAAGACAGAAAATAAGTGTTGGCAAGAATGTAGAGAAATTGGAATCCTTGTGCGCTGTTGATAAGAATGTAAAATGCTGCAGTTGCTATGGAAAACGGTACCATGGTTCCTCAACAAAGCAAAAACAGAACTATAATATGATCCAGCAATCCCACTTCTGGATTCCCAAAAGAATTGAAAGCAGGGACTAGAACAAGTGTTTTGTGCATTCATGTTCATAGCAGCATTATTCACAATAACCAAACATGGAAGCAACACAAATATCCATCCATGGATATTCATGGATAAACAAAATGTGGTATATATACAATGGAAATAATACAAAGAATGGAAATCCTGCCTCATGTGACCACATGGATGAACCTTGAGGACATCATGCTGAGTGAAATAAGCCAATCACAGTGGGACAATAGGTATCTACGATAGTCAGACTCAGAGAAACAGACAGTGGATTGGTGATTACCAGGGACAGGAGTAGGGAGGGAAATGGGAAGTTACTGGTTCATGGAGATAGTTTCAGTTTTGCAAAATGGAGAGTTCTAGAGATTGGCTATACAATGATATAAATGTATTAATATTTCTTTATTATTGATATTTTTCTGTACCCATCAATTCTAAGATAGATCCCTGCCTGCTCATTCTAACACTTCTAAAATTAGCACCCCGACTCATAATCCACGGGCCATCTTTCAATTGCTGTCGGCCAGCTGTGACAGGCTTTTCCTTCCCTGTGCATGAATGACCTTGAATATTATTCTTGGTAGCCTGACTGGACAGCTGAAATCTCTTGATGTTTCCAGTCAAAAAGGACCATTTGAAAAAGTAATATCCTGATTATTGTCTGAAAAAATTCCCTTCCATTGATATCTTCTGGGAAGGACAAGAGAACACCAGTGTCAAAAGTTGCAGAATGAATATCAGCAGCTTGGAAGAAAATTCTGGAGGTAATGGAGCTTTCCTGTATAGTATAAGGTTGAGTTGTATGAAATTGCCACAATTTTGGTTACAGTCAAATGTCAGCCATTTCATTTGGTTCCTTTTTTAAGAAAAGTTGTAACACAAATATTCTTGATGAGGAGGAAACTGTGCAAAATATGGGTGGTGATGAGTCTAAATTAAAAATCCAGAAGAGTTGGACTCTGAGTATATAAAGAAGATTCAACAATGCCTGAACCAATTCATTTCACTTATATTTTCTCTCTTTATATATAACAAGGATAATACTAAAAAAAAATCATCCTAAGTAAGTCTAGAAGAACTTGCAAAAGTATAAAATTTTACATGAAAAGAAAACATTGTGTCATAGTGTAAATTGGCAATTTTCCCTTCCTTTCATAAGATGATGGGACATCTTACAATCTAAAAGTACTCCAAGTTGGTGAAATATGATATTCATTTACCATGGGCCTCGGATGCAGAGTGAGGTTAGTCATAATTCTTGCTTCATGTCACATTTTCACCCATGGTCTGTAGGAGGCTGATCTCTAATTTTTAGCTAAGAGATATAAATATCTTATTTTAGATATTAGATAATATCTAATTCTTCCTTTTTATCATCTCATGCAAACAGATATTTATCCTTTGTTGGTTTGAGACACTGCAAATATCTTCTCTCATTTTATCATTCTTTAAACTTTGTCTATAGTATCTTTCAGTTCAGTTCAGTTCAGTCGCTCAGTCGTGTCCGACTCTCCGCGACCCCATGAATCACAGCACGCCAGGCCTCCCTGTCCATCACCAACTCCCGGAGTTCACTCAAACTCATGTCCATTGAGTCGGTGATGCCATCCAGCCATCTCATTCTCGGTCGTCCCCTTCTCCTCCTGCCCCCAACCTTTCCCAGCATCAGAGTCTTTTCCAGTGTATCTTTGGTGGAGCAGAAATCCCTAATATGTGTGTGTGCATGTGTTGCTCAGTCATGTCCGACTCTTTGTGACCCCATGGCCTGTAGCCCACCAGGTTCCTCTGTTCATGGAAATCTTCAGGCAAGAATAATGGAGTAGGTAACCATTCCCTTCTCTGGGTGATCTTCTCCACCCAGGGATTAAATCTGGGTCACCCGCATTGAAGGCAGATTCTTAACTGTCTGAGCCACTAGGGAAGCCAGTATTGATATAATTAAGTTGATTTTTCTGTCAATGCCTAATACCTCGTGGTTTTGAAATTTTGTTTTAAGAATGGTTTGACTCTTGGTCACAAAGATTTTCTCCTAGGTTTGTAATCTATCTTGAATTCACCTTTGTGGTGTTAGGTGGCAATTGAGTTTTGTTTTTCTCCCCACAGTGAGCAAATTTTCCCCAGGCATCTACGTAATAATCAGATGTTCCACCATTGGTTTGTGGTACCACCTTCATCATATAAATCCCCACATATGCATTGGTCTAATTCTGTTCTATTGGCCAGTTTGTTCATGCATACATTACACTGCATTCATAAACTGGCATTTAAAATTATCTTAATATATGTTCCCTGGAGGAGGAAATGGCAACCCATTCCAGTATTCTTGCCTGGAAAATCCCATGAACAGAAGAGCCTGGTGAGCTACAGCCCATGGGGTGGCACAGAGTCAGACAGTACTGAGCGCGTGCACTACGCTAATACGTGTTAGACTCTTTAATATATCCCACTCTTTAATACGTTATAAAGGCCATTAGCCATTTCTGTGGATACTTATTCCATATAAATTTTTTAATAAGCTTATGGAATTCTTTGAAAAGTCCAACTGGAATTACACTGAATTTGTAGGTTAATTTGGGGGAAAATTTTGTGCATTCTTTGAGTTTAAATTTATTTCTCACGGAGGATTTATGGATTCTTGACTTAGTTACTTCTTAGGTATTTTACTCTTTTTGTGGCAGTTGTGAGCTGAGCTATTTTTTTTTTTTATTCCCCTGATCATGCAGTTTTATATTCTCTTTAAAAAAATATTATTTACTTATTTGGCTGTGTCAGGTCATAGTTGCGGCATGAGGTATGCTGTGTGCAGGCTCTAGAGTGCATGCTTAGTAGTTGCTGCAACAAAGGCTTAGCTGCTCCTTGGAATGTGGCATCTTAGTTCCCCAACCAGGGATCAGACCTGTGTCCCCTGCATTGGAAGACAGATTCTTAACCACTGGACAACCAGGGAAGAATCCTGTGCTCTATTTTATAAAGTTAGATTTTTCTAGCTGATTACCCATGGTTTGGACCAGAAATTGGCACACTTTTTCTGTCAAGGACCAAGTGGTGAATATTTTATGTTTTGTAATCACATAAGATCTTTGTTGAATATTCTTTGTGTTTTTTTTTTACAACTTTAAAAAATGTAAAAATTATTCTCAGTTGGTGAAGGTTTATAAAAACAGATTTTTGAGGGCATTTGAGACCCTCAGGGTCTTAGTTTTCCACTTCTGGACAGAGAACAATGCTGTTGATTTACCTAAGCTGCTCTTTTAGTCTATAGAATGAAGGACTAACATTTTCAGTTTATTCTATAACTTTGTTGAGCTCTTTTCTTCTAATGGTTTGTTGTTGTTCAGTGGCTAAGCGTCTGACTCTTTGCGACACCATGAACTGCAGCACGCCAGGGTTCCTTGTCCTTCACTATCTCCTGGAGTTTGCTCAAATTCATGTCCACTGAGTCAGTGATGCCATCCAACCATCTCATCCTCTGTCGACCCCTTTTCCTCCTGCCTTCAATTTTTCCCAGCATCAGGATCTTTTCCAATGAATCAGTTCTTTTCATCAGTTCAGTTCAGTTCAGTTCAGTTCAGTCGCTCAGTCGTGTCTGACTCTCCGCGGCCCCATGAATCACAGCACGCCAGGCCTCCCTGTCCATCACCAACTCCCAGAGTTCACTCAAACTCATGTCCACAGAGTCGGTGATGCCATCCAGCCATCTCATTCTCGGTCGTCCCCTTCTCCTCCCGCCCCCAACCCTTCCCAGCATCAGAGTCTTTTCCAGTGAGTCAACTCGTCGCATGAGGTGGCCAAAGTATTGCAGTTTCAGCTTTAGCATCAGTCCTTCCAATGAACACCCAGGATTGATCTCCTTTAGAATGGACTGGTTGGATCTCCTTGCAGTACAACAGCCAAAATATTGGAGCTTCAGCTCTTCTAATGGTTTTGCTGATTATTTTGTTAGTTTTTTATAGATTGTTGATCATTTGCAAGTGATAACATTTTTATGTCTTCCTTTTTCTTTCTCATCCCTTTTTAAAATTCTTGTAGGGTTGGGCAAGACCTTCAGTATAATAACCAGCAACTCTAGTGATAATGGGCAGCCTTATCTTGTTCTTGTCTTAAAGGGAAGGCATCTCCAGTTTCTCAATTAAGTATATATTTACTGACGACATTCATATAAATAACATGTACAAAGTTAAGAAATTTTGCTTCTTTTCCTAATTTTCTAGGCTTGTGAAGAAAAATCATAAGTGATGATTTTTATCAGAAGCTTTTCCTTCATCATTTGAGATAATACAGTTTGCTTTCTGTAGCCCACTATGAGGCGAATGAACTTGATAAATTTGCATAAACTGAATCATACTTGTATTCTTGGGATAAACCTTATTTGATCAGGATTCAATTAGCTATTATTTTATTGAAGATTTTTATATCTATATTCATAAGTGAAAGAGGATTATAAATTTTTCTTTCTTACTATGTCCTTGTCTGATATTGGAATCAAGATTATACTTCCTTCTTGCTTTTTAAATCAAAATGTGTTCTGTTTTGCTTTCCCTGGTGTTTTGAGTTGAAGTGTTATCTCATTTCCTTATAACCTTTCTTATTTCCTGATAAATATGTTTAAAAATATAAATTTCCCTCTAGTACAGCTTTAGCTGTGTCCTCCAGAATTTGATATGTGGTGCTTCATTATCATTTAATTATAAATATTTATTAATTTTCTTTAAAACTGAGTGCTATTAAACACTGTAAAAAAAGTTGCAAAGCATAGTATTATTTTATAATATGCTTTTTAGTTCTATTACATATAGTATTTTTAAGGAAATATGTTGTTTCTAAGTTCTGTTTTTATTACATTATGGTTGGAGACATTTATCGAGCTACTTTTATTCTCTAATAAATAGTCTTGTTTTGTAAATGATAATACCCTATAATTTATTTATGCATTCTGCTACTGATAGACATGCTAGCTTTTTCCAGATTTTGTAAATATAAAAGATACTGCAACAAATACCCTTGGATCTGTTACAATGACTGGAATCCAGAAATATCTCAAATATGTTGCAACCTGATACCATATAAAAGTAGTATTTCACTTTGGGGGAAAAGGTGGTTTATTTAATAAATAATACTGCTGTAATTAGCAATATTTGTGTGGGCAAAAATTTATATTCTTTTCTTATATCATGTATAGAAGTAATCTCCAGCTATAATAACTTAATGTAAAAATTAAAATATCAGGAGAAAAGTTAGTAGACCATTCATATAATTTCAGAGTTGGGGGGAAAAATGTAAGATATTTCAGAAACCTGGAAATAATAAAGGAAAAAAAGTGAACAGATTTGAATATATTATGTAAACATTTTTAACATTTTATGTTTCCATATAACACACATAATGCTAAAATTTTTTCTAAATGTCATCCTAAGGTCAAATAAATGTTTAGGTCCTGGATTTTGTCTGATGAGGACTGGTGAAATCTTAATACAAAGTCTATGTAACCATATCTGTACATAACTATACCTAACTATAGCTATAACTACATAACTATATCTGATATTGTTGTAATGGGATTTTGTTCTAATAATTATGTCTCTTGAAATCACATCTGTGTAGTCTGGAAATTGAACAGACCCTATAAAATAACTCTTCATTGGAGATTATCATGAGGAAAAAGTTTACATAGTTTATACTGCTCCAAGTTCTAAAATGTTTATCTATATGTGTGTGTGTTGAAGTTTCTTTTAGAGAGGATTTTGGAAATTTCATTAAATGAGGGATGGAGGTGGTGTGATGACCAAAAAAGAATTCTGTTTGGCATTTAGGTAGCAAAAATTTAGCTGTGGCTGGCATGCAAACATAGATTTGGATATTTCTTTTAAAATGGTACTCTGTTAACAGACATCAGATTTTGTTTTTTTTTTCTTTGCTCTGATCAGTTGTAAATGGATCAACGAAAGTATTACCTTGCCCACTGGCACAATAAAGAGCATTTACTCTTTTAAATCTTTGGAAAGACATTTATTGCCCTCATTCACTAAGATCAATGGTTATAAATTAGGATGTTTCCTCTGAAGTTAGGTTTATAACCAGAATCTCATTTAATCAGAAAAAGATGATCTAGCTCTAGTCATCTTACCTATGGATAAGGACACTGGGGCCAGGAGAGATTAAGTAAGTTTTCTAAGTTAAGAAGTGCAGGGCTGGGACTGGAAGCTCCTAGGGGCTATTATCTTGATAGTGAACCAGGCTGCCAACAGTAGGTGGCAGAAAAAGACAAAGGCCAAAGGCATTGTCTAAAAGGCACTTAAATTGGGAATAAAATCATTGTCTCTCTTAAGATTTCAAACTGTCCTGGGACTTCCCTGGAAGTCCAGTGGCTACAACTCCAAGCTTCCACTGTAGGGAGGCAAATTTGATCTCTGGTCAGTGAATATATCTCATATGCCAGCATGCCAGTCAAAAAGTAAAAAATAAATTGATTTAAAAAAAAAAGAAAAATAATTCATACTGTCCTAATATATATTTTATGGGCAATGCCCACTTCGTGACACTTTGTTTTGCTTTCTGGGAAAGTCAACTGAAAGCTATTTTCTGCAAGGCAACATCCCAGCTGTACATGCTGTCCTGACCCTTCAAATGTCAGTGTTTGTGTGCGTTTGGGGCATTGTTGAGTGATCTGATATGGGCAGGGAGAAGTAACATAGGTGGGAATGGACAGCGTAAAAAAAGGGGAATGCTGATTTCACACACATGCTGAATCTATCTTACATAGATCAATTACCTACCCAATTTTAATGATTTTGTTATCCTAGCAGAATGTACTTGGGCTTCAGATTCCAGGTTAACTGTAATTTCTTCACACATCAAGTTCAAGAGGCATAATATGCAGGTTTGTAAGTGGAGAAAGCAAGTGGACACTTGTAGAAAAGACTGGCTGTAAAGACGAGTGGGGGGATAATTAGGAGGAGGTATGTGAAAGCTTGGCTGGTGTCTAGCAGGGAGAATTATATGAGGTGTATTGGGGGTGCTCAGTTGCTAAGTCATATCTGACTCTGTGACCTTACAGATTCTTGGTCCATGGGATTCTCCAGGCAAGAATACCAGAGTGAGTTGCCATTTCCTCCTCCAGGGGCTCTTTCCCACCCGACGATGGAACCTGTATCTCATGCATTGGCAGGCGGATTCTTTACCACTCAGCCACCAGTGAAGCCCTTAACCAAGTATAATTCCCTTCTCCAGGGGATCTTTCCGACCCAGGGATCAAACCTAGGTCTCCTGCATTGCATTCTTTACCTCCTGAGCCACCATCTGGGTTCAGTTCTACTGAAACAAAAGATTTCCAATCTTAACTCTTTCTAAGTGAATAAGGACTCAACTTTGTCTGTGAGCATAAACAAGAGTGTCTGCTGTCCAGAGCAGAGCAGGAGAGAAAGCAGAGGGGCCTTCTTCTAACCCCCTCCCAGTTTAATGACATGGCGGAGCAGGGAGGGGCAGAGGCCAAGACACAGTGTTTCCTGGAGCCCCGAGCCCTCTTGGAAGTGGCTTTTGAGCACTTTCCCTTCCTGCAATGAAGGCCAACATTCTTTCACAATTCCACAGCTGACCCTGCTGCACAGATTAATTTATTTTCCCTGAGTCCATCTTGTCAAAAAATTCCAGGGCCAGAAACCTAGCTATTCCAAATCAACTTTTCACCCGAGCATTTCCCAGGGATGTTCTTAAGGGAGTGAGAAACAGGATTTGTTTCAGACCAGGGGACTCGGCTGAGCCAGGACAGGTCAAAGGTCATTGTCCTGCAGCTACTGCCTTGAGTGGAGCTCTCTGTGAACTAAAGCTCTTTTCAGCTAAGCCAGTGAGATGGCAGCTCACAAGGAACATGCCAAGTGCCTACCCGAAACTTCTTATTGGTCCACTATTTTCCCAGGCTCAAGGCCTGCTTAACCCTATCTTCACCAAGATGTTTTCTCTGAGCACTGACTTTCATGGCTGATGGCATGTTTCCCCTCCAAGGATGAAGGTCCTAGTTATACATATCTCTGGACACCTCATAGGGTGTGTAACATAATACCTGACACATCTAAGTCCAATTCTGCGACCCCATGGACTGTAACCCAACAGGCCCTTCTGTCCATGGGATTTTCCAGGCAAGAATACTAGAGTAGGTTGCCATTTTCTTCTCCAGGGGATTGCTCACAAATGCTTGCAGACAATCCTGCAGTCTTCTGGAGCTTGGAACTGTTTCATGTTTTTTGGAGCATAGATCTAATTTGTGGGCAAGTGGGTTCTTTGAAGCCTTAGGGGCCCTGAACTTGCTGGAGGCTTGACTGAGTGTGACCAGGTTTTCATCCTGTCTCTTGGCGCAGTCTGAGGATTCCCTCAGTCCAGCAGATGGACTTAAAACTCTTAAAAACCCATCTATGTCTGTCTCTGCCTTCTTCAGTGTCACTACCATTGAATGGTATTGACTCTGATCGTGATAGTGGTCAAAGGACAACAAGAGAACCGGGAGGCGATTTAGCAAGTGTGGATTCTGCAGCAGTTCCTTGGTTGACGTTCTGTCTCTGCTGCTTAGATGTGTGCCTTTGGGCAGGTTACCTGACCTCTTTGTGTCTTAGTTTTGCATTTGTAAAACAGCGATAATAGTCTCTGTTTCATAGGGATGCTGTGGATAATGAAGTAATGTATACAAAGTTCGTAAAGTGTCCTATGCTCCCTATCATTATTGTTGGTCATATAGCTACCAGTCCTTGAATGCTTACAAAGTGCCAGGCACAAGTAAGGTCATCTCATATATTGCACTTAAATTCTTACAGTGACCTTGTGAGGTGAATATCCTTATACCCATTTTATAGGCAAGGACACTGAGGTTCAGTAACTCAGATCATTCTGCTAATAAGTGGCAGAGCTAGCATTCAAAGCCAGGGCTGCCTGCATCTGAAGCCATACTCTTAACTAGGGAGCTCATACATCTTCTCACGTTAATGTGGTTAATCATAAGTGTGGTACATTAATTCTGGTATCTGACTTTCCTTTTAGTCTGGATTTCAAGGGAACTGCAGATCCCTGATTGTTTTTTTTTTTTTTAATCTCTGCTTCCATGTTCTTTTGTTTCCCATCAGGGGTGGCAAAATTCCTTGCCAACGTCTTTGAGAGAAGCAGAAACTGAGACAACCGTCTCTATCACAGCCTTTGAGTTCTTCAGGTTGGCTGGATGTTTGTGAAGCCTAGGTGGCCTGGACTGGGGGAAGATTTGCAGTTGTACTTTTGTTTTTATTTTCACATTATGACTGGTTAATCCAGTTGTCCAGAGTTGACGCTGCAGACGTAACTGACACACTTCTTCCATCTAACTAGCTATGGTGTCTGCCACAGGTCCAGTAGATCTAGCCTTACTGGGTAAACCTAGAGAGTTATTTACCCTCCATAAAATTGTCTGAAAAGAGTAACAGTTGAATGATCAAGTTTTGGAAGGAATTAAAAATATATGTGAGACTTCCCTGAACATCCAGTGGTTAAGAATCTGCCTGCCAAAGCAGGGAACATGAGTTTGATCCCTGGTCTGGGAAGATTGCACACATCATGGAGGAACAAGGCCTGTGAGCCACAGCTACGGAGCCTGCATGCCTAGATTCTCAGCTCAGCAACAAGAGAAGTCCCCGCAATGAGAAGCCCCCGCGATGAGAAGCCCCCACGATGAGAAGCCCACAAGCCACAACTAGAGAGTATCCCTCGCTTGCCACAACTAAAGAAAGCCCTTTCACAGCAACGAAGTCCCAGCGCAGCCAAAAATAAAGAATAAATAAAATGTAAAAAAATACTGTGATGGCTCTTAGTAGCTCCTCTAAGTATTCCTTTCAGTCTAGAGCTAACAAATATTGGCAAGGTTTTTGTAATTAATAACAGATGGGCGTTTTAATGTATCAAATTTGTCACTAAGTAGAAAACATTCCAATATTCCGCGAGTCCTCCAAACCTGTATAATATCTAAGCTCTAGCCAGGCATTTGCCTGAAAGACATATTCCTCCTCTCAACGCCCGTGTAAGATAGGGAGTGTCTCTACCCTGCACTTGAGAAAACTGAGGTGCAGAGAAGTAGTTTGCCCAAGGTCACAGGGCTGATGGATCAGGAGGGTCAGAATTGACCGCTGTGACTCTAAAGCAGTGTCATCTTTCTATGAAAGGGAGAACACAGATGCCTTTCATTCGTCCATTCATTCATCAAATGTGATGAATGGATGGCTTGAGAATGGTGAGTAGTTAAGACTAGCAGGAGGTGGAAGTTTTGTTTAGGAGTCAGTGAAAGATAAAACTGAAATATTAAGTTAAGGCCAAGTTCTAAAGGACTTTGAAAGTCTTACCAAACCTGGAGAGGTAACACGATAAAAATTTTAAAAGAAGTCTTCCCAGAATGTCTGCTGATGCTTTGAAAGTGCAACGAGGGGGTTATAAAAGGGGGCCAGGACTGGTATCTTGTGGGATTCATGGCAGGTTGGGGAAAAGGATGTAGGAGGAACAGCCTGACTGTGAGAGCTGGAGAGAAGCACATGGAGGAGAGCAGGAGAGCCCCAGAGTTTCATCCAGAAGTTTCCAAATGTGTCCTGCAGCGCAGAGTACTCCTCTGGGATGCCTTGGGGGTGAGGGGAGGGCACCAGGGAGAACAGGGTGCTTATTTTATTTCACGAAATTTGGCCCTTGTTGTTGTTCAGTCACTAAGTCACATCCGACTCTTTTCGACCCCATGGACTGCAGCATGCCAGGCTTCCTTATCCTTCACTATGCCCCAGAGTAAGTTTTCATTTAGAAGAATAATTTTGCAGCTTTGAAAAAAACAGTAGTAAAAGGCTTGGGCCGAAATATCCTAGATGGGCAGATACTGAGATGGTATAATTCTCCCTGTAGGATCCATCTACAACTAGGTGCATATGTGCGCAATCGTGTCTGACTCTTACCAGCTGCATGGACCGACCAGGCTTCTCTGTCCGTATAATTCTCTAGGCAAGAATACCGGAGCAGGTTGCCATTTCCTTTTCCAGGGGATCTTCCTGACCCAGGGATTGAACCCGCGTCTCTTATGTCTTCTGCATTGGCAGGTGGATTCTTTACCACTGAGTCACCTGGGAAGCCCTGTACAACTAGGTACTTAATACATAATCTTTGGGGAAGGATGTGATAACAGTTGGGCAGTCTCTCCAGAGAACTCTGTCCAGCATAGTGTCAGCTTTGCGGAGGTCATCCCCATCCTGTCTCAGGTCCTCCAGAACCTTGGCAAAATCAAAAGGAAATGCCCAGGTGTGATGATACCTGCCCAGCCCCCCGGGGACTGGCTGGTATCAAAACTGCTGCTGCTGCTGCTGCTAAGTCACTTGAGTCGTGTCCGACTCTGTGTGACCCCATAGATGGAAGCCCACCAGGCTCCCCTGTCCCTGGGATTCTCCAGGCAAGAACACTGGAGTGGGTTGCCATTTCCTTCTCCAATGTGTGAAAGTGAAAAGTGAAAGTGAAGTCGCTCAGTCGTGTCCGACCCTTAGCGACCCCACGGACTGCAGCCTACCAGGCTCCTCCATCCATGGGATTTTCTAGGCAAGAGTACTGGAGTGGCTTGCCATTGCCTTCTCCGGTCATCAAAACTAGGACTCTTTATTCTCAGTCCTGATGGAGAGCGGCATTCTGCATTAGAGATGGCATGTGTACAGGTGGGGAGAAGGGTTCTTTATCTGGACGAACCATCTTTTCTTCCTTCTACCTGGGCAGTCGTTTCCTCTCTGTGGCAGGGGGATGGCCTGTTTGAATCGGAACAGAAGGAAGCGTACGGGGCTTGCCGGGGCTCCATCCTGGGGGGTGCCCTAATCCAGGTTTGTCAGGCCCTTGGCAGAGGATGTAAAATGAGCAAGGACACAGGAGAATTGGGGCCTTGGGAGTTGGACTGAAGCTGTTAGAAGATGCAAATTGATAAATAAACATGAAAATAATGAGGCTCTGCTAACAGCTCTGACAAAGGGCAAATTGCTCATCTAACCTCCCTGTCGGCAGGTTGCCTCAGTGGAACAAAGGCGGCTTTTATAGCTTCTGTTTTATTTGTAAACTGGTCAGTTAAATGGATTTATTCTCACCTGCCTCTTAGGGGGAGGGGAGATGGCAGCTAATCCTTTCTCTCTGGGCTCGGGGAAGCGGGTCACCTGATCTGACCAGGAAAGTTCTTGAGGATGTGCCAAATTTGAGCCATGTTGGAGTAACCGCCAGCTCGTCAACAATGGGCTCAGTGTCTGAGGGGAGGGGACTGGGAGGGCCGGGCCTCTCCGGCTGCTGTAACCCTAACTCAGAAGAGGTGGGATCCCCCGGCCCCCAGCCCAGCCTCCCAGCGTGTCGAGGCCTCCTCAGAGGAGCTGGTTGTGAGCGCTCGCTGGTGCTCTCAGAGGCTGCCACGCCGGCTCCTTCGCAATGGAGGCAGCCTTCTCCCCCACTTCCCTCTGAAGAGGGTCCGCCAGGCTCAGGGCTGTCACCTCAGTCATTATTGCAGCTGACCTGCTGGAGGAGCCAGTGGCTCTGGGACCTGACACAGCGCAGAGGAGCCGGCCCCGACCTAGTCATCCGGGACACCTCAGGCCGGTTTTCCGGTGGCCTCTGGTCTACCCCTCCCGCTCGTCACTCTACTGGGTCACCCCACTTCCACCACCTCAGATGTCAAGGAGCCTCTGGCTGGTGGGAGGCACAGTGACTGCTGGGGAAGAGATGGATGTTTTTCTGTCTAACCACCTCCCTAAGACCCGTCCTGCTGCTGTTCCAACCCAGGGGCACAGACTGGGTCTCTTCCAGGTATTAGGATCCCAGAGGTTCTTCACCAGCCGGGGACTTGAGGACCAGGAGGAAACAGAAATCATGACCAGAAACGATTGCCAAAATCCCAAGTCAGGCCCGCAACCAAGGGGTGATTTCAAATACAGATTTGGAATTAATTAGGCATGAGTGGGATGTCACCCAGATGGGGCCTTTGAGATGGGGACGAGGAGGGTTTGGGGGGGACAAGGAGGGTTGAGGGCCTCCCCCACAGTGCCAGCCACTGCAGCGGCTTTAGGTACCCAAGGCTCCACCCTCATTTGACAGGAGGCATCAGGGCAAAATCTCAGACCCAAAGTCTGAAGGATGTGTTAAGACTCACGAAGAATTTTCTCTCTGGCAGCTTAGATGCCTGTTCAAGGCCTTGGCCCACTCCAGGGGACAGTCTGCAGCAGCGGAGGGCGAGGGCTGGCTAAACAAGGTTGTGTGCACGCCTGCTAAGTTGCTTCAGTCGTGTTTGACTCTTGAAGACCCTGTGGACTGTATCCCACCAGGTTTCTCTGTCCAAGGGATTTTCCAGGCAAGAATGCTGAAGTAGGTTGCCATGCCCTCCTCCAGGGGATCTTCCTGACCCAAGGATCAAACCCAAGTCTCCCATGTCTCCTATATTGCAGGTGGATTCTTTATCCGCTGAGCCATCAATATGAGATGATAATGCTAGTCTTTGGTATTTTTGTTTTATTTCTGACTTTAATGGAAACACTTTGTATATGATGTTGGGCTGTGTGTTTAAGATAGATACTCTTTATTGTCTGAGTGTCCCAGTTCTCTAAGTTGGAAATCTATTGAATATATTTTTAATATCTCTTGGGATGAATATTTTTATTAAAAAGTAATCTAAGTTTCCATGTTAATAAATTTTCTAATGTTAAACCATCTGGGTAATCCTAGAACACATACAATTTGGACAGACTAATCTATACCGTAATTTACTGCTTTAATTCAATATTCTGAGATTTCTTTTAGAATTTCCTCCTCTATCGGAGTGATCTTGCTAATATGTAAATGAGAGCACAAGGTCAAGGTTCAGGCTTGCATTGTTTCCTGGGCTTCAGCTCTTCTGCACGTCCTAGAGTCTTCTCACCACATTTAACTCTTCCTTTACCAACAGAACTCTATGCTGAAACCATACTCAGTTGCTCCTGGTTCTCTGCAGACGTCATTTCCTCTTTCATAATACAGTGTTTTCAAAAGCTTGTTTTCTTTACCTGAAAAGCATCCGTAGTCCCCAAGCCTGCCTGCAAAGTCTCATCATCCTTCAAGTCTCACTGGGTCACCATCTTCATGAAGGCTTCCTCCTCCTTCTTCTCAGCAGAGACCCCCACTCCTTCTGTGTACTTTTAACTTTCCAATTACAGGACTTATCACATTGTATGCCAATTATTTGCTTATAAGTCTTTCTTATCCACAAGCTCAATAGCTTCCAAACCCCCAAAGATTTGAGCATCCCAGAGGGTAAGGAAAAGGATTCATGGTGGGGAAAGGGGAGAAAATATTATAATTTTTGTTTATGTTGCTTACTGCCTCCTGTTTACATTGTGTATGTTTTATTTGTGAACGTATATATTATTTCGTGCATGCGTGCTAAAATGCTTCAGTCATGTCTGACTCTTTGCGACCCCATGGACTGTAGCCCTCCAGGCTCCTCTGTCCATGGGATTTCCCAGGCAAGAATACTGGAGTGGGTTGCCATTCTCTCCACCAGGAGATCTTGACTCAAGGGTTGAACTTGCATCTCTTAACATCTCCTGCATCAGCAGGCAGATTTTTTTTACAATGATCGCCACTTGGGAAGCCCAAATATTTTATGTATTTACATAAATATGTTTTATTATATGTGTATCTACATTTACTCATATATACACATATGTAACAGATCACTATTATATATGGTAGGATATGTTTATGATTAATAAATATAATTACATAAACTGGGGGTATCTGCTTGATTTTTTTTAATACTTCATTTATTTATTTAAATTTTATCGACCAATAGTTGATTTACAATGTTGTATTAATTTATTCTATACAGCAAAGTGTCTCAGTCACACACGCACATATTCTTTTTCATATTCTTTTCTATTATGATTTGTCAGAGGGTATTGAATCTAGTTCCCTGTGCGATACAGTGCTCGTGCTCAGTCACTCAACTGTGTCTGACTCTTTTTAAACTGATGGACCAAATGATCAGAAACAGATAGGAGACCACTGCACTAGACTGAGTGGAGTCTTTGAAGGTGGAGTTCAGTTTTCTTTTTCAAGCAATCAGCTCAGTTTTTAAATTTATTGGCTGTGCTGGGTCTTCATGGCAGTGCATGGGTTCTTTTGTTGCAGGGCACAGGCTCAGTAGTTGTGTGCGCGTTTAGTTGGTCCGAGGCATGTGGAATCTTTGTTCCCTGACCAGGAATTGAACCGAGTTGCCTGCATTGGAAGGTGGATGCTTGACCACTGGACCACAAGGAATTCAGGGTTTTTTAAAAGATTATGATTTACTTTCATTTATTTATTATTGGCTGCACTAGGTGTTCATTACTGTGTGCGGGCTTTCTTTAGTTGTGGAGACTGGGGCTTCTCTCAAGCTGTGGTGTGCAGCCTTCTCATTGCAGTGGCTTCTCTTGTTGTGGAACACGGGCTCTAGGGCACATGGGCTTCAGTAGTTGCTCTACGTGGGCTCAGTAGTTGTGCTGTGCAGACTCGGTGTGTGGGATCTTCCAAGACCAAGGATCAAACTGGTGTCCCCTGCATTGCAAGGTGGATTCTCAACCTCTGGACCACCAGGGAAGTCCTGGAATTTGGTTTCAGCCTCGATTTATATCCTCTACCATTACCATTGTAGCCAAGACAAGATATGAACCTGATAATATTTGAAAGGTTGAATGAAAAGGTTGAGAGAAAATAGACAGATGATACGCTTTTGTGCAGGAATTTCCTTAATATAAGAGTTGTTAATAGTAAATTATATAGTGATTTAACTTAAGTGGTGATTATTAAGGTTGATTTTTTACAAGAAAAAAAATCTTTGAAGGGAAAGGAAATGAACCATTGTGAATTAGATTCATGTCATTAACTCTCCACTTTCAAACAGGAAAACAAAGTCAATTTTAAGTGATTTCTTAGATAGCATGTTTATTTTAAGGTTAGGTCCATTTCTGGTAGATAGAAGGTTACTTTTGAGATCTTGGAATTAACTTCTGCTGCCTAAAATGCCCATGATAGCTGACATCTTTCTGCAGTACCTCTGTCATGAGGGATTTGTTAATTGCTGTTTTTACAGTGATCCACTAAGGGAACGGCAGAGGATGAAATGGTTAGATGGCATCACTGACTCAATGGACATGAGTTTGAGCAAACTCAGGGAGATACTGAAGGACAGGGAACTGGCGTGCTGCAGTCCATGGGCTCACAAAGTGTCGGACACAACTGAATCACTGAACATCAACCAATACTTGTAGGAAATATCCAGCTACTAAGACATCATGCCAGATACAAAATATGGCAGCTTGTATGATGATAGGAACCATCTCTCCTGGGGCTGATCTGTAGAATTATTGCAGCACTGTAGAGACTCCTCCCCAATGCTGTGCCCTCAGGTATCATAGTAGAAGCCAAGAGATCATGGCAGACAGCAGAGGTTTGAGGGATGGACAGACCTGAGCATCCTGGCTCCACCACTCATCAGCAGTTTCATAGAACACCTGACATCTGTAAAGAGACAAGAATGACACCTCTGTCACTGGGTCATGGTGAAGATTAACTGAGACACATCGTTCAGAAATCCCTCACACAGCCCTCGGGCTGTAGTGGGTACATTGGTTAAGATGCATTCAGCTGTAAACAAAAAAATCTCAACACACACTGGCCTAAATAATGAGTCGATTGCTTCATATCATCGAAAACCCAGCAGGCAGGCTTCAGGGTTGTTTTAACCCAGTTGTCCAGTCAGGTCATCAAGGCCCTCCAAGATGTTGATCTCATGCCAGACTTTCTCCCTCTTGCTCACAAGGTGGGGGGGTACCCTTGCTGTGCAGGACTGCATGCTTCCTCATCACAGTCGGAAAGAAAGAGAGAATGTTTCCCTCAACCATGGAGCCAAACTCCTGGACTTCCTTCTAATGAAGCTGCATTTGGTCATGTGCTGTCACGCCCTGAACCGGTGGCTGTGAAATGCCAAGTGCTGATTGGCTCAGATCTGCTTTGGGTGCTTATCCCTGAACCAATCACTGTAGCAAGTGGGGAATGAACTAACCCAATTGGCTCCAACCAATCAGGGCTCACACCTTGAGCTGGGGGTGGGTGAATCCCACCCAGACTCCATGCCTGGAAGGGGACAGAACTCTTGCTAGCAAGATACCCACAGGATCACTGCAGCAGGTGCCCAAAAAATGTTGTTGTTATTGCTCTTATCAATAATGAAATCCCACCTTCTGGTGAATGTTTCCTTGAAGCTGATCCTGTGTAGTTCCTGCTTTAAATAGTAACTATTTTCTTTTGGGTTCAAAGAAATATTACACTGCTTTATTCTGACCTATTCCCCAGTCAAAGATCCACATTCTTCAAGTGCTTCTTCAATGAATTGTAAGTGGATTTTTATGTCATAGCTGGCAGAGATCCAAAGCTGTCTGTTCTCTGAAGGTGGTGATAGTGATGGCGGTATCCTCATCCATCTGAAGTAGAAAGAGCTGGAAAAAATTTATAGACCTTCAATTCTTTGGATCTGCCACCCAACCTGCTATGGGGTCTTTTATCACGTGGAGTTACCCTCTGTGGGCCAGCTCCACTGGAGCGAACCTATTACACCTATTAGATGTGAAGCATATTGGGAGCTTTGAAAGAGGATGGACGTGGAGCAAAACCACATGCAGACATCTCGGCAGATGGACGACCTGTGTTTGGGCAGGTCCTGCCAGTCACCGCTGAGCTGTGGGAGAGGGGTCAGGCGGCGGCATGATGCTGGGGGGCGTGGGGGGAGGCAGCTTTTAGACTTCTCGGCCTTGCAGCTGCCAGCTAAAGATAATAACACTGCCAGTGAGGATAAGGAGGAAGCTTGTTGGCTTTGGTTTCTGCAGATCTTGCTCAATCTCTGCGAAGGGCAATGATTGCTTATGTCCTTTATAAGACTTTCGAGTCCTTTCTGTCATGTATCTTTATCCAACAGGGCTTAGAACTCAGTATTTCCTCCGGAGGTGTGGAGGAGACAGATCTTGGGTTACTTTGCCACACACATCTTTTACACCTCACAGGACAATGGAACTCTGCCATCTGTGGTTCATTTCCCCCCGCAGGGATTTAGAAGACATGTGAGAGGCAGCTGTGCTTCCTGAGCGGGAAGCGTCGATGAGGTTATTGGGCAATACTCCGCACTGGAGAAAGCAGAAAGGTTGTGGCTATATTAGTTTCCTATGGTTTGTTGTTGATTTTGTTTAGTTGCTCAGTCATGTCGGCCTCTTTGTGACCCCATGGACTGTAGCCTGCCAGGCTCCTCTGTCCATTGGATTTCCCAGACAGGAATACTATAGCAGTTTGCCATTTCTTTTTCCAGGGGATCTTCCTGACCCTGGCTGGAACCCTCATCTCCTGCATTAGCGGGCAGATTCTTTACTACTCAGCCACCAGGGAACCCCTTCCTATGGCTGTTAAAGCACAAACTCAGTGGCCTAGAATAATACAAATGTATTATTTTATAATCCTGGAAATAAGAAACCTTCAACTCAGTGGGTCAGTAGAGTATTCCTTCTCGAAGCTCTAGGGGAAGATCTATTTCCTTGCCTCTTCCATTTCTAGAAGGTGCCTGCCTTCCTTGACTCAGGGCCTATGTCCTTCATCTTCAAGGCCAGCACTGTAGCACCTTCCAGTTTCTCTCTTTGACCTTTGCTCCCATTATCATATCTACTTTTTCTCTTTTTTCCAAGTTGAATTATAGTTGACTTACAATATTGTGTTAGTTTCAGGTGTATAGCAAAATGATTCAACTGTATATATATATTTTCAGATTCTTTTCCATTATAGGTTATTATAAGACTATAGAATATATAGACTATATAGAATATAAGACTATATTCTAAGAATATGGTTCCCTGTACTATACAGTAAGTCCTTGTTGTTCATTTTATATATAGTAGCGTGTATCTGTTAATCCCATACTCCTAATTTATTCTTCTCTTTCCCTTTCCCTTTGTAACCATAAATTTATTATGTCTGTTTCTGGTTTTTAAATAGGATCATGTATATTATTTTTTAGATTCTACATACAAGTGATAGTATATATTTGTCTTTCTCTGTATGACTTGCTTCACTTAGTATGATAACCTCTAGGTCCATCCATGTTGCGGCAAATGGCATTATTTCATTCTTTTTAACGGCTGAGTAATATTCCATTGTATACATGTACCACATATTCTTTATCCATTCATCTGTTGATGGATACTTGGGTTGCTTCTACATCTTGGTTATTGTATATAGTGCTACAATGAATATTGGGGTGCATGTATCTTTTTGAATTAGAGTTTTCATCTTTTCTGGATATATGCCCAGGAGTGGGATTGCTGGATCATAGGGTAGTTCTATTTTTAGCTTTTAAAGTAATCTCCATACTGTTCTTTGTAGTGGCTGTACCAATTTACATTCTGACCAACAGTTTGGGAGGGTTGTTTTTTCTCTACACCCTTCCTAACATTATTATTTGTAAACTTTTTGATGATGGCTATTCTGACTAGTGTGAAGTGGTACCTCACTGTAGTTTTGACTTGTATATGTCTAATAATTAGTGATGTCGAGCATCTTTTCATGTGCCTGTTAACCATCTGTATATCTTTTTTGGAGAAAATTCTGTTTAGGTCTTCTGTCCATTTTTTGATTTCTTTTTTTTTTTTTTTGATATTGAGTTGTGTGAGCTTTTTGTGTATTTTGGAAATTAAGCCCTTGTCATTTGCATCACTTGCAAATATTT
The DNA here is from genome assembly GCF_049115385.1 of Moschus berezovskii. NCBI lineage: Eukaryota > Metazoa > Chordata > Mammalia > Artiodactyla > Moschidae > Moschus > Moschus berezovskii. Next base: position 3,106,171 of record NC_142487.1, on the reverse strand, counting down.
CCTACTAGGCCTTAGGCTGTCTTTTCATTTTGTTTATGGTTTCTTTTGCTGTGCAAAAGCTTGTAAGTTTGATTAGGGCCCATTTGTTTATTTTTGCTTTTATTTCATTTGCTTTGGGAGACTAATCTAAGAAAATATTGCTACAATTTATGTTAGAGAATGTTTTGCCTATGGTCTCTTCTAGGAGTTTTATGATGTCATGTCTTATATTTTGGGGCTTCCCTGGTGGCTTAGATGGTAAAGAATCTGCCTGCAATGTGGGAGACCCAGGTTCAATCCCTGGGTTGGGAAGATCCCCTGGAGAAGGGAATGGCTACCCACTTCAGTATTCTTGCCCAGAGAATCCCATGGACAGAGAGAGGAGCCTGGCGGGCTGTAGTCCATGGGTAGTCTTTAAAAAAAAGAAATCCATTCTGCCAATTGATCTGTTCAGACTATTTTAATTTAATGTAATTATTTCTATGCTTGGATTTTGATAATAACTGCTTTAAAGTCTTTGTAAGGTAATTCTAACATTAGTGTCATCTCAGCATTCGAGTTGAGATTTTCCTAGTTTTTCATAGGACAAGTAGTTTTGTGTCATATTCTGGACATTTTGAATATTATGAATCTCTGGATCTTACTTAAATCCTATGGAAAATGTTGATTATTTTGCTTTAAGAAGTAACTGACCCAGTTGGGTTCAGGTCACAAGTGCCAACCAGTTGGGTTCAGGTCACAAGTGCTAGGTTGTGGTTTCAATGTCAGGTGCACTTTCAGTCTTCACATTGCTCTTCAGAGCCTTCTCGCATGTGTGCCCCCTGGTGGCCAGGGTGGGATGTGAATGGTGGTCCATCTCCATATGTATTTCCACCTCAAATATTTGGGGTCAAGCTCAGACTTGTGCCACTTAAGAGTGAGCCCAGGAATTTATAAGCAATTGTATCAGGTCACTTCCCCAGACTCCTTCCTCTCTTTCATGTCCTCAGTACCTTCTGGTTCCTGGGCTTCCCTTCTCAGTTCTGCAACCAGAAGAAAAACAGAAAAGAGAAAGGAAAATTCTCTCATTCTCTTTGAAAATCCTCTTTCCTGTTCCTTGAGCCAGAACAAGAGGATTTCTCCAGGAGCCCATATCCAGTTTCAGGCTACCTTCTGTCCAGACTGGGCAACGCTGAAGCTGACAGTCTGGTAAACTCACCCTTGGTTCAGAAGTACTTTGATCTCTGGTCTTCCTTCTGAATCCATCTGCTACTATTTACAGAGTCATATTGCTGCTCCATGATTCTGCTCAGGTTATAGCTGCATTCAGGGGAAGAGAGAGGTGCAGTATGATTTCCATCTTCCCTGAAATCTGGGGCTGAGTTTTGAATCACATAGCTTATTTGGTTAGTACCCTATTAAGAGACACGAGCTATTTTTCTTGCCTTTTAAATTGTGGTATTTCTGAGAGTTTTGTCTTCTCTTATTTCCTCATAATAGTGGTTCTCAACTTGGCTTCAAACAAGAATCACCTCTTGAGATTAAATAAATGTCTAGGCTATGTGTGTGTGCTAAGTCGTTGCAGTCGTGTCTGACTCTTTGCGACCCCGTGGACTGTAGCCCGCCAGGCTCCTCTGTCCATAGCATTCTCCAGGCAAGAATACTGGAGTGGGTTGCCCTGCCTTCCTCAGGGGATCTTCCTGACCCAAGGATCTTCCTGACCCAAGGATCTTATGTCTTCGGTATTGATAGGTTCTTTACCACTAGTGCCACCTGGGAAGCCCTTAGGCTATATCCCAGGTAAATTGAACAGAATCCCTGGGAGTAGGACCCAGGCATCAGTATTTACACTTTTTCCTTTTATATTTTACACTGTTTACCCCATTCCCCAATCTTTCAAACCTGCTTTTCCTACAAAAGCCTTGTTTCATGTAGTGTTGTCACCATCCAACAGATGCTCAAGTAGGGCATTTCAGAGTTCGCCTGAACGCAGCTGCCACATCCTGCACATCCAGGCTACTCTCCATCCTAACAACGCTGACTCAGAAATGTTTTCAAACGTGGCTCCATCTTCATTGTCTTAAGTCCATCTTCCATCTGGATTATTGCATAGCCTTGTCGGTTTCCCTCTCATCTCTCTCTCTCTTCTAGGCAATAGCTATTCCTGAGACCAGGGGATCTTCCTAAAAGAAGAATCTTAGTCCCCTTGCAAAACTTCTGTGGCACCTCTTTGCCCATAGTGTAGAGTCTAGACTCGAGCAAGGGACACGAGGCCTGCCATACCTGGCCTTGGACTTCTTCTAACTCTTCTCCCACCACCTGTGCCCCTCTGCTCCCCACATTCTAGGGTCACACAGGCAATTCCTGAAATACCCCAGGCCCTATCGTTTCTTCTTCTTGTTGCTCCTACTGAAATCTCACCCCCTACCTTGATATCACGCTAGTGCTTCCACACGGATGTTGTTGCTGGATCCCATGTGTTTCTCCAACTTTGACTGGAGTATACAGAAGTGTATAATAGTGGCCAGAACTGTGTAAAACTCCACTGAAACTGTCCGCTTGCACGACTGTCATCCTACTAGACTGGGAGCACCTTGAGAGTGAGAACTTATTAATATTTGTCTTTCCGGGGAAGAACACAGTCCCTGACTCAGAGCAGACCCTCAGTGGACATTCAAACAAATAAATGAATTTGTAGCAGATGGTGGCCAAGGAGCAGCTTTGTGAGTTTAGAAACGTGGGAGAAAGAGGATGAAATGTATGTATTAAAGAAAATACAAGAATGTTTACAAAATGGAATGAGATCACCGAAGTTTCTTAGCTAAAAGAGAATAGTCATTTCTGATTTAGGTGAAGATGTTGATACTCTTTTGAAAAGCATCTTGGATATTTTCTCACCTGAAGGAAATGAAGATACCAAGAAAATAGAATGAGTTTGTAAACCAGACATAAACTAAAACTCTAAGGAGCTGAGGAAATGTCTCTGATTTCAGAAGCAGCAGCATCTTGCCATATTTGAATTCAATTCCCAGCTCACCATTTTCTGTTGGGTGAACTTGGGCAGGTTAATTAGCCTTTCTGAGTCTTAGTTCTTAACCTGTATAATGGTATAATAGCTCCTAATTTGTAGGATTATTTCAAGGGTTGAATGAGTTGATATATATTTCTGGCATGTAGTTAAGGGCCCAATAAATTTTTATTTTCTGATGATTGAGGAGACAAGTTGGCAGAAGCCGATGGAAAACTCCTTGGAGAGAGAACCTCTGGATCCCCAAGTCTAGGATGGGCGCACAGCCGAGTGGTTCTCCTCTGGCTTTGACCATGGCCCTAGTTGGTCCAACTGAACTACTTCAATTGAAGCCAAAGAGCTACAAAGCTGACTACCATCCAGCAGGATCCCGACATACAGGGGGAGACTTCATTTCTCATCTAAGTGTCCTTGACAGCTGAAATAATTGAACAATATTTTAACATGCTTTACCTGGATAGGCCCATTTGCCAAGGACATTCTAAAAATATACTGATGGAATTTGAAAAAGAAATCTCCTACTGATTCTAAAGTTCTCTGAAAGTGCTACCTTTTAAATTTATGTCAACAGAAATGGTTGGAGTTTGACATGTCCATTCATAGTATATGAAACATTCAGCTACAAAGGTTACCAGCTTACATTTCCAGCATACAGCTATGATTATATTATTATTGTTGTTGTTCCTTCTGCTGATTTTTATTAATAGACCATCATTATTTACCACTTGTCATAATTATATACTCTGATAACCATGAAAAGTACTGAATAGCTCAATAAATCAATCAAATCAAAGCAAGCAATGTCCCTAAAGGCGATCTTACTGTATCTGTCCATAATCTCTCCTCTTACTGGGTAGGTGAAAAGAAGCTCATCTTGCCAACATCTCGATTTCAATAGGAGGACAAGAAGGACAGAAGGAAAGAAAGAATGTGGACATTAACAGAGACCCTACCATGTGCATTTTCTGTATCTTCTCATCTAAATTTTAGAGGAAAAGTCTTATTATTCCCATTCTTACTGATGAGTAAAATGAGACAACCCACTCCAGTATTCTTACTCGGAGAATCCCATGGACAGAGGAGCCTGGCGGGCCACAGTCCAAAGGGTCGCAAAGAGTCGGACATGACTGAAGTGACTTAGCATGCACTCAAGAGATTAAACAGCTTGCCCAGGCTTACTCACTCACTCAAGAGGCAAAGCTGAGATTTATACAGAAATCAGACCACTCTGAAATGACTTACAGTTCAGGCTGCAATAGCTATTTAATTTTCACCTATTTCTCATTTGTCCCTCTCTAACTTCTTCTCCATCCGTTTTCCCCTTCTCTAGGCTTCCCCACCATTACTTTCAACCGCGTGATAATTCTCCTGCTCCCAGGCAGCAATGCATCTATAGAAATTAATGGAGGACAGACTTGACAATTCATTCAATCCATTTGCAAACTCCACTGTAATGTACATCTGTGTGTGTGTGTATGTGTGTGTGTGTTTACAAGGGAGGCTTACATCTATATTTCAAATTAGCAAGTCAGTCATGAGTTACAGCTCCATGCCAGGGATGTCTTTAGATAGCCAGACACACAGATAATCAAGGCATAGATTAACTCACTCTGACTGTGCAGTAATTTAAAGCGCTCAGCTTATATGGCCAGTCGTGGTGGTGAAACATTCCTACAGCATATGGTAACCTTTAGTAGAAAACTCGTGGTGAGAAGTGCGGGATCCCCATCAGATGTGCAGAGAACATGTGGTTAATATTAGAGTGTGTGTTCACCCTGCAGGTCCACGGGACTCAGTCCGTTTTCTCTCCTTTCCCAAGAAAGCTCAGGACTGGCTTCTCTAGATTTAACCAAACAAAGAAACAAACACCCTCAGATCCATGAGCCTCTTGGAACTGGAACTATTTGTCAGAATTCTCATGCATATTTAAATTAAACAGTAGCAAAGGACTTTCCCAGGTAGCGCTAGTGGTAAAGAATTTGCCTGCCAATGCAAGGGACGTAAGAGACAGGGGTTCGATTCCTGGGTCGGAAAGATCCCCTGGAGGAGGGCAGCGCAATACACTACAGTATTCTTGCCTGGAGAATCCCACAGACAGAGGAGCCTGGTGAGTTACAGTCCACAGGGTTTCGAAGAGTTGGACATGACTTAGCGACTTAGCATTCTCTCAAAGGGCTTTAGGTTGGGAGGCCCTGATTCTATTTTATTATTGCTATTGTATTTAGTCACTAAGTCATGTCCAACTTCTTTGCTATCTCGTGGACTGTAGCCCGCCAGGCTCCTCTGCCCATGGAATTCTCCAGGCAAGAATACTGGAGTGGGTTGCCATTTCCTTCTCCAGTGGATCTTCCTGACCCAGGAATTGAACCAGGGTCTCCTACATTGTGGGCAGTTTCTTTACCTCTGAGCCACCAGGGAGCATCTGGACTCTCATCTCCTCTGAGTGACCTTGGATCAGTCACAGTGACCCCTTAAGGATGTGAACTCGATATTTTCTGAAGGAGCCTCTCCAGCTCTGAAAACAGTGATTCTAATCATTGGGATCAAAAAGAGGAAACCTCCCTGGGCTGGGGATTTGAATTTTAAGGCTCTTAGATGTTTGCTCTCACCGAGGAGCAGAGGTCACCAGGCAAAGCCTCCTGATTTCCCCATGCCACCACGCACTTCCCCCATGTCCTTTTCCTATCCTTCTTAGAAACCCCTGACAAACATCGTCCAGGGCAGGGCTCCCCAAAGCACATGGGGACCTTGTGAAAATGCAGATTCTGGTTCCCATGGTCTGGGGTGGAGCCTGTGACTCTGTATTTCTCACACGCTCCCAGGTCATCCTGGTTCTGTTGATCCACAGACCACACTTTGCGTGGTGTATTAACCTGCTAGGGCTGCCATGACAAAACATCACAGACTGGGGGCTTAAACAACAGAAATGTATTTTCTCAGAGTCTGGAAACTGGAAATTCAAGATCAAGGTGTCAGCAGGGTTTGGTTTCTGGTAAGAACTCTCTCCATGGCCTTTTCTCTGTGCATCTGCATCAGCTAGCTCTTCCTTTTTTTTTTTTTCCAATAAGGAAATTAATGCTATCAAGTCAGGGCTCAACTCATATGATCTCATTTAACTGCAGTTACTTCTTTGAAACCCTCTCTCCAAATATGTGGCTTCCCTGGTAGCTCAGCTGGTAAAGAATCTGCCTGCAATGCAGGAGACCCTGGTTCAATTCCTGGGTCAGGAAGATCAGCTGGAGAAGGGATAGGCTACCCACTCCAGTATTCTTGGGTTTCTCTGGTGGCTCAGATAGTCGCACGATGGGTTAAGGCTTCAACATATGAATTCTCTGGTGGCTCAATTGGTAAAGAATCTGCCTGCAATGTAGGAGACCCTGGTTTGATCCTTTGGTCAGGAACATTCCCCTGGAGAAGAGAGGAAGGGATGGCTACCAACTCCAGTATTCTTGTTTGGAGAATTTCATGGACAGAGGAACCTGGTGGGCTACAGTTCATGGGATTGCGAAGAGTCAGACATGACTTAGCAACTGAACCATCTGAATTTTAGGGAAGAAACAATTCATAGCAGAACAATTCATAACAATTCACAATCTGTTCATAACAGATTGCAAGGGTCTAGAGCAGCTCTGGCCCTAGAAATAACATATAAGTCACATATACAATTTAAAATTTCCCAATAGTCATGTTAAGAAAAGTAAAAGAGAAATGGGCAAAATAAATTTTAATAGTTTTTTAACCTTATATACCTAAAATATTTTCATTTATGCATATAATCAATATAAGCGTTATTGAGTTTTTTTTAAAAAATACTAAATATTTGAAATCTGGTGTGTATTTTACACTTAGAACACATCTCAGTTTGGCCTAGCCACATGTCCAGCACTCAGTAGCCACTTTTAGTTGGAGCTTATGGCATTGGGCAGTGTAGGTACCTGGTATGGGGCCTGAGAGGATACATACGTGGCTGAGGTAGATTCTAGAAAGAATATTTGACCATTAGAGAAGATCCACTTTCACCAACTTCACATATTGGTCATGCTAATCGCTCTTCCTCCATGACCTCTAAGTTTTCCACCTAGAACAGTGTGATGGTTCAAGTCCTCTAACTTTTCCATCTAGAAAGGTGTGATGACTAATTTTTTCTGTCAACACAGCTAGGCTATGATGCCCAGTTATTTGGTCAAACGCCAGTCTAGATCTTGCTGAGAACATGTGCCTTATTTTTAATTTATTTTTGAAATACTTTTTTGATTTGGACCATTTTTTAACTTTTTGCTGAAATTGTTACAGTATTGCTTCTGTTGTTTATGTTCTGTTTTTTTTGGCCATGAGGCATGTGGGATCTTAGATCCCCAACCAGGGATCGAACCTGTATCTCCTGCATTGGAAGGCAGGGTCTAATCACTGGAGTGCCAGGGAAGTCCTAGAAGATATTCTTTATATGTGAGTAACACTGAAACCTGTAGACTTGGCATAAAGCAGGTTTTCCTTCAAAATGTGGGTGGATCTCATCCCATCAGTTGAAGGCCTAAGAGAAAAGACTGAGGCCCTTGAGAAAAGAAAGAATCCTGTCTCAAGAATGCCTTCAACTCAAGATTCCAACATCAGCTCTCACTGAAATTTCCAGCCTGCCCACCTGCCCTGCAGATTTCAGAGTTGCCAGTCCCCAAGGTCACAAAAGCCAAAGCTTTAAGACTAATCTCTCTCTTTCTCTCCATTCATAAACACACACACACACACATCCTATTGGTTCTGTTCTTCTGGGGAACCCTGACTCAACTCTAACAGTGATTCTCAAACTTCACTGTTTATGGGAATCACCTGGGGATTTCATTCAATTGCAACTTCTGCTTCAGTCGTTCTGGGGTAGGACCTGAGACTCTGCATTCCTAAGTTCCCAGGTGATGCTGATGTTGTGGATCTGTTGATGATGCTTTGAGTTGCAACAGTGTCTTTCCTGAGTTCTCAAAGCATTTGGGAGTGAGGCTAGGTCCTCACAGAACTTTCTAAAATGTAAGGAGTCCATGGTTATTTTCTTCGTCAAGAGCAAGTGTTGGGACTTCCAGTGGCTAAGACTCTACACTCTCAGTACAGGAGGCCTGGGTTTAATCCTTGTCTGGGGATCTAGATGCCACATGCCACAGTTAAGAGTTTCCATGCTGGAACTAAAGATTCTGCATGCTGCAACTAAGACCTGTTGCAGCCAAATAAATATATACAAAAAAAGAGCAAGGTTTTTGGCAAATATTTTCTGTCAAAGGCTAGATAGAAAATATCAGGCTTATGGGTTGTATGGTCTTTGTTACAGTTACTCTACCATACCATGCAGCATAAAAGCAATCACAGACAATACTAATGAGCAAGGCTGTGTTCCAATAAAACTCTATTGACAAAAAGCAAAATTCGAGCTGAATTTACTCTATGGACCAGTGTTTGCCAACCACTAATATACAGAATCACATGACAGTGAGGTTCCTTGGGCAGAGTTCCATTTTCCAGAAAATGGAATTTAAAACTCGGATTGCACAAGCCAAGAGTTCACCTTAGCACTTCCAGGATCTCATGCATAAAAGGCATTGGATAGATGCTTCAATTAAAAGTCCCATCTGTTGGCATTATTGAATGAGAGATGGTATTATGAGTTCACGGTGGCAGGTTGCTCAGCAGTTATATCACCTGAGTTTACCTTCTTGGGAATCAGTTGTTATGGGCTGTGCTTCTCACCCCACTGTCCTCTTACCACTATAAGCTCTAAGGGTTGGGAAGGGCATAGGGAGGAGTCAGTGAAGGCTCACAGCTCCTAATGCCATCCTTTTGGATGCCATAGGTCAGGTGCAGAGGGCTATAGGCCAGCCTCAGGACTACAGCTTGGCTAACAGAACAGCCAATTTAATATTTCTGCTTATTTCCCAAGAGCAAAGCAAATTTGGTCTCTATGGTTGCACCCATATTTGCATATAAATAAAATGATATGGGCTCCCTCCCTCTCCAAATATTTCCACATACTGGGTGATGGCTGATGATGATGGAAAATATATATTAGGAAATGATTATAAAGTACTTGGCTAATCAAAATGAGGGCTAAATAACCCTTTGATAAGGCCAAGTCCTGGCAAAAACTGATAGCCTGGGCCCCACTGATCCTTTGTGAGGTCTAGCCTTGGCAGGAACCCCTGTGACAACTACTACCTGTGTTGCCAACAGTCCATACTGACTGGATGGACCCCAGGTGCTGAGCGTGATGGGGACTGTGCAGAACCCAGAAAATTCACAATCCCTGGCTCCTATCTTAAAACTGATCTCACTATGATGGGGTTTCCTAGTCTGCTGGTCAGGTTTTACTAGCTTTTTAGATAGGCACAGGGTAGTTTGTGCCTTTGGAGAAGAATACAGTTTTAAATGTTAAAAGTCCTACTCATCAAAGAGATATTTGTATACCCATGTTCATAGCAGCATTGTTTACAATTGCCAAAAGGTAGGAACAACCCAGATATCCACCAACAGATGAACATATAAACAAGATATGGTATATATGCACAATTGAATATCATTGTCTTAAAAAAAAGAATGAAATTCTAATACATGCATAACATAGATGAATGTGGGAAATGTAAAATAAGCCAGACGCAAAAGGCCAGGTATCATATGGTTCCACTTATATGATGTGCTTAGAAGAGGTATATTCATAAAGATAGAAGGTGAAATGATGGCTGCCAAGAGGCTGGAGGGAGGGGAGAACAGGGAATTAGTGTTTAATGGGGACAGAATTTCAGTTTGGAACAATGAAAAATGTCTGAGATGGATGATGATGATGGTTGCATAACACTGTGAATACTTAATGCCACTGAACTGCGCACTTAAAACTGGTTAAAATGGGGAGAATTTCCTGGTTGTCCAGTGGTTAGGACTCTGCATTTCTACTGCAGGGAGCATGGATTCGACCCTTGGTCAGGGAATGAAGATCCTGCAAGTCAGAAGGCAGAGGCCAAAAAAGAAAAAAATGAGAAAAAAAGATTATACATTATGCATGAAAGTGCAAGTGTTAGTCTCTCGGTCATGTCTGACTCTTTTTGCAACCCCATGGATTGTAGCCCACCAGGCTCCTCTGTCCATGGGATTCTCCAAGCAAGAATACTGGAGTAGGTTGCCATTTCCACCTCCAAATACATTATGCATAGTTTACTGCAATAAAGAAATGTACACACACACACACACCACTAGTCAAAGCATTTTCTTCAATCGTTTCCGTTTAAAGTTAGAAGAACCAAAGACTTCTTCAACTTGAGCCTCACCTTCCCTTTGCTTCTCAATGGCTCACATCCATCCCAGGCGGTCTCTGACCCAGTGCACAGGAACTAAGTCAAAGGCAGGTCAGCCTGACCTCACCTCATCTGTGGCCAGAGAGACAGGCTGATGTCAGGTGTTGGCAAAGCCGGAAGGAATGAGCATGGGAGTCTGTGGGACCAAAACAGGGAGGAAGGCCTCCAAGGTCATAAGAAAGTAATTAATAATTAAAGAGAGATGGCAGCTGGTAGACACGACTGGAACAGGAGATCTCGAGAAGGACAGGAAGCGATCCCTTTTGCATCTGAACAAGGGCAGGCGGAGTTGGGGGTGGGTAGGGGGTCTCTGTGAGGCTCCTGGAAATGTGGATAAACTGCAGCCACAGAGTGGGCTGTGGGTGATTTGTGATGCTGGAAATGGTTTGGTCTAGAGCAAACCTGGAGGCAGCTGCTCCTGGAAACTATGCTCTCTGTGCTTCCCATGTATTTATTCCCTCTTGAAATTCAATCTATTTTCTTAAAAGACCTGGGCCTGCAGTTTCTGATGGACAAATTGGAAAATTTGTGTCTGCGTAGGTTCTTCCCTCACTACTCAGAAACCTCTGGAAATTTGCTTCCTAAAGGCTGAGAGAAGATCTACAGTGATCATGTCGGCTGCCAGATGACTGGGGTGGTCATCTGAGCCCACTGCTCTGCTCTCACCGGAAGAGACACCAAACACTAGGTGCTGAGGGCTCCTGGCAGGCGCCATGGAAAGTGCGGGAAACCCCTGGCCCAGGGCACCGGGGATCTGCAGCTGCTGCAGGTAGCCAGCAGGAAAGGGGAGAAATTGACAGCTGGGCTCAGCTTCCAGTCTCACATTCACCTCCTGGGGTCTCTGCTGCCTCGATTCATGCTGACTCTTGCTGCACTCTCTCTGCAAACCAGTCTGCTATGATTCCCAGGGTCCTTCCAGCCCTGTCTCCTGGCAGGTGAAAATGAGTTTCATTTAAAAATATTTCCCTTGGAATTTCCATTTCAGGCACCAGCAAGGCTTACTCGGACCACAAACAACCCAGGAGAAGCATCTGCAAAAGATACAAGCTGACTTTTCACAGAAAGTATGTGTGGCCAAGATCCATTTAAAGAGATAACCAGGGAATTCCCTGGCCGTCCAGTGGTTGACACTGTACTTCCAATGCAGGGGGCTCGGGTTTGATCCTCGTTAGGGGAATTAAGACCCTGTATGCCACAAGATGTGGCCAAAAAATTTTTCTTTTTTTAAATAAAAAGGTAATCAGTATCCTCAGGGGTCAGTGAGATGCAAATCAAGTTCACTGAGACATCCTTTCAATTGGCAAAAATCCAAAAGTCTGACTACTAACTATCGTGTGTGTGAATGTGTGTGTGTGTGTGTGCTTAGTCATTCCATGGACTGTAGCCCACCAGGCTCCTCTGTCCATGGGGTTTTCCTAGGCAAGAACACTGGAGTGGGATGCCATGTTCTTCTCCAGGGGATCTTCCCTACCCAGAAATCAAACCCACATCTCCTATATCCCCTGCATTTGCAGGTGGATTCTTCATCACTGAGCCACCTGGGAAGCCCATACTAAATGTTGGAGAGGGTGCAAATCTAAAGAGAGATCTGTAACACATAGCAAGTGGGAGTAAAATGTGCAACCACTTTCGTTGGTTCCTAAAGTGGAACGTTGGCAAACTTTGTGAACAAGTTCCCCTCTAGGACATGCACCAAAGAGGGATTCTTGCATAACAACAGCAGTAACAGTACCAGTCATGCACAAGAATGATCAAACAGTCCTGCTGGCAATAGCAGAAAACAAGAAACATCAGGAAAGAGGATGAATACATATTCCCCAACTCTCACCTGTGTGAACTAAACCATACGTAACAATGTGAATGAACCTTCGCATGTATGAAGTGAAGAAATAAATTCCGAAAGATTATAAACAGTATAATACCCTTTTTTAATAACTAAAAATAGTAAAAATAAAAATGTATACTTTAAAATACACATATATGATCTTCTTCAACCACCATTAAGCCGGGGACTGTTGTAGAGTCAACAAAGAGAGTGAGGGTGTGTTTAACAGGAAGGGGATCATGTGGTTAAATGTGGGTTATTGTCCAGTTGCTTGGAGTTGGAGTTGCTTTTATTGGAAATGGTGAATTTGCGAGTTTGAGGATGCTTGTTATATTGGCCTGAGAATATTTGCAAACTTCACTCTTCAAGACCCACTTCTTTTTACTTCATACACCCTTCCTCGCTTTCTATTAACATGCAAACAGCGTAACCCCAGGAGCAACAGGCTATGATTCATGGGTCTTGAATGTGCTTTTAGAACCATCTCAACTGCCTTCCCAAGCTTCTCTCTATAGATTTATTTCACTCCTTGTAACAGCTGCATGGATTTATCTGCACCGTAGTTTATTTAACTTTATTCTTTTCGGAGTAGGCATTTAGACTGTTTCTAGCTTTTGCTTTCACAAAAATGATGCTACAGTAAATAAAAATGCTACAGGGAATATTCTTAGACACTTGGGTAAGTATGCCAGTAGAATTTCTAAAACTGCTGAGTCGAAGTGTGAGTTATTCAGCGAGGTGTGACTTTTTGCAACCCTATGGACTGTAGCCTGCCAGGCTCCTCTGTCTGTGGGATTCTCCAGGCAAGAATATTGGAATGGATTGCCATTCCCTTTTCCAGAGGATCTTTCCCACCCAGGGATCGAACCTGGATCTCCTGCACTGCAGGCAGATTCTTTACCGCCTGAGCCACCAGGGAAGCCCTGGTGTGACTGACAAGACATTCACACAACATACGTGTTTCCAGACTCACTCAAAATGTGTCATAGTGGGTATGATCAGCTATGTCAGGAGGCCAGTTCTTTTTTTTAAAGACTTTTAAAAAATGTGGACCATGTTTAAAGTCTTTATTGAATTTGCTACACTATTGCTTCTGCTTTATGTTTTTGGGCACAGTAGGATCTTAGCTCCCCCACCAGGGATCAAACCTGCACACCCCTGCACTGAAAGGTGAAGTCTTAACCACTGGACCACCAGGGAAGTTCCAGGAAGCCAACTTTTTATGCTTTCTTTGCTTTCCATGAGCTGGTCCCATAGGAGAATGGTTCTGTGACCAGGGGTCAAGGGAAAGTAATGCTCACTCCTAACCTTTAACTTCTCCCCTCTGTGCCCTGGTTGGTGACTCCGTGCTCCTTTTGGAAACAGTAGGTCACCATCTCCCCCTGCCCCTGGCCATCTGCAGGGTCTTAGTGCTAGGAACCGAGAGAGTATGTCTACTCCCCAGTTGCGTGGATGTTCTTAGGATTTGTGAAAATGCCTTTGGGATGAAAGGTGCAAACATATGGAAGTTCACGCTCACAAGTTTGACTCCATAAATAATAGCATCGGGGAGAGGCCGGAATAGAGTCACAATGTCAATAAAAGCGTCATCACTCATTCAGAAGTTTGACGTCTCTGCTTTCAGATTCAGACTTCCCAGGGCTTGGTTTCAAAACGATTGCAACTTGTGTCCACCACCCACTCCACCCAGCCCTGCTTCCCCAAGCTCACATTCATTCGTTCAGCCATGTTTGCAGCTTGATGACAGAAAAGAAGACTCTTGGGACTTCCCTGGTGGTCCAGTGGTTAAGACTCCTAGCTCCCAATGCAGGGGGCACGGGTTCCATTCCTGGTCAGGGAACTAAGATCCCCCATGCCACATGGCGTGACCAAAAAAAAGAAAAAAGAAAAGAAGACTCTTTGCCCTGTCCCACCTTGACCATTTTCATCAAGTTTGGTTCATCATTCCTACAGACAACTTTGCCTCTCTGAGGGTAAATTCTGTTACGATTTAGGGGCAAACATCCTCAGTGCTGGGTGGTGGCCCCACCTGACTGACTTGCCTGGACCTTAGAGAGCCCCTAACTTCCCACAGACCTGGTCACCTGGTACCAGCCTCTGTGGGCTTGAAAGCAGAGCTGGTGTCCACCCATTACCCTGCTGGCTCCAGGGGCTCTAACTTGGGATGATTGATTCTTTGATCTTGTTTTTCCCTTTCAAAATAGAGTGAATAGAAATTAGAGCAGTTTGTTTTCCTGCTGGTAAGTAAAAATATGTGTGTGTTAGTCGCTCAGTCATGTCCGACTCTTTGTGACCGCATGAACTGTAGTCCGCTAGGCTCCTCTGTCCATGGAATTCTCCAGGCAGGAATACTGGAGAGAGTTGTCATTCCCTTCTCCAAGGAATCTTCCCAACCCAGGAATCAAACCTGGGTCTCTTGGAATGTAGGCAGATTCTTTACCATCTAAGACATCAGGGAAGCCCCAAGTAAAAATACACTAGTGTCCAAAGTTAGGATGTGATTGTGTGAGCCACTTGGTACCACAAAACCCTGGGCAAGAGTCAACTCTTTTCAACCTGATGCTGGGGAAAATTGAAGGCGAAAGGAGAAGGGGCAGCAAAGGATGAAGTAGTTATATAGCATCACTGACTCAATGGACATGAATCTGAGCAAACTCCAGGAGACAGTGGAGGACAGGGAGGCCTGGCGTGCTATAGTTCATGGGGCCCCAAGAGTCGGACATGACTTAGCGACTGAACAACGACAACCCTGGGCAAGGCTGACACACAGGCCACCGAGGTGAGCAGTGGCTCCTCAGGTCAGCTTGGACCTGGTGTGGTCCACGGCTCACCTCCTGCATGATGGCAGTTTCTTCCCTGTTCTACCAGGAGCCACAAGCAGGCTGTCTTTGAGGTCAGTGACACCAGGGCCAGGGTTTGAAGATCACTTTTCCAAGTCTAGAGGCCTGTGGTGATGGAGGTTTGGGGGTGAGGGCTTGTTGAAGGAGATTTAAAGTATGTCCAGAGAAGACTCAGACCCTTAGTCTCTCTAACTTGCTAAACAATGTCTAGAACTGATCTGGCCCTAGGTATGACAAAGATTTTATTTTATTTTTTGTATTTATTTATTTGACTGCGCTGAGTCTTAGTTGTAGCATTCAGGATCTTCAGTCTTTATTTTGGCATGCAGGATCTGTACGTTCTGGTGCAGGGGATCTAGTTCCCAGACCAGGGATCAAACCCGGGCTCCCTGCATTGGAGCTCAGAGACTGGACCACCAGGGAAGTCCCATGACAAGGCTTTTAATTAAGGAGGTGCTCTGCATGAAAACTTGAGGGGGAATGGAGAAATAGTGCATGTTCTTTGGTATTAAATATCACCTTTATGAGCATACAATCTCAGTAGACTTGGCAATAATTCAGGAAAACATTAAGAAAGCAAGCTTGATGATGTAATTAATTTTTACATTTAATACTCTAAGTATACAACTATAACATCATGCCATTATAGTTTAAAGGTTACAGTTTACACCATGTAGGTTAGATATAATATATTGAATCTTTGTGTGTCGTTGGTACTAGAAGGGCTTAATATGTATTATTTCATTCAATCCACAAAATAGTCCTAGGAGATAGGCAGTAAAATTTACCCAATTTACACATTGTGCATATAGTAAAGGTCAATAAATATAAGTCTAATAATAATAATTAAAGTAAATTATACTTATTTAGTGTTTATTATATTCAGGGAGATAGATAGACTAAGCATTTGTACACACATTATTGCATTTATTTCTCCTTATCTCATGAGGTGGGCTTCCCTGATGGTTCAGATGGTAAAGAATCTGCCTGCAATGCAGAGGACAAGGGTTTGGTCTCTGGGTTGGGAAGATGTCCTGGAGAAGGGAATGGGTACCCACTCTAGGATTCTTGCCTGGAGAATTCCATGGAGAGAGGAGCATGGTGGACTGCAGTCCACGGTGTTGCAAAGAGTTGGACTCAAGTGAGCGACTAACACTTTCACTTTCATCCCGTAAGACAGATACTATTATTTCTGTGTTCTATTTAACTTCTCAGCTAAGAAGTTAAGTAACGTATCTAGGGCCATGGAACTATTAAAGGCTGAAGCTGAGATTTGCAACATTAATGCATGGGGTAAAGCAAAAGTCATCCTTCGGTTAAGCAACAGGAAACTTAATTTGTCCTTTTGGGTAAAAAGAAATCATTTTCTTTCAATTTCCATTGTATTCATAGATATATAAGGCAAAACCACAGTACAAGTGAACATTTTATTCTCAAGGGAGCTGCTCTCTATCTTAAAGTGACCTGTTGGAAAGTAAATCATGTTTCCCACAGGAGCAATGTTGCAATGAAGAGGCTTGCTCTTGGCCGAGAATTTCACATCAAATAAATCATACTGATGACCGATAATATGGTGAAAGAACAGAACCAAACAATAAAATTATACTATTCCAAAGCAAAAGGAGTTTTGAGCTCAGTGGGGCCTCAGAGGCTCTATAATAAGTAGCTTTAAGAGTGGTTTTTAAGCAGAAGAACCCATTTTCCAACAAACTTGTTAGTCCCATATATATTAATAAAACAGCTAAAAAGTTAGTCAGGCTGGGACTTCCCTGGAGGTCCAGTGGTTAAGACTCTGTGTTTCCACTTCAGAGTGTGTGGGTTTGATCCCTGGTTGAGGAACTAAGATCCCACATACCATGGGGTATGGCAAAAAAAAAAAAAAAATTAAAAATGAGCCAGGCCATTTGTACAAGAATGGGGATTTTATGTATATATGCACATAAACATATATACACTTGTTAAGTGTTTAAAACATATATAATATAAATTTACATATATATATATATATATATATATATATATCTGTTGTTGTTCTTGTTGTTCTATGAAAACCTACAAGACCTTCTAGAACTAACATCCCCAAAAAGATGTCCTTTTCATTCTAGAGGACTTGAATGCAAAAGCAGGAAGTCAAGAGATACCTGGAGTAACAGGCAAATTTGGCCTTGGAGTACAAAACAAAGCAGGTCAAAGGCTAACAGAGTTTTGCCAAGAGAATGCACTGGTCATAGCAAACACCCTCTTCCAACAACAAAAGAGAAGACTCTACACATGGACATCACCAGACGGTCAATACTGAAATCAGATTGATTATATTCTTTGCAGCCAAAGATGGAGAAGCTCTATACAGTCAGCAAAAACAAGACGAGGAGCTGACTGTGGCTTAGATCATGAACTCATTATTGCCAAATTCAGTCTTAAAAATTGAAGAAAGTAGGGAAAACCACTAGACCATTCAGGTAGGACCTAAATCAAATCCCTTTTGATTATACAGTAGAAGTGAGAAATAGATTCAAGGGATTTGATCTGATAGACAGAGTGCCTGAAGAACTATGGATGGAGGTTTGTGACATTGTACAAGAGGCAGTGATCAAGACTATCCCCAAGAAAAAGAAATGCAAAAAGGCAAAATGATTGTCTGAGGAGGACTTACAAATAGCTGAGAAAAGAAGACAAGCTAAAGGCAAAGGAGAAAAGGAAAGATACCCATCTGAATGCAGAGTTCCAAAGAATAGCAAGGAGAGATAAGAAAGTCTTCCTCAGTGATCAATGCAAAGAAATAGAGGAAAATAATAGAATGGGAAAGACTAGAGATCTCTTCAAGAAAATTAGAGATACCAAAGGAACATTTCATGCAAAGATGGGCTCAAAAAAGGACAGAAATGGTATGGACCTAACAGAAGCAGAAGATATTAAGAAGAATTATACAAAAAAGATCTTCATGACCCAGACAATCAGGATGGTGTGATCACTCACCTGGAGTCAGACATCCTGGAATTCGAAGTCAAGTGGACCTCAGGAAATATCACTAGGAACAAAGCTAGTGGAGGTGATGGAATTCCAGTTGAGCAATTTCAAATCATAAAAGATGATGCTGTGAAATTGCTGCATTCAGTATGCCAGCAAAATTTGGAAAACTCAGCAGTGGCCACAGAACTGGAAAAGGTCAATTTTCATTCCAATCCCAAAGAAAGACAATGCCAAAGAATGCTCAAACTACCGCACAGTTGGACTTGTTTCACACGCTAGCAAAGTAATGCTCAAAATTCTCCAAGTCAGGCTTCAACAGTACATGAATCGTGAACTTCCAGATGTTCAAGCTGGTTTTAGAAAAGGCAGAGGAACCAGAGATCAAATTGCCAACATCCGTTGGATCATCAAAAAAGCAAGAGAGTTCAGGAAAAAAACTACTTCTGCTTTATTGACTACACCAAAGCCTTTGACTATGTGGATCACAACAAACTGTGGAAAATTCTGAAAGAGATGGGAATACCAGACCACCTGACCTGCCTCCTGAGAAATCTGTATGCAGGTCAAGAAGCTACAGTTAGAACTGGACATGGAACAATAGACTGGTTCCAAATCAGGAAAGGAGTACGTCAAGGCTGTATATTGTCACCCTGCTTATTTAACTCATATGCAGAGTACATGATGAGAAACGCTGGGCTGAAAGAAGCACAAGCTGGAATCAAGATTGCCGGGAGAAATATCAATAACCTCACATATGCAGATGACACCACCATTATGGCAGAAAGTGAAGAAGAATTAAAGAGCCTCTTGATGAAAGTGAAAGAGGAGAGTGAAAAAGTTGTCTTAAAACTCAACATTCAGAAAACAAAGATCATGGCATCTGGTCCCATCACTTCATGGCAAATAGATGGGAAAACAGTGGAAACAGTGACAGACTTTATTTTGGGAGGTTCCAAAATCACTGCAGATGCTGAGTGCAGCCATGAAATTAAAAGACGTTTACTCCTTGGAAGAAAAGCTATTGCCAACCTAGACAGCATATTAAAAAGCAGAGACATTACTTTGCCAACAAAGGTCCATCTAGTCAAAGCTATGGTTTTTCCAGTAGTCATGTATGGATGTGAGCGTTGGACTATAAAGAAAACTGAACACCAAAGAATTGATGTTTTTGAACTGTGGTGTTGGAGAAGACTCTTGAGAGTCTCTTGGACTACAAGGAGATCCAACCAGTCAATCCTAAAGGAAATCAGTACTGAATATTCACTGGAAGGACTGATGCTGAAGCTGAAGCTCCAATACTTTGGCCACCTGAAGTGAAGAACTGACTCATTGGAAAAGACCTTGATGCTGGTAAAGACTGAACATGGGAGGGGAAGGGGATGACAGAAGATGACAGAGGTTGGATGGCATCACTGACTTGGTGAATATGAGTTTGAGTAAACTCCAGGAGTTGGTGATGGACAGGGAAGCCTGGCGTGCTGTAGTCCATGGGGTCACAAAGAGTTGGACACGACTGAGCTACTGAACTGAACTGATATACTTGCTACGTGTATAAAACACACATATATGTATAATGTATATTATATGTTATATCATATATATATATGTATATATGTGTGTGTGACTCAGGTGGTAAAGAATCCACCTGTAATGTAGGAGGCGGTTCTATCCTTGATTGGGAAGATCCCTTGGAAAAGGGAATGGCAACCCACTCCAGTATCCTTGCCTGGAAAATGCTGTGGACAGAGGAGCCTGGCGAGCTACAGTCCATGGCATTGCAGAGAATTAGATACGATTTAGTAACACTTTCACACATGTTTGTTATGTCTCCAGTACCTCTTAGGGAAACCAAGCAAATGGCAGCAGCAAGTGAATTGGGTTGGAGGAACCCTTACATGCCACTCTATTTCTTTACGTTTTTAAACAACAAGCACACATAAACATATCAAGTGAAGTGGATTTGCTGTGTTCTTTCTTGATTTCTTCCCTTTCCAGCCCTAAAAACTGTCAACAGGCACTGAACCCTTGCAAACTTCCTCTTTCCTGCTACAAAACCGGGTGTGGGCTGTAGGCACCGGAGTTCACTTCTCTAGGTCCTCACTTTCTAATCTGGAAAATGAAGATACAAAGCTCATATGGTTGCTGGGAAGATTTAAAGAGAGTCTGTGTACAGTAGAAATATAAAGAGAGCCACAATGTGAGGTACTTAAAATTTTTTTAGTAGTCACTTTAAAAACCGAGAGGACTGTTGTTGAATATTCTTAGCCATAAAAAGGAATGAAATTGGGTCATTTGTAGAAATGTGGATGGACCTAAAAAGTGTCACACAAAATGATGTAAGTCAGAAAGTGAAAAACAAAGGTCATATATTAATGCATGTATATGAAATCTAGAAAAATGGTATCAGTTCAGTTCAGTTCAGTCACTCAGTCGTGTCCGACTCTTTGCGACCCCATGAATCACAGCACGCCAGGCTTCCCTGTCCATCACCAACTCCCGGAGTGCACTCAAACTCATGTCCATCGAGCCGGTGATGCCATCCAGCCATCTCATTCTCTGTCGTCCCCTTCTCCTCCCGCCCCCAATTCTTCCCAGCATCAGAGACTTTTCCAGTGAGTCAACTCGTCGCATGAGGTGGTCAAAGAATTGGAGTTTCAGCTTTAGCATCAGTCTTTCCAATGAACACCCAAGATTGATCTCCTTTAGAATGGACTGGTTGGATCTCCTTGCAATCCAAGGGACTCTCAAGAGTCTTCTCCAGCACCACAGTTCAAAAGCATCAATTCTTTGGTGATCAGATTTCTTCACAGTCCAACTCTCACATCCATACATGACCACTGGAAAAACCATAGCCTTGACTAGACAGACTTTTGTTGGCAAAGTAATGTCTCTGCTTTTTAATATACTATCTAGGTTGGTCATAACTTTCCTTCCAAAGAGTAAGCGTCTTTTAATTTCATGGCTGCAATCAGCATCCTCAGTGATTTTGGAGCCCAGAAAAATAAAGTCTGACACTGTTTCCACTGTTTTCCCATCTATTTCCCTTGAAGTGATGGGACCAGATACCATGATCTTTGTTTTCTGAATGTTGAGCTTCAAGCCAACCTTTTCACTCTCCTCTTTCAAGATGATCTTATTTGTAAAACAGGAATAGAGACACGGATGTGGAGAACAAATGTACAGATACCAAGGGGGAGGGGTGGTGTGGAAGGAACTGGGAGATTGGAATTGACACATATTCACTATTGATACTATGTATTAAATAGATAACTAATGAGAACATACCATATAGTATAGGGTACTCTGCCTAATGCTGTGATTCATGGGGTCGCGGAGAGTTGGACACGACTGAGCGACTGAACTGAACTGAACTCTGCCTAATGCACTGTGGTGACTTGAATGGGAAAGAAGTCCAAAAGGGAGGGTATATATTTGTAGTGTCTGTTAGTTGCTCAGTCATATCCGACTCCTTGGGACTCCATGGACTGTAGCCTGCCTGGCTCCTCTGTCCATGGAATTCTCCAGGCAAGAGTAGTGGAGTGGGTAGCCATTCCCTTGGGACTTCCCAGGTGGCGCTAGTGGTAAAGAATATGCCTGCAGGAGACCGGGGTTCCATCCCACCCAGGGTTGAGAAGATCACTGGAGGAGGGCATGGCAACGCACTCCAGTATTTGTGCCTGGAGAACCCCATGGACAGAGGGGCCTGGTAGGCTATAGTCCATAGGGTCTCCAGGGGATCTTCCCAAGCTAGGGATTGAATCCAGGTCTTCTGCATTGCAGGCAGATTCTTTACCACCTGAGGCAACAGGGAAGCTCATATATGTATATGGAAGGCTGATCCATGAAACTAACATAACACTCCAATATACTCCAAAAGCAATTATACTCCAATAAGAATTAATTTAAAGAAACGCAAGAGGACCATTGTCAACTATATTTCAATTTAAAAAAGAGAAGAAAGTGGAAAAAAGTGACTTATTAGGAGAGTTAGAATTTTTAAAATATTTTCTGTATATGCAGTAAAAAGCATTTGTGTGTTGTTAAAAAAAGAGAGATGGGTGAAATTAATTTTAATAATGATAGATCTTCTTTAACCTACTGTGTCCAACATAAGATCATTTCAACATGTTATCAATATAAAAGTGATTACTGAGATATCGTACATTCTTTTCTTTATACTAAGTTGTTGAAACCCTCTGGAATTTAACAATTTCTGTTCAGAACAGCCTCCTTACAAGTGCTTAATAGTCTGGTTTTTAGATTATTGAAATCCAGTAGTCTGGATTTTAGTACATACTTAATGAATGCTAGCTATCATCAATGTGGTACCTTTGCGTGTCCCTCTTCTAGGTGAACTTTAGCTTATACCTTAAAGTGAAAGTGAAAGTTGCTCAGTTGGGTCTCTTTGCAACCCCATGGACTATACAGTCCATGGAATTCTCCAGGCAAGAATACTGGAGTGGGTAGCCTTTCCCACCAGGGAAGTACCTCGCTTATACCTTAAGACCCCGCCAGTTGGCCACATCTACTTCTGCTTTATTGACTACACCAAAGCCTTTGACTGTGTGGATCACAACAGACTGTGGAAAATTCTTCAAAAGATGGGACTACTAGACCACATGACCTGTCTCCTGAGAAATCTGTATGCAGGTCAAGAAGCAACAGTTAGAACTGGACATGGAACAACAGACTGGTTCCAAATCGGGAAAGGAGTACGTCAAGGCTGTATATTGTCACCCTGCTTATTTAACTTATTTGCAGAGTACATCACGAGAAACGCTGGGCTGGATGAAGCACAAGCTTGAATCAAGATTGCCGGGAGAAATATCAATAACCTCAGATATGCAGACGACACCACCCTTATGGCAGAAAGTGAAGAGGAACTAAAGAGCCTTTTGATGAAAGTGAAAGAGGAGAGTGAAAAAGTTGGCTTAAAACTCAACATTCTGAAAACTAAGATCATGGCATCTGGTCCCATCACTTCATGGCAAATAGATGGGGAAACACTGGAACAGTGTCAGACTTTATTTTTGTTGGCTCCAAAATCACTGCAGATGGTATTCTAGCCATGAACTTAAAAGATGCTTGTTCCTTGGAAGAAAAGCTATGACCAACCTAGACAGCTTATAAAAAGCAGAGACATTACTTTGACAACAAAGGTCTGTCTAATCAAAGCTATGGTTTTTCCAGTAGTTATGTATGGATGTGAGAGTTGGATTTATAGAAAGCTGAGTACTGAAGAATTGATGCTTTTGAACTGTGGTGTTGAAGACAACTCTTGAGAGGAGAGTCCCTTGGACTGCAAGGAGACCCAGCCAGTCTCTCATAAAGGAAATCAGTCCTGAATATTCATTGGAAGGACTGAAGCTCCAATACTTTGGCCACCTGATGCGAAGAACTGACTCACTGGAAAAGACCCTGATGCTGGGAAAGATTGAAGGCGGGAGGAGAAGGGGATGACAGAGGATGAGATGGTTGGATGTCATCACTGACTCAATGGACATGGGTTTGGGTAAACTCTGGGAGTTGGTGATGGACAGGGAGGCCTGGTGTGCTGTGGTCCATGGGGTTGCAAAGAGTCAGACATGACTGAGTGACTGGACTGAACTGAACTGAATTGGCCACATCCCCTGGAAGGTCTTCTTGAGACATCCTGTCCTGATCTCTCCTCCACCCATTGCTCCCCTGGCATCTATCTCCATTTGTAAATACTTTATTTATCTTCACAGACTCTAAGCTCATTAAGAATTATGGCCCACTTTTTGTTCTTTATAGACCTGGGGTGCCTGGGAGGGACAGAGCAAAGGTGGTTTGAATGAATACATGTCGTTTGAATGAAGAAGGAGTTGCACCCATACTCCTTTGCTTTGAGGACAGAGTGTTATGGCTGCTTGTTTGTTTCTTTTCTTTTTTTGTCACTTAATTTTTATGTACTAGTTGACAGAGCCAGCTCCCTTTTCCTTCTCTAACTTCCTCTCAAGGTCATTTCCCCCAAGCTGGGCTTTGTTGCAGAAAACCCTTGACAAGAAGAGCAAATGTCTTCGTTCAACAGTGGGGCCAGAGAGAAAATCATGAAATGTAAGCAGGCTCACACAAATAAACAAATACCTTTCGTGCACTCTGTTACTTATAGATTATAAACGTTTTGTGGAATGGAAATAGACACTTGTCAATTTGCATTTGGTTCAGGGATTTGAGCCCATAAATAAGAAGGCCTGTGAGACAGTTCAGAAGGCCATTTCAGGGTGCCAAGGAGAGTGGGAGGGATTTTACTGGTCTTCTTTGCAGAGCAGGGGGAACTGGGGGTGGGACACCAGCTCAGCAGGGAGGGGCGGTTTAAGGAGCAGTGTTGCTCTGTCCTCTCACATTCTCTTTATCTGGGCTCTTTAGCCCAGTCCTCACACTGTGTCTTTTCCCCCTGGTTTCTGCCGCTGAGAGTGGCACTGGGGAGAGGTGAGAAGGGACACTGAGGCAGTTCTGACCCAGGGCTCATTTTCACCTTTTGTCAACACCGTGTGTCAAGTCTGGTTGCCATCGGGCCCAGAGCATCCCCGGCTCCTGTAACTTTAAGGAACTGCGGAGTGTCTGCGTTTGATGTGTCTTAACTTTTAACACAAAGCACACCAGGGCTGGTTAATGATCATGAACTGTCATGGCAGCCACTCTGCAAAGGTGACAGTAATGGATGGGGCCTGCGGCACCAAGGGAGGTGGCTGGGTGCGGGGGCAGAAGGTTTATTTAAGCCAAGGCTGATAATAGAGGGGCCTTCTCAGACCAAGCAGCAGGGCTTTAATGGGATAAAAGGGGATGAGAATCCTCTTTCTGCACCGCCCTTGGAGGGGACCGGTCTCGCTTTCCTCATCTGGTCTACCAAATAAAAGCATTCCTTGGAGAGTCATCTATTTGAAATCTTCTCCCAGGAGGGGGAGGGGAGGGAAAGCCCATTTCTATGGTCAACCTTGTCATCTTTCATGATTTGGCCTCATTTACCTTAAAAGTCTATATTTGCTGTGTTTAGCTACGGGAAAAGAAATTGTAGGACAGGACCTGATCAAGAATGAATTCAGGGACTTCCCTGGTAGTACAGCGGCTGAGACTGCGTGCGCCCAATGCAAAAGGCCCGGGTTCGATCGCTGGTTGGGGAACTAGATCCCACATGTTCCTAAGACCTGGCAAAGCCAAATAAAAATAATAATATAATAAAAGAATGAATTCAGTCCTCTGGATAGGCTTAATCCCCTGGGGATTGCCACTGAAATGTGGGCAGGAGTACAGAAGTCTACGTGTCAGGCCGGAACTCCTTGAGTGATTGTATCTGGGAAAATAAAATCTAGTAAAAAAATTTAGTAAAATTTTTTCAGCCATCCTTACTTGGGGATTTATTGGTCATCCCTCCATCTAGTGCCCAAATTAGGGACCCCATTATGTTTCCTTCAGGTAAATATCAAGATACCACCATCAAATGTAAACTTGCCCCTGGTCCCAGCAAACAAGCCACACCGTGTTGTGTAGCTCCCCTCTTGCCTCAGTTGTAGGCTCCTTAAAATAAGCTCTAAGAGAGACATCCTTGGTGGTCCAGTGGTTAAGACTCCTCAATTCCAAGGCATGGGGGGCAGGGGGGTTCCATTCCTGGTTGGGAAACTAAGATCCCACATGTTGCAGTGTGGGCAAAAAAATTATAATAAAATAAACTCTAGTGGCATGGCCTGACCACACACCTATCCTTTGGAGATGCTAAATTCGAAACGTTTAATCTCCCAGGGAGAGACGCTATCAGGTCCACTGATAATTCTATAATCTGAGGGATAATGCCTAATGGAGACGTTTAGTGTCTCCCCATTACTAGATTCAGCATCCCATGGCCCCTCCCTGTAGCCGAACAGCATAAACACCAGGTTTTGGTAAATAAACTCAGGCTATCATGCAACTGTCCCTCACGCACTTAAGCTGTGACTGACAGGTCACTTGGGAAGACTTGGAGTCTAGCGACGAAGCTTTTGGGTGCAGAGGCTCCGAAGTTCCAAGATAAACAAACCTGTCGGTGAGAGTGACCAGAGTGTTAGGTCAGTCCAAGGGTCACTTATAGGTCATCCTGCTGGGAGCTTGGTCTCTGCTTTGTGTTTATCCTGGGAGGGGGGAAACAGGAGGGGCTGGGGGGTGGGCGAAGGATGGGTCTGTACTGGGAAAACATCCCTGGCCTGCTCATCAGAGCCTTTGGAAATGAATCAGCGCCAGCCCTCTCTGAGTAATCCAGTAAAAGGTATGGATGCAGGCTTCTGATTTTTTTTTTTATTGGAATTAAGGAACCAGTTCTTTTGGAAATACAGATTACAGATATTTGGGGCCTGGTTTACTTGAGCTGCTGGAATTTCAAGGGATTTTCAGAGCCCAGAGTGAGTTAATAGTTGACTGTTATGAAATTGTGGTAGTCAAAACTAGAAAAAATGAAGCAATGGGAAACTTTCCCTGTTCTTTTCTATTCCTCTTCTTGATCTTACCAATTTTCCAGGAAAATATTTCCTCAGTTTTACATTCCTTACCAACTGGGGGGCTTTATAAAAGAATGATCCTAAACTTTTTATTTCCTGCGCATGGCTCTTCAAGATTGATAAAGAAGTGAAAGTGAGGGTATGTATTAAGACCTCCTTAGCTGATATTTAGCAAAGACCTTCACCTTCCCACAGACCCCTCTGTGTAGTCACCTTCCAATTCTCTCATTTGGAGGACAGTCTGGCACAAGAAGAAGATGTGACATCAAATGGTGAATGTTTAGAGCTGATGGCATTTTTGGCTTCAAGATTGTAGATGAAAAAGACTTTTAAGTCTAAGATCCAGTGCATTCTCTGGAAACAAACCTTATCTAATAAAAAAAAGTCTAAAGCGACAGTGTTTTCAAATAAACAGAATGCTAGAAGTACTCACAAATAAACTCTTGGGAATATTGGTAGACAGCATTTAAGTAAGCTCAATTTACAAAATATAAATACATTAAAAATGCATTAAAATATACATGTAGAGATACATATCAAGATGCAATTAAAAGAACTGAAATCACATGCAGTATCTATGACCATAATGGAACCAAAAGAGGAATGAAAGGTGACAGGAGAATCTCCAAACATTTGGAAGCTAAACACCAAGAGAAAAATCCTTTTTAAGCTTTAAGAAAAAGAAAGAAAGAAAATTCCTGTTTTGGAAGTCTCAAAAACAAACAAGACCAATATATTGAGCTGAATGAAAATGGAAATATACTATATCAAGATCTGAGTGTTGTGCTGTGCTAAGTCACTTCAGTCGTGTCCGACTCTTTGCAACCCCATGGACTGTATCCACCAGCCGCCTCTGTCCATGAGATTCTCCAGGCAAGAATACTGGCGTGAGTTGCTTGCCCTCCTCCAGGGGATCTTCTCCAACCAGGGATTGAACCCATGTCTCTTATGTCTCTTGCATTGGCAGGTGGGTTCTTTACCACTAGCACCATCTAGGAAGCATATAGCTAAAGTAGTTCTGAGAGGGAAATTTATAGCATCAGATGATTACATTAGAAAAGAACAGGGAATTCCCTGGTGGTCCAGTGGTTAGAAATTTGAACTTCCACTGCAGGGCCCATGGGTTCAATCCCTGGTTGGAGAACTAAGATCCCACAAGTCTTGTGGAGCAGCCAAAAAAGAAAAGAAGACTTCCCTGGTGGCCCAGTGGTTAAGAATTGGCTGCCAATTCAGGGGGCATGGGTTCAATCCCTGCTCTGGGAAAATACCACATGATGTGGGAAACAAAGTCTGTGGGCCACAACTACTGAAGCTCACAAGCCTAGAATGTGTGTTCTGCCACAAGATACCACTGCAGTGAGAAGACCACACCCCACAACTGGAGAGTAGCCCCTGCTTGCTGCAACTAGAGAAAGCCCAAGGTCAGCAATGAAGACCCAGTGCTGCCAAAACTAAATGAAAGAAAAAGAAAAGAGGAAAGGCTCAAATTAATAATCTAAGCTCCCACTTCTAAAAACTAAAAAAAAAAGAAGAGCGAGTAGACTCACAACTAAGGGAGGAAGGAAGTGAGCAGAAAGTGATGAAATTGAAAATAGAAAAACAGTAGAGAAAGTCAAAGAGTTGACTCTTTAAAAAGTCAATAAAATTGACAAACCTCTAATAAGAGAGACAAGAGATAACATACAAATGATCAATACTAGGAGTAAAACAGGCACTGCCATTACATCCTGTTGGCAAGCTGAAAAGAAAAAGAATCTATCAAAAGGATGACAGGAATACTATAGACAGTTCTACACCCATAAATTTATATCTATGACAAGCTAGATGAAATGCAAGTTCCTCAAAAAATACAGACCACCACAACTCATCTGGTATAGAATAGATAATTAACCAGTGGAATCCACAATATTAATAGAGAAGATAAATCATGTAATTGTATTAATCAATTATATCAATGAACATATTTGGCAAAGCTCTACATTCATTCTTTTTTTAAACAAAATTATTTATTTATTTATTTGGCTGTGCTGGGTCTTGGTTGCAGCATGTGAACTCTCAGTTGCGGCATGTGGGATCTAGTTCCCTGACCAGGGATTGAACCTGGGCCCCTTGCTTTGGGAGCACCAAGTTTTAGCCATTGGACCACCAGGTAAGTCCCTGTGCATTCATTCTTGATAAAAATTGTTCAGCAAACCAGCAACAGAGGAGAATCTCCTTACCTCGATAAAGAACATCTATAAACACCTCTCCAGCTGACATTATATTTGACAGTGAAAGTGAAAGTTGCTCAGTCATGTCCGACTCTGCGACCCCATGGACTATACAGTCCATGGAATTCTCCAGGCCAGAATACTGGAGTGGGTAGCCTTTCCCTTCTCCAGGGGGTCTTCCCAACCCAGGGATCGAACTTGCCTCTTCCACATTGCAGGCGGATTCTTTACCAGCTGAGCTATAAGGGAAGCCCATATTTGACAACGAAAGAATGAATATTTTCCCCCTAAAATCAGAAACAAGGTAAGGATGTCTGCTGTGACTACTCATTAATGCTGGAAGATCTACCCAGTGCAAAAAAGCAAGAAAAGGAAATAAAAAGCATACAGATTAAAAAGACAAAAATAAAACTGTCCTTATTAGCAGATCAAAGCCTTCAAAGACTGACCCAAAGGGCTCCTTCCTGAAATTTCTCTGATCCACTTACCTCCACTCTTCTATAAACTCCCAGTGTCCTTGTTTGCTCCTCTCTTAAGATATCACTTTTAACACATGTGAGAGTCTTGGCTTCACTTTTGTTGCCTACCCCATACTATTTTGGATTTGGTCTAAGTAGACAATCTAGAAATATTTGTTGGGTAAGTAAATGAATTATCGATGGTACCCATCAAGCTGTCTGTCAGTTGGTCCTTACAGGTTTGGGGCAGCCCTTGTATAAATGTCCTGGAGAGACTTGGAGGTTAGAATGATAGGTTCTTTTTCTTTTCAACCTGTCAACAAGAAATGCAAGGCATTGGACATTTCTCGTGAAATCCTAGGCTGCTCAGTGGGGAAGTATAGTAAGTCTTTCTACAGGGACCTGTGGATCTCCCAGGTCCAGCCCAGCTGCAGAATTGAAAATTGCACACTTCCCGGGACTTCCTTGGCAGTTCAGTGCAGGGGATGTGAGTTCGATCCCTGGTCGGTCGGGGGACCTAAGATCCCACATGCCATGTGGTGTGGGGGAAAAAAAAAGCCCGCTTCCCAGTTCCAGTTGTCTTATTTGGGAAATACTTTAAAAATCTTACCAACAACCTAATTTCACGTTCTCTGTAGCGTAGGCCCAGGCTTTGAAGAGAAAATGGGAGTAAAGAGAGGGACTCGGATACTCCCCGTTCCAGTGGAATTTGCCCCAAACCTTCCTCAGCATCCCTCCTAGCCTCTGTCTTGCATTCTCGGCTTTTGAAGAGGGAAGGCAACCGCCTCTTAGCTGGGATTATCCGCTGCTTAAACAAACTCAACGTGGGCGTATTGTCCTTTGGAACCTTGGCCCAGGGACACTTAACCAAGTGTCTGCAAACATTTAGATGCGCAAAACTACCCACTGTAAACGCACAGCCATTGTCTTGACTGAAAGTGGCTTGGGGTTGGGGAGGAGGCGGTGAGAGTGGACCCAAGGGAATCCCTCCGCTGGGGCGCTGGGCTGGGGAATTGCACTGCTGGCTGCTGTTTGTTTAAACAACCTGAGTGTAATTGTGATTGTTTGGGATGCCCAAGATGTTTGGGAAAGTGGGGGAAGGGAGGCTGCTTGCTGGGAGAGAGAGTCGCCAGCAGGGACTTTGACGGGTGGCTGGCTGGGTGGCTGTCAGCCTCCTGATTGCAAAGCCAGGGGGAAGGGTGGCCCTTCCGGCTTGACGTGGGCACTGCAGGACTTGGGTCAATAGGTCGGACCTCGAAGTCTACAAAATATGAATGCTAACCCTAGAGGGCTGGATAGGATACAAGGAAGATGTAACTTAAAACCGATGATCTCTTTTTAATCATGACAATTTGAGGGCAGCACGAACACAGGGAAGTTTGTTTGTTTTCAGATCTTATATTTTACAGTCCCATAAAAGTTGGGTCATTAGTTGTAATGACCGACCCAGGTCTCAGCCAGGAAAGGTAAGAATGCAGGCGGAGGAATTTCTTACCAGCGCTTACGTCATTTCTCAGGATGCAGAGGGGCCATCCGGGAGTATTCCATCGGCCGGCCAATCAAAAT
The DNA here is from genome assembly GCF_049115385.1 of Moschus berezovskii. Taxonomy (NCBI): domain Eukaryota; kingdom Metazoa; phylum Chordata; class Mammalia; order Artiodactyla; family Moschidae; genus Moschus; species Moschus berezovskii. The sequence goes on along the minus strand of NC_142487.1, from coordinate 3,075,505 downwards.
GTCTGTTTTTTATTGTAACCATCGTACCCTTTCCTTTGACCTAGGGGAAAGGATAGAAGGCGTTAAAAAATGAGAAGAATTTGGGAATAATAGAAGGCATGTCTGCAATGCGGGGCCTGGCCAGCACCTCCCTGAGTCATCGGGCCTCACGTGAACCAGGTTCGCCTGTCAGCGGCACGTGGGTTTGGGGGAGACTGGAAACTAGGTGTGACTCCTTATTAGAGATGCTTACCACAGGAAAGGTTTAGAAAAATGTCGGGGCTCCTATTGCATGGCAACCCCTGCTATGTTGTTTTGTTTTACTACCAGTGAAAACCTGGGACTTCAGTTTGCAGAAAAATAGACAGTGGGAGATTGTGAAGGACAGAGAAGCCTGATGGGCTACAGTCCAGGGGGGTGTCAAAGATTCTGACGACTTAACCACTGAACAGCAACAATGAGTCAGAGGGGTGCAATTAACTTGCCCAGGCAACAAAGAATGAAATGGTCAAACGTGAACGAGAGTTAACATCCTTCTGTTTGGAAAACCCTTCCTCTTTCCACTGCGCCATCCTCAAAATATCTCCCTTACAGAAAGAATGATAATGCAGAATTCATCACTGCAAGTTGGAAAACAAAGGACTCTGTTTTGATATGCTAATAGAACATCACACACAGAGACCTTGAGCTAAAAAAAACAAGCATTAAGGAAAGGATAGAAATGTTAATATCTAGAAAACCTGCTGATCTTTTGATTATTTGTAATTAGAGTGCTTGTCACCTCTTGAAGATGGCTATTTTTTTTAAACTTTTTTTTTAATGTGGACCATTTTTAAAGCCTTTATTGATTTGTTGCACTATTGCTTCTGTTTTATGTTTTGGTCTTTTGGCCATGAGGCATGTGGGATCATGGCAACCCCACGAGGGACTGAGCCCGTACTCCCTGCATTGGAAGGTGAAGTCTTAACCACTGGACCACCAGGGAAGTCCTGGCCATGGGTCTTTGAGATTGCCCCTTATACTTACTTGCCTAAAAAAGTTAGAGTCAAGTATTTTCTAACAGTTTTAATAGAACAAAATCTCTTTCCCTGTTAACACGAACATCTCCTTAAGGTGAAAACAGCTTTGTGAAGTTTAAAGAACTCATAGTGGTCTTTTGATGAATACTTTTAAGACATTGCTTTCAAAGAAAAAGGTTTTCTATACTTCCTGAGCAGCCCCGGTTTGTGCACACCTGAAGGCCAGCCACTTTTGTTACTCTGGGTGGCCAGGATCATTTCATGGGCACAGCGAACCACAGAGCAAACAGCCGTGTCGCAGAGCACAGAACAGCTACTGTTCTTATCCCATTTGGCAACTCTATTCTCCTAGGCTCTGAGGGCTTCTTGAGCTATGAGCCAAAGAGCTTTTCAAAATCAGACCGTGACCATGCTTGTTTCAGTGGAAGCTGGGAGCTTCTTCTAGCACTTCAGGTCTTTGACACCGGAAGGCTGCCTGGCTCCAAACACTTAAAAATGAAAGGACTCGGCTAAGTCAAGGGAATATTTACAATATGGATAAAAGTAAACACGGTGGGGCTGGCAGTAGGGTACTAGAGAGTCAGACAGTGTCCTTTTTTATCAAGCTCTGCAGTTTGTAAAGGATGTGGAGGGTGAGTTTTGGGGATTTCGGAGGGGCCGTGGAGTGAGCGCTGCTCTTAGTTGGACACTGCTGGCCTCCCTCTGCACCACGGAGACCACATGGACCCCAGGAATGCACCTCCCATTGGCCAAGCTGGGGATCTGAATTATGATGGGGTGAGCCAGATTTTCCATCTGTTTTCATTGTGTGAAAATGTCGTGCTGGTAAATTTTAGGATAATAGTGGTTTTTTTTTTTTTTTTTTGCATTCTACTGTTCTCAGTAAGGCGGACATGGATCCTTAAAAGGTTAGGAAAGTTTTCTTAGATTAGATGGAGTTTCCTTTCATACTCTTAAAAATTTTTTTTTTTTTTGCCAAATTCATTTTTGTTTATTTATTTGGCTGAGCTGATCTTCATTGCTGCGAGAGGGCTCTCTCGAGTTGCGGCGAGTGAGGGCTACTTTTTAGTTGGAGTGCATGGGCTTCTCATTGATAGGGGCTTCTCTTGTTTCGGAGCATGGGCTCTAGAGTGCGGGCTCAGTAGTTGTGGCAAATGGGCTTAGTTGCCCCGTGGCATGTGTGGTCTTCCCCAAACAGGAATAGAACCAGGCCCCATGCATTGGGAGAGCGGAGTCTTAGCCATTGGACCACCAGGGAAGTTTCTTTTTTAAACTTAAAAGTTACTCTTTTAAAGGATGCCACCTCCTCCTTAAACCCCCAGCTCAGCTCCCCAAATTCTGAACTCCAAACACTGGAAAGGTTTAAACTTTGTTGCTTTTAATGATGGCCATTTACAATGGACAAACATGTCAGTAATGGGCGTTCTTTCCTGAAGGTTTGTTTAGAAGTGAAAACAATGTGGCTAGTCATAAAAGTTTCTATTTATTTTAGGCTGGGTAGCTCACTTGTTCAGAGGAGGGATGGCCCTTGTCAGCAGACAATTAAGATTTCTCATGATGTATATAATGAATTTCATGGCTGAAAACTGAATAGGGACTAATGTCTATAGTTCACAGCTCAGGAAGAATAATCACCATTTTAATGGACTCAAGTTCTGTTGCACAGAATAATTGCCAGTTAGTTTAAATAAGACCCTGCTTCTTAATGATCAGAATATATATGGATATATGAAAATACACTGAATCCGGAGGACTCGGATATCTGACTGGAGCAACTGGGTAGATGGTGACACCATTTCCCATAGAAGGATCCTGGGAAAAGTTTGTCCTGTGTTTCCTCCCTGTTTTGATTGTTTCCAAAATGTCAGACTTCTTTTATTAGTGAGTATTTGCAAAATGATTAAGGAAATAGGGAGAACACATTGGGGTGTGTATGTGTGTATTTCAAGTCCAGTGCTGAAAATTGTGTACTCTGGATTCAAAGTTCAAATCCCACTTTCACCACTTACTACTCCTGTGATGTTGAGCAAATGGATTTATCTTTCTGTGATTCAGTATTCTAACATATAAAATAAGTATAATTATAGAAATAAATGGGGCATCCCAGGTGGCTCAGTGGTAAAGAATACGCCTGCCAAGCAGGAGATGTGGGTTCAGTTCTTGGGTTGGGAAGATCCCCTGGAGAAAGAAATGGCAGCCCACTCCATTATTCTTGCCTGGGAAATCCCATGGACAGAGAAGCCCAGTGGGCTTCAGTCTGTGAGGTCACAACGGGGTCAGACACGACTTAGTTTAAATAACAAGACAACAACAACGTAGAAATAAACAAGATCATATATATATATATATATTTAAACTCATGTGTTGAACTCATAGTAGATGCTCAGTGAATAAAAGCCATGTTTAGTAGTAGTTACAGTAAAAGTAGTAATAGATCTCCTTGGGAATAACTCAGGGGACAGTCTAAAGAGGTTAGGTGTGTTCTGATGGGCAAACCAGGCAGGAGAGAACACTAAGTACCAATTCCCAAACGTTGCCTGTGGCAACGAAAAACGGGAAGGAAGAAAGCTTTGACTGTGGTGTCTTGGGAAAAAAAAATGATGGGCTGGGCTAGGGAGAGATTGGGGAATAATCCTGGAATTTGGAGCAAATTCCTTGAGCCCTAATGTCATCATTTGTAAAAATGGGGATTAAAAATATCTAAATGACAGGGTCATTGTGATGGTAGGTAGTGTAATTATGCAAACCGCTTGGATGGATATGCAGGAAATGTTTGTTTTCTAAATAGGATCTGCCTTGTACTGAATAATGAATCATTGAAGGTTCACAGTGTTTCTGGAGACCAGAGCAGCCTTTGAAATCCACCCGGAAGGATAGGTCACTCCCAGCCTGGTCACAGAACTTCCATCCAGGTGGCCTTTCGGACTTGTGTTTTAGGAGCAGGAACCACAAACTCCTGTCTCTGCTGGCTGGGCCCTTTCTTAGGCCCGTTGTTCTGAGAGGCCTTGTGATATTTGTTCATCTAATCCATTAGCAGAAAAGACAGCTGGATATCCTTCACTTGAACCCCTGGCTCGGGTCCCACAAAGAAAAGACGTGTCCTTCCTGCAGTGGCCGTTCGCTCTGCCTGGACTTGCTGCTCTCTGGCTGCTCTGGAAGACCTGGGGCAGGGGTTCAGGGAGAGAGGTCTGATGTCTCTAGTTCTTCAGGCCTCTGTGGACTTGGTTCATTCCTCTCTGGTGCAATCGGGACCCGGGAAGGCGCTGGGCCAATCTTGTCGCTGGAGAGCTTGCCACCTCCTCTCCTATCCTCACCCTTGGGAGTACACCGGACCTGGGGACCTTAACCGAGGGTCTCCAGCTCAGCTCTGGGAGCAGGATGTGAGTCGCCACTTTGAAAATGACCTGTGGGTCTTAGCGGGCAGGAGGCCAGGTGTCTGTCACCCCATCCTCCTCTGCACCTTTAACATCCCCTTCACTTAGTTCTTTCAGCCATCATTATTTTTAATAATGCCTTTCAACTGTGGTGCTGGAGAAGACTCCTAAAAGTCCCTTGGATAGCAAAGATACCAAACCAGTCAATCTTAAGAGAAATCAAACCTGAATACTCGTTGGAACGACTGATGCTGAAGCTAAAGCTCCAGTATTTTGGTCATTTGATGCAAACAGCCGACTCATTGGAAAAGTCCCTGATGCTGGGAAAGATTGAGGGCAGAAGGAGAAGAGAGCATCAGAGGATGAGATGGCTGGATGGCATCACTGATGCAACGGACATGAACTTGGGCAAACTTCAGGAGATGGCGAGGGACAGGGAAGCCTGACACGCTGCAGTTCATGGGGTCACAAAGAGTTGGACATGACTGGGCAACTGAACAACAGCAACATTTTTAACCAAGGCCAACAGAAAGATGGGCTTCCCAGGTGGCACTAGTGATTAAGAACCTGCCTGCCAATGCAAAAGACAAAAGAGCAGTGCTGCCAAAACAAAAGTGTCTAAGGTTCACAGAGGTGTGATTCTTTCCATTAAAAAAAAAAAATATATATATATATATATTTACTTTTAATTGAAGGATAATTTCTTTACAATATTATGTTGGTTTCTGCTATATATCAGCATAAATCAGCCGTAGGTATACATATGTCCCCTCCCTCTTGAACTTTCCTCCTACCTCCTACCCCATCCTACCCCTCTAGGCTGTCATAGAGCATCAGATTTGAGCTCCCAAATGGTGAAGCCAGGATCCAAAGCTACTTTTCCTGACTGCAGATGCCCTGTTTACTACTCATCACCCTGCCTGCTGCCTTCCCTAAGCCTCCCTGCTACTGTATGGCGACCACACTCTTGACCCCCAAGGTAACCAGCCCTCTGCCTAGCAAGGCAACCAACCTCATTTCTCTGCTCTGTCTCCTGGGCAGGGGATCCCCCTGCTCTCTCCTTTCCCCACTGAGAACACCCTATGTTCAGTCCCCCATTCCCTGGGCCTTGGTCTGTGTCCCTCCAAACCTCATTATTCCTGCTCCTTGGGCTCTTGCGCTCTCTAGACGGCTGCCCATTGGTAATCTTTTGCTGTATTCACTGCTTTATCTTCTGAGTATTCTGTTTAATTGTGTCTTCCTGTTTCTCCCTTCCAACCTACACACATATTCCAGCTAGGTCATCGGGTCCCCAAAGGCCTCCAGCACCAGGATAAGTTATGGCAGCTAAAATGTTCTCCTCCTTAGAGCTGTGAAGGCTGTGTCCCTTTCTCGCTGACCTACAACATCCTGCTCCTACTCTGTGAGACATTGGCGACTCACCACTCATTACCCCCACTATTCATACTTTTGCTTTCATGCCCGCTCAGTTGCTAAGTCATGTCCGACTCTTTTGTGACCCCATGGACCATAACCTGCTAGACTCCTCTGTCCATGGGATTCTTCAGACGAGAATGCTGGAGTGGGTAGCCATTTCCTTCACCAGGGGATCGTCGCAACCCAGGGATTGAACCTGTGTCACCTGGATTGCAAGCGAATTCTTTACCCGCTGAGCCATCGGGGAAACCCTACTTTCATAACTAATTCTGAAATGCCTGTTTTTCTGAGGTTCTCTATGGGACTGGGTTGCCAGAGGAGAAAAGGTGTTAGAGTCAGTAAGTTTAATCAGTGACATAAGTAAAGTATAGAACTCCAAGGAACAACTCTGGAAAGGCCTCTCTGGGGTCTGCTCTTAATGGAAGCAACAGGCCTACCATGTAACAGGCCCTCAAATGTTCCTGCTCACACCTACAGGCATAATGTTTATTATGTGCTGACAGCAGGCAGGGCTCAAAAGTTTCTCCTGCGGTTTATGGGTGTTCATGTTACTGAAATGAAATATCTGAGTATCATTACATATGTACACACACACACGTACGCACATACATATATTTATCTATTTTTCTTGTCTTTCCTTTTTCTTTTTTGGTATATGAAATCAGAAAGGCCTGGCTAGTTTCAGATCCCTCCTCTGCTATTCACTTGCTCTGGGCCGGTGGGTCCTTCCCTTCACCTCCCATTTCTCATCTGTAAGATGTGAACAGTATGCTTTCCTTGAAGGGATGTTGAGAGGCATGACTGACATAAGGTGTGTGGTCAGGGCCCAGCAGCATCTCCAGGAAGCTTGTAGAAATGCAGACTCTCAGGCCCCACCCCAGGACTGCAGTCAGAATCTGCATTTCATAGAATTTGCATTTAACAAGATTCCCAGATAATTCAAAAGAATCCCTGTTCTCAAGGAAGTAATAATCAGAGTATTATCAGATCTATGTGGGGAGGAGAAGAGCATTTATAGAGTTCTTTTCAGCCTTTCTGAGGTGTCTTTGGATTCAGAGTGGTGTTGGTTGGACTTGAGTCTTGAGGCTCAGAGAGGGCTTTCCTGGTGGCTCAGATGGTAAAGAATCCGCCTGCAATGAAGGAGACATGGGTTCGATCCCTGGGTTGGGAAGATCTCCTGGAGAAGAGAATTCTCTAGTATTCCTCCCTAGAGAATGCCATGGATAGAGGAGCCTGGCAGGCTACAGCTACAAAGATTTGGACACGACTGAGCGACTAACACTTTCACTTCAGTTTTCAAAGTTCAGAGACTTAGCCTTGCTGGCAGATAGATTCTCAGACAGATCTGGGAGTAGGTATGGAAGTTGTGTGGGCTGTTGGTGGAAGGAGAAGTAGGAAAGGCAGGAAGGGTATGAGAAAGGGGAGGTATGTGACCTGGAGGAAGAGTTTTCTGGAAGCTTTGGGAGCAAAGGGAGAAGATACACAGAAATGAGCCTACTTACACAGAATTTGCTAGAGCAAAATATTTATGAAAGTCACAATAGCTTATTCATTAAACTCAATCCAGTATGATATTTTCACATATACATGAGATGGTAATAAAGCAAAACTATGATCAGTTGAGAATCACAGGTGTTGGAACTGGAAGAGAATTTTAGGGATTGTTGTTGGTCTAAGGCTTTTGGGCCCTGAAGCCCAATAGTTTTAGGACTTTTCACTTCTGCAGTGTGATCATTAAGCCTTTTCTCTGGGCTGTAGAAATGAGAAAATAAAAATCCGTGAATTCAAAAGTTGTTATGCAGATTCAGTGTTTGGATGGTACCTAGCACAGGCCTGCTCCTAATTAAACAGAACATAGTTTTAGCACAGCCAATGACCTACAAAAGGTAAAGAGGGGAAAATCATCATCAATACTACTAGTAGTATTAATAAATATTAAGACAATAAGTTTAAATGTTCTGTGATGACATGGGAAAAATGGGAAAAAAATCCAAAAAAGAGGGGTATGTGTATATGTGTAGCTGATTCACTTTGCTGTATGGCAGAAAGTAACACAACATTGTAAAGCAACTATACTTCAATAAAATTTTAAAAAGAAAAAACACCAAGTTTAAGATTTTAGGAATTGAATAAATTTCTTGTTGCTATCAATCTGGGTAATGGTGATGATTATTATAACAAACCAACAGAAATCACAACAATAATATGATGTCATAAATAACACTTGCAGCCAACATTGAGAGTTTACTATATGCCAAGCACTAAATAAAGCACTTTACTTGGATTATTTCGTTTGATTCTACAACCATATATGTTGCTGCTAGTACTACCCCCAGTTTATAGATGAAGAAACTGAGGCCTAGAGAGTTTAGTAATTGGCCTTCGGCCCAGAGATTATAAATGAAGTTGGAATTTGAATTCAGACCAAGTGCTTCGTAAACTGTTCTCTTAAACTCTGCATTAGCTCCATGCTCAAAAACCAACGAACAGAATGTTCTTTCCATTGGGTGGCAACATATGTACGTGCTGTTTGTTTTCTGGCCTGATTCTCTAGTATATTTAAAAGAAAAAGCCCTGGTGCAGATAAAGAGGAGAGAGTTGCTTTACCTCTGAGAGGAGAAGGGGGAGAGGAGAAGGGGAAGAACGTTTGTTAACCCTCTGAGTGCTGGGCCTGTGCATGATCTCATTAATGTTCATGGTCCTCCATGCATGTGACCAGTGTATTCAGGGGGCACAGCACAACTAAGGTACAGAGGAGTTCAGCCACTTGTTCAACTTTATAGGTTACTAAGTGAAGGAGCTGGGATTTTAACCTGAGACCAAAGCCTAAGCAAGCTCAGAAAAGGCCTAGATTCATGACTTGTATTTGTTCCTAAAGGAAAATTACACCCCTCCCAATTTCGTAAAGTCCCTAAGCCCTGGTTCCACTCCCCAAATCCTCCATCATAAAATCTACTAATAGGGACTTCCTTGGTGGCACAGTGGATAAGAATCCGCCTGCCAGTGCAACGTACGTGTGTTCAATCCCTGGTCTGGGAAGATTCCGCATGCTATATAGCAACTAAGCTTGTGTCCCCACAACTACAAGTCTGTGCTCCAGAGCCCATGAGCAACAATTACTGAGGCTGTGAGCTGCAACTACTGAAGCCCGTGTGCCCTAGAGCCTGTGCTCCACAACAAGAGAAGCCACCGCAGTGAGAAGCCCTTGAACCTCAACAAACAGTAGTCTCCGCTCACCCCAGCTAGACAAAGCCCGTGCACAGCAACAAAGACTCACTGCAGCCAAAAATAAATAAATGAAATTAAAATAAACCCAACAAACTTTAAAAAAAATCTATAAATAATTTGAAGAAACTTCCCGTAGAATTGTCTGAAATCTTATCCTGGAAGGGTACCCACAAAAATACTCCTTTCTAGAAATAGTTTATTCTTGACTTGCGGTTCATCCCTTTCTAGTAAGAATTTCAAGTAGCTTACATAGAATCAGCTGGACTGTAAAACAATGGGAAACTAAGGTAGGAAAAAGAAGTTTAGGCCAAGAAAGGGCCCTGAATCTGGTGAAATGGTCTGAGGCATCTTTAATTGAAATGGAATATTTATTGCTCCCAGAGGGACTAAAAGCAGAAAAATCCAAGTAGCTTCCAGGGGGATTCCTCACAAATCCATGGATCATGTGAATTACTCTAGGAAATGGGGGCTATTTCAAGGCACATTCTGGCCTTCAAACCAAAGTCTGGGGTGGGTTTCAGACCCTTCTCTTGTCTGGTAGGTCTCAGGATGAGAGGAGGGTTTGGCTGAAGAACCATAAGCCTTAAGATGTGTGCCGTGCAGTGCTTAGTTGCCAGCGCTCAGTTGTATCTGTCTCTTTGCAACCCCATGGATCATAGCCCACCAGGCTCCTCTGTCCAGGGGGATTCTTCAGACAAGAATACTGGAGTGGGTTGTCATGCCCTCCTCCAGAAGATCTTCTCAACCTGGGAATTGAATCAGGGTCTCCTGCACGGCAGGCGGATTCTCTACCAGCTGAGCTACCAGGGAAGCCTTCAAGTTGTATAGTAGTCCTTAAGTCCTTTCTTCCGTTCTGCTTTGGTACCAGTTGTATGTGATGTTTCACTAAAATTTCTTTTCTTCGTAATGTGTTCTCTTCACTGACCGAATGTGTCAATTCCACCAGAGGGTCAAGTACAGCTCTTTCCACAATGCACAAAGCTTTCTCTCCAAAAAAGATGCAACTCCCAAGCTTTGGGCAAAGGGGTCCACCCACAGTGCTTCTCTCATTTACAACTATCAGAAAAATAGGGCAGGAACCAGCCTACATCACATGGACTCCACCTTGTGTCAACAGCCCTCACAAACCGAGGGGCCCAGCAGCAGCCTTTGACACCACCTGGTACTGTACACTGGAACCAGCTCGCCCGCTCGGCAGAAAGGAAAACAGGTGCCGGCCCTGTTCCGATGGCCGGCCGATAACGCCACCCCTCCAGTCAGGGCGCCATTGTTCTTCTCCTGCTCCTTGCCTCCTTCATTCCAAGCAGCTCTGATAAGTCTGTGCACAGGGCAGGCTTGTGTTTGAGTTGGGACTGTCAAACCCATTACTCAAAGAGAGGACGTGGACGTGCTTTGGGAAGGGCAAACTCTGGTCTGAAGGAGTCAGAGAGAATATAGATGATTTATGATTAACTAAATGGCCACACTGTTGAGTTTGGTCTCACTGACCGCTGTTTGAGTCATGCCTCCTTTGTGGGGTTGGTGTGTCTCCATTGAGGTGTGAGTCAAAAGTGACCAAAGACAAAGTCAGGCAAGAAATTAATGAGTGATGGCCATTACGGCAGTCCGGCACGTTGTCTCCCAGTAAAGGGAGAGGGACCCATTCAACAGGTACTACCTGAATGGGTCTTCTACCTGCAATGCAGGAGACAAAAGAGAGGCAGATTTGATTCCTGGGTGAGAAGATCCCCTGGGGAAGTAAATGGCAACCCGCTCCAGTATACTCGACTGGGAAATTCCATGGACACAGGAGCCTGTGGGGTACAGTCTGTGAGGTCACAAAGAGTTGGACACAACGGAGCGACTAAACACACACACATTCACACACACACACACCTGAATGAGTCTAACTGGGTTAGATACTACCTGTGTCGCTGGAAATGTAGGGAAACTTATTTGTAAGAGTGTTTGAGTGAGGTTAATACTGCAAGGAGATCCAACCAGTCCATTCTAAGGGAGATCAATCCTGGGTGTTCATTGGAAGGACTGATGCTAAAGCTGAAACTGCAATACTTTAGCCACCTCATGCGACGAGTTGACTCACTGGAAAAGACTCTGATGCTGGGAAGGGTTGGGGGCGGGAGGAGAAGGGGACGACCGAGAATGAGATGGCTGGATGGCATCACCGGCTCGATGGACATGAGTTTGAGTGAACTCCGGGAGTTGGTGATGGACAGGGAGGCCTGGCGTGCTGTGATTCATGGGGTCGCGGAGAGTCGGACATGACTGAGCGACTGAACTGAACTGAACTGAATATTCCCCTTAACTGTCTCCACTATCAAAACTTTAGGCTCCTTTGTGATATTTCATTAGGAGTGAAGAAGCAAAAAAAGAGGGTGTTTTCTGGTACCAGCTGGTGTTAGAGCCACAAAGGGTGGGAGCTGGCAGAGGTGTGGGGTTGGCTGTGTGACTTGCCAAATACCCTGGGAGTCTTACATTTTTTTTTTTTTTTTCTGGTTTGGCCTCTTGGAGTATGTTAGTTTTAAAGAGTTTTCCTCCAGATTTGGCAAGTTGAGTAAAATGTGTGAGCACATTAAAAAAGCCAAAGGGTTACACTAAAGAAGGCTGTCTTATTATTTCATTTTGTGCTGACCACAGCTCTGTGAGTTTGCAATGTCAACTGCTACCATCTTCATTTTTAATTTGTGTAAATTAAGGCCCAGAGAGGTGAGGGTGCCCATCAAAGTCACACAGCTGGCAAAAAGCTGACCTGGGAGTAGGACCCAGCTCTCTGACCTTGGGTCAGCCTGGCTGCTATGGCGGTAGTATCAAATTTAGGAGGCTATGTAGGGAAGATAGGAATTTGACTTACAATTTCCTTTATCACTTGAGGACTTCTCTGGTGGACCAGTGGTTAGGAATCTGCATGCCAAAGCAGAAGACAGGTTTGATCCCTGGTCTGGAAAGATCCCACATGCTGAGGAGCGACTAAGCCCACGAGCTGCAACCACTGAACCCACATGCTACAATTACAGAAGCCTGTGCACCCAAGATCTGCAATGAGAGAAGCCACGTCAATGAGAAACCCGTGAGCTGCAATGCAGAGTAGCCCCTGATCACCGCAACAAGAGAAAGCCTGCACACGACCATAAAAGTCCAGCACAGCCAAAAATAAATCAATTTTAAAAATTTCCATTATCAGTTCAGAAAATGTCCTTTTTCACTTATGAAATGAAATAGGCTCTTTTCTAAATTAAAAATCCCTGATGTGGAAACATCCTACACATGAGAAACACCAGCTTTTTCCCCCGCTGGAATCCCCCAGAACAAAAAGTATTCCCTGAGTGAGCAAGTTCTGTGGCAGCACATGGTGTATGTGTGTGTAACTTTCTCCCAAGTTCCCAGTTCTAAGATGGAATTCAGAACACCTTTGCCCTTGAAAACACTTTAACAAGTTAATTTCCCAGGGTAGCCTTTGTAATTTTACTTCAACTGTAACCCATAGTTAAAACATCATGATTTGCCAAGAAGTTATTTCCAGTATTACATATTTTTTCTCGCAGATTCACAAAGGATATTTAGGAACTTGCTATTAAATAGGCTTTGTGAACTAGTGCGGAGACTTAAAGCCCATTTGTAACACTGTTTCTGTTACTAGAGGTGTTATGGGTGCCAAAAAGCCAGCTTACACATTTTAAGAGCACTGACAGGTTGCCTCTAGAAGCCTGTGTAGCTGTCTATACTGACTCAACTGCTATTTCTGAAGACTGACTTCCCTTATTGTAAATTTCCCTGGTACCCAAGGGCATTATCAGGCTGGAGTGTGCTATCATTTATGCTAGAAGGTAAGTAACAGGAAAACACATCAAATGTAAAAACAGATGGTAGATCCCAAGCTCTCTGAAGTCTTGTTCCTGATTATTCTCAATTAATCTGTCATCTTCTGTGGTCTTGGCATTTTCTCTTAGAATTTTCCAGTGTTTTAGACACCAACCCCAAGCCCCTCTGTGGTCCTGCATTCTCTAAAAGTGAAGAGAAGAAAAGACTTCTGAGAAGCCTTGTGTAGAAATTGTAGAGTATCAGGGGTTCAAAAGCCCTGTTGTCAGGCATGACTACTCATTTCTCCATCTATCTGGTGAGCCTAGTCTATCAGAGAAGAAGAAACAAAGAGTGGTAGTTGTTAAGTAACGTTTGGTATTCCTGTGATACTGATGCTTGTTACATTTTGATTTGTAAACTCTACTAGCTCCAGTATAACAACGAACTGTTTAGTTGTAGGTGGAGAGCTTAATCGTTGCTCATTTTTGCTATCCTGAAAAATTATCTTTAAAGGTGACCTAGTTGATAAGACCAGAGAAAGCAGTGGCACCCCACTCCCGTACTCTTGCCTGGAAAATCCCATGGATGGAGGAGCCTGGTAGGCTGCAGTTCATGGGGTCGCTAAGAGTCGGACACGACTGAGCGACTTCACTTTCATTTTTCACTTTCATGCATTGGAGAAGGAAATGGCAACCCACTCCAGTGCTCTTGCCTGGAGAATCCCAGGGACGGGGGAGCCTGGTGGGCTGCCGTCTATGGGGTCACACAGAGTCAGACATGACTGAAGCGACTTAGCAGCAGCAGCAGTTGATAAGACTATCCAACATTTTACTTTCGATCTTCTACCTTAGTTCACTGAAGAATACAGTATTTACAAAACAGTATTTTTTTGCTGTTAGAAATTGAAAATATACTTCCCTTTGATCTGTTATCTTAGACACTCTACATTTGAATTTACATTTAAGACCAAACATCCATTTTGTTACCTTTAATATTACTTTGTTACTAATATCTGGTCCCATCACTTCATGGGAAATAGATGGAAAAACAGTGGAAACAATGTCAGACTTTATTTTTTGGGGCTCCAAAATCACTGCGGATGCTGATTGTAGCCATGAAATTAAAAGATGCTTACTCCTTGGAAGGAAAGTTATGACCAACCTAGATAGTATATTAAAAAGCAGAGACATTACTTTGCCAACCAAGGTTCGTCTAGTCAAGGCTATGGTTTTTCCCATGGTCATGTATGGATGTGAGAGTTGGACTGTGAAGAAAGCTGATCGCTGAAGAATTGACGCTTTTGAACTGTGGTGCTGGAGAAGACTCTTGAGAGTCCCTTGGACTGCAAGGAGATCCAACCAGTCCATTCTAAAGGAGATCAATCCTGGGTGTTCATTGGAAAGACTGATGCTAAAGCTGAAACTGCAATACTTTGGCCACCTCATGCGACGAGTTGACTCACTGGAAAAGACTCTGATGCTGGGAGGGATTGGGGGCGGGAGGAGAAGGGGACGACAGAGAATGAGATGGCTGGATGTCATCACCGATTCGATGGACATGAGTTTGAGTGAACTCCCGGAGTTGGTGATGGACAGGGAGACCTGGCGTGCTGTGATTCACGGGGTCGCGCAGAGTCGGACACGACTGAGCGACTGAACCGAACTGAATATTACTTTAATTATTGCAATAATTCTTCCTAGGATTCCATATAATATGTAAAAGAGTTATGTCAGAACTTTTAACAATTGAATTTATTTGCTGTGCTTTGTTTATATTTGGCTTGTTGAAACTTTAAAGATGATCATCCTACATTTATATAACTGTGATTAAAAAGAATAATAACTACAGGGCTTCCCTGGTGGCTCAGGGATAAAGAATCTGCCTGCCAGTGTAGGAGATATGGGTTTGATTCCTGGTCCAGAAAGATCCTGCATGCCTCGGAGCAGCTAAGCCCATTTGCTACAACTATTGAGCCTGTGCTCTAGAGCCCAGAAGCTGCAGTTACTGAGCCCCTATGCCCTAGAGCCCGTGCTCCACAACAGAGGCCGCTGCAATGAGAAGCCCAAACACTGCACCTCCGGAGTAGACCCTGCTCACCGCAATTCGAGAAAAGCTTGTGCACCAACGAAGACCCAGCACAGCCAAAAATAAATAAATAAAAGTAAAAAATAATAACTACGATTTATGGCCATTGTGTGAATTCTCCCAGCCACTGGACCAATAGTACAGCAATTAATATTTGGACACTCACAAAATATGAAAAGATGGAGATTTGTCTAAAGTTTTGAATCCTCTTAACATTGTCATTTTCTCATATCCTGCCATGCAGACTGGATTTCAAAACCAGGAATCAAATTTATGTAGTTGCTCACATCTGACTTGAACAAATAAATAAGGGTCTGAGTTATTGCTTTGCCAGCTAACTTTAGCCCTGGAGCCATCTTCCCATCATAATTTTCCCTTCTGCTTGCTTCGTTAACCCCCTCCCCCCGCTTTGTGATCACTGTCTTCCCTTTACTGTTGCAAACATTTTTTCTCATACTTGTAGGCCAAGAACCTATTAATTAGGAGCTGGTCTGGGGGCCCCAATGGGAGCTTGTTTGGACCTGGCTCATGAAGCGTTCTCACTCGAGTTGATTCATGGTGTGGCCAGGGTCCAATGGTTCAGTTTTGCTGCAGCCTTTCTGTGAAGGAGCCCGAGCCTGGGGCTGGGGAGCATGGCTGGCTTTTGGCTCTGCTGAGCCTTCCTAATGTGTTTGTAAATCTTTTGAGCTCTGTAAGTAGCCCAGCTTACTAGATGGCTTAAGCACAGAGCTGGAAATCAGCCACTCTCAAGTTCTCATTCTAATATTCCTTGTCCAGACGTGAATGTATCCATTTATAAAATAGTTATGAAAATGAGTCCCTTCCCGAAGTCCCTAGTCAGGTATTTTCCTATCCAGCCACTCTTTGGGGACTATGCTTGTGTGGAATAACTTCACTTTCTTCTTATAAATCTGGCATTTCAAGGTCCCTCCCATCTGACTCCAACCTAATTCTTCCTATTTTCATGCTTCCATGTTTTGTTCTGTCTTAAAGGAACTTCACTCTATTTCTTTGCGTGTGTGTGTCTTTAAAAAGAAATTTTTTTTATTGGCATATAGTTGATTTAGAATATTGCGTTAATTTCAGGTGTACAGCAAAGTGAATCACTTACGTACATATATCTGCTCTCTCTCTCTCTCTTTTTAGATTCTTTTCCCATATAGGCCATCACAGAGTATTGAGTAGAGTTCCTTGTGCTATACTGTAGGTTCTTATTAATCATCTATCTTATATATAGTAGTGTGTATATGTCAATACCAATCTCCCCATTTAGCCCTCCCACATTTTCTCTCCTAGTAACCATAAGTTTGTTTTCTACATCCATGACTCTGCTTCTGTTTTTAAAATAAGTTCATTGTATCCCCCCCTTTTTTAAGATTCCACATACAAGCAATATCATATGATATTTGCCTTCCTCTGACTTACTTCACTCAGTATGACAATCTCTAGGTCATGTTGCTGCAAGTGGCATTATTTGTTATTTTTTATGACTGAGTAATATTCCACAGTATATATGTACCACATCTTCTGTTGATGGCCATTTAGGTTGCTTCCATGTCTTGGTTCTTGTAAACAGTGCCGCTGCTCTATTGCTTGACTCTGCTCTTTCTGGCTCAAAATCCTGACTCTCTCGAATTTGGGCAAACTCTCCAGAAAATGCCTCCCAGAATCACAGGTTGTTGGAAACAGAAGGAACCTGGAAGATCAGAGAAGCTTCAAGGAGACAGGGTGGAATGTTCTGGAACAATGAGGTTACCCTCCTCAGATCGCTTGCTGCTGTTTGAGAGCTTTACTTCAAACAACACAGCAAGTTACTTTGGGGTGTGCTAAGGGAGGCCTGGCGTGCTGTGATTCATGGGGTCGCAAAGAGTTGGACACGACTGAGCGACTGAACTGAACTGAACTGAACTGAAGGTAGCGCTAATGGTAAAGAGCCCATCTGCCAATGCAGGAGATGTTGAGTTGAGGGTTCGATCCCTGAGTCTGGAAGATCCCCTGGAGGAGGGCATGGCAACACACTCCAGTATTCTTGCCTGGAGAATCCTGTAGACAGAGGAGACCGGCGTGCTACAGTACACAGGGTCTCACAGAGTCGGAGCGACTGAAGCGGCCTGGCACACAGGCACCCATTCAAGTGACTCTGGGTTTTCTTCTTTTGTTATGTGTCTTATTCACTTCACCCCTATTGTGCTATGAGTCAAGACATTCTATGCTTATATTTTGAAACAAATGACTCCTGAAACAAAACTATTTCCTCTCTAGAGAGGGCTAAATCTTTAAAGCATGAATGAAGTGAAGGTGATATTTATAAAACTCTTTGGAATGAAGGGTGAAAGGGCCTTTAAGCAAACACTCAATAATGGAAAAATCAATGAAAATGTCCTTAGGAAAAGAAACTGGCCAATCTGTCTTTCTTTGTAGGTCTCAAATTTCTTTGCTCAAACAGCTTGTCTTGTCTCTGATATTTGCAAGGTCTGCTATTAGAAAATGTAACATTAAAATGGCAGAACAGTGAATGGCTTTTCAGCTTTGTCAACCACTTGTTTTATCTGTCAATGAATTTTCACATTATTCTGCTTTTGAAAACTGCATCTATGTTATTAAAAACATGAGCATTTATGGATGAGCATTTTAGAGGGTTATCCTGTAAATATTAAATTACTGGTTAGCTTACTTTATTGAAACTTCACGGAACAGTCTCAGATGCAACCCGTGACCTAGGACAGGGATAGAAAAAGGCAAAGATGAACAACAGGTGTAAAATGAATTTTAAAATGGTGGACATTAAAATGAATTGAGTATCTGAAAGAAATTGCACTGCAACTGCAGCCAACACTCACTGATTGGCACCATTAGTCTCCAGTTCTGGCCTCAATTTTAGCTGATACTACAGCAGATTGATGGGCTCCCCAGGTGGCTCAGCAGTAAAGAAACTGCCTGCCATGCAAGAGATGCAGGAGACATGGGTTCGATCCCTGGGTTGGGAAGATCCTCTGGAGGAGGCCATGGCAACCTACTCCAGTATTCTTACCTGGAGAATCCAATGGACAGAGGAGCCTGGTGGGCTACAGTCCATGAGGTTGCAGGGTTGGACACGACTAAAGAAACTGAGCACACACAGCAGATGGACAATGAACATTAATTGTAAGGAAATTCATGCATGTGCAAGGTTATTCTTTGTAGGATTTAAAATAGCAAAATTTCAAAATAATCTCGATGTTTCTCAATAAGGATCAGGTAAATAGATCATGGTACAAAGTTCAAATCTTCATATATTGATATGGAAAAATTTCCAAGTCATATTGTTTAATTAAAAATAAAAAAGTAAGGACTTCCCTGATGGTCAGTGGTTGAGAAGCCGCCTGCCAACGCGGGGGACATGGGTTCAGTCCCTGACCTGGGAAGACTTGACATGTCTGTGAGCTCCAATGACTGAAGACTGCATGCCTAGAGCCTGTGCTCCACAACAAAAGAAGCCACTGCAACGAGAAGCCCGTGCACCTCAGTGAAGAGTGGCCCCTGCTCACCGCAACTAGAGAAAGCCCTCACACGTAACGGAGACCCAGTACAGCCAAAGATTAATTAATGAAATGATAATTTTAAAAAGCAAGATGTTAACCAATAGGTATGGTATGTGATCTTTTGTGTAAAACAAACCAAGTGCTAGATATTTGTGTCTACTTGTATGTGCATGGGATAATTCAGGAAGAACACACGAGACTGATACAGATAACCAGTTGCTTGGGGGGCGGACATTGAAAGACTAGGCTGTAGGAGCCTGGCAGGCTACAGTCCATAGGGTCGCAAAGAATCAGACATGACTGAAGTGACTTAGCACGCAAGGGAGCCATTTTTCACTGTGTACCTTTTCGTAGGGTTGGCAACTCTGCAGTGGGTCAACTTGGCTCGGCAGAATGACATTTCTCAGAATTTGTTTTCCTCTATGTTCCAATTCAGTAGGTCCCCAAAGAGATTACTGTGTGAGCTTTGGAGGGTGGATGTGAAGCAGAAGCTGTTTGGTAGTTCAACACATTGTTGCTTATCTCCTGGCTGCCCTAGTAGGTGTGGGACTGCAGCCTTGCTCTCAGTGAGTCACTTTCTTTTGGGATCCTTTTTCAGCCTTTCTGACTTCTGAGCCAATATGAATCCTGTGTTCAGCTGTGTGATGAGGGCTCCAGTTTCTCCTGCAGGACACCAGCCTCAGAGGCAGTAAGAATCGACACATGTTTCAATCCATCCTCATGGGTTCTAGCACATTCTTGTGGGTTCCTTGATCTCCACTTTGCATCCAGCTTCCTGCGGATCTCAAACTCTGGCATCAGATATGAAGACAATAGTCTTACAGAAATCACTTAACTGTGCTGTGTTGTGCTTAGTTGCTCAATCGTGTCTGACTCTTTGCAACCCCACAGGCTATAGCCCGCCAGACTCCTCTGTCCATAGAATTTTCTAGGCATGAATACTGGAGTGGGTAGCCATTCCCTTCTCCAGAGGATCTTTCCGACCCAGTGATCGAACCCAGGTCTCCCACATTTCAGGCAGATTCTTCACTGTCTTAGCCACCAGGTAGGCCTATGACCTATCTTTATTAAAGTCCAGTAACACTGGAAATCTAATTATTTATCCTCCTCAGCTCTTTCTTGTTTGTGCAAGTCCACTTCTTTCATATGGTGCGGCGTGGTAACGGAGACAAAAAAAGGAGAAAAGATGAACAAACAAATAAATATCTAGTTATAGAAATAAATAGGATGGAGGAAATGAACATGACGCTAGGAAGAGAGTAAAGGGTTGGGGGTGGCTGGGGAGGAATTTAGAGGGTGGTCAGGGAAGGCGTCTCTGAAGACATTGACATTATGATTTGAGATGGAGTTGGCCTTTGAAGGGGAGGCAAGGGTGTTTGGAGAACTGAAAGGAAGCCATTGATGCTGGAGTGAGGTGGACAAGCAGGAGCCAGGCTCCAGATGAGACTGCACGGGCAGGTGTGGCCAGTCCCACAGGGTCTTTTAAGGCAGCTCAGATCTTGACATTTTATCTGAAGTGCACCGAAGGCCATTGGGAGTAGGGGCTGGGGGAGAGTGACATAGTGTCTGTAGCCTGCCTTGGAAAATATCACTGTGCATGCTTAATATAACACTGTGAAATAACACTGCATGCTTCGTTTAAAATGGATTAAGGGGTGCAGGTAGGAGTCAAGGTAGGAGGACAGTTGGGGCTATTGGAGCAGTTCAGGTGGCAGATGTGGGTGACTTTTTAAAATTATTAACTTACATATATGTTAATATATAAAATATGTATAATATAAATATGTTTTAATATAGTTAATATATATTATAATTTAAAATTATTAAATTTTATATATGTTAATATATATATAATATATATTTAAGATATATATTATATATATATAAACTAGGGCTACTCCCTAGTTGCAGTGTACAGGCTTCTCATTGATGTGGTTTCTTCTGTTGCAGAGCATGGGCTGTAGGGCACAAGCTTTAGTAGTTGCAGCATGTGGGCTCAGTAGTTATTGCAGAAGGGCTTAGTTCTTCCAAGGCATGTGGGATCTTCCTAGACCAGGGATGTTTCCTGCATTGGCAGGACAATTCTTTATCACTGAGCCACCAGGGAAGCCTGATGTGGGTGACTTTGACTGGAGGGAGCAGTAGTGGAGCTGAAAAGAAGTGGATGGAGTTGGCATTTATTTGGGAGGTAGACTAGATAGGATCTGTGCAGGACTGGGTGTGAGGGGGTGAAGGAGAAGGATACGGGACCCATGGGAGGGAGTAGTACTCACCTTCCCTAACCCCCGCAATTGCGTCTGATTGCATGTTGATTTCCTTGTATTGGCCGTCCTAGGATATGTCCATGTGCATCTCTGCTGAGGGACTGAGAGGCTCTGTAACACTTAGACAGGAAATGGGGAGGCAGTTTGAAAAAAGGTCCACATTTACTTCAGAGCATCGCTCCCAGGTTGTGGGGGAAGGATGGTAACAATTAAAATGATGACAATGGCAATAACGATGATGATGGCTAGCACTGGTTGAGTGCTTACTACATGCCAGGAACACATCACACGCTACGAGAAGGGAAGGATGTTGTCCTAAGTCTCAAGGTAGCAGGTGGATTAGGTAGATGTGACCCAGACAGCTTGGCTCTAGAGTTCATTGTTTCTCCCATTCTACTATTTGATTAGCTCTGTGACTATAGGTAGACGGATCTTCACTGAAATTGCCATCCAGCACCCCATTTGGGGGTGGAACTGGTAAAATCAAGTTCAGATTCATCAGTATTTGAGACAGAACTGATAATTTTAGGGCCAAATTAAAAATAATCAATACCACCAACAATCAGACAGCAAAAGCCTAAAAAATTGGAAAGGGGTCTATCCTAGCCTCAGAAGTGGATCACTGTCAAAGCCCAGGGTTCCCACTGGCTCTTGCCAAGCTGGTCACTCCCCTCATCTTGGGCTCCCACTCTCCCCCTGCCCTGTGATGAGGGTGAGTCAGCTTTGAAACCTTCAGCTGGGAGCTAATCATTAACTGGCCTGACTTTGGCGCCTCCCGGGCCTTAGCTCCCACCCCAGCTCAGACACAGGACAGTCTGGGACTTCCCTCCCATCCCCCAAACCTTGGCGATGGCAAGCCTGTACGCTTTTAATTACAGGGAGATCACCTTATCTGGCCAGTCCTTTTCTCCATTAATTTACACCTTCCGTTATCTTTTCCATCTATTGTCTCTGCACTGACTGGTCTCCTTGGAGGGGCTCCCGCGCTGTCGCTGCCTCTGTGCTTGGACAGCCTGGCCCCCGGCTGACCCCTCCGGCATCCTCATTTGTCTCCCTGCCAGCACTCCTACCCTGACCCCATCCAGGCCCTCTTTGAACTACCTTTGTTCGCCTCCGCCTTCACCTAGAGCTCTCCTTTCTCTGTTTTTAGCAAGGTCCCTGCCCGTTCCGGGAATTCTCCTGACTCCAGGAGACACGGTTTCTGGGAGCAGAGCTCCTGTATGTCCCCCAAAAGGTGAGAAGGGGAAGTGGTTGTTTGCGTAGCTGGAGGAGTGGGCCTGGAGAACACAGAAGAGGTGGGGCCTCGGGATTCCCAATCACACGAAAGGGATCAGACAGGGAGGTGGGAAGCAGAATCAGCTTTAACTCACATCTCCCAGAAGCAGGCAGGCGTCGAGCAACTACTGTGTGCCTGTGCTGTGTGATGTGTGAAAGACGAGGCCAGAGGAGCCCTGGTCTGCCACTGACTGCCCCTTTGCTACCCTGGACACTGAGGAGGAGCTTGGCCTTGTCAGGCAAAAAACTACCCAGACATTGACT
Organism: Moschus berezovskii; assembly: GCF_049115385.1. Classification (NCBI taxonomy): domain Eukaryota; kingdom Metazoa; phylum Chordata; class Mammalia; order Artiodactyla; family Moschidae; genus Moschus; species Moschus berezovskii. The sequence goes on along the minus strand of NC_142487.1, from coordinate 3,053,282 downwards.
CCCGGTGGGGGCTGGCCTGTGAAGAATGCCCAGCTCCTTGTTTCTGATTGGTTTTGTCTTGGCCTGTGCCAGCTCTCAAGCTTCCCATTAACCTCCCCTGTTGCCAGCCTCTTTCAACCGGCAGGTGTTGACACCTGCAGGGGTTTCTATGCCTCCTTTTTCTCTACGTGCCTCTAAGTCTGCAATTTCTCCCCAGAATTCCGGTGTTGGGCCAGTCCTGGGCATTCTGTCACTTCCTGCGAATTGAAAAAGAAAGTATGTCCTTTCTGTTGTCATCCATGCTTGCTGTGGCCTGCAGGGGAGGGGCAGGCTCACCTGCTTGATGGAGGGGACTCCCCAGTGCCCAGGATGGGCACCCAGGCCGGGCACCCTGCTGGGTTCATGAGGAAGGCCAAGCACTTGCCAAGGCCTGTTTGTTTTTAGGCCAGAAGCTTGAGATTTTTAAAAAAATCCAAAAAACCCAAACCCTGGACTCCAGAGGGATACATACACAACTGTCATCAGTGAGTGTCCTGGAGGAGGCCTGTGTGGCTGGAGCGGGACTGGGTGGGAGAGCCAAGCTTAAGGGTGATGGAGGCCTTGCGAAAGGTCTTTGGCTCTTGTTCTGCATGAGCTGGGGGCCATGGGAAGGTTTTAAGCAGAGGCGTGACACCGTCTAACTTATGTTTTAAAAGAACTGCTCTGGCTGTTGTTGGAGGATAGACTGAGGGGTCCTGATGGGCGAGGGGAGCCACCTGGGAGGCCATCGCCATAACATAGGAGGGTGGTGATGGCTTGGACCTTGGGTGACCATGGTGTGGTAAGGCAGGATCAGATTCTGGGTCTGTTTTGAGGAGGGGGACTGGCAGGGCTGTCTCGTGGGTCGGAGGTGGTGTAGGAGAGAAAGAGAGGAGGCAGGAATGACTTCAGGAGCTTGGCCTGAACATCTAGCTGGATGGAGTAGCCATGTCTGGAAATGCGAAGATAGAAAACCACCTCCTGGGCCACGCCTGCATCCTCTTCTGACTCCACAGCAGCTGTAGCCACAGAGTGATGGAGGGAAGGAAGCATCTTTGATGCCTGGCATGGGGCCTCAAGCGTGGTCAGCAGGCACTGTGGAAGCAACAGAAAAAGGTGAAAGAACAGAGAAAGACAGCAGATATTTGCTTCATGGTGTGTGAGCAGGTCTCGGGCTTCTGAGGGCTGAAGGCCCTAGAGTTTGGGACAATGGGTCAAGGAAATGGTGAGGCTAGTATGAGCATATAGAATCGTTTTGGATTCTTGTTTTGGTGTTTGCTGTCTCCAATTCATTAAAAAAATTGTGAAGCTGTTACAATAATGTCTACTAACAAGAGCTTATCACAGAGATGTTGTAAAGATAAATAAGGTGCTCACTTATGTGTTTATGTATTAGTTGCTCAGTCGTGTCTGACTCTTTGTGACTCCACGTACTGTAGGCAACCAGGCTCCTCTGTCCATGGGATTCTCCAGGCAAGAATACTGGAGTGGGTTGCCATGCCCTTCTCCAGGAGATCTTCCCAACCTAAGGATCAAACCTGCGCCTCCTGCATTTTCAGGTGTTTCTTTACTGCTGAGCCACTGGAGAAACCCCACTTATAAGCATGTATATATCTGAACAAATTTTAGGGTTGATGCTGTATAAAAACAAGGTGCTATTCCAGGGGAAAACCAACCACCTTAGTCAGCTTTACTTTCTCAGCAATCTTAGCTATTTCAACTATTTCAAGGACAAAGAAGTCAGCAAAGAAAGGATATCCAATGATACTCAGGGATTTTCCAAATTGAAGAGCTTCAGAGGTCCTCTTTAGGAGCCTAGAACTCTTAGTTTAGAAACAATGGTAACTGGCTTGTCTGGTAGCCAGGCCACAGCAGGAGTCAGTAAAGTGAGTGGTGAATAGCATGAGCTCTGCATTCAACAGTATCACTTCCCCCTTGCCTCCAGCTGTGTGAAGAAGGGCAAGCCAATTTCTAAGATTCTGTATCCATATCTGTAAATGGAGGATAATGATAATACCTGCTTCATAGGGGAATAATTTCTTCATTTAATCCTGAAGTGCTTAGTACAGTGCCAAGTGTGTGGTACCTGCCTAATAAATAGCTATTAATTTTAGCATTAATTGTCATTATTATAATATCAGCAACAAATTAATCCTATAAGTTGGAATGCTAGAAGCAATAAATTAAAAATAAATAAATAAAATAAATTAAAAAATTTATTTTTAAAATTGATTGTTATTGGAGCACAGTTGATTTAGAGTATTGTATTAGTTTCAGGTGTATAGCAAAGCGAATGAGTTACACATATGCATATATCTACTTTTTTTAAGATTGTTTTCCCATATTGGTCATTACAGACTATTCAGTAGAGTTTCCTATTCTATATAGCAGGTTCTTATTAGGTATCTATTTTATGTATGTGTGTGTGCTAAGTCACTTCAGTTGTGTCTAACTCTTTGCAACCCTATGGACCGTAGCCCGCCAGGCTCCTCTATCCATGGGATTCTCCAGGCGAGAATACTGGAGTGGATTGCCATCTTCTCCAGGGGATCTTTTTCACCCAGGAATTGAACCTGTGCCTCATAGGTCTCCTGCATTGGTGGGGGGTTCTTTACCACTAGCACCACCTGGGAAGCCCATTTTATATATAGTAGGAAATGGCAACCCACTCCAGTGTTCTTGCCTGGAGAATCCCAGGGACGGGGGAGCCTGGTGGGTTTCCGTCTATGGGGTCACACAGAGTCGAACACGACTGAAGTGACTTAGCAGCAGCAGCAGCAGCAGTGTATATATGTTAATCTTAATCTCCTGATTTATGTCCCCCTCGCCCTGCTAAAAGCAAATTTTAAAAGTTACAGCCTAACATTGAGAGAAAGAGGGAAGAATTATTTTTAAAAAAAGCATAAAATTTAAAAATAATAAAATCATGTCAGTGTAAAGGAAAATAGCTTAGTGCACTTCCATAGCACTTGGAGGCATTATGTTGAACAATCATTATATAATTAATAATACCCCGAGTCACTGAGGTAATAATTTTCAGGCAGGGGCAAGGCAGCACGCTGTGTTAAAAGGTGTATTTTATAGCTGAAGCAGTTTTTGTGCAGGTACTTGTACGAAACACATTATGAACCAATAATGCCAGATAAATGAAACTCCCTTGTTTGAAAAGTTCCAGGGGTTTACCCCAATGATGACTTAAAAAATTATTTACACATGGGATATGATTGTTTTTGGCTAAATATGTTTAGGGTACATCACAATCTCCTTACATATAAGCCAATGAAGTCATCTCATGTTTTAAACATGTTGGGTACAGAACCTTAAAACTTTGCACAGTTTCCCATGAGATGGATAGAATTAATTGCAGTGGGTGGTGAATGAAATTCTCAGGGTGTAAGTCAAAGACAGAACTGGTTAGAGACATCAGTTTTCAAATATGTTAACAACACACCACACACACATGCACACACGCACTGTCACATGACACTTCTCTCAGGAAAACATTATTGTCAAACCACAAATTAGGATCTATCGGATGAGAAGTATAGATATCCTGAAGGGGGCAGTGGAACAGAATATTTACACTATGGAACTTCCTCAATCACGTCCTTGCCTGATGTGTGTTTTTCCCATTATCTGGACAAAATTTGGGTTTCCAAGGGTCACCTGGTCTCTCCAACTTGGGCTCTTGGGCTCATTTCTTGCTCTTTATCTATTCCAATAATTCCATCTGAGAAATATACTCAATATCGTTTAATAACCTATAATGGAAAAAAATCTGAAAAAGAATATATATATACTCAGTGTGTCCAACTCTTGGCAACCCGGTGGGCTCCTCTGTCCATGGGATTTCCCAGGCAAGAATACTGCAGTGGGTTGCCATTTCATACTTCAGGGGATCTTTCCGATCCAGGGATCGAAACTGTGTCTCTTATGTCTCCTGCATTGGTAGGTGGATTCTTTAACCACTGTGCCATCTGGGAAGACCCATATATACACATATAACTGAATCACTTTGCTGTATACCTGAAACTAACACAACATTGTAAATCAAGTATAATTCAATTTTAAAAAATAAAGAGGAAAAAAAATTCCCTCTGACCCCAGTCAGGGCCCCTGTTGGGCTCTTCTGTGGCTGGCAGGGACGCATCTCAGTCTCTTCAAATCTCAGCCTCTAACTGATAATTTGGTCCCTGACAGGCTCTCAGTAAATGTGTCAAATGGGATTGAATTAGCAGTTCTGAGAATTCGCTGCACCTCCTCACTTCCTGAGCCACCTGGGCTAGTACCTCCATGCAGACGGCCTTGTCCTGCCTTCCTCTCCTGGGGACGAAGGGCCTGGCCAGCGATGGCCACAGGAGCCGGCTGTTCTCTTGTGGATTTCCTGAAGCCGCATTTTTCCCTGATGCTTGGCTGTGTGAATGATTCCTTCCCCTCCTGGTGCTAAAACCTTGGATTGGAAAATGAAATCAAGAGAGGGGGTGGGAAGGAGGGAGGGGAAGGAAAGCAGCTACAAGCAGAACAAGGTCACCCATCTGCGGACACGGTCCACACTGCTTATCTGTGACGCCACCGACCCCAAGGTCCCTTCATTAAAACAGTTGAATCACCTCAATGATAAAATGAACTAAATTCCGGCCTTCTGCCTTAGACATAACAGAGCTTGTCTTGATACAGAGGCTGCCCTCCTGATGGGCATGTGGCTCCTCTCCTCCCTGAAGCCCTGAAGGCGGAGAGGAAACCCAGCCGAGGGCGGGGAGGCTGGGGGCGAACTGCACAGGGACAGGCTCCCTCCTGCATGAGTCGCAGGGCTCGTGACAGTTTTCCCACCTGGGCAGTCAGACAAGCCTGTCTGCAAGGTTCTGCTTCCTGGGCGGGTGAGAGACAGAGCTCCTGCTTTCTGACAGGCCTGGGACAATACCTCGCCATTCCACACCTCTGCAGGGGACAGACTCCCTGAAGCCAGGAAGCCAGAGCGCCTTGAAGGCTGTGATCTGTGTACCCAGAGGAGACAGGGAGAAGTGTGTGGGCAAACTCTGCCCTTGATAGAGGGGCTGGGACAGGAGGGCAAGTTCATCCAGGAGTTGCGTGACCCTGGGCAAGTTGTCGGGTCTCAATTTCTCCAGTGGTGAAATAGGGACAGTGACCACTATGTCCTAAGATTTAAGTGTATATGAAGGTTCTAGCATCTGCTTGGAATACTGTGGTGCTCAAGTAATGTTTGGTGGTTCAATGATTGCTAAACAAACCTGTTAGATAAATATTAATGCAACTACCAAAAGTTAAAGCAGGGGTGAGGCTGATGTAGAATTTCCTTCAGATTTTTAAAACACATGGAAGCATGATGAATGTTATTATGCACTTTCCATTTCCCTCTAGCTTTCCTGAGATATAGTTGACATACAACATTGTATAAATTGGAGGTATACAATGTGATGATCTGATAGACGTATCAGTTCAGTTCAGGTCAGTCTCTCAGTCATGTCTGTCTCTTTGCGACCCCATGAACCGCAGCACGCCAGGCCTCCCTGTCCATCACCAACTCCCGGAGTCCACCCAAACCCATGTCCATTGAGTTGGTGATGCCATCCAATCATCTCATCCTCTGTCGTCCCCTTCCCTTCCTGCCCTCAATCTTTCCCAGCATTGGGGTCTTTTCAAATGAGTCAGCTCTTCACATCAGGTGGCCTAATATCGGAGTTTCAGCTTCAACATCAGTCCTTCCAATGAACACCCAGGACTGATCTCCTTTAGGATGAACTGGTCGTATCTCCTTGTAGCCCAAGGGACTCTCAAGAGTCTTCTCCAATGCCACAGTTCAAAAGCATCAATTCTTCGGCGATCAGCTTTCTTCACAGTCCAACTCTCACGTCCATACATGACCACTGGAAAAACCATAGCCTTGACTAGACAGACCTTTGTTGACAAAGTAATGTCTCTGCTTTTTAATATGCTGTCTAGGTTGGTCATAACTTTCCTTCCAAGGAGTAAGCGTCTTTTAATTTCATGGCTGCAATCAGCATCCACAGTGATTTTGGAGCCCAGAAAAATAAAGTCAGCCACTGTTTCCCCTGTTTCCCCATCTATTTGCCATGAAGTGATGGGATTGGATGCCATGATTTTAGTTTTCTGAATGTTGAACTTTAAGCCAACTTTTTCACTCTCCTTTTTCACTTTCATTAAGAAGCTCTTTAGTTCTTCACTTTCTGCCGAAAGGGTAGTGTCATCTACATATCTGAGGTTATTCTCCCATCAATCTTGATTCCAGCTTGTGCTTCTTCCAGCCCAGCATTTCTCATGATGTATACATTGTGAAAGAATGATCACAATACTGTTAACGCGGCCATCACCTCATAGAATCACTTTTGTGTGTGTGCATACATGTATGTGTGTGTGAGGTGAGAATATTTAAGAGCTACTGTCTTAGCAACTTTAAAGTATATAACACAGTGTCATAAACTGTAGTCACCATGCCATGATTAGATCTCCAAAACTTACTCAACTGGAAGTTTATACCCTTTGGCCAGTGTCTCCCCATTTCCCCCATCCCAGCCCCTGGTAACCACCTCCCTACTCTCTATGTGTCTGGCTTTTTTAGTCCACATGTAAGTGAGATCATTTAGTATTTGCCTTTCTCTGTCTGACTTAACTTCACTTAGCCTAATGCCCTTAGGGTCCATCCATTTTGCTGCAAAAGGCAGGATTTAATCAGGCATAAAAAGAAGAAAATTCATTTTTTAATCTAATGATATATTTTGGAGATGACGTGAAATCAGTTCCTATAGATCTGTCTCATTCTTTGTAAAACACGACTGCATGAGACTCATGAACCTATTACAGGAAACTCTATCCATTGACAAGTACCTATAAATCTTTTGCTATTCTACCTTGTGACCATGAAGAGCCTTGAACATCTTTCTTGGCATACGTGCGTCAGTATACTTCTAGTCCTACACTTTCCAAGAGTGTAACTAGCAACTTGGGTAAAAATACAGAAGGGCACACTTGTCATTTTGTGAAATGGGGGGATAGTATAAATGGTGGGCACCGTATCAGTGGACTTGGCCATTCTTTTCTTCACTCTAGTCCTAGTGTTCGAGTTAGGTATGTGCGTGCTCAGCTGTGTCCGACTCTTTGCAGCCTCCTGGACTGTCGCCAGGCTCCTCGGTCCATGGGATTCTTCAGGCAAGAACACTGGGGTGGCTTGCCAACCACTCCGCCAGGGGATCTTGCTGACCCAGAGATTGAACCCTTGTCTGTTGTGTTTTCTGCATTGGCAGGCAGATTCTTTACCACTAGCGGAACCTGGGAAGCCCATATAGTTGTATATCTGTATATAAATGATATAGATATAACATATGTGTTTCCATGTTATCTCTACCCTTTATATATTGAGTACCTTATAATAATAACAGTACCAATATGCCAGATACTGTTGCAGGTACTCGGGTTCCATCAGTAAATGAAACCAACCAAGGTCCCTGCCAAGGTGGTAAGCTAGAAAGGGGAGACTGACACCAATAAACACAACAAATAAGGAAATTATATAGTGTGTCAAACGGAAATAAGTACCGTGGAAAACCGGGAAAAGGTAGAAGAGAGATGAGGGATTCTAGAGTCCAGGTGTGACCCTGATGCTCATTTCATGATATATTTGTGTGATTTAAAGCATGACACATAATGGTAAAAGACATTTCAAATGACTGAATGATTTGAATTACATTCAAATGAATGAAATGAAATGAATGAAAATTTCCTAACTGACCAGGTCTGCAAACTCTCACTAGCCTAGCCACCCTCTGCTGGGAAAATGCCAAGATGCCAGCATTCCATTTAAGATGTGTCATCCACAGGGCAGGACAGGACGGTTGTATTCTTGCAGATGGTGACATCATGCTGTTGTCACAGATGAATTTACTGTCATCAGAAACCCCTGGGAAGGGGTTCACAGACTTAGAAAACAGACTTATGGTTTCAGGGGTTGGGTGGGGAAGGATGGGGGGAAGGGATAGTTAGGGAGTTTGGGAAGGCTGTGTACATATGGCTATATTCAAAATGGATAACCAACAAGGACCCACTGTACAGCACATGGAGTTCTGCTCAATGTTATGTGGAAGCCTGGATGGGAGAAGGTCTGGGAGAGAATGGATACATGTATATGAATGGCTGAGTCCCTTCACTGTTCACCTGAAACTGTCACAGCATTACCACAGCTATACCCCAATAAGAAATAAAAAGTTTAAAGTTTGAAGAAAAAAAAAGAAACCCTTAGGGTAGATGTTTTTCAGAAATAGCTATTATTCCAAATAATCCTTATTCTGTTCCACTTAGGATTATATTTTTCATCTTTAGTACAGCACTTGACCACCAGGGAAATCCCGACAACTGCTTTCTTGTTGACAGAGAAACTGGACTTTTCTCCCTCTCAAATGGAATTTATATACCTCAAAGGGAGAAAAGGTTTGTAGCAGAAAACAACAGGCCTGGACTCCCCTAGTGGTCCAGGGGTTAAGAATCTGCCTGCCTATGCAGGGGACGCGGGTTCGATCCCTGGCCTGGGAGCTAGGATCCCACGTGGCGTGAAGCAACTAAGCCTGTGGACCGCAACTACCAAGCCCACACTCAGTGTGCACGCTCCTTGACAAGAGAGGTCACTGCAATGAGAAGCCCTCGTGCAGCAACAAAGCCAAAAAATTAATAAATAAGTACATAAATAATTTAAAAAAAAAAAAAGAAAGAAAGCGACAGACCTTAGGCAGGGGTGCGTAGCATAATAACATTTCTCCTTCTGCGCTTCCAGAGGCAGATGAACAACCAGGAAACAGCGGATCTGTGACAAGGGGAATCTTTACTTTTTTTTTCGTTTTGCCCCAACCCTGAGCTGTGCACTTGAATAATCCTGGTTTCCGGAGAGCAGGCTACTGTAATGATAATCCAGGAAGTAAACTGCTCTTTGAAAAGCAAAGGAGAAACCAATCGACTAAGTATTTATTTATATTTAATGCTCCAGGGCTTCTGTTTCCAGCTTTGAAGAGTTCCTGGCAAATGCTTCTTGAAGTCATTAATCCCAGGGGCAAATCTAAATGTCTTCGGGGTTGCTCCTGGTCCCTGGAGCCTGGCACACTGTGTGTTTATAACCCATGAGCTTCCCAGAAAGAGACGTGTGTAGGGAGGGGCTGGTGGCAGCAGAAAAGACAATAAGGAGTAGATCTGGTTTGAGTCTCTGCTGGAATCTCTGGTCAGAAATGAATTCTCTGGGATGGATGGATGGATTTGGTTTTTTCAAATGCCGATGACCTGCCCAGAGCTTTGCCCAGAAGTCAAACACTGACCCCTTGACTCACCCCATCTGTCTGGCTCTGGTTCAGTCTGGAGATCCCTGGTGACTGACGTTAGCCCTAGCCCACATCAGGGTCGGGTGGTGGACGTTTAGTTGCTCAGTCGTGTCCAACTCTTTGCGACCCCATTGACTGTAGACCACCAGGCTCCTCTGTCCATGGGATTTTTCCAGGCAAGGTTACTGGAGTTGGCTGCCATTTTCTTCCTCGGGGATCTTCCCAACCCAGGGATCGAACCTGGGTCTCCTGCACTATAGGCAGATTCTTTCCCTACTGAGCTGCCAGAACTGACTTCAAAAGCACTTACTTTTTTTTTGTAATGTCCAAGCAATCTTTGTTCATGACAGAAAAGTTAGAACCTGCAAACAAGCAAGAAAAAGAAATAGAAAAGAAATCCTACATGGTTCTCTCAAAGATAATCATGCTTGCTACATTTTACTTATTTATGCATACACAGAGACATATAAACAAAAAGGTATGATTCTGTGCATATTGTTTTATAGCCTGTTTCCCTCACTTTAACAGTGTTTTATCATAGACCAGTAAATATATACCAAGACCACTGTTTTTAAAGGGAATTCCCTGGCAGCCCAATGGTTAGAACTCCCTGCTTTCACCGCCATGGGCCTGGGTTCCATCCCTGGTTGGGGAACTAAGATCTTGCAAGCTGCCCAGCACTGCCAATAAATAAATAAATAAATAAATAAAGACTGTACAGATCATCACTGAATGTGTGCTCAGTCGCTCAGTCGTGTCTGACTCCTTGCGGCCCCATGGAGTGTAGCCTGCCAGCCTCCTCTGCCCATGGAATTTCCCAGGCAGGGATAATGGCATGGGTCACCATTTCCTTCTCCAGGGAATCTTTCCAACCCAGAGATCGAACCTGCGTCTCTTGCATTGGCAGACGGATTCTTTTACCACTAGCGCCACCTGAATGGCTGTATCAAAATACATTTAGCCAGTTCCTCTATTTGGTGATTTAATGGCTACAGTCATTTGCTAGGGCTGATTTAACATAGTACCACAGACCGGGTGGCTTAACAACAGGAATTTGTTTCCTCTGAGTGCTGGAGGCTGGAAGTCCCAGATGAAAGTGTCAGCAGGGCTGGTTTCTTCTGAGGCTGCTGTTCTCGGCCTGTGGATGGCTGCCTTTAACTTGTGTCCTCCCACGGTCTTCCCTCTGTCCTGTCTGTGTCCTAATCTCCTCTTCTTATAGGGCCACCAATCATACTGGATCAGGGCCCACCCTAATGACCTTACTATAACTTCAGTTCAGTTCAGTTCAGTCGCTCAGTCGTGTCCGACTCTTTGAGACCCCAGGAATCGCAGCACGCCAGGCTTTCCTGTCCATCACCAACTCCCGGAGTTCACCCAAACTCATGTGCATCAAGTTGGTGATGCAATCTAGCCATCTCATCCTCTGTCATTCCTTTCTCCTCCTGCCCCCAATCCCTCCCAGCATCAGGGTCTTTTCCAATGAGTCAACTCTTCGCATGAGGTGGCCAAGGTATTGGAGTTTCAGCCTCAGCATCAGTCCTTCCAGTGAACACGCAGGACTGGTCTCCTTTAGGATGGACTGGTTACTTAACTACTTCCTTAAAAGCCCCTGTCTCCAGAATGGAGCACTCCTATGCTGTTGGTACAGCTACTATGGAGAATGGAATGGAGGTTCCTTAGAAAACTAAAAATAGAGCTACCATATGACCCTGCAATCCCACTTGTGGGCGTATATCTGGAGGAAAACATAATTCAAGAGGATACTTGTACCCCAATGTTCATTGCAGCAGTATTTACAATAGCCAAGATATGGAGGCCACCTAAATGTCCATCGACAGAGGAATGGATAAAGATGTGGTGCATATACACAGTGGACTGTTACTCAGCTGTTAAAAAGAATGAAATGTCATTGGCAGCAACATGGATGGCCCTAGAGAGTGTCATAATGAGTGAAGTAAGTCAGGAAAGGAGAAATATCATATGACATCCTTTACATGTGGAATCGAAAAAGAAATGACGCAAATGAACTTACTTATAAAACAGAAAGAGACTCACAGACTTAGAAAACGAACTTATGGCTGACAGGGGCAAGGGATAGTTAGGGAGTCTGGTATGGTCATGTACACACTGCTGTATTTAAAATGGATAACCAACAAGGACCTACTGTATTGCACAGGGAACTTGCTCAATGTTATTTGGCAGCTTGGATGGGAGGGGGCATTTGGGGGAGAATGGATACATGTATATGTATGGCTGAGTCCCTTCCAGGACATTGTCAATTGGCTATACTCCAATACAAAATAAAAAGTTAAAAAAAAACAAACCCTATCTCCAAATACAGTCACATTCTGAGATACTGAAGCTTATGACTTCAATATGCAAATTGTGAGGGACATCCTCCAGTCCATTTTTAGAAGGCTTCTCATGGGCCAGGAACTGTGCTGAGCGCTTCACATAAGTCATCTCATTTAATCCCTTAATAACCCTAAGATGTAGGTACTATTACTAACCCCATTTCACAGAGAGTGACACCGTGGCACAGAGAGGTTCAGTAACTAACCTCAAGTCACACAGCTAATAAGCAATGGAGTTGCATTCAAACCAGCCAGTTCAGCTTGAGTCTGTGCTTTTAGGCATTTTGATGCCCTTGTAATTAACCTTGTAAGTTACAACTCTACTTATTATTTCCTTTATACTAAATTGATTCCTTAGGATAACATTTCAGGGTGAACGTGTATGAGTATTTTAAGCATTTTAAAAAATGTATTTTGTTTATTTATTGACTGCTCCCATAAATATTAGTTGCAGCACGCAAGCTGTTTTTGCTGTGGCATGTGAATTCTTAAGAATTCGGCGTGAGGGATCTAGTTCCCTCCGTGACCAGGGATCTAACCTGGGCCCCTTGCATTGGGAGTGCAGAGTCTTAGACACTGGACCATCAGGGAGGTCCCTAGCACTTTAGTACTTTAAATACAAAATTGCCTCCTGCAACACGAGTTGCATTTGCATTTCTAGCGGCAGTGGATGAGAGGGGCTGCAAGCCAACTCTTGATGGTTGGGTTCAAATCCCTGGTGCAGTATCGTGTGTCTATGTACATTCACGTCTGAGTCTTCATAAAACTGAAGACAGGCGCAGACCTAGGAACCATGAGCCACGATCAGGCTCTGTGAAGTTCGTCTCCTAGACCTTCATTCTTAGTTTGTCCATCCTGTTGTGCAAAGAAGAATACAAAGCAGTTACAAATGAGGTGGGCAGTTTGATGAATTATGCGCAAGATAAATTTTATCTTGGAAGTGAAAAGAGAAATCTCATATAAATGCTTTTTGGTGTATTTTTTCCCCTTAAGTTGGGTTTATGGAGATACATTTTGCAGACAGTAAAATTCACCTGTTTTAATTAACTTATTTTTTAAACTACTATTTTTTTTTTTAACTGTATTGGAGTATAGCCAGTTAATGAACAATGTTGTGACCGCTTCAGGTGACACTCAGGTTGCTGATGTCTCGTTGCAGAAACAATACACTGAGAGACAAAGTGATAGATGAGCGGTGGATTCACTTAGAGGGAAACACACCCCACAGAGTGTGGGCCATCTCACAAGGAGAGGCCAAGTCACGGTTCTGGATATGGTTCTCTGAATTTTGATACTCACGTGCAGTCGTATAACCACAGCCACAATCAAGACATGGGACATTTCTATCAAAAGTTTATTTGTGGGGACCTCCTTGGTGGTCCAGAGGTTAAGACTGCGCTTCCAGGGCAGGGGACATGGGTTTGATCCTTGGTTGGGGAACTAAGGGTTCTATGCCCTTAGGGCTCTGTGGCACAGCCAAAAAAAAAAAAAACAAACAAGTTCCTTTGGGCTCTTCTGTCATCAGGCTCCATCCCCAGACCCTGGCAACTACTGATCTGTGCTCATGGATTTGCCTTTTCTGGGATGTTTCATAAGTGGGATCTTACACTGTGTGGCCTTTGGAATCTGGTTTCTTTCATTTCACCTGGACTTCCCAAGTAGCTCTAGTGGTAAAGAACCCGCCTGCCAATGCAGGAGACACAGGAGACCCAGGTTTGATCCCTGGGTCAGGAAGATCCCCTGGAGGAGGAAATGACAACCCACTTCAGTATTCTTGCCTGGAGAATTCCAAGGACAGGGGAGCCTGGCAGGTTATAGTCTATAGGGTCGCAAAGAGTCAGACATGACTGAGCACATTTTTTCACTTAGCACAAAGCTTCTGAGATTCACCACTTTGCTGTGTGCATCCTCTTACCACTGGGCAGTGTGGATGGAGTAGCATGGCAGTAAGCCTGGATATACCACAGGTTATTTTATTTTATCCATCCACCAGCTGAGCAGATACTTTCCAGCTTTTTACAATTGTGAATAAAAGCCGCTATAAACACTCCTGCACATGTTTTTGTGTGAACGTGTTTTCATTAATCTTGGGTATATACCTAGAAGTAGAATTGCTAAGTCATGTGGTAAGAGTATGCTTAATTTATAAGAAAATGCCAAACTCTTTTCTGAAGTGACTGTATCATTTTGCATTCCCATCACCCATGTGTTAGAATTCCAGTTTCTTTGTTTTCTCATCAGAACTTGACATGGGCAAATTTCCTTTCCTTTCTTTCTCTCCCTCCCCTACCCCTTTCTTTTTGGTTTAGTCATTTGAATAGGTATTTCTGGTTTGTAAATAAGTTAATTTGTACCATGGTTTTTAGATTATACATATAAGTGATAGCATATGCTATTTGTCATTCTCTTTTTGACTTACTTCACTTAGTATGATAATCTCTAGGTCTGTTGCAAATGGCATTCTTTCTTTTTTATGGCCGAGTAATATTCCATTGTATATATGTACCACATATACTTTATCCAGTCCTCTGATGCCATTTCGGTTGCTTCCATGTCCTGGCTATTGTAAATAGTGCTGTGATGTATCTTTTCAAATTGCAGTTTTCTCTGTGTATGACTAAGAGTGGGATTGCTGTATCATATGGTAATTCTTATTTCTAGTTCCTTAAAAGGAATCTCCATACTATTTTCCACACAGGCAGCACCAATTTACATTCCCACCTGCAGTGAATATCTTTCAAAGTGTTCATTGCCATTCACATGTCTTCTTTGGTGAAGTACATGTTCAGATATTTTGCCCATTTTTAAGTTAGGTTGTTTGTTTTCTTATTATAGAGTTGTGAGAGTTCTTTACACATTTTGGATACCAATCCTTTATCAGCTGTGTACTTTTCTGTCAGTCTGTGACTTGTTTTTTAATTTTCTCAACTACATCTTTAGAAGAGAAGGCATTAAAACTTTGATAAAGTCCAGTTTATGAACTTAAAAAAAAAAAACCAGTTTGTGCTTTTCTGTCCTACCTAAAAATTTTTGCCTAACCCAAGGCCATAAATATTTTCTCCTGTTTCCTTTTAGAAATTTTATAGCTTTAGCTTTAGGGTTGTGGTCTGTTTAGAGTTAATTTTTGTATATGATGCAAGGGATGGGTTGAAATTCTTTTTTTTTTGGCTTATGAGTATTCAGCTCTTCTAGCTCTATTTGTTGAAGCGTGAGGGTGTCTTATGATTTCTGATACTTAATAAATCAGTAAGGAATGTGAATTGTTTCTGCTGGAGAGCAGCGGGGATGAGACCTGGAGGCAACTGCTGGGAGTCTCTAGTTCTGTGGAAGTCATGCTGAGCCCCGCCTTCTTCCTCCTGCTCAGCCTTCAGATGTGAAGTGAAGGATGCTGGGAAGGAGGACTCCCACCTGGAACACCTTTCAGGGGCTCAGTAAAGGTGGTACCTGAGGGACTTCCATGGTGGTTCAGTGCTTAAGACTCTGAGCTCCTAATACAGGGGTGTGGGTTCGATCCCTGGTCAGGTAACTAAGGTCCCACATGCTATGCAGCATGGCTCCAAAATTAAAAAAAAAAAAAAATTTAAAGATTAAAAACAACAAAAAAGATGGCACCTGAGATTGAGGGTGTTCTGGAGGCCCGTGTGGGAGGTGAGGAAAGCCTGTTTGCAGCCACCTTTGGCACCCCATGGATGCATTTCTGTGTCCCAAGAATCACAGATGACTCTGCTCCTTCCTTGTTCAGGTGGAGACCCCAAGACTGAGAGAGGCCAAGGCACTTCTTCACGGTCATGTGGCAAGTGAGTCCCACAGACTCTGATTCTGTGTTCTGCTGATTGAATATCCAGTTGCCTCCCAGATTGTCCACTGACGTGACTCTTAGCTTTTCAAAGTCACTGTGTCCAAGTCAGAATTCCTTCTTCTCCCTCCCACCCTTCACTTCCCCCCACCCTTCTAGCTCTTTGGTTTCCTTTTAATTTTTGGCCACGCCCCACGGCACGTGGGACCTTAGTTCCCCAGCCAGGGATCGGACCTGCACCCCTTGCATTGGAAGATGGAGTTTTAACCACCAGACTGCCAGGGGAGTCCCCAGCTGCTCTCCATCTTGAGTCTTCTGTTAGTAAGGCTTTACCAACCACCCAGCGAAAAGCTGGGGACGATTGAAGGCAAAAGGAGAAGAGGGTGGTAGAGGATGAGATGGTTAGATAGAATCACGACTCAACGGACATGAAGTTGAGCAAACTCCAGGAGATAGTGAAGGACAGGGAAGCCTGGTGTGTTGCAGTTTATGAGGTCACGAAGAGTTGGACACGACTTAGCAACTGAACACCAACCAACCACCCAGCTGCCCAAACAAGGAACCAGGAAGCTCCTAGACATGCCCTCCCTTTCCTCCCACACCAGCTTAGCACAAAGATGAACTGCATCCTCCTTCCCAGACCCTCTGAATGGTATGTCTTCCTTTTCACCCCTCCCAGTACTCCCTTGGTTCAGAAAGACACCACCTAGCATCTGGACGTTGGACATGTCCTTCCAGGTGGCTCCCCTTCTCCCCAGGCTTCCACCTATCGCTTGCACCATCGCCAGTTGATCTTTCCAGGATGCAGTCTTGATAACATCCCTTCTCAGCTTCAAACTCTTGTGGCTCTGTGTCGCTTCCTTGATAAAGATTAGACTCTCTAGCTTGGCAGGCTCAGACAACAAAGCATCTGCCTGCCATGAAGATCCCTGGTTCAATCCCTGGGTCTGGACTATTCTCTGGAGAAGGGAATGGCTACCCACTCCAGTACTCTTGCCTGGAAAATTCCATGGACAGAGGTGGCTGGTGGGCTAGAGTCCATAGGGTTGCAAAGAGTTGGACATGACTGAGTGAGTAACACAGCAACAAGTCCAGCTTGGTGCTTGGTTCTGACACAAGCTTGGGCTACACACCCTGTCGCCCCTTGTACTTTAGCAATAAAAGGCTCTTATCGTATGTCTGCTTCTCTTCCTGTCTGACCGCAATCTCACTGCAACAGCATGTTTACACACCTGTCTTCCTTACTAGACTGCGACATGCTTGAGGGCAGGGCCTGTATTTTCCCTATAGAAGCACATTGCCCAGGACCTGGCATGAGCTCTCTGCGGTCCAGTCATTCACTCGATAAACATTTGTTTAACGTCCACCATCACACGTCAGATTTATAGCAATATTAGGGTGTCCTGTTGTCCCTTTGCCTCTTAATAATTTTAAACTGAAGATCAGGAGGGCTGAGTTTTAGGATAGTCCGAATCCTGACTACCTTGGAGTTATTTTCTGCAGTGAAGAATGGTTGTCAATGAAAACGCCATCAGTGAGAATAATCCTGTTTTGTGCTTAGTTGACCATTTTGAGGTCTGGAAAACATGATAAATCAAGCAACAAGGCGTTGGGGGTCTTTCAGGCTGCTTTGGGAAGAGGATGAAGTGCTAATGATGAAAGACAAGTCTATTCCAAACAGAATTCATTATTTTGCCACCATCTCTCCACCCCATAGGCTTACCATGGGGACTCAGTGGCAAAGAATCTGCCTGCAATGCAGGAGACACAGGTTTGATCCTTGAGTCAGAAAGATCCCCTGGAGAAGGAACAATCTACTCCAGTATTCTTGCCTGGAGAATCCCATGGATAAAGGAGCCTGGTAGGCGACAGTCCATAGAGTCGCAGAGTCAGACACAGCTGAAGCGACTTATAGCACACACGTGCGCAAATCTTCATTTCAGTGCTTGGTCTTCTCTAGTTGTGGCAATCGGGCCCAGTAGATGTGGCACGCTAGCTTAGCTGCCCCTTGGCATGTGGGATCTAAGTTCCTGGACTGCGGGTTGGACCTCTGTGCTTTGCACTGGGAGGTGGATTCTCAACGAATGGACCATCAGGGAAGTCTCTTTGTCTTCTTTTTCTGGGTAGAAGCTCCCATGCAGCACAATTACTGGTAAAGCTGCCCCCTCCCTCCCTCCATTCATTCATTCGCTATAAGGCTGGTATCTGTTTTACGTAATGCCTACACCCAGTACAGGGACTTCGCAGACAAAAGCCATCCTTGGGGGCTGGGCCGAGTGTAAAGTCTTAGCTCACTGCCTTGCTGCCATCGATGCCCTGACTTCCTTCCTGAACACCTCCTTGGGTTGTTTCCTTCCTCTTCCTTCCTTCTTTAGAATAACCTCTCTCAGACTTCCCAGGTGGCGCAGTGGGTAAGAATCCACCTGCCAACGCAGAGGATATGGATTCGATCCCTGGTACGGGAAGATTCCACATGCTGTGGAGCAACAAAGCCCGTGTCCCATAGCTACTGAAATCTGCGTGCTCTATAGGGTCTGCGACAAAGAGCAGTCCCCACTCTCGCAAACTAGAGAAAGCCCTCAAGTACCAATGGAGGCCCAGCATAGCCATAAATAAATGAAATTATGTGTGTTTTTAAGAAAGAATACCCTCTCTCACCTTTAACTAGGAACTTCCCTGTATAAAATCCCGATCTGTTCTGAAGTTTGGCCTTCCAGAAACAGACCACTGAAACTTCCACAGACAAACCTCCCCACCGTGACCAAGGCTCAGGTTTCCATGTGGAGAACAGTCTCATAGGCACGTCTCTTTTTTTCCCCAACAGTTTCATCTCTTCCTCAAAAATGAACAACCAGTCATTTGAGGAGTGAGAAAGACTGAGTAGGAGGGAAATCTGCAGCAAAAAGAGGCTAATTTGAGGACCTGGAGAAAAAGAAATCCTGAGGAGATCTCTCAGAGGAACTCAGGGGTCGGAGATTTCAGCAGATTGCTCGTGACCTTCGCGTTCCTCCTGATCCTGTTCACCCCCAGCCCATCTCTCAGGACCATCCCCTTCAGCGCCACCCCCTTCCCCCTTTCCACTACCTTCCACATCCTGCCTGTCACCCGTCTGTCACCATTCTGTCTTACTTCTTCAAAATGTCTCTAAGGGACTTCCCTGGTGGTTCAGTGGTTGAGACTCTGGTCTGCCACTGCAGGGGGGCGCGGATTGGATCCCCAGTCTGGGAAGTAAGATCCCATATGCTGAAGGCCAGAAAAAAAAGAGGGAAGGCAGAGAGAACACGGGGCCACCCACAGCGCTGGAGTCATTAACCTCTGCCTCACCTGTTAAAAAAAAAGTCTCTAAGATTAGCCATTTCTTTTCCACCCCATCTCTTTCCATCACTGAGGCTGGTCTTGCTCCTCTGCCTTGGTTCTGCCTCTAGTCACCATCAGTCCTCCAAATACACCCCTCTAATGGTGCCCCATCCTGGGTTAAAGAAATGTCAGCCCCTGGCAGCGGGGGGCAGGAGAGGGAGGGACAGGGATATGCTTCCTTCCCACTCTGCACACTGGGTTCTTACTCCCCCTGAAAGAAACCCTTCATTGCAAGCTTCCAGAGGGTTCCCGTCGCATGCAGCCACCCCCTCCACTACCTAAGATGGTCCTTTCTCTGATCCTCCTGCCTGCATCCTACCTACCATCCACAAACCATCCTCTCCAGCACATCCTCTCATCTCCTGCTTTGCTTGCACACGGAACATACCCGCCCCAGCTGTGAATTGTGACCATCCTGCTACTGGTTAGAACATCACTTTCAACCAAAAGCCTTTGCAAAATTCACAGAGCCTTGTGATCTGTAACATCAATTGTAAAAACCCAAATGGAGCGAACTTAAGGCAGATTTCTAAGGGCAGGGATGGAAGTTAAGCATCAGATTGTTTCAAGTGATCCCACGGTTGTTAGTTTTGTCCTCCCCATCTGTCTGCAGCTGCCAGAGGGACGTCAGGTCTCCTACAGAGTGTGACTCGGGGCGGGGCTCAGGGGACCGCTCACTAAACACACCTTAATTGATTTATTGATTTCTTCATTCTGCCTTCAACAAACATTTATTTACTGCCTGCAGAGAATTCCCAAGTAGACTCTTACTTCTCTGCCCAAACTGCACTGAAATTCTGCTAAAGCCCTCCAGTGCCTGCCTGAAAGGGAACTTGGGCAAACAGAAGCAGCCGGATGGAGAGCAGGTCTGGCTGCCTCCAGCTCCCCTCAAGCTGCTCCTGGCTGCAAGGGCTGGGACGTGTGGGGCAGAAAGTGCACTTGCCACGTGCTGTTTGCTCAGCAATAACCCTCCTGAAGCACATGTCTGTTGGTGAGAACTCGGCCTGAAAAAGTCAACAGACGGCTTCTGGCTGCTTCCCCAGGAGCGTCGGGCTACTGATGCCTATAACGCACATCCGGGACTTCCTGTCCTCCGTTTAGCAATTGCAAAGGGAATCCTGGCTTAGCCTCCCCTTCTCACGGGCCTGTGGTTGTGGCTTCCTTGAGGGAGGCGGCTTGGAAACCTGTTTCTAGAAGTGGCTCCTCCAACTGCTGCCCCTCCCCACCTGGCTGAAGCTCCCTGGATGCTCAAACCAGAAGCCACATCTGAGTGGATATGTGGACAGTGGATGCTGAGGGCCAGGGGGTGGTACTGAGGCAAAGGAAGGGTCATGGGAGAATTTATTGGCAATAGTGCTCAGTCGTGTCTGACTCTCTGTGACCCCATGGACTGTAGCCTCCCCAGGCTCCTCTGCCCATGGGATTTCCCAGGCAAAAATACTGGAGTGGGTTGCCATTTCCTCCTCCAGGGGATCTTCCTGACACAGGGATCGAACCCATGTCTCCTGCATTGGCAGGCAGATTCTTTACCATTGAGACACCAGGGAAGCCCTGGCAACAGAAATGAACTCATATCTTTGGTTCACATGGAAAGACCTAGTCAATGATTACATATTTTTATTATTTACCTGGTAAAAAGTCCCTTTTAAAAAAAAAGAGAGAGAGAGAGAGAGACGGACAGGAGGTTTGATGCTTCCCCTGAATTTAAGGCTCTATCTAGTGCTTTTGTGGCCATCTTTGTCCCTCTGTGAAATCTCTGGCTTCTGGGCTGGGCTCCGAGCAGGGAAATCACTGGGGAGGGCTGAGGCCTGCCGACCTTGGCCTGGAAGAGTGTCCACTTGGAGCAGAAAGTTTGGAGCCAGAGGCAGGCTGCGGCCCAGCGAGGTGATTCTCCCAGCCTCCAGATGACAAAGGTTGCATTTACACCTGGCCAGGAGGTTTAATCATCTACCATTTCCAAACACAGCAGGCTAACAACCGGCTGGCCTGAAAATCATAAATTAAAAAAAAAAAAATCACCAACAAGAGGCAGCGTAAGAGGAAAAAGCGAAGAAGTGGGTCAGTGTCCTTGCTCGTGAGGGCCCTGGCTAGGGGGACTTTGGATAGGAGCACTGTAGAGGGCCGCCATGGTGGGGCCCTGGGTGAGGGTCTTGGGTGGGCAGCTTTGAGTAGGAGGCCTATGGAGGGGGGCCATGGGTGGAGGCTACTGGGGGTTGTGGGTAGCACCTTGGTGAAGAGTTGGGGGTGGTGTCCCTTGGAATGCCCAGGGCGAGAGGCTGAATAGTGTTCTCCAGGTGAGCAGACTCAGCCCAGTTGTCACAGGCCCCATGAGAAAATGGCCACCTGCCCCACGGGCTGTCTTTCTCACGTGGCTCTGAGCAAAGACGTCTCTGCCATAGAGATCTTCCTTCAGAGGCTTGCAGAGAGGGCTGTGCCCTGTTGCCAGCTCTTCTATGCCATCGCCTTCTGGTTAGAGGTGGTCCAGCTAGGCACTAGGCAGTCTGCCTTAGGGTTGCCTGCTCCTTGCCTCATGCCAGGCAGTCTGGGTTCAAGTTTCAACTGCAACATTCACTTGTGGCCTTGAGCAGGTAACTTCAGCTCCCTAAGCCTCAGTTTCCCCACCTATAAACTGTGGATGGTACCTGTCCCTGCTTCATAGTTGCCAGGGAGAAATGAGATCACTTGGGGTTGCTACCGCTTGGAAAAATGCAAGATTTGTTTGGGGCGTGAATGGTCAACTTAGGTGCAGAGTGATAGTGGCTGTGCTCAAGGTGTGTGAACCAAAACGATGCTGAATCTCCAGGTGGAAGAAACTAGGCGGCACTTGTACTTAGGGAATGGTGTTTATACGTTAATTTTTCATGCATTGCTTTGAACCACTGAGAAAGAGCTATAGAACCTCACTGATGAATAGGAGCTCCATCATAAAATTTTTATGGCAGAGGAATGAACCATCTTTTCAGTGATTAGCAATAAATATTATTGAATGTCTGCTATATACATGACACGCTGGGCAGTGCAGGGGACGTGGCAGAATTGATCCAGGCCCTCCTCCCTCAATAAATTTACCATCTTGATAGGGGACAAGACATACATGTAAATAGATAACCAACAACTCAAGATAACATATGTCAAATGCCAGAAGAGTGGTATCCTAGACAAACGAACTTGTGTCTTATCTTCCACTCACTTCATGAAAACAGAAACCACATCTGTCTTGTTCACCATGAGGTCCCCTCTGCCCACGTCTGCATTATCGCTGAGACTTACTGAGCATTTACTGTCATCCAGGCACCTTTGCCCTTTCTCGGCATTAACTCCTCTAAGCTTATAATACAGACTATAATGGAGATACGTCAAGAGTTGCCCCCTGCCCCCTACCTTTTTTTTTTTTTCAGCTGCGCCATGAAGCTTGCAGGATTTTAGTAATAGTTCCTGGACCAGAAATGGAATCTGTGTCGCTGGCAGTGGAAGCACGGAGTCCTGACCCTTTGACAGCCAGTCAAGTCCCAATATCCCCGTTTTTTAAGAAAAGTGAGGCACAGGGAGATGGAAAACTTGCTTTTGTAACGTCAGCTGCTGTCTTCCTGGGCTTGGTGCTGTGTCTAGCATGGGGGACAGGAAAACATGTTCGTAGGGGCCCCCCCAACATCCCAGGCGCTGTGCTAGGTCTTTTAAGTGAACAGTCTCACGTCATCTTCACACAATACTTACTTCAGGAGAATCTCATGTTGCTCATGTTAAGGAACAAGTGGGTCAGCGAGGTCAAGGTCACGCCCAAGTCCTGGGTTGGTAGGGGGCACTGCCTGAATCTCCTCCCTAACCTAGGGACTGGGGACTTCCTAGGTGGCACTAGTGGTAAAGAACCCACCTGCCAATGCAGGAGACCTTATAGATGCAAGTTTGATCCCTGGGTTGGAAGGATCCCCTGGAGAAGGGCAAGGCAACCCAGTCCAGTATTCTTGCCTGGAGAATCCCATGGACAGAGGAGCCTGGTGGGGCTACAGACCATGTGGTCTCAAAGATTCAGAAGTGACTAAAGTGACTTACTTAGCATGCATGCACTCACCAAGGGACTGACCTGGGTCAGTGCAAGTGTTTGGAGTTCAGAGGATGGAGTGGTGAAGGAAGTCTTCTCCCAGAAAGAGTGGATGGATTCTCAGGAAGGAACCAGATTCAGATCAGTGGGGAGCGTGAGAAAGAGGAGGAAATGCAGTGGGAAGGCTGTATAGGACCCTTGTTGGGTGTTCGTGGCAGCCGAGGGCATGTGTGGGTTGGCAGGGGCTGGGACAGGGCAGAAGGGAGATCGGGGATAGATTATAAAAGGCCTTGAGTGCCAGGCAAAGGAGGTGAGTTCCTGAAGGACGAGACTCCACAGAAGTAAGCTGGCCACGTTTGGAGGGCTTAATGTATCTGGATCTCTGGCCGGGTCCAAACAAACGATAAGCCTGGCATGGCCTTTCGTTTCTTCAAGCTTTAGTTATATTGAGTTACATAACATCTTTAATCAAGGCCACTGGAAAATTACACAAAACGTTTGTTTCATATGGCATGGGAAAATGTAAAAGCCTTGCAGAGGGATGCCAGTGCCTCCCTCCCTTTCTTTCTTCTCCTACTTTTCAGTTACCAGGCGCTCTGAAGTTGCACTGCCCTGTGACTGTGGAAATGTCACAGGGTATGGACTTGGAAGGCAGCGGGAGAGCTCAGTGCTGCCAGAAAGCGGTCATTTCAGCAACAGGGACCCTGGCGTCCCGGCCCCAGAGCTCTCTGTGTCACTCGCACTAGTTTGGGCTCCAATTGCGTGTACGACCTTTAACACTGATGCTGACGACTCCAAGGTTTTGTTTTTCCACCTGTGCAAAGGAAGACCTAGTTCTGCTGCCTTTGCTCGAATGAGCGAGGGGGTTTGCTCAAGGCCAGTGGGAACGCGGACATCACGCAAGCAGCAGCGTTACCACCCTGGGTAGAACCAGATGGTGGAAGCGCTTCCCTGTTGGCTCCATTATGAAGGCAGCATCTCACTCAGCAGCCAGACCTGCTCTTTCTGTTAATGGGAAGCCTGGATGGGGATGGAGGCAGGGGGAGGAAGCGGCCATGGAATAAAGACATCTAGACCGCTTATTGCTCTTTTGTTCGTGTTCCTTATTTTCTTTGCTGTTTCCTGGACCTGTGTGTGTGTGCTCATTTGTGTCTGACTCTTAGCAACCCCATGGGCTGTAGCCCGCCAGGCTCTTCTGTCCATGGGATTTTTTTCAGGCAAGAATACTGGAGTGGGTTGCCATTTTCTCCTCCAGGAGATCTTCCCAACCCAAGGATCGAACCCAGGCCTCTTACATCTCCTACATTGGCACACAGATTCTTTACCACTAGCGCCACCTGGGAGGCCCCTCCAGACCTTTGGAAAGTTAAAAAAACAAAAAATGTAAGTGGGGTATCTGACAGCTTGTTCTTCGATGAAAAGTATCTAAACTTAGCCAATGGTAAAAGTCAGAAGATGGTGCTGCTATTTAGCTCTCTAATTTAGTATGGAAATCTTTGTATTTTTTTTTTTGATTGTTTTATTTTTTGGCCACACCTTGAGGCAGGTGGGATCTTTGTTCTCCCAACAGGGATTGAACCTACACACCCTTTAGTGGAAGTGAAGAGTCTTAACCACTGAACTGAAGGGAAGTCCTTGCATTTCTTTTTAGGAAAATAATTTTTTTTTTTTAAGGACAAAGGGCAAAAATAGTTCCTTAAATTACCAAAAAACAATTGCTAAAATGTCCTCATTAACTGTTGCAAAATCTTCTCTCACTGTTCTAAGCCTCAGAAAAGTCAAATCTCAAGGAGACATGGGGTGGATGGCAGGTCACGTGGAACTTACGGCGGAGGGGCAGACTCAGCTGAAAATAGGTTTGGGATTTTCCTCAAAACTCTACATATTTTCCAAATGGATATTTGGAAACCTTTGATTAGGCAAGCCAGCTTTCTTGTTTTCCTGTCCCCTTACAAGACTCAAACTCAGTTGGCCACCCACTGATACAAATCTGTAAATAAACTCAATCCTCCCTTTGAACACACTAGTCCCTTGCTTGCTATCTTATGAAGATGTTTGGGGAAGAGGCTCAGCAGAGGCCAGTGTGTCTGCCCTTTGCTAAGCAGACCTGGAAGGCGATAGGTCTCTTGGAGAGAACTCAGGGAAGCACAGACCACAAAACATGCCTCCGGAATCTGGCTCCCTGACCCCTTCCTGTGACTGCACCGCTGTTTGTGTGGGTGGGTGGGTGGTGTGGAGTGTTTGTAGTGTGTGTGGGTGTTGATAGTGGAAGATGCTGATTCTGTAGAGATCGATATTTTCATTGAGGCTTGTGCCTTGTGGTAGGATGGGAGAAAGTGGACAACAGAATTTTTAAAAATATTATTTGGAGACTTCCCTGGCAATCCAGTGGTTAAGACTCTACCCTCCTAATGCGGGAGGCACAGGTTCAATCTCAGGTTGGGAAACTAAGATCCTGCATGCTGTATGGTGGGGCTAAAAAATAAATAGAATAAAAATATTTTTATTGAGATATAATTGACATATAACATTATATTAGTATGAGGTGTACAACATAATGATTTGATGTTTGTGTGTACTGGGAAATGATCACTACGTCCATTGCCACAAATGGCTACAAATCTTTTTTTCTTGTGATGAGAACTTTTAAGATCTACCTTCATAACATCTGTCAAATGTACTACTGAGTATTGAGTATTATTGATTATAATCAATACCGAGTATATTCAGTATAATCAGTACTATTATTGATTATAATAACCACAGTGTACATCTCCATGACTAATTAAAATTTTTTTTTAAAAGTTATCATATTGCCTAAATACAAGTTTTCTTTCTGCTCCCTTCCCGCACCTTCCAGTGTTCCACATTTTTTCTCATTTCTTCATTTCACTATTTTCTTTAAATGGCTCCTTTTTGCTCCCATCTTCTTTAATTTTCTTATCATCATCTCTTTCTTCTCTATTTTTTACTTTTTTATTTTCCTCCTGTTTCTCCTCATCCTACCATTACACTTTCTGGCTCCCTCTCATCATTTTCTCTCTTGCTACTCTCCCTGGAAGCTGGAAGTTGAAGAACTTGATCTTTACCTAGAGCAGAGCCAGAAGCATCAGTTACACTGGTATCATGCTTCTTTAAAATAAAGACTGCCAGCATGAGAGATTGGTGGAGTTTATTGTGGTACCTGTGCCCAGGCTCCACTTTTGTTCTGAATTCTGAACTGACCTCGTGATTTTAAGAGCTACTCATTAAATGGAGGTGGCTATCTTTTGCTATCTTTCTATCTGGGCTTCGCAGGTGGCGCTAGTGGTAAAGAACTTGCCTGCCAATGCAGGAGAGGTAGAGACGTGGGTTTGATTCCTGGGTCAGGAAGATCCCCTGGAGTAGAGTGGCAGCCTGCTCCAGTATTCTTGCCTGGAGAATCCTGTGGACAGAGGAGCCTTGTGGGCTACTGTCAGTGGGGTTGCACAGAGTTGGATACAACTGAAGCAACTTAGCAGGCTTACATGATAGCCAATCTTCCTAGCAGGTGGTGAGCTGGATAGGAGCAAAAGTGCCAAGTGGGTGATAAGAATTTGATGAGAAAGTTGTGTTGGAGCCAGTTCAGGCTGATTTGCATTCTCTTTACCTGATGGTTACAGTGGGGATCCCCAGAGTTTTATGAACGTGAAGGGAAACTTTAAGAGTAATTTGTGCAAAGTAAGATGTCACAATTGCATAAAACTGGTAAAATAATCAAGCTGGGGGTATGGGAGTCCGGAGAACAGAGATGATCTAAGCTAAGGACTGTCTGAAAGCATTTTCCGTTTTCAGTGTTCAGCAACTCCGAACCCCTAGTTGCTATTTCCTATTTGTCTCTACATTCATGTTCTCCTGCCAGCAAAGTCTGGGCTTCAGCACAGTAGTCATGGCTCAAGGGTGAGACTAGGTCTGAATTCCAGCAAGATAACCTCTCCAAGGGCTCACTTACCTCGACCACAAATAGGTACAATAGGGCCTGTTGTTAAAGTAGATGATCCGAGGTAAATGCTGGGTGCTGCGTCTGACCACAATTGGTGCTCAGATTGTAATCATTAGTATTACACACTATTGAGGAAGTCCTGGGTCTCAGGAGGACTTACTCTTCCTCCCTCCTTCAGGGAGAGTCAGAGGAATCCAAGCTCCACCCCAGGCCAGAGCCCAGGCTGGTTTTGCCCTCTTCAGGGTGAGCCAAAAACTATGTTGAGGGGAAGACTTAAAAAAAATAAAAAAGTTTTTTGGGACTTCCCTGGTGGTCCAGTGGTTAAGACTTCACACGTCTACTCCAGGAGGGTAGGGATTCAATTCCTGGTTGGTGAACTGAGGTCCCGCATGCTGGGTGGTGTGGCCAAAAAATAGAGAATAAGCTTTAAAAATACAATTACCAAAAAATGTTTTCTTTTAGTATTGAGATAGACGCTTCCCCTTTTATCAGTTATCTATTACTGTGTAACAAGTCAACTCCAAATGGCCTCAAACAATAACCATTTTTAGTTACTCGTGACTCTGTGGGCTCAGCTGGACAGTTCTCCTGGTCTTGTCTGGGTCTGCTGATGGGTCAGTGGGGTGAGGGCTCTCTTCCTGTGGTCTGCCGTCCTCGAAGGCAAGCTCGGGCTTTCCCCAAGGAGGCAGCATTATCCAAAGGCAATAGCAGAAGCTGCAATACGTTTTGAAGCCTAGACTGGAACGTTGCCCTTCTGCCACAACCAGCTGAATCAGATTCAGACTCTAGGTAAACAGGCTTTAACTTTTGATGCTGAAACACAGCCAAGCCCCTCTGAGAAGGGATGTGAATGCAGGAGGGGGAGGAATTATTGTGCCCACTTTTGGCCTATGATTTATATACCAAAGTCCAACTCTGGCCATAGTCAAGTACATCCCTCCTCCAGAGAAAACACTTCTTGGGACTTCCCTGATGGTCCAGTGGCTAAGAATCTGCCTTCCAGTGCAGGGGCCATGGGTTTGATCCCTGGTCAGGGAACCAAGATCCCACATGCCTGGGGCAGCTAAGCTGGAGAGTCAAAACTAGAGAAGGCTTCGGGCTGTACTGAATACCCAGTGCAGCCAAAACAAACAGCAAAAATGCAAATCAAGCGAAGGGGTATAAGACGGTGATGGCAGAATCATCTCAGCCGTTTTTGCCAAAACCTATCCCAACCTTATTCTTCAACATAATGTTTCTCTTTCCCCTCCCAATTCTATATATCACATAAAAAAATCATTCCTCCTCGTATTTGTTAACCTGTGCATCATGTCCTGAGCTGCTTCCACCATTCAACTCTCCCCTGGGAAAAAATGGTCAGGCATCCACTTAAAGCCGGAACTCCTCTGCGTTGCTCCCTATTCCACACCTTTCTCTTGAAAAGCCAATAAAAAGGTGAGGCAGGGCTGTAGCAAATTCCCTCTCGGGTGCTCCTGTCTATTTTTCATAAGAGTTCACACACACAAGTCACTGTTTAACTTCCCATGTATTATATTTTACTTTCTGATGTCTTAGTCACTTCCAGAGTCCTGAGAATAAAGTTGAGGGGATAGGTGAAAATGACTGTCTCTCGTATTCCTCCCACTCTCTGGCTTAGATGGAAAGAAAACTAGCCATTCCCAAGTCCCCATGGCCTCTCCTACTTGAGTTAGAATGTGCATAAAATATCGTATTCAACGGTTGCTTCAACTGTTCATGGATATTATGATGATCTTAAAGTTTTTCAGTCCACCAATTGTTAGAAGCTGTGAAGTTGTTTTCTTAAGGCGTAAAAATACATTAGTCGTGATGAATAAAAATATGTAAAAGAACGTCCTCTTTCATAAAGGTGAAATGATTTCAAACCTTTAGAAGTGACCAGAAATCAAGTGGTAAATTTGGAGCATTACAAGGGAAAATGAAAAAGGCTCATTTGTATATTAAGTTATTTTGCAATTTTCCTCCAATAAAGGAAGAAAACCCCCAAAGGCCTTCCACCCAAAACAACCTCAACAATGCTGAGTTTTTCTCTGCACCCTGACTGTCCTTGGTCTACATTCCCAGCTGATTTTTGTGACCCAAATATTTGTTTACTTCCAGAAGAAACATGTAAAAGGAAACACTCAAGGGCACCTCTTTCAACACTGACCTTCACAACATTTTGGCTCATTCAGCTCAGCTACTTAAGAACCAACCAGACACCCAAACTCTGAAGGGGTTTGGGGGAGGCCACAGGAGTGAGAACAATAGCCCTTGTGCACTTTAAAAAATATATTTTATTAAAAAAATTAAAAAAAATTTTTTGCCTTCACTGTGCAGCATGAGGGACCTCAAATGAACCCATGCCCTGTGAGGCAGGGTCTTCATTACTGGACCACTCTCATGGCAAAAAGCAAAGAGGAAATGAAGAGCCTTTTGATGACCGTGAAAGAAGAGAGTGAAAAAACTGGCTTGAAACTCAACATTCAAAAAACTAATATCATGGCATCTAGTTCCATCACTTCTGGCAAATAGATGGGGGACAAGTGGAAATAGTGACATTTTCTTGGGTTCCAAAATCACTGTGGATGGTGACTTCATCCTTGAAAGAAAAGCTATGACAAACCTAGACAGCATATTAAAAGCAGAGACATCACTTTGTTGACAAAGCTCTGTTCAGTCAAATCTATGGTTTTTCCAGTAGTCATGTATGGATGTGAGAGTTGGACCATAAAGAAGGCTAAATGCCGAAGAATTGATGTTTTTGAACTGTGGTGCTGCAGAAGACTCTGAGAGTCCCTTGGACTGCAAGGGGATCAAACCAGTCCATCCTAAAGGAAATCAACCTCGAATATTCATTGGAAGGACTGATGCTGAAGTTGAAGCTCCAATACTTTGGCCACCTGATGTGAAGAGCCAGTTCACTGGAAAAGCCCCTGATGCTGAGAAAGATTATGGGTAGTAGGAGAAGGGGACAACAGAGGATGAGATGGCTAGATGACATCACCGACTCAATGGACATACATTTGAGCAAACCCCAGGAAATAGTGAAGGACACGGAAGCCTGATGTGCTTCAGTCCATGGGGTTGCAAAGAGTCGGACATGACTTAACAACTGAACAACCACCACCACCACTGGACCGCCAGGGAAGTCCAGCCCTTGTGTGCTGCAACAAGCATCTCTCACAACGCTACACAACTCTGTAAAGTGAAGTGAAGTCGCTCGGTTGTGTCTGACCCTTTGCGACCCCATGGATTGTAGCCTACCAGGCTCCTCCATCCCTGGGATTTTCCAGGCAAGAATACTGGAATGGGTTGCCATTTCCTTTTCCAGGAGATTTTCCCGATGCAGGGATTGATCCCGGGTCTCCTGCATTATATACAGACGCTTTACCATCTGAGTCACCAGGGAAGTCAACTCTGTAAAACCTGGGACATGTTCCCCACCAACTTGAATTAGCTTCTTAATCTTTGTCAGGCAGTTGTATCATATGGATATGGTGTCAGGGCGTCATAGTTCAAATCTGGACTCAGGAGCCTGAGTGCCTGGCTTTGAATCCAGGATCACGGTGAAGCTGTGTAACTTTGGACAAGTTGTCCCACCTCTCCACATCTCAGTTTTTTCATCTGTACAATGGCTGTAAGAATAGTACCTCCCTGACTGTGATTGTGAGGATGATGTAATTAGAAGCTTGCCTGGTACTCAGAAATGTTGTATGTATTCAATAAATTAGTTCAGAATGAGAGGAGATTTTAAACATCTCTTTGATGAATCTATGCATCCAAAGGGAACATGAATACATTAAAATATCCGATCAACATGAAGGGGTGTTGTGAAGACAGGCTTTGTTTCCAGTAAGTGTCCTTACTGAGAAAAGTTTTCTGGGGTATAAGACGAGATGGTGTAATTATTTTAATGACTATAAAATAGTATGTATAATACATAATACTTTAGGACTCTCCTTGAGGAAAAAGGACGTATTATTCCATTTCCTTAGGTATTCCACTCTCCTGTGGATGATCATTAATGTTTTGTTTTTTTCTTTCTTTTTTTGGCTACATGGTGCAGCCTGTGGGAATCTTAGTTCCGCAACCAGGGGTTGAACCCAAATCCCCTGCAGCAGAAGCTAAGAGTCTCAGCCACTGGACTGCCAGGGAAGTCCTAATCATTAACGTTAAGTGGATAAGAGCTTTGGAGTGAGATATACATGTGTCACTCACACTCTGTTAACTTTTGAGCTGGCCTCAGTTTGCTCATCTGTAAAATGGATGGGAGTTTAATGAAAGCATTAGAAGAGACAAACAAGTAAGTGTTTTAATAGTTGGCTTAATAAAATCTATTATTATTGTTATTATAAATGTTTCCCATAATCTCAGATCATTCTTTCCAGACTCAAGCTCTGTGAAAGTGGTTACTTTATCTCATTCCTACAAAGGTCACTTATGATAATCAGCAAGTGGTGGTTGTTGATAATATAATGATGATTGATACCAGAAATTCTGGAACTTTTTTGGAGGGCCAAAGGCAGAACAAGAAAAATTCTGGCCTGGAACATCCCAGAAGATCCATTCTGAGGCCAAAGGGAAGTGGAGATATGAAGGAAGCCTGTGCTTTTCATTTCCAAAAAAATTCTTTGGTCAAGAGCCCCATTCTTGATCAAAAGGAGCGATTTATTACCTGACTCATGTTACTGTTGAAATACGGGTCTGTGATATTATATTTAAACTTAGTGTTTTCAAGATCTTATTTTCTACCTTTACATGAACAATAATTAATGTTAAGGGCTTCCTGAGTAACTCAGACAGTAACGAATCTGCCTGCAATGCAGGAGATCTGGGTTCAATCCCTGGGTTGGCAAGATCCCCTGGAGAAGGAAATGGCAACCCATTCCAACACAGAGGAGCCTGGCGGGCTACAGTCAATGGGGTCTCAAAAGAGTCGGATACCACTGAGTGACTAAGCCACCAAATGAAAAAAGTCCTATTCTTGGCTTTGCCAATGAGTGGCTGGGAAAACCATCTGCCTTATTTTGAGCCCTGGTTTCCTCATTTAAAAATTGCGAGGTTATCATGAAGATCCTCTCTACCTCCGAGATGCTTGGGGAAGTCCCAGATGAAACTAGTTCCAACCAGGTCATCCACTTCTCAGACCTGGAAAGGAAACCAAACAGCCAAGATGAGGAATTTCCTTTCAACAAATATCTTGTAATTATGCTGATTTTTAAGCCGCATAATCAGTCTAAAAGCAAATCCCATCTCAATGGAATTTATAAAAGGATTAGGAAATGGAGAAGACTGGGGGCATGTTAGCAAGTCCATTCGATTTCACTTCCCTTCCTCCTTTACTATTTTTTTAACTGAATAGGGTGGCGAGCACAAACAACTCACTGACTTCTGCACCTGTATTTAATTTTCTGTATTCCTGGCTGGCTAGTATCTGACCTACTTTTAAGATGCTCATCCCTTCCATCGTGATTCACATGACTTTTGTCATCACAGACTATGGAGATTAAATGAATGAACCAGGGCTGCTGGTGATGTATCCAGTGTCCAGCTCGTCAAAATCACCTCCCTGGCTACCCACTCCAGTATTCTTCTCTGGAGAATTCCATGGACAGAGGAGCCTGGCAGGCTACAGTCCATAGGGTCACAAAGAGTGGAAAACGACTGAGTGACTAACATTTGCCCTGACATTTAGCCAGACTCTGGATCACATTGTCCTGTACAAAAATAAGGCACTTTGAAGGGGATGATGTCCAGTTTTGGGCTTTTGGCTTTTGGAGAAGATAGGAAGTTAATTGATTTAAAAATAGTGCAGATATTTGTGTAGCTCTTCCAGTGTTGGAGCACCCTCATAGGCATGACCATCCTGTTTTCACTTCTCCAAGATAGGTCCTGTGAGCACACTTCTTTTGTAAATAACTTATTTGTGTGCATGCTCAGCCGCTCAGTCATGTCCAGTGGGCTACAGCCTGCTAGGCTCCTTTGTCCATGAAATTCTCCAGGCAAGAATACTAGAGTGGGTGCCGTTTCCTCCTCCAGGGGATCTTTCTGACCCAGGGATCGAACCCTTGTCTCCTAAGGCTCCTGCATTAGCGACAGATTCTTTACCACTGAGCCACCTGGGAAGCCTAATGGTCCATTTAGGGTCGTATATATCAAGTCCCTCAGCTCTGGCTGGTGAGGGAGATGAGCATATCCTTTAGAAGTTAATTCTGCAGATAAATAAGAGAGACACTACAGAAGCCCACATCCCACAAAAGGCAGGAGACGGGGAAGCGTGGAGAATAGTAACCCTTTCATCTTCAAGGCAGGAAAAAATATTGCATGGGTCCAGGACAAACAAGCCATAAATTTCAGGCTTGAGCCCCACCAGAGCTGGCTCCTAAATATGGCCCAAATCAATGCTGTCAGGACTGAGTCACTCTGCAGTCAAACGACATGAAAGGGAAGCTCTTCTCTATAGCCAGTGTCAGCTCTGAAGCTCCCGGCTGCTGGACCTGTCTCTTCCATCTCCACCTTCGATGCTTAAGGGTTCCAGCTTTGGAAAGTGACAAAGAAGTAGAAAATCGATGGTGACCAAGAAGGTCTTATACACTGGGGGGAACAGGGTCCCCCTGGAGCCAGAACTTATTGGTTGTAAACCCTTCAGAGCTAGACTGAGAGAAAGAAACAGATTTCTGGGGGTGGGGGTGGTGGTGGTGGTGGTGGAGGGGGTGGATTCTGTTGTTTATGGCTTTTGGTGTTAGAAGACCAAAATGAGCCTGTAAAGCTCTGGCTGTTAGAGATTACAAGGAGAATCACTTTGGTGTAGCCAGATACATCCCCTGCTTCTCTTTATTTTCTTTATTTTTTTAAATCCCAGATTTTCTATGCTGAGAGTATCAGAAATTATGTAGACAGATTTATAGGTTCAGATCCTGTGTGTATTTTAAATAGTGAGGGCCAACGTTTATTAAGCACTTACTCCTGCCAAGACTATTGTAAATGTAATAGCCTGGGTGGTGGGTACCATTATTATTGCTATGTCCATTTTATAGACGAGAAAAATGAGACACAGGAGTTGAGTACAGTTGAGTTCCCCGGCTGTCCAGTGGTTAAGACTCCTCACCACCAATGCAGGGGGCGAGAGTTTGACCCCTGGTCAGAGAAATAAGATCCCACTCGCTGGACAGCGTGGCCAAAAGGAAAATAAAGAAAGAAAGATAGAAATGGAGTACAGTTGGTAAGTAGTAAAATTGGAATTTGAACCCAGGTCATGTGTTTCCAGAATCTGCCCACATAACTACTAATTTATAGTGCTTTTTAGTGGCATATAGGCCAGGTTTGCATTCATAAGACAGGTAAAAAAAAATCAAACCATGTAGTGGAAAATTCCTCACAAAGGTGACCTTGGGGACTCAGATTGTGAGTTCAAAGCCAAAAGGAATTGATAGGCCACCTCTTTTTTCTTTTTAATTAATTAATTTATTTTAATTGGAGACTAATAACTTTACAATATTGTAGTGGTTTTTGCCGTCCATTGACATGAATCAGCCACGGGTGTACATGTGTTCCCCATCCTGAAGCCCCCTCCCACCTCCCTCCCCCATAGGCCACTTCTTACGTTGCCTGTCACAGACCAAGATGTCAGAGGGCAGAGGGCAGCCTGGTCCCCAGCCTCACACCCCCAGATGCAACCCACTAGGCACGCTCACAGAAAAACACAGCCTGTCTCCTGTGGGGTTGAAAGTGTGCTGTTGTGTTGCCTGTGGTGGTGGGGAGCAGAGGCAACCAAGGTGTCAAACGCTAGGGGCCAAGGTTAAGTTAGAGAGTGTTAGTTGCTCAGTCGGGTCTGACACTTTGGGACTCATGAATCTGGCAGGTTCCTCTGTCCATGGGATTCTCTAGGCAAGAATACTGGAGTAGGTTGTCATTCCCTTCTCCAGGGGATCGTCTCCACCCAGGAATCGAACCCGGGTCCCCTGCATAGAAGGTGGATTCCTTATGATCTGAGCCACCAGGGAAGGCCAAGGTATGTCAACACTGGTGGATATGAACTATGGAATTCTGTCTGGCTTTCGGAAGAGAGAAATTTGATATAGATACACTAGCATGTATTTAAAAAGCACACTGTCAGTTGAAACGTAAGAAGTGGAACAAAGTCTCTGAGACCTCCACCATTAATTAAAATAGATGAAAAATATGGGGATTTCCCTGGATGCCCAGTGGGTAAGCTTCTGTGCTTCCACTGGTAGGGGCATGAGTTTGATCCCTGGTCTGATAACCAAGATCCCACAAGCCAATGGTGCAGCCAAAAAACTAAAACCAATTAGGAAGAAAATATGTACACAAAACACCACAATGTATTTTACAAAGACATGTATCCTTAGAGGCTTAAGAAGGGGAAAGGATTTGGAATCAGATTCTTAAAAAAATAATAATAAAAAGAGAAGAGAAACTATTTGAAAGTGACATGGTCCACGCTGGGAATGTGGATGGTAAGTTGTTAAATGTCATAGCACTCATTCTGTCATTCACTCAGGCACCTAACCCATTATACACAGCCAAGGGGATGAGAGACAGCAGCGGGGGTGGGGTGGGGTGGGGAGTGCAATGACTCTGGGGCCAGGGGACTAGTCCTGCTTCCACACAGATTGGCTGGGGGACCTTGGTTAACCCTTTAAGGACTGAATTTCCTAATTTACAAATTGGAAGTGACATCTAATTAATTTAATAGGATTGTGTGTGAAGAATGTATGCAAAGCTCCTTGCATGCATTTCTTGATCCAGAGCTTATATAGAAAGCCCATGGTTAAACAGTGGGGCTTCCCTGCTGGCTTAAATGGAGAAGAATCTGCCTGCAATACAGGAGACCTGGGTTTGATCTCCAGGTGGGGAAGATGTCCTGGAGAAGGGAATGGCTACTCACTCTAGTATTCTTGACCTAAGAATCCCGTGGACAGAGGAGCCTGGCGGGCTACAATCCATGGAGTTGAAAAGAGCTGGACATGACTGACTGATGCTAAGTAATAGTAAGCAGTAACTGTAAACTCTGCTATTCTGGTGATTGAAACAAAGTCCCTGCAGTCTGACGGAAGAGATAACTTTAGACAAATCAGTGTACCAAAAAGCTGAATTATCAAAATTAGTGCAACAAAGGTATCAAAACTGCTACCAGATCGTTTGAAAAGTTCAGGACTTATCATGGGGTCTCACTGATAGGACTTCAGAGATTACTAAGCTATTGAAAAATTTAGATGCCAAATTGAGGAGAGCAACCGTGAACACAACAGCGTCCAACCTTCTCATGGTTTGTGAGAGTGATGACACTCGTAGGCCAGTGAATGTTGAGGTCCAGCCGGGGCACCAATACAGGGGTCAGAGGAGGGTAGGGGTCTCAGAAAGTAGCCTGTAGGCTGGTAGGATCACTGACTCGATGGACAAGATTTGAGCAAGCTCCGGGAGTTGGTGATGGACAGGGAAGCCTGGCATGCTGCAGTCCACGAGGTTGCAAAGAATCAGAGACAACTGAGCGACTGAACTGAACTGAACTGAGGCTGGTATGAGGGCTGGAGGGATGGAGGGAAGTGTGGATGAAATAAACAGAATAAACATTGGAGGGATGAGAACATAAGATCTGACCAGGGACTGAGAGGAGACCCCATGGCTAGAGAAAGTGATCTTGTTCAACCCTGCCCCCTTTGGATAAACAGAAGACTTTCAGATCCTCCCTACCCCCACACAGCAGTCCTGAAGACTTTCATTTACCTCTCTGAATTGGGGCTGGCTCCTAACTATCTTCTGTGGATCTCCATTCACACAGATGTTATCGGTTTTTCTTTCTGTAATTATTGTTGGGACAAGGGTGGAGGCATTTGTTTTCATTCCTCCTGACCCCACCCCTACATAAAATTATCATACAAACTATGCTTTTCAAGTTTCACCCACCCTTCCCCGGAAATTCAGAATCCCCCCTCCCTACCACTGTCTAATCCTAGACCATTGATTGCAAAATAAGTTGTATGGGTCGGGGAGAGATAAGAAGGTAGGTTAGGGCCAGATAAGAGGGCCTTAGATGTTGCTAAAGTCCCTGCTACTGTAACTACCCCCACCCAAAGCACAAATTCTTCCTACAGGAAGTGGGCAAAGAGGGCCCTTTAAGGGCACACAGGAGTGGAAGAAGCCTACCTCTGAGGGACCCATTTCAGCTCTCAGCCCTTGTTGGATGAGCAGGAGGGAGTCAGATAGATGAAAGAATTTGGTCTGGTCAACCCTGAGGCTGGGGACTTGAGATGCTTGTTGAGACAAGATCTGTCTCAGCCCACTGGATTTTTTGATTCCAGAAAACTGGAAGAAAATAATTCTTCCCATTTTGTAAGCTCTACAACCTTTGCTCCTTAAAGAGAACCTTAACTTCATGTCTTCGGTTTTAACTTACCGTCCTGGGTGGGTGGGTATGGGGGGAGAAGGGATTCTCCAAATCATTTCAATATTACAAATGGCAGAATATAAAATGAATGCTCTGAGCCAGGATAAGATGCTTATTATAAAGAAGCTCAAGTCCTTCTTGCTTTGGGCTAGATGGAGACCCAGGTTCGACCCCTGGGTCGGGAAGATAACCTGGAGAAGGGACTGTATCTACCCAGTGTGGTGGCACTAGCCATCTATGCTGATTGCAAAGAAGTATTTCTTAGTAAATACAGTTTGTTTGGTATGCAGGATCTTCGGTACATGGAGTCCATAGTAAAAGGTAGTGGCTGAACAAAGATTGGGATCCCTTATTTTAAAAAGTTTGTTGAGGGACTTCTCTGGTGGTCCAGTGGTAAAGACTCTGTGATTCCAGTGCAGAGAGCATTGGTTCGATCCTTAGACAGGGAGCGAAGATCCCACACACTGCAGACAAAAAATAAAATTAAAAAAAAATTTTAAAAAGCTGTTTATATTGAGAATGCTCTAGATTCACAACTTGTTTCTCTAATTTAGAAGGATCCATTCTTTGACCATTAATAAGACATAAATACTAAAAAATAAAAAGTTTGTTGAATAATTGAAGGAGAATCCAGTTCTGCTAAGCAATGGGGGATGAGGACACTGGAGAGAGGCAGAAGCCTGGCAGAGTGCCTTCTATCCAGGGAAGAGTCGCAGTCAAGACCACTGCATCTGGGAGAGAAGAAGGCAAGGCAGAGGTGTCCTGCCACACCTCTGATTGTCTTTGAGTGGTGGTCACTGTGTATAACCAACCTTAGGAAGAGTGCTGAGTCTCCAGCAGGCTTCCACTTCTATATCTGGTGTCAGTTGGAACCTGCCCACTCGATGTACATGTTTGCAAGTACAAACTCCTCAGCCTAGAACCCCCCCTCCCCATCCTGCTCCCACAGACCAGAGCAGCCATGTTCAGATTATCTCTGATCGAGATTTGATATGTATTCTCTCTCTTTTTTTTTTTTTTTTTTGGCTGTGCTGGTTCTTTGTTGCAGCGTCCAGTCTTCTCTAGTTGTGGTGTATGGTCTTAGTTGCCCCAAGGCACATGGGATTTTAGTTCTCTGACCAGGGATCAACTCATTGGAAGGCGGATTCTTAACCACTGGACCACCAGGGAAGTCTCTCTCATTCAATTTTGAATTTTGATGATAAGACTTCATCCACCCATTTTATCCAGTCATTTAACAAATGTCTTTGTGCAAGGTATTGTGGGGTCTGGGGTCCTCCATCTCTGAGCCCAAGGTCTGTGAAGTGGAAGATTCCCTAAGCATTGTACTACCAGCTCAGTGTCAGTGACAGGATGATGGAACTTGATACTGGAGCAACTGCAGTGATGAACTGAAATTAACCAGGGTTTGTCCCGGTGGTTGAAAGTGAAAAAGTGAAGTCGCTCAGTCGTGTCTGACTCTTTGTGACCCCATGCACTGTAGCCCACCAGGCTCCTCCATCCATGGGATTTTCCAGGCAAGGGTAGTAGAGTGGGTTGCCATTTCCTTCTCCAGGGAATCTTCCCAACCAGGGGATTGAACCCGGGTCTCCCACATTGTAGCAAACACTTTACCATCTGAACCACCAAGCTTCCTAAGCCTGACTGGCTAGGAGGAGAGGGGCCTGGCTGGGGTGGGCAGACAACTATGCTGCTGAGGGATGGCTGGATAATTAGGTTTAAAGAGTCATGGGCAGAGTAGACCTGAGATAATGGTCTTTCCCAGAGGTGTAGCTCCCACAGCTTCTGCTTATATACCCAGATTTGGGCTCCCACCCATCCTGTTTCAAGTGGACCAAGTAAGGGTTGGGAGTGGGTCTTGAGCACAAGATTCTTACACATAATGCTTTTCTGTGTTGTGGGCATCCTAGTGGACAGTACTCAGGGGGCTAGAGATCCCAGGGCCCTTCACCATCTTGCCTTTGTCCCCTAAAATCCCCCAAGTCTAGGTGATCAAGCTTCTGACAGGTGTCGCCTGCCGACAGAGCGCTTGCCTGCGCTGCTGGAAGGCTGAGGGCGGGCTTCCTGGTGTGTCAGCTGCCCCCAGCGCTTCCTGGAGGGCAGTGTGTGAGCATCAGTGCACTTGACCGAGAACAAGTCCCTGTCTGCTTTCAGCCGTAGCCAGCGGGGCCGGCCAACCGGAGGCTTCCTTGAGGGTGAGGAAGAAAGAAAACAGTGGCCCCATTGAGGACCTACCAAGCCAGCTCCTGCTTTGGCACCTAAAACGGTCAGTTTTAGCTGATCAGCTTCATTTCGCAACTCAGTTATGTGATTCCCAAGCGCTGCCTCTTATCTCTAGAGAGAGGTGTGAAAACAGAGCCCACTTGGCACAGACTAGCTGCCCACAGGAGGGGCTTTGTGTCAGGCTCAAGCCTGGTAGGGTGGAAAGGGACACAGGAGGCCGCCTCCCTAGGCTTCCTGCCTGCATTCTAACATTTTTGCTTCCTTTCATTCACATCAGATCAGACACAAGTTCACTTGCACTAAAAAGTAGACCCTTGGAGGAGGAAATGGCAACCCACTCCAGTATTCTTGCCTGGGAAATGCCATGGACTGAGGAGCCTCGTGGGCTACAGTCGAACCAGGCAAAGAGTCGGACACGATTTAGCATGCACGAACTCAAGAGGCACAGTATTACTAAAGGACAGTGTACGAAAACAGAAAAAAAAAAAAAAGAATAAAAAGGGAGACCCTATAAGGGAAGAGAGGACACTCAGGCTACAATATGGGGCTCTGACCTTGGCCTGGGGTGAACCTGTAGCCCCAAACTAACTGCTCAAATAGCTCATGGATGCCTCCTTCCCAAGGGGTGGTGAGGTTCTCACATGGATCTGCAGTCGCGCTGAGCACCGCCTCTGGGGAGTGAGAAGCTGGGTGGCGCCTGGCCAGCAGGCTCACAAAGCATCCTTGTTCACGTTCCTTTAGATGCTCCTGTGTGGCTCAGCGGAGCAGAGGAGGGTCTGTTTACGCCACTGGCTCCCGCTGATCCTCCTGGGGGAGGGCGTGACAATGCTGGCCTCTGTTAGTCTCTGGGGTGTGTGGGGAGTGCCGGGACGAGAGGCTTGAGGGTGTCCTGTGAGTCTCCTTGGTTGGGGTGATACCGAGTTACATCCCTGGTGGGTGAGCTCATTCCTGGGCCTCTGAAAATAAGTTTCTGACTAGGTCTGGGGGGCCAGAGAAGGCAATGGCAAGCCACTCCAGTACTCTTGCCTAGAAAATCCCATGGATGGAGGAGCCTGGTAGGCTGCAGTCCATGGGATCGCTATGAGTCGGACATGACTGAGTGACTTCACTTTCACTTTTCACTTTCACACATTGGAGAAGGAAATGGCAACCCACTCCAGTGTTCTTGCCCGGAGAATCCCAGGGACAGGGGAGCCTGGTGGGCTGCCGTCTATGGGGTCGCACAGAGTCGGACATGACTGAAGTGACTTAGCAGCAGCAGCAGGTCTGGGGGGCAGAGGGAAAAATTCAGTCATCAGATTCGTTGAGAAGCCTATGGTTTTCTTGTGATGAGTTGTGATGAGCAGAGTTTCTCAGAGCCAAGTCCCTGGGAAATGGCAGGGGCGGTGTTCAGAAGTTCCTTCAAAATGTCTCTGAGAGAGATCTATGAGCCTGAAACCCACCTTTCTCCAAAGTCACTTTAATCATAGCAACGTTGTCTCATGCTGGAAAACTCCAGCAGTTGTTTTGCTGAAGTTTTAGTTTCCCCCCTCCAGAAACGCTGTGGGCATTTCAGGCTCTTTGACCTGGCTAAAGGGCTTATAAACTGAGTAAAGAGAAGCTAGATCAGAGGTAAAGCCCCAGGTCAGAGAGGACCCCAGGCCAGTGCCCTCAAAGGGCTCAATAGCTGAGTCACTCTTAAATCCCCTCCCACTTTCTTCCAGGAACTGGGCTTACCCTGAGGCTCTGCCCTGAGAGGTGCTCCCTGCTACATTCTTACAGGACTTTCTTTCAGCAAACCCAGGAGTCCAACACAGCTTTTTGCTGATCCTCTTCATCAACAGTGATGTGGAGCATTTGGAGAAGTGACCTAAAAAGTATCCTTTCAAGCATTCACATCTTTCTCCCTCAAAGCCTACCTCCCAGCCTAGCAAGGCCCAGCACCCTGCTTAGACATTGCAAATTCTCCAGTTTGGCGGAGGGTCCCGCACTGGGTCCCTTTATGCAGAGCTCTGGGACCTCAGCCTACCACCTCATCTCTGGTCAGGGGTCCCTTCAACCAGGCTCCACCCCACAGCTAGAGTGAGTTTCTGAAATGAAAATGTGCATGTCATTATCTAGCTGAGAAGGGTTTGATAATTTCCTGTAGTTTTTGAAAAAAGCCGTCACACGACATTCAGAGTCTTTGAGGATCTGGCAACCCCTCCCCTTTCCTTATCCTGTGCCGCTTGCATGTCGAGTTTCTTCAGGTCATCTCTGCTCCATGTTTCTGGCTGTCTTACGCAATCCTACAGCTAGGAATGACTGTTCTACTGAGACCAGATCTGCCTTTTCTTCCAGTTTGAGTGAATGAGGGTAGGCATGCTGTCTTATGTCTCTTTTTTTTTTTTTAATTATTATTTTATGTGTCTTTATATTCTAGCACCTTACAGAGGTGGCAAAATATAGGTGCTCAGTAATTGTCTTCTCAATCATTTTAAATAGAAATCTTTCAGTATGCATTAGATATACCTTCTTAAACAAAGCGTTTTGACAACATGTACTATCTTAGAACTGCTCAATTATCTTTCTAAAAAGGATATTGTGGAGAGGACATGGGGCCTGAAGTCCTTGTACTCCAGACCTGGAAAAGAAAAGATTTTTCAGAGGGCATTCTTGTATTAACAGCTTTAAACGATGAGTTTGAGTGAAGAATTCCACTCTAGGATTCTATCTTAAGCGCAGTTCTGGGGAACAACGTATTGGAGCAGATGGATGGTCAAAAGATCCAGGGAAATTGACAGCACAGAAAATAATGTAACTATTTATAAGAAGCCTGTATATTTGTATGTCTACAATGGTGGGATGTCCATGGTATTAGATGAGAAAAAAGTGATTTGGATAAGAGTCTGAACGAGATAATCCTCAAAAATTTGCATGTAGCCTTTTAGTGTCTATAAGAAGAGATCTGGAAGGATACACATCAAATGGAAGACCAGGTTCATTCTTGGGAATGGGATACAGAAAAGAGTGGAAGGAATTGTCGTTTTTACTTGCAGTGTTTTGGAGTGGTTTGAGTGCCGGATTACCCCTGCCCACTGAGGGAGCTAAATGGTTAGTGACCTTAAAGCTCTAACATTATTAGCATTGACATGATTGATTTTTCTCTGCCTCTTCTCTGCCTTGGCTGTCTGTGGTCACCAGTCTACCTGTATCGGTCACCATCCTGCCTTTTTAATTAATTAATTTATTTACTTATGGCTGCACTGAATCTTCATTGATGCACATGGGCTTTCTCTAGTCACAGCGAGTGAGGCCTACTCTGTTTTCGGTGCGGGGTTTCTCATCACAGTGGCTTC
The DNA here is from genome assembly GCF_049115385.1 of Moschus berezovskii. Lineage (NCBI taxonomy): Eukaryota > Metazoa > Chordata > Mammalia > Artiodactyla > Moschidae > Moschus > Moschus berezovskii. Next base: position 3,010,495 of record NC_142487.1, on the reverse strand, counting down.
TCTTTTTGCAGAGCTCAGTGCACCTGGCTTAGTTGTTCCGTGGAATGTGGAATCTTCCTGAACGAGGGATCGAACTCGTGTCCCCTGCCCGTGACAGGCAGATTCTTAACCACTGGACCTCCAGCGAGGTCCTATATTGTGTTTAAATAGGGGATTCTGGTAGATGGGGAAGGTTTTACAAGAAGCAAAGTCACAGCCCAGCAGTGGATAAGGTGATGATGAAGGAGACCCCCATGGTCAGGGCTTTCTTCTGACACGACATTGAGATGGCTGGTATGGATCTGAGGCTCAGCAGCCTGTGTTTGAGGAGTGTCAGGCTCTATAACAGCACATTGTTCTTGGCAGTCGTGCTATTGGGGAGAAAGAGCTCATGTGCAGGTATATGCTGGGGGAAGAAACATAGAAATACCAATCGCCGCCATTCACAAGAGCTCACGTGTCTGCCTTAGACAGGGCACTTTCTATACACACCTCCATCTAAGCCAAGATTAATTCTCATCCATGAAGCCTATAGATTAAAATAAAATCTTTCTTTTCCTTCCCTGTGACACAAAAATTAAAGTTCACAGAGAATGAGTGTTAAAAGCAGGTCTGTTGTTGTTCAGTTGCTAAGTCGTGTCCAACTCTTCGTGACTCCCTGGACTGTACCCTGCCAGGCTCCTCTGTCCATGAGATTCCCCAGGCAAGAATACTGGAGTGGGTTGCCGTTTCCTCCTCCAGGAGATATTCCCAAACAAAGGACCGAACTGTATCTCCTGTCTTGGCAGGAGGATTCTTTACCACTGAGCCACCAGGGAAGTCCCAAAGCAGGTCTGGTTGTGTCCAGATTTCATGTGCATTACCACTCCATGGATGGCATCACCGACTCAATGGACATGAGTCTGAGCAAACTCCAGGAGATACTGAAGGAGAGGGAAGCCTGGCTTGCTGCAGTCCATGGGGGTTGCAAAGAGTTAGACATGACTTAGCAACTGAACAGTAACCACTCCATGGCCTAAGTTCATGAATCCTGGAGGGTAGACAGCAAAAGAACAGAGCTAGTCACTGTAGCCACAGTTGCATGGGAATTTGGGGGTTTAGGGAAAATGTTGATGTGAAGATGCTATAACACAAAGAGGCAGTGCAGTGTGATGGAAAGGGCACAGGCCTCATGGGCTGACAGATCTGATCTGACTCTTGCCTCTAACTTGATAACAGAAGCAGAAGATATTAAGAAAAGTTGGCAAGAATACACAGAAGAACTGTACAAAAAAGATCTTCACGACCCAGATAATCACAATGGTGTGATCACTCACCTAGAGCCAGACACCCTGGAATGTGAAGTCAAGTGGGCCTTGGTAGCATCAGTACGAACAAAGCTAGTGGAGGTGATGGAATTCCAGTTGAGCTATTTCAAATCCTAAAAAATGATGCTGTGAAAGTGCTGCACTCAATATGTCAGTAAATTTGGAAAACTCATCAGTGGGCACAGGACTGAAAAACATCAGTTTTCATTCCAATCCGAAAGAAAGACAATGCCAAAGAATGCTCAAACTACCACACAGTTACACTCATCTCACACGCTAGTAAAGTCATGCTCAAAATTCTCCAAGCCAGGCTTCAGCAATATGTGAACCGTGAACTCCCAGATGTTCAAGCAGGTTTTAGAAAAGGCAGAGGCACCAGAGATCAAATTGCCAACATCTGCTGGATCATGGAGAAAGCAAGAGAGTTCCAGAAAAACATCTATTTCTGCTTTATTGACTATGCCAAAGCCTTTGACTGTGTGGATCACAATAAACTGTGGAAAATTCTGAAAGAGCTGGGAATACCAGACCACCTGACCTGCCTCCTGAGAAACCTGTATGCAGGTCAGGAAGCAACAGTCAGAACTGGACATGGAACAGCAGACTGTTTCCAAATAGGAAAAGGAGTATGTCAAGGCTGTATATTGTAACCCTGCTTATTTAACTTATATGCAGAGTACATCATGAGAAACACTGGGCTGGAAGAAACACAAGCTAGAATCAAGATTGCCAGGAGAAATATCAATAACCTCAGATATGCAGATGACACCACCCTTATGGCAGAAAGCAAGAAGAATTAAAGAGCCTCTTGATAAAAGTGAAAGAGAAGAGTGAAAAAGTTGGCTTAAAGCTCAAAATTCGGAAAACTAAGATCACGGCATCTGGTACCATCACTTCATGGCAAATAGATGGGGAAACAGTGGAAACAGTGTCAGACTTTATTTTTGTGGGCTCCGAAATCACTGCACATGGTGATTGCAGTCATTAAATTAAAAGATGTTTACTCCTTGGAAAGAAAGTTATGACCAACTTAGACAGCATATTAAAAAGCAGAGACATTATTTTGTCAACAAAGGTCCATCTAGTCAAGGCTATGGTTTTTCCAGTGGTCATGTATGGATGTGAGAGTTGGACAATAAAGAAAGCTGAGTGCCGAAGAACTGATGGTTTTGAACTGTGGTGTTGGAGAAGACTCTTGGGAGTCCCTGGGACAGCAAGATCCAACTGGTCCATCCTAAAGGAAATCAGTCCTGAATGTTCATTGGTAGGACTGATGTTGAAGCTGAAACTCCAATATTTTGGCCACCTGATGTGAAGAACTGACTCATTTGAAAAGACCCTGATGCTGGGAAAGATTGAACGTGGGAGGAGAAGGGGATGACAGAAGATGAGATAGTTGGATGGCATCACCGACTTGATGGACATGAGTTTGAGTAAACTCCAGGAGTTGGTGATGGACAGAGAGCCCTGGCGTGCTGTAGTCCATGGGGTCGCAAAGAGTCGGACACAACTGAGTGACTGAACTGAACTGATAACATGTGGGCCCGTGCCTCTCTGAGCCTCAGTGTGAAAGAGAAAGTCGCTCAGTCATGTCTGACTCTATGCGACCCCAAGGAATTCTCCAGGCCAGAATACTGGAGTGGGTAACCTTTCCCTTCTCCAGGGGATCTTCCCAACCCAGGAATCGAACCCAGGTCTCCTGCATTGCAGGTGGATTCTTTACCAGCTGAGTCACAAGGGAAGTCCCAGTGTAGTCATCGGTAAAGTGGAACAACAGCCCCTATCTCACAGGGCTGGCCTACTCAAGCACTCAGTTCTACCCAACTCACAGGAAGTCAACGATTGGCCATGTGGATCTGGAGCCTGCCTCCTGCTCCAGCACTAACATGCTAGCCTGTAATGAGCAGCAGAGCTCCCTGGGCCCTTTCACAGGCAGTGTATCCCATTCGACCTTCTCCAGGAACCAGGATGCTACCTTCTCCTCCCTTTAATCTCCCTGCTTCAGGCAAGAGTTGTTTACACTCAAATCTTTTCTTCCTCACTGCCATTTACACCTCAAACCTCTGGAATCTGGTTTGGACCCACAGCTTGGTATTGAACTGCTCCGGTCAAGGTCACTTAAGACCTGCTTGGGGCAACATTAAATAGATACTTTTCTGTCCCTGTCATACCTGACTCCACAGTGATATTCTTCCTTTAGGGGCTGGCTCTCCCTCTGGCTATTCCTTGGTGGGTCAAATGGTAAAGAATCTGCCTGCGATGCTGGAGACTCAGGTTCAGTCTCTGGGTCTGGAAGATCCCCTGGAGGAGGACATGGCAACCCACTCCATTGTTCTTGCCTGGAGAATTCCACGGACAGAGGAACCTGGTGGGCTATGGTCCATGGGGTCACAAAGAGTCCGACATGACTGAGCAACTAACACTTTCTCCCTCTGGCCTGGTTTTCTTCCTGCCTCTCCAGCTGCTGCCTCTCCGTCTCCTTCACAGGCTTCTCTTCCCCACTGTCCCTTCCATATGATTGTTTCTTGGGTCTATCCCAGACCCTACCCTGATAACTCCGTGTTCCTTAGTAGCTAGCTCCAGGACCCACGGATCTCTCTTCACCCAGCAGCAGGAGTCACCTCCAGATCTGACAGGACCATCCCTCCATTAAACCCACCGTTGGCTCTTAGAATACAGACCACAGTCTTTACTCAACCTGGCCACCAGGTCCTGCCACCAGGCTCTTTACTGCTTTGCAGGCCTCATCTTGCCCCAAACCAATTTCCAGTCTTAGTTAAAGGATCTCTTCTTCAGGAAGCCTTTCCCCCCTTTTTTTATTCTTCTCCTAAGTAATTATTTATTTGGCTACGCCAGGTCTTAGTTGGGCTTCCCAGATGGCACTAGTGGTAAAGAACCTGCCTGTCAATGGAGGAGATGTAAAGAGACGTGGGTTCGATCCCTGGGTTGGGAAGATGCCCTGGAGGAGGGCATGGCAACCCACTCCAGTATTCTTGCCTGAAGAATCCCATGGACGGAGGAGTCTGGCGGGCTACAGTCCGTGGGGTCGCAAAGAGTCGGACACGACTGAAGGGTCTTAGCTCACAGGTATGCATCTTAGTTGCAGCTTGCAGGATCTTTAGTTGCAGCATATGAACTCTTTCAGTTGCAGCATGTAGGATCTAGTTCCCTGACCAGGGATCGAACCCAGGACCCCTGCATTGAGAGTGAGAAGTCTTAGCCATTGGACCACCAGGGAAGTCCTACTCAGGAAGCCTTTTCTGATACCCCACACCAGGCTGTTTTTCTCCACACCCTGTACCTCTCCTTCCTAGCATTTATCATAATTGTAGTAATTACTTGTGTAATCATTTGTTTAATATTTTCAAATAATTCCCCCCAAAGTGTAGACTCGTTGAAAGTGGTCCCCACGGGTCCTGTGCATCCCCGCTATGCCCAGTACCTCTAAGTGGTCACTCAGTTCAAGCCCTGCCTCCTTCTCTTCCCCAGCTGACTGGCTGCTTCCTCTCTCACTCATGTCTCCATCCATCCTCCAAACTGCAGACTTATCTTTCCCAACAGAAACCTCGATCGTATCATCTCCCTACTTAAAAAACCTCCCCTGGCCTCCCACTGCCCCAGATAAAGCTGAGAGTCCATTCTGCTTCTCTCCAGGCTCAGGTTTTAAAAATAAGCGCACTCTTGGAATTCTAAGTCCTGTTGCCTTTAACTGAACTCCTAGTCCCTATAATTGGTTCTCCCCTCTGCCCAGTTTCTTGCTGCTGAGAATGGAGACATCCCCACCCACTCACTCACCCATTTGTCCAGATTCTTGGTCACCTTCGCCTGGCTGGGGTTTGTTACCCATGTGCCTGGTGAAGGAAAGTCCTGTCCTCCCCAGTCCCAGGAGAAGCTCAGTATCTGGGACATGTCTGTCTCCTCTGCTGGCTGGCAAGCTTCTTGCAAGCAGGGCCAGGACTTGCTCAAGCACGGGGTCCTCAAGCCTCTAAAACACAGCCTGGCACACAGAGCAGATGCTCGGTAATGTTTGCTGAGTGAAGATATCCCTGGCTTCTATGGTCTGTGGTTCGCAAGCCACTTGCAAGAGAGAACACATGCTCTATTATGTATTATTTGGTGGTATCGGAGGTGGGGGTGAGTGAGAGGAGAAAGTACTTTTCAGGATGTTCATCTCTCTCCTCTATCATTTTATTTTTTATTTGGCCAAACCACATAGCAAGTGGGATCTTAGTTCCCTGACCAGGAATCAGAACTGTGGTCCCTGCATTGAAAACAGGGAGCCTTAGCCTCTATATTGCCAGTTTGGAAGTTCCATCTCTAACTCTCCTTTCAATGCACGTTATTTCTCCTTTTGCTAAGATAAAATGAAATATCCTTCTGCATGCTCTCTCTGCTCTCCTAATTGTGAGTGCTGGGTGGAAGATGTATAAAATAGCTGCTGTTGTTTTCTGTCCTAGACATCAGGGAAGAGCCATGTCCTAGGAGAAGAACACTTTCAATACTTCGGGACTGGATCACAGGGCCTTGGTGCCAATGTGACCTGAACTCTGCAGGTTCTGCCCTGCCCAACTCACCTCCTAAACTCAGCTTCAGTTTAGCCTTCCCCGAAGTCATCAACATACCCCTGCTCTATAGACGTCGTTCTCCACCCAGACTGAGATGTAGAATCGCCAGGAGGTTAAGAAATACAGGTGCCCCAGGTGTCATTTGGACAAGAATTTCTGGGCTGGGCTTGTTGTTGTTCAGTCCCTAAGTCATGTTCTACTCTTTGCGACTCTATGAACTGCAGCATGCCAGGCTTCCCTGTCCTTCACTATCTCCCAGAGTTTGGTTAAACTCAAGTCCGTTGAGTCGGTTATGCCATCCAACCATCTCATCCTCTATCGTCCCCTTCTCCTTTTGCCCTCAATCTTTCCCAGCATCAGGGTCTTTTCCAGTGAGTTGGCTCTTTGCATCAGGTGGCCATAGTATTGGAGCTTCAGCTTCAGCATCAGTCCTTCCAATGAATATTCAGGGTCGATTTCCTTTAGGAAGGACTGATTTGATCTTCTTTTTGTCCGAGGGACTCTCAAGAGTCTTCTTCAGCAGTACAGTTCAAAAGTATCCATTCTTTGGCACTCAGTCTTCTTTATGGTCCAACTCTCAAATCTGTACATGTATTGGGTTTTGGTTTGAGTTTGAGTAATTTTCAGAATGTCTCAGCTCCTTCTAATGCACAGCCACCGCAGAGAACCATCATTATGTGCTCTGCTGCTCCTCCTGACAGCTCCTCCCTAAAAGGTGCCACTTACTTCATAACTTCTCTCCGGAGGGACCCAAATCCAAATGGTCCTTTCATGGGATCCTGGGTGATGCTGCCTGTGGACCACTCTCATGACAGCTCATTATGGTTATTTGGGATGAAGGTCCTCTCCAGGTCATCAGCTTCTGGACTACCCTTGGTAGCATGGATCAGAAAGCCCAGGGTACCGTGGGAGTTTAATGACTGTTAATTAGACTGAATGCATTGGAAACCTCAGCTGTTTTTGGATTCTGATTGGTTGTCAGAGAGTTAGACTCCTTTCTTCATCCACACTGACTGCAGGAAGTCCCGCTGGACACAAACATGAATTGTAGGATTGTTCTGAGGGTCTTAGAATGCACTTGGAATGGTCCAGGCCAACAAATATGAAGATGCTAAAGTGGTAAAATGAACACTTCTGGCAAAAAGATCAATCAACTGATGAACCTCATAGACTTTATCCTTAAGAAAAGGTCTCCTCGAGTCCCAGTTGCTTTGGCATCTGAAACTTCCTTTTTCAAACGGAGAACCAGCTGTCATACCTCCCATCATTTTCCACTTTAAATATGCCATCTCAACAGACTTCTAGCCACTTTGCTATGACCAAGCACTTTTTCCTTTTCTGACCGTGCCATGTGGCTTTTGGAATCTTAGTTCCCTGCCGCCGGATCCAATCCGGGCCCTAGCAGTGAAAGTGCCGAATGCTAACCACTGGTCCACCAGGGAAGACCCTCATGCACATTTTTTAGTGCTGACTCCTTCCTCACACTCTTCCCTGACCTGGGATGGATTCCAAGCTCAGTGTAAAGATCCTATCTACCAACCAAGGTCAAATTCAAATGTCAGCTCCTGGAGGTTCCCCACCAGAAATAATCTCCTTCTCAACTGTGCTTCTCAAATACTTTCTTACTATTTAATCACTCATTCATTCTGTAAATATTTCTTAAGCACCAAACATGTACCAGCTTCACTTATCTCATTCTATATTATATTTTTGTTTTCTCTTCTTGAGGAAAATGGCTGAATCTTGTTCCTTTTCCTCTCTCCTCTGTCGTTCATTCTAAGAATAGGACTCTTCATAAGGTCATGTGCAATAAGAATCCAGTTGACTGAACTGGATCTTGTTAACAACATTCTCAATAATGTGAACTGAGCATGAATTTTCTTCTGGATAAAAGTCTAGATTGATCTATTTTGATTGATTAAGGCTGTGTAAGCCACAACATCTATGGAAGGTTAGGAAGTGATTTTAATTTTTTATCTTATATATTTATTTTTAGACTTTCTTGATAGCTCAGTCAGTAAAGAATCTGCCTGCAGTGTAGAAGACTCCGGTTCGATCCCTGGGTTTGGAAGATTCCCTGGAGAAGGAAATGGCAACCCACTCCAGTATTGTTGCCTGGGAAATCTCATGGACAGAGGAGCCTGGTGGACTACAGTCTATGGGATCGAACGAGTTGGACACGACTTAGAGACTAAACCACAAACCATATTTATTTTTATTGAAGTACAGTTGATTTTGATCTTGTCAGGTGACTCAGTGGTAAAGAATCCACCTGCCAAGCAGGGTCTGGTTCGATACCTGGGTTGGGAAGATCTTCTGGAGGAGGAAATGGCAACCCACTCCAGTATTCTTGCCTGGAGAATTCCATGGGCAGAGGAACCTGGCGGGCTGCAATCCATGGGGTTGCAAAGAGTTGGACACAACTGAGTGACTAACACTTTTCACATTAACTGCAGATTTAGAGTACAACAAACCCAAGCCCCATGTCCCTTACAAGATCTGGCCCAAGTTTACAAGGTCAGGTTCTGCCTTTCTCCTTCCCAACTCAGAGAGTGCTTTCAGCTCTCAGGGACTTGTCAAGGACAAGAGAAGAAAAGAGAGAGGCACATAGCAAAACTATGACAAAACCTGGGAGGAATGAAGTTGTTGTGTAGAAGGGTGGCCTTCAGGTGAGTTTGTACAAAACCTAATTTCTGTGGGCAACAGTTTTTACAGAGTCAAGATGAATTGGCATGTTAGTACAAAGATTTTTTTCTTCCTTCTACAAATGATCAAGGAAAATGGATTTTTAAAATGTAAACATTCTCTTGTAGTATTTACAGCTTCTCTAATGTCGGGGGACAAAGGTCTTGGAGTTTAAAGTAAAAAGCAGGCCCAGGGAGATAAGAGTTCTTTTACAGTTTGATTGTAATCTAAATATAACAGGAAAATCACTCTCTACATAAAGCACCATGATGGATAAATACCTGGGTGAGATTATTGCGTCTTTCCCCCTTTTTCCTTCCTTTTTCTTTCTTATAAGTTTTCTTTGTCTTTGAGAAAGGCCTTTCGTGATGAAGACAAATAGCGGTTGAATGAAAAGCCAGTGTTGGGCTTTGCTGATTGAGGGTTTGGGGAAATGATTTGTTCGGGCAGAGAAACTAATAGATTAAATGCGAGACCTCAGAGATCACCCAGTTCAATCCTTCATCTTGCACATAAGGCACCGAGGCTAAAGCCTCATCTCCTACCCTTTCAGGATTCACCTGTGTCAGGAGACATTAAGGAATACACTTATTTTTCCAGCAACGAAGTGCTGTAATGAAAATGCCCTTAGGAAAGAAATCCTTCAGTCACCTCTAATAACCTCTGCTGTCTGCATTGCCTTTGGTAGCAAAGTCAGTCACTGATGGAAAGTTCGTTGTTGAGGGAAGGTTGTTATTCTCCCCCAGGCGTCCAGTTTAACATCTAGTGAACTTGGGTGATGCTGAGCCTGAAAGTGTGGTTAATCCTTTGTGCGTGCATGCTTAGTTGCATCTGACTCTCTTGAGACCCCATGGACTGCAGCCTGCTAGCCTCCTCTGTCCGTGGGATTTCCCAGGCAAGACTACTAAAGTGGCTTGCCATTTCCTCCTCCAGGGGATCTTCCCAATCCAGGAATTGAACCCATGTCTCCTGCATTGGCAAGTGCTGAGCCAGCTGGGAAGCCCAGTTAATCCATTGGAAATATTCTATTTTTAGGTTTTGTCCCTGCCCCCTCATTGCCTGAAGTCTCACCCCACGGGAGAGCATTTGGTGAGCCTCATGGGGGTGCTACTGATGCTGCTGGCTTCCAGGGGCTCAGGGCACGAGGCTGTGGGCTCACACACTCAGTGTGACAGGCAGACTTCTGCTCTAGTCGGCTCTGGGGCTGCTGACAGCACTTGGCTCTGTCCACTGGCGCCAGCAGCCAACCTCAGTCTCTGTTAACGCTGTCTGTCAAGAGATGGGGCCCCGGGGTGGGGGTGGGGGTGCGGCAGAGGCTCCTCTGTGAGACGGGTGAGCCCCCTTCAGCCCTGGAACACAGTGGTGAGTTTCTCCATATTCTCCCAGTGGGCAGAGGGGTCCGGCCATCCTCCCGGCTCCTTGCCTGGACTTCCTATTAGCAATTCTTTCAGAGCTGCTTCCCAATCTGCCTGCCCCCATGGAGCTCTTGGATGACAGTTACTGTGTCTCATTTATCTCTGAATCCTGGTGTTTAACCCCCGGTGAGTACTTAATAGATGTTTGTTGCAAGAAGTGATGTTAACTGGTCATTTGAGTCTGTGGAAAACCAAGCCAAACCATGCCTTTCGTTTTGATCACTTATTAGTAAATGGAAATGAACCTGTCCTACTCCAGTGCCAAGGAGTGCTGGAATCGCAGCTTCCAGTTAACTATTAACATGACAAATGGAAGGGAGTCACTCAACCCCAGTGTGCTTGCCAGTGGCCCCATGATGGCAACTAGACACTCCTCTTCTCCAGCAGGCACTGGGAGAAAGTCAATGACCTCAGAGTCATCTTGGATATTTTGTTGCAGTTGGTAATGCCCAGCTGGCATTGGGTAATGCATAGGTGAAACTCAATGGTTGGTTTAGTCATTCTTGGTTTAACCACCCTCTCCTGTGTATACTCTCTGTGTATCTCAAAGAGCTTCTCCCTGTAGGGGAGAGAAAGACTCAACACTTTCCAGTCAAATCTCTTGGTTTCTTTGACACTCTTTTCCAAAGTCTTTTATTGATTATGAAAACACTGACTCATCTCCTGCTTCCTTCTCTATTAACAATCTTCAAAAGATTGTCTGGACAAAAGTTTACATTCTCCAAGAGAAACTACTCTTAAAATATATATATATATATATACATATATAGTGAGTGATGTGTGTTAGTTGCTCAGTCACGTCCGTCTCTTTGTGACCCCATGGACTGTAGCCCACCAGGCTACTCTGTCCATGGGATTCTCCAGGCAAGAACACTGGAGTGGGTAGTCATTCCCTTCTCCAGGGGATCTTCCCAACCCAGGGATCAAACCTGGGTCTCCTGCATTATAGGTGGATTCTTTACTGTCTGAGCCACCAGGGAAGCCCCTAGGCTGCTGACAGGACTTGGCTGTCAATTAAATATATATATATATTTAATATAATTTATTTATGTTTGGCTGTGCAACATGCGGAATCTTAGTTCCTGGACCAGGGATCGAACCCATGCCCACTGGAGTGGAAGTGTGGAGTCTTAACCACTGGACCTCCAGGGAAGCCCCTAGAGAAACTACTCTGTACCATAGGTATGTTTGTGACGCCAGCAGCCAAACTCACAAAATGTGTTCGGAGCCCCAAATGCTTATTTTATTTAAGAAAATAAGCAATGGATACAAAGTATATTTTGGAAAATGCACCCCATGACCCCCTGCAAAATATTACTGGGTGGAGAGCAAATTCTACCCTTGCCCTCATGCTTTTGGGAGGGAGACTCAGGCCAGGGGAGGGGGAGGGCTTTATTTGCTCAGCATCCAACGCCAGACCACGCTCGTGACTGACCGAAATGCGCTGTGAATAGCAAGTATATCACAAGGGTTCTCAAATATGAAAGCGGAGCTGGAACAAAGAGCAGGCACCAGCCAGACTTCCTCTGTTAAAGATTATCCAGCGTGTCCCCTGGGTGCCAACATTCCCATAAATCCCAGCAGCTCTATCTCACCTAGGCTCACTTAACGGCTTTGAAACCCTGCCCGGGACCTACTAGCATTCCATCAAGCGACCTCATCACAGGGGAATGAACTTTATCTCTGAGACTGTAAGTGTGTTTGCTTGAAAGATGATTTACCACGCTCAACAATGACCAAATTTTCTAAATTGAACTTGATCTCTTGCTATTAATATCATTATATATCTCACAGTTTCATCTCAAGGACTAGATCAACTCAGGGAGTGTAAATCTCTCTCTAGGTTGGCTTTAAAATGAGTCTACAGGCCGATTCCTAGTTTCAGGGAAGGTTTTTTTGTTTGGGAAGGTGGAAACCCAAACTGCTGCCGGGTCAGTTAAGAAAGTTGGAAGAATCTTCCTCCCGACCTCTGCCCTACCTTCCTCCTTCCAGATCCTAATTCCTTGTCTCTGTGGCCTTTGGAAAGTGAGGCTTTCTAAGTCCGCGGTTTATGACAGAGACCACTAGTTTTTTTTTTTTTTGCTTAGGCCACTAGGAGAAGCCAGTCACTGTGGCTCCATTGAACTCACAGGAGGGCCAGACCCCTCACCAGTCACTCTCTTTTAAAAAATTATTTATTTTTGGCCTGTCATGCCGTGTGTAGGAACTCATTCCCTGACTAGGGATTGAACCTGTGCCCCTGCATTGGGAGTGTGGACTCTTAACCCCTGGGCTACCAGGGAGGTCCCACTCACCCTCTTAATTGTTCTGTCCCTTTAGTGGCGACTCCAGCGGCTTCTAATCACACAGCCTGATGCTGAGAAGAAAATGGCCCATGTGCCTTGTTGAATAGCATTCCCTTTGCTGCACTTGCTTTACGGCATGTACGATCCCATTAAAGAATAAGGGCTAACCCGTGAAAATTACTAGAGAACAAATGTAAGATGCAGGGGCTTCTCTGACGGCTCAGCAAGTAAAGAATCCACCTGCAGTGCAGGAGACACAGGAGATGCAGGTTTGATCCCTGGATCAGGAAGACCCCCTGGAGCAGGAAATGGCAACCCACTCCAGGATTCTTGCTGACCCAGGGATCAAACCCGAGTCTCCAGCTTGGCACACAGGTTTTTTAGCTGGTGCCACTGAGCCCCAGGGCAGACCCAAGATCTAACATGTTGTGCGGCAAAAACAAAAAAATAAAAACAGAAGAGTTGTGCTTCTGAAATTGGGCAGCAGACAGATCTTGGGTGAGAGCTGGATTGGAGAACCACAAGGGTGCTTTTCAACTCTAAAACATGGTCCCTTCCAGACGCACAGCTAGCTGTGAATGGGCCCTGAATGCCCAACGGACAGTATGTCAACCTGAGGTGACTTACCTTTCTTTAGCTGAGGTCACTTATTACAGGTGGCAGCAAGGCCCGCAGGGTCAGACACGGCTGGGATTCTAACTCCACTCTTATGAGCTCAGATTCATGACTTACACTCTATGTGGTGTAAGTTGCTCAGTTGTGTCCAACTCTTTGCAACCCCATGGACTGTAGCCTGCCAGGCTCCTCTGTCCACGGAATTCTCCAGGTAAGAATACTGGAGTGAGTTGCCATTTCCTTCTCCAGGAGATCTTCCCAACCTAGGGATTGAACCCAGGTCTCCTGCATTGTCGGCAGCTTCTTTACCATCTGAGCCACCAGAGAAGCCCTTTATAGAGTGGGCACAATGATGTCCTCTTCCCAGAGTTAATCTGCAGGAAAATATGAAGTAACATGCGGAATGCTGGGGGCTCCATAAATCGTGGTTTCCTGTTCTTCCTGTTTCTCTCTTCTGGTGGGCTCTCCTTCCTCCTGTCTTTTATTTTGCCTGGCTGCAACTTCCTTTCTCACCTCCCCCCACTCACCCCAAATTGTCCCTGGGCTTCGTTTGAAGGACCCAAGTGTGTGTACGGAAAGATTAACCTGTCCTTCTTATAAAGGAGGAACGTATTCAAAATGGAGCACATCAAAAGTGAACGTAGGTGACAAATGTTTATATTTGGAAAGTGCTTCTGCTTTGATCCTGGTTTCTATTTTTTGAGAGCTTGACAAATGTGCCCTTGAGGCCTTGGCTTCAAACATCTTCAGTCAGCAGAGCACTTTGGAGGAGGTGAACTCATTTGATCCTGTTCCTCCCAGGCCAGGGGATCCTCGGCCACCGGGTAGACCTCTGCCCATCTCCCTGCATGCTGCCCTGAGCCAGCGTGGCCTTGGGGCCACCTGCCTCCTTCAGGTCCAGCTCTCAAGGCTGCAAAGTGCAGATGCTGTGGTGGCCCTGATCCCTCCTCCAGAGGCTCTGGAGTGTTCTTGCTGTCGTGAATGGCTCCCTGGGTCCTCTGTCTTCTTTGAGGTCACCCTGAACACTTGCCAAATCCCGTTTGACCCATCCCCTGGGAAGATGATTCCCCAATGGGGAATTTCTCAGGGGTGGATACTGGAGGAACTAAATTTGGGGAAAAGCCTCTCTAGAATTAGAGAAAGAAATGGCAGCCCACTCCAGTATTCCTGCCTGGAGAATCCCATGGACAGAGGAGCCCGGCAGGTTATGGTTCGTGAAGTCACAGTCAGACACGACTGAGCGACTAACGCTGTCTAGAAAATCAGCCACAGGACCGATCATGCCCAGGTTTCCTAGACTTTCTGGACAGAATTTATGGAACCTGTTTTGCCCCATGTTAGGTTATAAAACGATACCATGTGTGAGGTGAGCATAACAGAGGTGCTCACAAGCCCGGGCTGGTTCTCGGTGCCCCTGTCCTGGGGAAGCCATGGCTGGAAGCCGTAAGGAAGATTTTCACTGGAAGCTCTCCTTGTCCACAACATGGTTTCTTTCAGTTCAGACCAATTTCTTCCCACTTTCAGACCTTTGCAATGAAAACAGGACACTGAGATGGTGTCTGCCATTCCTGTCAGGAGAATGTTCGGCGACTGAGGACAGGACTCACCCTGAGCATTTGCAGCTGATAGACTTCAGTGCCAGGAATCGGTTGTGTGGGTGAAGGAATGGCTGAGACACCTAACCGAGGACAGTGAGGCAGCCAAGGGGTTAGCTGGAGCAGGAAGCCCCCACCGCTCCAGGCTGGAGGGACCAAAGAAGGAGCTGGCATTACTTGAGAGCAGGACTGGGTCATCTGGCAGAAGCTGGGACCACAGTGAGCCCATCTTGTAGGAGGTGGAGCAGGAGGAGTTGCCTCCTTTACTGGCAAAGAGGGAATTGGGGAGAAATGCTCGTCCTCCTTCCCATTTCCAACTGGAAGCTCTCAGGGGCCCTTGCTGAACCCAGACAGAAGCCAATGTTTTATGTTTAATTTTTATTTACGTATTTATTTTTGGAATATAATTGCTTTACAACGTTGTGTGAGTTTCTACTGTACAACCACGTGAATCAGCTGTGAGTATACCCATATCCCCTCCTCTGGAGCTTCCCTCCCAACCACTCACCCCCACCCCGCCCCTCTAGGTCATCACAGCACCAGGCTGAGCTCGCTGTGCTGGACAGCAGCTCCCCATTAGCTATCTGTTTCACACCCGGTGGTACATTTATGTCAGTGCTGCTCTCCCAGTTCACCCCACCCTCGTCTTCCCCTTTCCCTGTCCATTCTCTATGTCTGCATCCCTATTCCCGCCCTGCAAATAGGTCCATCTGTACCATTTTTCTAGATTCCACATGTATGCGTTAATACGCAATATTTGTTTTTCTCTTTCTGACTTACTTCACACTGTACGACACACTCTAGGTACATCCACCTCAATACCAATGACCCAATTTTGTCTGACAGAAGCCAGTTGACTCAGATCCTGGGAACCACAGCCAGCAGGGCCAACCACTGTCCACACCCTGAAGAGTGAGAGCAGGGCAGGGGAGAGCAAGAAGGCAGTCTGGCTCCCAGGGGTCAGAAGCCTGCTTTGGGACTTCCTCCTTCTTGGAAAACCAGAAAGCCACAGGACAAGGGGAGAAGGCCAAGGTCCTGGAAAGAGCAGGATACGAGATCCTGCCAAGCCTGTGCTAAGTGCAGACAGAGCAACTCTCCCTTGGTGGTGGCGGTGGGGAGGGTGTTGCTCAGCAGGCACCAGTGTCCTCGCAGAAACACTCTTCCCTAAATAACTTTTCCGGCTCCCTCACTGATGACTGCGACCTTCCTCCCCCCACCCCTCTATTCTCAGAACGGCTGGCTTTGGCAGGTGACATTTCCAAGAATGTTCTGGCTGGGATTAGCAGGTTGTGAATTCCCCCAGGAGGTCACTGAGAAATGTGACTTGTGCATGCCTTGATAACTGAGAGGCACGGTTGTTTGGCTTCTTATGGTAAACACTGGGTTGTGGTGACATTTGGGGCATGAGGACACCTTCGATTATCGGAATCTGCAGTCTAGTCCCCATCTTTTATTTGAACACTCCTGTGCAGCCCTATCGGAGAAGGCAATGGCACCCCACTCCAGTACTCTTGCCTGGAAAATCCCATGGACGGAGGAGCCTGGTGGGCTGCAGTCCGTGGGGTCACTAAGAGTCGGACACGACTGAGCAACTTTACTTTCACTTTTCACTTTCATGCATTGGAGAAGGAAATGGCAACCCACTCCAGTGTTCTTGCCTGGAGAACCCCAGGGACGGGGGAGTCTGGTGGGCTGCCGTCTATGGGGTCACACAGAGTCGGACACGACTGAAGTGACTTAGCAGCAGCAGCAGCAGCAGCATGCAGCCCTATAGGAACTGCCTGCTATCTAGTTGCGTCTTGTGTGTGATGTGTGAGAATAGAGTTATTGAGAAGTGGGGGGTGGGGGCATGGGTTATTAGGCAACTGTTTGGAAAGGCAGGGTTGCAGAGTTTATACTGCTGGGTCACCTTGGGAAAGATGGTCTGCTGCTCTGGATCTTGGTCCTCTTTCTTTGGCAAATGGAGTTATAGATGCTTCCTAATAACTTTGCCACCCTCACACAATTTGTGATTTCGAACTGTGGTGCTGGAGAAGACTCTTGAGAGTCCATTGGACTGCAAGGAGACCAAACCAGTCAAATATAAAGGAAATCAACCCTGAATATTCACTGGAGGGACTGATGCTGAAGCTGAAGCTCCAATATTTGGCCACCTGTTGCAAAGAACTGACTCATTGGAAATGACCCTGATGCTGGGAAAGATTGAAAGCAGGAGGAGAAGGGGATGACAGAGGATGAGATGGTTGGATAGCATCACCAATTCAATGGGCATGAGTTTGAGCAAGCTCTGGGAATGATGATGGACAGGGAAGCCAGGCATGCTGCAGTCCACGGAGTCACAGAGTTTGACATGACTGAGTGACTGAACTGAACTGAACCGAAAGCTAGAGAGGAGAAATACAGGAGAAGCCTGAAGCATCTTGCAGTGCCAGAAAATAAGGAAGTAAAACAAAATGATGAGGCACATCAAAGGGACACAAGACCTAATCTGAGAGAGCTCCCAGTGGCCAAAGCTGGAACAATTTGAACAATAAGACAATGTAGTATTGGATTGGAATGTTCATTGAAATGGGCTTCCCTCATAGCTCAGTCAGTAAAGAATCTGCCTGTAATGCAGGACACCTGGATTCGATTCCTGGGTCAGGAAGATACTCTGGAGAAGGAAAAGGCAACCTACTCTAGTATTCTCGCCTAGAGAATCCCATGGACAGAGGAGCCTGGCAGGCTGCTGTCCATGGAATTGCAAGAGTCAACATGAGTTAGCGACTAAACCACCACCATTCATTGGGAGGACTGGTGCTGAAGCTGAAGCTCCAATACTTTGGCCACCTGATCCAAAGAGCTGGCACATTGGAAAAGACCCTAATGCTGGGAAAGATTGAAGGCAAAAGAAGAAGGCGGCAGAGGATGAAATGGTTGAATGGCATCATTGACTCAATGGACATGAGTTTGAGCAAACTCTGGGAGATAAAGGACAGGGAAGCCTGGAGTGCTGTAGTCCATGGGGTTACAAAGAGTCGGACATGACTGAGCAACTGAACAACAACAAACCACAAATGGGATTATAACCAAAAGCATAAAATAAATATCCCTGAGTCCATATTGATATAAATAAACGAGGAGAGAAGGGGCAAATCTTTGTAGAAGAATTCCAAATAATTTATATAGATGCTTCCACTGGGAGGTGGAGCTAAGCTCCCTTCCATATTTCACCTGGAGTGTGGGCTGTGCAGAGTGGCTTGTTTCTGACTTCCTTCCAAAGGGTAGAAGGGGAAGGGAGAGTAACGTCACCATGGAGGAGTCTGGCAAACACTACCTTGGCTGGGTGATCAATATCAGCAGCGATAAGTCATGCTGATAGCTTGTAACTTTGATGTGATTTGGTGAGAAGGACGTTTGACTTCTATGGTGGTCTTACCCACAACCCGTATAACCATAAGAAAATTACCAGATAGACCCAAATGGAGGGACCTTGAGCAAAATACCTGACCAGTACTCCTCAAAGCTGTCAAGGTCACTGGCAAACTAGAAAAGTCTGATAGCCTGTCACAGACCAGAAGAGATTAAAGAGCCATGACAATGAAATGCAACATGGTATCCTATTACAGAGCTAAAGGAATCAGAATAAAAGCATGAAGTTTAGTTGATAGTAATTCACCAATGTTGGTTTCTTAGCCATGGTGTGTGTGTGCTCTGTCGCTCAGTCGTGTCTGACTCTTTGCGACCCCATGGAGCCCACCAGGCTCCTCTGTCCATGGAATTTTCCAGGCAAGAATACTGGAGTGGGTTGCCATTTCCTCCATCAAGGGATCTTCCGGACCCAGGGATGGAACCAGCATCTCTTATGTCTCTTGCATTGGCAGGTGGGTTCTTTACCACTGTTGCCACCTGGGAAGCCCCTTTAGCCATGGGGATCTTGTTAAAAGGCAGCTTTAAAATTCAGGAGCTCTGGGGTGGGGCTGAAAAGTCTGTGTCTCTGACAGGCTCCCAGATGAAGCTGATGCTGCTGAAACACAAATGCTGAACAGCAAAGCGAGAGTTTGGGGTTGGTCCTTCATCTTCCAAAGTTCCATCCCCTTTGTATGAACCACACCTGGAGTGCTCAGGAATACCTATGTTACTGTTATTTGAATTCCCAGTTAGTCCGTGGTTTTCAGTCAATCCTGGCTGCACTTTGGAAACATCTGAAAAGCTTTCAAAAAGCCTTGTCCCAGAACTGTGAAATCAGAATTTCTAGGCTGCTGTCTGGACATTCTTTTAAAATTGAGATAAAATTTACACAGTATACAGTGAACCATGTTAAAACATACAAACCAGGAGCTCCCAACATTCACAGCATAAGTTCTGAGCCTTTTCCTTGTGTCTCCAAAGAAATCCGTACCCATTAAGCAGTTACTCCCCATTCCCTCCTGCCCTCAGCTCCCAGCAACCATGAATCTGCTTTCTAAGGATTTGTCTATTCTGGATATTTCAAATAAATAGAATCATACAAAATGTGGGGGAAAACAAGTTGGTTTCATAGATATGACAGAAGTTCCTGGTGACAGAGGATGTTAACAATAGGGGAACTGGGTGCCAAGTACATGGGAACGTTCTGTACTACATCTGCAACTATTTTGTAAGTCTAAAACCATTTTAGGATCTTCCCTGGTGGTCCAGTGAACCCACTTGCCTAAGTAGGGAACACAGGTTCCATCCCTAGTCTGAGAGGATTCCACACATGCAGAGAGGCAACGGAGCCTGCACATAGCAACTACTGAAGCCCTAGAGCCCTAAAGCCTGTGCTCTGCAACAGAAGAAGCTACCAATGAGAAGCTGACGCACAGTAGAGAGTAGCCCCTGCTCACCACAACGACAGAAAGCCCATGTGCAGCAGTGAAGACCCAGCTTAGTCAAATTAATTAAATTTTAAAAAATACAGATTAAAATTTAAAAAAATTTAATGTTAAAAAATTTATTTTACAAAAAAAGTTTTAAAAGATGGCTTCCCTTGTGACTCAGATGTTGGAAGAATCCGCCTGCAATGCAGGAGGCCCCAGTTTGATTCCTGGGTCAGGAAGATCCACTGGAGAAGGGATAGGCTACCCACTCCAGTATTCTTGGACTTTCCTGGTGGCTCAGCTGGTGAAGAGTCCACCTGCAATGCGGGAGACCTGGGTTCGACCCCTGGGTTGGGAAGATCCCCTGGAGAAGGGAAAGGCTACCCACTCTAGTATTCTGGCCTGGAGAATTCCATGACTGTATAATCACACAGAGTTGACAGGACTGAGCCACTTTCACTTTAAGTTGAGTACATGCTGCAAAATTCACCATTGCAGATGATGAAAATTTCAATGGTGACTTTGACAGAAGGCACTCCACAAGAACAGGTATAAGGAAGAGGCTGACTAGAAAAATTCCTACACTGAACATCCAATAATTTGGCTCCCATCTCCCTTTATTCGATATTGAAAGTTGTGTCTTTATCCTGTAGCTTAGAAATTTAACCCAGAAAAGAAAAAAAAAAACAAAACAAAAAAATAAAAACACACAGATACAACAACATCTTAACAAAATCCATCCAGAAATTTCCAGTAATTTTTCCTTGTAACACTTTAAAATACCTTTGATAATGATTAAAGATAAAACTGGGCTTCCCCGGTGGCTCAGCAGTAAAGAATCTGCTACAAAGGAGGAGCCGCAGGAGACATGGGGTAAGGAAGATCCCCTGGAGGAAGGTATGACAACTCACTCCAGTATTCTTGCCTGGGAAATCCCATGGACAGAGGAGCCTGGTGGTCTACAGTCCATGGAGTCGCGAAGAGTTGGACACAGCTGAAGCGACTTAGCATCCATACATGCAAAGATATAGCTAACCAAGTTTTCCTAGACCCTCATCTCTATAACCATTTTTTATTTTTCTTCTTGGAAGAGGATAGAATATGACAGGAAGAATCTGCAGGCTCAAGTTCACTGTATGATAACGTCCATTTTTGTAAGGTATTCCCTACCTCTGTGAAGCCTAGGATTCCTCCACCAAAATGTCTGTTTACCATTAAATTCAGGGTTTAAAAATTTTTAGGGTAAATTAAAAAAAAAATTAAGGTAAAATGGTTTTTCCCTTGACCCCACTTCCCAAACATCATGACTTAAATTTCTTCATGCTTCCTGCCAACCAACCTTTGAGTCAAACCCAGAAAGGGTCACAGGAAGCAAAGAATGTGACTTCTGGGCTCGACACCTTTCCTCCAACAAGAAAAGACTCATTTGCCCCAAATTTACATTTACAGGTACTTCCTGTTTACAAGCTGGCCAATGATGAAAGTTAACATGGAGCCTTTTATTTCCCCCCTCCGGAGACATTATTTGATAAACACAGTTTGATTCACCCTTCCATTTTCTCAGTGCCCTGTGCCTGAGAGACAGGACAGCTACCTAGTTCGCAGGACCCAGTGCCAAATGAAAATGCAGACAGGCCAAAAATCCAAAACAGGAGCAATATTGTAACAAATTCAGAAAAGACTTTAAAAATGGTCCACATTAAAAAAAAAAAGAAGAAATCTTAAAAAACAAACAAACAAACAAAAACAAGTTTCAAGAGAGTGAGAGCAAAGCACTGAACCAGGCCTGGGGTCCTTGTCAGCTCTGAAGCCGGCCCTGCCAGGGGCATGTAGGTTATGGGGCTTCTCATTGTGCCCACTGGACTCTGTTTCAGAAGAAAAAGGAGGGGAGAACTTTCAGAGGCCACAGTCTCTCATGCGTTCAGAGTGACGAGTAGGGGCAAAGAGCCAGGGAGGTAGGCTTCACAGAACCAGGAGTCCTTTCTCCAGGAGCTCAGCCTAACCCTTGTGATTGCAGAGGCTGGGGTTGGAGGTGGGGGGAGGGACACAGGATGGCCTGGAGTTAAGTTTCTGTAGGGAGGTGACAGCCCCTTCCTTACATCAGTGAGGGGGAAAAGAGGAGACAGACGTGGAGATCTGCTGGGACCATCT
Source organism: Moschus berezovskii (assembly GCF_049115385.1). Taxonomy (NCBI): domain Eukaryota; kingdom Metazoa; phylum Chordata; class Mammalia; order Artiodactyla; family Moschidae; genus Moschus; species Moschus berezovskii. Next base: position 2,989,078 of record NC_142487.1, on the reverse strand, counting down.
GGGCTCAGTCCATCTCAGTGGTTTTTGAGCAGCTACTGAATGCCTGGGAATAGAGACAGACATTAGAGGTAAATGCCAAAGAAGGCAGAAAGGAAGGAAGGGAGGAGGGATCTAGTCTCAAGGAGATAGTCTGGTGGGGAGAGGCATATGTAGATAGATAATATCAGAATAATAAGCTAGAATGTTTTAAGTTCTAGTCACTCAGTCATGTCCAACTCTTTGCAACCCCGTGGATTGTAGCCCACCAGGCTCCTCTGTCCATGGGATACTCCAGGCAATAATACTGGATTTGGGTAGCCATTCCCTTCTCCAGGGGTTTCTTCTGGACCTAGGGATTGAACCCGGGTTTCCAGCATTGCAGGCAGATTCTTTACTGTCTGAGCCACCAAGGAATCCCCTGATGTTTTAAAAGTCCTCCTAATTTTTCCTTGGTCTTGGGGTACTGAGACCCCCTGATCTGACCAAAAGAAACTTCTGCCTCGCTTCCCACATGCCTGTGTGTTCAACCTGAATGTGACAGGTCAGAATGGTGCACATGCCCCAACACCAGCTAGCAGTAGTCCTCTCATGAGCAGACAGAAGGGATCCCCCATGCAATCGCTAGTATTCATGTTTTATCCAAGTTTTTTCTTACATATTTATTTATTTGGCTGTGCTGGGTCTTAGTTGCAGCATGTGGGATCTAGTTCCCCGACCAGGGATTGAACCTGGGCTGCCTACACTGGGAGCACAGAATCTTATCCACTGTATCACCAAATTTTCTTCTTTGAAAAAAAATAATTAATTAAAAAAAATGTGGAATCTTATTTCCCTGACCAGGGATTGAACCCAAGACCATGGTAGTGAAATCACTCAGTCCTAACAAATGGACCACCAAAGAATTTTTTCAAGTTTTGTCTAAATGCATCTTAAAGTCTCTATGTAGACAGAACTAAAAACCTATGTGCCATAACTGGTAATGGATTAAATTTATTATTAAATGCACCAGTTGAGATGATTAAAGAGTTTATCACTTAAAAAAAAAAATAGCAAAGAATCCCACTGGATTAAGAAAAAAATCATTTTCCATGAGTCTCTATCATAACTTTAGAGGATCTTTTACAGCATCTTCTCCAAGTCAAATTCTTCTCTGGAAGAATAGCACAAGAAGTATGCTATTTCACATCACAGGACAGGCTGGGACTGTAAGGAGGAACTGACAGATGATTCCACGTGGACTGTCATCAGTTCCGTTTGGCTTACCAAGGTGACTGGCCCCACAATCACGACAGTTGCCTCTCCGGCTGCAGGGCCTGAGTTTTCCCAATCTAAGATTGATAATTAGGATTTTTATTCAATAATCATTTGACAAGACAAGCATGCTCATAGGGACAAAGTCAGAGGGTTTAAACCCAGGACTGTTGCTCACATGTCTTTATGGCTGGGCTCACGCCAGATGGTGACCTCAGTCCTCCCCATGGCTGTCCCCCTGCACGTGTCTGACCTGAGTGAGGCCCATTTGATGACTCAACAAGACTGTCTTTGGCTCCAGGACCCAACACAACTCCTTATTCTTATGCCAGGCAATGTGTCTTACATACAGCTTGCATCCACATGAAACGCTGGCTGAACGAGTAATTCCCTTTTCTTTCTTCAAGCAGCACACCTTTGTCAGCACTCTTTAGTTAATCCTGAAATGGCCCTAAATTGTGGGTAGGCAGGAAGAAAGCCCATTTTGCATGAAGAAATGGAGACCCAGTGAGCTAAGTGAATTACTCAGAGTGACACAGCAAATTGAGATGGTGCTGGGGATACTGATGACTGCCTGCTTCTTCTCCATTGGCTTTGCAGACTGGAGCCATTGACTTGTGTGAAATAACCAAATTACAGTTAAAGCAACAAATGTGGGCTATAAACCCTCCTGATACAATTGCTTAATAATGGAACTTGCTAACTAAGAGAAGCATCAAAAGTATTTGACAATTTACCGCTAACCTCCCTTGAGAACACTTTCTTTTTTTTTTTTTTGAGAATGCATTTTTGGAAACAAGATGTTAAACCCTTCATGAGAAGAGCTGACACCCAATTTGTGCTTAGGTATTAAACTTCTCTTACTATCTGCTCCCTCTCCACTTTTCCTTTTCTTTTTTTGGTAAATGACACATAGACACCAGGAACAGTATGTCCAGGATTAGTAACTCAATTTTTTTGTGATTTAAGAAGTATTAAAAACAAACCCAAGAAGATAGTTTGAGGAAATAGAAGTGTTAGCCCTCATGATGGAAGAGGTCATTGGTGGTTCTAGGTGTCTTCAAAAGGGGAACTAATACATCCTTGTTACAAGGAAATGCAGAAGGAGAACCACACTGTGGCCGTGCTCTGGAGGGCAGCAGAAAGGCCAAGGCTCGTAAAATAGAAAAGTAAACAAGATCAACCAGTCACCATGGAAAAGTGTATGGGGGGCACGGGGGAAGAAAAGAACGAAAATCTGATGCCTAAGTTTTTGTGTTTTTTTTTTTTTTCCTAAAATGAAGTTTGTAAGTAATACTTTATGTATGAATGCAATAGAAAAATACATACACAAGAGTGATCCAGAATTTGGGGAAAAGGCCAGGTGACATCTGCATCTCTGGTAGATAATGGATAAGCCATTGTCTAGAATGGTGGGGTTGTCCATTTGCCCAGCATCCACCCTTGGAGAAAATGGGTGGCGTGAAGAAAAGGGGGAAGCAGCTGTTATGTGGTCATGGGGACTTCATCGTTTACCATTTTATTTTCAGGTAACATTATAATTGCCACTCTATGATAGGATTTGGCTCTCAGATCTAATAGCTAGATCGTTAACTACAGTCACCGTGCTGTACGTTACATCCCCAGGACTTATCATCTTATACTGGAAGTCCAAGTTCTTATTTTACAACGCTTTCCATTCTAGTCCAATACCCTTTTTAGAGCAACTAATGACTGTTATTGTTGCCTGTGTGTGTGTGTTGGAATGTGAACAGGGGCTGGCCATCACTGTGACTGAAGAAGGAAGCCTCTTCCGGCTTGAGTCATTCTTGGCTCAGGGGTCTTCATGTAATGAGTTGACCGTCATTCTGCTTTCTCAGCTGCTTACACAAGCTGGGGAGGCTTCAAAGGAAAGAATCCTTTCCAATCATAAGTCTGAGAGCTTTGGTAGACATGTGCCTCTACAACCTTTCTTTGACTCACAGAGTTTTGAAGAAACCCCTTTAGACCAAACACCTGCATCACAGTGGTCTGGTACATGGGTATATGCCACTGATTTTATCCTGGGCAACTTATGATGTAATCTTATGTTCCAGAATTAAAATTTAAAAATGAAAGGTCATCATATATTTTTCCAACCAAATGGAAGAAACAGGCTTCGTTTCTTGAGTTAGTTTTAATTTTCTTGTATCTTTTTTTTGTTTGTTTTCCTTTTTCGGTCTGGAGGTTAGAAGTGTCTTGTGTGAAATGTAATCCTGGTGGAAGATAATGTTAGAAATTTCTCCACTTCAGCCAAGTCTTTCTTAGCTTTCTAGGCTTCCCCCCTCCAAAATGAAACACCACAAGAAGAAAATCACCAACAAACTCTTGTTTCTTGACTTTAAATCTGTTGTCTTTCTGGGGTAATTCACGTTGGGTTTAAAAGTCTGGTTCAGAGACCAGGTCTTCTCAGAGATCTCACAACTCACCAGAAACAGGGTTCTTGAGATACTTTTGCCAAAGCATTGTCAGGACAAGTTGAATTAGAGACACGTTATCTTGAGCAGAAAGTCCTGATTTTAAAGAAGAAAAAAATTCTAGAGATTTCAATTCTCTTTAACTAGTTGCAGAATAGGGTGGGTGGGGTGGGTGGGGAAGAGGAAAATGGTGGGGGGATTGAATGGGAGTCTTATGAGTAAGTTTAATTTAAGTTGCAAGAATTTATTAACCTGCTGTTGGGTTGAAGTTCTAACGGGAGATCTGAGTCTTCTTCAGTAATATGCCTGATGTAGCAGTGGGTGGGGTGGGAGGTCCATAGTCATGGGTTCTCTTATCAAGGGAGCTCAGCATCTGGGCAGTAGGAGCTCTGTATGCAAGTGTCCCGCTATCTGTCTGCTTGATATTGGGACTTCGCATTGTTCTCCTTGGAGATTACACCTTCCAACCCACCACCAGATCCCCTTTCGAGTTTCTATTCTCAAATCCCTCTGGAAAGAAGGACCCGGAGGTGACAGTCAGGTAGCTGCCATGCCCAGACAGCTGGCTTCTGTGTTTTCTTAGCCAGAAATTGGTGGGATGCCAGTAGTGGTCCCCCAGCCCTGCCCAGGTGGCGCCCACCTGACTTTGTTGGCTGAGGTGTCCAGCCATAGGACAGAGGGGCCACAGAGATGGATCGATTGGGTTGGGTAAAGCTCTGGCCAGCAGGACACTTTGCTGATCTCAACATTTCCCTTTCTTCCATTCCAAGGCACAAAAAAGTCAGGTCCTTACTGTGGAGCACAGGGAACTCTGCTCCATGTTATGGCAGCCTGGATGGGAGAGGAGTTTGGGGGAGAATGGATACATGTATACATATGACTGAGTCCCTTCACTGTCAGTCTGAACTATCATGACATTGTTAATCGGCTATACTCCCATTAACAAGGAAATGGCAACTCAATCCAGTATTCTTGCCTGGAGAATTCCATGGACAGAAGAGCCTGGCAGGCTACAGTTCATGGGGTCCCAAAGAGTTGGACATAACTGAGCAACTGAGCACACACACACACACCCATACTTCAATGCAAAATAAAAAGTTTAAAAAAAGTCTTCTAAATTAAAAAAAAAGAAAAGAAAAAAAGTTCAGTTCTTCATGATGGAATTCTCTAGGAGTCCTCACTCTGGACTCCCCTCACTGTGGCTGCTGAGTCTCAGAACAGAACCAGAAAGGATTTTAGGAATTCTGTGACTTTTGTGGAGACTGTGGAGCAGTTCCCTTGTTGGCTGGTTTAACACCCAGGCTGTGTGGAGGTGAGGGGTAAAGATAACCTGGAGAATGTTCCAGATCCTGGCACCCAGAGGAGACAGTCACTGGGAGAAGGCAATGTGAGGGGCCTGGCCAGGATGAAAGGTGCCAAGTTGAAAGAGATTTCATCTTCCAGCAGAAAGCCTTTAGCAGCCGTCTGAACGATCATTTGGAGGGGAAAATATTATGCCAATTAAAGCGAGACAATAGCATCTTGTTTCCCCTGCAGTGAACCCTGATAAAATTGCCTGTCCAGGGGAAGGAAAGTATTTCATTATTGCACCTTTGAAAATGGATAATCCTCACTGTATTTCCTCTGTGGGGGAGCGTGTCCTTTGTTCTTGTGACTCTGATCCACAGCTACTCCCCACCTTTGGTTTCGGGGGAAAGAAAAAAGTGTGATTAAATGACGGAGCTGTTAGATGAGACAGGACCCATCTCAGGGACTCTGATCTCTAACCCACAGCTGCCACCACGGTGATCTCAGCCCTCAGAGAGACAGACTCCTTTTGGATGGGAGTCGCTCCTTCCTTCCAGGGGCTTCCTGGAAGGCTCTGCAGAACTGACTCTTCAAGGACACACAACTTGGAGGAGAAATGTTTTAGATTCGGGGGCCACTTTACTACATCACTCCAGAACTGAAAGGATCACAGGGGGTGTCATTGCTTGCACAGAACCCCAGAACTTTGAAGAGGGGAGGGATCGCATTGCGCCTGAGCCCAAGGTCTCGGTTTTATAATGGAGGACACTGAGGACTGGACTGACTGAGTGGCTTTCCCAAGCTGCAACCACAGGGTGCTGACTGAGTCCTCGGTGCTTTGCAGCCCAGCGGGCTGTGGCCAGAGGTTGCAGGAGGCAGGAGTTGTTAGACAGCAACAGGGAAGATTGGAGACCCCGCCTAACTCACTTCCCCAAGTCACTGCATCCTCAGCACAGTCAGAAAATTTCAAGTCTCCTTTTATAATCAGCCTTAAAAGTTATTTTAATCATAAAGCATCTCTCATGGAGGACAAGAGCTTTCTCTGACATGAAAGAGAAGAATATCTATATTCAGTGTTCTCTGTCTCCAGATGGTAAAGAATCTGCCTGCAGTGCAGGAGACCTGGGTTCAATCTCTAGGATGGGAAGATCCCCTGAAAACGGAATGGCTACCCAGTCCAGTATTCTGGCCTGGAGAATTCCATGGACAGAGGAGCCCAGAGGGCTAAGGTCTATGGGGTCAGAAATAGTCAGACACGACAGAAGCAACTAAGCACACATATTAAGAGGATAGTAAAGGATAAAAGATGGAGAAATCTTCACTCCCTAACAACTCCTCCATCCCTTTTTTAGTGCAGAAGTAGAGCGGAGGGACCCCAAGATGAGGGAACGAATGTGAGTGTAGTAGCCCCGCCAGACAGAATTGTGGGGCTGGAGAGGATGCGGGTGTGATCGCACTTTCACTGCCCTAGCCATGACCTCTGCATCATTGGACTTCCACAGAAGGGAAGACGGTAGTGCTGAGAGGGCAAAGGAGAACAGGGGCTAGCTGGGGAAGGATTCTGAGAACCATTTCTGGGCCCCATAGGCAGTGGCAGACTGCCAAACTGCTCTGAGTGTGAACAGTGTGTTCACCATTCATAAAATGCCCAGTAGGCTCCAAGAGCCTAACAGAATTGATTGATTCTCCCGGCAAGTAGAAGAACAATTCCTATTTTTTTGAATCTCACAGAATTCCAGGTTGCCTTAAATTACCAGAAAAAATGTTGTTTTAAAATCCCAACGGGGACACTTCCCTGGTGGTCTGGTGGCTAAGACTCCAAGCTCCCAATGCAAAGGGGCCGGGTTCCATCCCTGGTCAGGGAACTAGATCCCAAGGTCCGCAACTAAGACCCGGTGCTGCCAAATCCATAAATACATAGTATATAAATGTAAAAAACAACAACAACAGGGAATTTCCTGGTGGTCCAGTGGCTAGGACTCTGCACTCTAACTGCCGAGGGCCTGGGTTCAATCCGTGGTTGAGGAACTAAAATCCCATGAACTGCACAGCACAGCCAAAACATAAAAAATAACCCCCCAACACATCAGTGAATCACCCCCCAGAGCCATCTTCAACCCTGGCACTTGAGCACTCGACTAGACTGCACAAGGGGAAAGATCAGCTTTCTATTATTTGTTAAAGCACTCAGCAAACCAGAAATAAACATGGACGCCGATGTTGATCTGAGAACTAAAGGATATCTTTCAAGTCTAATAAATGTGATAAAAATAAACAACATCCTTTCATAAATTCAGTGGAGCATGGCTCTGTGTTTATCTTGTGTCATGTACTTGAGATTACCCCACTGCAAGAAGAAAACACTTGATTGATGTGGGGAGTCTGCAGCGATTGGAAAATATTTTTCTACTTCCTGTCATGCCCTTTTTTGCTTCTCTAAGGAAGTTATTAGTGGTATGCTTTACAATAATGAAAACGCAGCAGTTTCCAGTGAGAAATCCAACACATTCCTGAGTCACAGTTGTTCTATTTGGTAATTAGTTTAAAAAGTGTTCTGTGTTCTTTTTCTTCCATTCCATGGCTGGAGAGTTTTATTCTGGTTGTTTATGGTACCTCATAATAATGAAACAATGACAATAACTATATCTATCACTTACTGAAGTTCTGGACAAAGCACTCTCTAGAAATTATTTAGCCACACAGTCCTATGAGATGGGTAATGTTATTATTCCCATTTTACTGTTGAGAATCTGAAGTTTTGAGGTTAGGTGTCTTGCTCAAGGTCAAACAGGTAGTAAAGCGCAATCAAAGGAGTTTAAGACCAGTTCTAACTCCTGTTCTGACTTGAATGATTATGTCTGCCTCCCATAGAACTGAGGCATTGAAAGAAGGGCATTTATCCTATTCATCCAATTACTGAGCCTGAAGATGACTAAAGCTTTTCCTGGATACCAGACATTGTTTCAGACACTGGAGATATGGGAACAGTGCAGACAGAAACCCCTGCCCTTCTGGAGCTTACATTCTAGTGAGGTCAGTGATATGAGATGTAAAATTAACAAAATAAATGATCAACTGCATACTAGTTAAGTGGTGACCTATGATATGGAGAAAAATAAGTAAGGACACAAATATACAGGATATGAGAGCAGGGGTTGTAGTTTCAAACGGAATAGTTAGGAAAAGCTTAGTTGATATGATGAGATTTTAAGAAAGAGCTGAAGGAGGTGAGGAAGTGAGCCATGTGACTATCTGGGGAAGGACTATCTAGGCAAATGGAATGTGCAAAGGCCCTGAGGTAGGGCTGTGCTTGGCACATTCACAGAACTCAAAGAAGACTAGTGCGACTGCAGAAGTAGCTGATCGAGGGGGAGGATGGTCGATGAGACGAGAGGAGTACATGGAGCCTGGGTGGTGTCGGACTGAGTGGGCCATACAGTTGTCCCTCCTTATCTTCGAGGGATACATTCCAAGACCCTCAGTGGATGTCTGAAACATCAGATAGTACTGAACCCCATCTATGCTATGTTTTTCCTTCACATACACACCTGTGATAAAGTTTTATTTATAAACTAGCCATGGTAAGAGAGTACCTAAACTGCCAGCATCACTGCTTTTGTGCTTTGGGGCCATTATTAGGTTTATTAGGTAAAGTAAGTCACTTGAACACAAGCCCTATGCTACCATGATAGTCATTGTTCTTGTTTAGTCGATAAATTGCGTCAGACTCTTTTTTGTGACGGTAGCCTGCCAGGCTCCTCTTTCCATAGGATTTCCCAGGCAAGAATACTGAAGTGGGTTGCCATTTCCTTCTCCAGGGGATCTGAAGTCTTCTGCATTGGCAGGTGGATTCTTTACCGTCTGAGCAACCAGGGAAGCCCCAACCAAGACAGTCATCTGATAACTAAGTGACTCATAGGTAGGACACCCTGGATGATTCACGTCCTGGGTGAGGCAGAGTGGATTTCATCACATGACTCAAAACAGCGGGCAACTTAAAACTTATAAGGGAATTCCCTGGCAGTCCAGTGGTTAGGACTCAGCGCTATCACTGCAGGGGCCTGGCTTCATTCCCTGGTCAGGAGCTAACATTTAATTTCCCACCAACCACACACTGTAGCAAAAACAAAACACAAAACAGACATACCCACTTATGAGCTGCTTATTTCTGGAATTTAATATTTAATATTTTCTGACTGAAGGGTAACTGAAGCCATGGAAAGTAAAGTGGCAGAGGAGGGAGCCTCACAGGGGACTTCATTATTTTCTCAGAATGTGATGGGGACTCAGGGAGTGTTTTGAGCAGAGAAGTGATGACTTAACTTTTAAAAGGGCCCCTCTGGCTGCTGCGTGAGATGGACTCGAGATGGGCAGGGTGGAGGTGGGGAGTCCAGTTAGGAGACTCTGGCAGTAAACTGGGTAAGGGATGATGGTGGCTTGTTCCAGGTTAGGAACCAAGGAGAGGATGAGCAGTGTTCCAAACATAAATAGAGGTGAATTGGAATTTGCTGATGGACTGTGGGGTGTGAAATAAAAATAAATATTAGGATGCCCTGGGGGTATTCATTTGGGGCAAGTCCCAAGTAAGGAGTTCTGAGACAGTGACTTAAAATTAAAAGCTAGAGATATATTTTACTGCTGCAGAGGTCATGGAGAGGCTTGAGGAGGGAAAAGGAGATTTATAAATCCAGTGCTCTGTGACAGCCTAGAGGGTGTGGGATGGGGTGGGAGATGGGAGGGAGGTTCAAGAGGGAAGGGGCATATGTATACCTATAGTTGACTCATATTCACGTATGGCAGAGACCAACACAATATTGCAAAGTGATTATTCTCCAATGACAAAGTGAAAGTGTTAGTTGCTCTGTTATAGCTGACTTTTTGTGACCCCGTGGACTGTAGCCTGCCAGGCTCCTCTATCCATGGGATTTCCCAGGCAAGAATACTGGAGTGGGTTGCCACTCCTGGTTGCCTGGGGAATCTTCCCAACCCATGGATCGAACTCAGGTTTCCCTCATTGCTGGCAGACTCTTTACCATCTGAGCCACCAGGGAAGCCCCAGATAACCAATAAGGATCTAATCTATAGCACAGGGAATTATATTCAATATTTTATAGTAATCTATAAGAAAAGAGTATCTGAATCACCATGTTGTCTACTTGAAACTAACATGATATTGCAAATCAACTATGCTTCCATAAAAAATAAATAAATAATTTAAAAAGAGAAAAGAGATAGGACTTGAATAAATAAATAAATGAAAAATAAGATGTTACCCCTGATACCACGGATATGGAAAGAATCGAAGAGACAATTACAGGCCAACAAATCAGACAAATTAAAGAAAACGGATAAATTCCTTGAAATGTACAACCTACGGACACTGAATCATAAATAAAAATTGAATAAACTAGAAAAAGAAACAAAACACGGGCTTCAGGGAATTCCCTGGGGGTCCAGTGATCAGGACTGTGGACTTCCACTGCCCTGAGCCTGGGTTCAATCCCTGGTAGGGGAACTAAGATCCTGAAAGCTGTGTGGCACAGTCAAAAAATGAAATAAAAAGGGTTTCTATGAGTAGTGTTTACTCCATGCAGTCAGCTCATTGACACCCAGGAGTCACTGAAAGAGGACTTCCGAGAATATACTTGGTGGATGCAAATGGACAGGAGGTTATCCCATGGGATAGAAGATTCTATAAAGATAAGGTCTTTTCCTGTCTTTTTTCTTGGACAGAATATCTTGTCTAACCCAGCCTGAGGGAAGAACATTTGTCACAAGCCCTCATCAGGAAGGAACCTACAGGGATGCCTGAATGGGGACTCAGTCAGCTAGTGGCTCACAGAGAAGAATATTCTGCCAGTAAGGTGGGTTCTGAGATATGCAAAGCCTGACTTCGAATGGAGATAGGCTTATCAGACCAGAATCTCACTGGTTCCAGGAGGAAGTTGGGAACAAGGAAAGAGGAAGGTTTAGGGGGTCGCTGGAGTGGGCAGAAGGACTTTTATCTACCTTGGGAGGGTTAATCCAGGAGTCATTGAACACTCTAAAAGCCAAGGTATGGAGGTCATTTCCAGGGATCAAGGTAGTTTGGGGATTGGAAAACTAAATCAGAAGAGAATTTCCAGGAAAAGCTCTTCTATCCCTCCTCCCACCATTCTCCTCTATCAAAGGAGGATGCTCTAGACTCCAACATGGATTTTTATTTATTTAATGTGGACTGTTTTTAAAGTCTTTATTGAACTTGTTACAATATTACTTCTGTTTAATGTTTTGGTTTTTGGTCACGAGGCATGTGGGTTCCAGGGAATCCAGCCTGCACCCTGAGCATGGAAGGCGAAGTCATAATCCTTGGATCACCAGGGAAGTCCCATCCGACATAGATTTTTAAACGAAATCTAGTTTTGGAGGACCCTGGGAGAAGTTCTTAACACTCAGAGGGAATAACTGCCAAACTTTGGGGTCTCCCAAGATTGGAAAACTCTGGGAAAAACCAGCAGTCTGTACCAGGATAATTGTAGGTCACCTTGACAGAACACTTCCTAGATGCCAGGCACTTGGGAGGCAAGGAAAATGCATTTTCTCGTCTAATCCTCACAAAAATCTGAGATGATGAACCATCATTTGCAAATACAGGAGGGAGACTTGGTGTTGTTTTTCAGTCATTAATTTGTGTCAGACTCTTTGTAACCCCATGGACTATAGCATGCCAGGTTCTTCTGTCCTCCACTGTTTCCCAAAGTTAGCTCAAATTTATGTCCATTGAGTCAGTGATGCTATCTAACCATCTCATCCTCTGCCACCCCCTTCTCTTTTTGATTTCAATCTTTCCCAGCATTAGGGTCTTTTCCAATGAGTTGGCTCTTCCCATCGGATGACCAAAGTACTGGAGCTTCAGCTTCAACATCAATCCTTCCAATGAATATTTGCCAATCCCACTGAGGCAGTTAAAGGCAGATCTGAGAGTCTAAACTCCATCCATTAGACTCTAAAATCTGTGTATTCATTTTGAGGCTAAGCAGGGGACATGCAAAAGGGAGACTAGACCAAAGGGTTTTTGGGAAGAAGGAATGTCTTTTCTCTGTGTTCTCAGAAGTGGGCCAAAAAAGGTTGAAAGCCAGTTAAGCTTGATTTCAAATTAAGGAATCCCTGGTCTTCTCAACATTTGACTCAGAAACACCTCCCTTCTTCCTTCTTGAAGACATTTAATTTTCACATTATAGTTGAAGGGAAATCCTCTATTTACCTAATGCTTTCCTGTTCAGTCCTTTCAGGCTATGGATCTTGTATATTTTATATACACAAAGGTGACTTTTCCTTCCTCGAATGACCAAGGCTTATCAGCGCAAGCAACTGATACTGAGCTCATAAATATGTCACTCGGAGTCCGTCTCATCCCGTCTCTTCTCTGAGCGTAATTCTCCTGCGACAGTTTTCCTCCTCCTTTCTTTTCCTGACCGCTGGGGAGACGGCACTGGGGCCCCAGCCGCCCCCGCAGAGTCTGCTTTGGGTTCACTCTCCATCGGCAGATATAAAAACGAGTGACCGCTGCTTCCACACCGAAGTCATTTCAGCAGAAGCCCGCAGACAATATAAAACAAGGCCCGTGGAGCCAGCGCCTTCCGCTTCCAATTAAATATTTCCTGTAAGCCTGTGCCAATTGTGCATCTTGGAAGAACATTTGAAAGCAGAAGTTTGAACTCACGGGGACCCCATTGCCTTAAAAACCTGCTTCCTGTTTGACAAGATTTTACTAGCGGGAGCAAAGTAGCACACTCAGCAGTTGTTAGTGGTTCAATGTGCAAAGGTGGTGGTTTCCTCCCCCAGGGCCCACCAGCGCAGCCTCGTTGAGCAGCAGATTTCTGTCTTCCAGATAAATCTCTCTGAACATTAGACCCCTATTCCAAAGGGCCCTAATGACATTTCCAGGATGACAGGAAAGACTTTGCTTATCTCCCGATCTGTACATCCTACCTCTGCGTGTGCTATCTTATAAAGCTGGAAAAGCTCTTTAAGACCACGTCATAGATGTTATTATGTCCATTTTACAGATGAGAAAAGTGAGGCTCAGGGCTCAGATGTTGTTAGGTTTTGCATAGAGTGTTTCAGATTGCCAGGGATTGGGTGTTCAAGGCGCCTCTTGTATCATGACTTTGCACAAGTTTCTAAAATGTTCTTTGTCTCAGTTTCCAGATTCATAAAATGGAGTGAATGATAGTGGGAATGTGACTTAATAGATTGGAAAGACCTTTTAAGTTGGTCATAAGAAAGGCACCTTGATAATCACAAAGTATTATTACTATTAATTTAAAAATGATCATTATTGGACTTGCCTGGCAGTTCAGGTGGTTAAGACTATGAGCTCCCAGTGCTGAGATGCAGGAGGGATGGGTTCATTCCCTGGCTGGGGAAGATCCCCCAAGCCATGTGGTATGGCCTGTATATACATATATATACATTTATATATCATTATCATTATCGTTAGTGAAAAAATTTATCCTAGGCCTGAAACTCAAAGCACTCCACAATCTGGCCCTAGTCTACTGGTCCACAGTCTTTTTTTCAGCCACGACTCCCTGTTCCCACTCCCACATCACACACACACACACAAGCTATCCCTTTTGTCAAACTATATTTACCCTCTGAATCTTTGTTCTCTTGGGCCCTTCTTCCCGAGACACTCCTTCTTCCCGTGTGGTCCCACTACCTTCAGGAGGCCTTCCCATCCCACTTGGGGACCAGGCTGGCATCACAACTGGAAGCCTCGTGTATCATCAACATGGTTTCGTCAAGTGACTTAGCCTCTCAGAGTCTCCATGGTCATCTCTAAGATGGGCTAACAATCTTCACCTTGCCATATTATGAGGACTAAACAAGGCAACACGTAACCCCCACAGCCCAGGACAGGCGAAGAATATACCTGAGCATCTCCCCCCACGCCACTCCCATCTCCCACCTTCTCCCTCCCTCATGCTGTGAATGGACTTTGCTTGTACCTGTCTGACAACAGTCAGCAAGTTCTAGCTTGCTGTTATTGTCCTGATGTCTGTATTTGCTGCCTGCTCTCTTTGAAAGCCGGGAATATGTCCACTGCTTTTTGTGTGCAACACGGTCCTCATCTCAGTCTCACAGTAAGTCTTCAGTGCTGGTGACAGAACTCCAGGAATGTTATCGGCAGGCACTCCTGGACCTGCTTATCTTGTGGGGCAGGCATGACTAATACTTTCGGTGAATCTGTAGAGCGAGAAAGCTGAGCCGTAGAGGGGCCAAGTGAGTGAGCATTCCAGGCTCATTCCAAGGCTCTGCCTGCTCTGATCGAGTCCACTTTGCATGAATTTAAATGTGAACTTTCTGCATGACCATGTGAGTAAAATTTGATAAAGTGAGATTTGAGCATTCATTTAACAAATTTATAATACTAACAGCTAGATCTACATTCTAGGCAGCTAGATCTCTTACTCATATGGTATTAATCTCATGAAAATCTTGAGCAGTCATCACAGCGATGCTTAGTCAGCACTTGTGAGCCTGTGCTAGGGTCTGGTGGCATCCATTAGTGAACACCAAGTTCCTGTTTGTTAAGGTCGCAAGGTAGCAGCAGAGACAGGCAAACAGACCATTAAATGAATTTACTAATTTACAAAGTGGGGGCACAGAAAGGAGAATAATGATCATTTTGGGGAACGAGAAATTATCTGGAACCAGGCAATATTTGAAGACAATCCTGGAGAGTTTAAAGGTCAGATCAAGGAGAAAAGGCAATTCTAGGAATAAGGAACGAGTTCAAGGTCGTGGAGGAAAGAAGGCACCTATTTTAGTTGTGGTGGAAAAAGGAGGTGAAACAGACAGGGGCAGAACTATGTGTCAAGCCAAAGGGTGTGACCATTTTTCCTGTAGGCAATGGGGATCCACGGAGGGTTTTGTGTGTGTGTGTGTGTGTGTGTGTGTGTGAATTACCCTGGTGTTTTCTGATGATCACTTTGGAGGTCTGGAAGCAGGAGGAGATCATGAAGATGGCCTGAACTCTAAAGTTATATCAACACTGAAAGTGATTCTAATATAAATATAAATGAGTTATGATTATTATCCCTGGATGTTAGCAAAATTAAGCTTCTTCCATGTGAAGGCTTATTGCTTCTTTGGATAAAATTGAGAGGAAATATGCTGTATTTCAGAAAGATCTTTGAAGGGACCGACCACCCCAGTCCAGCCCCACTCACCCAAAACAAGTAAAATCTTCAGATACATGCTACGCATGCGTGTATATTCTGTGCGTAGGTGTTTGTATATTTAAAAAACAGGTATGGAGGTGAATACTGTAGGGTAAGGTAGAAAGATAATCCAGAAACTTTCACTGAGCCCAAAGTTTCCGAAGGCTTCCCTTGACTTGACCCACCCGATTCCTGCCCCAGCAGAGTCCTGGCTGAGGACCGGAGTCCTTGGGTTCCCAGCCCTGTAGCCTCAGGGTGGGCCCCTGGCTCCCGCCCCCATCAGTCCCCTGTGGCTGCCTCATGTGACCACGCCTGCACAGGAAATGTCCTTGAACAGCTTTTTTCTTTCTTTGTTTTTTAAACAACACCTGACTGATCCCACGTGAAATGTCCTTAAGGAAGGGAGCTCACCAACAGATGGTGCTGCTGGGGCCAGTCCCTGGGTAAACAACCTCCTCACCCTGGATGGCGCTGGCTCAGTCCTGGCTTGCCATGCCAGGCTTTTAACTTTCCTGCCATTTTCAAGAGCTTCCCCAATGGCTTCAATGGTAAAGAATCTGCCTGCAACGCAGGAGATACAGACTTGGGTTCCATCTCTGAGTAGGGAAGATCCCCTGGAGGAGGGCATGGCAATCCACTCCAGTGTTCTAGCCTGGAGAATTCTATGGACAGAGAAGCCTGGCAGACTAGAGTCCATGGGGTCACAGAATCGGATGCTTTCCATTTTCAAAGAATGCGATCTTGCTGCTTTGCACCATCTTTCAGTGACCTGTGAGGGATGTCACCGTGTACAGTAAACTAGGCGCTTCCTGGGAACATGGCCCCCCACCCCCGAAGGTTAAGTGGGTGGGCTTGCTCCTCATTTGGGTCCCTCACCTCCAAACCCCCGGAGAAGGCAATGGCAAGCCACTCCAGTACTATTGCCTAGAAAATCCCATGGATGGAGGAGCCTGGTAGGCTGTAGTCCATGGGGTTGCTAAGGGTCGGACACGACTGTGCGACTTCACTTTCACTTTTCACTGTCACACATTGGAGAAGGAAATGGCAACCCACTCCAGTGTTCTTGCCTGGAGAATCCCAGGGATGGGGAAGCCTGGTGGGCTTCCATCTATGGGGTCACACAGAGTCGGACACGACTGAAGTGACTTAGCAGTAGCAGCAGCAGCACCTCCAAACCCCACCCCAGACCATCGTAAAGTTCTAAAGGCTTCTTCTAGCTATTGACTCTGGATCAGTGGAGGTTCCTGCCCTGTCCCAGGGTGACCGACCAATGGGCTGTCCAACTGACTTTGGCCCATTGGTGAGTCCCGGCCTTGGTTGCTGCCTTCTCCTTTGTTGCTGTTCAGTTACTCAGTCCATTTGGAACTTCACTAAGGTCTAGGATGGGGTTTGGAGGTGGGGGCCCCTAAAGGATGAGCAAGCCCACCCATGTAACTTTTGGGGAGGGCCATATTCCCAGGAAGTGCCTAGTTTACTGTACAAGGTGGCCTCCCTCACAGGTCACTGCAAGAAAGTGCAAACCAGCAAGAACACAATCTTTGAAAATGGGAAATGTCCAATTCTTTGCGACCCCATGGACTGCAGCACAGCCAGACTTCCCTGACCTTCACTATCTCCTGGAGTTTGGTCAAACTCATGTCCATTGAATAGGCGAGGCCATCATCTCATCCTCTGTCGTTCCCTTCTCCTCCTGCCCTCCATCTTTCCCAGCATGAGTCTTTTCCAATGAGTCAGCTCTTTGCATTAGGTGGTCAAATTATTGCAACTTTAGCTTCAGCATCATTCCTACCAATGAATAATCAGGGTTGATTTCCTTTAGGATTGACTGGTTTGATCTCTTTGCTGTCCAAGGGACTCTCATGAGTTTTCTCCTGCACTGCAGTTTTAAAGCATCAATTCTTTGACACTCAGCCTTCTTTATGGCCCAACGCTCACAACCATACATGAGTACTGGAAAAACAGCTTTGGCTATATGGACCTTTGTCAGCAAGTGATATCTCTGCTTTTTAATATGCTGTATAAGTTTGTCACAGCCTTCTTTCCAAGGAGCAAGTTCTTTTAATTTCATGGCTGCAGTCACCATCTACAGTGATTTTAGAACCCAAGAAAATAAAATCTGCCACAGTTCTCACTTTTTCCCCATCTATTTGCCATGAAGTGATGGAACTGGATGCCATGATCTTATTTTTTTTAATGTTGAGCTTTAAGACAGTTTTTTCCACTCTCCTCTTTCACCCTCACCAAGATGCTCTATAGTTTCTCTTCACTTTCTGCTATTAAAATGGTATCATCTGCATATCTGAGGATGTTGGTATTTCTCCCAGCAATCTTGATTCCAGCTTGTGCTTCATCCAGCCTGGCATTTCGCATGATGTACTCTGCATATAAGTTAAATAATCAGGGTGACAATATACAGCCTTGACATACTCCTTTCTCAGTTTGGAACCAGTCTATTGTTCCATGTCTGGTTCTAATTGTTGCTTCTTGACCCACAAACAGGTTTCTCAGGAGACAGGTAAGGTGGGATATTATCTCCATCTCTTTAAGAATTTTCCACAGTTTGTCATGATCCACACAGTCAAAGGCTTTCACATAGGAAAAATTACAGGGCTCCAATATTTTATGTAATAAATGATGGGGCATCCAATTATTATGGGATGGTTGCTGTGTATATAGGTTGTAGGTCAGAAGTGAAGTAAAGTGAAAGTAGCTCAGTTGTGTCTGACTCTTTGCGACTCCATGGACAATACAGTCCATGGAATTCTCCAGATCAGAATACTGGAGTGAGTTGCTATTCCCTTCTTCAGGGGATTTTCCCAATCCAGGGATTGAACGCAGGTCTCCCACATTGCAGGTGGATTTTTTACTGTTTGAGCCACCAGGGAAGCCCCTGTAAGTCAGAATGGCGTCCCTTTCCAGAAGGCAAATGCCTTGTGCTTCTCCACACCCCTCTGGCTTGGTGGTGTTCTTTTGAGGCATCTTTCCTCCCCTTGGGCTCTGAGTTCACTTGCAGCAAAGTCATCTGTAAGAACATATCTGTGGGAAGGAGAGAGGTGGTAGGTGCCCTGTACCCGGCCAGGGATGGCTGCTTTTCTAACACACTGGTTTCAGGCCTGGGAGTGAGCTTCCAGAAATTACCTATTTGAATACATTCAAAAACATATGGACTTGCTTGCTGCTCTATCTTTAAAAGTCTTATTAATAAATACAGTGGTAGATGTCGATTAGTGGTTCTCAACTGGAGAGCTCAAAATCTTAAGGATTTTATATTTCCTTTGATAAATTGAAATCAGAGAAAAAGGTGATCCTAGCAGACTTTTTCTTTCTGAAACCATCCTCCAGGGCCTCACTTGACCTTAATTAATTGTCCTGGGGTTGACCCAAATAAAAGTCTATTTCATCTCATTCACCTCCCCTACCTGCCACCCACTGGCAGTGTTAGGAAACAGAACTAGGCACGATGCCTGCCTGATGACACACAAGTCAAATGCAGGATACGCTGACCAATCAGAAGTGACTCTTCCCTCAGCTGGAGATTCCTCCTGCAGGGTCTGAAGTGCTGGCATTTCTAACCCAGCATTCTCCTGACCTGTACACCTGCTTGCAGTCCCTTCAATGGGGAGGAAGGTCAAAAACAAGAAAACAGCCCCATTTTCTTGCACAAGCCATCTCAGGGACGGAAGTGGGATTGTCTAAATGTCATTCTGTGTTTTGCCACAAAGGAGAAAAGAGTCCTGGTGTGTTCCAGAGAAGAGGATTAACTTTCTCTCAGAGATGATGATCACACCACATCCTAGCTGGAATCTCCAGGGGACGGATGGCTGGAGAATCAGAAGTAGGGAGAGCTGGAGACTTAATTGTTCTTCTTGACAACTGATTTTAAAGTGTGCTTTGACTTGCGTTTCTGCAGAATAAAACGTAAGTAAAAAAGAAAGGGAGGGAAAACTATGTCTCGAGAGAACTAGAGACTCAAGGAATTTTGTTGTTGTTGATGGTAAAATGAAAAGTGAAAGTGTTAGTCCCTCAGTAACGTCAGACTCTTTTCGACCCCATGGACTGTAGCCCGCCAGGCTCCTCTGTCCTTGGAATTCTCCAGGCAAGAATATTGGAGTGAGTAACCATTTTCTTCTCCAGGGAATCTTCCCCACCAAGTGAGTGAACCCAGTTCTCCTCCATTGCAGGCAGATGTTTTACCATCTGAGCCACCAGGGAAGCCCACTGATGCTACAGTTAGTCCATAACAGAAGAGAGTTATAAGGGGAATATAAACCTAGATACCACTGCCTTTCTGAGCATCCTAGTTTGAATGGAGCTTTAGCCAAAGCCTGGGAAGGTAGAGCAGATGGACTGTATGGGGAAACGCTCTTTCAGGTGGGTCTGGGAATCCAACGTGGTTTTTATCGTTCCAAAACAGATTGTTGTCTTTCCTCTAGGTAACTATCATTTGATGAATGTCTTGGTGGTGATGTTGTAAAGGAAAGCCTTGAGAAACAGACAGCTTAGTTTAATTGCTGATAGCATTCACATCTCTTTGAAAGTGTAGGACATTTAGGAAAATCTAGTTGAAGTCACAATCAAGAAGTTTACACACCCTGGCTGAGCCAGATCATTGACAAGATTTGATACAGTCACAGTCAGAGATAGTGCAAAAAACAAACTAACTCAAAACAAACAAAACAAAAATAAACTTCAGCATGGACTTGAGTAAGGAATATAAGAGGATGACCAAGGCGTGGTGGTCATGTGACTTTACAGCTTCAAAGTGTGTGCTGGTGCTTTGTGGATATTCACGTAGGAAGGAAGGGTTTGGTTAGGCTGGAGGGGAGACCAGAGGAAAGGGGTGGGGGAACTGCTTGGTGCCCTGGGAACTGTGAGAGGGGAGGGGTCTAGCACCTCCTAGGCTGGGCTAGGGGACTTGAGACAAGATCCAGGTACAGGCTGTGGAAACACCTGTAAGGCATTCTGGGGAGGAGGTTCATCCTGTTAACTGACCCAGGCAGGATGCTTGGGGGTGTGTGGGGCTCCTTCAAACTGCCCAGGATCCTGCCTCTTTCCCCAACATGTTCCAGATTCAAAAATGAATATTTTCAAAGAGGAGTTCACACACATCTGAGGGACAAAAATCAGACTTTGCTTTAAGCTTTTGAACATGAAATTTGAAAGAAGGGTATCACTGGACTTCATTGGTGGTCCACTGGTTAAGAATCTACCTGACAATGCAGGGGACGTGAGTTCAGTCCCTGGTCTGGGAAGATTTCACATGCCCACTGGGCAGCTAAGCCCGTGCACCACAGCTGAGTCCATCCATGCTCCAAGAGCCCAAGGGGGCTGCAACTACTGAGCCTGTGCACCCCAGAGCCCAAGCTCTGCAACAAGAGAAGTCACTGTATCAAAAAGTCCATGCACGGCTAGAGAGTAGCCCCTGCTAGCCACAGCTAGAGAAAACCCCTCACAGTCAAATGCCCAACACAGCCAAAATAATAATAATAATAAAAAAGAAGGCTCTCACCATGATCACAGATGCACAAGGAAGGTAAAGCTGAAGAATCTCCATTTTTCCTCTCGTGTTGTCTCTTGCTCCCTACTTTACGTTGGAAACTGTAGATTTAGATGGTTGGAAAATATTCAATAAAGAAATCCAAAAGATTCTTTGAGCATTTAAGGCACAGAGGTGGACAGGGACTAGAACAAAATAGAATTACTATGTTTCTTAGCAGACAGTAGCAATTGCTAAAATTCTTTCAAGTCATATTAAAAGAAAAGACTTTCCAGGTCAAGGATATTTCCAGCGTCATGTAATAATGTAAGAAAGTAACTGTGTCCCCATAAAACAACTCCATTCAAAAGAAGAAAGAAAAATACCTTTTTTTTTTTTTTTGGCAGAGGAAGGAAGCTATGCCTTGTGTCTGGGCACAAATGGGTGAGATTTGCATGATTAAAAACCATTTCTGATGGAACAGTGTGTCACCACATGTCCAAATAGTTCTCATTTCCATTGGTTTCCTCCTCAAAAATTGGGTCTTCTAATTCATTTCAGGAAAGAAAATTTTAAGTAGACACTGCATTTAAAATTCTTTTAAACTCATGGTCTTAGTTTCAGCCAAAAGCCCCAAAATGTCAAGATAAGTAACAAGTTCATATATTGTCCTGACTGGATGTTTCAAGTTTGACCAGGAGGGCTCCCACCCACTAGCCTGCCCCTCTATCCGCCACTTGCTTTAGTCCTTCTGGTCCCACAAAGGAAACCGTGATTCCTGGGCTTTCTGAAGCAGCTGGATGTCATGGCAGATGAGTGATGATCCAAGGAAACCCAAGGAGCACACAATCCCCCTTAGACAAGTATCACTTTGGGGATGCTTTCTTCAATCCATAGTGTTATCCAGGGGAACTTCAGGAATCCTCTTTAAGCTTTTGTTTTCTAATAATAAGAATAGAAACTCCTTCTTCACTTCAAATGATAAAATCAAATTTATTTCCTGGATTATTTTTCTTTCTACCTTACCATTAGCATTTCATGATTTCATCATTAGCATTTCAAGATTTCATCGTTAGAGTTTCATGTAATTAGAAATTTTATTATTTATAATGAGAAATAAAAGTTTAGGAAAATATTAAAAAGTAAAAATAAGAAGGAAAATATCACATGTATTTCCACTAATCAAAAGATCTAAAGTAATATTTTGAGGTCATTTATGCAGTTTTTTTTTTTTTCCACATAATGATTTTCTAAAAATTCAACATAGGCAAACTGTATAGAGAGTGACAAGGTAAAACAGAAACATTCTTGGCAAAAGATATTTGCAATAGAAATGTCTGAGAAAGGACTCATATCTAGGATATTAAAAAGTTCCTAAGAATTAACAAGAAAAAGACAACCAAAAAATGGTCAAAAGACTTGAATGGGTCCATGTCTCAAAAAAGATATTAAATGGCCAGTGAACATGTAAAAAAGTACCCAACCTCATTTTAATCATAAGGGTTATACAAATTAAAATCACAATAACATATTGCTGCACACCTAAAAGAATGACGAAAGTTAAAGTGACTGATAATATCAAGTGTTGCTGAGGATGTAGAACTCTCACATAAGTCTCCCAAGAGTGTCAGTTGGCACAGTTCTTTGCAAATGATTGAATCTCTTACTATGTATTCAACTTCTTTATCCATTCACCCATTGATGGGCACAGAGGTTGCTTCCACATCTTGACTATTGTAAATAATGCTACAAAGAACGTGGGGATACAGATATATTTTTAAGTTGATATTTTTGTTTCCTCTGGGTATATCCCCAGATGTGGAATTGCTGGATGATATGGTTGGCCACAAGCTGGAATCAAGATTGCCGGGAGAAATATCAATAATCTCAGATATGCAGATGACACTACCCTTATGGCAGAAAGTGAAGAGGAACTCAAAAGCCTCTTGATGAAAGTGAAAGAGGAGAGTGAAAAGGTTGGCTTGAAGCTCAACATTCAGAAAACAAAGATCATGGCATCTGGTCCCATCACTTCATGGGAAATAGATGGAAAAACAGTGGAAACAGTGTCAGACTTTATTTTTTGGGCTCCAAAATCACTGCGGATGCTGACTGCAGCCATGAAATTAAAAGATGCTTACTCCTTGGAAGGAAAGTTATGACCAACCTTGATAGTATATTAAAAAGCAGAGACATTACTTTGCCAACAAAGGTCCATCTAGTCAAGGCTATGGTTTTTCCCGTGGTCATGTATGGATGTGAGAGTTGGACTGTGAAGAAAGCTGATCGCCGAAGAATCGATGCTTTTGAACTGTGGTGTTGGAGAAGACTCTTGAGAGTCTCTTGTACTGCAAGGAGATCCAACCAGTCCATTCTAAGGGAGATCGATCCTGGGTGTTCATTGGAGGGACTGATGCTGAAGCTGAAACTGCAATACTTTGGCCACCTCATGCGACGAGTTGACTCACTGGAAAAGACTCTGATGCTGGGAAAGGTTGGGGGCGGGAGAAGAAGGTGACGACCAAGAATGAGATGGCTGGATGGCATCACCGACTCTGTGGACATGAGTTTGAGTGAGCTCCGGGAGTTGGTGATGGACAGGGAGGCCTGGCGTGCTGTGATTCATGGGGTCGCGGAGAGTCGGACACGACTGAGCGACTGAACTGAACTGACCGAACTGATGGTTGGCCTACTTTGAATTTTTTGGGGGTCCTCCACATTCTTTTCCATAGTGACTACACCAGTTTATAATCTCACAACAGTGCACAAGGATTTGCTTTTCTCTACATTCACAGGAAGATTTATTATTATTTGTCCTTTTGACGATGGCCATTCTAACAGGTAAGAGGTGACACCTCATTGTGGTTTAACTTGTATTTTCCTAATGACTAGTGATGTTGATCATCTTCTCATTTACCTAGTGGCCTTTTGTATATCTTGTTTGGAGAAAAGTCTGTTCAGGTCCTTTGTCCAATTTTTAAACTGGGTCATTTGTCTTTTTTTTTGCTACTGAATTGTATGAGATTTTGGATGTTAGCTTCTCATCATATGTATGGTTCGCATGGTTTTTTTTTCCCCATTCCTCAGGTTTTCTTTTTACTTCGTTGATAATTTCTTTTTTCTGTGCAGTAGCTTTTTAGTTTGATAGAGGACCACTTGTTTGTTGTTTGTTTTGCTAATTGTGCTTTCAGTTCAGTTCAGTTCAGTTCAGTCGCTCAGTCATGTCCGACTCTCCGCGACCCCATGAATCACAGCATGCCAGGCCTCCCTGTCCATCACCAACTCCCGGAGTTCACTCAAACCCATGTCCACAGAGTCGGTGATGCCATCCAGCCATCTCATTCTCTGTTGTCCCCTTCTCCTCCTGCCCCCAACCTTTCCAAGCATCAGAGCTCCAGGAGTTGGTGATGGACAGGGAGGCCTGGCGTGCTGTGATTCATGGGGTCGCGGAGAGTCGGACACAACTGAGCCACTGAACTGAACTGACAGCAGGGAAAGAGAGAAAGTGCCAAGTCCTAACCACTGGACTGCCAGAGAATTCCCTCAACACTTTTAGAACTAAAGTTACTCATTCCACTTCAAAAGCAGTTACTTAGGAAAAGACACTTTAGCATAACGTATGAAGAGCACAGATTTTAGAAACAGTGACCAGCTTCAAACTGTGGTTCTACCACTCATTGACTTTTCTATGTCTCAGTTTTCTTACGTAACACTCACCGGAAAGGACCTATGTTAGAATTCAACGAGAAAATTAAGGTAACACTAAACACAGTCCTTGGCACATAGTGAATGCTCAATACATATCTAATGCTGTTATTATTAGTGTTTAGCAGATGTGAGGTTTTAGAGTTCAATGTGTGCGTGCATGTGTGTGTGTGTGTGCGTGCATGCACACGCGCTTGTGCTCAGTCATATCTGACTCTGCAACTTCATGGACTGTAGCTCACCAGGCTCCTCTGTCCATGGGATTTCCCAGGCAAGAATATTGGAGTGGATTGCCATTTCCTTTTCCAGGGGACCTTCCTGACTCAGGGATTGAACCTGTGTCTCTTGCACTGCAGGTGGATTCTTTTTTTTTTTTTAAACACTTAATTAATTAATTTATTTGTGGCTGTGCTGGGTCTTCGTTGCTGCACAGGCTCTTCTGTAGTTGCAGTGAGCAGGGGCTACTCTCTAGTTGTGCTGCCTGGGCTTTTTACCTCAGTGGCTTCTCTTGCTGCAGAGCACAGGCTCTAGAGTGCACGGGCTTCGGTAGCTGTGGCATGTGGGCTCCTTAGCTGCGGTTCCCAGGGTTTTAGAGCACAGGCTCAATAGTTGTGGCACACGGGCTCAGTTACTCCAAGCCATGTGGTATCTTCCTGGACCAGGGATTACACCTGTGTCTCCAGCACTGGCAGGTGGATTC
Organism: Moschus berezovskii; assembly: GCF_049115385.1. Lineage (NCBI taxonomy): Eukaryota > Metazoa > Chordata > Mammalia > Artiodactyla > Moschidae > Moschus > Moschus berezovskii. The sequence continues at coordinate 2,964,037 of NC_142487.1, read as the reverse complement.
TTTGTCACTGAGCCACCAGGGAAGACCCATAAGAGTTCAACAGATGATGAACTTCTCAATGAAAAGTGCCTTGATTACTCATGTGTTCTTCTGTGGCTACTACTGATATTAATGAACCACAGCTTACAATTTAGAAGAGGGAACTATATTAGGTAGGGCTTGGGAATGTGCTGAAGACCAGGTCACCCGGACAACACCACCATTTAACATTAAGAAAAAGAGAACAGGATGTTGAGTCCTGGAGCTGGAGATTTCAAAAATGTGAGCAAAGATAAATGGTGAATTTTTAGTTTCTCAAGAGGCAAACAATTCTAGCGCTCTTGGAATCTGAAATGAAGGTTTAGGGTGGTAGCTGCTGCTGCTGAGTCGCTTCAGTCGTGTCCAACTCTGTGTGACCCCATAGATGGAAGCCCACCAGGCTCCCCAGTCCCTGGGATTCTCCAGGCAAGAACATTGGAGTGGGCTGCCATTTCCTTCTCCAATGTGTGAAAGTGAAAAGTGAAAGTGAAGTCGCTCAGTTGTGTCCGACTCTTAGCGACCCCATGGACTGCAGCCCACCAGACTCCTCCGTCCGTGGGATTTTCCAGGCAAGAGTACTGGAGTGGGGTGCCATTGCCTTCTCCCTTAGGGTGGTAGAGGGATGGCCAAATCAAAGCTGTAGGTGATCTTGACTTACTGAGATTGGCAGGTGCAGCCTGTTAGCAGAAGGCTCTGAACTTGAGAAGGTGAGCCCCGAGGTGGAGACCTGTGGAGCCAGGTAAGGTGGCCACTTCCCAGGGGCAGGTCTTGCTGCACCTGTGGCAGTGTGTAGAGCGGTTGCTCCTTGGGATGGAGTGGGTGGAGTTCCACATCTCAGATTTTCACTCCACTTACAATGTCCTTATTCAAGCCTTCCTTGGACAGACCCCAGGCTGGGGAGGGACCCCGTCCCCTGGCGGAAGCTGGGATATTTTACTCCATAATCATGATCCTGCCTGGCAGCTCCCGCCCCTCCCTGTCTCACCCCCTCCAGGGCACACTCACCACCAGACAGAACCACCTTTAAACATTTCAGAGGCTTTTAGATCCTGTAAGGACTGCTGCTCTTTAGAAAGACCTAAATTTATCAAACTTAGCAGATGCACCATAACTCAGTATAACTCATCACATAATTTAGTGACCCTCCCACCTTTCAATTCAGGCTTTCCTGGTGGCTCAGATGGTAAAGAATCTGTCTGCAATGCTGGAGACCAGGGTTTGATCCTTGGGTTGGGAGGATCTTTTTTCCTCAACCTTTTTGCTTGAAAACTTTCAAAGAACAGTACAAGGGACATCATGATATCCTTCACACAGACTCATGGATTCATTCTGTTGACACTTATTGAGCATCCAACAGTATGCTTGGTGCTCTGGTAGCCTATGGATAAACAAACATGAGTGAGTTCTGCTGCCTGAGCTCCAGGTCCTCATGGCTCATGCATGGGGCAAGAGCAAGTGTAAGACAAAAAGACCGCTTCTCTGCATCTGAAATTGGGGTCTGCCATCCAAGTGGGATCCCACTTCAGCCCTCAGGCTGCATCACTGTGTTTTCCTGGGCACAGAGGGGTAGATTTACTGGGCGGATGGCAGCGCCACACCCACAGGGAAGGTCTACTTATCATGAGAATCTCTGCTGAGAGCCGGAAGGTTCCTTCTTACTCTGATTCACAGGGTGACCTGGAAAGAGATGGAAGCCTTGCCTAACTGAGGACACGATAACAGATCAAAACATGGTACCTTTCTCTTGTCTTTTACTTCATGACTGAGGCACTGCAGTACCTGAAGGAAACAGTTTGCCCTTTAAATAAAAAATTAAAGAGGAACTTACCTAGTGGTCCAGTGATAAAGAATCCACCTTGCAATGCAGGAGACTTGAGTTCGATCCTTGGTTGGGGAACTAAGATCCCACATGCTGTGGAGCAGCTAAGGCTGCATGCAACTACTGAGCCCACACAATGCAACTAAAGAATTTGTGCATCACAATGATAGATTCTTCATGATGCAACTAAGACTCGAAGCAGCCAAAGGAAGAAAGAGAGAAAAAATAAAGAAAATGCCTCGAAAGGGCTTATTGCTTGGATATTTTCTATCTAATGCTATATTCAGACGGCACTGGATGATTCCTAGCTGGTTTTGGATCAAAGAATTAAACGAGTGACATTTTGGAGGGTCTGTTCTTTTTATTCCATTTTAATGTTTTCCCCAGCTTTATTGAGATATCATTTGATGCCTAACAGTGTATAAGTTTAAGGTGTTCAACGTGAGGAACATATGCATTGCAAAATGATTACTGCAATAAGGTTAGTTAACACCATCATCTCATATAACTGCCTTTTTTTTTTTTTTTTTTGTGGTGAGAACACTTAAGATCTGCTCTCTTAGCCCCTTTCAAGTGTACAATAGAGTATTGTTAACTGTGGTCACCATGCTGTACATTGGATCCTTAGAACTTACTCATTTTAATGAGGGTTGCCCGTTCAGTAGAAAATACAGGCATGTAAGGTTACCTTTTTCCAAACAACTTGAAATCGTAAGAAAAAACAAGGCACACAGAAGTTAGAAAAGGTGTAGTGGCTGTAGAAGGAGATCAGAGGAAAGACATAATAGTGACAGCAGGAGCAGTCTGAGAAAGCTTCCGAGCTGAGAGGCAATAAGCCAGTAGATTTAAACTTAGCAAATGTCACAATACATAAATGTATGAAAAAGAGCCTGGAAGAAACACACTAAACTGTTTATTGGATTGAGTATGGGAGGTATTAAAGGGGACAGTTGATTCTGATTGCATCCAATAAAAAGTGACTAGTATTACTTGTGTATTATCACATATATGTGGAATCTAGAAAAACAGTATAGATGAACCTGTTTCAAGGGCAGGAAAAGAGACGCAGACCCAGAGAACTGACATGTGGACATGGAGAGTGAGGATGAATTGGGAGATTGGGAATGACATACATACACAACCGTATCTAAGATAGATGGCTAGTGGAAACCCGCTACACAGTGCAGGGAGCTCAGCTTGTTGCTCTGTGATGATCTAAAGGCGTGGGATTGAGGGTGGGGTGGGAGGGAGTCCAAGAAGGAGGGAGGAGATAATATGTTTGCATATGGCTGATTCACTTCCTTGTACGGCAGAAACGAACACAACATTGTGAAGCAACTATACTGTGATTTTTAAAAAAATGTTTAAGAAGCAGCTTTCTCAAAAAAAAAAATGTTATACTGTAGTGTTGTTTTATCGCAGTGTTTTCCATGGTGTAAATACTTCCATGAAGGCTTCCCAAATGGCTCAATTGGTAAAGAATCTGCTTGCAATGCAGAAAATCTGGGTTTGATCCCTGGGTTGGGAAGATCCTCTGGAGAAGGAAATGGCAATCCACTCCAGTATTCTTGCCTGGCGAATTCCATGGACAGAGGAGCCTGGCCAGCTACAGTCTGTGGAGTTGCAAAGAGTTGGACACAAGTGAGCAACTAACATTTTCACTTTCATGGCTAATTTCAAGCAAACAAAGTCAACTAGCTCACAAATTCTTGGAAATTTAACAATTCAAGCAATTGTTATGTGCCAGGCTCTGAGTCAAGTGCTGGGGAGAGATGGAGAAAAGATTATGACGCAATCCTCCTCTGCTAGACAACAGAAATACAGTGGGGGCTCTAAAAGAGGAACTAGAGGAAGAAGAGATTAGCTCTGACAAGGTGTGGGAAAGGAGGAGACTCAGAGTAGCTTCCTTGCATGAGCTTTGAAAGATGGAATAATAATTAAGGAACAAGAGGGAAGGCCCCAAAGCATGGAAGCATATGATACATTCTGCGAATTGAAGATTGCTCACTTTGCACAAGATTATTGGCACCAAATGTAGATTGAGGCCAGAACAGAGGGTTGGGGCCATGTTACCAAAGGTGATGAATTTCACTGGTTAGTCCTGTGAGCTACTAACAGTTTTTGAGAAGCTTCAAGCAAAAACTGATGGCAGCGTGGAGACTACACTGTAAGAGCAGAGAGCACTGTGCTGCGTGCACGCTCAGCCACGTCTGCCTCTATGCGACCCCGTGCACTGTAGTCTGTCAGGCTCCTCCATCCACGGGATTCTCCAGGCAAGAATACTGGAGTGGGTTGCCATTTCCTTCTCCAGGGGCTCTTCCTGACCCAGGGATTGACTCCTGTGTCTTCTGCATTGGCAGGTGGATTCTTGACCACTGCTGCCACCTGGGAAGCCCCAAAAGAGAGCAGAGGAATTACGAAACAGGATACAATGAGGGCTTCAATTAAGGCAATACAGTACAGAGAGAAATATCACAGACCCAAGAAACATTTATGAGGAAGAAGTAACAGGACAGTGGATTGGCTGAAGTGAGTGGAGGAGATTGGTTGCTTGAAGGTAATACCTAGGACTCTGAAAAATGATCCCTCTGCCTCCTGTGGGAATGAATGACTTCATCTGCAAAGAAAGGAAGCATTTTTAAGAGACTATAATGGTTAAGAGTTGGTAGCCCAATTGGTAGTTTAGTGGACTTCCATGGTGGTTCAGTGGTAAAAATCCTGCCTGCCAATCCAGGAGACTTGGGTTCAATCCTTAGGTTGGGAAGACCCCTTGGAGAAGGACATGGCAACCCATTCCAATATTCTTGCCTGGAAAAGCCCATGGACAGAGAAAACTGGTGGGCTACAGCCCATGGGCTTGTAAAGAGTCAGACATGGCTGATCGACAGCACAGTGACATCTGTGAGTTTGAAGGTTGGAGACTTGAGTGGCAGGACCTTCTGAAGATGGTTTCATTTTACTGTATTTGGATTTATGGATCTTGGTCCTGGGTAGTTATGTGGTGGAAGTGATCCACTTTTGATTTGAGATGGAGGACATCTCCCAAAATTGGGAATAATAATTAACCCAGGAGTATACTAGATAAATAGTAATTTATCCATGGAGCTTGAAAAGAGAATAAGTGACGGAAGGGAGGAAAGCAGCCAGGTAAACCTGTGAATCTAGTTACTCTGAAGAGTAATAGGTACAATATAGAAAGAATAAGGGAGTGAGAGGTGCCTGGTGATTCACGTGAGAAACCAGTTGGGAAGGAAGCCAGAAACAATACTTAAGGCCTCAGACGTCTAAGTACAAACACACAGGGCACAGGTAACAAGCAAATTAAACTTGAAATTTTAACACCAGGCTTAGGTAAGATGACCTCATTGAAGCCTTGTAGACAGGGCTCAAGACAGATAGACACACTTCGGGGTGGAGTTGAAATTAACACAACATTGTAAGTCAAGCATACTTTCATAAAAAATTTTTTTTTTAAGTTAGAAAAAAAGAGAAATGAAGCAACTTCTTGTACATTTACACAGAAAAATGTGAAAACATATTCAGTAAACAAAGTAATTTACAAATAGACGTACATAATAAGAGATCCAATTTTGGTAGAATGGAGAACTAGTACTATTTTAAAAAAAAAAAAAAGACTAACACAGTGATGAAATGAAATCTATGCCCATATTTATGAGATGGAGAGGCATATTTATTTGGGTGTATTTACGTGGATGTTGCAGAGGAACTAAGTGGAAGAGCATAAAGATGAATATTTAGGAGGAGAGGACCAGACCTAAAAGCAGTTACTAAACATCATTTGTCTAGAAGGTGAGTGGGAAAATATTAAATATCAAATTTGAATTAAATATTTTGATAAAATATTTTCAAAAACTTTAATGGAAAATCTGACCCTGATTTTGTGAAAATAACTTTTCTATGCTCATTTCTATGTTTGAAATAGGTACATACAGTTCCTTAAAATGACTTTTAAAAAATGTCCTCTTAATCATCTCCATTAAGAAAAAAATTTTGTCTATGTGGGTGAAAAAAATTAAAATATTTTAATAAAGATTTAAAAAATGTACAATTAAAAATTGAGACTATAGAATATCAAACAGTAATTCCTTTTTTTTTCATTGATAAATATGATGCTGAAATTCATGTAACCAGACAAGCAGATTCTTTATGATGGGCAGATCACTCATCCAATGGGGATAACCCTCCAGCAGGCAGAATAACTCCCTGTAGCCAAGTAGAGTCTGTTAAAAAGGAGTCTGATAAAAAATCCATTATTAGTGGGGAATTCTCTGGTGGTCCAGTGGTTAAGACTCTGTGCTTTTATTGCCAAGGGTGCAGGTTTGGCCCCTTGTGAGGAAACTAAGATCCCACAAGATCCCTCTCAGCTGTGTGGAAAAAAGAGGGGAAAAAAGAAAAATCACTGAGAGCTCTAGAAAGTGTCAGGCCAGAGGCTTGTTGATACTCTCGGGTCTTCTCATCTTATTTGGAGTCATTGTCCACCAGTGCCTCAGGATGTTTTGGGTTAAATTCTGTCCTGCCCCCACCCTTCCTCAAGTCCATGTGTAGAAAAGCCTACTACTCCTCAGAACCTCAGGATGTGACCTTATTTGGAAATAAGGCCTTTGCTGATGTCATCAAGTTACAGGGCGGTCATCCTGGATTAGGGTGGGTCCTAATCCAATGACTGTTGTGCTTAATTGCTCAGTTGCGTTTGACTCTTCTGTGCCTTTTTAAGGAGAGGGGAATTTGGACACAGAAACATGGAGAGGGAAGACAATGTGAAGGGCAAAGCGAAAAGGTGGACATTTGGTGCCAAGGAGAGAGGCCTGGACCAGAGCTCTCCCTCTCGGCCCTCAGGAAGAACCAGCCCTGCAGACACCTTGGTCTTGGACCTCTGTCCTCCAGAGCTCTTAGACAATGGATTTCTGTGGTTTAAGCCACTCAGTCTGTGGTGCTTTGTTACAGCAGTGCTAGCGAACCGATACACGGGAACAGAGCTCAGCTCCGAGGGGGGCAGGGGACCAGCAAGGACCAGGCAGAGGGCTGGGGGGGACCAGCAAGGACCAACCAAGGGAGGGAGTGAAACTTCAGGCTCACAGAGGAATGAAAGTGAAAGGGGACCTGAGACAAAGCCAGTGAATTTGGGGGAGTAATCAGGGAAGATAAAGCTACACTCGTGGGCTTTCCCAGGTCTCATCTCCCAAACACAAAAGAGCCAACATCAAATTCAGGTCAGGAAGAGCCTAGGGAATTCTTTGTAAGTTGCCTCCTTGGGGAGTGGCCCAGTGTCTGAGTCGGGTTGGTGTGTATATGAAAGTCTCCAGTACCTACGGCTGAGGGACTGTGGGCAAGGCAGTCAAGTGAAAGAAAGTTTAGGATTTGTCATATAGGAGGATAAATTTTGGCTCAACGTTAAGAGATTTTTCTTTTTTTTCTTTCCAAAAATATTTTGAAATTTTAAATATTATAGGAAATTTGGAAAATACGGAAAGGAAAAAACATCCCCATAATCCCATCATCTTATCCAAATTTACCAGGTATTTCTTTTGCCTTTCTTCATGGATGTATAGTTTAGGTACTCGGATTTAGAAAGTGTATATGTAATTTGCATCCTGATTTTTAAAGGAATAAAATTATAGTGCAGACATGTTCCCATTTTGCTGTATGATTTCTCATAAGAACAACCTTTACTGGCTATGTAAGCCCAGGGAGTGTGTGAAGCATAAAGAATGATTTCCCTATTGCTAAATATTAAAGTTGTGGCTAGTTTCTTTCTTTTCAATAGTCTCCCCCAAGTTTCCCTCCAGTCCTGAGATTCCATGATTCTGTATTCGGCAAAAGGAAAAGAAAACCACTTCTCAAATTCTCTGTCTCAAATTCTGAAGAGGGGCCTTTTGAGACACCCTGACATGGTACATCAAGTCATATTTCTGTTTATTTCCTCTGAGTATCACCTTCACAAAAGTGATTTTAAGAAATTTCTATCTGGGACAAGGAAGCCTGGCATGCTGCAGTCCATGAGGTCACAAAGAGTTGAACAGGACTTGGTGACTGAACAACAACAAAAATCTAGTTGCCTATCTTGGAAAGTTCTTTTTTCCCCTCAGATGTACCAAAAAAAGAAAAAAATGCACAATTAGAAACAAGATTTCCTATATAACTTTCATCCAGATTCACCCAAAGTTAACATTTAAAGCTGAAACTGTAATACTTTGGCCACCTCATGCGATGAGTTGACTCACTGGAAAAGACTCTGATGCTGGGAAAGGTTGGGGGCGGGAGGAGAAGGGGACGACAGAGAATGAGATGGCTGGATGGCATCACCGACTCTGTGGACATGAGTTTGAGTGAGCTCCGGGAGTTGGTGATGGACAGGGAGGCCTGGCGTGCTGTGATTCATGGGGTCGCGGAGAGTCGGACACGACTGAGCAACTGAACTGAACTGAACTGATGATCAAAACTGAAACATTATTTCTAACGCGGCACTCTTATTAAACTCCAGACCTGATTCAAACATCACCATTGATTTCTGGCCCCAGATCCAATGAGGAATCAGAGGTTGCAGTAGCTGCCTGCATCTCCTTTGTCTCCTTTAATCTAGAACACTTTCTCAGTCCTTTGTGTTTCACAACTTTTGACATGTTTGAAAAGTACTGACCAATTATTTAATAGAGGGACCCTCAATCTGGGTCATCTTGTATGTCCTCATGAAGTTTTTGTACCATCAGAATGAAGTTGGGTCCTTCTCAGAGCATCTGTGTGTGGACGCATGTTATGTCGATCCATCTCATTATAAGAGATGATAAATTTAATCAGTCTGGTTAAGTTGGTATCTGTTAGGTTCCTCTGCTGCAAAGTTACTGCTTTTTCCTTAGTAAGTATTGTAGGGCTCTACTTTGAGACTATGTATAAAATAGAAATCTTGGTTCTTATCATACTTTGACTAACTAATTTTGGCTTTCAGTGATGATTTATCCCTTAAGCAATGATTGTGGTGTTTTCCAGATGGTGATTTTCTGTGTTCATTATTCTTACTATGAATGTTAGTTGTGCATGACCTCAGACAGTTTTTATAGATTTTCCTTACCTGTACAGCCCTGCTGCTGCTGCTGCTGCTAAGTCACTTCAGTCGTGTCCGACTCTGTGTGACCCCATAGACAGCAGCCCACCAGGTTCCCCCATCCCTGGGATTCTCCAGGCAAGAACTAACGTATCCTTAAAAAAAAAAAAAAAAAAGCAAGAGAATGTTTATCCTCTGCTCATTCTGTTGTTCCTGTAATCCAAAACTATGCGGATCATTAAAGGTGGAGGTGCACAGACAGAGGCTTGGAGTTGGTGAGGCATCTTCATACCTGCATTGACTCCTGCTTTTCTGAGTTTCAGCCACTTATAGTTCATTCTGCCAGGGAATCATGGGCACTTTTTAATATAGGATTTATCCTTAAGTCATCACTGTAAAGTAATCAGATAGTAGCCATTTCCACTTCCATTCTACAGACGAGAAAAGTGAAACCCACAGGTGTTTTCTTAAATGGATTAAATATATATTGATTTATTTGGCTGTGTTGGGTTTTAAGCAGTACTCTCGATCTTCTTGCCGCATGCTGGATCTATGAATAGTTTGCTGACTAGACCCAGGGGGGCATTGGGATCAGTGTCATAGCCACTGGACTACCTGTGCAGTCCCTTTTATGGCTAATTATTATGTACATTTTCACCCATAATAATCCAGTCTTCGCAAGCAACAACAATAGTAGTTATTTAAACAGAAGCTTCTTGCAGATATAATTTACAAAAGTTATTTTTATCTCAAGCTGAATTCTTCAGGGTGACCTGGCATTCTAAATACAGAATTCTATTTATCCAGAAAGGTTTAGAGGTTCTAGTTAACTAAACTTTTCTGTATGTAGCAGGACCCCCACTCTTCAAAGAATCCAAATACAAAGATGAAGGAAAAGTTTTCTTTAAAATCGAATAGACATTTTAGGCCATTCCTTAGATGTGCAGGATTAGTCAAGTTGCTATAAATAAAAAGAATGAGATTTGGCTGGAAAAAAATCAGACACTATCTTACATTAGTATGAAAAGCAACTCTCATTGAATAGTGGGAGATGAGCTAATCACCTTCTATTGTACCTTGTTTTCTTAACCATTTATCTTTTTCTCCTAAAAATCGCAGATAACAGAAGGAAATTTTTGATAAAGTGGATTTTCTGTTGATTGGATTTTGGATTTTAAAAAGCTACTAATATAGCTGCTATTACACCAGCTTCTTTTCCTTAGGGTACCAGCAATTAGAACTGACTAACAGGACACCCAGCATCCACATTTGTTCACACAGTCAAGACTTGTGAGGTCTTCCCTGGTGGTCCAGTGGTTAAGACTTCACACTGTCAATGCAGTGGGCATGGCTTCAGTCCCTAGTCAGGGAACTAAGTTCCCACATATTGCATGGAGAGGCCAAAAAAAGAGATATAAATCAATTTTACAGATTATGTAAATTTTAAAAATAAATAAAAAAAAAAATCTAAAAAACCACAAAAACCCGTGAACTCTAAGTGCCTCGGCCCAGCCACCCCTGCTGATTGGCATTGTTTTGTTTTATTTTTGTCATTTTTGTGTTCCCAGTGTTCGTCCCTGCGCCTGGCACAAAGTAGGTGCTGGCTAAATATTGCTGCCTGATCCATTGACCCACTGACAGCCAGACTTCACGCTCAGGGTGAGGGTCCAAACTCAGCCTTCTTGAATTCCTGGAATTTATTTTTTCTTATTTCGAAAACAATGCACGCTCATTCTAGACACATGTGAAATAGAGAAACTCAAGCACACACACAAGAGAAAACCAAGCCCTTCCTATCTCACCAGCCACAGAGATGATTATGCCATAAAGATGAACATTTGCCCATTGACTAAATATTCCTTAAAAACCTGTTTTTAATGGCAATAGAATGGTCCATTGTACGGATGTGCGACGCTTAACATTTCCTTGTTGTGGGTCATATAAATTCTTTACAGTTTGCCACCACTGGAGTGAGTGTTGTAATGTTGCACAATAAACTCTCTGGCTATTAAAGCTGATTATCACGTTACTTTCCAAAAGATTATATCCATTTAAGTCCATTTGTGACTGCCCCATATATTTTAAATGCTGACAGTTGAGAAATGAGGGTTTCAAAACAGCTCCTTTCCATTTAAACAGCCTCTAGTGTGCTGTGAACTAACCTTTTCCTCCCGGCTTAACTACGGGCCCCTCGAAGGGTAGGGAAAGTCACAGGGGAGTGGGATAATTTGGAAAACATTCCTGGAAACCTCAACCTAAACTGAGGAGAGAGAGTTCGCCCTTTAAAAAAAAACAACAGCTTGTGCAATAAAGCGAAGGGGCAATGACACCCCAAACTGAGCGATAATAATGCAAAACAACTAATACCGTTATACTGATCTTTGTCCCTGTATTCATGGCCCCAAATTAAAAGCAATTTTCTTTACAGAAGATAAAATCACGGTAGTGAAAAGGAGAAACTATTTGGGAGAGGAATTAGTCAAAAGGAAAAGGAATATATTTTTAAAAACATTCACTTCTAGTGACTTCCCTGGTCCAGTGGCTATAGCTTCACCTTCCAATACAGGGGGTGTGGGTTCAGTCCCTAGTTGGAGAAGTAAGATCTTCTATGCTGGGGGATGGAAGGTCGGGGGGAATTCAATTCTACTCCGCAGACTATATGTGTTTCACTCAGAAAGAGAAACTTCATTTTCAAAAATAATATATGATAAAAGCCAAAACTTTCAGGAGTTATTTGCCGTGATCAGAAAAATTCCATTCTGGTTCTTGTCTTTTTCGGCAACTGCATACTGTGCCTCCAAGACATAGAACAGATGTCAACTTTGCTCAGGATCTGCGGCAGGTAAGTCAGTTTCTAAATACGGCACCTGCTCATCTCTTTATGAAGTCAGCATTTCGTGCGACAGGGAGCCATACCAAACAGCTAAATTATTATTATTGCAATACAACAGACTCTTTTCCATTGAACACTTAATGGGACAATTTATTTCCAGCCTTCCACTTCCAGTCAAGCGAAGACTGCATTACTTGGAACTCGGTGGAAAGCTCTAGAGACACAGAGCCTGGGCTCCGAGCCAGTCCTGCAGTGGGAAACCACCATTTTAGAAAGTGGGATTTTTGGAGTACAGTGGAGTGAGATTGAAATCAGTCTTTGTGTGGGACAATTTCTCTGAGAAGCCTGAGTAGCTGACCCTTTCTCTGTTTTACTCCTGTGTTTTCATTGATTGTTGCAAATCCATCCCAGAGTATTTTCCAATCACAAGCCTATTTATTATATTTTACAGCTTCATGGCTCAGGGATGAACACTGTACCCAGCGTTAGTCAAAAAGAGAAAACTCTGCAAAGAGTTGGGTATATGTAGCTTTATTAACATGAGGTAATTGGGAAAGAAGTATTAATCTCACTTTCTACATTTCTTTAGATGGTCTCATGTTGACCTTGCAGTTTTTAGTACCTGATTGACTACAGATAGACCATTAAAAAGTGGATTTGAAGTCATCACGGGGACTTCCCTAGTGGTCCAGTGGCTAGGACTCCATGCTCCCAATGCAGAAGGCCCTGGTTTGATCCCGGCTTGGGGAACTAGACCCCACATGCCACAATTAAGAGTTTGAATGCCACAACCAAAGATCCTCCATGCTGCAACTAAGACCTGAACAGCCAAATAAATAAATGTATGTTTTGTAAAAGCCACTGGACTTTCCTGGTGGTACACTGGATAAGAATCTGCCTGTCAATGCAGGGGACATGGGTTCCATCCCTAGTCTGGGAAGATTCCACGTGCCACACAGCAAGTAAGTCCACGAGCTCTAGAGCCCATGCTCCACAACAAGAGAAGCCACCTAGAAGCCCAAGTACCACAACTAGAGAGTAGTCCCCACTTACCACAACTAGAGAAAGTCCATGCACAGCAGCCAAGACTCAGCATCAGTTCAGTTCAGTCACTCAGTCCTGTCTGACTCTTTGCCACCCCATGAACCACAGCACACCAGGCTTCCCTGTCCTTCACCATCTCCCAAAGCTTGCTCAAACCCATCCATTGAGTTGGTGATGCCATCCAACCATCTCATCCTCTGTCATCCCCTTCTCCTCCTGCCCTCAATCTTTCCCTGCATCAGGATCTTTTCAAATGAGTCAGCTCTTCGCATAAGGAGGCCAAAGTATGAGAGTTTCAGCTTTAACATCGATCCTACCAATGAACACCCAGGACTGATCTCCTTTAAGATGGACTCGTTGGATCTCCTTGCAGTCCAAGTGTATCTCAAGAGTCTTCTCCAACAGCACAGTTCAAAAGCATCAATTCTTCGGTGCTCAGCTTTTTTTATAGTCCAACTCTTACAGACCCAGCATAACCAAAAATAAAATAAAATAACTTGAAAAAAAAAAGCCACCACAGTTTTGTGCCAAAGCATACTGATCAGTCAATGGGTGCCTAAGCCACTTTATCAGGGGACAAAGCATAAGTTGAATTTTTATGGCCCTTGAGTTTCCCTTCTACAATGAAGTGGAATGAAGAGGAAGATGGAAGACGTAACCACTTTTAAATGATGTAGGAAAAGATATAATTTTTCCATTGGTATTTTTCTTTCTAGTGGTGGTGGTAGATCCTAAAGTTCTAAGGTAGAGTGAAGGTCTAGGGGTTGGGATCTGGGTCAGAGTAGGGACTTATGGCCTGGGGCTCCTTGAGGATGGGAGTAGAGTGTAACCCAAGATGGAGCAAACAGAGTAGAACATTTCCATTTCCCCACAGTCATGTGGGGAAAAAAGCAGAGACATTACTCTGCCAACAAAGGTCCATCTAGTCAAGGCTATGGTTCTTCCAGTAGTCATGTATGGATGTGAGAGTTGGACTGTAAAGAAAGCTGAGAGCTGCAGAATTGAAGCTTTTGAACTGTGGTGTTGGAGAAAACTCTTGAGAGTTCCTTGAACTGCAAGGAGATCCAATCAGTCCATCCTAAAGGAAATCATTCCTGAATATTCATCGGAAGGACTGATGCTGAAGCTGAAACTCTAATACTTTGGCCACCATATGAGAAGAGCTGACTCATTGGAAAAGACCATGATGCTGGGAAAGATTGAAGGTGGGAGAAGGGGACGACAGAGGATGAGATGGTTGGATGGCATCACCGACTCAATGGACATGAGTTTGACCAATCTCCAGGAGTTGGTGATGGAGGCCTGTTGTGCTGCAGTCCATGGGGTTGCAAAGAGTCAGACGTGACTGAGCGATTGAACTGACTGACTGACACTCATGTGCCTGGCCCTACTAACCTTGCTTCCTTAGCTCCACCAGCCATATAATACCCTCCTTCAGCAGTTGGGGCTGGGGTCAAAGGGGAAAGATAGTTTAGTAGATATTGTTGCTTATCTATCCATTTTCCCCCTTTACCCAACTCAATGGGCCCACATTTTTGTCTTAGTTTCCATCATTCTCACCTGTGGACTTTGAGGGAAGATGCTCTCAAGCTTCATTCTTGATTAGCTTAACCCGATTGGCCCATTCCATTCCCAAGCTAAGGTCCCCGGGTCAGGGTGGATGTATGACTTACAGGATCCAATTAAAGTGAATTTCAGGACTCCGGCTTGGAATCCTGTGACCTGGGTTTCCTCTCTCTTCTTTCGGATGTAAAAAGTCCTTTTTCCACCTGAGAGAAGTGACCTGAAGATAAAGTCAACAAATGGGAGAGACACATACAGGGGAGTGGCAGAGAAATGGGGCAGGAACTCCTGGATTAAAGTGACTCTGAACTTCAGTTACATCAACACATGAATGTTCTCACTGCTCAATCCAGTTAGAGAGGAGTTTCTGCATCTTGGGAGCTTTAGAGAGGGTTGGAAGTGTCTCATATCACCATATGGCCCGTCTCTAAGGGTTGTGTCTTCCTTCTGACAGGAATGGTAGTCAGTTGTGCGTATTAACCAAGAATGTAGTTTAAATAATACACACTTGCAGTGAACAGTATTAGAAACAATTCATGGGGTCGCAGAGAGTCGGACACGACTGAGCGACTGAACTGAACTGAACTGAATGTTCAAGTACATAATACTATATAATGATAGGGGAGGGGTGGTATTCTGGGTTCTAACCATCATTATCACGTTATTTCTATGAGAATATATGCTCCAACATTGAAATAAGCAACTTACCAATGAACTTTGGGGGATCCTCTGGGTCTCAGGTTTCTCAAGACAGTGTAATATTAGATGAAGTTTAAGGCATTTCCTAGCTTTCTTGATTCTTTTTTTATGGGTTCATTTTAAAGTAAGTAAAAGTGAGTCCTTGTAATAGGGCGGCATTCTTGAATAATACGGCATCTGACAGTTGTTCACTGGCCTTCAGCAAGTTCTATCTTGTTCATTTTCACAGCAGTTGAGAATTTGCTGTCATTATTTTAACCACTTTTGAAACTCTAGTACAGTGCTCACATCTTGCCCCTAAATACGTATATACAGAATACCTTATTTCCTACAGCAAACCCGTTTTTTCATTTGTCAGTTTTATGGAAACCTGAGGACCCAAACAGGCTCACATTTCTAAGCAAAAGCAAATAGTAATTTTCTCCTTCTCCACCCATGGGTTAGTCAAAGCAGGGACTTTTTTCTAAGAATAGAGGTATTTGTCATCTTTAGATGGTTTCAACACAAAAAAGTAATAGTTCATAATATTTTGGGTTCAGGGATTTCCCTGGTGGTCCAGTGGATAAGACTCTGTGCTCCCACTGCGGGGGCCTGGGCTCAAGCCCTGGTGGGGGAACTAGATCCAACATGCCTAAACTAGGCCCACATGTTGCTACTACTACTGATTTTGCGTGCTCTAGGGCTCACGCACCACGAATAGAGAAGCCTGAGCCACAACAAAGACCCAGCGCAGCCAAAATAAATAATAAGTAAATAAGTGAAATTTGTAAAAAGCCATGTTTAAACTATTTTTGTTGTTTAGTCACTAAGTGGTTAAGTCATTAAGTCAACTCCTTTGAGACCTCTTGGACTATAGCCCGCCAGGCTCCTCTATCCATGGGATTTCCCAAGCAAGAATACTGGAGTGCATTGCCATTTCCTTTTCCAGTTTAAATTATAAGTTCTCTTTTTAAAAAATCAAAAAAGCAAGCAAACAAAAAAAACCCCCAAACTTTGAGCTCAATAGTTAAGTTATAGGTTGAAAAACAAGTTGTCAAGTGTGCTCAAAAGAGTGACTTGAAATGAAAGATCCATGCTTGGAATCATGGGTGATGACCTGCTGCTGCTAAATCACTTCAGTCGTGTCTGACTCTGTGCGACCCCATAGATGGCAGCCCACCAGGCTCCCCCGTCCCTGGGATTCTCCAAGCGAGAACACTGGAGTGGGTTGCCATTTCCTTCTCCAATGGGTGATGACCTACCTGAATTAAATATTACTAGGAGACCTGCCTCCAAAATCTTTCCCCCAAGGATGCCAACGAGTCTGAAATTCCACCAGTCACACCTTACAGAAACCGTACTATACAAAGTCTCCATGGAAACAAGAGTATGTCTCCTCTGATGGGCTGGTTATTATTAGCCCATGAACTCCCAGTAGCTTAACCTAGATCAGCCTGGTATTTACCTGTTTTGGGTGGGCTGTTGGGAAAGGAAGAAAGGAAGGATTGAGTGTGGGGTAACTGGTGAGAGTTCTTGTTGATTTCACAGCACTGGGTATGGGAACAAGAGACTGGAGATAATACGACCTATTTCATAGCATTGCTTTGGGCTTTCCCTACATATCTTGATTCAAAGAAGTCAATACATCTCATTTTCCTTCTTGAAGTTCAGAGGATATGGACTGGAATAACTCTTCCCTTTCCATCAGTCGTGTTCTCTGCCCTGTTATTGCTTATTACATAGGGCCAGGACCTCCCCAAGGGGTGTTAGTTGCTCAGTCTTGTCTGACTCTTTGTCACCCCATGCACTACAGCCCGCCAGGCTCCACTGTTCATGAGATTCTCCAAATGAGATTATCTGAGTGGGTAGCCATTCCTTCTCCAGGGGATCTTCCCAAACCAGGGATTGAACCCTGGTCTCCCCCATTGCAGGCAGATTCTTTACTATCTGAGCCACCTCACCTACAAAAGGGTTGCACCAGGACCCCTGTATCTGGCCTAGCAGTTGCTCTGTAGGTAGAAGAATAATTGTATGGATGCAGCTTCTCTGTCTTGAATGAGTTCCTTAGGATCACGCCCAGAGCTAACATCACTTCAGTGAGCCCCTGGTTTGGTATATGGAGGGAGGGAGCGAGAGACGATTCTTCCTTCGCCTCTTCCTCATGACCAGCCCATATTCCCTGCATCAGTGTGAGAGATGAAGCAGATAAGAGAAAACGTGGTGGCTTCTCTTGTTGGGGAGCACAGGCTCTAGGGTGCTTGGGCTTCAGTGGTTGTGGCACGCAGGCACAGATGTTTGTTCTTGATGGTGTTACAGGAGAGGTATAGTTGATCTGATATGGGTCTGCAACCGTGCTGTGAATCTATTTGGGGTGCTTCTAACTGGGTGGGACATTTTATGGTGACAATTCTTTAAGAAAAGGATTCTGTAGGGAGGAACTTTATCTACAGTGTACTAGTAAGGTGCTCCATCTTTCGTGGTGCTGTGTGAAGACGTTGGAACTTCATTTTCTTAGTGTGTCTTGCCCTGTTTCCCATGTATCTGGGGGATTCCAGGGAGGGAGGACCATGGTGTGGATGATGGCTGGTTTTCTCCAGGTAGGTCACCAGCTCTCACACTAGGCATATCCCGACCATTGAAGAGACATCTACACTTCCCTGAACCACAGGACAGGAAACATAGGTAAAAGAAATTTGACATTGAATTCCAATGAATCCTGCAGAAGGGACCCTTGTTTCTCTAGTGCTGTTTAACCTTTTTTATTTTTTTATGTGAACTTATCCTATTTTATTTTTGGCAGGTGACAGTTATAAATCTGTTTCTTCATTATAACTATTGGCAAAAGGCAGTTATTCTCAAGACTGACATTTGTTAACATTCAGTTCAGTTCAGTTCAGTTAACATTAGAATGATGAAAACAAAGGAGGAGCATGTGACTAGTATTCAGAATGGAATTTACACCTCACTTCAAGCTCACGGTGTTGGGGATGCTGGCATTGCTTAATACATTCTTGCTGACCATTGATTCTCCTTTTAAAGTGCTCTTTCTAATTGGCTTAATAAATTATTGGCCAAAAAAGAATTCTGAACACAGACAATATAATATTCTTAAGTGGTTGAATTAAGAGGAAAAATGCGGAAAGTATTCAGAAGTTGGAAGTAGTAGAATGTAGTGAAATATAAAGTCCATAAAAACTGAGATGGAGTTTGGAAAGTAAAGGAATATGTCTGCTACAGTAACAGCCTCACAGTGGTTCCTATAAGGACCAATGATATGATGGTTGGGATTAGAGAATTTGTACAGGCTATAGTTGGGATTTGTTTGTATTATGATTATTGGATCAGAAAGTGTCTTATAAAGATATCATTTGATAATCAGCATTATTCAATATAGAATCCTCCCCAAAAGTTTATGTTCATACCTTTGGTTGAGAATTCTATTTAGGAGGATATAAGCAAGAGAGAAAGAAAAGAATTTTCAAGGAATTTCATCTCTTCAAATAAAGAGATCATTATCTTAGCATAGAAAGATCTGACATCAATAATGTTGGAATTCAGTATTTGGGCTTAGAGTGTGGTAGCTTAAAACTTTCAGGACTTTCCTGGTTGTCCAGTGGTTAAGAATCTGCCTGCCAATACTGCGGACACAAGTTTGATCCCTGGTCCAGGAAGATTCTAAATGACGTGGGGCACCCACACCGGTGCGCCATGACTACTGGGCCTGTGCTCTGCAATGAGATAAGCCACCGCAATGAGATGCCCCAACACCGCAATTAGAGAGTAGCCCCTGCTCACCGCAATTAGAGAAAGCCCATGCACAGCTACGAAGACCCAGTGCAGCCAAAAACAAAACAGACGCCAATGACAACAATAAACTTTCAAAGTCGTCACACTTAACAGTCTGGCTAGACACTGTGTGTGTCCATGAGGATAGAAAGATGAATGAGACATGATCCGAGCCCCTGAGGTCTCACAGACCAGAGCAGCACAGGGATGCAGCAAAGATTAGCTACCTATGACCCACCTTGTGTCCCAGTGACCACAGCACTGCCTGAGCATCAGGAAGGCAGCCACAATCGTGGAACTGTGGTGGGGTGGATGGAGAAAGAAGTGGGCCACTGTGTGATGGACAAATACTTGACAGCCTTCACTGGTTTTTGGATGGATCGCACGTCCATCAGAGTCACACCAGTCATGACTGTGGACACGGCAGAAGCTCACCAGGACAAAGTGGAGGATGTAACCCCAAGGCCAAGTTCTAGCCATCATGCAGGGTTTCCTAGAGTGAGAAAAGTTACTGACTCTCCAGGAAGAACCTTTTACATTTGCTCATTGTTAAAATATTTGCACCTTGAGAATTTTACTGCCTCTGCAACCTTCACTCTTGTCTCTGATATAAACACAATATGCTGGGTGAAAACCTATGACTCCATTCACTGCTCAAGACATTGGCACATTCATCATTGTAAAGACAGCATGTTGGAAGGTTTTATACGCAGAAAGAGTGAGTTTATGACCTTAAACAGTCCCCAGTAGGAAATGTCTGACATACTTATAGGCTTTTTCCCATACCTTTTCTTTCTGCCTTTGATCACCTTCCTACCTAACTTTTTTGAGAACTTGGGATGTCCTCCCTTCTCCCTTCATCTCTCTTCCCCTAGAGAGGTGGCCTGAAATGGAAATGTGTGTTTTTCCTTATTTATCAAATGGCTCAAATAGTCTGCCTGTTGAGCCAGACACTCTTCTAAGCATTTGATAAATATTAACTCATTAAGTCTTCATGAGAATTATTTGAGGAGGAGGCTACTGTTCTTTTTTAAAATTTAATTGATTAATTTTATTTATTTTTGGCTGTGCTGGGTCTTTGTCAGTGCGTGTGGGCTTTCTCTAGTTGTGGCGAGTGGGGTCTACTCTCTAGTAGTGGTTCGTGGACTCCTCAATCTGGTCCCTTCTCGCATTGTGGAACACAAGCTGTAGGGTGTGCAGGCTTCCGTAGTTGTGGCTCCCAAACTCTCGAGCATCGGTACAGTAATTGTGGTGCAAGGGCATGTTGCTCCTGGGCATGTGGGACTCTTCCCAGACCAGGGATTGAACCCGTGTCTCCTGCTTTGACTGGTGGATTCTTTACCACTGAGCCACCAGGGAAGCCCAAGTCTACAGTTCTTACCACCCTCTTTGTTACAGATGAGGAAAATCACAAAAAGAGACACTGGGGAGCTCGTGTAAGGACACACAAAGACAGTGAGCTGCTGAGCTGGGATTTAAACTCAGACCTCCAGCTCTCAACCTCCACGTGAGAGTTTCATCTAGCCATAGTGCTCAGGTGCGGATGAATTCTGCTGCCGGCCCACCAGCTCAAGCACTGGGTAGGCTCTTTTCTATTCATGAAGACTTTTTCACTTCTGCCCAGAGCAAGCTGAGCTCTCTACAGAAAGGTGCCTTTGAAATGCACAGGTTGACAGCTTTATTTGTGGATCCACACTGTGGTTTTTGGCTAGAGCTGGCTGGGCATGGGCTATGTGGTTGTCAGTCTTTTAAAAAATGGTGTAATATTCCCACTGTTTTTGTTGGATAATTGCATGTCTTTAATTTGTGGGATTATAAACAGAGCAGTAGCCTAGCTTAGGAGTAGCCAGAAAAAGTTATTTGATATCCACTAAGTCAAGTTTCTATTTTTAGACACCTCTGTTGAAGTGAATATTCTTACCATCAGGAAAGAAAAGCAACATCTTAATATACTCTAATTGGCGTCTCCTGACTGGATAGGGTAAAAAAAAAAAGTCTTCGAAAGAACATAGGCAATAATTCAGCTTCTTTCTCTAATAGGTAAATATTTCTTTATTTACCACTCTTTAATATACCTTTCTCTAATAGGTAAAATAATTTTCCTCTTAGATATTATGAGAGTTTAGGTTTTTTTCAGAATATGAGTTTTAAAGGGGGAAAAATATCATACCTTTTAAAATTCATGGATTTGGAACAGTGATTAAAAAAAAAAATGACCTACCTAAATTTCTGCTTACCTTACTCATAAACTTCTGACTCTTGTTGTTTAGTCGCTAAGCTGTGTCTGGCCCTTTGCAACCCCATGGGCTGCAGCACACCAGGCTTCCCTGTCTTCCACTATCTCCCGGAGTCTGCCCAAATTCATGTCCACTGAGTCGGTGATGCCATCCAACGGTCTCATCCTCTGTATCCCCTTCTCCTCCCACCTTCAATCTTTCCCAGCATCAAGGTCTTTTCCAGTGAGTCGACTCTTCACATCAGGTGGCCAAAGTATTGGAGCTTCAGCTTCGGCGTCAGTCCTTCCAGTGAATATTCAGGGTTGATTTCCTTTAAGATTGAGTGGTTTGATCTCCTTGCTGTCCATGGGATTCTCAAGAGTCTTCTCTAGCATCACAATTCAAAAGTATTAATTCTTTTGGTGCTCAGCCTTCTTTATGGTCCTAGGTTGAGACAAATGAAAACATTAAACTATGTAAAATATTTACTTATGGAGTAAATATGAAGTCCCCATAGAGTCACCATATTGGAAATAAGGACATTCATAGTCAGTGACTGCTTTTTGTCACTGTTTTGTAATTTAGTTGACATGACATATTTATAGGCAAAGAATAGATTACTTAGATGACATTTTCTATTGGAAGACCTTTAAATGGTTTGAAAACTTGAGCCTGATTTAACTGCTCTGTCTTTGAAGATGAATCATTCCTTTCATTTAGCACATTGGTATAGTATTTAGATTAACTAGTAGGTTTGTATTTAGCCTGGCAGAATCCAAACAGCCAGATCAGATATATTCTAGTGGTCTTCCTGGGGCTCTAACAGAACTAAACACAGGGAAGAGGACTCTAGTCACTGATTTATGATTAATGTGTGTAGAAAGTAATATTTCTACCATTTTATGGATGGAGCAACTGAGGCTAAGAGGTTAAGCGGCTTGCCGTCGATCGTAAGGCTCTTTCATAGATCCAGGAAAACCATGGAGAGACTTCCCTGGTGGTCCAGTGGATAAGACTGTGCTCCCAATGCAGGGGGTCCAAGTTTGATCCCTGGTCTGGGAACTAGATCCAGAGAGCCACAACTAAGATTGGTACAGCAAAAATAAATAAATAATAATAAATAATAGTTAAATATAATCAATAATATTATTTATTATCTAAGACAATAAATTATTATAATTTATTCATAATTAATAAATATAATATTAATTTGTTAATATTTAATAAATAATTAAATGATTTTTAAGAAAAGAAAGAAAATTATGTAAGCTGACCCAAATTTTACATCTAATTCTCACCAACTGTAAAATTTGCAAGTTACAATTTCTGTTCCTACCCACAGGTAGTTACAAACTGGAAGTTAAAAATAAAATGAGAGAAGGTTGACATCACTCTCCAGGGGAAGGAAGCTACCAAGGTTCACCTTGACTAACAGAGCTGACATGGGTGCTGTTGTTCCCCTCTGTTGATCCCGCATGGCTTCCGTCCATGAGGATTCAATCAGCCAGGGGACCGCTGGCCGGGGTGGGGGGCAGTGGACTGTAAATCTGGGAAGGCTGCAACTCTTCAGGGTCTTGAACTTTATCAGGTTTGAATGTGTGATTGTGAAAGTAAAGAGCAGAGAAATGACAGCAGTCAGTAAATCAAAAGGAGAGAAGATCAAGACTGTCAGAGACAAGAGAAAAACAGACTCTGGGCACAAACCTGGCTGGAGACCTGCACAGACGCAAGACTTCTGTGTTCCCTCCAGACCTTGCCTCCTGAAAAACAAACCCCTTTCCCTGCTGTTTTATCTAGGAAACAGTATTCTTTGTTATGTCCCATGGATTTTTTTTTTTAAGTTTTCATTATTGAGGTTTAGGTCTTGTTTAGAAGATGGGATGCTATAAGAAAAAGAAAAACAGAAAGGAAATCAGTTGGAAAAAAGTCTGGGATGGTCTAGATTTTCCTCTATCAATATTGAGGCCCCTAGCTTCTCTCTCATAGATCTTTATTTTTTTTATTCCTTAACAAAATGTGATTAATGTGGAGTAAGTCTGCATAAACAGCAATACAAAACTGAAAGGTAAAAATCATGAATTACCAGGTAAATTTAATTAGTTCTCTCCCCACCCCTTATATCTAAAGCCCATTCTAAAGTCTGTCCTCCTTCACGGCCCCAGCTGTCAATTTGCTCCTATCTCCTGCCAGAAAGAAGCTTCTAGGGAGGCAATGCTGCTGCAGATTGAAGTTCTTGGAGCAGAGGATAAAGCTCAAGATTACTATCTTTGTACAGTAGTCTGCTGCTGGCATTTGCAAGGGTGACAAGGAATTGTTCCTCTTCAAAGGAAACAAAAACAAGTAGATCTATGCTTGTATCACCCACCCTTCCTTTCCTATCATAATGCGATAAATAAGTCCCCACTGCTGTACAGAGAAAAAGCCCAAGAACCCTTGTGAATGGCGGGTCTCAAAGTTGAATAAGTGCTCAAAGTTCTTTCCCGGGAACTAATTTAGCTCCAGGGGGATAAGTGGGTCACCCCCCAAATTGAAATCTGATGTACTAGGTGTGAGTTTGTTACAATACAGATATTGGTAGTAGTTCATGATTACACAGTGCTTCCGATGTGCTGGGTCCCCTTAGCCCCTCACACGTAAGACCATTTTTAACCCTCTCAACCATCCTGTAAGCGAAGTGCTTTTCTCAACCCTATTTTAAAGCTGAGGAAACTGAGGCAGAGAGGTCAGGCAAGTTGTCTGGGTTGCTCAGCTAGGAAGGGGTGGAGTCACGACTCAAACAGGAAGGCTGGCCCA
This sequence comes from Moschus berezovskii, assembly GCF_049115385.1. Classification (NCBI taxonomy): domain Eukaryota; kingdom Metazoa; phylum Chordata; class Mammalia; order Artiodactyla; family Moschidae; genus Moschus; species Moschus berezovskii. The sequence goes on along the minus strand of NC_142487.1, from coordinate 2,940,227 downwards.
GAGTCTGAGCTCCCTGGGCTCACACAGGATTCCCTCAGTGTGTGAGCTAGAGCAAATACCACCCTCCCTCCTTTTCATATGTTCATCATGAAGACTAGAGGAAAATCTGAGCGTGGACACTTTTCTAGAGAAAGAAAAAAGGCTCAGACATCTCCCTCTATCTTGAAAGCTGTCTGTGGTACTTTGCCTAACTGGCTTTACAGAAGTGCCAACCTCCTAGACTGTAAACACTTCAGAACCAGTAGGTGCCTCTCCGAGTTCTTCTTTGTGCAGTGCACACTCAGTACTGTTGGGCAGGGCAGGAAACTGGAGGACTGCATATGGGCAGACAGCCTTTTGGTCCTAATTCTCTGCATATTTGCAACGTAGCTGGAGAGGTCGTATTTCTGGGTAGCAAATGCAGTACTTAAAAAAAAAATTTCTTGGGCACATTTTTCCCCCTTTGATTGAATAATGGAGGAGCATAAGTTACTTAGCAAATTTCCAAATGTCTATCATCTCCTTTTTCTACTTCTCCAATGGCCCCTGCCCCACCAGAAAACCAGTCACAAAGGTCTCTAGGCTGAGACAGCTCTGGGTCAGTGGCACAGGATGCTGACCCTAGAAAGGGCATCGCCTAAACGCCTAGTGATACCTGCAAAGCCCAGAGAAAGCCCAGGTTTCACCTATCTAGTGGGATGGAAATTTCTGCATCTCTTTCATCTCCTTGAGACATAAATGGTCCCTTTCTGTCCGGTGGTCTGATTTTTCCCACCTTTTGGAGGCTGGGTGAGGGGTCAGGATTAGATGAGGTGAATGATTCTCACTTCAGAACTAAATGAGGTGGAGTTCACCTTATTTGGGTGAAGAGATGAGAAAAAAGAGGCACCTTTAATTCCTGGAGCCCAGCATGAGATGACAAACAGAAGCTGAAGATGTTCAATGGCCTTTCAGAATTGAGTCTTGTCTCTAACGCTGCCAGAGAAGACTGAAAAAGTAAAAGATGTGGGAAGAGGCCCCAATAGCAGGGAAGCCAAGAGGGTTCTCAGCTTTTACCCAGTTTCTTGCCTTTCCCTATTTCAGAGTGGTGCATGTGTGTTCCGTGACTCAGTCACCTCTGACTCTTTTGCGAACCGAGGGACTGTAGTCCACCAGGCTCCTCTCTCCATGGGATTTCCCCGGCAAGAATCCTGGAGTGGATTGCCATTTTATCCTCCAGGGAATCAAACCTCCTGCATTGGCAGACAGGTTCTTTACAGCTGAGACAGCTGGGAAGCCCATTTCAAAGAGGTTAGAAGAGGCTTAGGTGGACCTGAGGTGTGGAGGAGTCCTCATTCACTTAGGGGATGAAGCAGCGACTCAGCGCAGGAAACTGAAAACACAGCGTCTGACTCCGCAGAGCCCAATTTTCAGCCCTTGATCAGGAAACTGGATATTCTTTGCTTCACCTTTGGTGAAGGGGAAGGCATCACTCAGGGGCGGGCCTCAGCATGGCTGGCAGTTCAAGGCTTTAGGCAGTGCTTACAGCAGTAATTAATAATAATAATAATATGTACCACACTTCATAACCCAACTCAATTTGGGGATGCCTGAATATTTGGATTGCTGCTTCCCACGTGCACACTGTCGTTCTGCCGTCCACACCCACCCCATTAGCCTCCGTGTGATCCAGACGCCGGGTCCCTTCCACCCACTACATTCTGACTGGGGTTCAACAGGTCTGCTTCGGAGGACCATTGATGCAGAGTAACATTGCCCCTCAGCAAAACCGCAGAAGTGGGAGAGAGGTTAGGAGTGGTTTGGCTTTGTAGTATAAATTCAGCATCAGCAGATAATTCAAATAGGAGCTAATTTGGGGCTTCCCTGGGGGCACAGACGGTTAAGAATCTGCCTGCATTGCGGGAGCTCCGTGTTCGATTCCTGGGTCCGGAAGATCCCCTGAAGGAGGTATTGACTCCAATACCTCCCCACTCCAATATTCTTGCCTGGAGAATCCTATGGACAGAGGAGCCTGGCGGGCCACAGTCCAAAGGGTCACAAAAGAGTCGGACACGATTGAAGCGACTTAGCGTGCATGAGCTCGGTTTAAGTCTTCAGTCTGGTGCGGGGGGCGGGGGAGGGCACGTTTGGGGAGTCCAGCTCAGGCCTGGAGTTCCCGGCTCTCCCGGGTCCCCAGGGCCTGGCACTCTTTGGCCGGGCAGCGGCCGCAGGTCCCGCCCGGCCCATCCAAGGTCTGGGCCGCCGAGTGGGGACTGTCAGGGTGTCGGGACGCAAGCAGGCCGCGGGGAGGGAGGCCGGCGCCGGTGTGGAATGTCTTTATCGAGATGAAGCCGCAAGCTTCTCCTTCGCTTCTTTAAGCGATCACGGAGAGACACCTTTCGATCTTTTGTCAGACATCTTGGCCCTTAATAGCTAAATTTATTTGGTTTAAAGCGGTCTGGGGAGAAGCAGCGAGGGAGAAAATCTTTCGTCGGTCATTGGGTGGCCTAGATAACAAGCTTTAAAAGAGAGAGGGAAGAAGAAAGTAAAAAGGTTAATGGATGAGGGGAGGGCTGGAAGGCGCCCAGCGTGGGGCTTTTACAACGACCCTCCCCCGGCCGCCCCCTTATCGCCGCCCTAACTTACCCGCGGCGGACGAAGTACATTAAGTCACGTAAACAGCGCGCGGAGAGGAATGCCACCGCGGTGACCTTTCGCGCGCCCACCTCCGCGCCGTGCTGGCGGCCGCCGGCGGCGCGCGGGGTCGGCGCGGGGCTGCGGGGCCGCGATCGCCAGCGCCTGGGGCCCGGAGCCCAGGACCGGCGGCGGGCAGGGGGCTGGGGGGCCCAGGGTACACGGTGGGGCCACCTCCGGGCTGCGCGCGGCCCACGCTTCCGCAGCCGCCGCCACCTGACGTTTCTAATCAGTATTTCGGGCTTTTAGAGAATTAAAACAACAACAAACCCCATCACCGTCAGTGTCAGGACTCTCTGGGCGATGACCTGCGTCGGAGTGACAGCGGTGGAGTCGAGTCGGGGAGGGGGGGACGCGCCATCCCGACCCGGCGAGTGGGCCCCGGCGCTGGCGGGGCTGGAGGGGGGCGCCGAGGCGACCCCGTGTCCTTCGCCCAGAGCGTCCCCGGGGCGGGAAGAAATATGGTACAAGCGAGAAGGTCCCATAAATCTGGTTTGAAAAATAAAAGCCAAAACCAAAAAAATAAAAATAAAATAAAATAAAAAAAACTCTCGAATTAAAACCACGCTGTTAAGTCAGAAATCGCATGTATTCGTTTTCTTCCTGAAACGTCGCTGACGCACAGGAGATCGGTGAAATGACAGAGGATGCGCTGCCGTTTGCGGGGGTGATAGCGCGTCCTCTCCGGGTCTCGCGGCTCCTCCGGAAGCGGCGCACTGACGGCCCCCCCCGCCCCCGTCACCCTTCCCCGTTTGGCCGCCAGGCCCCCGCCCCCCGCCCGATTGGCGGCTGGGTTCGGCTGGATTCGAGTGGCGAAGAGCGGTGTGGCGCGCGCGGCCCAAATAAATCAGCCCTGGGGACAGGCCGCGCCCGGGAGCCAGCCCCCCTCCAGGGATGAGGAGGGCCGCTCGGGGAGGCAGGCTCGCTCCGGAGGGGCCACTCCTCGGGTCTAAATGGTCCAGAGAGGAACGATTTCGTTCCGGATTAGCCAATCCCCAAGGAAGAGAGAGACGTTAGGAAAAGAAAAGGGGAAAAAAAAAGAAAGAAAGGAAAGGAAACAGCTTCTAAGGACATGACCGTCTACCTGGAGCACTGCGAAGGCCTTCGCCAGCTCTTGCGGTGCCGCTCTTCCTCTGCGCCCTCTAATATCACCCCATCTTCCCGGACCAGCTGGGGCTCTCAGGAAGCTCAGAGCGCCGGGCCTGGGGCCCCTGGGAGGGTGGCTTTGAAAATGTGCCGCTCCCCAGGGGTGGTGTTCCCAGGGCCAAAGTCGATGCGTTGGGAGAACTGCAAACTGGAAGGGTCAGGCAATCTGGCTTTCTGTCTGAATCAACTCCGTGGGTCAGGCAGTTTTATTTCTTAGTTAATTGGCAAGAAAAATAAAACTAGTCTTCTACCTTGCAAGAGAGCAGACAATTACCTCCCTGCCCCACCTTTGTTCTGAGCAATACTCAAACGCGATCGGAGTTCCGGGGGTGGGGGGGAGGTAAAATGTCAGGTCCTTTCTCGAGCCTTAGAAATCGCACATAGTGAAGCTGATGTGCGTGCCGCCTCTCACCTCTGTCCCGGCCGTTCGGGGGCCAGGGCACCCTCTCCCGGCTGCTGCGGAGTGGCCAGAAAAGCAGGTCTCTGGGGATCATCTGTTGTCCAAATAAATTTACACGGTCACCCCCGTAATTGCAAATATAAAGAAATACACACAGCAGGAATCAGTTTCTTGCGGGGTGTGTGGGGGGCGATGAGGGAGGCTCGGTCTCGTTGGGGTTCAAACTTGGAGGCCATTCACAGCCTGTATTCCCGACTTAGCCAAAGGATTTATTTGTTAACTTGGTTTCATTAGAAATCACTTCACTATGTATTTTTAAAAAAGAAAACTTTGCTTTTGAGAACAGACCTCAGAAATATTTAAGAACCCTTGGACTCAAAGAAAGAAAATCAAATGCCCACAACCGTTCTGTAACGGCTTACAGATGACCTTTTGCAAAACTCAGTCTGGGTAAAAATTAGGTCGGAACTCAGGTTTAAAAAAAAAAAAGAAAGGCATTGGAAGCCCTGATCGGAGCTAAGTGGACAGCGGACGCCGGGATATCTGCTCGGGGAGATGCATTCGATCGAACCCAGGTTAAATTTTAAAGTCCCTGCATCCTGCTCCAGCAGCTAGTCTCCTTTCCAGAGTTTTCTGCCTTCAGTCTTTCGGAATTGCGGCCGCGCTGAAACTGGGAGCCGCTTCAGTGATCGGGAGAGGTAAAGAGGAATGTAATAAAAGTGACTAAATTGGATGAGAACGGTTTATGGAGCTTCTCGGTAGCAATTTGAAATTCAGAAGTGTTTAGCAGCAATTTACAACGAAGAATGGAGGTGGAAAAAGATTCGCCGACTTTCTCCATTCGGCTCCCTCCTCCCTCGGGCTGCCAGGCCCTGTCCCCTTGTCCCCTAGGACTCACAGGTTCACAGTTACATATATTTAGCCAGGAGGTCTCATGATCTCTAGAAACCCTATTTTACTAAGCCTCCAGCTAACCTGGTTCAACTCTGCTAAGGCGCCTCTCCCTTCTCCAGCTGGAAACACACACACATATACACAAAGACACACACACACTTCAGGGAGACTGACCTTTAGAAAATCATTTACTTCGATTTACCTGAAAAAAAAAAAAAGTGTAAAAATCCATTCCCACAAAACAACTCCTCTTGCCCTAGTTAAAACTCTCTCTCTCTCGACAGTCTCCCGAGGTCACATCTGTTGGGAAAAATCCTTTTTGCGAGTGAAAGGGAGCGAGACATACATCACGGCTCCTGCCGAGGACGAACCTGCGGCCCCGCGACGCCCTGCTGACAGATCGGCGCTGATAACCCCGCGACGTTCATTTCCAGCCCCTCTGCTGGCCAAGGACCGTATCAGTTTGTACACAGTTGTGATAACCATTTGGAGGGAGCGAAGAAGGGGTGTGTATGTGAAGGCGGGGGCGTGGGGAAGAGGTATTTCTCGCTAGGACCGGGAAAGGTGACCCCCTCCTCTTGCCAACGACTTATCTGAGACTTACCTGAAGTTCTCCAGGGAAAGTTCAGAGCAATCAAGACACCCAAACTCGGAGAGCACCTCCGGGCGTGACTGGAGTGGAAACCCCTTTCCACTCTGCGCACTTCATGGACTAAACTTTCCGTGCACCGTGACCCCGAATTAAAAGTTTCAGGTTAGCTGGGGAGTGCAAATGGGAACCTCCCGAAAATTTCCAGGAATTTAGCACATTTAGTAGGACAGAGATAGGGAGCCGGACACTCGAGTTCTTTCTTTCCTAGATCCCAGGAGACGAGACCCCCGACGGCCACCACGACCTGTGCCCCAGAGTCTCGAGAAGAGATCGGGAGAGTTTAAGGTCGGTCATACACAACTGTGGAGCAAAAAAGCTCATTTACTGGGTCGAGAGGAGAGCGGAAGGCCGGTGGAGGAAAGCATGGTCCCCCCCCTTATTCGGGGGGAGCGCTGACCCCGGAGCTGGCGCGTTGCTCCGGCTGCGGTGGCTGCGTGGGGTTGTGCATGGTCAACTCCTCCCGCGCCATCGCCCTCCTCTCCCCCCAACGCGCCCCCTTGAGAGCGCGTGTAACGGAGGGCGGAGGAATGGGTGTGGGTCGCCAGCCAGATCAGGCGTTCTGTCACCTCCGCCCCTCCCCCGGCGTCCCCGGGATCGGCGCCCCCTGGATGGACTGGCCTCCTGCTCCCAGGACGGCGCTCGCGGCTCAGCCCACACCCGCAGGCTGCGCGGGGCTCATTGTCTGCCGGGGCGGCGCGCTCCCCTCCCCCCGCCGCTTGGCGTCCCCTCCCCACCCTCTTTTCTCTCCTCCCCTCGCTCCCTCCTCCTCCTCTTCACCTCCAGCGCCCAGCTGCTCGCAGAACGCAGTTCCGACCCACAGCCTGGCACCCTTCGGCAAGCGCTGTTTGTTTAGGGCTCGGTGAGTCCAATCAGGAGCGCAGGCTGCAGTTTTCCGGCAGAGCAGTAAGAGGCGCCTCCTCTCTCCTTTTTATTCACCAGCAGCACCGCGCAGACCCCGGACTCGCGCTCGCCTGCCGGCGCCCTTGGCCTCTCTCCGCGCTCGGGAGCACCCTCCGCTACGGCTGTTCTCCATGCGCAGCGCCCACCCGAGGTTCGGCTGCTTCTTCTCTTGCCCCAACTCCGCTCTTTCCTCCTCTGCACCTCCGCTCCCTAGTCGCAGGCCCCTCGGCCTCGGCTTTCCGGCCCTCTGCGGGCCGCGATCGGCTCCGGGGATGTCTACCTTCTCCATTCCCGGCAGGCTCCCAGGTTCCCGGGACACCGCGGACCAACTTCTGGTGTCTTTTCCTCTCCCCAAAGCGCTTATCTGCGCTCAGCCTTATCTCAGAGTTATCTCGGCGCAAAGGGGCGGGAGCCGGCAGTCAGGCAGGCAGAGAATTCTTTCTTGCTATCTACCCCGGGTCTGTGTGTGGGTATTAATTTTAGTATGGTTATCTCCGATGAGCCGAAGCGATTTGAGGAAGCGGCCCCGAGAAGGCCAGTCCGGTTGCGTTCACCTCCCTCCTCCACCCCCTCCCAGTCTCCCTGTCATTCTTCCTGCTCTCCCCTTTGGGGTGGCCTCGGCTCCGGGGCGGTCTCACGTCCCCACCCCCCTTGCATTTCCCCCTCCTTTTCTCTGCACTCCGCTCCACCCCGCGACGTCCGATTCTAGAACGGTCTGGCCTTTCCGTGGCTGGGGATGACCGCGGGGTGGGCCGGGGTGGCCTGGCCGGCGTGGGCCAGCCGGCGTGAGCGCACGCGCTGGCGGCTGCATAGGCGAGCGGTACCTAAGGTGCATGGCGCCGGGGACGTGGGGTGGGCAGGAGATTCCGGCCCCGCGGACATCCCGCACAGCCTGTGTGTCCCTAAGGTCTGAGACTCCGGTCTCCGCCCTGGCGCTCCACCTTCCCAAGGCTGGGTTGTATTTCACTCCGGGGCTCGCGTTCTGTCTCGTCAGCGCAGTCCAGGAAGCTCTGGGAAAGCCCGAGTGGGAGAACGCGGCGGTTTCGTTTTCGGGGGACAGGTTGCCTTCCCTACGCTAATGGTTTTCACACGGGCAGCCCTCACCCCGAGGCGTTTCGGGCCAGCGACCGCGGTACGGAGGCAGGATAAGGCAGCGCAGACACGCATGGCTCCTTAAAAAGTTCCTTTGTGTGCCATTGGCCGGGAGGGAGCCACTTTGGGGCGGAAGGAAAACCTCGGCCAGTCTCCCAGTCACCCCTGGGATCTGGCGCGCGCGGATGAAGGATGCTGCGTCGGGGGTGGGAAGGGAGCTACAGGGGATCCAAGCCTTGGGGGTGAGGAGGAGCGGGTATTCTGGCCTTGGGAGGACCCTGCGGCGGCTGCGCAGGCTCCATGCTCCTTCCCCACCCCTGGAACCCGGGGCAGAAAACGGGATTTTTGAGGAATCTCATTAGCTGGAGAGAAGCGTGGAGGTGAGACGCGGTGCAGCCCGCGCCTTTGATAAGTCCTTTTTAAAATTTCTCTTCTCTACCCTGTCTCCCTCCCCATCTAGTCTCAGGAGCTAAAAGGCAGCTGGCAGCGGCGCCGGACCGTGGATGGCCTTGACTGACGGCGGCTGGTGCCTGCCGAAGCGCCTTGGGGCCGCGCCTCCTGCGGACGCCAGCGACTCGGGAGCCTTTCCAGCGCGGGAGCCCTCCACGCCGCCTTCCCCCATCTCCTCCTCTTCTTCCTCCTGCTGCTCTCGGGGTGGAGAGCGCGGCCCCGGCGGCGCCAGCAACTGCAGGACGCCGCAGCTCGACACGGAGGCGGCGGCGGGACCCACGGCCCGCTCGCTGCTGCTCAGTCCCTACGCCTCGCATCCCTTCGGGGCTCCCCACGGACCTTCGGCGCCGGGGATCTCGGGCCCCGCGGGCGCCCTGTCGAGCTGGGAGGACCTACTGCTCTTCGCTGACCTCGACCAAGCCGCGACCGCCAGCAAGCTGCTGTGGTCCAGCCGCGGCGCCAAGCTGAGCCCTTTCGCGCCCGAGCAGCCGGAGGAGATGTACCAGACCCTCGCCGCCCTCTCCAGCCAGGGGCCTGCAGCTTACGACGGCTCGCCCGGCGGCTTCGTGCACTCGGCGGCCGCCGCCGCTGCAGCCGCGGCCGCCGCGAGCTCCCCGGTTTACGTCCCCACCACGCGCGTGAGCTCCATGCTGCCCGGCCTGCCGTACCTACAAGGGGCGGGCGGCGGGCCCGCCAATCACGCGGGGGGCGCGGGCGCGCACCCCGGCTGGCCCCAGGCCTCGGCCGATAGCCCCCCGTATGGCAGCGGAGGCGGCGCGGCGGCCGGCGGGGCTGCGGGGCCGGGCAGCGCCGGTTCGGCCGCGGCGCACGTCTCGGCGCGCTTCCCCTACTCGCCCAGCCCGCCCATGGCCAACGGCGCGGCCCGGGACCCCGGGGGCTACGCGGCGGCCGGCGGTGGGGCCGCGGGCGGCGTGAGCGGGGGCGGCGGCGGCCTAGCGGCCATGGGCGGCCGCGAGCACCAGTATGGCTCGCTGTCGGCAGCGCGGCCGCTGAACGGGACGTACCACCACCATCACCACCACCACCCGAGCGCCTACTCGCCCTACGTGGGGGCCCCGCTGACGCCCGCCTGGCCCGCCGGTCCCTTCGAGACCCCGGTGCTGCACAGCCTGCAGAGCCGCGCCGGAGCCCCGCTCCCGGTGCCGCGCGGCCCGGGCACAGGTAAGGGGGCAGGGTCGCGCCGTGGCGTGCGGGCTGGAGGGCGCGAGGCGGGTGTGGAGCAGCTTTTTGACCTGGGCCCTGTTTCCGGGGCTTTCCTGGTGTGGGTGCCCGGAGTCTGGCCGCGTTGCGATGGTGCTTCTGTTTTGCACGAGAGAGACTAGATGCGCCGGTACGCCTCAGTCCAGGGACTGCAGTGGGCCGTTGGGAAAAGTGAGCCCAGGAGGGACCTGGCAGGGCCTGAGCCTGGTCGCAGACCCCAGTTTTCCCGGGTGGAAGCGTGGGATTCCCATTGGGGAGGGTGACTTTAGGCGAGTGCAGAGCATGGCAATCACCCTCTCCTCAGATACTGCTGCTGCTGCTGCTAAGTCGCTTCAGTCGTGTCCGACTCTGTGCGACCCCATAGACGGCAGCCCATCAGGCTCCCGCATCCCCGGATTCTCCAGGCAAGAACACTGGAGTGGGTTGCCATTTCCTTCTCCACTCCTCAGATACAGTCGTACCCAATTCACCTCTCCAAAGATCGGGAGTGGAGTGTGTTTTTCTCAAGGATAGTGTGTTTATTAAAAGAGCTCCACGGTGGAAAAGGACCTAGTTGGCATCTCCCTGCGACTCGTTGGGAGGGCAGAGACGTCAGCCTCGTGACTGTCCCGAGGGAAAGCTGGTGGAAGGGCCCTTTCGCTTGGCATCAACAGGCGGGGTGTCTGCGGCTGCTGCTCCCGTCTGCGCCCCACCCCAAGGCTGGGACCAGGGGTACCCCAGCACCCACAGCTATTCCTTGGCCAGAGTGCACGCCAATAATTTTTCAGTTTCCAGTCCCACTCATGCTTTCCATTCCAGTGTGTGGGGGCAGTTTGGAGTGAGCTGGGAAGAGTTGTCAAAATTCCTGCAAATGCGCGCTCTTGAAGAGCGTTTGTCCTGCTCAAGCAGGGAGGGTGTGAACTGTTGTCTGGCCGGACGGAGGGGTTTTGGCTTCTTTCCTCAGCCGCAGGGTTCTGGATCCTTCTTCGTGCTTGCAGGGGTCTGTCTGTATTTCACGCGTTTGATATAGGTTGACAGTTTCCTAAGACCAAAAAAAAAAAAAGACTTTTGGCCCATTGCTTCTTCAAGGGGTGTTGTGGGTGTCAGAAGGTGACAAACACAAGGAGGCCTTTCAGCCTCAGTTATCCCACCTGGGATTCACACTCCCCAGGGCTGGGCTTCTCATTCAGGACTTTTAGGGGTCTTAATTAGTGAGGGTCAAGTGAGGCACAGCCAGTCTTGTGCTCAGGGGCAATCTGGGAATGCCAGTGGCCTGAAGGTGAGGGATCTGACTCGAACCTCCCTCTCTCAGTAACACTGGGCTGAAAATCTTTACAGTCTGTGGGTCTGGGTGTAGAGAGGGGGTGATGAGGGGCCCCGTTGAAGTTTGGAAACTGCAGAGAACAGAGCCAGGTCCCTCTTGCTGCTGCATGGGGACCCATGTCTGGCTCCAGGGAGCAGAGAGACTGGGAGATGGATCTTCAAAGGATGGGGAGGAGGTGGTGGTTGGGGTGTGAGGCGCTTGTCAAGTCAGGAATCCAGCCGGGAATCTGAAAAGTTGTGTGAATTGGGTTGGGGGCAGTTCTGCAGGCTTGAGGGACACACCTTAGCCTGACCTCCATTTCCCTTTGCCCGGTTTCAGCATTTCAGGGGGCAATGGAAGAGCAGCAGTCCAAAAGGCAGAATGGGAATCTTGGGATGTTTAAACTGATTGGTTCTGTGAAGAAAACCCTTTTAGAGGGATTGGGTGCAGTTACAGACAAGTTATAAGTTATTTCATTTTAAATGTAGCCTAACCTTTCACTATATATATATATATATATATATATTTTTGCTTTCTGGGTAGGATGCTGCAAAGTTTGAAAAGTCTTGTATAGGTTCAGATTTTTTTTTTTTTTTAAAGGAGAGGGGTTTGGGAACACACAACTGTTGTGTGAAGAGTCTTTTAAGAAGGCAGGAAGCTGCTGAGAATAAGCCTGTCTGGGAGCTGGGGAGATAAATGACCCTAATTTTGCTTGTCCTCACAGGTATTCCCCTGCTAGAGAGACCTTGACCCCCAGCCCCTCTCCTCCCAGGTTCCTTATTCTCTGCTTCTCCACTCTGATTAAAAAATTGGAGGCCTTCTTTTAACTGACTTGAGTGGATGGCAGGGCCCAGTGGGAAGGCGGGGTGTGGTTGGTGCTCTGGGGACCTGGTGTGTCCACCTCTCCCTGGTGCTGGCTGGCGGGTGTGTGGTGGGGGGGCTGGGGGCGAGCTCTGTCCCCAGAGGCCAGTGCTCTTCCAAGCTCCTGCTGAATTGGGTTCCATTCTCAATCTGGGGATGACTTCACCCTTCTCCCCAGAGTCTGTCACTCCCCGGGGCACCCAAAGCAGACAAGTGAGGATGAATAGGGGTCCTACTGGGGGCTTGTTGGTGAGAGAGCTTCCAGCACAGTTAGATTTTGTGCTTTATAAAAAGTCGCATTTTGCTTATAAAATCGAAGCTACTGAACGAGGAGCGGGAAAAGTATGGAGGGAATGGGAACTGTAGATTTTACTTAATTAAAAATAGGCAAACTTCCTAAATTTTATTTATCCAAGCAGGGCTTTACATTTTGTCTTTGGGTTTTCAGCTGACCAAAGAGATTTACCTGGGGCGCTCACAGTCTTCTATTGGGAGTTTCTTTATTGTTTCCAGCCTGTGAGAAGGAGGCCAGGCATGGGGCTGGGTTCTCCAGGGAATGCCCCACTTCTCCATGGAGAGAGGGGCTCTGATAGGTAACATTTTAAAGTCAACAACAAAGACAAATACCTTGTTTAACTTCAGCGTCCTTGAAGTCCTGAGCATTTTACTGATTACCGTAGTCAATAGTGGCTTTTAGGGCGGAGAAGAATAAATCTTTGTGATGTGTTCTAAGTTGCAGTATCCCCATGACAACTTTGAACTGGGGTTATGGGGGGTGCTAGTTTCTTTTAAATTTATTTCTTGAGGAGGAAGGAAACTTGTTTTGCAGGGAAAATAATATTAATTGAATTAAAGATTTTTGTGTATCCAAATCAGACAAATATCTTTACAAAAGCTGATGGTAGACACAAGCTATAAACCAACCACTGACGAACAGAAAGAGAAAGAATAGGAAGTTTTGCTAACACAGTCGTGAAATAAACTCTAAAGTGTAATGTTTATTTACTTTAAAATTTGATTCAAAATGCCCCTTGAAGAAAGCCAAATTGTAACATTTAAATTTTGTATAATATAAATAACTCTAAACAGTTATTTTAAAGGAAATATTTTAAAAAGTCTATTTTAAAAGTACTTGATAAGTACCCATCTCACTTTAGTTAATTGTTCATATTTAGCTGATTTAAGAAGAAGTAATAAATGTTAAAATCATTTACTCTAAAGGCTTTTTTTTTTTTTTAAGTTAGCAGGTTTAGGTTAATTATGAACTTTGGAAAACCAAACAGTAAAATGACAAATATTAAAATAGATGACATAAGTTGAAATTTTAGTGTAGGAAAGTAGGAAAAACTTTGACTTAGCACTGGAACAGTGCTGGTAATTTTCTGAATCCACTCAGTATCGACCGTTTGTAGAAGTTTTGTAGACTGTAGCAATTAGACCCATTTTAAAATCATAATATTTTAGTGTTTGGTTTTTGTGACATGAAAATCAAATTAACATTCATCTCTGTTCTTACTAATTTCTTATTGCGTTCCCCCCCCCAGGATTCATTATTAATTAATTGGTAAAAGTGCTCAAGAACAGTATTTCTAATTTCAGTTGTCTATTCTTTATGGAGGAAAAGGAAGAGTGGTAGTTATAGCAAATACTTTCAAAAAATTACTTGAGATGAAAGAAGACAGCCTCGTTATGTCCCGGGGTATTTGCGGGGATATTTGCGAGTGGGGGCTGGGGTGAGCGATCACTGTTAATATTGTAAACAGTGATCGGGTTTTGGCAAGTGGTATATTGTAATTATGATGGATTTCAGTTTTGAAAAGCTTGGGAACAGCGGGAAAGGAGAGGTCAGGGGGCCGACACCGACCACCCCACGGCTCATCTCAACTCCGAGGTCCTTGGGGAGACGGAAGGCGGATGATCCGGGCCGGGCTTCTAGCTCTGTCACCGGACTTTGCAGGGCTTTGCACGGGGCGCGCCCAGGGGTGCAGAAGTATTGGACAAATAATTAATTGGTCAACTGTTCGGTCGCGGTGACATCAACAGCCGGCTCCCGGCCGGACCGCCGAGCAGAAAGCCGGGGTGGGGAAGGGCGCGGGAGCGGGCCGGGGGACTCTGGGTGCGGGTTGGGGGGTTCGCGGGGTCGGGCGGGCGAGCGCGCGCGCAGCGGGACCTCACCGGCCTCTCGTCCCGCAGACCTGCTGGAGGACCTGCCCGAGAGCCGCGAGTGCGTGAACTGCGGCTCCATCCAGACGCCGCTGTGGCGGCGCGACGGCACCGGCCACTACCTGTGCAACGCCTGCGGTCTCTACAGCAAGATGAATGGCCTCAGCCGGCCCCTCATCAAGCCGCAGAAGCGCGTGGTGAGTGCGGGCGCCGCCCTCCCCCGCGGCCCGGCCCGGAGTTGCGCGCTGCACGCGGGACCCGGCTCTGCCCGCCCGACCCGGCCCGCACCTGTGCCCGCGGCCCAGAGCGGACCCGAATTGAGGGTCCCGGATAGTTTCAGCGCCCACCCGGGCAGATCGTCCCCAAAACTAGCCACAGGGGAACGAAGGCAGCCTTCTGCTCAAATTCACACAGAGAGTGACATCCTTAAATGAAAAAAAAAAAGGAAGGTGTGGTGTGGTACTGTCTTTTTAAAAAAGTATTAATCCCCTATCTTTACACATCTCTAGATGTACTTGCAAATGCACTGAAATAATTTTGGAAGGAGATCCAAGGAATGAGTAATGTTAGTAACCTCTAGGGAGAAAAACTAAGACTGCAGTCCCAGGTCAGGTGAAGGTTTCTTTTCACTGTGGACTCTTTGGTCTGGTTTGGAGTCGATTCTTGAAGAGATCTAGCTCCTCTGTAACATCCCGTAAAATGGATGTTAAAATGGAACCCACAGCCCTCTTGTCCCCACAGGCTAGTCTTGAATCCCTTTGACTCTGTCCTTTCCACCTCCGGGCCCCTTCCACCTCTTCAGACTAGTTTTAGCTCCAAATTCCATCTGTCCTTTGGATTGTCCTTGAGTCTAGTGAAAAATTTATTTACTCTAACTTTTGTTATTTTGAAATCTGGCTGTTCAGAGAACTACTGTTCATAGAACTTGAGGGGAAAAATGCAGTCTGCACATTTTTCTCAAGTAGAAGATTTTCACCATCCCAACACATTTCACTATGATTTAAAGTGTGGGAATTCTGATTTTATTCAGGGATTAATCTCTTATTGTCCCCTGTGTTTTTAAGAAGGAAAGGGTATTTACTGCTGTCCTGATTAGAGAAAATAAATGAAAGCTTTCACACGCCCCACTGTAAGGCTAACATTTGTTTAGTCAAGTACTCATACTCTAATACCTTTTAAAGCAAAATATTTTACAGTTAGATGCCAGACATCTTAAGTATCCAAGTAATTTATTTAATTATTATACTCTAATTAGCAGGAACAAATGCTACACATGTTGTTTGTGTTAAATAGATTAGAGTGAAATTGCATCACAATGTGAGTCTGCCACCTTAAAGAGAAGCAATTAGTTTTATGGTTGTTTTGTTTTTAATGCATTTAAAATAAAGTGGCCGAGGTTAATTTAATGAGTGTATGTGCCTTAAACTTGTTAGTCACCCACAGCTTAGACTTTGCTTCAAAGGGCATCCTTAACTTCTGTGCCTGACTCCCTGTGGTTTTCATTTTTCTTACATGCATCGTATTTAAAAAGTACTGCTGGTGAATATTCCAAGGAAGTTCCTTGTGTTCATGCATTAGCCAGTGTATGAACAATGAAAGTGATTATTATTTTTTTGGAAAGGCACATTGAACAGAGTCCTGGTTGAGCCCGGAAAGGCAACATTTTCTCAAGATATAGCAAAAAGCTAGCAGAATAGTAGCCATTTCGTTTCTAGTGGCATTTTTTTTTCTCAGGTAATTAATTTATTTTTTATTGGAGGCAAATTATTTTAAATTTGATCTGTTAACATCCATATTTAGAGAGTGGCGTTGGTTTTGTGCACTTACCAGTAAAAATAGCTGTTGACAGGAAACACAAAACCCAGTTTTTAACATCTCTGAATCTATTAGCTTTCCTTCTGTATGGCAGGTGTCTTGGCAGTGACCAAGGTCCGACAATGTGCTTTGTAAATGGGTTATAAATGATACCAATTGACGGGTGTGTCTATCAATTAGTTCTCCTGTGGGCTTCTTATTTATGGTTTTGCTGGATCTAGTTAGTTCTCAGACATAGAATGTTGAACCCAAGTTTGTTTAGCTAGCAGTACAGGACCAATCACAGTGAATTTGAACTTGTAATACATTGCAAAATAAGAGATTTATGGTGTAACTTGAATTCCTTGTTAGTGATGAATATAACTGAGATCGCTTGTTACAAGAAACTTTTATAACCTGCTCACCTTCATTTCACATGTTTATGGGGACTGGCTTCACTTATGATCTGCAGTTGACAGTCATAAAGTTCTTTGTTATAATGTCAGATTCTGATAACAAGTTTGCCTCACATTGGCTCCAAATTCCACTGCAAACTATCATAAATGACCTGTTTATAAAATGAACTTTCCTGTCCCTAATTTACTTATTTCATATTTATGAAGAGAAAGGAGTGCTCTTCTGGGAAATTATTCTCTTTTAAGGATAAAGGAAAAAAAAAAAGAAGCCCTGAGGTGTAAGATTTCATGTTTTCATTATTTTAACAAAGCAAGTTCCCAAATAGTTCTGTCAGCCAAACATACTCGTTTCCACCAAAAGTCAAAGTGATTCTTTCTTAGCACCGACTTCTTAAAAATGTGACAGTGCTAAGAGGCTTCCCAGTGTTTCTTTGGTTTTACAACTTGTCTGTAAAGAGTATGCTGTAGCAATAACAACAGGACATGAGTTGTAAAAACAAAATTCAATTTTTAGCTTTTGACTTTGCCAACAAAGATTTTGAAAATCTCTGTCTTTTAATCTGAATAGTCAGTGCATGCTCAATCTATGTTTTTGTCTATTCTTTATAACTTCTTTTCTTAAATTAATCATCACAACCAACTTCCTTAATTCTATATCTTTCAACTTGTTTTGGTCCCTGGATTTTCCCCATAGTTTTTTTTTTTTTTTAACTGAAGTCATAGCACATTTTTTTAGTTGCCCATCTAGGTAATCGAAAAGCAAATTTAGATTTTTTGTCATTCTAGGTAGGAACTTAGACTAACTTAAAAAGCCCCTCTTTATAATTTACACATAATTTTTTAGAGGAGATAAACTCCACATAAGGATGTTATGGGTATAAAGGAAACATAGAAATCAGAGTGACAGACGACCTTTTCTGATAAATTTAACCCTTTGTACTGAGAAGGAAAAGGCAACCCACTTCAATATTCTTGCCTAGAGAATCCCAAGGACAGAGGAGCCTGGCAGTCTACCGTCCATGGGGTTGCAAGAGGTTGACACGATTTTATCGACTAAAGCACCACCATCATGTGAGGAAAAGTACTATACTATCAGGGTAAATCAAATATAGCAGCATCACCAAGACAAGGCCAGAACTCACACCGTGTTGTAGAATTTGCTTATCCTTTGGAGAATGGATAATACAGAAAACTCAGGCAATAGGCGGTCATGATGATAATGAGATGTATTAAAATATGTTTCTTTACAAAATTTTTTTGTGCATCTTCCAAAATTCATTTCTATTAATATGTATAGGCTTTCCTACAGTTTTTGGTTTATTCCTCTGCACATATCTGGGAAATAGACCTGGTTGTCTCAGTTTTCAGGTGAGGCAGAGACTCCCCAAAGCCACTTAACGCATTGGCAGGCAGTTTGGGACTGCATTTCTTTACTCAGACCTCTGACAACAGCAGTGAGCACAGGCATTGGCCAGTATTGTGACTGCTCTCATCTATGCTAATGAGCTGGGGCAGATCAATTGATCTGTATTAGATGGAGCACACTTTGATCCAGGAAGGTCAACCTAATTACACTTCAAAGGTTTTTTTTTTTTTTCCTCAAGGGGGACTGCTTATTTATAATAACCAGGTACATGCTTGCTGGCAGGGACACGACGCATTGATGTGTGTAGCGTATATGTGAAAAGCACTTATGATGTCTGTGCATTCTCTTGTGATGCTTTCTAGCCTTCCTCCCGGCGGCTTGGATTGTCCTGTGCCAACTGTCACACCACGACCACCACTTTGTGGCGCAGAAACGCCGAGGGCGAGCCTGTGTGCAATGCTTGTGGACTCTACATGAAGCTCCATGGGGTGCGGCACCTACTCTGCTTCTGTGTATATACCTTCAGTGTCTTGTTTGTACTTAGTTTCAGCTTAAAAAAAATCGGCAAAGGAGAGGGCATGGAGGTGAAGGATCTGATTTTTGTACACGCACGTTTGTGAATCTAGGGGCCTGTAAATTATACTAGAAACTCTTATCATACCGCTAAGAAACAAAAAGTGCTGCCAGTTAAAGTCACACACATCCATAGTCAGACATCCAGATTGTTCAAATACAAAAACGTGGGAAATGTGCATTTTAGAACTGATAAGATGGTAGTAATCTTTTTTAAAAAGCTGTAAAATTGAAGTCTAGTTGATTTATAATGTTGTGTTTCAGATGTGCAGCAGTGATTCAGTGATCCATATGTGTGTGTGTATATTCTTTTTCAGATTCTTTTCCCTCCTAAGTTATTACAGAATGTTAAGTATAGTTCCCTGTGCTATACAGCAGGTCTTTGTTGGTTATCTATTTTGTATATAGTAGTGTGTGTATTTTAAAAACCTGTACACTTAAAAAGAAAAAAAGCATGGAACCTACTAGAAATGCACACTAACTAGTTTATAGCTTAAAAATGTGAATGCAATCAAATACATCTATACAGAAGAGTCATAACACTGGATAGCTCTAGTTAAAAAGATTCTGCATTTTAAGCATAGCACAGGATATTATAAAATACGCCAATTTTAAAAAGAAAAATAACCTTGGTATATGTAGAAAGAAGACTTCACAATCTTTTTGAAATAAAAATATGTAATTCAGTGGTTTCACTCTGTAATTGAAGTTGTTTAAAACAATAAACATTAAGTTGAGGGAAGAGAGTCTACCTGGCAAATCACCTCATTTTTTTTTTTCCCCCGGAGGAATCTTTGCATTTGATGGGGAAAGTGTGGTCTTTGTTCTGTTGGAATCTATGAAGTGTGTATAAAAATTGGATTGAAATTTATGCCAAGTTCTTTTAAATGAGGGCTTTCAGTACTGACGTTTGGTCTTTAGTTAGTTTGGTTTTTCTGCAGTATAATATTTATTAAACTTATGGCCTATGTGAAAAATTTTTTAGGTGCCTCGACCGCTTGCTATGAAAAAAGAGGGAATTCAAACCAGGAAACGAAAACCGAAGAACATAAATAAGTCAAAAGCTTGCTCTGGTAAATATAAGAAAATGCTGCTTGACTGTGAAATATTTGCCAACCTTAGAAGAGTATATGTATATTTATGAGGTTAATTTTGACCGTTGCAGGTAATAGCAATAATTCTGTTCCCATGACTCCAACTTCCACCTCTTCTAACGCAGATGACTGCAGCAAAAATACTTCCCCCACCACACAACCGGCAGCCTCAGGGGTAAGTGTTGAAACAGCATAGACTCTTTCTGAGCTAGTGAGTTGCTCTCCTGTATATTATCTCCAATTTTATCTTATCTGGTAGTACAATAATCTAAACCAACAGTTCAGTTTAGTTAGCTGATACCTAAGAATAGTTTTTAGAGGAAATTACATTTAAATGTCAACAAAATGACAAACTTAAGTACTTTACAAACCTCTTAATTAAGATCTATATCGTGTTTTTTTTATGGTTGAATTAACCTAAGTAAAAGCAAGAAGTTTGGATTTGAAGTGCTTTAAATTGTTTTATTTCCAGGTTTTTATCTGAGTTTATATGTGTGTATGTGTATACGTACATATGTATATCTATATGTCTGTAAATTTCTAGTGTAGATCAGGAAAAGTACCACAGCTCAATGGTTTTATATATCCCAATGCCCATGACATTTAAATTGCTTTTGCTTATCTTATCAATGTCTTCCTTGGTGGCTCAGTGGTAAAGAATCTGCCTGCCAATAGAACCTGCAGGAGCTGCAGGTTCGATCCCTGGGTTGGGAAGATCCCCTGGAGAAGGAAATGACAACCAACTCCAATATTCCTGGACTGGAAAATCCCAGGGACGGAGAAATCTGGTGGGCTATAATCCATGGGATTGCAAAAGAGTCAGTCCAGCAACTAAAACAAATCTTCCTGACCCCAGCCTTTTCTGTTCTCCTCTTCCTTCTTTCCCTTTTTCTCTCTTTTTTGAAATCATCTACCCAAAATCATCACCATGAGTCACGTGCTGCTGTATTCACTGATCTTCACCTAACTGCTGGTCCTCTGCTGGGCTGGGCAGCCTTGCCTTCTTCTAATGTCCCTTGATTGTACCCAGGCTTATTTCAGCCTTGTGATCAGCCTGTGAGCGATTGGGTTTGTGAGAGATTCACACCCCTACGAGGATGCCTTTGGTGCAGATCACAGACTTAGTTTCTGTAAAGCCATGATTGAGACTCAGTTTTTCTCAAGTGAAGAGCACTTCCCCCGCCTAGGGTTTCCCAAATTTAGCTGGAATGCCCTTTAAAAATGACGTGGCTGCACCCTGGCCCTCAGAGATGCAGGCTGACCCTGGGGCGGCAGGTTTTCCCAGAGTGCCTCGGGTGAGGATTACACTGAGACTAGTTTAGGATGAAACATTAGCATTAAAATCCCTACTTAGTAATTCTTTTCTCCATTGAATTTTGCTTTATTTGGGATACTTTGAAATACTACAGATTCCTGAGCTCCACCCTGGATTTTCTGAGTCAGCGTCTCTAGGGGTGGGGCTTGGAAATTTGTGTTTTAGGACAATCACCGCAGGTGAAATTGAAACTACTGCCCTCGAGGTGTCTTTGAACTGGGAACCTTGGAGCTGGTATTTTTGCTGCCTTAAACTAACAAAAATTAAACATTAAAAAATATTTTTTTAAACTGCTTTAAACTATATTTGATATTTTCTTTATCCTCCAATTCAAACTCTTTTTTTGGGGGGGTGGTTCTTTAATGATCAAGAAACGTTTTCAGAGTTTCAAAATGGAAAAAGCTTTTTTGCTGTTTTTATTTGTTGCAGATACATGTTCTTAAACAACATTCTTACCTTTATAACCTTCATAAAGGTGAATGCTGGTGAAGGACTTTTTTTTTTTTTTACAAGAGGCTAACATGTAACTTAAAGGGGCTAAAGTGGTGAATAGAAGTTACTTGTAAGGAAATGAAAAGATCAATATTATTTTAAAATTTCCTTTATTAAGCCCTAAGTCCTCAGAAGCAATTATGTAGCTTTTGAAAGTCATGTCCTACTCTGTGACCCCATAGACTGTAGTCTGCCAGGCGCCCCTGCCCATGATATTTCCCAGGCAAGAATACTGGAGTGAGTATCTATTCCCTTCTCCAGGGGATCTTCCTGACCCAGGGATCAAACCCAGGTCTCCTGCACTGCAGGCAGATTCTTTACCATCTGAACTGCTATAGAAGCCAATTATGGGGCTTACGTGAGGCAAAACAGTATTCTGATTTTCCAAATCATTGAGGGACCAGGTACAATTTCAGCCTCAGTGGTCCATCTCTGCTGGCTGAAAAATGGGTTGCTGCCTGCTCTAGCTCCCTTCTGTCAGTGCTATAGTCTAAGCTTAGTGAGGCAAAAGCTAAATTTGAATGATAAATGGCACAGAAATAGAGATATTTGCCCAACAATGGGCTTTAGTGGTGAGTGGAATCTGTTTTGCTCACTCTTGCAGTGGTTCTGTGATGTAAAAATTCAAAATTGACTGTTTGCAAGTCCAATCGATTTTGCCCTCCAGGGGAGGAACAGTGCAAAGGCAGTGACAGGATTTAGCCTGGGCATGCCTGGAAGTGGGACCTTGGGAATCTGGAGGCTGGTCCCAAGTCAGCCTTGGTGTCTCGACATCTGTCTCATTTGGGAGCCTGCTTCCTGGGGGTGGCTGGCTGGCCAGTGCCCTCAGAGGAAGGCTCAGTTTTCCACTAGCAGTCAGAATGCAAAACAATTTTAGTATTTTTTTAAAAAAAGTACTTTAGACATTGGGGGAGTCAGAGCACTTCCCTACAAGTTCCCCATCACTCCTGGAGCCGGGCAGCTTCCACAGGAGACAGCCGTGCAAGCCGCAGCCAGGGCAGTTCTCCAAGCCCAGGTGGCCTCAGAAATGCGTCCTGACAGCTCTTCCCAGAGCTGGGGGCGGCAGGGTGGGGGGAAGGACGACCCATCATCCCCTCCTCCCTCCAAGGACCCATCCCTCCCTGGCCAGGGCTGGCACCTGGGCTCCTGGGTGTTCCCTGATGGCCAGCCCATCACGGAGTCCTCGGTGCCATTCTGATGGGGCCGTTGGGGGAAGCAGGCTTACTTGACAGAAGTCAACCTGCTGGCTGCCTTATGGAAACTGCCCCCTCCAAGGATAATTGAAGCCGACTCAGTGGTGTCCCCATGAGCGCCAGGGTGTGTCTTTGTTGGTCCCTTGACCCTCCTGGGCTGACCGGTTCTGTATGCGTGTGGCCACTCTGGCAGTGAAGGTGCCATGAAGAGTCTGCTGGAGGTGTTATCTGTGAGCAGCTGGCAGAAGCATTTGTGAAAGGCGGCTGTGTTGACAAAGATGTGACATGTTCCCACTTATGTCTCAGTTTATGATGTTGGAGGACAGCTGTTGTTATCGACTGCTTATAGGATTTTGTGAGCCCTGTAGGTAAAGGGGATGTTGCTATATCCCCGTAGCAAAGGTGTATCTGGTCTGTAGCACAGGATTCCTTCTTTGACTTGACCCTTAAACCTCCTGTGGTGATGAGTCCACACCGTGGATCTCCAGTGGCCCCTGTGACTGGCAGGATGGAAATTAGTCCTGCAGGGAAGTCCTAGTTTAATAGGGACAACCGAGCTCCAGAACAAAGGGTAATCATAGGCACGTTCCCAATGGAACAAGGAAACGGGCCAAGTGCTCTACTTAGAGACGGCAGTGGCTACATACCTGCTTCTCCCGCCTTCCTTAAGGATCGTGAGTTAAAGCAGAGAAGTCAAATCTTTGAGAAGAGACCTATCAGACTGGTTGTGTTAATTCCCGGCTGAGGAATGAGCTGTTGGAGATCACTAGTAGGCAGTCTTAGAGGACTTCTTTATTACGTTCCGAGGTCCCCACCTGTGTGCACATTCAGGGGTGGTACCTGAGCAGATCTGGCAGGATGGGAGGATTCTGGGGGGAGAGACAGGAGAGTCATTTTTGCACTGCTCTTCATACTGTTGACTTTTTGGCATGTCTTAGCTTTATGTTGCTCCTTTGTGTTTTACACTTGATCTTAGCCAGAAGGCTGAGAAGCGATGCTCCTTTATGTTTTAACTGGACTTCTGTCTCATTCCTTCTCATGGTCATCAGCTCACTGACCTGGCTCCCTTAGAACTCAGTTTCACTGTTGCAGGCTCTGCCCATGTGGTGTGGTTTGGGAGGTGGAGGGAGGGCAGTTTGTCTCCTTTATGAAAACAGGAAAACTTGTTGGCTGCTGCTGCACAGCCTGGTAGTAAAATAACCCCTGTCTTGTTCCTTTTAGAATTTTTAAAAATGATTGCAATAAATGATTTATTTGCTTTCATTTATATAACACTTATTATTCCCTAGACCGTATTATCTTTCATTTTTCTTTTCCTTATTTTTTTCTGTGTTGATCAGAATTTTAGAATCAGTTTCTTCTATGGAATTCTTTGGGTTGAGAAATGTGTTGAACTTAGTTTTTGATACGTTGATTAATTTTGTGACTTTGAACTTAAATTTCCCCAGAATAGTTTTTTTATTTAGTGTAAAATCTTCCCATATCTGTAAATTTACTGAAAAATGAGTCTTTAGTGGACCTGAATAGACATCAGATTTTCTTTGCCATTTGTGTTCTCTGTGGATTATAAGAATATTTAAATCTTTCGCTGAATTCCATTTCTTGACTGAGTTGTATTTTTATGGTATTTGTTGTTATTGTTATTAGACAAATATGATAACATTTTATTTCAGCAATTCCCAAATAAGATTTAACAAGTAGCCTCTGTAGATTCCTATCCCTCTTAGGACTTGTAGCTAAAAATTTATAAAACTGGAGGATACTTTGGATATGTACTCACATACATAAAGTGTGTGTGTATATATATTCTACGTAGGCATGTGGCATATGTTTATAACTCATCCCCCAATTTTTAGATAAAGGGTATTTCTCTTAATTTTCTTTGGGACAGGGAAGATTAATTTGGTGAGAAAATGAACAATAAGACAATGTCTGAGAATAAGAAATCACTGAACATATTTTGCCCGCCTGAAAGTAGTTCTGTTGATGATTATTTTAAAAAATTATTAAATTTATATTAATAGTGCAAATGTTGACGTCATCATTGAACACTTAATGTTGAAATAAACACAAACTCTATCTGAGTAGCCTTTGCCTTGCAGTCATTGTTCTATTTAAGGAGCATTGTGCTGGGGTGACACTGTTTCTCATGTAGTAAAACAAGATTCCAGACATTGAATTGTTCATAACGTGGTGGTAGTGGTGGGAGCACATATGTACAGACAGATGAGATTTGAAAAAGCTATAAATGAACAACAAAGTAGAAGTCAAAAGTAGGGAGCCGTGAATTCCGACTACAGGGTTGGAAATGGCTTCACAGAGGAGAGGAAATCTGAATTAGTTGTGGAGAATTTTTGTAGGGGAAAAATTGGGATCGAGGCCTCCAGGAAGAAGAAGAGCATGGGTAGCTATGATTCTTCAAGGGCACAGTTTTAGGAATTCAGTATGGCTGATCTTAGGGTGTAAAAAGCCAACAGCAGGAGATGAGATGGATCAATTAGGTGGAAGGCAGATATTTCAAACTGCTTTCAAGTCCATATTAAGCCTTAGGTAAGGTCCACACTAAGTTCATTTCTAAATGGTGGACTTTCTCTAATACCTACTGTGGTTTCTTGTCAACCATGTAGTCTGACAATTAAATCATCCTGAACTGGGCGTGTTTTGATAATTGATGTAAACAAATGCTCGCATGATCCTTTTTTATACATTTTACAAGCAGAGTTTTCCTCTCACAATTACAAAGGAAAACTCCCTCCTCGAAACTTGTGATGTGTCCTGACCTTAGAACGTTTAGTTTCTTGGTCTCTAGGGGCTCCTTGGGGGCAAGATGGTTTCAGGGTGGCTGCCAGGTGACCCTTCAGGATGGAGACTATTACGGAGGGCGTGTTAGTGATAGGGATTCATTTCCTCTCTTTGTGATTGGTGGTTGCTGATAGACAGCTTCCTTGGAGAGAGGCAGGCGTCCTTAGACTGAGACACGGGGATCTCTGGCTGGCTCTCTGCCTTTGGGTGGGCCTTGCTCATTGGTCAGTTTCTCTGTGCTGAATAGGTGTCTCAGTTCCTGTCTCCTTTAACCTCAGGGAGGCTGTCTGCCTAGGGAGACTCTTTTCCCTACTGCAGCCTCTTCTTGGTAACAGCTTTATGCAATGACCTTGTCAGAAGTAATACCTCTGGGCTGCATGGTGCTAAATCTCATGCTAGAAGTGGTTTGAAAGAGTTAAGTGCTTAAGTGCTTGTAGATGAGGGGCAGTGATTTAGGGACTGACATTTCTTGGGCTGTCTGGATGTCTTTATAAGGCCTCTGAAGAAAGGTTAGGTACTTGGCAAGTTAATGTTTTATATTCTTTTTATGGATTTTATTTTATATGTTAATATTTGCATCCTATGATGAAAACAGGAAAACATCCCTTGAGTCACGAAGCTTTTTATATTAGTAAGTTTTATATTCTACTTGTCTTTTCCCCTGAGTAGTTGAAACACTTTGGATTTACTCGACATAATGATTGGTCACACAATTATACCTTCTATTATTATTAATTATCCTTATAGTGGTTAGATAGCTGAAAGGAACATTCACGAAGGACCTACATACAGTCGGAGTTGCCTTCACTCAGAGGACCTCATGTGTCAAAAAGAGAAGATTTAAGAGGCTGCTGGAGTGGGGGCCAAAGTTCCTGCTTAACTCTTACATTGAATGTTCCACACACACCTTTAGGGCACTCAGGAATCGGGTGTTAATGGATTAATCATCATAATGGTTGCTTTGAATTTTCTCTGTTTCTTGTACTTTCTCATTTGTAAGATTGTGGGATGTAGGAAGGCAGGAGACTAACTTCCACCAAGTACCTTTTATGTTCCAGTTGTTTTATGTATCTTTTTTTATTCCCAATTATCACTGTACAAATGAGGTATCTTTTTCTATTTTCTATTTTGGGGAGTGACACTCAGTAATAGGCCCAAGGTTACGAATCAGATTAAGAGATGGGCTTGGAATTGGATCCAGGCCTGGCAGATCCAGAGTCAGTGTTTTCACCATTACAGCGCACTGAATTCATACGAGCTGTTGAAGTCTTCAGAGGGAAGAAATGGCATTTTCTTAAAGAAATCTGATTAATTTTGGTTAGTTTTGGCTGATGGTACAGCTAGGAGAATAGCACCGTAGAAGTGATTTGCTCATGACCAAATATATAAGCTATATTATATACATTTTCTTGTTAAATATACTTATCAATAAAACCCATTGCATTTCCAGGGCTTTGTTAGCTGGGTAATAGGAAAAAAACAATAGGTAGGCAAGTTTACTGTTGTTGACATGCCTGATATGATGGTAAAAAGTCTCCCTTAAAATATGAAATACCAGATTGAGGTACCCAAATCCTTTTGAAGTGGGGTTTAAACTCATGCTGAGTGAGTGCCAAGTGAGTTGGAACTTGCAGGATATGCAAATTGCCTTCAATTTAATTTTTATAAAACCATTAAAAAGCATTTCTTAAAGAGGCAAGCGTCCATTTCCCCCACCCAAGAGTTTATAGTCCAAGATATTTTTTTTTCTCTAAATGAATAAAAGAGTTAAAAAGGCATTACTCTCACAAGAGGGTTTGGGAGAGAGTTGCACTTAGGTATTATGAGGGGCTCATTTGTAAACCAGGATCCGGAGTGACTCCGTAAGGTCACAAGACAAGCCCGCCTTGCAGCCGGGGCTGGAG
Organism: Moschus berezovskii; assembly: GCF_049115385.1. Lineage (NCBI taxonomy): Eukaryota > Metazoa > Chordata > Mammalia > Artiodactyla > Moschidae > Moschus > Moschus berezovskii. Next base: position 2,913,565 of record NC_142487.1, on the reverse strand, counting down.
CCGACGTCTCCCACCGCTCCCAGGGAGTCGGCCCATCATCGCAGTTATTAATATACCACTCGCCACTTGCTGCAAGCCATGAACATAAATATTTTGTTGGCATTTTATCTTCACGCTCCTTACGTGCCAGGCTCCCTTTCTTTTCTTCTTTCACAGCCCCTTCTAATAACTCACTCAAGTTCCTGTCTGACCACATTGGCCTTCACTGAGAAAGTCACACGTCACCCTGGCAAGGAACGTGGAAGCATGTGGAGTTTGCATAGTTTCATTTTGATTTGAGGGCCTTTGCTAGACTTCCCGTTTTTTTCTTTTTCTTTTTTTCTTATGTGCTTGTGTCCTAAGGAGGATGGTGGTTAGAAATACACTTAACTACACTAATATTCAATGAGTCTGTGTGCCTGTTAGGAAACAGTAAAGCTGTTTCCCTCTTTAAATAGTTTGTAACCTATGTGTCCACCCAATTTATCACAGGACTGTGGTTTGTTTAGTAAGTGACTGATTGTCACAATCTGAACGCTAGAATGCTAGGTAAAGAATAAGCGTGGGTTGGGTGTCGCCTTTTTGTTATGGCCTCAAGTTAGATGGATTCATCTCAGAACACAACTTTTCTTTGCTGATTACAGATACTCTGCGATTTTTTTTCTTCCGCCTCTATAAGAATATAGAAAATTGTCACAAAACATGAAATAATGTTACGGGAAAACACAGCCAAATTTAAGAAATCTGGCTTAGGGTGCCCTGAAATGTTATTGCTAAATGAATCTTCGAAGAAAATGAATTCCTTTACTGGAACAAAAAGTAATTTATTATGCATTTCATGGGTGTCTGCCAAAAGAGTTACTAGCAATATGAAGATCTAATGGATATGAATTAAATACAATCTGTTAGCTTTGTGTTTAGACCAATTTGTTAATTTTCTCTGAAATTTGAATAATTTTTAAAAAACATCTCCAAAGACAGGTCTTGACAAAAGCGATCATTCATGATTCAGGTACCTACCACATCAGGGCAAGTACTCAAGTGTTTGTGAGCTGAAGCGAAAAGAGATGATTTTATTCACCCCAGATTTTAAGAAAGATTTGAACAAATAACAAGTATTGATTTCAATGTCCTGTTGGAGTCTTTTGAGTAAACAATTCCAAGTCATTACTTTACAATGTTTAAATGATGATTTTACTTGGTGTACCGCCCCTTTTGGTAGCTGTTAGCATGGCATAGTTTTACCGGAGCTGGTGCACAAGCTCCAGAATCATATTTTTATCCTGTTAAACACAGCACGTGAGCAAGTGCTCAGTTGCTTCCGTCGTGTCTGACTCTTTGCGACCCCATGGTCTGTATAGCCTGTCAGGCTCCTCTGTCCATGGGATTCTCCAGGCAAGAATACTGGAGTGCATTGCCATGCCCTCCTCCAGGGAATCTTCCCGACCCAGGGAACGAACCCTTGTCTCCTGCGTCTTCTGCATCACTTGCGGATCCTTTACTACTGAACCACCAGGGAAACGATACTTGTAATTGAAAGCTCTCGTTATGTTTAGTCATCTGATTCATGGTGGAGCCTGAGTATGGTCTGAAGTTTATTCTCTGGGTTCTCGGATTAACAGCTGGAAGGACATAGTCAGGCAGCCAGGCGCTAGCTCCAGCTCTGTGTGTGACTATAGTGAGTTGCCAAGGTTTTGTAAAGCCCCTGTTTTCCTCCCTCTACTAAAGGGGAAAAATAATTCCCACCATCTGGTCCTAGGGAATAGAGTGCAGCGTAAGTGGGAGGTGCCTGCAGATAGCTTTGAAGCTCAAGAAGACTAGCACTGTTTAAATATGACCTTGGAAGTTGATAGTGATGTCCTTTATTTGCATGGCATTTTTTTTTTTTTCCATCCCAAGACATTACACATAAATCTTTACTTTCTTCATGGAGGGAATTTAGAGACATAAAGCTGTTATGTTAACAAAGTAACTGTGTTTAAATACTTTTATTTCCCTGATAGCAACGATTTTTCATTTTGTTGTGATTCTTAGCAGTGTCATAATGTTTGCTTACCTTTTTTTTTTTTTTTCCCATAATGCTTTCTTGTCAGTGTTGCTGGGTTCATGGACTGCTGTCCATTTTGTCCAGCGGAGATGGCCAGAGCAGGGGACTCATCCAAGCTCCTATAGCTAATTTTTATCTTGCCACAAGATCTTTTACCACTGAATTTGACTAAAGTCATCCATTTTGGTTCATTTCAGAAGATAAACCTTTTCTTCAGGAGGCCAGTGACTTCAAGTTGTGGGACAAACCCTTTTTTTCCCTACAATTTAGATTTGTAGCAGGTTGGCCAAAAAGATAGTTCGGATTTTTCCGTAACATCTTATGGAAGCTATGGGAAAAAAACAAAGGAACTTTTTGGCCAACTCAGTACATCAGGATCTTACTGATAAACCCAGGGTCCTTGTAAACTTGGGGCCACGCCTTCATCACAACATGCTGGCTGTTTTTATGTATGGACGTGTAAAACAGTTTGCTCCTTGCCCAGAGTAGAGTGTGTCTATAGAAGAATTCTTATCCTCCTTAAGAATAGCAGCGTTTAGCCTATGGATGTAACCCGGCCAACTCAGGCCCGGAAGGGGGAAGAGGGCTCCAGGCGGGTGGCTGATAAACTCTTCTCAGTAAGGAATTTGTTTGCTAAATTACAAAGAAATAAACTCTTCTGCAAAACACTGAGTTGGGTCATCGGCTGAGGTGACCGTTGACACTCTCTTCTTGAGCTTTGTTGAGCAGTTGTGGGAGAATCCGAGGTTTTGTCCTGGTGGAGACAGAACCTGTGTGTGTTTGTGTAACTTCCTTGTGTCACCTCCGCAACTGTCAACTGGGTCACTTTTGTGTCTGGCCCCTCTTCCCTCCATCCAAACTGGAATGACCATGGAAGCTAAGGTTTGTCCTAAAGTGTTTCTACTTTTGCTGAAACATACACTTAAGTTTTTCTTCTTTTTTTTTTCTTTTGAGGAAGGTTGCTGTGAAGCACCACAGGGTCTAACCTAGAGGTTATGAAAGCAGTCTGGGCTAAGTGGCTCTATTTGTGTCTGACTCTTTGCAACTCTATGGGCTAGAGAGCCCACCAGGTGCCTCTGTCCATGAGATTCTTCAGGCAAGAATGCTGGAGTGGATTGCTGTGCCCTCCTCCAGGGGATCTTCCCAATCCAGGGATCGAACCCACATCTCTTCCATCTACCTGCATTATTGTTTAGTTGCTGAGTACCCCACTCTATCGGAGAAGGCAATGGCAAGCCACTCCAGTACTCTTGCCTGGAAAATCCCATGGACGGAGGAGCCTGGTAGGCTGCAGTCCGTGGGGTCGCTATGGGTTGGACATGACTGAGCGACTTCACTATCACTTTTCACTTTCACACATTGGAGAAGGAAATGGCAACCCACTCCAGTGTTCTTGCCTGGAGAATCCCAGGGATGGGGGAGCCTGGTGGGCTTCCGTCTATGGGGTCACACAGAGTCGGACACGACTGAAGTGACTTAGCAGCAGCAGCAACCCCACTCTGTGACCCCATGAACTGTAGCCTGCCAGGCTCCTCTGCCCATGGGGATTTTCTAGGCAAGAATACTAGGGTGGGTTGCCATTTCCTCCTCAAGAGGATCTTCCCGATCCAAGGATCCAGAGTCTCCTGCTAGGCAGGTGGATTCTTTACCATGAGCCACCTGGGAAACCGTAGCAGAGAAGACAGCTTTGGCAGTGAGGGGTGGCTGGCTTCCCCTCACCCAGAAAATAGCTGTAACCACAGCTTACTTAGAGGTGTAGGAAGGAGAGACCAGACACCATGGAAGCTGACAGCTTGAATCCACGCTGAGGAGGCAGTGTGATCATCTTCAAAGTCCTGTGCTCTGGGAATGGTCACACTTCCCTCAACCTGTCTGGGATGCTGGGTTTGTTTCTCCAGATCAGCCCATTCCTTTTTGGTTTTCTTCCTCAAAAATAAAATTTATAATTCACAAGCAAGAGAACCTCTGTCATTCTCCTGGAAAGGCTGTGTCTTTTGAGGGTTCCCTTTGCTCTGACATGTCACCTTTCCAGGACTGCTCCCTCAGTACCGTAGGAGGCTTTCTCTGGGCCTGCCTATTATGGGATGTGATGAGTAAAGGAAGAGAGAACTGACGTGGTTGTTGGGTCTGACTCTTGCGACCCCATGGACTGGAGCCCGCCAGGCTCCTCTACCCGTGGGGATTCTCCAGGCAAGAATGCTGCAATGGGTTGCCATTTTCTTCTCCAGGGGATTTTCCCAGCCCAGGGGTGGAACCCTGGTCTCCTGCATTCCTGGTGGTCTCTTTATTGACTGAGCCACCAGGGAAGTCCTGGCGAGCCCCAGTGTGAGTGGATGCCACTGGGCATCCAGTGGAGGAGCTCACCAAGTCAGAAATCCTCGACTTTGCAGATCTGTGTCTGAAAATGAGCGAAGGCTTTTCTCACGGGAAAACAGTCTGGGTGAGCCAGAAATCACTGTGTCGCCTCACAGGCCAGGGGAGATTTTCCGTGTTCGCGTCTGCAGCTGCTACTTGTCCCTAAATTAATTTATTCCTGTAGGAGGTGGGGTGTCCGGCTGGTTGCTCTGGGTCCCCCATCTGACCTGGCCTGCTTTTCAGTGCTAAGCCTGGCCTGGGTCGGGGCTGATAACACATTCTTTGAACAGGAAGTGCCTCCATTTTCAGTCTGTGGGAGGGTGGAGGCCGATAAGCTGGGAGTGGAAACACAGAACAGATTTCTGCTCCACCCTCGGGTTGCACTTTGATCAGAGAAAGAGCCAGGACCTGGGCTGGCCAGGCTGCCTCCCAGAGGAGGAAGGATGGGTCGGCTGTGGGCGTCCGGAGTGCTCTCTCCTGCTTTTGTTCAGGAACTTTTGGGGGATTATGCTGGTTTAGGTTAGTGACGTGCCTGCTTTGAGATGTCTGTGTACTGATCCTTTAAGGGATTTAAGTAGATGTGAGAAAACCTTAACTGGTTGACAGTTATACTTTGTGTGTGTGTGTGTGCTGGGTCCAGGGTCATAATACGTTATCTCTGATTTTCTCCCCAAATAGAACTGATTCTCTTTTTTTTCCCTTTTAACTTTTATTTAAAAACTTTTTATTTTGTTTTGCTGATTATAGAGAGTCTTTCCTGGTAGCTCAGCTGGTGAAGAATCTGCCTGCAGTGCAGGAGACCTCAGTTCAATTCCTGAGTTGGGAGGATCCCGTGGAGAAGGGAAAGCCTGCCCACTCCAGTATTCTGGCTTGGAGAATTCCATGGACTGTATAGTCCATGGGGTCACAAAGAGTCGGACACGATTGAATGACTTTCCCTTTCATAGCTGATTAACAGTGTTGTGATAGTCTCAGGTGAACAGTGAAGGGACTCAGCCATACATGTACCCATTCTCCTCCAAACTTCCCTCCCATCCAGGCTGCCACATAACACTGAGCAGAGCTCCCTGTGCTATAAAGGAGGTCCTTGTTGGTTATCCATTTTATTTTATTTATTTATTTTTTACATTTTAGTGATCTAGTAGGGGGATAATTTTATTTTTTATTTTTTTATTGGAGGCTAATTATTTTACAATATTATATTGGTGGTTTTGCCATACATTGACATGAATCTGCCCCGGGTGTATATGAGTTCCCCTTTCTGAACCCCCCTCCCACCTCCCTCCTCTCCTTATCCTCCCTCTGGGTCATCCCCGCACACCAGCACTGAGCATCCTGTATCATGCATTGACCCTGAACTGGCGATTCGTTTCACATATGCTAATATACATGTTTCAATGCCATTCTCCCAAATCATCCCACCCTCACCCTCTCCCACAGAGTCCCAAAGACTGTTCTATACATCTGTGTCTCTTTTGCTGTCTCTTATACACGGTTATCATTGCATCTTTCTAAATTCCATATATATGCGTTAGTATACTGTATTGGTGTTTTTCTTTCTGGCTTACTTCATTATGTATTCCAGTTTCATCCACCTCATTAGAACTGATTCAAATGCATTCTTTTTAATGGCTGAGTAATACTCCATTGTGTATATGTACCAAAGCTTTCTTATCCATTCGTCTGCAGAAGGACATCTAGGTTGCTTCCATGTCCTCGCTATTATAAACAATGCTGCAATGAACATTGGAGTACATGTGTCTCTTTCAATTCTGGTTTCCTCAGTGTGTATGCCCAGGAGTGCTATTGCTGGATCTGGTTATCCATTTTAAATATAGCAGTGTGTACATGTCCATCCCAAACTCCCTAACTATCTCGTCCCCCATCCCTCCGACCAGCAAACATAATAAACTGCTTTTAGAGGCAGCTTGCATATGCCCAGTGAGGGGAAGATACTTAACATGACAACGTGACAAGCCAGGTTTCTTAAGAAGGAGAGTTACGCCAGTTCTAGACTTCTTCTGCAGGTAGATGCCAGTTTCAAGAGCTCAGGTTATGCTGATGGGCCCAACTGTGTACTCTGTGATGTTTTTAGGTACCTGAAACTGTGTTTCACACGTGCGTGACTGGCCAGGCTCCAGTCTATGCCAGGTGGTGTGGAGGTGACTTCGGGTGTGTGGGGGCTCTTCTGATCCTCCCTCCATTCTGATTCCTCCCTGTTTTTCATGCTACTTTATGACTGTCTAGCCTGGCTCATTTCTCAAGCGCTGGTGCCTTGTGTTTCCAGACCTAATGTCTTCCACTCTCCCCCAGAGTTAGACTGCACTGTGCCCCTCCATTAAAATATCCAAAAGGAAGCTATAGATGGCTAATAATAGGTTGGGCCCTCTCAGGAGGCCCTCACCCCCTCACCTGGGTTCTCTTGAAATACCTATGTATGCCCCTGGATAAGTTGTAGAATTTCTTTCCTGTGGTTTTTCGATTAACATTGCATTACAGGATTTTCCCCATTTTGCTACATTATCTTATTAGGTTCAATAATTGCATAATTGTTCACTGAGTGGATATCCCTTGCTTCCGACTATCCCCATATTATGAGACATTAGATTATTTCCATGGTTTCCACTATTATAATAACCCTGCAATGGATGTCTTCCTGTGGGGCGTCTTTGCCTCCCTTTGAATTCTTTCCTTGTAATCCATTTCCAGAAGTGAAATAACAGCACTCAGAAAGGTATAAAGTTCTTCAAGGGTTCTGCTAACTGCCTTCTAAGGCTAGTGCCAGAGTGTAGCCCCACCAATCAGGGATGGAGGCGTCTGGCATTATCTATCCCATCTGATCTCATCACGATCTCATTATGTATCATGACGTAAAATTTCAGTTTTTTTAAATTGAGGTATGATTGACATGGAAAAAAATGCTGTGCATTGCCACATTCCTTGCTTAAATAGTATGTGATAAGTGAAAGTGATAGTCACTTAGTCGTGTCTGACTCTTTGAGACTCCGTGGATTGTAGCCATCCAGGCTCCTCTGTCCATGGGATTCTCCAGGCAAGAATACTGGAGTGGGTTGCCTTTCCCTTCTCAAGGGGAATCTTCCTGACCCAGGGATGAAACCCAGGTCTCCTGCATTGCAGGCAGATTATTTACCATCTGAACTACCAGGGAAGCCCTTAAATAGTATATCCTCATTTAAAAATCAAGTTTCTCAAACCTTGGGCACAAGTACTTATTTTATTATTTTTCTCGCAGGTAACAGATATTGCTTTTGATTTCAAAGGAGTTGATGTGTTTTTTTCTGGAGCACATCACCCATGTAATTTGGGATTTGCTTACCATGTAACTTGCCATATAACATTTTTGTCTGAACAAAGAAGACAATAAGCATTTCAATAGTAGCTTTTAGGACTGTTGTTCAGGTGTAAGAATAATATTCAGGGTATTAATATTTCTTTGATGCAGCTTATTTGATAAAGGGCCAGTGAGCCTTTTGAAGGGGTGCAGGAGGGCCTGGCTTTCTTCCTGAGGAGAGCCGTCATCGATGATTAGAATAATGTCCTGGTTGAAGTGAACTTAACTATGGCTGAGTTCTTAAGGCTGCTCCCACCCATCCATGGCTGCAAATTGCCTGGCAAAGAATGACATTGGGGAGATTCCATTAGGTTCATGCTCCTTCACCTTAATAACAGAATTCTCAGAGTAGCATAGGGCTTCCCTGTGGCTCAGATGGTAAAGAATCTGCCTGCAATGCAGGAGACAAAGGTTCGATCCTTGATCTGGGAAGATTCCCCTGGAGGAAGGAATGGGCTACCCACTTGTATTCTTGCCTGGAGAATTCCATGGACTGTAGCCCACCAGGTTCCTCTACAGGGAGGCCATAGTCCATGGGGTCGAAAAGAGTTGGACACGACTAAGCGACTAACACTTTTTCACAGTAGCATGCATGTACTCAGTCTTGACTATTGTCAGAGACAAGGGCTTTCTTTATATATTCTAATTTAACCCTTGCAACAATCTCCTGATGTAGCTGCCTGTTTATTTCTGTTTTCCAGGTGAGGAAACTGAGAAAGTTCTAGGTCAGACTTTCCAGTTTCCCTCTCCCACAGCCTCTTCTGACGCGTTGCTTCATGTCCTTCCCTTTCAGCCGTCTTGTCTTGCTAGCAGGCCTCCCCACATCCTGCATTCTTCCAATTTTGAACACCCTTTCCTCACCCACAACAATAGCTTCCCTTGAAGGAATGTTTAACATGGCAAGGGATTCTGACGTGTCTGCAAACATTAGCTCACTTAATTGTCGTGAACATACTTAGAGGTAGGGCTGGTTTCCTGAGGAGGAGGCTTAGGAGGTGGGTGGCTGAAACCAGGGTAGAACTGGAAAGCCAAAGCTGTGCAGGCTGTCTGCGGCTGTCCCCAAGGTATCCTTTCTTTGCAATTCCTCTTCCGACCTCTTCTTCCACCTTCCTGTCTCAGACAGTCATAAACTTATGACAGCTGTCGAGCGGTCTTACTTTTGAGTGCATCTGTCCTGGTTTCCCCATACAACCTGGGAGCGACTGTCTCTGGGGCTCACGGCCCCGCTGTCTGACTCTGATGTGCTTTGCTCATGTCGCTGGTTGTGACTTGTGACAGCACGGCACATCTGGCCATTTGAGGTGAGCTGCTTCCTGGGCCAGTCTAGACACCCCTTCATTCCAGAAAACAGCACTTGCTGCGGTAAAGTCAGATTTGTCAGATAAATGCGAAGAAAATGCTTTTTGGGGAGAATAGGTAGGTAATATAAAATGGGATATGACAGTTGTGTACAAGGGACCTCACTCTGCTAGTTGTATGAGAGCTCTTTTCTAAAATGAATAGCATCCTTTTATGTATTTTTTGGGGGTTAAGTCTGGATCCATGGTTAGTTTGCTTATAGCTGAGGTTTTCTAAAAGGAGTTACCATATCTGTGCATGCATGCTCAGTCGCTTCAGTCATGTCTGACTCTTTGCAGCCCCATGGACTGTAGCCCACCTGACTCCTCTGTCCATGGAATTCTCCAGGCCAGAATACTGGAGTGGTTGCTGTGCCCTCCTCCAGGAGATCTTCCCGACCCAGGGATCAAACCAGGATCTCCTGCATCGTAGTTGGATTGTTTACCCCCGAGCCACCTGGGAAGGCCACCACATTTGTATGCGTATGTGAATCCATAGCTTTAGTTTGTTTAACAGGGTTATTTCATCTATTTCACAAGAACCTACTTAAAATATTAGACATCTCAATGAGTTTGTGAAACTTCCTCTTTTTAAGGCACCCAGAGCCCTTTGTTTACATCTTTAAGCTTATGTTATTTAAAAAGAGGTTTTGGTGGGGTGTGCTGTTGCTGGATTTTCACAAACCTTCATTTTTTGCCAGGGAGGAGAAGGATTGCTTAGCTGTGGAGGGGCTGGTTTCGGTCTATCCAGCTGGGGGGAAGGTCCATGGTCGGACTTGCTGCAGTCCTGCCTCTTGGTCCCACACAGTTATTCTGAGAATTCGAGACAAAATCAGATCTTCTCCAGAGAGGAGAGGGTAGGACTGCATCCACTTCCAGGCCCCTGAGTGGAGCCAGGGACACTCTGGGAAACTTCCATTTATTTGTTCTGTGTCTGGTGCCCTGTGTTTCTGTGAAGTGGATGTAACATCAACTTGGCCAGAGAGATGAATGTTTTAGGATTTAATGGGCTTGTGAATGTAAAAAAGAAATGCTTTGAAAAGTGCAAGATGTTCTACCTGTGTTAAAAAAACAAATATATGGTAGTTTATGGAAACCCTGAAATTCAGAAGAAATACCAGGCTTCCCTGGTGGCTCAGTGGGAAAGAATTCACCTGACAATGAAGGAAATGCGGGTTTGATCCCTGGGTTGGGAAGATCCCCTGGAGAAGGAAATGCAACCCACTCCAGTATTCTTGCCTTAAAAATTCCATGGACAGAGGAGCCTTGTGAGACCATGGGATCCCAAAAGTCGGCCATGACTTAATGACTAAACAACTGCAGTACTTTAGAAGGAGGACAAACTGATTTAAAAGTATATGAATTTGGTTATATATATATATATTAAAAAAGTCAGATGCAACTGTTTTCTCAAACCATGGTCTAAACATGATTTTAGTTATTTTGATTTTACTAAATTATATCATGTTTCCTATTTGACTTTTTTAATTCGGGTGGAAGGAATGAAATGAGAAAAATGACCTTTTGCTTCAAGAAATAATTGTCATGATCATGACAGATATAAGATGCTAGCATTTTCTTTATCATGTGGCCTGCTTCAAACATGACCTGTTCTTCTTGGGAAGAATTAAAGCCTGTGTATGCATGGGTTAATTTTCCGTGAAGTCAGTGCCCAAAAATTTCATTTATCAGGCCTTGCTGAACTATGTGTCTTTTCCTTCTTAGACTTTAATAGACCTGCTAAGCCTCATGGTTCTGCTGTGTGTGTGTATGTATGTGTGTGTGTGTGTGTCCATGCAGTGCTCTGCACTTTCTCTTTTGCAGAGATTAGACTGAGCGGGCATCCTTAGGGCCTGTGGACCTATGTGGTGTGGTTTGTTTCACTGTCAGAGATCTGAGCATTTGGCACTTTTTACAAATAGGCTGCCTCCAGTTCCCCTTCCTACCTGTGTCCATGCAGATCTTGCCGGGTGGTTCCTGCCATGAGCTAATAACATGAGCAGGAGGCTGATTCTAAGAGCTGAAATCACCAGGGTTGGGTCAAGGGCATCTCACTGCCCAGTGAGCAGCTCTGCTGGCTAGTCTACCATCTCGATTGTCTCTCCCTGACATATTTTTTTAAAAATAATAATTTCATATATTTTTTATTATATATTATATATTTTATTATATATTATATATATATGCTGCAAGGGCTTCTGTATAGTTGTGGCGAGCGACGGCTACTCTCTAGTTTCGGTGCTTGGGCTTCTCACTGCGGTGGCTTTTCTTGTTGAAACACAGGCTCTGGGGCACGCGGGGTTCCGTAGTTGCGGCTCCTGGGTTCTAGAGCACAGGCTCAGTAGTTGAGGCGCACAGTCTTAATCGCTCCGCTGCAAGTGGGATCTTGCTGGATCAGGAATTGAACCCGCGTCTCCTGCACTGGCGGTGGATTCTTTACCACTGAGCCCCCACCAGGGAAGCCCTGCCTGACACATTTATCGGTAACTGTGTCTCCCCTTCTCTCTGTCCCTCTTCCACCAGGCAGGCGGCTCGGTGATGTCTGGTGCCGGGGACAGCGCCAACCCCGAGAACAGCGAGCTCAAGTACTCAGGTCAAGATGGGCTGTACATCGGTGTCAGCCTGGCCTCGCCGGCCGAAGTCACGCCGTCGGTGAGGCAGGATTCCTGGTGCGCCCTGGCCCTGGCCTGAGCTGCCGCGGGGACCAGAGGACAACGCTGCCGGCCCGCGGGACCGCCTTCACGGATCCTCTTGGCAAGCGTCCGGACTGGGCCGAGGATGCTGACCAGACATCTTCCTCTGATACATGAGTTCTGTGCCTTTATTTGAAAGAGATGACTCTTCCGAGAGGCTTGCTCTGCCTTACCCCCGGGGCCCTGTCTCGAAGACCCAGGGAGAAGAGGGACCGCCTCTCCAGGGAAGGACCGGGGCACCCCGCAGCGTCCCTGGCCATGGTGGCCACTTCCAGGCAGCTGGTCTCTGGGTGGGCCAGGGGATTGAATGTCCATCGTGCCACGTGCAGAAACCGGAACTACGCCCTGGGCCTTGCCTGCCGTGGAATATCGAAAGAGATTTTTAAACCAAAGTTTTATGTGTATTGCCCCAAATCATGTGCTTCTTCTGATCGGTTTTGGTTATTCCAGAATTTCTCCGCCCCCTTTCCACAGCCCCCTTCCCTGATTTCCCACGCGTTCATGGAGAAGATCCTTCGTTTGGTACACACCTCCGGAGGCTGAGTCGGTTCTTGAGGTCTCTTCAAAAATATCACTCGGTTTGCAGGACTGCATCGAAACTGTAATATACACTGTGACTGATGTTTCTCAAAGTTCACATTGTGCGACTGACCCGAAGTCAGTTCGAATTTGTAAACAGGGTAGCAAACAAAAGATATTTTTCTTCCATGTAAACAATAATTTTTTTAAAAAGTGCAATTTGCGTTGCAGCAATCAGTGTTAAATCATTTGCATAAAAGATTTAACAACATTTTTTATAATGAATGTAAACATTTTAACTTAATGGTACTTAAATAATTTAAAAGAAGAAAATGTAAACTTAGACATTTTTATGCTTCTTTTACAACTACATCCCATTTCTCTATTTCCAGTTGTGAAAAACATATTTCAAGAACAAATCTTCTCTCAGGTAAATTGCCTTTATCCACTTGTTAAGAATTTTTGTATAAGAACACCAGTATCGCCCCTTTATTTCACTGTGGAATATGTGCTGGAAAAATGGCAACAAAACTTTACTACCTAACAGATAACATTTGTAAATATTTTAGGCATCTGTACACACCATGATGAAGTCTCTGTAGTGTGACTAACCCACAGGCAGGTTGGTTTACGTTAATTTTGTTAAAAAATGGGATGTCATATGGAAACCTATTTCACCAGAGTTTTAAAAATAAAAAGGGTATTGTTTTGTCTTCTGTACAGTGAATTCCTTCCCTTGTAGTTTCATTTTGATACTGTGTATGGCTATAGACATTCGTATAAAGCAAGTACATGTGATATTTGCAAATGGTCTTACAGACTTTCAATGAATTGTCCTCTTGGAGCTGTTTTATACCTTGACTTGTCTGAAGTTGCCGCATGGTGTCAAGTTTCCACTTTCGTTGCATTGAGGACAATTTTATAAGTGAAAAAGACCCAGTATTATATGACACTATCTGTGATTATAAACATTGTGTTTAGGATCAGGCCTTAAAAACATTGAAAAAGTCCAGAGTTTCTTTTCCACTGAATGAAATATACTCTGTGGCCCAGAGACAGAGGATTTACTTCCTAGTTCCTCTCTTTTACAGAGTTTTGTGACATCTCCAAGCTCACGTGAAGTTATGTCTTTATACTCAGCAGAAGATAGAAAATGATTTGAGCAGCCTCTCTTTTTTTACATTGCAGCATGGGTTTCAATTGGGAGGCTGTTTTACAACACAAAATGATAGCCTTTCATTTTGGCTCCCTAAACATGACGCCTTTGTAAATCATGTACTGATCACAGCCAGTCTGTGGGGTCTAGTCTGAACCAGGAGAAGGGAAGTCTTCTTTTGTGGTGGGGTGTTGCTTGAAGCCAGATGCAGGCCTGGGATGTGTGTGTGTAGGGGGGAGAAGTCAGTGAAGTGAAGCTTGTACCCTGATACCCTATGATGGGCGGGGACAGTGGTTAAGAGAGTGAGGTCTGGAGTGAGACCACGAGGTTTCAAGTCACTGCTCTGCAAGGAGAGCTTGGTGACCTTGGACAAGCTACCCAGCTTTCATTTTCCTCATAACATAAGGCATGTGGTGGCACTAGTAGTAAAGAAACTGGAGGAGACATAAGAGATGCGGGTTTGATCCCTAGGTCGAGAAGATCCCCTGGAGGACGGAATGGCAACCCACTCCAGTAATCTGGCCTGGGAAGTCCCATGAACAGAGAAGCCTGGTGGGCTACAGTCCGTAGGGTCGCAGAGTAGGATGTGACTGAAGCGACTTAACATACACACACATGTAACTCATAGGACTGCGATAACCCATGTGAAGTGCCTAGTACATAGCTGGCAGCGTGTGAACTTGACATTGAAGGCAGGGCGTGAGCTTTTAGCTGTGCATGCGTGTTCTGGATGCCTCACTCCAGATGGTGCTACTCCAAATGGAGTGCTACCCACTCCACTATTCTTGGGCTTTTCTTGTGACTCAGCTGGTAAAGAATCTGCCTGCAATGCAGATTGCAGATTGGGAAGATCCCCTGGAGAAGGGAAAGGCTACCCATTCCTGTATTTTGACCTGGAGAATTCCATGGACTGTATAGTCCATGGGGTCACAAAGAGTCGGACACAACTGAGCGACTTTCACTTTCACTCCATATGGGGTACCTGAAGTTTATGGTCAGTGAGGGTCATGTCCCTTGGCTTACCTGCACTTTTGAACAAAGTGGGGCAGAGTGGAATGAGGGATTCCCCCTGCCTCTCCTCAGCTGAGGTGGCTGGTGGCAGAGATGGACACTTCAGAAATATTAGTCTGGGTTCTGCTGATTGTTTTGTGGACCTGGTATGGTCTGACAGCAGAAGAAAATTACCCCCACTGGCTCATTCTTTTTCCCCTTCCTCTTCTTACAGTTCTCATTACCTTGAGTGCTTTCTGGTGGGTTGGGAGATGTTCAAGTTAATATGCTTTGATTGGAAAATGAATTTTTCTTACAGAGTCTTCCAGAGGATCTTTTTTTTCTGGGGATGGTCTCAAATATTGCTCCTTCTAATCCTAAGATACCAGTTAGGTTCTAAAGTGCCGCTTCTTTAAAAAAAAAACAAAAACAAAAACAAAGGGGAAGGAGCTCATGAAATATAAGGGGCAGAAAGAGTGGGAAAGGGCTTCTTGTAGCCTGTCCTAACACAATGTACTCCCCTAATCTGGCCTTTTTGGTGATAACTTGCTTACATGTAATTGTTTAAAGCAGACGTTTGGTAGTTTCTTTTAAGTACACAAATTCAGCACTCTCCCCTAAAGTATAACCTACAAATTCAAGTCATTTCATACTAGGGAGTACATTTAAATACAAGGTGCGCTTCAGTTTAAAGAATCCTCAGACTCCCTTACTGAGCATCGCAAATTTATGTCCTCTGTCACCCTTGGCTGAGTTCAGGCCATCTTACATAACTGAGGGCTCTGTCTGGGGGTCTGTCTTCAGGGTCACTTCGTGTTGTTTCCTGGGGCCTATGGAGGGAGCCGTTCATTTTCCCCTGCAAATAAATTAACTTCTTGCTCATGGGAAACGTTTTCTCCAGTCCTTGGAAATCCGATGTAGTTTCAGATCAGAAATAAATTTGACTGTTGGGAGGGTGATACAGTCAGCCTTTGGCTCAGCCGTATTCCAGGCTGCTCTCCTTTTGTGTCAGTGTGGTGGCTCTCGTGTCTACCTGCATTGTCCACCAGGGTCTTTGGATCCCTGTGACTCTGAGAAGGTGTGTGGACAGAGGGTGGGAGGGCAGAGCAGAGATCAAATGTTTTTTCAGAACAAGGCAGCTCAGAATAATTAAAATGCATTGTTTCTGGGTTGAAATAGCATATCAGTTTGGCGACACTGGTTACCTTCTGTTGTTTGGATGCTCCGATGGACCATCAGATGTGACTTGGATTATTTAAAAGGAGAAACAAATATTAATAAACTTGCTAGGCCAGATCTTTCAAAACACAGTCTGTGGGTAAAAATTTGGTATCTGCAGCTTTGGCCAGTTGAAACTCCAGGTTGGATTCTGCATGGCTGAACCTTTAGCTGGAGCTGGGTTCTGAGCAGACCCCTCTGCTGTGGTCTCTGGGAAAGGGAGGAGTGGGTCAGGGCCAAGGTGATAACTGTCTGGACCTGCAGAGGAAAGGAATCATGTGGTGTTCAGTTGGTTCAACTATAGGATATTAGGCTGAGAGCCTAAATAAGCTTGTAGGAACTTTGCCTAAGTAAATTATGCTTGGTAGTCCCAAAGAGCTTCAAAAGGGAAGCTAGGATGATGGAGAAGTGGCTCTGAGATTCAGGTCAGAGTGGTGATCCCTCCAGGCACTGTGCAGCATCTCTGCAGTCTATCCTGGAAAACTAGCAAGACAGCTGATGCATCACCATGCCCCCTGCTCAGCAGTCGTTACAGGGAAGGGATAGTTTGATGGTTGATGTCATTATTTTAATGAGATACTTATTATGCATAATAATAAGAATACTTAATTTTTTTTTTAAGAATGGCTGAAATATGGCAATTAAAGATGAAATAATGTTTAATTAGTAGAAGGGTTTCTATTTTCAGTTATCAGTGGTCCCTGTGGTGAGATAATAATTTAGGTATTGCTGAGCTTCAGGGTGGGTCATTTCCTCTCTCTGAACCTCAGTCTCCACAGCAACCATAAAAAGGAGAAAGCAGGCTGTGTGGTCTTGGGGGGAGGGGTGTCCCTTCCAGCTGCTTTTTCTGCCCACAATCCCATGTGCAGATTATTTGCAATGAGGCCATGGTAGGCCTGCAGTCCGGTCTGGGCTCCCAGAGTCCATGACCAGGGAAGCTGGTGGATTTGGGATTCCTTTTGAGCTCTTCTAGTCTCCTCGTCACTTCGGGTTTTTCTGTAGAGGTCTAGTCCTCTTGTTGCCTTTGGGGACACTGAGGGTGGCAATCCTGGTCATGTTCATGAGCACGGGCTCTGTAAGAGGTCCTGCCACCCCCCATGCCAGACCTGCTGGGTTGGAGGCTCCTGAAATAAAACTTATCCAGTGATACAGACCCAGACCGGAAAATGGAAAGGTCTGGCCGCCGAGCATCAGCCGAACAAGGAAAAAACAGCTTTGCTTTGCTTGGCCCATTGCTTCAGTATCTTGTAGTTGGGTTTTTATTTCTTGGAAATAACCAACTTTTCATTGTTGTTTGCTTTCTGTGCCTTTTTAGCTATTACAGACTTCTCCTCCCTGTCTCTCCACCCCTTCCCTGGCTTTATGATTTGACAGTCTACGACTTATCTGAAATAGTAGTTACAGGTATTTATCCAGCACTTAACAGTTTCTATACCAAATGCTGCACCTACATCAATGTAGCTAATTCCCATGCCAAGTGAAGGAGTGGTGCTATCCCCATTTTACAAAATGCTGCACCTACATCAATGTAGCTAATTCCCATGCCAAGTGAAGGAGTGGTGCTATCCCCATTTTACAGTTGTGTCTGCCGAGGCACAGCGAAGTAATTTGCCCAAAGTTACACAGTGGCAGAACTGGGATTTGAACCCAGGCCGTCTGGCTCCAGAGTACACGCTTCTAATCACCCCCACCATAATGTTTTTTCATCTTGGTTTAAAGGGGAAGAAATCGAACGCAAAGGAGGAGCCAAAACGGTGTGAAACTTGAGGCTATGCCCTTGCCCTCCCCGCTAGCATCTCAGAAATACACAATTGTGATTTGCAACACAGACATGCCTAGACTGAAGAAATCTATTAAATGTATACGCTTCTTCTTTTCTCCCAGTCATCAGTTTCTTTGGAACATGAAAAGTGCATAACTTAGCTGAAAAGTGGTGAATTTGGAGGTGTGCTGTCTTTGAATATTTCACTTCTCTCCTTTTCATGTTATTTCAAGTAAGGCTTGCTATGCTCTTACCTAGCTCAAAAGATGAGAGTAAAGCATTTTGCTAAAGTATTAAAAGATGGCAAAAGGATTAACAGTGGTTAAAACCGAACACCAGAGAGAATAGGGAATACTTCGTCATGGAGTAAAACTCTTCCTATGCTTGGTTGTGCCAAAGAATTTTTTTTTGTTTTTTTTCAGGAAAGCTTGTGCAAGATTTTGGCAGAGGTGTCTTAGACTTTATCTTTCCATAGAAGTGTTCATTACTGCTTACATCACTGTTGCTATTATTATTTTGATAACTTGTGTTTCCAGTGATGTTATCCGTTGGGGTTTCTCAAACTTCTCTGCACAAGAATCATACACAGTGCTTGTTAGAATTGCAGCCCCTGATTCCTGCCCCAGAGAATCTGATTCTTCAGGTCCTGTGTAAGGCTGAAGAATCTCCAGTCTGGGGGTCTTTGTGTTCATTGAAATTTCTTGAATAGTACAAAAGTAAAATGTTATAAGTGGGAATACAGTGGAAAACAATTGCCCTTCTTATATCTGTTCTCCAGTCCCTATACTAGATACAACTTATTTCTTGCACTGATTATATGCATTAACTATCCATGCATACACACGCATTATAATAGTCATTTTTTTACACGTGGTAGTGTGCTATACACATTGCTTTGCATTTTGCTTTTTTTACTTAATATGTCTGAGTAGTTCATTATTTAGTCAGTACCCTCTTGAAGAACATTTGTTTCCAGTCATTTGCTTTTCAAGCAATGTTGCAATTACTATCCCATATCTGTGTCATTTCACTCCTATGCAAATATACCTACAAGATCATCTTCTAGAAGTGGCATTATTGAGTCAAGGGATATCTCTACCTATAAAATTTTTATAGATATTGCTAAATTACTCTTAGGGGTTTTTCCTGTTTGCAATCTCATGGGCAATTTTGAGTGCCCTTTTTTACCTTAGTCAAATGAGCCTGTTATCAAACATTCTGGTTTTTGTCCGTTTACTATCTCTGAGCTTTGTTTTGCATTTATCTTACTGTGACTGAGGTTGAACATCTTTTCTTATGATAAGAGCCAGGTGTATTTCCTTTTGTGTGAATTCTTCTCAATTTTTCATATTCTTTACTTCTTTTTTTCTAATGGGTTATTCATATCATTGATTTGAGAAGGAAATCAGCTTTTTGTCTAAAATATACTTTAAAGGTATTTATTCCTGGTTTTTCATTTGACTTTATGTTTTCTTAAAAAAATCATGGTTTTTTAAAAAGGTAATTCAGTTTATCATTTTTTTCTGAGTTTAGAATTTTGTATAATATTTGGGAAAACTGTTTCCACTGTTGAGATTGTTTTTTAAAATTTCATGTTTTCTTCTAGGACTTTTGTGGCTTTGCTTTTGGGGTTTTCATTTGGAATTTTTGTTTTTGGTTGTTTGTGACATGTAAAGTATACATGTTAAATATATTTAACCTATGTTTTTCCAAATGGCAACTTAATTGTCCCAGCAACATTTCCTGAATAATCCCATGTACTTCCCACTGATTCAAAATGGGAATTGAAAAAAAATGTAGATTCTCATATGTATATGTATACATATGTATATGCATATAAATTCTTATGTGGATATATATTTAACATAAAAATTTTTATATATATTTGGGTTTATTTCTGGATTTTTCTATTCTGTATCGTTAATCTAGTCATGCTTCGGTATCAAATGTTTTGACTATTATACCTTTCAGTATAGTTAGAGGGCTAGCCCATTCTTATTAATCTCTTAAACAGTAAGAGTTTGATCACTATTTTTGCTTATTTATTTTTTATAGAAACTTTAGAACCATCTTGTTCAGTTAAAAATCCCATTGGTGTTTTACTGGGATAATATTAAAATTTGAAATTAATTTTGAGAGCATCAATATCTTATTTTGTTAAGTATTCTGGTCCAAGATGAAGTGTGTGTGTTTTCACTCATCAGCATTTTAAACTTTTCTTCATGTAGATTTTGTGTGTGTTTCAAGGGAAATTTATTTCTAGATGTTCACACTTTTTGATGTTAGTATAACTCTTCTCATTGGTTGTTAGGTATGCTAAAAGTATATTAAGCTTGTTTCCCAGAATTGTTCTGAATTCTGAAATTCATTCTGAATTTTCATTTGCTTCTCTTGCATTTTCTGGGAGAAGATACAATTTTTACTTGCATGGCTGGTGTATTGGGTGTTGATGGGAGACCCCTGTTCTTGGTGGTGTCTGATCGAGGAAATACATAAGTGCACTTGTTCATTTGAATCATGGGTTCATTTAACTTTAGAGATGGAAGGGACCTTGGTGAGGTCCTGCTGAAGAAACTGAGTCTCAAGAGGTTAAATCCTGCAAATTGATATGGAACCTGGATTTCCAGATTCCTTGTTCAACAGCCTTGGCTCTGGGCTAGGCTGAGAGATCGTGGAATGAAACTCGAGAACCAAAATACTGTAAGCAAAAGCTTGGCCTTTGGCAGAGTCTGGCAACTTCTTCCTACTCTGAGCATTGCTTCATTCATCAGTTTAGGAATTAACAAGCTATTGAGACTTGGGCCAATCTGCATACACCCCGAACACCAGCTCTGAGTTACCTCCAAGAAGCAGCACAAATGACAGTTGGTCTCCATTGAATCATCAGGCTGCATTTGCTGGAATAAATGAAAGCATTGTGAGAGCAGGAAAGCGGGACAAACACCTACACTTGCAAACCCAAACAGTTTCCCTCTCTGAGCCCCTGGAGATCACTTATCACCAAATGGAGAGATAGACGCTGCAGAGTTTTTGCAGGCCTCACAGCTTGTAAATAAGAGACTGCATTCTTCATGCTCTCCTCTTGTTGAATCTGGAAGAGCGGAGATCTCTGGCTCCAATCAGCTGGGCAATGACCAGGGACCGGGTTGGCTGGGCAAGAGTGATGACTCTTGTTGAATGAACCTTGTAAACTCACTCTGCTTAGTTCATTATTGGTGCTATTTAGTCACTCAGTTGTGTCCAACTCTTTTGTGACCTCATGGACTGTAGCCCACCAGGGTCCTCTGTCCACAGGATTTTCCAGGCCAGAATACTGGCGTGGGCTTCCATTTCCTCCTCCAGGGGATCTTCCTGACCCAGGGTCTCCTGCATTGGCAGGTGTGTTCTTCACCACTGAGCTAACCGGGGAAGCCCTGTTTAGTTCATAACACCCTATATTTTGAGAACACAGGCATCTTATTCATGGAAAATCACACTGGGAGCACCTGCTATGTATTTCCTATCACTCATTGGTCCCTGTGGAACACACTGCATGATTACACAGTATTTGACATTTCTATAACTCTTATCCTATTTTCTCTCTCTTACATACTTATTATTCTTTGTACTTTTATAGGACTTTAAAAAAAATTCTACTCTTCCACTTACATTTTGACTTGAGTCTACAACAGACATTTCTGACTTTTTAATTCCACTAGCTTCAGTGGTAGAATTTCCAGTTGGGTCCTTCTAGGAGAAATTCCCAAAGGTGTCTCCTCTCCTTCACAAACAGTTGAGAGAGTCTTTTATTTTGGAACTGACAGTGAGAAGCTGTTGGTTGGTGGTTGTATCCAGGATCAGGGCGGTGGAGGGAGCTGTTTCCGGTTCAGCCTGCCTCCCTTGACCTCTTTGAAGCATTTGACACTACGACCCACTCCATTTTTCCTGAAGCTTCTCCTTTTGACTTTCATGATGTTACAGATAAATCAGGGGTGCAATGAAGTGGAAAGACTGTGGACTTTTGAGTCATGCAAACATGGGTTAAAACCCTGACTCCGCACACCAGCTCTGTGGCTTGACCAGGTTACTTACTTGACCTCTTAGGCTGCAGTGTCCTTTCTTCAAGGAGAAGAGCAGATTTCCCTTGTGGTCCAGCGGTTAGGACTCTGCGCTTCCAATGCAGGGGACACAGGTTCAATCCCTGGTCAGGGAACTAAGATCCTGCATGCCATGGCTCCACCAAAAAAGAAAAGGAAAAAGCAATATTACCACCTTATGGCCTTGAAGTCTCACTTAATTTCAGCTTTGTGGAGGGAGAAGCAGAGTTTGCAGCTCTGATCACGGGGCTAGCTAGCATGGTGCCTTCATGAGATAGTTACTAATTTAGTTGCTCTCTAATTTCTGTGTGCAGCTGAGAACAGCATTATTCATTCATTCCCCATCTCTTAGTCAGGATTCTCCAGAGAAACAAAACCACATATACATGTTTATATACACACACAAATAAACGTTTCTGTGTGTGAATATCCATCTATCCATCTACGTACCTATAGATATTTATTTTAAGGAATTAACTCACTGGATTATTGTGGGGGCAGGCAAGTCTGAAATCCACATGGCAGGCTGGCGAGCTGGTTACTCAGGTTATGAGTTGATGTTGCAGTCTTGAGTCTGGATTCTGCAGGGCAGTAGGTTAAAAACTTAGGCAAGATTTTTACATTGCATTCTTTTTGTTTTTTACCTATTGAAGTATAGCCGATTTACAATGTTGTTATTTTCAGGTGTACAGTAAGGTGATTCAGTTATGTATATATATATTCTTTTTAGATTCTTTTCCATTATAGGTTATTTCAAGAAACTGAATACAGTTCTCTGTGCCATACAGTAGGTCCTGTTGTTTATCTATTTTATATATAGTAGTGTGTATCTGTTAATCCCAAACTCCTTATCCTGCCCTCCTCCTTTCCCCTTTGGTAACCAAATATTTGTTGTCTATGTTTCTGAGTCTGTTCTTGTTTTGTAAATAAGTTCATTTTTATCTTTTTTTTTCTAGATTCCTTATATCAGTGATATCATGGGATACTTGTTTTTACTTACTTCACTTAGTATGATAATCTCTAGGGCCATCGATGCTGCTGCAAATGGCATTATTTCATTCATTTTCATGGCTGAGTAACATTTCACTGCATATGTGTACCACATCTTCTTTATCCATTCCTCTGTTGACAGACGCTTAGGTTGCTTCCACGTCTTGGCTATTAAATTAGTGCTGCTGTGAACATGAGGGTACATATATCTTTTCGAGTTAGAGCTTTTGTCTTTTCTAGATCTATACCTAGGAGTAGGGTTGCTGTATCATAAGGGTAACTCTGTTTTTAGTTTTTTAAGGAACCCCATACTATTCTCCATCGTGGCCGCACCAATTTACATTCCCACCAACAGCGTAGGAGGGTTCCCTTTCTCCACACCCCCCCCATCATTTGTTATCTGTAGACATTTTGATCATGGCCATTCTGACTGGTGTGAGGCAGTCCCTCATTGCAGTTTTGATTTGCATTTTTCTAATAAGTAGCAACGTTGAGCATCTCTTCATGTGCCTGTTGTCCATCTGTACGTCTTTGTTCTGCGTCTATGTTGCATACTTGGGGGGATTTTTTTTTCCTTGTGAAACCTCAGTCTTTGTGCTTAAGGACTTCCACTGATTGAATGAGACCCAGCTACATTATAGAGGGTAATCTTCTTTCTTTATCAGTCCAGAGACTGATAGTTGACCAAACAACTGGTGCCATAGCCTAGCCAATTTGACACGTAAGGTTTGCCATCATATTCCACAGGCGTGGCCATTGAACCTTAGCAACTGGGCTTCAGTATAATGTTGATGGGGTTAATTGAAGTGGATGTTGTGATGACACAACTTGGAGGGGCCCTTAGGATCTTTAGAACTCTGTTAGGATCAGTTTTCTGTGCTGGGTATTTCCCTGGGGACTCTCTCAGGATTCTTACCGAAGGGGAGTTTTGTGGAAGGGACTGTTGTTTGGAAGTGCAGGAGTGCCCTGTGCCCACCCCCTCACTTCTGGGCTCAGCTCGCCTGGTCTGTCTGTGTGACCCTGGGCAAGTCACTGGGCTCCTATGGGCCTCCACTTGCCTACAAAGAGTGACACGTAGGCTCCATGCTGTAGGTTCCTTCCTCACTTTTCAGCACCGAATTTCTCTGCTCCTCTTTTGGTACAAGATTCGTAGAGACGTGTTAGGAATTTACAGGTTTGATTGCTTTCTTTGAAAATGGCTCCAGGTTGTCAAATAGCATTAAGAATTGACATCATATGTGTTTATTGATCAGAACACTGAAGCCTTTTTATCATTGTAATGTGGTGATGTCATACGTTCAGTAAGTATCATAGGTAATTTTTGGATTAAAAAATATATTTAAAAGTATGTCTCATTTAAAAGACATGCTCATAGTAGAAGCTCCAGGGTAATGATAGGTAGACACACACTCTGCCTTCATTTTCTTGGAGTTTAGCGATCTGTAAAATATGTTGGAAAGAAGCAAGGCTTTGGAATAAGACTGATCTGGACTTAAACCTAGGCTTTTCCACCTTCCAGCTGTGTGAACTTGGTCCTAGTATTTAACCTCTGTTAGCCTCGGTGTACTCATCTGTAAAATGGGAGCAATGAGATGTCATGATAGGGTTTTCATGAAATCAAATAAAATGGCCTACGTGAACTGCCAAGCATACAGCTTGACACAGAGTAAATGTGAAATAATGAGTTCCTTTCTCCTCCTTTGGGTGTTTTCTGACGTTCTAGGACCCTGAAGTGCCACTAGGAGGTCTGAGGCCAGATGCTCACTTTCTGACATGCCAAAGTCTACCTTAAAAAAAAAACCCGCATCAGGATGTGGTCACCTTCTGAGCTTGTCAAATGTGAAAAAGGAGGGTTAAGCTGTGTTGCTTTGCTTTTATAACAGATAGTCTGTCTTCTAGGAATTGGCCGTTCTTCCATTCTAGGAAGAAGTGATGAATCATTACAAGAAACACTGTTTTCTTTCTCAAGTACCTTATCAATGTGAGTAATTAAAAATAGAACCTTCAGTTGGGAGCAATTTGGGGAGGCATCAGAGTGGAGATTGCCATCCCAGGGTTGGAGTCAACATCTTTGAGTTAGTTCATCCTGGCTTTTAATTCCTGTCACTCTCTCCCCAAGGCCTCAGAAGGCTTGTAGACTGAAAAATAAATTACTTAAAATATAACTTTTATCAAAAGACTTAGACTATAATCAGTGAAAGAAATAATGGTAAATAATGTTCTAACTAACTAAGTGATGATTAACTAATAACAGGACTCGTGGATACTGGAGAGAAGCTTTGACTTGCCTGGAAATGCTGTGGTGCTCGGGCACTGAGCCAGCTTGCCCTCCCCTCAGGCAGGCTGAGCGCAATCCTGACCACTCTTCACAGCATCATTTGTGCTCCCGTCTCCAACCGGTTTCATTCGAGCCCTCAATTACTGTCAGTTACCATTAACCAGTTTCTCTCAACTCTTCTGCTCTTCAAAGAAGATAGATTCTCAGTTATCCTTTCCTTGAATTATGGCTGCAAGGTCACATCACTACATTCTAAATGTGATTGTAATGGGGATTTCCCTGGCAGTCCAGTGGCTAAGACTCTGAGCTTCCGGTTCAAATCCTGGTTGGGGAAGTAAGATCCTGCAAGCCATGAAGCAAAAAAAAAAAAACCAAACCCCAAAAGTCATATGATTGTAATGGTCAGTCCCAGAGCAGTTTGGTGTCACTTGTGCCCTTGGCTCTACATTTTCTTTGGGTTGGTTGCTAACCAGCCACCAGTCTCAAGTCCACTTGTATGTGAAGATGTTTCCTACAAGGGTGATTGTAACCAAGGGCCAAGTTTTCAGGAGTCTTGCTCTTCTTTTCCAAGGAAAATCTTGCTTTCCTCCTTCGCTAGTCTCTGACTCTTTCCCTGCAGTGAGGTGGCTGATGTTTATACGGTAAGAAGAAGAGAGTGAGAAAAAGAGGGCTAAACAGGCCTTGGTTGGGTGTTTTCATAGAGCCCACGCCCCATGGCTGGGCTGCAAGAGGTGGTAGTTTGTCATCTGTCCTACAGCTTGTGTCTCTCACCTGGGCCCAAGACCGAAGTGGGCGGGCCCCCAGGAGGGCATCCTCCGTTCTGCTCATCTGCTCTGTCTCTCCCAGGGGTTCCAGTGGTCCAGCCTCAGTCCTTGAGCACACAAAGGCTGGGACTGGCCCGAGTCCTGTTCACAAATTCTTGGAGGTTTGCTGCTCACATTCCAGCAGGGTCAGGAAACAGGAAGCCAAACAAAGAAAAGAAGTACAGAGGGAGAGACGTAATGACACAGAAAAGATATGCTTTCACATCTGGTCTAGAAATTGGTATTCTGTTAACGTCACATGGAGTGGGCAATGGAAATAGAGCAGACACACTTTATGTTTTTTTTTTTTTAATCGAAGGATAATTGCTTTACAATATTGTGTTAGTTTCTGCCATCCATCAACATGAATCAGCCATAGGCATATACATGTCCCCTCTCTCTTGACCCTCCCTCCCACCTCCCACCCCATTCCACGAGAAGAATTTTAGATGAAATGTTTTATTTTCATGAAATATTCAAAGGAGCATGTGTTTGTGTAAAACCAGTTTTAATAATAATAATAATGATAATAATAATAAGATGCCCATGTACCCACCACCCAGCTTAAGAAATCGAGCACTATCAGTATTTTATGGGGCCAAGAGGCAGTTTTCAGTTACCTGTGGTTATTTAATCCACAGCCAGATGTTGGGATCCATCAGACATTTACATTTAAATATGTCAAATTATCACCTCTTTTGACATTGTCCAGATAAGAGTTGATTTTAGTGGTTTGAAATCTTGAAATCCCTACTCCCCAAAATCTATTCATTATCTGACCCCTGCCACTATTAACGATTCCCCCTAACTTTTGTCTGCAAAAATATGGGTTGATAATCCATATCAAGAGTCCTATTTCTAGGAATAACATCCACTTAACTACCTGGTTCTTCCTAAATTCTGTGA
Source organism: Moschus berezovskii (assembly GCF_049115385.1). NCBI lineage: Eukaryota > Metazoa > Chordata > Mammalia > Artiodactyla > Moschidae > Moschus > Moschus berezovskii. Next base: position 2,887,104 of record NC_142487.1, on the reverse strand, counting down.
TGTTAGAGCCAGGAATCCTTACAGACTTGAGGAAGCAGCAGTTACCTCCCCTGGCAGAACATATAAGGGACTTGATATTTTGGGGTCTTTCAAGGAAGGGGGCTGGAAGGGTAGGTTGCAAAAATGACTTTCCTCTCCTTAATACACAGACATTGGGTCTTGCCACCAAGAGTTCTCTTCTTCCTTGTCTGGCCTTTTCCAGAGGGACATTGTAAATGGTTTCAAATGTTCTGTATGAGTGACCTCGTGTGCACGTGTGCTAGGTTGCTTCAGTCGTGTCCGACTCTTTGCAACTCTCTGAACTGTAGCCCACCAGTCTCCTCTGTCCATGGGATTCTCCAGGCAAGAATACTGGAGTGGGTTGCCATGACCTCCTCCAGTGGATCTTCCTGACCTAAGGATGGAACTGGTGTCTCTAATGTCCCTTGCATTGGCAGGTGGGTTCTTTACCACTAGAGACACCTGGAAAGCCCCATGGGTGACCTGGGAAACTATTAATGCAAGTTGGGTGCTTGGATGGAGCAGGTAGGCTGGGTCATCTTCAGACAGATGGCAGAGAGGGCATTGTTTTTCATTTTACTTTTCTGCCTGTGCTGAGTCTTCGTTGCTGAGTGGGGTTTTCCTGTGCAGCAAGTGGGGGCTACTCTCCAGTGGTGATGCGTGGGCTTAGTAATTATGGCGCATGGGTGTAGTTGCTCCATGTCATGTGGAATCTTCCCAGACCAGGGATTGAACCCATGTCTTCTGCATTGGCAGGCAAATTCTTTACCACTGAGCCCCTGGAGAGGTCATTCTGAGCAGCAGCACTGACGTCTCCCTGCCTCTCAAGGTCAAGAAGCATCTTCCATTGCTCATCACTCAAAAGCAGCGATGATGTTTCCACCCATACACATCGTTCTTTGAGTGTTCCTGCCAATCTCTCACTTCCTGGGTGTCACCAGACATGGTTTCTAAAATTTTTAGGTGCTTCCCACCCCATTCTTATACCCTCAGCTGCTGGGCTGAATCTGGACTGAATTCTACCTCTCCTACCTTTTGCTGCTTTCTCCACATTGAGAATGATCTGGATCTGAGACCCATATGAACCTAAATCTGTGTTCCTTGATCTTATTTCAGAGTGAGCTCTCCTCCCCATCTACTTCCTAGATCCCAAAGACCTTACACCACCAGGTGGAGCTTTCTGGTCCTGCACTCAGATGAACTTCTAGCCTTGGGGTTTTCCTGCAAGGGGGTGAGGGTGGGGATTGTTTTGGATACGGCATATCATGGATGGGCAGGGTCCAGGCAAAAGGAGAAGAAGCCCCATCTTTGTTATTCCTCTCATAAAAATGCATGCCACTGTGCAGAAGGCTAGTCCTGAGAGTCTCAGGGTCTGAGTGTGGGGTCTTGTCTTGAGTCTACTACAGCTTACCGAGAACCCCAGAGCCATTAGTGATGACGAGAGGATAAAGTCATAAGTGAGTCACTCACTCACTCACATGTTAATAAACATCAAACATTCCCTGACTCGATGGTTGAAGATGGAAAGTATCGAAGAAAGGATGAGAGAGGGACTTTCTGGTTGTGGAGAGTGGCTTCCTTGCTTGCTGACTGGTTTGTGAATTTTTTGTCTGCTCTTACTGGTTTCCTTCCTTGAAAAGGGAATTCTCATGGAATTCAGACTGCCAAAAGTGAAGCTCCTGTCAGCTTTGGGCGGGTCATGAGGAGCTTCAGGGGTTGTTACTGAAGTGCCTCCCGGGTGTGGACGTCCGTCCTCGGGGACTGTGCATGTGTGGGGCCCCTCTGGACTTTCCACTCAATTTTGCAGTGAGCCCAAACTGCTCTGAAGATGTGTATTAACAACAGCAGCAATTGAATGTGTGAGCTGTGGGCTTTGCCAAAGATGGGGTTGCCAGGAAGATAAAGCCTGTTAAATTCTTTTTTTATCCATTTGAATAAAAGGTGCTTTTGAAAGAGAGGGTTTTGTCAAATGCCATGATCTCATCATCTGGCAGCACCCGCCGGAGAGAATCCAAGGGAAACCCGGGGCGTCGACATGTGGGTGACTCAGGGCCTGCTCTGCTGACGGCGAGCAGCCGAGGCTGCGAGTCTGTGGGAGGGGGCCGTGCAGAGGGTAATGAGGCCTGGAGGCTCTGGCCAGGGGCTCCTGCCTGTCCAGGAGTGCCCGCTGCTGGCCTTGGCTTCCCTCCTCTGCATTTCTTCTGTGTTCTTCAGCAGATGGTTGTAACCTGTGGTGGCTCTTTCAAGGGCTCGGCTAACATGGAATAGGCCGGACTTTAGTTTACTGACATTCCAGCCCGGTTCCCAGGCTGGGCTTTCACTGTCAATTTCTGGAGGCGGTTAACATGCCTGAAACACGCCCTTTGATGAGTTTTGCTCGTCTTTTTGGTTTACTTAATAATATTGCTAACATATGGAGAAAGGTTTTTAAAACTTTTTATTCCCATATCTCATTTGATTCTCACGGCAGTGTCTGATGAACAGGGAAAGTGAATGATAGCGGAATGGCTGGTCCTTGTCTTGCAAATGATGAAGAGACAGACATTCAGCCAGAGAAATGACTTGCCTCAGCTGCATGCCAATGGGCAACATGGATGGTGTAGGCAACATGGACCACAGTTCCCAGGACACTTCCTTGGGCATCCCAAGGTTTCTGGTCTTCTAAGCCCTGGGGTCCCACTGACGCCGCTTAAATACTGTGTATGAGTCACTCAGTCATGTCTGACTCTTTGCAACCTCAAGGACTGTAGCTCGCCAGGCTCCTCTGTCCATGGGATTCTCCAGGCAAGAATACTGGAGTGGGTAGCCATTCATTTCTCCAGGGAATCTTCCTAACCCAGAGATCAAACCCAGGTCTCCTGTATTGCAGATTCTTTACCATCTGAGCCACCAGGGAAGCCCAGATACTAACTAGGTCAGTGAAATAGGTGATGCTTTACTTATTAGCCACTGAAGAAGACATTTACCCTGTATGTGTTTGCATTTGCAGGAATTTTCCAAAGATAGACTTTCACAAGAAATTTAGGATCAGGATGAAAAACAATATAACAATGAAAAATTCTTTAAAAAGACTTTTTTTTTTTTTCAGTTTGGCTGTGCTATTGTTGCTGAGTCCTTGAATAAGCCTTTCTTATTTTTATCCATGGGGCTAAGTTTTAAGAAACAGATTACCAGGGAAAATAAGGCTGAGTGAAATGTTTAGGCAGGGCTCAGGTCTCGTCTCAACCAGGAAGACACTGGGTGGAACCACAAGGCCCTCAGGGAGGTCGGGTTATCAGGATTTGAGGCAAATGGTCCAGGTGGCTGTTTAGCATCTTCGAGTTTACAGCTTCCATTCCAAGCCAGTAACTCAATTGGACCCCCCAGTGACCTGTGTTCCACACCTGGAGCAGTTTCCCTGGGGGTGGATTATTCATTAGCAAATGTGAGAAATTAGTAATTAGCACCCCTCTACCGAATTAAAGCAGTGGAGGTTGTAGGTGGGTGTTTAAAAAGGAGACCAGCTCCTCCTCCCATTCTCTTCCCTTTTGAGCAACTTGGATTAACACTGGAAGGAAGTCTCCATTCATGAAACCACTATAACATTCAAGACTTTTAAAACTGAAAAGACAGATATAAAAAGAAGGCTAAAAATATTTGAAAAAAAGGAAAAAACTCACAACACTACCATCCTAATATGGCTGTAGTATTTATCTTTGTCCACACATGTTGGAAGAGGGTGTTTTCTATGACCAGTGTGTTCTCTTGGCAAAACTGTTAGCCTTTGCCCTGCTTCATTTTGTACTCCAAGACCAAATTTGCCTATACTCCAGGTATATCTTGACTTCCTACTTTTGCATTCCAGTCCCCTATGATGAAAAGGACATCTGTTTTTGGTGTTAGTTCTAGAAGATCTTGTAGGTCTTCAAAGAACTGTTCAGCTTCTTTGACTTTAGTGGTTGGGACATAGACTTGGATTACTGTGATACTGAATAGTTTGTCTTGGAAATGAACAGAGATCATTCTGTTGTTTTTGAGATTGCACCCAAGTACTGCATTTCAGACTCTTTCATTGACTATGATAGCTGCTCCAGTTTTTTTCTAAGGGATTCTTGCCTACAGTAGTAGATATAATGGTCATCTGAATTAAATTTGCCCACTCCAGTCCATTTTAGTTCACCGATTCCTAAAATGTCGATGTTCACTCTTGCCATCTCCTGTTTGACCACTTCCAATTTACCTTGATTCATAGACCTAACATTCCAGGTTCGCCTGGCGTGCTGCAGTCCATGGGGTCGCGAAGAGTTGGACATGACTGAGCAACTGAACTGAACTGAGCCACACGTGTCCTTTGGCAATGTGGCAAGTTCATTAGAACGTAACCATTTAGTATTGTGGGTTTTTTCCCCTAATATCATATCATACATATACACTGTCTTCATCATGAAAGAGAAGAGTGAAAAGTTTGGCTTGAAGCTCAACATTCAGAAAACAAAGATCATGGCATCTGGTCCCATTACTTCTTGGGAAATAGATGGGAAAACAGTGGAAACCGTGTCAGACTTTATTTTTTTGGGCTCCAAAATCACTGCGGATGCTGATTGCAGCCATGAAATTAAAAGACGCTTACTCCTTAGAAGGAAAGTTATGACCAGCCTAGATAGCATATTAAAAAGCAGAGACATTACTTTGCCAACCAAGGTCCATCTAGTCAAGGCTATGGTTTTTCCCGTGGTCATGTATGGATGTGAGAGTTGTACTGTGAAGAAAGCTGATCGCTGAAGAATTGATGCTTTTGAACTGTGGTGCTGGAGAAGACTCTTGAAAGTCCCTTGGACTGCAAGGAGATCCAACCAGTCCATTCTAGAGGAGATCAATCCTGGGTGTTCATTGGAAGGACTTATGCTAAAGCTGAAACTCCAATACTTTGGCCACCTCATGCGACGAGTTGACTCACTGGAAAAGACTCTGATGCTGGGAGCGATTGAGGGTAGGAGATGGGAACGACAGAGAATGAGGTGGCTGGATGGCATCACCGACTTGATGGACACGGGTTTGAGTGAACTCCGGGAGTTGGTGATGGACAGGGAGGCCTGGCGTGCTGTGGTTCATGGGGTCGCTAAGAGTCGGACACGACTGAGCAACTGAACTGAACTGAACTGACACCATCTTCATCGGGTTGACATTTTCAATCTACTGACCAATTCCTTTGATGAACATTTTGATTGTTTCTAGATTTTTTGTTATTGAGGTGGCCAGCTACATTTTGGTGTGTTAGATACTTTGTCTTCTTTGAAATGGTTTTCTTAAGGAAATACCAGCAGGCACACCTGAAAACAAGGCAGCTGGGGAGATGATACCACTCTTCTGCTTCTGTCCCCATTGGAGGGAGATGCTGAGGGATTTCAAACCATCTCACAAGGCTACTCTTTGAAGCGCTTTTTCAATTGCCTTAAAATAATCTGTCCTTGGAGCTTCCCTGGTGGTCCAGTGGTTAAGATTTCACCTTCCAATTCAGGGGGTGTGGGTTCGACCCTTGGTTGGAGAGCTGAGATCCCACATTCCTCAGGCCCTCCCCCCAAAAAAAAACCCAAAATGTAAAATAGAAGCAAATTATAGCAAATTCAATCAAGACTTTAAAAATTGTCCAAGTCAAAAAATCTTAAAAAAAAAAAAGGAAGATAAAAACAATAAAATACCATCCTCAGTTCTTGCTTATGCTTCTGCCTTCATTCCCGTCTCCTCCCCACCTCCACCCCCCACTTACCTCTCTCACTGTCAGTCCTCAGCCCAGATCTGCCCCTTGGACCTCTCATAAATATCCGTCTCCCCATCCTGGAAGGGTCTTGTCTGACCCATCTTTTCACTCTTGGCTCTTTGCTGAAGATCTGCTCTCAGAGGGATGGAAAAGGCAGGGGAACAACACACATATGAATCATATCAGTCTCTGCATCTGATGTCTTATCTCAATATTATTTCTTGTCCCACTTACATCAGAAACCCTCAAGGCAAGATCCCTGCCCCTACATGTGCCATGGAGAACAGAGAGCCCCGCTGGCACTGGGTAAATGTTGAATGTTGTCGTTGTAAGGTGTTGATGGGAAGATGTGAATAGATGTTCAGGGAGGTAGAACCTGTGCTAGAAATGAGTGAGTGGGGCTTCCTGGGAGGACCATGAAGGGAAGAGTCTTCACAAGAAGAGGGTGTCTTCTGTGTTTTCAGGAAAGTGTCTGGGGCTTCTGCTACTGGGGGATACTGGCATTGGAGAAGGTGCTAGGTTGGAGTGCTGGCCACTGGAATATGCTCCATGAAGCACTTGAGTCCTGTCAAGTTGAGTTCAGGGCTATAGACAAGGGAATGACACACAAACCTTTGGGATAATCATTCAGTGACATTGAGCAGTGGGACTGGAGCTCCTTTGACAGGTTCTGTATTTTAATACTTGAAGTTTCCAAAGGGAAGTTGAACTTGAGAGAGGATTTGTTAAGGATAAAAATCCCTTGTCGAGTCAAGCCAGTGGGACCATCCATTCTCTGCTGACATCCATTCACCATAAGCCCTTTTGACATTATCCTAAAATACTAGTGATATATACTTAACCTTCCTAGATAATTTTAGTCAGGGCCCTTCATGAGTTAAACAGAAATTACAGCGAGTTGGAGAGAAATCAAAATCCTATCTAGTCAGGGCCTTTCACTTCAGGATTCAAAATAGCTTAGAGGAGTAGGATGCCTCTACAAATGGGTTCTTTCTAATGCAAAATCTGTTCTTGTACTTGAAATGTGTTGACTGTTAGGAATTTGCTGTTATTTTTATACAAGTTGCGTGGGCAGGACACCTATAATTCTATGTACATATCGTTCTATAGTCAACAAGTGTTTTAATATTCATTTTCTCTTTATTCTTAGAACAACTTGTGAAGCAGAAGTAAGTCTGCTTCCATTTACAGAAGTGGACAGTGAGGAGAAGAGAAGGATTCAGGTGGTCAGAGTTTGAACTCGGCGTTATGTGTTTGTCCAGTGTGCTGTCTCTCTGATAGGGAAATGATAGTAACTTCTGGGGTAATCTCATCTTTTTTGTGTGTATTTCTGTGATTTATTCCCTCTGTATTTTCTTTCTTTCTTCTTCTTTTTTAAAAAGATTTTTTGCTTATGCTGGGTCTTCATTGCTGTATGAAGGTTTTCTCTAATTGCAGACAGTAGGGGCTCCTCTCTAGTTATGGTGCATGGGCTTCTAATTGAAGTGGCTTCTCTTGGTGCAGAGCGCAGGCTCTAGGAACATGGACTTCAGTAGTTGCAGCATGTGGGATCAGTAGTTGTGGTGTTTGGGCTTAGTTGCTCCACAGCATATGGTATCCTCCCAGACCAGGGATTGAACATGTGTCTCCTGCATTGGCAGGTGGATTCTCATCCTCTGTACCACCAAAGAAGTCCCCATTGTCTTTTCTTACGGTCTTTCTGATGTTCTCTCTCTCCTTTATTTTTGGCTCTGCCATGTGGCATATGGGACCTTAGTTCCCTTGCCTTAGGGATCAAACCTCTGCCCTCTGCATTGGAGGTGCAGAGTCTTAACCATGGGACATCCAGGGGAGTCCCATTCTTACAGTTTTTCTGTCTGTCTCTTGGGTATGATTCTTGTGTTGTTAAAATACCAGAGACCCCATTGGACTTTGTATTGGTGAAATAATTAATACAGAAGGCCCGGAAACGGCAACCTCAGGTATTTTCAGGAAACAGAACTTGAAGAGGGGAGGAAGGAAAAGCCTGGTCAGCTAAAGGACCGTCAGACATCCTTCCCACAGGAAGCGTTTAAACAGAAATGTCCTGATGTTTAGGTTGAAGGAGAGTTGGCTCTTTCAAGGTGTTTCTGGAAGTCTGTACCTGCTCCAGAAATGCTGCAGAGCTCCCATGATAATGCTGAATTCATCTCTGGTAGATTTAGACCCTTCTGGGAGTAAACATGTTTGCTCTCTGCTAATGGAGAAATGTAAGTTTTTACATTGCATTTTAATTGAGTTACATAAATTCCTTTCCTGTCTTTAGGGCCTCTTACTACATTTGGTATCACTACTGTGTGACTTTGGGCTAGTGACTCCACCTCTCTATGTCTCTGCTTCTTCATTTATGAAGTGGCAATAATATCGGTGTGTACTATGGTTATTAGGTGGGTCAACTGTATTTAAATGAATCCCTTAGTTGCGTGTGAGCGTGCTCAGTTGCATTCAACTCTTCTGACCCCGTGGACTTCAGCCTGCCAGGCTCCTCTGTCCATGGGATTTTCCAGGCAAGAATACTAGAGTGGGTTGCCATTTCCTCCTTGAGGGGATCTTCTCCACCCAGGAATTGAACCCGCGACTCTTGGCATCTCCTTCTTTGGCAGGTGGGTTTTCTACCATTCCACCACCTGGGAATCCCCTAGTTAGGGCTCAGTAAATGTTAACTATTACTACTATTATAAAGGCTAACTTGCCTTTACATGTGCTATCAATGCCAACTTTGCTCTTCCACTGGTGATGAGTACAATTTTTTTCGTTTAAAAAATTGTGATAAAATATATGTAACATTAAAACTTACCATCTTAACCAATTTTGAGTGTATGGATCCATAACATTAAGTGTTGATACATTCACACTGTTGTATAGAATGCATTATTTCAAGTGGGGAGTGGACCAGGAAAGGGGTGGGTGTGGGTGCTGTGAGTGAGGGTCTCAGCCCCTCTGCTGCCTGCATTTGTGGGCACAGCACATTGCAGATGTCAGCAGGGTCTTGCACAGAGATTCAGTGACCATTGTCTGATGGTTTCTGTGCAACTGTCTTTCTTCATTTCACTGGCTTATTTTGCTCAATCTTTTTGAACTTTATGAACTCGAGAAGTGAAGGCCTGGGTTAAGATTCATTTTGTGGATATTATTTGTTGGAATATTAGCAACTCAATTGCAGAGAGAACTGTTTGGAAGACCTATGCTCCTCCATCAGAGGTTCATGATTCTGGTTTTCCAGGGAGTGTTGATAAAGACTGGCGCGGGACTTGGTGATTTTACTGCACTACTTGAGATAGACAAGGCCAGAAGTTTAGAGGGTGGTTTCCTTGGTGTCTCAGGCAGTAGAGAATCTGCCTTCCAATTCTGGGGATGCGAGTTCGATACCTGGTCAGGGAACTAAGATCCCACATGCCTCAAGGCCACTAAGTTGCAACTAGAGAAAGCCCTTGTGTGGGAACAAAGACCCATCATAGCAAAAAAAAAAAAAAAAGAAGAAGAAGGTCAATTTCTGAAAATCATAAGGTTGTGAGGGCAAATGGACTTTAATAAAAATGGGAAGTCTATATACCCTAGCTCTCAGATTTTTTCTTCAAGTTGCTAGTGGCACCATCACCCCACAGCTAGTGAACATGAGAACAGCTAGAAAAGGGACTGATCTAAAGCTTGGCACATGTGTCTGCAAATCCAGCCTCAGAGAGATGGTTTGAAATTCATTACTCTTCCATGTATTCCTTCAACTAATGTGTACTGAGCATGTGCTAGAAATTGTCGTGGTCCCAGGAATTCTGCTTGAAAGGATCTCATCTCCCCCAGAGAGGGTTTATTGTGAGAAGTTTCTAAAATGTAGCTGTAGGGTGGCACATGCCTTTTATCCCTAGTGTTCAATGAGGTATTTAACTCTTCTGGGCCTGTTTAGTGTGCAGGTGTCAAACAGACACAAGCTTTTCAATACCTGTGAGAGATCCTCGGTTGGCAGACTATTAAACATCAAAGGCCATCAGCTGTCTCCAGGGTGGATACTCCAGCAGTTTCTAGGAGCTCAGAGAGTGAACTATTGGCAGACTCAGGGGTCCAGGTGCACACACCTAGATGCAGCCACCTCAGGGCTAGAGATTTTCACTTTTTTCCAGCTTTATGGAGATATTGGAGTACGACATCACGCAAGTTTAAGGTGTACCATGCACTGATTTTACGCGTGTGTCTACCGCTTGATGACTGCCACAGTAAGGTTTGTTAATGCCCCCATCACCTCACGCAGTCATGATATTTTTGCTTTGTTGAGAACTTTTAAAACTGACTCTTGGCAACTTTCAAGTATAGAACACAGTACTGTTAACTCTGGTCATGGTGCTGTACACTATACACACAGGATCTAGTCATCTTTTTTTGTTGTAATTGTTAAATATTTATTTATTTATTTAGCTGTGTGGGGTCTTTCATTGTGGCGTAGGGACTTTCTAGTTGTGGTGCATGGGCTTAGTTGCTCTGCAGCTTGTGGGATCTTAGTTCTCCGACCAGAGATTGAACCAGTGTCCCCTGCATTGGAAGGTGGATTCTTAACCACTGGGCCATCATGGACGTTTCACTTACTCATCTTATAACTAGAAGTATGTAACGTTTGACCAGCTTTACCCATTTCCTTCACTCCCATCCCCTGCCCCGGCAGTCAACAACGCTATAAATGTGGTTTTTTAATTTTTGAATTTTATTTCTATTAATTTTTTTCAGTTTTATTGATGAAGAATTGACGAATAACATTGTAAGGTATCTAAAATCATCATCAGCATGATTTTATAGGACATTGGATTCTCAGACCTCTTTCATCTTTTTTTAAGCCTCTTTATCAACCTCTCCCTATTTCCCTTGGAGTATACTTTTTTTTAGATTCCAGATGTAAATGAGATACCACAGTGTTTGTCTTTCTCTGTCCTACTTGTGTCCTCAAGGTTCATCTATGTAGTTGCAAATGGCAGGATTTTTCCTTTTTATTGAATAACATTCCACCATATATATATATATATATACACACACACACACACACAGAGGCTTCCCAGGTGGTGCTAGTGGTAAAGAACCCGCCTGCCAATTCAGGAGACATAAGAGATATGGGTTTAATTCCTGGGTCAGGAAGCTCTTCTGGAGAAGGGCATGGAAACCCACTCCAGTATTCTTGCCTGGAGAATCTCTTGGACAGAGGAGCCTGGCAGACTACAGTCCATACAGTCACTACAGTTGCAAAGAGTTGGACACAGCTGAAGCTACTTAGCATGCACGCATATGTGTGTGTGTGTATAATATATTATATTTCCTTTATTGTAAATAATGCAATCAACATAGGAGTGCAGACACCTTTTTGAGATGCTGATGTCACTTCCTTTGAATAAGTACTCAGAAGTGGAGTTATTGCTGTGTCATATGGTTCTATTTCACATTTCTTGAGGAACCTCCATACTGTTTTCCATAGTGGGTGCACCAATTTTAATTCCTACCAAAAGAAAAAAAAAAAAAGATTCCGTTTTTCTCTAGATCCTTACCAACACTGGCCTCTTTTCTTTTTTACATATAGATTTTTATTTAATTATCTTTCCACCCATTTATCCATCCATCCACCCCAAAAGCACTGCAGATGCTCACAGGCACTGGGAATTTTCGTGTGCAGGGAATCACATGCTGCATTTCCCCACCTAGTCTGATTGTGGAACCCTAGATATTCTGTGGAGCAGAGTTTTGGAGACATAAAAGCTATGAAATACTCTTGCATTCCCTTCATTGCCTTGCCTATGAACCCTAACCTGACTAGCCTTTGTATCTACTGGGGTATTTTATGAAGGGTAAGATTTTGGAGAAGGAGAAGAGGGTGACAGAGGATGAGATGGTTGAATGGCATCACTGATTCAATGGACATGAACTTGGACAAACCCCAGGAGGTGGTGAGGGACAGGGAGGCCTGGTGTGCTGCAGTCCCTGGGGTTGAAAAGAGTTGGATGCAACTTAGAGATTGAACAACAACGAGATTTTGAAAGGCAGCAGCTAGAATTTGTTGTGTCCCTGAGATGTTGTGAAATCTCTTCTTCTTCCAGTGATCTACGGCACCGAAGTCTTAGTTTGGATGAAGCGTATAGAGATGCAGGTATCTGAGCATGCCAGGCCTCCCCTCCTGCCTTTTCTAGATAAACAAAACTGCCACCTTCCTTTCATGCAGAGCCACCTGGCCTCTGGCCTCACACCTGGGATGTTTCATCTCGAAGTATCTGATTGACCTGCCTTTCCACTCTCTACCTCCTACTCCTAATTGGAATCCGGGGAGTTGTGAATGTGTGTGTTTGGGGAGAAGGCAGGAATTGTACCACCACCTGGAGGTTCGGTAGGCACACCCCTGCAGTGTTTATGTTCGTGTGAAGGTGCAGAGGTCCTGGCTGGAAACTCAAGTCTTGGGTTGGGTCTGCCATGCTGGCGATGCCTAGGGAAATCCATGCCCAATTTTCCAGGGTCCCCAGCTTCTACCCTCTCCCTGAAGTCACCTCCCTCATCCCACCCTGGATTGGGGTAATGGGGTGGAGGGGAAGGAGATGAAGAAGGATGATTTCCTTTATGTATTTAAGGGTCAAAGAGTCATAAACATTTTTTTTGGCTGAAGAACCCTGCTTCCTGACATGTTGCTTGACTTGCTGTCAGGCTTCTTAGCAGGAAGATACGGCTTTCTCTTTCCCTCCCACGAACATTCCAAGGTATGGAGTTGGTCACACTACAGAGATGTGGAACAGGAAAGAAGACAGCGTTGAGTCCCTTCCTGCCCGTCTAGAGGAAATAGAAGAGTGAACCTACAAACAAAAATAGTTGTTTCCCTAAATTTGTCAAAACTGCCTTAAAAATACAAATGGCTTCATTGTCTTGTATGATTGATGTGCTGAGTGGCATGTTTAAAGAGCCACCAAGATTTTAGTTTCAGGCACGTATGAGTGTCAATATCATAGTTATCAAAATAAGACCATATATGTGAAAGTGCTCTGTAAACAGTAAGAGCAGTATGAATAGAGGTGATTCTTGTTCTTGTCCTGTTACTAATGCCGCCTATAAGCTCTGCTTCTTATGGGTGTCATGATGGCCTTTTTTAAGGCTGGCTTTTAACACTTAAACCATGTGAATACCCATCCGATGGAGCTCTGAGGCTTCTGGGTCAAAATGTCTATCCTTGTGTTACCTCAAATTCTCATCATTTGTCTTGTTTATATGTCAGCTGCGTGGAGAAATACAGTGAGGTATGTTTGTTATAACATAGCTTGTTTGAAAATTTAACAGAGAGCAGAGTTTTTTTTTTTTTAATATTTATTTATTTGACAGCATCAGCTCTTAGTTACATCATGTGGGATCTTATATTGTGGTCAGTGGGCTCAGTAGTTATGGCACATGAGCTTAGCTGCCCTGCAGCATGTGGAATCTTAGTTCTTCTATCATTGATCGAACCAGCATCCCCTGCATTGCAAGGCAGATTCTTAACCACTGGACCACCAGGGAAGTCCTGAGAGCAGAGTTTTAAGGGCAAAGGACAGATGTAATTTGAACTGGGGAGGTGGGGAGAGGAAGCTGATGACCCGAGATTGGCAGTGCCCTAGGCACTAGAAGTCTGAGAAGCAGCAAGGAAAGAGCAAGGAAGAAGGAACAGTGAAAACTCTATTAGCACCAATATTCACTGCTTTCCCCTGTTTTTCAGTTTAAGTGAATCTGACAAGATCATTGCTGTTTGAACGCTCATGATCATTGGGACAACGGAGAAATAGATGAACATAGTGTTGACATTAACACATACCTATGTTAAATAAAGTATTTCCTTCATGCTAAATACAGTCGGTAGGGTGATGAGTAGTGGGGAATTTTATGAAGTTCATTTTCAAATGGGGTGCCTGAAAATGTCCCCTCCCAGGGACTCAGCAAGGAACAATAAATAACCTTCAGTTCAGTTCAGTTCAGTCGCTCAGTCACGTCTAACTCTTTGAGACCCCATGAAGCACACCACCCCAGGCCTCCCTGTCCATCACCAACTCCCGGAGTTCACTCAAACTCACGTTCATCGAGTCTGTGATGCCATCCAGCCATCTCATTCTCTGGCATCCCCTTCTCCTCCTGCCCCCAATCCCTCCCAGCATCAGAGTCTTTTCCAGTGAGTCAACTCTTCGCATGAGGTGGCCAAAGTATTGGAGTTTCGGCTTTAGCATCAGTCTTTCCAATGAAAACCCAGGACTGATCTCCTTTAGAATGGACTGGTTGGATCTCCTTGCAGGCCAAGGGACTCTCAAGAGTCTTCTCCAGCACCACAGTTCAAAAGCAGCAATTCTTCGGTGCTCAGCTTTCTTCACAGTCCAACTCTCACATCCATACATGACCACTGGAAAAACCATAGCCTTGACAAGATGGACCTTTGTTGGCAAAGTAATGTCTCTGCTTTTTGATATGCTATCTAGATAACCTTAGGAGCCCTTATAGCATGGTAGAGGGTCTAGGTGAAGTGATAGGGGGTCCCAGGCATAGGATGAAGTTCAAGAGAGGGTTTACAACTTGGAATAGAAATTTGCACATTAATGACTGAAACATGCAGGAAATATTACATAAACTACCAAAATGCCATCCTGGGTTAACACAGAAGAATTTCAATGTGTTGTCAGAAATCCTGGTAAGTAGATCTTTTCCCCTAAACTCAGCACAAATGCCAGGTCCTTTAAGTGTGACACTCAAACTCATGTCCACAGAGTCGGTGATGCCATCCAGCCATCTCATTCTCTGTCGTCCCCTTCTCCTCCCGCCCCCAACCTTTCCCAGCATGAGGTGGCCAAAGTATTGTAGTTTCAGCTTCAGCATCAGTCCTTCCAATGAACACCCAGGATTGATCTCCTTTAGAATGGACTGGTTGGATCTCCTTGCAGTCCAAGGGACTCTCAAGAGTCTTCTCCAGCACCACAGTTCAAAAGCAGCAATTCTTTGGCGATCAGCTTTCTTCACAGTCCAACTGTCACATCCATACATGACCACGGGAAAAACCATAGCCCTGACTAGACGGACCTTTGTTGGCAAAGTAATGTCTCTGTTTTTTAATATACTATCAAGGTTGGTCCAGGAGTTGGTGATGGACAGGGAGGCCTGGCGTGCTGTGATTCATGGGGTCGCGGAGAGTTGGACACGACTGAGCGACTGAACTGAACTGAACTGAACTGAGAGTCTTACTTGGGCTTCCCAGGTGGTGCTAGTGGTAAACCCACCTGTCAGTGCAGGAGATGCAGCGGATGTGGGTTTGATCCTGAGTCAGGAAGATCCCCTGGAGGAGGGCATGGCAACCCACTCCAGTACTCTTGCCTGGAGAATCCCATGGACAGAGAAACCTGGCAGGCTACAGTGCATGGGGCAGCAAAGAGTCAGACATGACTGAAATGACTGAGCACACACACATGCACAGAGTCTTACTCCAGAGGATGTATGTGACTTCGGAAAAGACTTTCTGTGCAAGCGAAAATGTGTTCACTGAAATGTAGGCCATCAAATCAGAGCTGATCCTTGGAATACAGACTCTACAGTGCTTCTGTGAACTGTGAGTTTGGCAAAGGTTCTGGGTCCTTCTGGATATTTTGCTTGCTGTACATTTCCTGGAAAAAAAAAATACAGTCTATCCTCTGAGGGATAGGAGTGACCACTTACTGACTGATTGCTGAATTAAGCTAGTTTTTATTTCTTTTGGACTTTGGAGAAATCTTAGCTGAATTTACCTTGAAAGGGTTATTTCTTTGAAGTTCATTAAAATATGTTCGTTAAAAGCTATGTTTCCAAATTTGACAACATGTTTAGTCAAAACCACTGAGATTCTGCTACTTTGTGGCTTTGGCCAGATCCTGCCAGTGTGGAAGTTGATTCTTAGAAATATGGAGGATGTGATAGAGAAAAAGGTTCAGATTCCCTGAGGTTCAGAGTTGTAATTTATAATCATGACTTCCAAATGGTTGACATTTCAAAATATCCAGAGCCATTATTTTCATTAACTAAGAATTGTTTATTGAGGTGTGTCTGAGTTCCAACTAACACTTCAGGGTGAATGTGCAAAAACCAAGGACTCTTGCTTCAAGGATCTTATAACAACAAACCAGCCCCTTGTTGAACACTCCAACTTCTGCCATATATGCAGTGTTGTCCCAAGAACTGTGGGGAATATGAAAGCAATCTAAGCCTGTGTGCTTCAAGAATTTGTGGTCTATTTGGATATTAAGATCAGTACCTAGGAAACAATGGAGCCTATCTTAGGATGCTTTTGATTGTGAGAAATAAACACCTTGACTGAAACTGGCTTAACCAAGTAGATGATCACGTAATAGGCTGTCGGAGGTAGGACTGGTTTTAGGCTAGAGATCTAGACTCAAAAACTTTAAGACCCAGGTTTTTCCAGTCATTCCCCCTTGCAAACCAAAAGCTGTTTCATCTTGGGCTGTAGAATGGCAGCTGGTAGCAGGGTCCTTCTTTGTGTCCAGTAGGGGAGAGCTGTCATCTCTCTCATAGCTCTCTCAGAAGAGCGAGGAAATTCCGTTCCCAGAAACTCTCAGAAAGTCTCCTGTCACTTCTCATTGACCCTAATTAGTTACACACCCATTCCTGAACCAAGCATTTGGTAGTGATGGGAGTGGTCCAACTGGCTCAGATTAATGGGTTCACCCCTAGAGCTAGAATAAAGGTCAGCTTCCATCAAAAATAGGCCTTCATGGAAGATACCAGAAGGGGAATATAGATTCAACTGAAAAGGAGTCAAGTGGAAACAGCCTAAATGTCCACTGACAAATGAATGGATAAAGAAGATGTAGTTCATATACACAGTGGAATATTACCCAGCCACAAAAAGAACAAAATAATGCCATTTGCAGCAATATGCACGTGGCTAGAGATTATCGCAGTCAGTGAAGTAAGTCAGTCAGACAGAGAGAAAGACAAACACCATATGATACTACTCATATGTGGAATCTAAGAGATGACACAAACGAACCAGTCTATGAAACACAAACAGAATCAGGGACACAGACTAGACTGCTGGTTACCAAGTTGGGGGGGGGCGGGTAAGAGAGGGTTGGATTGAGAGTTTGGGATTAACAGATGCAAACTGGTATATATAGGATGGAGAAACAACAAGGTCCTACGGCATAGCACAGGGAACTATATTCAATAACTTCTTATAAACCATAAAGGAACAGAAAGTGAAAAAGTATTTTTTATATATAACTGAGTTGCTTTGCTGTACAATGGTAATTAACACAGCATTGTAATTCAACTATACTTCAATAGAAAAAATTTAAAAAAAGAAAGAAAAAGGGTCAAGTGGCTACTGGGTTGACCAGTAAGCATGTTCACTATAGGCTACAAGCAATATGTTAAGATGTGCGTGTTTCATGCTAAGTCGCTTCAGTCATGTCCAACTCTTTGTGACCCTCGGGACTGTAGCCCACCAGGCTTCTCCAGGCAAGAATACTGGAGTGGGTTGCCATGCCCTCCTCCAGGGGATCTTCCCAACCCAGGGATTGAACCCACGTTTCTTATGTCTCCTGCTTCGGCAGGCAGGTTCTTTACCACTAGTGCCACCGGGGTAGTCATTTTTGCTGTCTATAACCACAGCTGCCATCTGATGCTGAGTGTCATTAGATGGCATCTTGCTGGCCTCATCTTGCTGGTGCCATCTTTGGAAATGCACCGGGTTTGGAATATGAGGTGGTGGGTACTGACCAGCTCTACACAGTGAAGATAAAAAGAATTGGAAGTTGGGGGTCAGAAGAGGAAAATTCCAATAAAGAATGGAGCCTGCGGACCAGGCATTGTGGGGTGGGAGCAGACACAGAAATGCTTGGGGTGGCCGGGGGAAAACAGCAGGTGAGAAGGTTGCGAAAAAATATTCAATGAAGATTTTTAAACTTGCTGCAGTCAAATGCCCTGGAAATCCCTTCCTCCTGGGAAGCCCCATGAGCACTTCTTTTAGATGCCGTGTCAAGTTTACATTACATTATTAATCCTTTTGTGTTAGTGTTGGAGTTTGAGCATATCCTGTGGTTATGCTCTTACACTCCAGATTGCCTTTTTATCATTTCTTTGTATCATTTTCCCCCTTCCAAACAGTCTTCTGCAGCAGGGGTCCTGGAGCGACCTAGACGCTTCCATCCTCCCCTGACCCCAGCCTCTTGGGTCCTCTCCTCAGTGGCTGGGTGGATGCCCAAGAGTGGGCACCATTCACCAGCAGAGATTGGTTCTAATGTCCCTCAGATGGTGTTTCTGATGGTGGTTATGATTTCTTCACATGTAGAAGGAGCATGGATGTTCCTTGGTCTGCTTGGGGTCAAATGTACACTATAGCATGTACATACAAGAGAATCATCTCTTTTTTGGCTACTCCAAGAGGCTTGTGGGATCCTAGTTCCCTGACCAGGGATCACACTTCTGCCCCTTGCAGGCGAAGTGTAGAACCCTAACTACTGGACCACCAGGGAATTCCCAAGAATTGTCTTTCTCCTGTTGGATCCTCAGGGGCAGTGGGATGACACGTTTCCCCCTTTTTACAACTTACAGCAGTGTAACGTGGTAGGTACTATCAAGATCTCTACTTTACTGATGAAGAATTGAGGCTCAGAAACATTCAGGTCCTATAACTAGTTGGGGTGAATCCCAGATTCACTCAGAGCCCGTGGTCCTCACCAGCACACTGCACTGCTTTCTTGGAGAGATTTACAGATGAACTTCTGGCTAAAGAGCAGAGAGGCAGGAGGCCTGGCATCTGTTTCTGACT